>NC_135783.1:95618946-96828946 GCF_051106095.1 Pogona vitticeps | reverse complement strand
TCTTTAGGTAGAAAAAGATATCCTTGTTAACACCAGTAGTTACAGTTAGGAAGAAAAAAAATAAAAAAGGAACTCCTGCATAGTTGCTGCTTCTTTAATGAAAGTCAAAGGAAGAAGAAGTGATCAACAAAACAGTAGAAATACTCAGGTTAATAAGGAGAAATAGCAGCAGTGGGAAGAGCTTTATCCATCAATTTAGCCACCAAGAATAATCACATCAGGGTATAAAACCCCTTTGCACTGATCCCCAGTGTTACTGCATGCAAAATACAAGCTGTTTTTCAAACAAAAACATGAGTTAACCATCTCCAAAGATCTATATATACCCATGCCTGGACTTCAAAAGACTGGATTTTTTCACTTGGAAGACAAGTGAAAAAAATTTTCAATTTTTTCAACTGGTAGGGTTGGGGGAACAGCTTTAATTTTTTGTTGTTGGTGAGCCAACTTTAATTTTTTTTGTTGGGGAGCTCTCAGAGATGACAGGATTCCCCTTAAACATGGCATTATTGTCCTCTAAACCCCCTGCAGGGCCCAAGACGTTTTTTGAGTGTATCTTTTAAAAATTGGGAGACCCCAAGAAATAGCTTTTGAGCCCTAAAAGCTGCATGGGATCCATGACCTAAATGATGCCCATTTAAATATCCCAGTGGATTCCCAGTACTTTGGTCTTGACCAATTTGATGCATCAATGCACAACTGCATGCCAGATCCCAAAAATAATAACTGAAAATGAGAACAACAGATTTGCTAAAAAGAGGGGGAAGTTTTCTCCCCACTGCAGTCAAAAAGATTAGACAAATCACGAAAGGACCAGGACTTTGTAAAACAGACAAATTGACAATCATTATCAAAAAGACCTGGACAGAAATGGCTATCTGCTAGTGGAAATGCTGGCAAAACCTTTTACCTGAGCTGCATTGAGGGGGCACTGCTATAACTTTAATAAAGCTGTCAGATTAGGTGACTGAATGGTTACAGCATGATATTAATACAACTTCTTAACTGACAATTAGTTAACTGGCTCCTAAAAACAAGCCAGCTTATAGGATTTCCCTAATGAATATCATGCTTTGTTTCTGGGCAAAACATATGCTTTGGATATATAATTAGAAAAAGAGTCCCCCATCAAGGGAGCATGTGCAGCTGAATAAAAGAGCTTATTATACCTGTGAGGGGTCAAAGTCTATGGGCCTGTAGCTTATAGTATTATGGCAGATTACAAAATCATTCTATTATGTTAGTCACTCTGTTTCCAGGCATCAGCTAGCAGGACGCTGTGCACTTGAAATGCACACATAAGGCTCCCTTTGACTTTTCTCTCCCCCAAGGTCTTGTGATAGGTCAGCTGTTAGTGGCATCATCATCCCTGTCAGATCACATGCCAGAAGCTTTCAGTGCGCAGCTGATGGCTTTGATATGGAGAACCATCTTTGCCAACAAGCAAGTGCTCCTTTTCTGTTTTCACCTTTCCCAAGCTGAAACCAGTTTAAAAGCCATAGAGAAGCATAATTTGTGTTCAAGAAGGGGGGGGGCAGATGGAGGTGGAGAAAGCAGTGCATTTGTGCTCCATCTGACCATTCTTATGAAACAAATTACTCAAGAGAGAGTGCATTAAAACATCAGTTGCCACTATCAGCTTTGGCGAATTCATTGATTTGAGAGAAAAAGATAATTAATTTCACATAATAAGACATTGACAATTTAAGGAATGACTTATCTTAAAATTAATGTGTAGGTGATCTGAAATTTAGATTCTCAATTAATATATTTGACATATATAACCAAAGGCATGGATCACTAAGGGATTTCAGATTATTTAACACTGCCATCTTATTTTTCTCAATCTTCACACACGTCTCTTTCTCAGACTATGTACTGCAATATAACAATGCAAAAGTTATTGTTGCTTCATTTTTCTAGCATTGGGATGTTGACGGGTGCAGCCTAAAAGGCTTTCAGCTCTTTGGAAGGAAGACACTGGAAGTTTATGGTGTTTTGTGATCTTTAATTTAGAAATGTACACTTTGAGCATTAGTGGAAGGTTAAACATTTCAACAAGTCAAATAGACTGTCCCATATTAGACATCCAGAGAGAAGCAACCCAAAAAAATTGTTCAGTTTCTTCACATAGGCTAAAATCTGAAAAAGCCGATTATATGCATACAAAGTAAAGTTTATTTGTCATTAAGGTATTACAAGATTCTCTCTTGTTTTTGTAAAATGGGCATCCTCCTCTAGCTGAAAACATATTCTAATACACATTTTTCTGGCTCAGGCTTCTGTACCCACCTTTCAGTTTTACCAGTTTGCCTTCTGTGAGATTCGCATGTTGTGGTTACCACAGCAGCCATTTTGTAAGTGGGTTTATCCTCTCTGTAGTACCCACAACTTTCAAATGTTCTCACCTACTAGGCATAATAGATTGGGAATGCCTGCAAGACTATTGAGTGTGTAGAAGAAAACCACAACATACACTGGAGCTGCAGGTAAAGACGTTCCCTCAAGCGAGATGAATTGTGTGGAATAATGGCTTTGGAGTGCTGCCTAACCCTCCTCACTGCCAATCAACTATCTTCTAAAATAGCTTCTACTAAAGTTCAGATCTGCATTTTACCATACAAATATGATTTCTGGCTGGCTGTAAGGTACAATGGTACAGGAGGAAAGCTAAAACTCTTCTTTCTCTGCTGCCATTTACCCATTCCTTGCATCTGCTTTGCAAAGAAGAACTCATGCAACTGAAGCTGTAAATGTAGCATACCTCCTGTTTTTCTGACATGCAGTATTTGCCCATTTTCATCATAAAGCCTCTATTCACAATGATAGTATAAGCTTCCCCTTCCATTTGAAAGGCAAATTCAGACCTAGCTAACATTTCCTTAACATCAGTGTAGTAGCACCTGCTCATTATGAATGGCAGAGTTTGGCCCTGGGATACATGTTCTTCACAGTTCATGACTTTTGTATGTTTCAGATAAAAGGCACTGAAAAAAAAACCCATTGATATGGTTATTTAGTGGATGAGATCAAAAGGTTGCTTTTAAAGTTAATCCCTTCTACATTTTCCATTGTATGGAATAAACACTTTTAAAAATAACCCTGCAGGTGTTCAAGCATAACAGTTTGAGAAATAAATAATTGTTGTATACATGTTTTGTTACTCTCCCAGCAAGGGTCTGGTGCTTCTCCAGAGCTGTGCTTTATCTGTTTTGGTTTCTCTTATAAAATGTGATAAGAAACAGATGACTTGATAAGCCAGCAGGCAAGTGGAGAACGGCCAAGGCTGCAGTTGATTCAGTGTGGTTCTAGTGCCTGTACATGGCCAGATTACGTCTCATCGTTGCAGAGCTCAGAATATTAAATTCTATAAGGAACTTGCAGCCATGTTACCATTTTCATTGTTTTTGCTCCAGTCATGCAAATAATGCATTGCGGTATGCGTTATTAAAACATTACATTGACCTTACCAACAGGACAGAAAAATACAGGGGAATGCTCTCTGGGTCCCTATAGTAACCATTTACTAAAGTAACATTTTCCCAAGTAACATTTATAAACCATTTATAAATATAGGGGAAACAAAACCAAAAAAATACCTTTTTTGGAGTGGTGACAGAATGCCATGAAGCCTGAAAAATGCCTGTCAAAGGTTTGCTTAAAATGCCCATTTAAAGTAACCTTTGAAAGTTTTTGCAAAGACAGCAGGTGTGGGGGGATCGCTTGAGTCCCCCTTACTTCCTCTTCCTGTGCCTGGTGGGGGTCTAGGAAGAGGAGTGAAGCCTGACAGAAGTGATCTCCCACCCCATCTGTCCTTTATTCATTATAAAACTGTTTTCCCCCTCCTCAGCCCTTGAAAATGAATAAAATATATGTTGTGGCCCTCATACTGAAAAGTTTGGAGACCCCTGGGCTAAATGGATCAAGAGTCTGACTCAACATAAGGCATATTCCTGTATTCTTAATGAGGCAAAAACTGTCTTTCAGGGTGTGAAATTAGGGAACACCAACAACTGAGACTCCTGCAACTGGCTGGTGCTTGTCATTTGTCCCCATTTCACCCCCAAATGTCCCAAAACAAGGTTGTATGCTGACATCCTTGAAGTCTAGCCAAAGTTTAAATCTCTTCTTTGGTTATAATCAATCCATTTAAAGACTTGTAAGATCTAGTGTATCACAGAATTTATTTCCACAGCTCATGAATAATTTGTTAATTTGCTGCTCTAATGTGTTTAAAAAATCAAAGAACAGATTTGAAAGTCATTATTTAAAGTATGAAAAGGCTTCAGGAGATAACCTTGGGGCAAAATCCGGAGCTGGAGTCCTAAAGGCAGTTCGCTTCGTTCTGCCAACTCCTGCGACGTTGCTGGAACCAGTTGTATTGGCTCTTGCCTTTCCATTGGACCATTTCAGCCACGTGGACAGGGGGGATTTGCTGCTTGGGTAACAGCCTATCCTCCATACTACTTTACCAAGGCTTCATGCTCTGGAGATGACACTTCTCGATACAGAGCATGTTACTATAGTCTCTCGAGACTGAAGGATGCCTATGTGAATTTAAAGTAACAATAATAGTGTGATTTACTATTTCATGTTGGTTTGGTGGTGCCTTTGGCGGTTAGAAGGAATGTTGTCCCTGGCCAATGTGAGTTCAATGGCACGCATAAACACAGTGGCTAAAATCCAGTAGTAAGCCACAACTAGAGTAGGCCTATTGAATCAGTGGGGATTTAGTGAGTCAACTCCTGCATAAATGGCATTGATTCAAAGGGCCTACTCTGTTTGCAACTGGCTGCTGCATTTCAGCCATCATACAACTGGTTCCAGATGTTGTTGGGTAATTCCTAGACTGTTGGGTAATTGCTAGACTGTTGAGATGTGCAGTCAACCTCTGGAGAGTTATACCTTGCCCATTCCTGGCTAAGGGAGTCATAGTTCATCTCTCATGATTTTCCATCACCTTTCCCCAAAAGATTCGCTCTGTTTATAGAAGTGCCCCAATTAATTGGGCAGTCATTCCTCTTGTTAATACAAATAATTTCCCTAAAACTGCAAATGGCAAACAGCCATTTATTCTGTATGATGCAAGGACATGCTTTTTCCAAAAAAAAGTGCTAGCCAGCTAGCCTATAGTGTATTTTGCCACCTCAATGGTCTCTTGAAAAATTGAAAAATTCAGTCTGAATATCCTCCTGTGTTTTATCATTTTGAAAATATATGAGTAATAGCATGGTCCTTCAGCAGGAATACCTTCTTCCATTCTATCTCTCTGTGTTTCTCCTGGCTATATTTGGTGTGCTTTTGGATAAACACTTCAACAAGATTGTGTGTGCATTTGTAGGAACCATGTACAGTACTGTACTAGTAAACTGGCAAGTGAAAGAGAGGAGGTGTCAACGTTTCTGCAAGCTTAAAGATGAAAGCAATTAAACAGTGATATTAAGCCAGAAATCTTATTTGCATAGGTCAATGTGTGCTCTGTTTTTAAAATAATGCTATAACGGAAAAACAGGGGAGCGGGTGAATGTGCATGCTGCGGGTATTAACAAGCATGGCTAAATTGTTTTCTGAAGAAACACGTCTAATCTTTGCAGAAACACAACTCTACGAATCCTGGTGAGGTCAGGGTCAGATTGGGTTACCCATTGTATAAGCCGTGGCGGACAAAAGCTAAAGCAGGGCACAGCTTTGTCCTCTACTCTTTCACACTTAGATCAGTCCACGATTGTTATGGCTATTTTCATTTCATAGTATCTTTGCTCAAGATGGCCAAGAGGAAAAATCCCAGAGCTCAGACTCATCTACAAGAGAAGTCTCAGCTTCTGAAATGAAAGATATATTTCGGATTTGCAGATTTTCTTTTTCTCAAATTCCTCGCTCCCCCATTTATATAAGAATTTTCCTTGCAGTGGGATATTAGAACTGCAAAATACACACGAAATGGCCAGTACTAGCCATCAATACAAACACCTCTCTAGTAGATGTCAGTTAGGGAACAGGAGGGCTTTACACTGAACCTGAAGAGGGAGGTGTGAACTCAGAGATAAAAATGGATGAAGGCTATTGCACAGTAAGAGGAACAGAGCAAGCAGCTCCAATGAGGATCAGTAATAGTCTTTATAAAAAAATGGACAAAGAAAATTGGCTACAAATTATAAAATTTCTGGTGTATGGGAAACAAAGAAGAAGAACTGGAATTCTTCAGAAGGATAAATACAACTTGATAGGGACAAACTGAGATTTGGTAGGATGAATCCCATGACTGAAATACAACAATTGAAGGATATAAATTTTTCAGAAAGAACAGAAAATAGGAAAGGAGGTGGAGTCATACTAAAGATCAAAAATACATATTCCTGCACAGAAATACAGGAGGATAAGCTTGCTTGTCCCATCAAGAGCATCTGTAATGTAAATGGAGTGAAAAAACAAAAGAAATGCAGTAAATGGAGTCCACTACCGACTGCCCAATCTAGTAGAAGATGAGAGTGAATCCTTTAAAAAAATCAACTTACGTACAGGGATTTCAAAGAGACACGATGTAACAGTAATGGGAGGTTTCAATTATCCTGTATCTGTTCAGAGGCAACTTTTGCGAAACATGGCCCTTCTAAGAAATTTGTGGCTTGTACAAAAATCGGAGGAAAAAACCAGAGGAGTAGCAATCCTGGACTAATTGAAGACAATGGCTGAAATACAGTAGTAAGTTGTAGCTGTAGTTAGGCCCATTGAAACAACTAAACTTACAGAGGAATTAACTCACAACATTCCAACTGATTAAATAGGTCTACTCTAGTGGCAACTTACTATTGGATGTTATTTGGACTTCACAATCACCAGTAAAATTCTGTGAATGATGAGGTACAGTGATTGCCCAACCACAGCCTTGTCTACAAGCACTTCTAATTTCCTCTTCCCTGCTTGTAACAAAATTTTGGGACACAGATAAAAGGAAACCCCTCTGTCTGGATATAGTCTCTCTGTCTCTGTCTCTCTCAGTTGCAGACCCACGTAGAAGGGTGGTGATTCCTCAGAGATGCTTCTGCTATTTTATTTGGGGAAAAAAGCATTTCTAATATGTTTATAACTCTTGAAATCTGTTGCAGTGAATTCAAGCAAGGTCTCATATACAGTATCCTAGTGGCTACTAGTGATGACTGACTTTGGGTGAGGACACGGCCATTTTGGTCCCATGAGCATTTACTGTCATCCACATTTCTTTTCTCTCGGATCTAACATTCAGGATAACTTAATATTCATTGGCAAGCTTCAGTCTCTACAGAAGACGAAAACATCCATCACTGTACAATCTGACTCTAAAGAAAACAGCTTCCCCTAACATCTGGTGCCCTTCACATGTGTAAGACTACAGTGCCCATCTATTTCAGCTTATGGGAGATGATGTAGGTTGGATCCCAACATGCCTGGAGGACACTAGATTGAAGAAGACTGCTAAGTATTAAATGTACTTCTTGCTTAAGGCTGGCTTGTAAGAAGCCAATGTTATTCCAGTTTCAAGGCATGCTTGTTATGGCAAATAAACCAGCAAGATATGGAATTAATGATGAGGGGAAATGTGTTAAAGATGTTTAGAACCTCATATTGATTTTGTTTTTATTGTACGGAAGGACAAATTTAGACTGGTGGTTGTCAGTTGAGGCTAATGAATATTTGTGGAGTGGAGCTTAAGCAGGTGGAAAAGCTGCCCAGAAAGAGTATTAGCAATAACTTAAGATATCGGATTTAATTGCAACAATCCATGATACTTATGATGCTGGCCCTTTATTAGATTTTTTTAGCATTTAACTTAAATCGTAACAGGGAGATTAAAAAGTGCCTTTTTAAAAATAAAATATTTTGAATAATGGTTGTTGTGGGTTTTTCGGGCTCTTTGGCCATGTTCTGAAGATTGTTCTTCCTAACGTTTCGCCAGTCTCTGTGGCCGTCATTTTGAATAACTTTATAATACTTGTCCTGCTTTATCTCATGTACATAGGCAAAAATGTCATGAACCCCAAAAAAGGTCTGTACAAAAAAATTATTAGAAAGTTTGTTACTCGTAATGTAGTGCACTTTTGGGAATGGAACCTCCAGGATGAGCTGCTATAGTGGCATGAAACGGTCTATCTCTCAGGGAGGTTTGCAATCCATCTTCTGAGTAGACAAAGAAAATGTTCCATCAAAACTATAAACAAGGGAGACCAAAAATTCAAATAAATAAATAAATAAAAAACAGGTTCAAAATGTATAGATATTAAGGAACAGGAAACCTCACAGCAAAGAGACTGAAGAAAGAATTCAGAGTAGGCAAAGGCTAAAGGAGATAATTAGAAGAGCTAGGTGGAGAAAGAGGTTGTGGGGGAGAAACAAAATGGGTAAGGAAACTGATGCAATTGGTGGCTTTAAAAGAGGGAAAGTATTTTAAGAATAAATGGCCAAAAGACTGAATGATGGTGATAGAACAAAGTTAGGTTTGTCATGTTCCAAATCTGAGTAATCTGATTTTATTTGATAACTATCTAAATCATATGGTAGGTTGGGAATACATGACACATAAACACCCAGGTTGCCTTTCTGTTGTTGTTGTTGTTGTTGTTGTTGTGTGCTGTCATGTCACATTTGACCCATGGGAGCCCTATGAATGAGTGACTTCCAAAATGTTCTATCATTAACAGCCCTGCTCAGCTGCTTTCCTCTTCCCAAGTAATCCTAAACTAGGTTGGACGGATGTAAAAGGATCCATGTTTATACATTCCTAAATTGTAGAAGAAATATTTCATCATACAAAACCTTTATACGTATGTATGCTGCATTCAGGCATCATTCAAATTATTGTAGCTAAGGCTGCGTATCCTAACACATGACCTCATATTTCCATCCACAAGGGAAGAGACACCTGTGCCCATCCAGCAAGACCATGTGTGTGAATACACTGTAGAATTAAATTGGGGACTGGTTTGGGTGTTTAGAAATTGATGCCGTGCCACATAGTTTTTGTGTCAGTGTACGCATCCTCATGGAACAACTTCTAGTCCGGTTGTAAGCTATGTGGTATATTGGCACTGGCAGTCTGGGTCCTGGTTTTTGTGGGTTTTTTCTCCCCTCTGTATTGGGAATTTCTGCACCTCAACTGTACCTTGTGTCTCCCCTGAGGTGGAGCTTCCCTCCCTTGAAACAGCTGATGCCAGACTCAGCAGCTTTTACTCAGCAAAGCCAGCATCAGCAGCCTACAATACAACCCACAACTAGATATTTCCTCTGCCCTTTAAGAATCATCATATCTGGTCTAAATCACAGTTTTTCCTAATTATTTTTTAAATGTAAGTTTTGAAGCAGCATAGCGCTAGAGTGCAGCGCTAAAATAGAAACAGATGGGGGGGGGGACCAATTGTACTTGGCACCCAAACTCAACAAATCCCCCAAACACCCCCCCCCCCAGAAACTATTTACCCTGCACAGGCAATCACACATGCCAAATGTAGTCCCCCAAAAGTGTGACCAGAATCAATTTAAAATTAAAAATCCCCATGTTTACAAAAATCCTGAATGCTGGCTAAAAAAAAATTGCATTTAGCTGTAAATCATGGAGCTGGAGATTTTTAATTTACCTTCAACAAAACTAAAATAGACTAGATGTGTCTCTTTCAATTTAAATATCTAAATAAATATATGCCATTTCCCAGAGTAAGTGGTCATTTTTCTACTTGTTTAACTCATGGTAGCTTCATATTTGCAACGTTTGGAATATATTTAACCCAACATTGCATAGAACCCATCGGATTATTCTGATCACCATTTTATTTATTTCCTTTTCAAACTAATATGTGTTGAAGTAATGATTGTTGTTATGTGCTGTGAACCTGTTACTGATTTATGGCAATCCTACAGATCAATTATCTCAAAAAGATCATCTCATTAACAGTGCAGCTCAGGTCTTGCAGACTAAGGGCCATGGCTTCTTATATTTAGTCAATCCATCTCATGGTAGATCTTCCTCTTTTCTTATTGTCCTGTTTTTCCTAACATTATTGTATTTTCTAGTGAGACTTATCTTCTAAGTCCAATCGCCTCAGCATAGTCGTTTTAGCTTCTAGTGAGAGTTCAGGCTTTATTTTATCTAGGACTCATTTATTTTACTTTCTGGGGGTCCATGGTATCCACAAAGGTCTCCTCCAACATCCTGTTTTGAATATATTTTTATGTCACCTTTTTTTCACTTTCCAGCTTTTACATCTGTATGTGATAATCAGGAATAGCCAAGACTCTCCCGACCAATATGGCCTATGACGCCATAACGTATCTTGTTCTTTAAGTGGGACATCAGCAATATCCATGCAAGGTATCATGTTTCTAGCTCTTTTGAAAGAAAGGATTGAGGGAAGGAAGAGTGACAGAACTGGGGTGAAAGTGGGACAAAGCCAGACACACTGCTAGTAAGAAATAAATAATAAAGACATTTGGAAATGTAAAAAAATTACAAAACCTCTTGTATCTTTGTGCAGAACAGGGAAATCATTAGCACATGCATCATCACCTATACAGAGGGCACTCATACTATGGGATGCACAGAATCCTCACCCTCTTTTGCATGCAGTCATCCCAGATAACAATGGCCAAATATAGAATTTCTTGGCCCTTTTTCTCAAAAGGGGAAGCAAGTGTTAAACAAATACTGTACTGTAATTGCGAAGTTAAATTCAGTTTATTTAATTTTCAAGAACTCCAGTATCTTCACATGTTTAAATTCAGCTTAACATCTATTTAGACATGTAATGTTTAAGTCGTGGGTTATATAAAGGTAAAGGTTCCCCTTGACATTTAGTCCAGCCATGTCTGACTCTGGGGGGCGGTGCTCATCTCCATTTCCAACCCATAGAGCTAGCGTTTGTCCGCAGACAATCCTCCATGGTCACATGGCCAGTGCGACTTAGACACGGAACGCTGTTACCTTCCCACTGAGGTGATGCTTATTTATCTACTCGCATTTACATGCTTTCGAACTGCTAGGTTGGCAGGAGCTGGGACAAGCGACGGAGCTCACTCTGGAGATTTTTACTCTGTCGCGTGGATTCGATCTTACAACTGCTGGTCTTCCGATCTTGCAGCACAAAGGCTTCTGCGGTTTAAATCATAAATAGCATAACTATATATCTCTGCCCTTAGTTTCTCTCCTCCATCCCTTTACTCAAACTTAAAAACCTGCAACCCTAAGCCCCATTGTAATATGAAGAATATATATTATACGAATTAAACTTAATGCAGTTTTTAAAAACTTTAAGGAAGGAGAAAAGAGATGTGAAATAAGAATACTGTATAATATACATTATGGCATGGATAACCTACTCAAGACACCCTCCAAATACGGCAAGCAGTCCTATACTGGTGACAGAAGTAACATTCATATAAATGATATATTTTGATGAGGCACAGCATGGCTTTGCTGAACATGCTGCTTATCCACCTTTCCAAAGAAGCTCAGGATTCTGGGCATGAAGCCAAAAACGCAGATTAGGTTAAAAGTGTAAACAGATTTGACACTCATAATAAGAATGCTCAGATCAAAGAAGAAAACTAGAGAAGACGAAAATATCACAAATTAGCTGATTCAGACCTCATAACTGATGACAAATGCCAGTCGAGATATTGAGTTTAAAGATAGTATGCAAATACCTGTAATTCACACAAACCCTTAAAAGATCATCAAAATATAGTAGGTTTGGCTTCTGAATAGCAGTGGTTCAGCAAACTAAAACAAACTACAAAAATTGTATAGGCCTTTAACAAGTTCTCTGTAATTGAGAGGTACCTTTTCCCAGTAAGGTCAGTTTACCGAGATAACCTTGGTTCTTCATCCACCGTACCCATCGTACAATAGCATGATAGGCCGTGCTCGAATTGTGAACTAGCTACATGGAGAAGTGGTCGTTTTTCTACTTGTTTAACTCCTAGTAGCTTTATATTTGCAACGTTTGGAACATATTTAACCCAACATTGCATAGAACCCATCAGATTATTCTTTCACCAAGGAAGGGCAGAAAGGACAGCCATTATTATGACAAGTTCAACGTATCTAGGGATTTCTTAGCAAAATGTCCTCTCCTATGCTAGTGGGACATCACAGGCTTGTCTGGTACTGGTAGCAACAGTACCAGGCAGGAACTGCCATTTCCAACAACACTCTGGACTGATGCTATGTTGGGGACATTGCTGTGTGCATTAAATTTGAAGTTCCCAAATCCAAAAACTTCCAGAGGAGGTGTCAGTGTCAATGAGCCATGCCAGGACACTGCAGCTACCTGAGAGTAGCAATTTTTGATCCCAGACCTACCCATTATGAAGAGACACCAGTCCTTGGTGGAAATCTAAATAGCGATAGCAAATTAGCAGATACCATTGCTAAATTATTTTGTGGCTGAAAACAGACAATAAGGTGATTCTGAACATTTAAAAAAAACTGTAAATCAAGTTTTCACAATATAAGGAGGAGTGTACAGGAACATAAGCACTGGTGGTGGTGGTGGAAATAGCCTATATCCATCCTGAGTTAATGGGTGACTAAATTGCCACAAATTAAATGTAAGGTTTTAAGTACAGGCATTCTCAATAACAAGGAAAGGTTAAAGATGCCAATTTATACCTAAACATTTAGTATGAGCATAAGAGTCAGCCATATCAGAGATTTTTTTTTAAAAAAAGAGACCCAACTAAAATCACTACATTTATCCGCAATAATCTCCTCAGAATTTCCATAAAAACACAATACTCAGAGTGAAGAACATAATTGCTATAAAATGGAAATGGCATTTTTTTTCCTTTATAAGGGGAAAAAATAGACCAGAGTACTTGATTAAGCAGACCATGAGAGGCAGACATAATACCATTAACATTCTGTTCAAAAGCCATTTTGTTATAAATTAGTCATCAAATGTGAAGGACAAAATAAGTTCTCCCATAGAAGAAGTGTCAATTCATTAACAAAAAAGCCCCCCCAAAAAAACCACATCTTTTTTAAAAAACATGTGTCTTTTAAAGCCTTCATTGTTCACAAGATTTCAGAGCTCTTAATACTGAGGAATGCCAATTATAACCCTTATTAAACTTGCTCCATTACTTGTCCATATCTCTCAGATAAAGTACTCAATGAAAAGCAGCAATTATTTTTTTAAAAAGCAAAATTAAGAGCAAATTGCATCTGTATTAATTTTTCACACAGATGAAGGAAACCAAAAAGACCACATTAACAAGAAGGCCCTTCTTCTACATAGCACTGCAGGTCAGTTTTTTTAAGAGAGAAAAGTATGTATTTCTTCCAGTAAGCAGATCTCAACAAGCCTTTGAAGATGTGTTACCTGTGGCTATGTCCACATTATGTGTGTTATAACAAAAGCATCTAACTTTTGTATCCTGGAAAAATTCAACCCCCCAAACATTTGGAGGATATGCCCTCATTCAAACTGTGGGCCAAAACAAAAAGTACATGTCTTTATCCAGTGGATGGAAAACAAAGATAAGAACATGATACAATTTTTGCTCTCTCATTCAAATGTTTTGGCCCTGCTTCTCCATATGAGTGTGTCATATAGGATTTACACAGAGAGTAGAGAGAATTAACTCACAGCTGTCCTATGAGATAACAACAACAACAAAGAGTGAATATGGACCCTATCATTTGAATTAAGAAAAACCTAGATAATCACTTGGCAGATAAGCTTTGATTGTATTCCTGCATTGAGCAAGGGGTTGGAGTTGATGGCCTTGTAGACCCCTTCCAACTTCACTCTGCTATGATTCTATGATTAAATCCATGAGAAGGAACGCATTGCCCTCTTTGTTGTTGCTACCCTTCAAGCTGCCTCATGAGACCCTGATGGGCATTCTACATCTAAGCAAACAACAAGAGTGTGGCCAGTTGATTCCCTCAGCCTCCTAGTGGCATTTCATGCAATACCCAATGTGGAAAGGAGGAGGACGGAGACATGGTTTTACATTAAGCTCTCTTGAATCTAGTAAAGTGGATCTGGAGGAAAACATCAGGTGACCTAAACCATCCTTCGAGAGGTCCCACCTTCCACCGCCCCTCCATTAATCAAGTAAGTATGTCACATGCAGTTGGCTTTGATCTGGTGTGGAATGGATGTAAAAAACAGGGTAAGAGGGAATGTCTACCAAAAAAATGGCAATTTCCCCCTTGCAGAAATGACTAAGGGTACTTTTTAAACTGCCCCTCTACTGTGTGAGGTTTTCTGTGTGCTCCCTCATATTGGTAGAGAATCCTGGAAACAGTACGACTGGACAACATCCAGCAAGTTTTCCTTCAGCTTGTAAACTTTGGGGGAGAAGAGAGAAATAGGTCCAAACTAGCCCTAGCATTGGGCAGGTTCAGGATGGGGTAGACTAGCCCTCAGGCAGCAGATTTGCATGTGAAGAAAAGGCAGCAAATGTAGTGTTATGTGATTTTCCTCACTATGTTTTTACTATCATGAATGGTAAAAAAGAAGTACATGTGAGATTTCCTGCTTCAGATGCGAAAATAACACGATTGGCCCTGTGGTTATTGTATACCTTGATGAAGTAGCAACTCATTTGCTTTTCTTGCTCTGCTTCAGGCAGCAAAGTGCTTTTGTCCTGGCCCTGTCAGGATCCTTTCAATTTAAGTCACCAGAGTTGGCAGTTGAATGACAGGCTGAGCTGGCACATGGCTCTCTCAGTCACGGGGTTCCTGACTTTGGTGAAACACACCATTCCCCCCCCCAAAAAATTACAATAATTATTTTAAAACTTGCATATAGACATGTAAGTGAACATATAAGACTTTCACGTGAACCTATGTCCAGTTTTGGTAACACATTTCCTTGTTACTGTTCCCAGCCCAGAAATTGTTTGATGATATATACGATTTACTGGATGAGTTACCCGCTGATTGGGAATGTGCATCATCCACAAGCTGATGACATCTCATATAACTTTTTTAAAACAGACCCAGATGTAGTGGTGCTAGGTAACGTTCCCTGGCCTAATGTCTGGAACAGACACTGGCAAAACACAGCCTCGGTGGCTAAAATACAAGGATTTCCCATTTTCCACCATCTCCACGCAGATTTTTTTTAATGTCCATTCTACCTAGAGATAATGGGAACTGTAGTCCAAAATAACTGGAGGGCATCAGGTCAGAAAAAGCTGCTTTAACAAGATAATGGCCTAATGTGTGCACCCACAGTAAAAGACGCATTAATAGTTTTCTCTGCAGTGAGATAAGTACACTACTCCAGTAACACAACGTGATTTGGAACCAAGCAACTTTATTGTACTAGATTAAGTGATTTTTTTAAAAAAGTTTTTTTCTACATCATTTGTGTCACTTATTTGTTTGTTTTTTAAAAATATAGAATAGGTTGAAAAATAAACTCTAAAGGGGTACAGAAAGAGTCCAAGAAAAAATATTTGGATGCATAATGTAGCACTTTAAACCATGTGGAAAAGATATCATAAAGTTCAGAAACAAGTTCTGTCTTTCATTCTTTTAAGTTTAAACAAGGAAAGAAAACAAAAACAAAAATCACATGAGTACTTTCATTTAGCTTAGCAGCTTGGAAAATCATAAAAGCAGCTTTCCCCTCACTCCATCCCACTTAAGCACCATATCCAAGAATAATGACTTCCAGACCTACTTAATATGAATGAGCTCAAAAAGCCACTGCTTATAAGAGCAAATCTGTCATTCCATAGCTTTCCACAAGCACACAGAATCTCTGAGCATGAATGAAAGATTGCTTTGAGCTGCACCATCATATGATGCCTCAACTCAATATAATGCTATTAAATCCAAAAATCTTGAAAGGTGAATGCAATAGATACAAAACTGGCTATTAAAAAAAGATCACAGGTGATTTTGTCCAATCAATGACAGGCAAAAAAGTTTCAATATTACATTACATGAAATTACTACCCTTCTTTCTTCCAGCATGAAGAACGTGTAATACAAGAGAAAAATCTACTTTATTTTGGATCAAATCCAAAACAGTGCTTTCAGCATAGTTTTATTTTAAATCAGCTTAGCTGTCTTGTCCTAATCCAACAGAATTAACCTGTCACAAATGCTATTATTTAGCCTTAAGTGGTTTGTGGATCTTATCAGTAGTTCAGAGGAAGGGAAAAAAAATAATCGGGCCATTTAAGAATGTAGGTATGTTCCACCAGGACTTCTCTACTTCGTTCACCAAATTAGTTTTGCTAGGCAGTTTTGAATGAGAATTGACAGAAGCAGCAAATGTTTTAAGACAAATGCATTTGCATTGGCAATGTACAACTGGATGTGCTTCCACTACTGTATATTCTTTAAATTTCATTAGCAATAGTATGCTGTTCCTACTGGGGTGCTTGAATGAGACACTTCAAGTTACTTAGGAAGACCAGTGTAGCTAGTTTTTGCCATCTAGCAGAAATAATTGATTAGACTATCCCACTCTGAAGCCACATTATCCATGCTCCCTTAACCCTACTTTCCAACTGATCCTGTCATTCAGAAAGAGTAGTATCAATCTGTTACTATTGGCACCGTTCACTTCCATGGCAGCATAAATGGCACAGGAGAAGCAATTTACGCCTGAAGACAAATTGCAATAAAACATTTCTTCTAGAAAAGCTGGGTGTACACTTATTCACTGTGTCTTCACTAATGGTTTCAAAGTTTTGGGACCCACGTTTTTCCAGTTATAAACAAAACTCTGCTCCGATATGAGACTCGGACACATTACAAACGTTTACATACATTGCAGCCCTTAAGCGCATTGTCCCTATGTCACTTTCAGCACTGGTTTAACAGGCAGTTTAAAAAGGGAATGGTAAAGCACTTCTGAGTATTCTCTACCTGGAAAACCCTGAAAACAGTTGCCATGAATCAGAATTGACTTGATGGCACATGAATATTATTATTTAAATGCCTTTGGAAAAGCTGGTGTGACTTCCAGAAGCACTTGGGAGTCAGATTCACTCCAGTGTGCTTTCCCTGCCTATAAAACCCTGACATTACATGATGAAGTGGACCACTCAATCCAGCAGCAGTGGAATTAAACAGATGAATCAAGAGACAGAGAGTTGGGAGTGGCAAAGTGCCAGCTTATAACAGCCAACTTCATTTCCCTTTCTTTCCTTCTTTTGCATTAATATAATCTATTCAACCTCTCAACCAACCGCCCATGCCTTTTTCCTTCTGACACAGAGCTGAGTTGAGGATTTTTTATAGTTAGGTTAAGTTGTGGGGTAGACAACTTCCCTGTGATTGGAGAAAAAGAGCATCCAACCCAGCACCACTGTCCTGATCTAGCAAATGTTCTCTGCCAATGAAAGAGGTGGTACAAAAAATGAATACCATTCTTCTACCAAGATGACTTTCAGCAATATAGGCACGCTCTTGACCAGGCCTTCACAGTGACCTTTCAAAATCAATACAGCACCCCTGCTGTGTCTGAGATGATACATATTTCTGTGCCAAGCACATGTGCGCATCAGCCCCAGTTAAGTCTGTAATGTTGTAGACGTGAGAATACTACTAGAAATCTAGTCACCACATATACAGAACCCAAGGCAGGAAATAGCCTAACAATATTAAGCCCCAAGTCAGGTCTAACAGAGTCTTCTTAATTAAAAAAATAGTAACAACTAATTCCACAAGGGAAAATAAGCCATGTGAAATACTGTCATATGCTTAGAACAACATGCATTTCATTACATTCCCAATTACTGTAATGATAAGGTGCAGTTTGAAACTATGCCAAAATCAGACTGAGATAATGATTTCCGAGTGCTTCACTGTGTGCCAATCCACATACTGGTGTGAAGTGGGATTTGGGAGGTTGTTTCAGGTCCATACATTCCTCTTTCCTAATGAGCAGAATGTGCTATTTAACCTAGCATTTACAGTTGTAGGCTCTCTCTCACAGACCCTCAAACAAACATTCCCCTAGTTGATGTACATAAATCATCGAGGTAGAGTATACCTACCCTGTTTCCTTGAAAATAAGACAGGGTCTTATATTGTTTTTTGCTCCAAAAACACGTTAGGGCTTATTTTCAGGGGATGTTTTATTTTTTTCATGTACAATAATCTACATTTATGCAAATACAGTCATGTCATCTTGGTGGAGGCCGGGGTTTCCCTTAACTGGGGCTTATTTTGGGGGAGGTATATTACGAGCATCCTGAAAAATCATACTAGGGCTTATTTTCAGGTTAGGTCTTATTTATGGGGAAACAGGGTATTATAAACCAACCAATCAACCTGCTAGGAGACAGGGAAAGTGTGCCCTCCCTATCTGTTGCTAGATTGCAATTCTCATCAACCCTAACCAGAATGACCAATACTGTAGTGAAGAAGGATGGGAGCTGCAACCCAACAACAACTGAGAGTCTGCACACTGTCCAGCCCCAAGGTTTATTGTGGGTAAGTACACCTAAACTCTGGACTTATTCTTTGATCTGTAGATGATCAAAGTCAACCAGCAAAATTCATCACCAAGAGGGGATTTGAATCTAGTACTCCCTAATTCTAAGACAACACACTAACCACAGTTGCTCCTGAAGCATCAGATCTCACAACAAAATGGAACCCACTAACCTTTCAGAGAGGGAAAGTAATCACAGATTATTTTATTTGTTTATTTCTAAAGTTGTGTATGTCTTCTTTAGAGGGTTTTAGAGGCATCCCAGAACACTCCCCCTTTTCCTTCCTTTTTTTTCTCTCCCCAACTTTCCAGCTGTTGGAGCAGTGACAGCTTTCCACCATAGGCCAAGGAAGGATTCCCACAGGAAGGTATATCTTCCTCTATAAGGAGAATGGAAGGTCTGCAGTATCCTATGAGCAGACCTTGGGAAAATTAACTTTTCAGACTACAATTCCTAGAACCCATCAACTGGAACAGTCACTGACTAAGAGATTCTGGAAACATCAGTCTAAAAAACTAACATTTCTCTGTTCTGCCAATGACATTCTGGAGTGTCAAGGAATATTACAACTGAACCATAAATGTACCTGTTCCATTCAGACAGCTAAGTTCTGCCACAAATATAGATCTTGAATGTCTGAGATCCTTGAATGTCTGAATGTCTAAGCATATTTTATATGTCATTGGAACAACAGAAAAATACACCCATTTCCTTTATTGCTAAAATTCAGTCATATTTAGAAATTTGCAAAAGAAAAAAAGAATCTGCGTAAAAAAAATCTCTACTTTCATAAAATGCATGTAAACCCATTCTGCATTTTTCCTTAGGCTCAAATAAGTTCAACTGAAGCAAAATTCAAAATATCCAGTGACTTAATTTTACTGTAATTTACCCAAGGCAATATATACAAAAGTAGCAAAATACTGTTGAAATCCTTACAAATATATATGCATACAGTGTAAATATAAAGACACTTCATAAAGATTAGCTTTGGGGCAGCCTTCCCTATCATACCACTCTCCTCGTATATGTTGGACAAAGTCCCAGGTTTCCCCGTGAGGCTGGGTGGGGGATCCTCAGAGTTGTAGTCTAACACATTTAGATGCAACCAGTTTTGGAAGGGCTGGTTTGGAGATGGGAGGAAATGAGTCCAATTAAGTAACCAATCCAATTTAGAACAGTCCTCACAATTCCTGCCTTTGTAACAGCTATGACCCAAGGGAATAAAGCTTATAGAAAATTTAGATTATTGGTCCTTGGCTTCAGGCAGCTTCAAGGGACAGAACATTCCTGCCCCTATGTTTCCACTAATTTCACACTAATATCACACATTCAGAAAATCAGTAGTTCTAGCAACTCTGTTGCCCACAGTAACATACTGTGTTTTTTTAAAAAAAGCACCCCACCCTATTTCACTTAGTTGAGTAGCTGTTAAAGAAATGATCCAATTAAAGAATAACATCAAATATCTATTATGTAAAGTTGCAAAAATTGTTAGGAGTTAAGGCAGAAGTTCTACTTTTTTTTCTTATGACATCTTAAGAACACACACATACAAGTTACAGACAAAGAAGAATGGTAATGAATAGTAATAAAAATTGTGAACCTTCAAGTTCATGGCATGCGGACATTATAATTAGATTTTTATCCCTCCAGCTTAAACAGAAAGTCAGCTAGGAATGTATAATGAAAACAAGTGCATATTATTGATATTGATATTAGACAGTTCCCAGTCATAAAAGCATGTAAGAAGAAAATCCTGGGGCTGGGGGGGGTGTACTTCCATGATGTCCTTTCCACATTCAAAGTGATAAACAGTACCTCAATGAAAACCTTTGCCACATTACTACATGTACCCGTCTCAGAGTCACACAACATTTTGCTACCATCCAGTGAAAGGCTAAACTGTAATCATCTCCTCCAGAGCAATTAAAATATGTCCCAATGCGGCTTGCATTCTGTCAGCTCAATTCCTTTTCTCTTGGATGTTCACAGAACTGTCATTTGATTGGAACCGCTTTGCTAGAAAGAGAAGAAGAAGAAAGTTTTAAGAATCCCACAGCAACAAAGCCTCATTCTATATTCATCTTGATAGAGGACACTCGCATAAGAGAGCCAAACTAGCAACCATACCAAAATAAATATTTCCACATGGCAGAACCTTGCATGCAAATACACCTTATAACGCTATATGGGATTCTGCTATACATGCAGCAGAATCACAAGATATGGATTCTCTTTGATTGTATCAATTCAGGAAGAAAGAAGACAACATAGAGCAGGAGTAGCACCCTCTGACCCACCCACCCCCAGACAAAATCCATTCTGTGAAGGGTCTGAACACAGGCTGCTGGAGGCTTCCCACCAACAGCCATTCTCCATAACAGAGAGACAAGCAAGGAGATCCTTCAAGGTCATATCTGACTTCCTAAAGCTCTTCTTCTCTTCTCTCCTTCTGGCCTGCAGCATAACCTTTCATTACAAGGAAACTCCTCTGCAACATCATGGGTTGTCTAAGCCTCACTAGATTCCTTCAGGCTGCTCTGGTCTTACAGCTTCAGCTCCTCTGACATCCCCAGAGGGCCTTCCAATACAAGCCAGAGCCTTAGATTCAGTGAAGGAAGTTTTGAGACTGATGAGCAACTCTAGTTAAACCAATAAGGGCTAGACTATAATTTATGCAACGGATTTTCAAAGAATACCCTTAGACATGGAAGCAAAGCAGGGTGGGGCTAAACTTTAAGGAAAATGTCCTAATGGAAAGAAGAGTCGACAAAGGAACAAACCATTTTGGTGGGGCAATTTGTTAAGGTTGCTGTAGTTGCATCCTGCATTTAGACAGGACAATGTCCAAAATACCTTAAACGCTACAGTTATGGCATTCAAACAGGTGTGATCCTGCAAAGTATGTCGGCTATATCAGGTTCTAGTCTCATAACATTTGTATAAACATATTTTTATGTTTGTGAAAGAAAAATGGGATCTGATTTTATCCAGGTTTGGTCCACATGTTGCTATGGCAACTGCGCAGCTGAGGCCATCTGCCATGGCCTCATAAGGTATAGCCATTTCCCCACCCTCTACCCATCAACCATTGCTGTAAAAAAGCAGGACAAGCTGACTTCAGGCTCATTCCAGTGGTTACTCCTTTCCAGCTAGCCACTAGCCCTCCAGACCTCTGGCTCAGAAAGCGATTCATGTCACCTGATATTGTCCATTCTAGCACACTTCCAATAAAGCAGAACAACCAGATCCCAATGCTGTCTGTTTGGTTTAACAAAGTCACAACCACCTGCATTTCTTCCCTGGAGTTTTGGCAGAAACTCAAACACCCACACCAACTTGGTACTTTCATGATGTCAGGCAGGAGTGTAAGCTACTGAAGGGCAGGAGAGTCGGGAGAGATAAAATGAAGTGCTTCTTCACACAGCTCACAATGACACTGTAGAACTCAAGTCTCACGAGATGCAGAGAGGAGTGCCCACCTGGCTGGCTTTACAAGCGGATTCAAACTTAAGCAAAGTTTTAAGCTCTGATCTTTTCCTCACAGGTAAACCAACTGCCCCTGCAGTGATTCTTAGGGGCACACAGGCCCAAGAATTACAGCGGGGAATCTTTCTTTACCCAAAGGAACAGACCAAAGCTGACACAACTTTGCTTTTGTTACGCAGTAGGAATTTGGCCTGTGTGTACTAGGATGAACCACTGAGAGCTACTGAATCCAGTTACTAGTTCCACATCAGTTCTGTTCAAGTCAAGCTGAGGCAACTGCAGTGCAGATCTCAAAGTAGCAATTCCTAACAGTTGTGGGTCTTGCCAGATTTGTTACCAAAGGGCCACATGCAAATAGTTTGGCTACCACACACCACTGGGTTGTTGGGGGCTTTTTCTTTTTCCTTTTCTTAAGTAGACTCAACATAATGGACAGTTTTACTTACATGGCATCAGGATACGTTTTTTCTGCTTTGAGTGAAGGAAACTGCTCAGGTAGAAAACAACTGGCAAAAAGAGGATGAACGAAGACACTGCAATCACTGGCACTGTATCACTGCATGGGACGGAACAATTGAATGTTGTGCTCCAAAGCCTTCGAGTGATGTTCATCTAACAAGGAAAGGAATTCATGGTAAAAATATAAAGTAGAATAAAAAAAATCTGTCCCTTGTAGAAAATCATCAGTATTCATGCAGACATCAAAAGGTTCAGGAATGAATGCATTCCAGGGCTCCAATTATCTTCTGGGTGTAGTTTAAACAATCTGAGTAACAGGCAGCCAAAGTAACCTTTCTGAATGCCAAATTCTCTGTTATAGCCGAAGGTGCTTCTGAACCAAATGGCTGTAGAAGCATTATCTGCAGGTTTTCTCCTGTGAGGTACTATTAGCTGCACCAGTCTCCAATCAGTGTGAAATTTCTCCTCCCTCAAATTAGGGAGGCTACACACCCCATAATGTAAAAGTAATTAAGAAGATACAGCTACACTGCAAAACTGTGAAATTATCCCTCATTAAGTTACAATCAGGCTACCTACCAAGAAGGAACAAAGGACAAGGATCGCCTCCTCCTGCTTTATCAGTTTTGTCCTATTTTGTCATTTTTACAGCAGCTTATCATTCCTATGCACTGGGTTACACACACTATCATTACATTATTTTGGGCGTAAACCATTTGGAGTATTTGTTTGAACATAAACTTATGGCTAAAATCCTACTGTGTCCTGCAAGCAAGGATGGGAAATCAGGTCATCCATGCTACGTACCCAGGCTGTCTGTTGTGCGCTCTGTCTTTCCCCCGGCTGAGTAACTGAAGATGCAACCAGGTGCCCAACTGGCAGCCCAGGAAATACAAAAGCTTCATGCACAATTGATAACTAATTAAAATAGACAGCAGATAATGATACAGTCATGGCGCAGAACATAAAAAGAATGACAAGAATACACACAGCATCTTCGACATCGATGCACAAATGAAACTGTTCTCCAGATTCGTCTTTCTGCCCACTCTTCTCCATATTGTTGTACATGTCATTCAATTTTTTATATGTTTCATTGCAGTTCTTGCATACGTCTGACTGGTTACCTGACAGCAAATTGTCTTCTGGCCTCTACAGGTATAATCAGAAAAAATAAATTTTAAAAAACCCTTAATTATGTGATCTATACATAAAATCAAAAGGCAAAATTGGGAAATTGCTTTTCTTTTCCTTTCATTTCTTTTTTTAAAAAATATGTTTATTAATTCAAGAAAAACAATAAGAACAATATTAACATAAATGTGTGTACATACATACCGTGCAGTAATACTGTACAAAATTTGCCCCTCCACTGTGCCACCTCCTTTTTTTAAAGTAAAAAATCGAGACTTTTGAGTCTTTCAGAACTCTACAACAGGCTAGACATTGCAAAACCTAACAGCTGATAGTGTCATGCACTTTGTATATAGCAGCAGAGATAGGCAAATTATTCCATACCCCTGTAGATCTAACCTGATGGCCTCTTACCTATAGTTCACTCCCAAAGAAAATGTGAAACTGAAGTTACCACAGATCCTGAGCCTGTTACATCTGACCAAACTGAATTCTGAACATTTTTCTCCTCCCCTACCCATTTCCCAAGGTTTCGTGAAGTGTTCTGGAAGAACATGTTTGTTTGTTTGTTTATAAAAAAATCCCCACAAAAGAATTCAGAATTCAGAATACATCCAACCCCCATCCACCCACCCTATCTATTTACAACAGCAGAAAGGATACTGGAGCAAAGCCTTCACTTTCTAGAATGAAACTTGCAGTTTGTTGAGTCGTCCCCTTTAATGATCCCGTACACCCAACAACATCCCATATTAAACAAAGTCATTCTAACCCCATGTCCTGCTGGCTGGAAAACATTTACGATGAGAGAATGGGACCATACTCATTGTATGGTCCCGTATTATGTCCATAAAAAACCATGTGGGTGCAGATCTTCCTCTGGCACCGATGGTAGGATCTGAAACAGGACATTCCTGGACCAGGCGGGGGCTTCGACCCACTGGATTGCAGGTCCCTAAACAGGACCTCTCACCTACTCATGTACTTATTTAATTTCTACCCTGCCTTTCTCCTATAGAGGGATTCAAGGCAGCCTACAAATGATTTTAAAAACAAAACTATTCAAACAATTAGAGATATTTTTAAAATGACACTATTTAAAAAACAAATTATTGAAAGGCACAATACAAAACCCCATTAAAATGCATTAATAAAATGCCTTTTAAATTAATAAAATGCCTTTTAAATAAACCACCTTTTAAATTAATTAATTTAAAAGGACAAGTATCCCCTTAAAATCACATCCTCCAAAAATTTTACATATTTAAAAACCTGTGCCATCTCCTGTGAAAGGGAATTCCACAGCCTGGGAGCAGCCATCAAAAAGGCCCTCAGCCATGTCTGCACCCATTGTGCCTGGGGGGGGAGGGAGGGGTGAGACCAAGAGAAAAGCCTCCCTCAAAGAAGGCTCCCATGGAGAGAGGCAGTCCCTCCAAAAGCCTAAATCTACGTCATTTAGGGCAGGGGTTCCCAACCTTGGGTCCCCAGACGTTCTTGGACTACAACTCCCAGAAATCCTGGCCAGCACAGCTGGTGGTAAAGGCTTCTAGGAGTTTTAGTCCAAGGACATGTGGGAACCCAAGGTTGGGAATCACTAGTTTAGGGTTTTTTAAGTTAAAACCAGATCCAGCCAGGAGTCTAGCTGCAGTATCCTGAACCCACTGAAAGTAGCCTTTTGGAAAGTGTTAGAAGTGCATTATAACAACACAAATGGGATGTAACTAAGGCATGTGCCCCTGTGGCCAGATTACTTATGCCATGCTGGAGCTGCTACAGATATTGGTTCTTCCTTTTAAAACTAATAAGGTGATTACAAAAGACTTGCCATGCGCATAATCCATCCTGGCCCACCTCATTTAACTTGCTGTGGCCTGCTGTGACACATAAAGCCAGAATGCTTAGAATACATATGACTGTCCCACCTAAATTCACATTATGCAGCCTCCCAGATCTCATCTTAATGCCTATAGCCAATCTCAAATCCATCATAAAAATGATGGTAATAATCTAGGTCACATAAGCGTATTTGAGGTGCTGCACATACTCAAGGAGTATCAACTTTGCAAAGAGTAACTTTTGGCCAGATGGGGGGGTATATAAATTAAATAAATAAATAAATACTCAGAAATCGGAGTTGGGCTTCTTCTGACAAGCAAGAGTTGGAATTATTGCTTTTTACATATAACTAGCTGCAAAACCAGCATTTTCTCCTGATTTCTCAGGTTCTAAAACTAAGAGACAAATGAGGATAGTGATATGTGGCAATTGCTATACGACATGCTACATACAGGTGGAAGAAACTCATTTGTCATCTGTGGTGGTGCCGAAGGAGAAAAACTTAAATCAGGAACGCAGACACATTAAGAGGAAGCTATGTTTAAAAAAAAAAAAGCATATTTGGGATGTGGAAAGAGTCATCTTGTACTACTTTACAAACACACTAAATAGAGGCTTATTTGTAAGGCATTGGGTGAACTCCATTTGTATTTTCCCCAGCTGTCAGTATACCCATGTTTGTCAAACCTGTGCTTTTTCTTTTCATTTACCTCCTGCTGACAACACTCATTATTCAACAGCTACTATCTCTTCCAACATAAATGCAAAACAGTTACACTAATGACTGTACATCAACAATAGGTGGTTTGTTTTGGTACCTCAGAACCCATCACAACAGCACATTTTAACATTCGATACTATGATCAACAACAAAACAGGGGAAGGGAGGGAAGAGATACATGCACTGAAAATTACCTACATTCTTTATTAGAATGAGGTTACAGGCAAAAGGTTGCTGCTAGGATTATTTAAACATTCACAGTGTTGAACAGGCTACCAATGTTTAACATTACAAGTGTGGACGTGAGCTACTAAGTACATCTATCTGGTCACATTTTTCTCTAGAAAGCAATGGGGCTCATTTTTCAGATCCCAGTTGAGCCTGAAGATATAATTGCCAAATGACAGAGATGAAGTACATATCATTTTAATTCTACCCAGGCTGCAGGCCACCTCCACTGGAAGTCACCTGGAGCTTTGCCATCCATTTTTGCATGCCCAACCAACATTCCTTGAACTACAGGGAAGCCAGTGGACCCAAAGTACTAAGAGTTGGTTCCGCATGCCTCCAGGAATCTTGTGTAAGCACTATTCCAAAAGCCCTCCCAAAAGAATGGGACAAAAATGGTGGAGTAGGCCTACCCAGACTGCTTACAGATCCTGGGGTTGATGTAAAGTTGAGCCTGCTACTGCCCTCTGCAAGGAACCCTACATGCAGAGGGGTTCAGGCGAGCACCGTTGCAGGGTGCACCGGAGTTGAGGAGGGGATGGGAAGGCAGTTGCTTTATAGGGACACAAATAACCCTTTGGAGGAGACTTTTCCAACCAGTTTGTGATCAACATGGAGATCCCGGGGCTCTTGGTCACACAAAGGCTTTCATATGCCCCCAGACCATGGAATGCCCTCCCGACTGAGATTCATCTGGCGCCGACACTGATGACATTTCGGCGCCAGGTCAAAACCTTCCTGTTCCAGAAGGCTTTTAACTGAAATAATATTAGCTGTGGGTCTGATGGCAATTTTATATATATATTAATTGTATTTTAATTGTACATATCTTTATTGTATTTTAAATGCTGTAAGCCGCCCAGAGACCTTTGGGTAGTGTGGGAGGCATATAAATTAAATAAATAAATAAATAAATAAATAAATAAATAAATAAATAAATATAAATATAAATATAAATATAAATATAAATATAAATATAAATATAAATAATAATAATAATAATAATAATAATAATAATAATAATAATAATAATAATAATAATAATAATAATAATAATAATAATAATAATAATAATAATAATATGTATTCATGTTCATGGCATCCAAGGTCTGAAGTGCTCTGTCAAGAGACACTGGGAGTTTGCACCCTGGGGAGAGGCTTGTTCTATTCATGAATTCACTCTGAATGTCTGAAGAGTTTCTTCCCTCCCTTGCCCCAGCCCCGAATCCTTCTAACTCTGCCCTCTCTCTCTCTCTGCTCCTTCATCTATCTGCAGTTTCTTCAATGAAAATTCTCACTTGTCAATCAATGCAACTCCATCCACTATTCCATTTGCTGCTGCTCATTATTTCACAACTTTTGAACCCTGTTATAGGACGAGAGTACAACTGCCTACGTCTCCTTGTGTTCCAAGCAGACAGCCATCACTATACCTCGTGACAACAAATTTAATAGTTTTTAGCAGCTCATGTGCAGACATATTAAAACTCAACTTTTTAAAATGTATTCAGTCAGTTAGGCATCTATGACTGAATTCATCCTAAAACAAAATAACAGAGGACCCCAGCAGTTAAATCAGGAGGTGACAAGGCCCAGAATAAGGAAAGAAAGTGATTTACCATATGCAGAGATTACCCGACTCTTCCTATATAATTACCAACTATTGTGAGACCAAACAGCACCATAATTGCATATGAAATGAAGGTGAACATTAATTAGAATGCATTTTGTTTTCTCAGTTGCGAACACCTGCGTTTTAAAGATAATTGTTTTACCTGCCTAAACTGCACAGGAGCTTGCGAATTATATTCGCTGCATCTTGCTCTGGAGGCGAAAAAAACATCTTCACCATACAATTAGAGGGCTCAACTATACCCTCACATAAACCGAACAAGTACCTGGAGGTTTCGTTCAAAGCATGCCAATGATTCGTTGAATAAGGCCAGGAATGTCACTGTACTATTTGATAATCCTTCACCATTATTCTTTAAGCAATCTGTGAAGAGAAGATAAACATGTCACTCTATCCTGGAATTTATTTCCAAAAAGTTGTTTTAAGCCAAAGCTGTTCATTTTTAAGACTCATTTTACTTTCAGGATGCTGCTGATATAATCTATTTCTTAAGGGTCACCAACATGGAAGACACTTTACAAACAGCAGGTGTGGAGTGTAAAATAGACATAAAGAAAGAGAAGAGGAAGAGGGAAATAGAAGGGAAGAGTGAAGGCACTGGTAATCAGGGAAAAATACTGTGTGCGGCAT
This sequence comes from Pogona vitticeps, assembly GCF_051106095.1. Taxonomy (NCBI): domain Eukaryota; kingdom Metazoa; phylum Chordata; class Lepidosauria; order Squamata; family Agamidae; genus Pogona; species Pogona vitticeps. The sequence goes on along the minus strand of NC_135783.1, from coordinate 96,800,372 downwards.
TTCTGCTACAAGTACTTTGATTTAACTGATGTAAGGACTCTAGGGGATAATTCAACAGTGTACTTTGAGGAGAAGCGTATAGGAAACGAGAAATGGGCACAACAGGAATTCTTGAAGGCAGAATTTCAGGGACAATGGGCAGTGGAAGGGAGTGCAGTTCTGTCAGGGAGCAGCAGATATCTAAGGGTGGCAAAGAGTGATGGGCAGAGACAGGATAATGTTGGGATGGAAGCACAGAGAGATGTGGAGGGCAAGGCTGTGGAAACCTTTTGGGGTAAAAAAAAGATCCCTACATAGGACTTTGCAACAAACTGAGGGCTGGTGAAGAGATTTATGGAATGGAGTGACATGGTCAGAGAAACACAAGGGAAGAATAACTCTGAAGAAACAGATGTGAGTGGATCAAGGTGAGACAGCAGAAACTGAAAGAAAGCATTTCAGTATTCAGTGTTAGAGCTGACCAAGACACGAGCATGTTTTCTTACTGAATGAACAGAGAAGAAGGGCTGTATATTTGTACTGCTGAGAAGGATGAAGTGACACGATTTGGCAACTGACTGAATTGAAAGGAGGGCAACAAGGGAGAAGTGTCAACAAAGAGTCTTATGGTACCTTAAAGGCAAATATGTTTTATCTGGTGTAAGTTTACATGGACAGCAGCCCATTTCTTCAAATGCAAAAAATTGCCAAGACTTTGTGCCAAGATAATTAAGTGAATTATGGTGTTGTCAACTGAGCAGGGGAAGTGATTAATCTGCCAATATCCAGAAGTGGCACGCTTATTATTAAACCACTTCATGATATTGGCGAATTTTTACTGAAGTGATCCAGGCAATTGCACATCAAGACAACTGGACAAATGGAAATTCTTCCAAAGAAACAGTAGGCTCCAATCCTAGAGCAATCTGGGAAGGACTGGTACCTATTAGGAACAGGTTGGAACACTCTAACAAGAATGTCATTTAGTATATGTTTTTTTAGAACGACCCCAACCATTCCAGCAGGGGGCTACAGAGTGCAATAAACTCTCAAGTAGCCACCTCTGTTTAGTGTTACAGATGAACAGGCTCAATCTTAAGTTTTGATTTTCCCCCAAAACTGCAGGACAATATTCTTAAAAAATATCTCATACTTTTTATTTAGTTTATATAAAATGTTTATATCTCATTTCTCTGTGTGTTCAAACACAAAATGTAAAATAAATTCAGGCTCCAAAGGCATGTTCACAGACATACAGAGAGGGCCCATATGTGCCAATCTCACAAATCAACTGGGCTGTTTCCCACACTTCTGGCTGACATTATCAAAGGAAACAGTAAGATTAGTAGTAGTGAAGGGCACAGTTTAGACACAGACAATGTGGGCACGGACAATATACTGCACTAGCAACTGGAGACACACCGTGGCCCAAAGCTGACACTAACATTGAAAATGCTATTTTCTACATATAAAACTTGTGAATACAATTTCACATATTACACTGCAGCAAGTTCAGGTTTGCCCACCAAGAACAAATGCATCAGAAAGCTCAATATATCCATGAATCCCAACAAATATATAACAAGATGAATATAAAGGTTCTTAGAACTGGCTTCAATTTGTGTATGTGTGCTGAAGTCTAATGGGGGGCACCTGATCAGCCATTCATCCACTGCAGATTAAAAAAAAAAAGAATCACTACTGCCTTGAAGAAGGAATAAGAGACCGAAGGAGAAGATAGTCAATGACAAAAATCAAGATGAACAAGATACTCAATTTTATGAAATGCATAAAAACAATGCATCAGAGATAAAATAATATAGTTCCTCTGAAACATCAAGTTACATGCAATTTACATATAAGAAGCAAAGCAACACTTAATAGACATCTTGTGTTTTTATTTGTGAAGGAGAGAGGACCAGTGTGTCGTCCTCCATGGAGCAGAGAACAGAGGAAGGACATGGATGTATAGAGGGTATAGGGAGGGAATCGTTGGGAGGTGTGTCTGGCTGACGAAAAGGGGGAGGAGCTGGTCTTAACTGTGTGGGAGGGAGATATAAAAGAGGAAAAGGGTGCGCAAAGTTTTAGAATCCTAACGGGCGTAACACCAGAAAGGATAGACTGAGGTGTGCAAACGGAATGGAGTGCTGGGCAAGAGGGATTTGCCACACTTCTTAAAGAGTTCCCGAACCTCCAAGTTGGGGGAGGACTGTTGCCTGAACCAAAGGACTCGTGTGCACAAGGGGAAGACCTAGAGCCTCTGGAATGGACGGCAATGGTGTATCCGCGCAACCAATGTGCGGGGAGGAGGGTGATCCGTCCCAGTCCCTCTTTTCTCCAGCCTCAGCAAGAGGGAGACTGGGCGAGACACCCCTGCTGCGGGACCGTGTGCGCGGTGAGGAGCACACCATTGAGGCCCACGACCGACCGGGAGCGTTTTGGTCTGGCCCCTCAATAAGGAGCGACATTAAGACACCAGATGTTAAGGTGCGAAGTTATCATTTGTTGCCTGAACTCAGTTTGATGGACCCTTTTGAACCCATGGAGTTAAGTTTGTTCAGTAATAAATCCAGTTGTGTTAAGAATAAAGATCAGCCTCCGACTCTCCTTTCCGCGCCACCACAGGGGTCGCACACGTCAACCAACGAATCCAATCACACTATTCATATTTTAAAACTGTACAAGAGCACATGGAAAACTAAGATCAATAAATGCACTTCTAGTCTGTTAGTATTATGGACTAAGATTTTTATATTTAGTTAAACAAGAGTTTTGAGTAGAGGGAGTGATGGAATGATAGGACCTCTATCCACAGACTCAGTTAGGAGTCCAGTTAAGACTGAACGATTTCCTTCTACAAACTGAGGGTATTGAGAATGATCCTTATGAGATCTACCATGGAACTTTAAGTATTGGTTCCTGAATTTTCCTGTTTTTCTCTCCCATTCATATCCCTTTTCTTTTTAACATGAGTCTTTTAGGTTTCAAACCTGTGGGGTCAGTGAATTCCATTATTCAACTATCTACAGTACCTATTTATGACATGCTCATTTGCATGGCGTAGGCATTTTAAAGATCATCATAATCATTTTATTTTAATGTCACTTTCACATTAAACTGTAAGCAAACTAGCTAGAAATATAGAAATGAATAGCAATACATGTAACAAGTAAAAATATGTAGCATTCTATGTGGGGTTACCCTTGAAGATGACACAGAGGGTGCCGCTAGACTGCTAATAGGAACATATTTCAGAGGCCACATAATGTCAGTTCTAAAGGATTTGCACTGGCTGCCAATGCACTTCTGATTTGAGTTCAAGGTGTCACCAATGATTTTTAAAACCCTAAACAGCTTCGGACCTGGACTTTTATATACAGTAGTGCCTCTCCCTATATAAACTTGCCCAATCATTAAGATTTGCTGGGCAGGCCTTCCTCCATGTCCCACCACTGAGAGCATTTCATTATGTGGAGACAAGGGGAAAAGCTTTTTCTGCTCTAGCATCCCAACTGTGGAATGCCCTCCCCTAGAAGGCTCGATTAGTACCAACATTGGCATCCCTTTGGCAACAGGCCAAGACGTACTTATTTATTAGAGCCTTTGGGGATTCAGGATCATGGCCCACATAGGTTTTAGTGCAATGATTTTTATGTTTTTCATGTCTGAATGTTCTAAATTTTTGCTGTTTGATTTAAATAGCTTATAATTTTAAATATTGTTTAAATTGATTTAATTAAATAACTTGTTTTAAATATCTTATAAACTAAAATTGTTTCATACAACTTTGTAACCTAACTGGGATCCTGTTACTGTATATAGGAAAGGTGATAAATGATTAAATAAAATCAATAAACAAAAATAACAGGAGAAATTATAAATAAGCATAGCAGCACAGAGTAAATAAATACATAATAACAGCAGTAATCACCCACATTATAATAATAATTACATGCTGTCAAGTCAATTCTGACTTATGACAACCTTTCCCAGGGTTTTCTAGGTTTGTCCTTCTCTTCTTTTGAAGGGCACTTTGGCACTGCACTAGGCTAGTTCTTCTCCCGGTAGGGACGGTGAGGAATCAGGCTCCCAACCTATGACTCCACAGTCAGATGCCTAACTCATGGAGCTATTCAGACTGCTAATCAGTCCATACCACACTGAATAAATCAATACAAATGAAATGTCCTAAACCTACAGCTTATACCTAAGCCAGAGAACAAATAAATCCTAAAGCCAAACAAATTTCCATAACATCTCAACAACATTTTCTACAAGTAACCTAAAAGCACTAGTTGGCATCTCCAAATCTCATGTAGAACAGCCTTCATCCTAGCTTTCACCCATGTCTCCTCTCTCAACCTGCTTTCCATCTCTGTCCTGAAGAGGTAAAGATTGCCAGTTCTCCATCATGTCCCATGTATATTCAGTTTTGCTGTTAGGTCTCCTCCTCCTCCTCCTCCTCTAAGCACCTCTTTCATCACTTCCTTCCGCCACAGGCCCTATTAGTCTGCACTGCATAAGGACGGGCAAAACAGCTGGAAATGTCCACATACACACCCACCGAGGACCTCTTAACTATCATTGTAAGATTTTCAGCCAATCTTCCTTAAATGGCATCCTCAAATCAGGATTCCTAGGGAAATTCCATAATCTACATCATGCTGCCTTTGGACTGACATGGGAAATCTATTCAGGATTTCCTATTGGAGCAGGAGTGAGCAATTTGTGGCCTGCCAGGTACTGTTGGACTCCAGATCTCAGCAGCTCCAGCAAGCATGGCCGTGGGACAGGGATGGCAGGAACTAGGGGCTGGTATCCGCTGAAATATAACTCACAGCCAGGAAGTTATATTATCCACCAGAAGACTGTATAATGTAATTTCAATTTAATGTATTTGCGAAGGCTTTCATGGCCGGGATCTAATGGTGGTTGTAGGTTTTTCAGGCTCTTTGGCTTTGTTCTGAACACGGCCAAAGAGCCCGAAAAACCCACACCAACCAAAATTTCAATTTATTTTAATAAAACAATTGCTCAGTCTGATCAGAGATAATTTGGTTCAAATGTTAGATATGGCATTAAGTGGCTAATCACAAATGCATTACGCCTCACCATTCTTATATTCTTGCAAGAAAGCTATGGGTGAAAGCCTTTTTTACTAACAACTCTCCAAGCATAGAGAACATGGGTAAAATTGTCACAGCTTCCTCCCTCTGTCTGTTTCACTCCCAATCTATGTGTGATTGCTGAACCAGAGCCACTGTTGCGGTTGTCACTTTTTGTAGAGGACAATGAAACCTTCTTACATGCTGGAACTTTAATAAACATGATGCAGTTGTTTGGATATTGTAGATTAATGGAGGTAAATGTACACAAAGCAGAGAAACAAATAGCCCAAGGGAGTACATACTCGCACAATTTGCTTTCTTCCACGTGTCATTAAAAAAATTAGACAAGATCACAACTAGCTGTAGTCTATCTGACTTCAAAAGACTTCTGGCACAGTGGTTACTCTCAGTTGTGTTCTGAAAAAAGAAGGGGGAAAACAATGTTATACATACATGTTATACAGTACCAATACACTACGCTGAAGAGCAGATCAGCAGCAGAAATATAGTTCCTTTTGTTCAGTTGTGTTAACTCCAAGAACATAGAACACTCCTTTTAAAAAAAAATCACAGAGCTAGATAGAACACAAAAAAATGTGGAATCTAAACACCTGCTGGATAAAGGCTAGATTCTTTATCCAGCAGTCCTCATAAAGATTATCCCACAGTCTTTAGACCATGGGATGCCATGTCAACAAGGTGTCTCCAAGGTGTCTGAAGGAAACAGCTCGGGGTGGGATGAGAATTGATCCAAGCATGGCATATAATTGGAATTCCAATTTACCTCTTAAAAAAAACCCTCTAGGGTAATTAGAAAACACTGGGATTGCACCAACAAATGAATACAGTTCTCACTTGTTACAGTTTTTGAACAGAAGTTCACTGAAACTTTGTTACCAAGAAAAGTAACCAGTTTCTTATTGCAGATCACTTCCAAGATCTCCAATAAATATGCTATTAAACATTAGCAATTGTAAATTTGCCATTCTAAAACTGGAGCCACAAAGATCCAAGTTATCTGAAGCCTCCCCCTTCAACCCTTGGTATTCCTCCAAATGAAGATGCCCATCCAGAAAAGGGCCTGTGGTCCCTTCAATGTTCTGTGTTTCTGTCCTCATGAACTGATTCTGACCAAATGTGACTGACAGTTTCAGCGTGATAGAGTGAGTCAGATCCACACTTATTTTCCAGTCACAGTAAGACATCTCCTGTCCCCTTTCAAGTTCCTGCTCATCCAAAGCAACGGTCTATTAATAGACTGCACACAAAAGGGGCAAGAGCCATATCAACATTTCCCAAACCAGTGTTCAGATCAACACAATGCTCCCAATTAATTTTTTAAAAACCCTCCTGCAAGTATTCCAACCCACCTGCCTGAACACTTCTAACCAGTCATTTACAGCAGTGGTCCCCAGCCTTGGGTCTCCAGATGTTCTTGGACTACAACTCCCAGAAACCTTCACCACTACATCTGCTGGCCAGGATTTCTGGGAGTTGAAGTCCAAGAACATCTGGAGGCCCAAGGTTGGGGACCACTGATTTATAGCACCTCACAAAGAATTCAGCAATTCTTGACACCTGCCTACAAGCACAAAAAGTGAAAACATCAAGCATCTGGATGGCCACAGAACATGACTGCTGGACCGCATTCAGTTTGTAGGTACAGCTATGTGAACTCTTGACACTGAAAACTGATAGCTACAAATTCACAGCTTGCTATCCCATTCCTTAATCCAGTGTTTATATGCCATCTGCTTGTGGTTTACTAAGGCTCTAAAAACAAACAAACAAAAACAATATCTGTCTAGTCCACGATGCTGCAATTGGGGCACTGCTTGACCTCCACCAAGATGCCATCTGTCATTCGGAGGAGAATTGGATCAGGAAACGGACTGCAGCACAAAGATCCTCTGTCCTTCCAGAGCAGTGGTTCCCAACCTTTGGGTCTCCAGGTGTTCTGGTACTGCAACTCCCAGAAATCCTGGCCAGCACAGCTAGCGGTGAAGACCTGCTTTGAGAGATACAGTCCAAGAACACCTGGGTTAAAAAGGTTGGGAACCACTGTCAGAACGTAGGAGATGTAGTTGCTCCCCCTCTTTTTTTTTCCTGCCATCTGCGGAAAGCAGACCTCTGGTTTTACCCAACAACAGTCATGGACTTGTTCAAATGACTAAGCATACTTCCTGATTATTTAAAATGTTTGTGAGCGTTCATTCCGGGAACTAATTTTTGGGTGGGCCAGAGACAAACACTGACAACAGCAGTGAGATTGCAGACCAGGCCTTCATTCCAATACCTCAGAAGGCAGGATTTCCAGATGAGGCAGCCCTGTTGTCCTCTGGCACCAAAACCCAACAAAAATTCTGATGGCACCTCGAAGAGATCGGCGGCATATTCCGGGAGACATGTTTTCCGAGGGGAGAACGTCAGCCGTCAATTTCATGCAACCCAATCGATAACCTTGAGTGCAGCCCACAAAAATGCACCTATTTAGCTGTCTTTAAAAAAAAAAAAAAAAAAAAAAAACCTCCCGCCAGCACCAGCCCTACAAGGCGAACGGGGCACCCCATGAGCCCTTAACCACGCTTCCCGCCGACCCGCCCGCCTCCTCCCTTTACAGTATTTTGCTCTGGCATGAAGACGGGGGTCTGGCGGGCCTCCCCACTCAAGCCGGCGCAGGCAGGCACGCACGCACCCCCACGGCCCGGGTGATATTCTCCAGCAGCTCCCGGACTTCCCGGAACTGGCGGTGGCAGTTTTGGCAGACGGTCACAGGCCGGGCGCTCCGCACCAAGCAGCCGGTCAGCCTCACGCTGCTGTTGGCGAAGCCCGCCAGGAGCTCCCGGCACTCGGGCTCCAGCTGCGAGTCGAGCAGATCCCGCGGGAGCCTCGCCTCCAGCCCGGACAGGTCGTCGTCCGCCGCTTGCAGCGCTTCCCCGGAGAGGAGGGAGAGGAGGCGCCGGCCTCCCCTCGCCATCCCTTCCCAGTCTCTTTCCGGGGAGAAGGGTCGGCTGGGAGAGGGTCTCTCTCCGGCGCACAGGCCTAGCAGGACGCCCGGCAGGAGCCAGAGGAAGGCAGCCGCGCCCATCGCCGCCCTGTCACGGCGCGCCGGGGACCGACCCAGAGCCCAGAGCCGAGCCCGGCGCCTCCCTCCCTGGCCCGGGCGGCTGAAAGGGGAACATGGATCACGTGCGGGGCCCGGAGAGAAGTGGTCAGCCCCCTCCCTGGGGGGGAGGGAGAACGGGCTCCGGCGCGGCGTCCCATTGGCTGCCGCGAGGAGGGCGACGCGCCGCGAGGGCGGAGAAGAGAGCGCCGACCCTCCCGAAGGGGTGGAGCTGAGCGGGAGGAGCAGCGTCGGAGTTGAGGAGAGGTGGCCGAGAGGCGCCCGGTTAGGTGCCTGCGGGAGGAGGAGGAGGCGGGACGGAGGAGGAAAGCGGGAAGCAAAAGCGGAGGAGGCGCGGTGGCCCCTGACAGACTAGAGTAGGGAGGCCAAGAGCGCTTGGCCTGCCTCGGGTTCCCTACCGTAACTCTGCCGCGCACTGCAAGGAGAGACGAGGTGAGTTTTGCTTGTGCCGGTCGTTACAGCACCCTCTCTCACTGTCTTCTGGTAGTAAACAGAGAGGGGGGACTCAAAACAGTACTTGAATTACAGTCCAAGAAAGTAACTTACCTGGTTTTTCGACCTTTGTTTGTCCCTTTCTTGTTTTGTGTTAAGTCAAAAGACGAAAATAGAACAAATGTTGACAAAGTATAACATGCAAGAATGTAAAATTGCAAAAACTCCAATGATAGTGGATTTTCAAAAGTCAGAAACCGAAAGTAAGGAGTTTGAAAATCAGGAGATATACCAGTCAACAATAGGAAGTCTGACGTACCTAGCCAATTGGACTAGACCAGATATTGCTGCTGTGGTAAATATCCTGAGTAAACACGTGTCAAAACCCACCCAAACCACTGGCAAGGGGTAAAAAGAGTATTCAGGTACCTAAACGGAACGCTTGACAAATGTCTAGTTATAAAACCCTCAAATGAATTAAAGTTAAAAGCATTTGTGGATAGTGATTGGGCAGGTGACTTAACAGACAGGAAATCAATTTCAGGATTTGCAATATTGTTTGCAGATGTTCTAGTGGGATGGAAATCAAGAAAGCAGAGTTCCATTGCAACTTCAACGAGTGAAGCTGAATTTGCAGCTTTGTCTGAGTGTGTTCAGAGATTACTTGGTATAAACAATTAATCAAAGATTTGAAAATTGAAGTAAACCAAGCAATTATGGTATTTGAAGACAATACAACATGCATCCAGATGGCGACAACTGATAAAATGCGAAGCAGAAGTAAGCACATAGATCTGATTGGTCCTGTATATGTATATATGTGTGAATTGTACAGTCAGTTGTATCTTCTTCCTGCTTGAAGATCACTTCTACATGTTATGCTGCCAGAATGCTGTAAATACTGCTGTAAATACACGTTGGTGAAGGAAATGCTGTTGGACTGTGTGTGAGTCATTTCTGGACTGCGAATCACTCTGCTAAAACCGCGATTTGCGCTAAGGAACACTGACACAAAGTATTGGAGCCTCAGCTTCAGGATCTGTCCTTCCAGTGAGCACTCAGGGTTGATTTCCTTCAGAATGGATAGATTTGTTCTTGCAGTCCAGGGGACTCTCAAGAACCTACTCCAGCACCACAATTCAAAGGCATCAATTCTTCGGTGGTCACCCTTCTTTATGGTCCAGCTTTCACTTCCATACATCGCTACTGGAAAAACCACTGACTATGCAGACCTTTGTCGGCAAGGTGATGTCTCTGCTTTTTAAGATGCTGTCTAGGTTTGTCATCACTTTCCTCCCAAGAAACAGTCATCTTTTAATTTCATGGCTACTGCAGTGATCATGGAGCCCAAGAAGGTCAACTCTTCACTGCCTCCATATCTTCCCCTTCTATTTGCCAGGAAGTGATGGGACCAGTGGTCATGATTATAGTTTTTTGGATGTTGAGCTTCAGACTATTTTTGGCACTCTCCTCTTTCATCCTCATTAAGAGGTTCTTTAATTCCTCCAAACTTTCTGCCATCAGACTGGTATCATCCGCATATCTGAGGTTGCTGATACTGTATTTTTTCCGGAAATCTTAATTCCGGCTTGGGATTCCTCCAGTCCAGCATTTTGCATGATGCAGTCTGCATATACAGTGGTGCCTTGCTTTACAATTGCCTTGCATTACAACGAATCTGCTTAACGACAATCTTTTTGCAATCGCAATTGTGATCGCAAAACGATGGTCTAAATGAGGGAATTTCGCTTTGCGGGGATCAGTTCCCTGCTTCGGGAACCGATTCTTCGCAAAACGACATTTTTCTAACAGCTGATTGGCAGTTGCGAAATGGCCGCCGGGTAATTAAAATGGCTCCTTGCTGTGTTTAGGTACGGATTCCTCACTATACAGGCAGCAAAAATGGCCGCCGTATGGAGGATCTTCGCTGGACTGTGAGTTTTTACCCAACTGGAACGCATTGAACGGGTTTCAGTGTGTTTCAATGGAGGTTTTATTTTGCTTTACGATGTTTTCACTTAACGGCGATTTTCCTCGAATGGATTATCGTCGTTAAGCGAGGCACCACTGTAAGTTAAATAAGCAAGGGGTTAATATACAGCTCTGTCATACTCCTTTCCCAATTTTGAAATAATCAGTTGTTCCATATCCAGTTCTAACTGTTGCTTCCTGTCCCATGTATAGATTTCTCAGGAGATAAAGTGGTCAGGCACTCCCATTTCAGGACTTGCCATAGTTTGCTGTGGTCCACACAGTCAAAGGCTTTTGCATGGTCAGTGAAGCAGAAGTAGATGTTTTTCTGGAACTCTCTGGCTTTCTCCATAATCCAGTGCATGTTAGCAATTTGGTCTCTAGTTCCTCTGCCCCTTCGAAATCCAGCTTGTACTTCTGGGAGTTCTCAGTCCACATACTGCTGAAGCCTACCTTGTAGGATTTTGAGCATAACTCATGTGAAATGAGTGAATTGTACAGTAGTTGGAGCATTCTTTGGCATTGCCCTTTTTTGGGATTGGAATGTAGACTGATCTTTTCCAATTCTCTGGCCACTGCTGAGTTTTCCAAACTTGCTGGCATATTGAGTGTAACACCATAACAGCGTCATCTTTTATGATTTTAAATAGTTCCACTGGAATGCCATCACCTCCACTGGCCTTGTTGTTAGCCATGCTTTCTAAGGCCCACTTGACTTCACTCTCCAGGATGTCTGGCTCAAGGTCAGCAACCACACTATGTGAGTTGTCCGGGATATCCAAGTCTTTCTGGTATAATTCCTCTGTGTATTCTTGCAATTATATATACTCCTGAGTAAATCTCATTGAATCCAGTGGGTTTTACTCTGCCTAAAGAAATAGCCTATATTTCCAGTTATAGATCCAGACCCGTATTTTTCTGTGTATAAGACGCCCCATATATAAGAGGCCTCCCACTTTTCTAACCCAATTAAGAAATCAGTATTTTAAATATAAAACAGAACACATTTTTATTTAGTAATTAGGTAACATCTACCTACCAGTACTGTCATATTATACATCACACTTTAACTTTATTCAACCACTGGGCTCAGAACATTCAGACATTAGGAGTCCCTGTTGTATCTGAGCACTGTTGCAATTGGCTTGTTCAGCATCAGCTGACGTCAGTGACATAAGGCTTTTGACTGGAGGAAGCTAAGCCTCGTGAATGGAGGCAACTAAGCCTCATGATTGAAGAAAGCCTGTTTGAAGAGCCAAGGCATGGGCTATTTTGTTCTCTTATCAGCTTACTTCCATGTATAAGACGGCCCTCAATTTTTAAAAGTAGCATCTTATACATGGAAAAATATGGTACATACCTCTTATACATATATATCCACATTGCTAAGCCCATTACATCCAATATCTCAGAAAGAATAATCCTCAGGAAGAAACAACTCTAGTGCCTGGAAGATGCTTAGTGCCATACGGACCATTTGGGAACAATGTCTGCATCTCCAAAACCCACTAATGTAAGAAGGGAGACAGCCTGATACTATCTTGCAGAGAACTATCCCAACCCTGCTGTTACCTCTGAGGCTACAGTTCTGGGACATCCAGGTGTTAAACAAGTTTACTGGCAGGGCCAGGTGCTGCCTTGGAATATCTTTTTATGGTACACCAAAATGCATTGTTCTATCTAAAAAGCAGACCTCATCAATCAAAGCAACTGGAGAGATTAGTGACTTTATATGGTACACAGTTCCACAGTATAGGCAATTTCCATAGCTTTGTAGAAAAGGTTTAAATCCACAAGGAGTGCATAAGACTTTGTCAAGGAAGATTTTAATTATGTACACATGTATTTAAAAATATGTCTCATCAACTAATTCCAGGATTAACAATACAGACTGAGGCTGGAAATTTTTTCAGCCTATGGCCCCTTAAAGGACAGCACATCAACTACACTGCTAATATACAGTACTGTACGTTCCTTTTTGTTACAAAGAAAGCACAGCTGATGGCATAGTGGATAGTGTGATGAGCTAGGACTCAGAAAGCTTGGATTCAAATCCCAGCTCAGTCATGGAAATTCACTGGGGAAGTAGAACTGGTAAAGCCACTGGTTAAATATCTCACTTACCTTGAAGGCCCTATTAGGGTCGTTATAAGTCAGTTCCAGCTTGACAGCAGGTAACAACAAAGCATAGCTAAAATACATTGTGAATGAAACTTAAAAAAGGGTTATTTCTTTTATGCTATAACTTTAGTTACCTTTATGTTGCCTCCCCACATAAGTACCCTTTGCACCGCAGGTTTGCAGCACGTAGCATTCTGATTTTCATTACTTTCAAATTAGGAGAAAATAAAAGAGTTGTGTTTTTTAAATTGATTGATGGTGTTACTGCTTTTGGAACCATTAACTGCAATGATATTTTTAAAATTACTTTCTAAGATCTGTCTGCTTTATATCCGATTGTGTTACATTCTGCATAATAATAACTGCATGCCATCCAGTCAATTCTGACTATGGCCACCCTTTCTAGAGTTTTCTAGGTGGAGAGTACTCTGAAGTGCTTACCAGTCCCTTCTTTTGAGGGTGTTCTGGGACTGTGCAACTTGCCTAAGGTTACAGAGGATGATTATATTCCTGAGATGCATAGTGGGAAATCAGACTCTCAACCTGTGGCTCCATAGCCCGATACCTAACTCTTTGAGCTTTCCAGCAAGCCTCATTTTGTATCCTTAATGCCCCCAAATTCCACAAATGTGAGGATTTATTCTAATCTGGTTGACAGCTATGGAATAAGATCACTGGGCTACTTCTGGAGCAGAAGGATCAGCCAAAAGGTGTTGTTGTTTCCTAGGGGACATGTGCTTCAAGGAAGCTCCTTCCTTGCTTCCTATTGTTTTGTCTTTTTGTGTGTCCTGCTTTGATTCTTGAATCTCTGTTTGATTCACTGTGTTAACAATAGTGTGATAAAAAACGGGATGGAATCTAATTCTTCAAGCAGAATTTTGGATCCATACTTTACATGCCAAAAGGAATATAGCTGTGCAAAACTCATTTGTGTTTTATTTTTAATTCATCCAATACTACCAATTGATTACTTCATTTAAATGCTTCAGATTTTTTTGTGGATGTTTTTCTCTGGAAATAGTTTAAGCAAAGCTATGATCTTAAAATGGCACAAAGTGTTTGCATTATATTCTGGGTGCACAACATTTCCTGGATTTCAAAGTGGCTTTCAGGAGGTGGGGAGGGGTTTGGAGGACCTGATTCTTGTGTCTTCAATTTTTTTATATGTATGACCATCAGTAAGTGGGTAAATATTTTGTCCTCATGCAGCTGAAATTTGTTGCATTTAGAAACCTAATGCAATGCCTGTGTACCCCAAAGTAAGTCAGTGGGATTCATTCCATTTAAGTGTGTATTGAATTTCAGCCTCAGTAAGAGTCAAAGCAATGGGAGTTGAGTCAGTTTCAAAAATTTTGTTCCATTGGTTTAAATGGAATTTCCTGTCAGTCTTACTCAGAAGCAGTGTTCTATGTTTGCACTTCATAATAAAGCAGGATATAAATGTTATAAGAAAAAGAAAAAGGTCCTACAGCTTAGTTATCTCATATGGTATATGCAATCTTAGACATAAATAATTTTAGAAGGAGTTTGTGTCACATTTGATCATTGGGTATTGCAAAACTATGGAAACATCACCATGTAATGTATGCCTCTTCTTCACTATATGTCAGCTGTTACCACTGGAGTTCTGACATTATACAAAGACAGTTCAAGTATCTTTGAGACTGTTTTTATGTGAATGTGAGTGTATATATACTACAAAAATGCAAGAATAAATATTTTTTTTATAAAAATATGATCTAGGTTTGGTAATCAGAATGTTTGTTCCAGCAGGAAAATATGATGGATCTATTATAGCTATGACAGATTTTGATGTGACCACCGTATTCTTTGTAGCAGGAGTTAGATGTTCTAAATTATAATTTGGAAAGAGGAATTACATTTAATTTCAAATGTGAAAGGCACCTGTAGAAGCTGCTTCTTGCCTTGAAATATTTGCATATAATGTTTTAAATGGCATACAATAAAAATGTTATTTAATGCACCTGTTGGCTTTTTTTAAGTGTTTTTCTTCTGGTTCTTTGTTTTGTTTTGTTTTTCATTTTTTGTGAAACTATAGCAAGGAAAGAGTTCATTTTTAATAAGCACACTACTTTGACAAAATCATATTGGAATGTGTTTTCATTATTTTAAAAGAAGAAGATTCCATGTCTGAGCAATTTTGTGGTATGTCATTTCTAAGGATTTTGACAAGCTCCTGCTTGCTTTACTCATATGCTGCTAATTAAAGCATAATTGTTCCATTTGTTATAAAATGAAATAAAAGCTGTTATACTGGGTATCTTTTGTGACAAGAGAACAGGATGATCCTTCCAAAAAGAACAGAAAGAACAAAACAGTGCTGGAAAAAAGGAAACAAAGCACATGAGAGTGACTCTTGAAAGCTGAAAGGAAAACAAACCTTTAGTTGACGCAAGTTCAAGGCGCACAGTTTTAAATGATAATATGTGCTTGAAAACTATATGCACTTCTGAACTCTTTGGAAAATGATTTATATGGGCTCGTCCATCATCTTTATTTCAGTGGTCATGAGCACAGTAGCAGTATAATAGTAAGCAATGTTTTTCAATAATAATGCAACTCATTCAGCTGACAAAATACTGATTGTATGACTGTACTGCCATAGTCAGGCTGGGTGTGTATGTGTGATGGGGGAACTACCTCAAAATTCACCTTATTGGCCTGAAAGGAGGGGATCTCCTCAGTTTAGAACCACAAATAGATAATGCCTCAAACCAACCCTTCTCGCAAGTCCCAAAGCATCTAATGACTTCCTGACTGGAAATCAGTGGCTAAAATCCTATGGATTTGTGTAGTAAAATGCACTAAAGTAGGCTCATTTAATCATAGTGGATTTGTGGACTCAATTCCTCTGCAAAGTTCCATTGATTCAAATGAACCTATTCTACGTGACTTACTTAAGCATCGTAAGTCATTATCAGAGTAGACCTTTCTGAATTAATGGAATTTAATGGAAAAGTTGACTCATAAATCCACACTGATTCAGTGGGTCTACTTACTACACTAAGCAAAAGGATTTCAGCCAATAAATGTCAGTTGGTTTTTAAAGACTGATGCTATTATATGAAATGTTTAGACATGGTAGGTTGTTCTGATGAATTGGAGCCTGCTGAGTCTTGGACAAATAGGTGCATGGATTAGAGATGGTAGAGATTGAAGTGCAAGGTGTAACATGTTAAAAAATATTGTTAATGGAAGAAGAAGAATTTCTTTTTAATAATCTACTTCTGAACAACAGTAACAGTAAAAAGTGAGACAGTTCTGGCTAAAGCCCAATTGCTACTTTGTACTTTAAGTGTACAGTGAGGCCCCGCTGGTGATCAGCTGCTGCAAAGAAGCTCAATTAGATGTCTGCATGAGGCCCAGAACTTGGAAGGGTTTAGATATACAGTGGTGCCTCGCTTAGCGATCGCTCCATTGAGCAATGAAATCACTTAGCGATGGGGTTTTGGCCATCGCCAGAGCGATCACTTAGCGATGGCCCCTATGGGGAAAAATCGCTTTGCGATGATCGTGGGGAAGCGATCACCGCAAAGCCCCCATTTTCGGCCAGCTGATCGGTTTTCAAAATGGCCACTGGAAAACAAAATGGCCGCCCGCTGTGTTGCCTCGCTTTAGAGGCACTGAAAATGGCCACCGCAATGGAGGATTTGCGCTTAAGGTTAGTTTGGAAGCCCATAGGAACGCATTAAACAAGTTTTAATGTGTTTCTATGGGCTTTTAAAAATCGCTTAGCGATTAAATTGCTTAGCGATGTTTTTCCGGAACAGATTAATGTCACTAAGTGAGGCACCACTGTAATTCATTAATGTTAAAATATTAGAAAAAGGGAGACTGAATGGAATAGTTATTAATTTTTTAATTTAACTGTTAATTCTGAAATAAAGAATGGACTCTAAAGAGGATGGCATGCGGATTGTTACCATTTGCTACTGGCTTTTTCAAAAGTGCTCTTATTGTTGCTTTAAAATTGCCTTTGTCTATCTGGCACCTTTTTTCAGGTGGAGTACAAATTCCACAGTGCAATGGATCATTCAGGACTGTGAAGACCAACATGCCAGAAAATTGACAGGCAGGGGAAGGCTACTTAAGACTACTTTCAAATACACGTCTTTCTTCTTCTTGTCTACAGAGATTTATTAATTTACAGCAATTCACCGCTAAAACTTACACTGTGTAGTTTGTGTAGATGAACAACAGGATTTCAGCCATTGTCTGACAAATTAATATTACAAAAATTCATTTTGAATTGGGAACTAAATGCAAAAGATTTCCCCTGAGTCAGTCCTTGGGAGAAGGTTGTATGTCTCTGATAAATTTCTATAGTGAAAGAAAATGCTAGAACATATATATCTGTACATTCACAAAAATGAGAATAAAGAAGAAGATAGGATGTGATGAGCATTACAGTGTATTAACATAAAAATTACGACATACTGGACTGAAAATGAGTGAGATTAGGTAATAAAGAAAAGAACATGGCAAAGGAGTAACATAATCAGATTTATGGCACA
The DNA here is from genome assembly GCF_051106095.1 of Pogona vitticeps. Classification (NCBI taxonomy): domain Eukaryota; kingdom Metazoa; phylum Chordata; class Lepidosauria; order Squamata; family Agamidae; genus Pogona; species Pogona vitticeps. The sequence goes on along the minus strand of NC_135783.1, from coordinate 96,783,102 downwards.
CATAAAATAAGCTGAAGAATGAAAGGCAGAAATAAGAAGCTTAAGGTTAGATAAGGACAAAACAACAAACAAGAATGACATTGACCCAACCAAAAAAAAGGAAAGAAAGAATGAGCTCAAGAATGAACAGTGTCAACAAAAAGGGTGGAAAGCAAAGAAAGATTAAGAAACTGAAATAACACATCTTCACAGTAGATGGAATATGAGATGAAAAAGAAAGGGAATTTAACACACACTGCACACACATATTCAAAGCTAGGGCAGAAGAGAAGGAAGAAATATCAGTAAGTAGATATACCAGGGTCTCCAATCACTTTGAGATATATTCATTACTTACTATGTTTTTTAATTGATCCCAAGTTCCATAAATAGGCAAAGCATCATCTCAATTTCCCCCCTTTTGGTAGCATCTAAAAGTTATCTTTCCTCAGCCCATCTTCTGTACAAGGATCTCTGTATGGTTCTTATTCCCAAAGTGGTGCTCAAGCTGGTAAAATATAGTAACTGATTTAGACTGACTTGTAATTTTACTTTGTGTGCATGATTGGGTGGTTCCTCTTTATTTTCATTTTCTTCTGCTTCTTCCTTTCTGTTCTTTTCCCAAATAAAGTTTCTTGTTATACTTTGACATTTGTCTGCATCATATTAAATCAACATTTTTGTGCAGTGTTTTTCTAATAAAATTGCGACTATAATCCATGAAAACGTATAGAAAATGTAATTTCTTAGCTGGAAGATTCTGCAACTACTGTCCTAGAAAAAAAAAATCTTCCCCATGCTCCACTATTGCATGAGTATTAAGTTACCTCTAGCTACCTGGAAGAGCCAATATTTGGAAGCTGGATACCCCAATATGCCTCCTAGGAGAAGAACCCCAGCCCAAGAGCAGCCCCTGAAGAAAAGAATGGCAAATCATTTCTGAGTACTCTGTACCAAGAAAACCTTGGAAAGGGTTACTATTAAGTTAGACTCAATGAGTGGCTGTTGTCGTCGTCGTTAGTGTGCTTAGGATATATTTGTCTGTTCTGTATTTTCTGGACTTTGGAGAGTCGGTGTAAAACTCCATATAATGTAGTATTCCCAGAGCTGCACTTACCAGAGTGTGTTCTTGTTATTAGGCCCTTGAACAAGGGTGGGGAACATATGGCCCACCATATGTTTTAGACTACGACTCCCACAGTACATATCTTTCTTCTTGCCATATTAGTTGGAAGTCCAAAACATTCCAGACAGACAGACTTCCGCATCTTTAGTATGGAAATTCCCCATGAAGCTGGAAAGCCTAGGATATGTCAGAAAATTCAGCTTAATTGATGACAGCTTAACATCATTTTTGGAGGCAGTTTTCTTTTTTCAAAAAAAAAAAAAGTTTAACACACACCCGGGCAATTCCTCCCTCCATCCTTCAGATTTCTCTATAACAACGAATTGGGTCCACTTCATTTATGGCCTTGCAGGTTAGGAGAGTACTTCGATTTAAACAGGCAGTCACTGCAGTTCTTTATAGTGATGATGAGATGTGAATGCATTAGAGCTGTAGTTGCTACAGGTGAGACCCATATTCTGTATTAACATTAACTGATGCTCCTGAAGATTGTTCTACATACAAGTGCATTAAAGTAACCCAACTGGGAAGTTATCAGGGTGTGTAGATAACTATGAAGTCAGATTATCCCTATTCAGATGTATTCACATTTGGGGCTTTAGAAACAAAACTGGATCAACAAAGACCCCCTCCTCCCTCAAACTTTGAACCTGCTTTTTTTTAAATAGGGTTTGACTGTTTTCAGAACTGATTACAGACCAATTCCACTAAAGATTCAGGAGCCGTTTACTAACATCACCTCTGCTTTCTGTTGCCTTTCAGGCAGCCCACTCGCCAGAATTCTGGAACACTCTGGAAGTATAAAGGCAAAATGTAAATAAGTCATTACACCTACAGTGGGAAATTATAATATGCAAAATATTTCAGAATAAAATTAATTTAACACGTGCCTCTGTACATGTGTTTGTATGAATGTGTATAAAGTACTGTTATGTGTACAACATTGTACACTGTTTTCAAGGTTTATCTACACTTCAAATATACATCAGTTCTACGGCAAGTTGATAGTCATGATTTCCTTTTTCTCCACTCTGTGTCTTAAGAGTTACAGGAAGAGTGAGCTGGGCAATTTTTGGCCCTCCATATTTGTTCAACTGTGGTTTCCAGACTCCCTTATCCCTGATGGTGCTGACTGGGTCTGCTGTTGCGAATTGCAGCTTGGCAACCGTTCGAGGGCCACACATTTCCCAGCTATGTTGGGAGACTCACTGTGATAATTCTTACTCGAATCTTTTTACAGAACATGTCTTCCCAGGTTTTCCTGGGAAGAAGGAACTTCTAGGCTACACATTTAGATCTGCTGTATCTGTGATTTTAGATTATAGCCTCAGTAAGTCACAAGTGGCTATATAAAAACCAAGTCCACTCAGATAATGCTGTTGAAAAACGTGTCAGGTCCAGGAGGAGCACTATCCTCTAACCCAGTTGTGATTCTCCATATCAATGTCTCAGGTGTGCCTTGAGGGTAAGGCCCATTGAGTTCTAGGAAACTGACTTTCAAATAAGTATGTATAGGCTTCCAGCCTTCAGTCACTGCAGATGATGATGATGATGATTGATATTGATGATGATGATCATAATCATAATCATCTTCAGTGATTGAACATTTTTGCTTGTTTGTTTGTTTGTATACTGCCCATCTGGCAGCCAGGGCCACTCTGGATGGTTTATATGCTAAATTCCCAGAATCTGTTTTTCTCCTTCCTAAATGCCCGACACAACTGGGCCCCACTTGGTCTTCTCGTCCTTTCTGTCTTCCTAGTGCCAGGTGTTCATGAGGGAATGTGAATCGTCAAGCCTGATCTAGAGAGGAAGAGCGCCTGTTCCCAGTTTCTTCCACGAGGGGTCGACTTTGTTTCTTGTTTTCCTCGAAGATGTCGGAAGGTTTTCGTTCAGTCTCGTGAAACCGGCTTCGGTCCAGGCGTTCCTCGCCCTTTCAGCCTTCTCTTCCCACACCCTCAAAACAATACACGGCACTGCCTTCATGGGCTTCAGACCTAGTCGCCGGAAGACAACCACTGTAAAGTAAGGAGCGGCGTCGTGTTAGGGCTTTCTCCCCCTTCGTCTGAGTTGTCCAAAGCTAACGAGCAAAAATTCTTCAGTTCTGTATGTTCAGTTCATCTCTTTTTGCAGAGTCCCCATGTTCAGTGTGGAAAAAGAAAAGGAAGGCTCTGATTAGCCGCAGATACGTTTTAACACACGCCTAAATTCACTTTTGACGGATGCAGAACTTACTGCTTAAAAAACTCCCGAGTGGGAGAGGCTGGCCCAGAATAGCAGTGAAAAAGATTTGATCCGACCGTTGTCGGGTTTAAAACTGAAGCGCTCTCGTTGCTCAAAACTGTCCCCTTTGGAGAGGCGGGGTTTCCCAAAGGTCCCCCAGTTTTCGGAAAGGTTTCAGAAATGAGTTTCAGTAGAAGAAGAGCAAAAGCTCTGCTTGTCTGCTCTGTTCTTGGAACCGTGAGCCTAAGGGCCATCCAAACATGGGAGAGCCCTTTAAAATAACACCCGAGAGATGTTGGCGTCCAGGCAAACGTGAACCTTGAAAACTCTCAAAGCGGTCCTAAAGAGAATTATAGATTGGAGCTGGATGGTCCTCCTAAAAAGTGTAGGACAGATAACCCTGCTGGCCTTGGTATCAGGCTTTGAGCTCATACTTTTTTGTTTCTGAGTCTCATCGTCATCATCAATCATCACGAGAGAGAGAAAGAGAGAATTTCGGCGGCTATTCAGCAAAACAAGTTTTCACGAAGTGTTTTGTTTCCTTCTGAGATTCAACTAATTGCACTGGAAAATTTCCGAAGGCTGACTTTGGGGAGGAGGAAATTTTTCCCTTTTCCTTTCCTTTTGTCTTAAGGTTGCGCTCTCAATGCAATTCCTGAAGACGAACGAGTAGGGAACGCCTTGTGAGCTTCTTCTACCGGAAGATCTGCCGCGGCCAGCCCTTGCGGGGGCACCGGCTCCGCGGGCTCCCAGCTGCCCGCGTTTCCCAGCCTTCGCGCTCTGCGGCCGCCCGGCTCTGAGATTCGGCGGCGATAGTTATTCGTGAATTCCACTTTTCCAGCTTGGACCAGCAGGAGGGGGATCCCCTCCCTCCTCCTTTTTTTTCCTTCTTATTTTCACCGAGACGATATTAATTAAAAGAAATACATGATTAAAAAGTAATGAGTTGAATAAAAATTATCTCCGCTCATTTTCTGATTATGTTAATTGTTAAAAACCCTTCAATCACGCTGTTGCAGTCAATGGGTTTTAATGTGAAATTAGTGGGCTCTTGATAACTTACAGTCCAGAATAATCCTGGCAGTTTAGTCATCATTCCTAATAACGAGGAGGCTGCTTGGATGAGAGATTTCTACATGATTTGGCTACATTAAGCCCTCCGTGCCCCTCCCCCTCCTCCACATCAAGGAGTGCCGCGCTCAAGTACACAACTTTCTGAATATTGTTAACCCGCCAGGATGAGCGAAGCTGGATCCATTGCGGAAAAGTTACCCCCCCCGCCCGCCGTTTTCGTTCGTTGCATCAAACACAAGGGAGCCGAATGGCTGACAGAAGACCGCTTGGATGAGATGCCTCCCCTGGAAGGGGCGCCGGCCCTCCAAGGCTTGCATCTCACTAGATAGGAAAGGCTTAGATGGGAAGGAAAGGTTCTCTGCCTTTTTTGTGTGTGAATTACGACTTCCAACGTATTGCTCTGTGGGATGTATTTGGTGGCGTGCTTGTCTCCCACTGAAGGCAATAGGGTCCAGTCTATGATTGGCATAGAGTCGACAATGCCGATTAATTTGGCTAAAATTGCCCAATGGTTTGCGGATTTGTGTGTGTGTGGGGGGAGGCTTACTCCTGTTCTGTTGTTGTTTGTTCCTGTCATTCCTCGCAGTTTAACTTTTAGTGGCTTATTTTCCAACAAGTGCAAAACTCTGTGGAAGATCTTGAGTCGTTCAGTGCTTTTTATGGACTACAGTAGTACCTCAGGTAGTTATGCTTGCACTTGAAACTACAGGAAACTGCTTTCTGCTTTGGGATTTTAACCGATGGGAGCTTTTCATTGACGGCACAGGTGGCAACTTCGAAAGAGTATCCCTTCCTCTTTTGATCACAAGCTCATTTTGACATATGACTAATAAACGAACGGTGTGATTGTTCCAAAGGCCCTTCGACACACAAGGCTTTTGGATATACAGTACTTTGGCATCATTACAGTATCTTATCCAGGCGTGGAGAAACCAGACCCCTATTGACCTGGTTCTGAAGCAAATTTTCGGAAATTGTTTCAAAAAACATTCAAGGATGTAAGAATCTCATGAAGTACATAAATGCAATTAGTTTCGGCCACTGAAAGCTCGAACTGTATCCAACGCCCCAAGATCCTCTCTGGGCTGGGTCACCCATTGCCTGGCTCTCGCGGGGCCAAGTTCTCTCGGTTTATTTTTTTAAATTTTTTATTCTGTTTATTTTATTTTTCATATGGTCCCTAAAAGGAGAGGAGGTTCCTTTTGTCAACTACTGGAAGAATTGGCTCTTTTTAAAACATTGAGGACAATTATTTGTGTTCATCAGCTGTAGGCTACAGCGGGAAACCTAACGCAGTATTTGGCCCTGAACGAATTAGCTCAGTACAGGAAAGCAGAAGGTGGGAGTCCTCATTTCTTGATATTCCTACCGGCCCCACCCCCAGAGTTGTCCGGTCTCGCTGCCACCCAGCTCGACACTAATTAACTATCTGGGTTTTCTAACGTGTGTATGGGAGTGGAAGGGGGGATAGTCAGCAAAGCCCTCTCGCGTGTAATAATTCCTCCACCACCCCAAACACACACACACACACACTTTGTTCATTTTCCTATTTGCATCCCCAGTTAGCTGAAGATCGTGTTAATAAATAACAATGAAAGGGAAGCGCCTCTATCTAGAGGGCTTGTCGGCAACATTTAAAAAGCCAATAGAGTTTATAATTCTACTCTATCATTTCTTATTGATTAGAGTAATCAAGATAAAAAGCTAGCCGGGCTCGGAGAAGTTCAGCAGCATATCATTAAAGATAAGAGTCAGTTAATTCTGGAGCAAGGAGAGGGTGATAGTGCCTGCGCTGAAGAGTTCATTTGCATGAGATGCTGAGCCCAGTAACAAGAGGACAAAAATCACTAATTAGGGATTGCAGAGTGCCTCCCGCGCTCGTCAAGCACCCTTCCGAGAGCTGAGATGATGCAAAGATCGCACTTTTATGTAAATCCGGGCCAGGACACCACAGCGGAAAGGTTGCCTCTGAGCACCGATTCAGTCTAGCGAGGGCAAGCAGCGGTCCCAACCGAGAGGCAGCCGCACACCGGAGCAAGAACACCTCCCTGCCACCCGGGCAAGACGATGGCGGAAGATCTCACCTTCCAGAAAACTTAGGTACCCAGGTGCGCATGGCTCTCCTTGCTCCTGGCAGGATTTATGAAGAAACAGTGTCACCGGGTTGCCTCGCAGTTTTGCATCTACTGTCGTCTCGGGATAAAGGAACAGAAAGTTTGGCTCGGCCAGATTTGGAGTGTCATGGGCCTGAATCTTGTTGCTAGTCCCAACTAGAGTAGGCCTATTGAGTCCCATTGTTGGATGGTGAGTCAACCTGTCTGGAAATCCCATTTATTTAACAGATCTATGCTCTAGTCAAGGCTACCAATAGGACGCTGACCACGGAGGGGTCTTCTAGACACAGATTTTGCCTTCAGGCCTATCCATTCCTCTGGCTGCCTTGAGTACGGTTTGGGACAACTCTAAGAAGAGTTCTGAGCGGCTCCTTTTTGGTAGATTTTGGGAAGTGAACTTTGGTCGTTTTTCTGTGAAAGAAGAATATTAGATTGTAAAGAAACAAAAAAACACCAATAGCTTTTTTTATTGAACTCCATGTGGGCCCCCCCAACCACACCACAATAGTATTTTTTAAACTGTGTATTCATTAAACTCTTATCTTTTAACAGCCTTCCCTCCACACACACACACACACACACACATTAAAAAGGCACAAGTACGAAGGGTTACATCACTCTTTCACAAACACACATACATACACATTTTGCAGACAAACACCATGCACAAGGGGCAACTTGTCATCTTCCAGATGTTGTTGGGTTGCAACTCCACACAGCCACAAGTGAGGGAGGAGGCTGAGTAGCAGCCTCACAAAATTCTGGAAGGCCCTGAATTGCTTGCCACTTCCCTGGAGATTGTTAAAAATGTTTTGCAGATGCTGTTGATGGACACCAAACTCTTCATCGGGTAAAACTGAAAGCAGCAGTCCTTTATCAGGCACAGTAAGCTGATCAGATCAAAGACAGTACTTAGATTTTGTTGTGCATTCTTTCAGAACAAAGTCGTTGTCTTGTTGCCTTTGTCTTCTGCAGGAATTACATAGAAGTTGACCAAGGCTGGGTCATTTAAACCAAAGTTTCTATTTCAGTCAATTATACACATTTTCCTTCTGACATACAAAAGTATGGGCTTGTCGCAGAACACAGAAAACAAGGTAGCAGCTCAAATCACAAACCCAGAAAAAAGGTTGGAACTGATGGAGTGAAACAAACCTGTTGGGCTTTGGCCTTTACACTGAGAACTGAATATATATTTTTTACATTTCTAAGGCTGACTTTTGAATGAATATTATTCAGTTGGAATGTCATTGTTTTTCTGATGGTAAAATGTTTTGACTTTTTTGAAAATCCAATATTAAAAAAGCAAGCACGGGAGATGTCTTCCTTATTATTTGAAACGTACACTTACAAAATAATTTCTAATTATGCAGATAGTCCTGTTAATTTATTTTATAAAGTTAAAAAGTAATTTTTTTAATTGATGTCAGTGAAAGCAAGGTTCAGTGAAACTGATGAATTCAGTGAAAGCAAGGTTTGTTATAAACTAAGTAAATGTGTAACATTGTATAACAAGAATTAGTTTATGCTTCTTGAAATTATCTATGCTATTTGGATAAATCGCATTCCCTTCTCTCTCTCTCTCTCTCTCTCTCTCAGATGAAATATCAGGGATTTCTCACAGAAGCCTTGCTTCCCCCGCTTTCCCAGTATGCAATCGACAGTGGAATGGTTCAAAAGAAGAAAAGCCCTGCATATTATGGGCACTTAAAGGCAAAATCCATTCCAACATTAATTTCCAAACAAAGCGGGCAATACAGTGCCTCAGTCCGAAAGTTGTTTACTCGTCACTCTCAACCAAACCCTTCACCATTCACACTAGGGCTTGGCAGCCGCCTCTTTACTGCTAACTTCACCCCCTGGTTGGCTGGGGAGTAAAGGAATCAGGCCCTTAGATTGGTTAATTGTAGGTGTCAGCGTGGAAAGTGGCAATGTTTGCCGTCTCTCTGAAATCCCCATGCCTCGTCTCCCCCCCCACACACACACACACACACTCCCGCCCATGTCTCCCGCCTCCCTCCCTCCCTCGGTCAGCGTCGCTTCCTTATCTCTGCTCTCCCCTCCCCACCCTTTCCGCCCTTCTCATCTGCTCTCTATCCCATACAGAGCGCGGTTAACGAGACCGAATGAAAGGGCAAGCAGGTTGCAATCCGGAGCAAGCGCCCGCGCTTGGGGCAGGACCTCCAGGGGCGCCGCGCTCACTAACAACCCAACCCTACTCAGGCTTACTCAGAAGACAGTCCCGCTGGGCTCAATGGGACTTACTCCCCGGGAAAGTTATTTAGGGTTGCAACCTTAAGCTGCATGCCAGGTACGAACAGGACAGGGGTTTCTTCCTGCCGGATGAACGTCCCCGAGCGCCCATGTTTCCAGTCCTCCCACGTTTGTCGACAGACTCTTCTCCTCCTGTTTTCAGCCACAGGTGGCTCTCCGTTCCGAAGCGCGCGCATGCCTATCACTTGCTCGCGCCCCCTTGACCGCGAGCGAGCGAGCGTGGCACCTCATACTTCACTAACACTTCATTATCTAGCACACTATTCTTAAGAGCTGACTGAGCCACAATCCGGACCCCCAACTCTTGTTGTACAACATCGCAGTATGTCTGCAGAGGAACATCCCCCTCCCTTTCTCTCTCTCTCTCTCTCGCACATACTACATATACAGTACTGTACAGACGCATCGCTAAGAAAAATAGTATAACCTGAAAGGCATTTGGTTGATGGACGGCAAGCAGGAAATGCACAATCTGTGGCGAATGGCCATATGTGTGCGAGAGGGAAGTGTGTGGCATGTGTGAGCCACCACTTGATCTCTCGCGCTGCCATATTTTCACACTCCATTATTCTTCATTCTTTTTCTTGAATTAACTGGTGCACTCCCTGTCACGCTTTCCTACACTGTAATTGGGCTGTTCACACAGGTGCCTCGTATGAATGTATACAAACATATTTTAAAACAAGACTTCGCACAAAAACATATTTTCTGTGCAACGCAAACTTCTGCCACATTTTGTCTCCTGTTATACCTCAAAATACAGGGCCTCTATCCTTATTAACAGGTTATGTGTAAGGGACCTATATCAGGGCCTTTAGAGTTGGTTTCTCTTCCCTGCCACCTCCCCCCCCCTTACACAGGCGCACTCACACCACTCGGCCTCTCCGACTTGCATACAGCTAACTGTGTAAATACAGTTCCCTCGAGTAATAAATTTCATATCATGTTTTCCTGCCAAACCATCGTAGTCCCCCTCCCCTTCTTTCTTTCTTTCTTTCTTTCTTTCTTTCTTTCTTTCTTTCTTTCTTTCTTTCTTTCTTTCTTTCTTTCTTTCTTTCTTTCTTTCTTTCTTTCTTTCTTTCTTTCTGATTAAATGTACACTATAGCAATATCTGAATACACTTTGTCGGGCACAAGGATATAATTCGTACAGACGCGCGCGCACGACTTTCCCGCGCTTTTTCTTGCCGTCGTAGGCTGCACGATTTCTGTGGTGGCATTCAGCTTCCGTTTCAGGGGCAGAATGCTGGTCATGCACACTCTGTGTCACATCCTCACACAACTCTCTCACACACTCTCTCTCTCACTCACTCACACACACGCACACGCACGCGCGCACACACTGACACACACAGAGAGAAAGAGATGTGAACGCGGCGCGCGTTCTCGGGCTTTCTGGAACACATTTCTTGTTGTTAGATGACATACATTCTGAGGAGGCCCTTCTATTTTCTCTCTCTCTTCCCCCTCCCAGGTAAAATATGAGTCATCCGTGTCCAGTCACACCGACACCACACATACTCTCTCACACGTTGCCTCCAGAGAGCCATTTATTCCATTCTAAACTGGGAGGAGATGGCGGCGAGCGTTCCCATTTCTTCCGCCTCGCCTGCTCATGCCTAACTGTTTGGACTTTTTTGTCTCGAGCGGTGGCGGAGGGCTTCTTTCCTTCCCCCGCCTTATCCTTCCCATACAGAATAAAGTCAGTCTGCATTTAATGGTTATGGCCGATGTGAGGAGGATTTGGCAAATGAAGAGGCCTTTTGCTCTCAAATATTGCTCCTTACGTCGTGTGAGTCTACCAACCCACCACGACCCCATATTCTTCTCCGGGTGTCTGACTCGAATGACAAACGAGCTGATTTTTTCAGTACATCGCTGGGAAATGTAGTGGGTGATAATAGAGATTTCTCTTTCATTTTTTACGCTTGACTTGGTTATTGTTGCCTTTCTTTTCCCGTGATTCCTTCTGAGGATTAGCTCTGACTTCCCCACTATTGGCGGTCAAAGTGGCCCAAACTCTGGATGACAATTGATGGGGATCAAGGGATTGCCCATTCTGTGTCTGTAAGGACTGATTTGTGCCAGAAAAACTCATCAAGTACAGGCAAAGAATGAAGGGAAGAGGGGGAGCCTTCGGGGGTAAATGTATTCATTGAGTCGGGTTCTCTCAAATTGCTTCGAAGTTTCCCTAATGAAAAGTAACGCTTGCAGCAATCGACGGCTTTTTGACGGATTACAAACCTGGGTAGGACTATAAGGGACCTGGACTTTTTTTTAAAGTGCCCCTGGCTTTAGCATGGGGACAACTAGCCCACAAAAGTGAAAGGACGAAGGGTCAGTCCGAAAAACACAAAGCTGAGGTTTTGATGCGTGCAGGACTAATGAAAGGTGCATTAATTTATTAACATGGTGCAAACGGGGGTGGGGGAGGTGAAAGAACAGTCCGTGGGTTCATTAACTCCACGCTCCCACCCAAAAGGTGGCATTTACATCAAAAGAAGGAAAAAGCGAAAGAATAAACCGCCTGGGCACAGAATAAAGAGCTGGAAAAAGTTCACTGAGTTGGGAATGGTTAGGAAAGGAGAACGTTGACTTTATTCGCAGGAAGAGTCCAGGTTTACTGGAAGACACGGGTCCACTGTTCTCTCTTCGGTCCTATTGTCCTCCACAGAGAGAAGTCGGCCCTTATTGAGATCTGCACCTCCCCCTTGACTTCTTTGGAAGTGTTGATTACATTTCCTGAACTTTGGTCATACTATCCTCCTATTTCCTGTAAAGCAAACTCCAACATGTTTTTTTTAAAAAAAAAAAAAAAATTAAAAGAGAGAAAGAGAGAAGAATAAGAAGAAACACGTGTATGTCCCCCAAAAGCAGAAGTCATTTTAAGGGTAGGAAACATCTATCCGCGAAAGCAGGAATCTGACTTTTTCGGCTCCGCTGAACTGAAGCGTTAAAATAAACCACCCAAGACCCTCCCCTCCCTGTCTCCCCACCCCACCCCGCCGCCGCCATCCTTTTCACTGAATTCCCTGACAGCTACTAAGCAAAGAAATGGCTGGGAGTTGAGAGAAAGAAAAGTCTCTGGAACTTTGTGACACAGAAGATATGTTGTAATTATTCCATGCAGATCACAGTAATCAAAGTTGTCAGAGGAAAGGCTGGATTTCTCTCTCTCTCTCCCTCCCCTCCCCTCCCCTCTTCCAGCCCACCCCACCCCCTGCTATTTATTCTTCTTTCTCCTCTCCCGTCAAGTTTAGCTTTCCCCCCCCTCCTCCTCCCCCTTTTATAAATTCCCGATCTGTAGTCCTTCTCTCTCGCCCTCCGATGTTCTTACGATCGCTCCAAATTTCTTCCTTGCGACCATTTTAAGTAAAGCGTGGTTGTAGAAGATAAGCTCAATAAATAAGCAGATAAACGTATATATATATATATATCGAGAGAAAGGGGGAGAGGAAACCTAAAGAACCGGAGAATGTGACTACGGAGAGACGCTACAGAAAAATATAGGCGCGGGAGGGGTCGCAAGCGCTGCGGTCTATAAAAATGCCTTCTAAATGAATAGATGTGGGGGGCTAGGGGAGGGAGGAAGAAAGCCGGCCAAGGGATCCTTTCGATCTTCTATTTTGTTTAACAGTTCCAAGCCCAGGAATGATCTCCCCACTAGCACCATCCCCCGCTTCACCTTGCCAATGTTATCCTGGCTTTGATGAGAGGATCTTCAAGGTGGCACATTTCTGAACTTAACCTCTTTTCCAGCTAACTCTCTACCTCCTTGTTAGTGCCCGGCTCTGAACTTCTGAAGAGTATTTTTGTGTGAGTCAGGGTTCATTCACTCGGGCTCCTTTGTAGGACTTTCTTCCTTTCAGCCCTCAGTGTGTTACACCAATTAAAGGACGACGTGCTGTAAATGTAATGGGCCGAGGAGTGATTGTTTTTGACAAGCAACAAAACACATAGATCCACCCCTTAGATTAGGCCGTTGAAGGGGAGGTTCAGGCCGGTCAGTTTACTGAATAGTTCATGAACTGTAATTCTGAGGGCTCGTGTGAAAGAAAATGTCCCTTTCTCTCCCCTGACTCTCTCCACCCAGCCCTCCTCCTCCTCCGTCCTCTTCTCTTCCCCCTACTCCACCCCACAACACCAAAAGGAGAGAAATAGGCAGTGCCTATGAAAAAGAAGAGACTCCTGAGCTGTCGAAGAAGAAACTGGAAATATTGGTCCAACTGGCTTCTCAGCTTGCCCTGGAAAGCTGACCTCTCAAAATTCTTTATGGTATGAAATATGCCATCCTCAAGACCTTTTCAGGAAATCTGTTATTAGCAGAACAAAAATACAGCTGAAAGTCTAATTTGTTGGTGCAGCCCAGATGGAAGTCCCATTGCATTTCTATTGCAGGATATTGTGTTTTCTCAGCTCCTGATTTGCTACAGCTTATATCTGGGCTAGGCCTCCTGAAAAACCAAGAAAGAGAGAATCTGCTGGAGAAAAGTTCTATGGTTCAGATTTTCTTTCATGGTGGACAATTCATACCTGCTTATATAATTTGTTTTGTCAAATCTCAAATTATATTTTTAAAATGCAAATTATAGTGCTCAATAATTGCTTATCTTTCACTCCAAAGTCCTGTGTTTTAATTGAATTCTCACTGTGAAGGAATTTCCTTTTTCTAGCGTTAGCAAGTCCTTATCCGTAAAAGTAAAGAGGTTTCTTTTCCTTGTGTCCAGTAAGGGCAGCCACAATTTTGTAAGTTTGTTGTTTATGTTGTGGCATTTGATCAAAACCACAGACAAAAACCAACTGATAAAATAGGACTATTAGTAGAAAGAGTGAAAATAAAGGAAGCCATTTAACACCAACTAGCATCATGAACGACAGTGCTTGATCAGTGATGAAAGTGAGCAGGACTGGGTAGGTGTACAGTATTAGCCAAACGTTTCATTCACTTTCATTACTGGTTCTAATGAATTCCTAATTTCAAGCACTGAGGGAGGGAGGGAGGGATTGGCTGCCAAATGTGCCCTCAGCTCACCTGTAGTTTTTTTTTTAAACATTGCTTAGATGCACAGGGATGCAAGGCAGTATGACATGAAAACAGAATTTGTGAGGGCAGCATCCCATACCATCCCTTTGTCACTCTGGGAAGGGAGAAAAAGAAGCATCACACCAAAGTGAGTGTTCAGAAAGATTAAATATAGGAGGAAAGTGAGCATATATTGATTGATTACATAAAGCACACTGTTTTCAGTATATGGAATACTAGACAGTATGAAAGAAAGCCAGTCACAATTGCAGGGAGACAATCTTAATCATCTAGAAGTTGTTAATTTATGCATCTGATGAAATGGGCTTCCGGTCACAAAGCTTGTGCCAAATAAAATGTTTGTCTTTAAGGTGCTGCAACACTCCTGGTTATTTTGTTTTGTTTTGTTTTGTTTTTGTTTCTGTGTTTTTGCTAAAAGAGACAAATGCGGCTAACTTTATAGAAATTACTCTTTAAGTCCTGACTATAGTCTCTTACATTAAATATAGGAACCTATGGTTTTGTGCAAAGATGGAAGGAGATGCAGAGATGTACCATCAGCCATGATGCTGAATAGGAAACTATCAGAAAAAGCAATCTAGAGGTCACCAGGGAGGAATGAAAGAAGATTAGCAGGGTGATAAATTGTCAGAATGCTGGCAGAATCCACAGAAATATCCATATAGCTAGTAAGGAATGGGCTGTGTGATCAGGACTTTTCTGTCTTTATCTCTGCTTTCCCCTCTCAGATCTGGCAGTCTACCCTCCTCCAATTGGGGAAATGAACAGTCTCTGCTCATCCTTGCAACACCCAGCATGTGAGGTAGATCAAGCTAGGGGACAGTGGCTGGTTCAAAAGGTCTATCCATTATAGCTGCCTACTCTTGTCCTGGCTTTGCATATGCCCTGTTTGAAACCGGAGCTAAATAGTCTGGCAATGCCCAGCTGGATTGCTTGGGTCGGCCATCATAGAAGAGGCAACAAGAAGCCAGAAATATATTGTGTAAAATCCCAGAAAGCATTTAAGGGGGGCATAAATTATTCTGGAAAGGCTGCAACTCAATTCAGTGCCTGCTTAAATCCAGCATGGCATCTCTAAATAAAATAACTAATCTTTTCAAGGTTTTAATATTATATGTTTTTGTGTATTTCTATTTATTTATTTATTTAAACCATCTTGGAAATAATGACTGGAATCCTGTCGCTTAGTATAGCAAGTCACACTAGAGCAGGCACACTGAATGAGTAGGGATTTCATGAGGCAACTCCATCATAAGTTCCATTGATTCAAATTTAGCAACTATAGCTGTGACTTACTATAAAAAAAATAAGTTGCTGCTAGAGTAGGGCTGTTGAATCAATGTACAGAGGAGTTGATTCACCAGATTCCTACTGATTCAATGGATCTACTCTAGTTCAACTTACTACAAGAAGCAACAGAATTTCAACCAATATTTTTTGAAAGAGTAGAACACAATCCATTCAATAATGAAGTGACCCCTTAAGACTTAGGCCAGAGTTGGTGTGATCCAATGGGTTGAGTGTTGTATTAGAATTCAAGAGACCTCAAGTCAAACCCTCATTAGGCCACAGAAACTCACTAGGCTAGCAAAAGAATGGTCTGCCTCAGGGCAGTGTACGATTTCTTGTTTTGTTTAACATCTACACAAACAATTAAACACTTAAGGCACCAAAAGTTTGATTTATGCTGATGATTTCACACTTACTCTCAGTCTGACAGTTTTCAGACTGTAGAACATCTCATGAAAGAGGCATTAGAAGTTGGAGCATATTGTTCTACTTGTTGACAGAGCACAGCAAAGCAATAAAACAGAGAGATCTCAGGAAGTGAGCAACCAGGGAGAGCGAACAGGAGTTTGATGGGGAATCTCAGCAGGACTGGCCAACAAAGAGGCCCTAATGAAATTTCTGCTTTAATACATAGTCATATATTAGTGGACTTCCCCAGCATCCCTCAAGGCAGACATGAAAAAGCAAAGGACACCCACAGCAAAACATAAGAAAGTAAAAATGTAACAGGGTTATTGAGAGAACCTGTGCTGGTGAACTGCAAACTATGTGCAATATTTGTGTTTGTGCCTGAGAATAACACAGTGTACACATTCAGAAAGTCCAAACCAGTTCCACTGTTAGAAGAAAACATGAGAGAACTGGAGCAGCAAGTGGCCACGCTTAAGTAGCCACGTTTAAGGTTATAAGAGAAGAATACATAGACAGAACATAAAAGTGGCAACAATGGCAGCCAAGGTATGCACTGGAGGTGGAAGAACAGCAAGACAAAGCAGAGGAGGAGAATGCAAATAAACATAGTGCAGCATGGAAGGGGCCACCGTTAGGAGCAAAGGAAGAAGACATTCTTCACCAGTAGAATTGTGGAACTGCTTTTAGATTCTTGAAGAAGAGTCTGGTAGACAAAATGCAAAGGAAGACATGAAGAGACCTTGCAAAAGGATATGAGAGAGGCTGAAGCTCAGCTAAACAGAGTCACTGAACCCACACCCTACAAAAAGAAGAAAGAAGAGTAGTTGTTCTAGTGCAACAACTGGGACTGAAACAGAAATATGCTAGGAAGATCTGTGGAGCTGTCAGGTATGCTGTCTCCCTGGAGGATGGATTAGGGAGGTGACAAAAGGATTGCCATCACTGTATTCGCGAAGGCTTTCACAGCCGGGATCTAATGGTTGTTGTGGGTTTTTCAGGCTCTTTGGCTGTGTTCTGAAGGTTGTTCTCCCTAACGTTTCGCCAGTCTCTGTGGCCGGCATCTTCAGAGGACAGCACTCTGTGCTCTGGTGTAGTTGACTTGGTAGTGTGAGTATTTATGGCTGTGAGATAGGCTTTTGTCTTTTTCTGTAGATGGGTGATTAGTGTGTCTTGTTGTGGGTGTATTGTTGTGATAAGGAGAAGAGATTTTCTGTCACTGTGGTTGGTGGGTGTCATTAGCTGGTCTTTTGTGTGTAGTGATGCCCTTTCCTTGTGGCTGGGTAGAGTTCATTGACCTTTTTGTCAACCCAAGTTCTCTGATTTTGTCTTGGAATTCTTCTGTTTCCATGATTACTGTGGTGTTGCCTTTGTCTGCTGGCAGGATGATGATAAAGTATTTCTGCCATACATCAAAAGGGTCTCGGGCCACATGGGGAAACTTCTGAAAAAACACAAGCTATAAACAGTATTCAAGCCCACCACAAAAATACAACAAATGTTATGGTCAGCAAAGGACAGAAGGGACCCACTCACCACTGCAGGAGTATACTGGATACCTTGCAGTTGTGGCCAGGTATACATTGGAACCACAAAACACAGCATCCACACCAGAATCAAAGAACATGAGAGACACTACAGACTAAAACAACCAGAAAAATCTGCAGTAGCTGAACATGCCCTAAAACAAACTGGACATGAAATTCTATTTCAAAATCCTGAAATATTGGACAACACCAGCAATCATTACGTCAGACTGCACAGGGAAGCCATTGAAATCCACAAGCACCAGCAGAACTTCAACAAAAAAGAGGAAAGTGTGAAGCTCAACAAAACTTGGCTCCCAGCTCTCAATAATACAGCGTGCAAAAGGTCAAACTCTGGGAGGCAGTGGAAGACAGGAGGACTTGGCATGCTCTGGTCCATGGGGTCACGAAGAGTCAGACATGACTTAACGACTAAACAACAACAACAATGATATATGAACACCTTTAAATACTAGATTATATGACGAAAGATAGCTGAGGAGAAACAAACTAAGTGCACAGCCACATAACCATCTTGATTCCATACTTGGCAGTCAGTTATGAATCTCGTTATGAATACGTTAATGTCAGTGAGTGACTGAACATATTTGGGATGTTTCCCAAGGATTATACACTTATACAAAATTTGCTTGAAGCTCTGATTTCTGATTTCTGTATCTTAGTTATCACTACATTCATTTGAGCATCTATTTACAAGCTAAAAAGATGTGTTTACAAACACTGGAATGGGTCAGAGCATGAATCTTTTTAGAGAAAAGTGTGCATTAAGAGAAATCTGAAGCCACATAGACATTTTGGCAAGCTTTTGCCTTTCTGAACTTTCAGCAATTTCAAAATATTAAAAATGATCCACCTAAGTGGCTGAATCACAGCCAGAAGCAGAGCTAGTTGTGTGCTGTGACAGAGCTCTTCTCCTATGGCAGCAATTCTCCATTTTGATCCTCCTGATGCTTTGGACTTCAAATGTCAGAAGCCCCATCCAGCATAGTGATGGGCTCCAGGATTCTGAGAGGCAGAACCTAAAAGATCAAGAAAATCCAGTCACTGAGAACCGCTCCTTTATGGTTGCAACTAAGTTCTAGAAATCCCTACCTCTGGAAAGATATTTTCTTTCCCTTCCTCCTTTGATTTTCATGGTGCTTGGCTTTGAACTTTTGAAAAATATGCTGGCACGTAAGTGGAATAAGAAATTATTTGCTACTACTGTACTGCTTAGGTCTTTAGATTGGTTTTATCTGCTTTTTCTTGTCTCTCTATACTGTTTAATTTGATTACTGTATTGATGTTTCCTTTTTCCTAGATTTTATTTTATTAATGGCTGTAAGCCATTTTGAATACCAAAAGTGCAGAAAAGCAGGATATAAATATTGTTGGGTTTTGTTTTGTTTTGTTTTTTACAAAAAAGACCTAGCCCAAAATATTAAATCCAATGATTAATTGCAGAGACCAGTCATTGAGGCTTGATTTCATAATTACACAGAAACAATTAGGAAAAACAGGCTTGTTAAAACAGATCAAACACAATTAAAAACATAAGAGGAAAGAATGTGTTTCCAAAATGCTTTTCCCCCACCCCAAAATGCGTAAGTGTACTTGCTTAAGTTGCAAAGTTCTGAATTCAAGGTTTAAGGAGACAGGGAACCACCATGATCCTCAAATGCATATTACCTAGGAACAAAAACAAAACAGGACAAGACACTGGCATAATCCCTAAAGATGTATGTTGTTATGTACCCCTCATGTTGGAACTGACTTACGGTGACTCTAATAGGGCTTTTAAGGTTAGTGAGATAATTTAGGAATGGACTTATCAGTTCAGTTCCTCCACTGAGTTTCCATGGCTGAACAGGGATTCAAACCCAGGCCTCCTGAGTCTGTCACTCTACCTACTACATCACACTGGGTATCTCCCAACCCCAACCCCTTATCTGTATAGATTTTGCTCCAGGGGAAATTCAGGAAGCCATATAAGAACTCAGGGACAAATTAGATAGGATTGCAGTTTCACATTTAGCACTGGAGCAGCCTTAAGAAGTAAAATAATTTTTTCTCTCCTTCAGTGAGGTTTTGTAGTTGGCAGCAAGAGCAACTTAGCCTGCTTTTGCCATCTAGAAATAAACTACAAGCTTCATTTTCATGGCGATTGTGCAAACCCAGAGGATGCACTTCTGAAGCCATAATATTTTATCACCATCTAATCATGAAGCTGCCATCTTGTCTATTTCAGTCCTAAATCTCTATATAAATTTGAAGTGAACCAGCAACTAAGGCAGGCCCTGTCATTTGACAAAGTGGGGCAGCCACCTTTACCACTGATGTTGAATTTCATGAAAGTTAAGCACATAATTAATTAGAGTTTTACTTGTTCTTTCTTTCTTTCTTTCTTTCTTTCTTTCTTTCTTTCTTTCTTTCTTTCTTTCTTTCTTTCTTTCTTTCTTTCTTTCTTTCTTTCTTTCTTTCTTTCTTTCTTTTGGCGGGAGTGTGTTTCCAGGAAGAAGAATTGTGCTTCACAATAACACGACTGTCCTTGGGTATCATGTACCTTTATTGGGAAGAAAAGAGTCATTAGCTACTTCTCATATCTCCTCATACTCCAAAATGCCTTGAATTAGTCCTGTTATACCAGAAGTAGATGTCACAGAAGTAGACATATTTTAAATAGGGAAGAATGAATATCCTCTTTGATGACACAGACTAGTCATTGCAATATGATCCTTAAAATGGAAAGAAGCAAGGTTTGTGGAACACTGAATCCAGGTTGATTTGAAGTAACCATGCTTCAAGTGTCAAACTATTAGTTAGAATTGCAAGAATGAAAAAAGTGTTATGCAGTGATAAATCAAGACTTTATAGGGTTTTACTTCACTGCCCCAACAGCAAAAATGACTCGGAAAGCATGTTACTACATCTCTTTTTCACTGATTCATATTTCTCATAAATCTGATTTCAATCTGATTTCCTGTTTCTAGCCCTCATGGTTGTAAACAGACTTTTTGGAAAGACTATCAGCCAGCTGTAAGATGAATATTGAACTAGTATAGGATTTATCTATCCTTCCCCCACAGCTAAATTCTACAACATAAAATATTTATTTGTTTGTTTGTTTATACTCCATCTTTCTCCCCATAAGACTCACAAATACAGCATGTTCATACATGTAAAGAAGATAAACATAATTGCATAACCTGCGTATATAATATAGTGTATGAATTTGCATAATGTGTTTTGTGTTCAGAATTTGAGCTTCCTGGGATTTGTTTAGGACAGGCATGTGCAGTACAATCCTACAGATATCTACTCAGAAGTAAATTGCACTAAATTCAGTGTATCTTACTCTCATGTAAGAATTTATAGGTCTGCAGCTGTACAGTAGTATGGTCAAAGCAAAAGAAATAAAGGGTTCCTGATTAGCTTTTTAAAAAATAAAAATAAAAAATATCTATATCATTTTTGGAGTTTTGAGAACAAAGATACGTCTTGTCCATGCATGTAAATGGAGCCTGATCTGTCATTCTTAATGTTCTCAAAGCTTTCAAAGGATAGGTGCAGTGAATACAGAATCAGGGCAAGACTCTGGAATATCTTGATTCAATATTCCACTGTCTACACAGTGTTACCCTTCCTTTTCCCGTCCTCCTAGAGGAAAAGTAGTTTAGATACCAAAGGGATGTATGGATTGTGAAAGGGTAGATCCTTGTCTTCTACTGAATTTCAAGAAGAGACATCAGATTCTCAAGTGCCTAGGTTGCTTTGAGATGGCTTGTTTAATAGGCAAAAGGATAAGAAAAATACTTTCCTGAAGGACATCATGTTACAAACAGAAACGCTATAAACATTCGACACGGTTCTCTGAGCTGAAAGCCTGTGTTTAGAAACAAATAAAAACAGCCTAAAATGGGTAGGTGAGGATGGTGGGGTGAGGTAAAAATTCCGACACATGATATTCTCAGCGCAAGGTGTTTTTAACATGGGAAAAACCCAATGAAAACAGAACAACAAAGACAAATAAATGAAAACAACAAAATCAGCATGTTCATCAATGCAGTTTTTGAAAACAAGTCTCTGAGCTTCAAGTTAAGTGTCTCTGTAGGTGCATTTGTGTAGATGTTTAGATCGCACATGCTTGTTTTCCCAGCTCTATAGCCAGAAAAGTGGAGTTCAGAAAAGGAGAAAAACAAATGGGTTTGGCCTATGATAACTGTGCTATCAAGCTCTCAAGCTTCCTAAGGCTAAGAAAGGCAGGACCAGCAACAGCTAGTTTCCCCTCCAGATTCCAGGTTCAATAAAGATTACATCATGGAGAAGCTATGCCATGTAGCCTGAGAATCAAAGCCATCACAATTGGTGGCTGTTTAACTGTAATGTCACTGAAACACATACTTCCAACTCTTGTCCTGCCTCCACCCCTTGCTTCCCTTTCTCCTCACTTAGTTCACCACATTCAGCCCCTCCTCTCTGCTTTTGGTACCATTAAGGGCAGCTTTATTGGGGAGAAGAAAATCTGATCAAAACTGTCGGCCGCCAACTGCCGATTTTCAATGGATTCAATAAAGGCCACCTTAATGATTTCCCTAATTAATGGATGACATCTTTGGCTGGAGGAGAGGCGATGTATTCTACTCTGCCTTAGTCTTTGTTAGCCTTCTAATTAACTTTCGTAGGTCACCCAGGTCTCCCAAACCTAAAAGTGAAGAGGGCCATTGTGCTAGGAGCAGTAAACTTACTTTTTTCTGCCTGGGTACTTAAAAGTGTGGTGCTGGGGGGATGATTACAGGCAGAGAGAAATAACTCCATTTAAAGTCTTTGTGAGTACAGAGAATACATAGGTCCTTTTCTTAGAAAATAATTGAAACACCTTTTTACACCAATATTTCCATGCATAATAAAACAAGTTAGCAAAGTCCATCTAAATCCAAATGCAT
This sequence comes from Pogona vitticeps, assembly GCF_051106095.1. Taxonomy (NCBI): domain Eukaryota; kingdom Metazoa; phylum Chordata; class Lepidosauria; order Squamata; family Agamidae; genus Pogona; species Pogona vitticeps. The sequence goes on along the minus strand of NC_135783.1, from coordinate 96,761,101 downwards.
TTTTCCAATTACTTTGGAAAAATGGGAACTAGTCAGTCAATGAAAGAGTTTTAATTTAGTGAACAGAATGCTATTATCAATTCTTCAACAGTTACAGTGTTTGAATATTAACCATGCACACTATGCACATTCCCCAGCACATAGAACAGATAGAATTCAAACTTTATGAAACATCACAGTGGAACTGAGCTAGAAAGTTTAATTTGGCCTGCTGCTTTTGGTGCAATTTCAACTGATAATTCTGCACAATACTTTTTAATTGCATTTTGCTTATATGCACCATTCACTGGTATCTTTTCAAACAATAGTGTAAATCATTAAGTCGTTTAATAAATTCCTGATAGGATTTCCTGGCATTAAATGACTATTCAAGTACATATTTGATGAACCATTTAACCTGGAATATCCTCCAAGTGCTTGTCGTATCAAATAACAGTACTGTATTTAATTATTGTGTTTGATCCATCATTGGGTTCATGGAATCAGTCAGGTTTAGTGATTTGATTATTGGACCAGAATTGGTTCACCTGTGACATGGCCTGAAGCCAGTCAGTCTCTTTCCGTCTAACATACCCTTCACGAAGTGTTGCCAGATAAAATAATGGAGAGGGTGAGAACCTTGTATGACAGTCCAGGCTACTTGGAAGAGGGGGTGTTAAAAAGCAAGATGATGTTGATATTGATGGTGGTGGTAGTGCCAGTTATGGTGGTGGTGGTAGCAGTGATATGATACTGTTTACATGGACTCTGTACTGATTTTGCTACACAATTATAAAATAATGGCTGGACTCCTATTAGCGTTCACATAAGTTTTGTAATTTGCCATGAGTAACTGATGAGGTGCCAGGGTGAGTGTTGATTGCACAACCGGGCACATGACAAGGTGCACTACTGAGATGCACCTTCCAACAAATGAAATAGAAAACACCATCTAAATCCAGATTAGCACAATGAGAACTTCGTCTCCTCTACTCTGTCCCCTGCCACCCCCACCCACACTGCTCCCTGAAAGATCGTTCTAGGAGGAAGCTTTAGGAGTGAACACGGTATGCCAGAGGGCTGAAGAAAGTTCATCTTCTGAATTGTTCTGGGATAGGTGGAGTGGAACTGCTCTGTTGGATACTAGCATAAATGTATAGCTTGCATTAAAGAGGGAATATGCATATGAACATTGTGTTTGGAAGCCAATTTCAAAATCTCTACTAGCAGAGGAAAAATAACAGAAGAGGTCAACAGTACAGATGAGGGATTCTGTTCCCAAGTACAGCATCTACAAAAAAGTGTTGCTGTTGTTGTTGTTGTTGTTGTTGTTGTTGTTGTTGTTGTTGTTGTTGTTGTTGTTGTTGTTGTTGTTGTTGTTTAGTCATTAAGTTCCGCCCGACTCTTCATGACCCCATGGACCAGAGCACGCCAGGCCCCCCTGTCTCCCACTGACTCCCACTGTCTCCCGGAGTCGGGTCAAATTCATGTCAGTAGCTTCGATGAAACTCATCCAACCATCTCATCCTCTGTCATCCCCTTCTCCTCTTGCCTTCACATTTTCCTAACATCAGGGTCTTTTCATGAGATGGCCAAAATATTGAAGCTTCAGCTTCGGGATCCAGTGAGCACTCAGGGTTGATTTCCTTCAGAATGGATAGGTTTGATCTCCTTGCAGTCCGGGGGACTCTTAAGAGTCTCCTCCAGCACCACAATTCAAAAGCATCAATTTTCCAGTGGTCAGCCTTCTTTATGGTCCAGCTCTCACTTCCATACATCACTACAGGAAAAACTATAGCTTTGACCATGCGGACCTTTGTCGGCAAGGTGATAGCTCCGCTTTTTAAGATGTTGTCTAGGTTTGTCATTGCTTTCCTCCCAAGAAGCAAGCATCTTTTAATTTCATGGCTGCTATCACCATCTGCAGTGATCATGGAGCCCAGGAAGTAAAATCTGTCATTACCTCCATATCTTTCCGTTCTATTTGCCAGGAGGTGATGGGACCAGTGGCCATGATCTTAGTTGTTTTTTTTTATGTTTAGCTTCACACCATTTTTTGTGCTCTCCTCTTTCACCCTAATTATGAGGTTCTTTAATTCCTCCTCACTTTCTGCCATCAGAGTGGTATCATCTGCATATCTGAGGTTGTTGATATTTCTTCCAGCAATCTTGATTCTGGCTTGGGATTAATCCAGTCCTGCCTTTTGCATGATGTATTCTGCATATAAGTTAAATAAGCAGGGGGACAATATACAGCCCTGTCATACTCCTTTCCCAATTTTGAACCAATCAGTTGTTCCATATCCAGTTCTAACTGTTGCTTCCTGTTCCACATATAGATTTCTCAGGAGATAGATAAGGTGGTCAGGGACTCCCATGTCTTTAAAAACTTGCTATAGTTTGCTGTGGTCCACACAGTCAAAGGCTTTTGCGTAGTCAATGAAGCAGAAGTACATGTTCTTCTGGAACTCTCTGGCTTTTTCCATAACCCAGTGCATGTTAGCAATTTGGTCTCTAGTTCCTCAGTCCCTTCGAAATCCAGCTTGTACTTCTGGGCGTTCTCGGTCCACATACTGCTGAAGTACCCTTGAATGTTCATCATAGGGCTTCAATTCCAAAATGAAATTCCACCATGTTAGTTGCCCCTTTTTGGTCATATTCCAGTTTGTTTTCATAGCCTTCATAAATGGTGGTATCCAGAACTAGCCACATTATTCTAGGTGAGTTCTGACCAAAGCAGAATAGAATGATACTATTACTTCCCTTGATCTAGACATTCTACATCTCTTAAAGCAGCCTAGTATTACATCAGCCTTTTTTTTTCCTTCCCCACTGCACTGTTCCCTCAAGTTTAGTTTGTGGTCTACAAAGTTCCTTAGATCCTTTTCCCATTTACTATTACCAACTAGGTGTCACCCATCCTATATTTATGCATCTGATTTTTCCTGCCTAAAAGATATATATTTTTCCCTGTTCAAACTCGTTTTGTTTACTTGGGCCCACTGTTCCAATTTGTTCAGGTCAGCTTGTATCCTGATGATGCCATGATCAATATATGCACTACCATTCCTGCTTCTCATGATGTAGTGCTTCTACAACTCTGCCACAGTCTTGTGGCATTTATCTCAGCCCCAAGTAAATAACCTATAATAAGCTTCAGGATAAAGAAAAGAAGGAGAAATTTCTCCTCGGTGCTTAGTCCTGAGCCCATCATGAAGGCCAACTGAAGAGACTGAGCGGTCAAGATATCCAAAATATTTTGCTGTTGGATGCAAAGAACATAATGATAGCCCTTCCCGTCTCACATCTCAAAGTGAACTGGACTGGTAGTTTACTTTTTTCTGGGACACTGTTCATCACCACCTGAAGGCAGCAGCAGCCTAGCTTAGGAGCTGCAGAGCAGTCTGCTTCATACACAGTTCCCACCTCCAAAGTCTTGATGCCACCCTTCAGCATTCACAGCCCAAGACAACTGTTTCACTTTGCAGTGAGATACCTGTGGTCCTGCCCAATGTCCCAAGAGTATCCCCCTTTCCACCAGGTTCCATGGAACACCTTGAGAGGTGGCTCTGTGTAGGGTCTGGTACCACATCTCGAGACCACTTGTGCTGTGGTGCAGGTCATCCATTATTGACTTTTCTCCAACTGAGTGACAAATTCAGAAGGAAATGAGAACAATCCCACTGTCTCTCTGCCTCTCCTAGCCTTGTAAGTTGCTGACAACTCCCCACTTCATACCTAGTGGTGACAGTGGCTTCTCTCAGTGAAGTATCAAAAATGATTTATCGTCTGAATAATTGTTTCAAACTAAAAAGATAGTCATGAGTAGTGAATAATACTGTTCATTTTGCACATTAATTTGTAAAAATCAGCCCAATTTTTAGGAAGCTTTTCTGTCCACAGCTCATCAAACCATTAATTCATTGATTGATTCATTCATTTATTGATTCAGTGAATATGTTTGCATTCACTCCTCTTCCAGTGCTAAATGACTGTAGAAATTAATCTTATCATTTATTGGCACTATGATAACTAAATGTATTTGACAAAAGCAAAGTGAAGCCAAAGTGAACCATTCACTTTAAGGCTAAAAATGCTTTGAAAGATAAGAGAGGTTATATATTTTCATAGAACCATAGAATCATAGAAAAGTGAAGTTGGAGGGGGCCTATAAGGCCATCAAGTCCAGCCCCCTGCTCAGTGCAGGAATACAATCAAAGCATATCTGCCAGGTAATTGTCTAAGTTGTTCTTGAAGGCCTCCCAGCTGGAGCACTCACCAGCTCTTGAGGTAACTGATTCCACTGTCATACTGCTCTAATAGTTAGGAAGTTTTTCCTTATATTCAACTGAAATCTGGCTTCCTTTAACTTGAGCCCATTGTTGTGTGTCCTGCACTCTGGGATGATTGAGAACAGATCCTGCCCCTCCTCTGTATGACAGCCTTTCAAATATTTTTAAAAGTGCTATCATATCCCCCCTCAGTCTTCTTTTCTCAAAGCTAAACATGCCCAACTCTTTCAGCCAGAATTTCATACAGAAATAAAAAAGGTCAGGAGCAGATGGTCTACCACACCATCATACTAAGTGATGAAGGAAGGTTTAGACATTGATGTATTTTCTTTTATTCTCTTGTTACCAGTCAACCATTATCAGATGGCATTGGGCTTATTCCTAAAACTAACCACATTTTGACTCAACCAGAGTCTTCCTTTAAAAACAGGAAGAATCCTGAACATAAAATCCACATGTCATACTCTGCCTTTCACTTGGCACAGCCATAATCAGGGTCAGATAACTGGAGCTGCAAACTCACCCATTGCTTTTTGTTTCTAGAAGGACATGAACCTATTTGCCCTGAGCACCTCTAGCCACTCCTTCACAAGCAGAATAGATGGATGCCATGTAGAAGCAGCAGAGTCCTGACACGTTCAGGCCCAGGAGTTTCTCTCCACTCCTCTGTCCTTTCCCACAGATGCAAAGCTTATGCAGCCCAAGTTTAACAGGAAGGACAGTGAAGCCCTGGATGCCTAAATTACTTGCTGTAGATCTGTGTGTTTAGTGATCCCTTTCACATTCTTAAATTATTCATAACATCCAACTCCTTGCATCAGATGTGAACATACTTGAAAATTCCCTGTTCTCTTTTTACTGCATCCCTTTCCTCCTGCCACACAGCCACTGCCCAGAAATTCACCGGAGGTCAGCAATGGTGACAAAGTCTTACAATGGGTTAGGGATGGCTAGAGAAACAAACAGCGGCACAACCCATGTGTTCATTGGGGCTCTGGACCAATAATAAAGAGAACAACCTTGGTTTAGTGGGTAAATAAGGGCCACCATGATGCCGTCCTGCAATCACAATGTGCAAAAGTTAGCTAACTAGCCATGCTTCATATTGCACCCCATGTCTACAGAAGAATGTCCCATTTTACAGCTACACATAAGCTAATGTTTAGCTGTTCCTGGTGTTAATGACTGTTGGCTGTCACCTCAAATGATGAGCTGACTCACTGAATAAGCATCAGACTTCTCAGAATGATTCCATCCAGGCTGACCATTGGTTACCGAGAGGAGATTTGTTTGGTCCTGAATCCTGTTTTGTTTTAAAGTCTTGTCTCTTGATTTCCCTTCTGATCCTGATTGCTCTTTGGTTAAGTTTTCTTTGTTGTCTTGTCTCCTCGTTTCCCCTCTGATTCTGATTCTGTTATTCAGTACGGATTCTTAATTTCTATATCAAGGCTTACTTTACACTGTTTTTCATCACCCAGCCCAGGCTTAATACTGCTGATCCTGGTGGTTCTAGCGATACCTGCTAAACTATGATCTACCTTGCCCTTGAGCCTGTGGCATAAGCACTATCGTTCTCAACTGTGTTGGGCTAAAAGAGCTCAGAATATAATTGGCTGGCTATCTTCACACTGATGATGGTGGTGTGTAGCTTGAACAGCTATCATCAAGTTTCCTCTGGCTTTTATCTGGTGGAACATCAAAACATTTTAGACTTTGCTGCTACCTCTTATCTATATAGTCAGGAGGTGAGGCTGAGGAGCCTGATGCTGAGAGAGGCCCGGAAGGAAAAGACACTAAACCGGGCCTTCTCGGAGGTGGCTCCTCGCCTCTGGAACAACCTCCCTTCAGAGATTCATGTGGCCCCTACGCTGGGAATCTTTAAAACCCAATTAAAAACATGGTTGTACATCCAGGCCTTCCCTCTAGTCAATACCTGATTTCTTTTCTATTCCTTCTTATTTTATTCTCACTCTATTTTATTGTAACTGTATCAAATGATTAATGTTCTTGTGTTTTATTGTTTTATCCTATACTGGAAGCCGCCTAGAGTGGTCAAGTAGACCAGATAGATGGGGTATAAATCAAATCAAATAAATAAATAAATATATTTTCTCCATATTCACATAAGGAGAATGTATACTTCTTGCAGATAAGATTTCTCAGAGAAAGAAGTGGAGCTTTACTATATGAGAAAATAAAAATCAAAGCATTCAGTATTTATGGTTCATGAAAATATTTTGTTTTAAAAACAGTGTTGACTGTTTCTGAAGACCAGACTGCAAATCGCAAAGGTGTCTTTCTGAAAGCTGAGCCCACCTGTGAAGCTTTCCATACTTTCCAATACTCAAAGTGCCTTGGCTTTGTGTTCAGAGATTCTCTAGACAAAAATACAGTGGGAATTACAACTGCCCAACAGTCAGTGAGCAATGAGGATGAGGAGGATTGTAGTTTAATATTACTGTCCTACCCTCCAATCTGAAAATCTCCCTATATCTGGAGAATGGGAGAATGTAAAACAATTATAGTACAATCTGAAATAATTCAACAGAATAAAACAAAAGACGAAAATCTCCACAACTGAATAGTGAAGCAATAGTCACTGGGCCCCTAAATTAAGTGTGTGTGTGTGTGTGTGTGTGTGTGTGTGTGTGTGTGTGTGTGTGTGTGTGTGTGAGAGAGAGAGAGAGAGAGAGAGAGAGAGAGAGAGAGAGAGTAGGGACTTGTGGTAATTATATTAGCAGAGTGAGCAGGCTAGTAAGACGAATTCAGGTTCAGAGCAATCATTTAGAATGTTTACGATAAACTACAAGGAAAAACATATGTTTGTTGTTCCAGGAAATTTCTTCAGAATAAAATCTAGATCTGAGGATAGAAGCCTTTAGAGCTGGACTTCATGTCTTTAAGTGTGCTGCAGACTAACATGGAATCGGTGGCAGCTGGTGAGTCCAGTTTTAAATTTGCAGAGAATCCACTCTAGGTTTTAATTTGTACTTTATAAGAGCTGTCTAAGGTGCTGAACTAATGTGTCAGGTTCAGTCTCTTGGATCATACCTATAAAATGTAGACTACAACCAGGATTGGCTTTTCACTATCTCCAAAATTAGAGTAACCAGCTGCTATTGTAAGGAGATCTGGTTGGGAGGGGGGATTTCAAATCCTTAGCCTTTGCCATTTTGTTTTATCCTTCAACTGTTCCTGTCTCTCTCAAAGCCATTACATTCACCTCCTGCTATTTGCCATTCTTGTCTTCCCATGATGAATGTACTCCCAGTCTCTTGAACTCACTTCTGTTCCCCTCTTACACTCTCCAGTGTGGTTTCACACACTTCACTCCAACAGAGATGCTCTCACTAAAATCACTAATGACCTGCTTTCAGGCAGGTCAAACTATGTCTTTGCCAGCCTCTTTTCCCTTGATCTTTCCTCCACCTTTGATATAAATGATAAGTTCTACCTGAGGAGTGGCCTTTCACTGCTTAGCACTTGCCTTTAAAAAACGGCATCTTCACCTACCAATTATGGAGATTGAAGAATAATAATGGTAATCATAATAGTGTTGAGACAAAGTCAATAATATTAATCAGTATACTGTAGCATGCTGTTGAGGGTCCCACTCATGCACACAGATGAAAAAGTGCCACTGAGATCTCTAACCTTGAAAGGCATCTGTTGTCACATGAATTTTTTGGCCGGTGTCTTTTCTTTCATATACTGTACTTTATCCATATTTGGTTTAACTTTTATTTACTGCGCTGGTGTCTGTAGAGCAGGCACATGCAACCTTCAATTTAGGAATTATTTTCATATTACATAATGCCACTCTACCCAGCCATGAAATTTTTAATTTCTGGTATTCTTTTATCCTTCTATTTATCTCTCTTTTCAATCTATCCAAATTTATTTTAATTATTTATTGTAAATTCCAAGTAATATTAATCCCTAACTATTTCATAACTTTTCCTATTTTACTTCAAGTATTATTTTCATTTTTCTTTTCTCCTCAACCTAGTGATTTAACAATAACCATTCTGACTTTCCCCAATTTACCCTTAGCCCAGTTATACTCTCAAATTCCTTCAAATGTAGTTTAATCCTTTCTATTGTTTCTGTTGGATTTTTAACCATTAAGAATGTATTGTCAGCAAACAAATTTATTTTACCATTTTCTTTGTTGTCTATCCCTCTAATCTGTTTATCATCTCTAATTATCTGTGCCATTAATTCAATTATTATTGTAAATAATACTGGAGATAGGGGCAATCTTGTCTTGTACCTTGGCCTAGGTATATTGTCTCAGTTATTTATTTATTTATTTATTTATTTATTTATTTATTTATTTATTTATTTATTTTATTTATATCCCGCCTATCTAGTCAATAGACCACTCTATTCAATAGACCATCATTGACTATAACTCTGGCTGTATTCTGTGAATATAGTTGGTGGATTATCTGCTTAAAATTAGGTCCAAACCCTTCTACTGGATTTTCTGATTTCAAAAGACGCAAAAGCAGTGTGCAGCCATAGGTGAATGCTGGATTTTAGGAAAGCCAATTTTTATAAGCTTATGACAATGGCAAGTAAGGTCCCATGGCAGGAAAGGAGTCCAAGATCGGTAAGAGTTTCTTGAAAAGGAAATTGTAAAAGCACAATGAAAAACAATGTCAAGCATTTCCACAAAAAGGTGGAAGACAGCAAAAAAAAAAGGCCAGTGTGGCTTCACAGAAAGCTCAGAGAGGACCTGAAAACAAAAATGAATACATATAGGAAGGAATAGAAAGGCCAAGCTGCAAAGGAAGTGTTCAGACAAGTAGCAGAGAATTTCCGGGATGGCATTAGGAAGACTAAAGCTAAGAATGAGCAGAGTTTAGCAAGAGATGATAAAAGCTACCCAAAACAAAGCATTCTTCAGGTTCATGAGCAGCAAATGACAGAGAAAAGAAACAGTGGCTCGGCTACTCAGTGGAGATGGAAAAATGATAACAAAGAAACGGCAGAGGTGGTGAACTCTTATATTTTAATGTAAGCTTTCGTGGAACTTCACCCACTTCTTCAGACATGAGGTAGAGTACGGAGATCATACAGTAAAACATTTGTGTCTGGCTCTAAGGGACAGTGATGTATGGTTGCATTTCACAACCACAATGATTTATGACCTTTGTTTGGTATTCAGTTCACTTGACATCTGGGTCTATAAATATTCCAACAAGAGACACAAAACAAGGTTTAAAAAAGATGTTGTACTTTGAAGACAAACTGTAAGCGGTAACAAGATTAAAGGAAATAGCAGGGGAACAATGAGAGACTACCTTTGAGTCTTGTTTTAAAAGAAGAATCTGGTATTAGTAAAGGAAAACAACAGATAACAGCATAATTATTACATTTGCTAATGATTTAGGAGACCTTGCCTGATTTAATCCATTTATATTGGCTTCTATCCTATATATAAATTTTATCTCAGCTGTTTCCCTCTGTGTTCTTGTTCTGTAGTATTGCACAGTTGCATAGGAAATGAGGGGGTAGTCCTGTAGTTATGACAGTCTGGCTTCTCTTTTCTTTCAGACCAGAGTCTGTATTGAATTTTCCCCGTCTATCAGCTATAGTTTTACTGCCCATATTTGTTGATATGTTCTTGTTACAGTTTTGATATATTCTGCCTTGGTTGCTCTTACAACCAAATAAATTTGTATTCGCAATTGCATCTCCCTTCAGGAGGTAGGATAACTTAATTGAATTAACCTTTGTTTGTGCCTGTGACTTGGGATTATTTTATCACTGATACACAACACAATTTTAAAAGAAAGAGTATTCTCTCTAATAATAAACTGTAAGATATATATGAGTTATAGATTCTACTCTTTCTCCAGTATCCAAGGTACTTGCATTGAATTTAAGATATTTTGAAGATATTAGTCTGCAGTGCTATGTCCACTTCTCTAGATAGTAGACATATATATTAGGATTGGGAGAACCAATCCCCTACCCAAACAGCTACAAGCTGTAGCCCACCCAAGTCACTATATGACACTACAGAAGCTTAGAAAATCAAAAGGAGAAGTAAATGGATCCTACTTCTGTTGTTTTTCTTTTTGTAATGAGCGCATGTTGGTGGTGACAATTGTGTTTTGGTACAATACTTCAAAAATATTTTAGCTTAGTTTAGTTTAGTTTAGTCCAAAACAAGGTATGTGCTGGCTTATAGAAAAACCCTACTTCCTGGAGGATAGTTCTCCTTGTCACAAGAGATTTTTTTCAAGGTGGGATGGTCATAAGGATGTCCCATGGACCATGTATCACCCATCTGTAATGTATAAGATTGTACTATCAATTGAAAACGGGATGAGCACTACCCCCTAGAGTTGGACACGACTGCAGAGGTTAAAAGACACCAAAATACTCTTGAACTGGTAAATAAAAACTATACATATAGGAATTAGCAGGTGGGGGGAAGAGGGTGTGAACTTTGTTCTTGACACCTAATCTTCTCTTTTCAAGATTTTCAAAATTGTGGGCAAAGCATTCAGTCATGCAATCCACACCTGCAGTTTGATTCTAGATCAACTGGACTTCACTTCAGCATGTGTTCCACTGAAACTAAAGTGACTCCCCTTATCTCACAAATAAACAACTTTGTAGTTGGAGCAGCAGACATAAATCCAAAAGGTAATCCCAGCTAGAGTTGATCCATTGTGCCTCCTTCACAAGGGCTGGACCTAATGATCCACAAGGTCCCTTCTAGGTCTGCAATGCTAAGATGATGGCGATGATTGAATTAACTGCTTAGTAACAAGTCAACAGTTATGTGAATTATATTGTTTCAATTGGTTTATTCTGTTTAGGACTAGAAAGTAGTCTAATGGATTGCAACTACAGTGGTGCCTCACTTAGCGATGTTAATCCATTCCGGAAAAAACATCGCTAAGTGATTTAATCACTAAGCGATTTTAAAAAGCCCATAGGAATGTATTAAAATGTGTTTAATATGTTCCTATGGGCTAAAAACTTACCTTAATGTGAAATTCCTCCATAGCGGCGGCCATTTTGGGTGCCTATACAGTGAGGCAAAACAGCGGCGGCCATTTTGTTTTTGTGGCGGCCATTTTGGAACCACTGATCAGCTGTTTAAAAAAGTTTGCTTTGCCATGATTTCTCCCCCGCAATCATGGCAAAGCGAATTTTAGCCATAGAGGACATCGCTAAGCGATCGCTCCAGCGATGGCCAAAAGTCCATCACAAAGCGATTTCATCGCTCAATGGAGCGATCGCTAAGCGAGGCACCACTGTACATGTTTGACTATATTGCACTGACACAGCGATTTCCTGACACAATGTGCTTTGAGGATGAGAAAAATTGCTTTAAAAAGAGTAGTCCCAGGGCATATGTGGTCCCCGTAACCTCCTTCAAGACACTTTGTTCCATCCCAATCTTTCTAGTCTTCCCGTTCCATCTTCCAATTAATGCTAAATATTCTGCGGCTAATGAACATACTCAGTTAGAGTATGTTTACTGGCCGTACAGAATCTGGGGGAGTAACTTGTTTTTATAAATTTCTCGAGTGGGAGGGATCAAATGTCCTCCTCTAGTTCTGCAGAATCTAAGTATTTAACCTGGTTTTAGTTCCCTTCTTCATACTACAGTGTATTGAATTGTACTGTATTATGTTTTTTTATGTGCAACAGCCTGTGTGCTACGCAATAAACTTTTATGTGTGTGTTTACTGGCCACAGAGTGAGTCCTCTAAGTATAGGAAGTTCTTTAAGTATTCCTTTTCAAGATTGTATTTCTCAAAATATTGAAATTCCCTAGAGTGTACTATAAGTCAATGTAGACTTTGTTAGGATCAGTTTATTATTAAAGGAACTGATAGTCAACAAAGCCTTCACTGTCTTGTAGATCCACTTATTTAAAAAAAAAAATAACGAAAAAATTAAATACTAAACAACCCCATTTTTTTTGGATTTTAATATTTTAAGGATCTTTAAAAGCACAAGTATCAGACTAATGGATTTGGTAATTTTTCTCAAACTAAGTCATTCAAAATAGAGAGAAAACCAGTGAAAACTATTTCAGAAAATCTACTGTAGGAGTAAAAGATAAAGGTGATGGCCAGGGAAGACTGTGTTTCCTCGTCCAAAAATGCCACCAGGAAAGTGAGCCCCAGGTAACTCCAGGAATGTTTGGTTCTCTCATATGCTAAGGAGGTGGAACATGTCTATTATACGACACTAATGAAATGAGAAATCCTGCAGGCACACAGTGTGTTTTGTCCTTTCTTCTTGTGTGGTGTTAGATAGGAATCAGAGGGAGGTTTTTTGAAAAAAACAAAGTCTGAATATGATGATGAAATAAGGAATCAAGTATTATGCAATCATCATAATAACTGTAGTAATTAAGTAGTACACAAAAAATCTATTCTAAACTCTGCCTCTTGAAAAAACGGCAGGAAACCAAAATCCACAGGGAGCTGGGCACATTTGATTTCCCTTTTCTTCTCATTTGACTCCTTCTGTTTAAGGCATAAGTTTCTTCTGATCGGCACACTGCTCTGGGAGCTTTTTTTGGCAGAGGAGCACAGCAAAAAGGCAAATAATGTAAGTAATAATACTATATGAAATGATGATGAGAGTAATTGTGCTAGTTATGAGTCCCGCCCCCACATATTTCCAGCAGTTTAATCTCTGCTCTGTCATATATATTTTTTTCTAATATCCAATCATTTTCTCAGTACTGTGCATCAGTCCAAGGCAGGAATTTAAAATTCCCACTCATGTTGACTTCTGCTTCCTATTTTGTATGAACAAACTTTGCAAAAGAAAATGTCTTTGGGAGCAAGACTTACAAGGAAGAGCCAATAGAGCCAGAATAGTGGTGTCTCTTCTCTTAGGTTCTGACAGGGATGTTGCATTCTGAGATACGTGGCTTTGAAGCCCTTAGATAACAAATCTTGCAGAACACCTTTTAAAAATAATCACTTTCTCTTATCCCATGAACTTCCTTGGACCGTTGGGTCGTCTCTTAAGATACTGCTAAAAGAGGAAGAAGAAAGTGGTAGTTCTATCCAGTGCCCATAAAACACTATGGGCACCTTGTTGGAATGGTTTCCGAGTAAAGCAACAGTTCATGTTTACTAACCTCTAGGCTGTACTTACAGGCACTGAGATGGAAGAAAGTGAGCCCCACTAAACTCAGTGGGATTTAATTGCACTTGCAGAATGGTGCCGTTGGTGTACACCCGCCTCACCCCTTTTGTGCTTTTTACGTTCGCCTTAGTAGTCTCCATATAAGATGCCAGGTTTAAGGTGCACAAAAGAGAGAGAAAGATATGTGCTCACACCCAAGGGCAGAACCTGCTTTTATGCAAGCCCTCCCTCTCTCTTTCTCTCCCCCACCTCTTTCCCTCTCTTTTAACTTTTGTGTGGAGTTCTTGGAGCCCTAACTTTAAAGCATGAGAGAGACAGCTAGGGAGAGCATGACATCCTCTAATCCAACAAGTCACTTTCCCCAGCTCAAACACCGAGCAATTTCCCCCCACCACCCCTCCTCTCTCCTTTTCCCCAGCCTTATAAGAAAGAAATTGACTTTTGTTTGGAGTTTGTGAAAAGTGGGACTCGGGGCCCAGTCAATGGGGCTCCCCGCAGCGCACCCTGAGTGGAGCCATCTCGAACCAGTCAGCCACGGCACCAATTAATCCGCCCTTTGTCAGAGGCCCAGCCCCAGCAGCAGCAGCAGCAGTAGCGGCAAAGGCAACAGCAACACATTCGGCCATTGTTCAGGCCTTCAGGCAATGGGATTTATCCTTTCAAAGAGCCAGTTTTGTCCCAAAGAGTTCGAGCGGAAGTTTCTCACTGACAATTTGCCCCAAATAGATAGATTTGTCAGCAGCAACCTTTAAAAGCAAAAAAACGCCACATCACAATGATGATGATGATGATGATGATGATGATGATGATGATGATGATGATGATGATGATGAGTGTGGCTGTTGTTTTGTGGGTTTTTTTTTTTTAAAAAAAACACACATGACATACATTCCTCTCTCTCTTTCCAAGCCCAGCTTGGGCAGGTGTGGCAGCTAGGAACGCATGGCGTGAAGCAGAGGTAAAGAAGGGGTGGATGAGGCAGCTCTGTTCATCTGGAGGCAGATGTAAGCACGCCAGCTTATTTGTCCCACTGCTTTAACTTATTAAAGATGGGGGAGACAAGGCCGGACGGAGAGGCTTTTACACGTTGTTGTCATGATGCTATGCAGCAGTGCATTAGGCCAGGCAAGGTTTGGCTTCTTACCAATGCCTCTGCAGGAATTATCCCAATGGTTTCCCTAAGACCATCCCCTGCATGCAATGGTGGCATTTGCCACTATTTAGTGCAGTTGGGACAGTTTGTACAACATAAAAATGAAGGAGTTTTTTTCCCATTACAGTATACAGCAACCTAGTTCTTTTATTACCCACTCCTGAATGCGGCCGTCTGTGCATTTCCAACTGGGGTGATGAATTCAATGCAATAAGTAAAGATCAATAAAGAATTACAGTAGACTAAAAGGAGGAGCTCCACTGGCTGAGCCTTATCTCTTGAATAAGCCTACACTCAAACATACACATCTGGCAAGACTAGTCTAAACTCCAAATGTGAAACAATAGCAATCAACAGGTAGAGTATGTAAGGCCAGTTCTTATTAAGGCAGAAAAGCATTGTCTGGGCTATATGATCTCAGAACACAAGTGTTGAATATTTCTACAAAGCAAATCAAAATGCACTTACCCAGAAAATTAGATCCCAGGAGGAAGGTTTAGGCCTTGTCTTCTTCTTCCTGACTGGATAATTTTCAAAAGGAGACATTTTGATGTCCTAGGAAGAGCATGCAATCATGAGAATTTCCACTTGCTGCCAGAAGTGGTCCAGGATAGAAACAGGATTGCCCGCGTGAGAATAATTAGCGGTGGACTCTGTTTAGGGCTGAATTCTGTTTCTTTCCTTTTGGAACTGAGGATTGTAAAAGATCAATTGAAACAAGCCTCTTTTCTGTTTCCCCACCTATTGTATCATCAAAAAATGAAAGACTCAAGGAGGGCCCAACTTTGTGTTCTGCATCATACAAGGGAAGTTTTTAGTGCAAACCACAGCCCCTTGAGCATCACAGCTCACATGGCTTTAAAACACATCCTTAGCTCTCAGGTTTGAAGGGAATCACTTCAGACAGGCTCCAAAGCAGTCAGCGCTGAGCCAAGCTTTAAGTGACCCATGGAAAGGAGCTATTGTCTGGAATGGCTTCTCGACACTCTCCAGGATTGTCACTCTGCCTGACTCAGAGTGACACATGTGAATATTTCCCAGCTTTTGTATCTCAGGGTACTATACAGCAGAGTAAAGTAGTTGTAGCAAACTTAAGATAGGATGGCTGATTTCTTGCTGTTTAACTTTGAATCTGTCACAGAGCATGTGCTGGACCTTGCCAGAAAGCTGTGTCTCCTACTGCAACTGTTTCCTCCATACCACCACCAGAGAAAGGAGAGAGACAAATGGCTATCCTGCCCGCCTTATCTGCACAGCCACCCAATGAGGTAGGCCAGATGGAAAGGAACTTGCGCAAGCAATTCAATTAATGTCACGGGAACGTAAACCTCAGTCTCTCATGTCTGGTCCAACACACTGGCTCTTGTGCTGACCTAACTATTGTCCACAGTATGAGGTTTAGGTCAGGAACATATGAACATATTTCCCATCTTTTCTGTATCAAAACAGATTTTGGTGGTGGTGGTGATCACTTCAGACTCTGAAAAATAAGACCCTAGTTATGTTTGGTGGTTAATTGCCTTAACTTAAGATATTACCACAGGCATTATCTGTTGCACAGTGGGTGATTCAGGGCACAACTGATAATAGCCACAAAGATTTCTTAACTTTGGGCAGTTTGCCTCCAAAATATGTGCCATTTATGTTGTCACACAAGAGGATTTTTTCCCCTAACATTCACAAATTGGCTGACATCAAAAAGCCACCCAAGGAAGTAAAGACATTAAGAAACAGCATTTATTGCAAACTTTACACCATGGGTTGAGCAAGTTCTTTTCTTTCACTCTTAGGATTTCTACATCTAGGATAGTACAAAAATGTAACTTTTCCTAATTTTGTTTTTCACAAAAATATATTTGACTGCAAAATAGTCCTTCATATTTGCCAACGTATGAAGGCGCAGCTTCTGAAGTTCCATTGAGAGATTTTATTTTCCCTTGTATAATGCAGAACACGAAGTTGGACCCTCCTTGAGTCTTTCATTTTATGATGATAGGTGGGGAAACGGGAAAGAGGTTTGTTTCAATTGATCTTTTACAATCCATAGTTCTGAAAGGAAAGAAACAGAATTCAGCCCTAAACAGAGTCAAGGCATTACATTCATCGCTCATGAAAATAGAAAGAACTGACTCAGAAGAATTGGAAAAATAAGAGAGCCAAGGTTCAAGAAAAAAAAATCAGAGGTGGGAATGAGCAGGGCATTGAAACAGTATATGAACCAGGGTGTCAGGCGTCTCTAAACAAAAAGAACAAAGTCTTTTTTCACGAGGGATATTGAGAAATTGACCGGCATGGGTGGCCGAAGGAAAAATGTTAAAACAGGCTTACATAAAAGTTCTTCTTAGATGTGGATTTACTAGGGAGTGGAAATATTTGGGAGAGTGATCCTGAGATGGAAAAAAATCCAACAGAAAGAGGAGAACATACAGGGTGAAGGTTATTGCATAGGTGATTGAATTCGGCGTGACAGAGCTTGTCCTTGATTATGGAATAAGCCCTAGTGAGATTCATATCTACTAAAGATTCCAGGGATATGTAAAGAGAAGAGAGTTTCTTTTCAATAAGCTGGAACCAAAAAAAAGGAGTAAGAATCACACAAAAAATCATATATCAGGGATCCAGAATGTGAATTTAAAAGAAGACGGAGCCAAAATTTAAATGTAAGTAACCAGGCAGTTGTGGAAGGTAGGTGAATGACCAATTCTAAAGATATAGTAGAAAGCCAAATTAAGTTAGGAACTCCTAATATTCTGCAAAAAAAAAAAAAACGTTGCTGCAACTTGATCAATATCCAAATTAGCCGAGTGTATCCATATAGGCACACTGTACAGCAAATGAGAAAGAATCTTAGACTGAAAAATCTGAATGGCTGCTGGGATATATTGGTTTCCGGAAGAATAATGAAATTTAGAAATAGCTTTTAATTGGGGAGAAATTGAAGAAATGGCAGCTTTTTTATGAAATGTTCAACTGAGTTTATGATGAATATGAAGACCCAGGTACTTATAAGAGTTTACTTGATGGTAGGAAGAAGATCCTATTGTCCAAGATGTAGGGGACCAAGAGTGGGAAAAAACCAAAATTTGGGTTTTATTAGGGTTAATGGATAGATCATTAAGATCACAGAAATCCTGAAATTTAAGTAAAGTGCGACGAAGACCTGATTTATTACGAGACATCAGCACTGTATCATCAGCATACAGGAGTATAGATAAGGGAACACCATTAAGGGCCAGAGCCGACTGATTGCAAGGGGAAAGGAAAGAGGGAAGATCGGCTAAAAATAAATTAAATAACAAAGGGGCCAAAATGCAACCTTGGCGAACACCTTTGAAAATTGGAATTTTTTCGGTAAGAGTGTTGGAATCAGGTAAACAAACCTGACAGGAATTATGGGAATGCAATTGGCAGAGCAAAAATAGCAGGCGTGGATCAATACTCCAGTTGGAAAAATTTTTCCATAGTAGATCTGTGTTGACAGAGTCAAATGCCCCTCGGAGGTCCACAAAGGCAACAAAAAGTTTGGTTTTGTTGTGGATTGCGTATTTTTCAGCAAGAAAAGTCAGCAAAAAGATATGATCCAGAGTGGATGCTCTGGCACGAAAGCCTATCTGTTCCTTTCCAGGAATATCCTTGTCAGCAGCCCATGTAGAGAGTTTTTTCAAGAGATATTTAGAATATAATTTTCCAATATTGGATAATAAGCTTATTGGGTGATAATTTGAGGGTTGAGAGGGATCGTCTTTTTTATGAATAGGTATAAGTATGGAAGATAACCAGAAGTTTGGAAAACAGCCAGAGTGATTTATCAAGGTAAAAAGAGTAGCTAAGGGCTCTGCCCACCAATGAGGATTTATGGTCAAGATCTCATTAAAAATGAGATCGAGTCCAGGAGCTTTGCCTGGCTTAAGTGAGATAATTAGTTCGAGGATCTCTTCAGGGGTGACTGGGGACCACTCAAGAAAGTCTTGTGATATGTTTACTGAAGAAGAACATGATGATGTGATGGAGAAAATTTTAGTAAAATAATCAATCCAGGTAACAGGAAATAGAATTGTATGGTTTAAGAGACGGAGAATTAGCCCGAGATACCAGAGACCAAAAAGCCTTTTGATCATGTGACAGGGTTGCTTGATGAAGTTGGGACCATTTTTGCTGGGCAAACCAATGTCTTTTCTCATCAAACAAGGCACGGCCTGTCCTACACAAATGAAAATATAATTTTAAAAGTGATGGAGTGGGTTGTTGACGAATTAGTTGGAATAGTGTCCTGATTTGTTTTTTTAGGGACCAACAATCTGAGTCAAACCAAGAGCTATGGTTGTCCCTGGGTGTTTGAGAGGGACGGGAAATGCACAGAAATTGAACCAATGAATCAATTATAGAATTATATGCAGAGATAGCTGTGAGGGAAGAAGAAGCTGAATTTAAATTATCAGTAAGAGACTTGGTTTCTACTTGATGACTCCAAAGGGAAAAAATGTGGTCTGTTATTAAAGAGCGTTTGAAAGGGTAGAGAGATCTACGAGGGAACGGTAAGGGATGAGCCTGTGAGAAGGGGAGGGAAAGAGATAGGAGAATAGGAAAGTGATCGCTCTCAGTGCCGGTATCTACAAAAAAGTTCGTTATCTGGGTAAGAGGTCTGGAGAGGCAAGAGCATAATCAATGACACTCGAACCTCTCACTGAAAAATGAGTAAATTCACCAGGAATATCACTGCCCAAAGAACCATTGAGGATAAATACATTCAATGTGGTACACAGGTCAATGAAAAATGGAGTGTAGCTATTAAAGGAATGGTCATTGGAAGTCCTTGAGGTAAGAAAACAAGGAGGAGTCAGATCTTCCAATTCATATGAAGGGCTAAGGCAGAATTAGATGGGCCTATTCTAGAATTTAAATCTAAGATCAGTAAGGAAGACAGGGCTATGGTATTGGAATATTTCAACACCAAATCCTCAAGATCCTCCCACAGAGTCTGGGGCGAAGGAGCTGTGGGTGGAATATAAACATTAAACAGCAAGATTTTGAGGTCATTAGCTTGAAGCAAAAAAGCTTGGGTATACAGGGAATGAGAAGAAAGAGAAGACATAGAGAAAGGGACATAATCTTTAGCAAAACAGCAAAGTCCTGCACGTGGACGACCCGCTTGGTTGAGCTTGAAACCAGGTAGATGGTAAGAAGTATAACCAGGGAGACTCGGAAAGGTTTGGGACCAGGTTTCTTGAAGGAGTATAATATAAAAAGCATTCAGATATTGTATAAGATCTTTATCAAGGGCTTTCTTTGACCAACCTGAGATGTTCCAAGAGATCATTTTTAAGGGCAGGACAGAAACTGAAGAGGAAGAACAGGGGTTAGTTAGTCAGCAAGGGGGGTTAGATGAGATAGAACAGCTAGGTAAAGAAGAATGGGAAATGATATCAGAAGACAGAGTAATAGACGGGGGATTAGAAGCTGGGAGAGTTGCAGAGGAACCACAAGAAAGGGGTTTAGAAGGGGAAGAGGCAGGGGGACAGGGGTCCTGGGAACAAGTCCCCCTATTTGGAGAGACACGAGAACCTGTGAAGTCATACATAAGTGGAGGAGGACACTGGGACTGGGCGTCAATTAATAAGAAAGAGTCAGCTCGAGAGCTTTTTTTAACAATACAGGGGGGGAGAGGTATTTGGGACACAGAATTAGTGATAGGAGCAGAACAAGGGATGATAGGAGCATTATCAGTGTTAGAGGGCACAGGGTTGGTAAGTAGCTCATGATTCAATAAAATATTCAATGTTGACGAGGACTTAACACATGTAGAATCATCTGGACCATTAGAAGGGTTTGACATCAGAGTTTCCACTGGAGTAGTGTCCATCTTGACAGCCTGTAAAGGAGAAGGGAGGGGAAAGAGATTGGGATTGAACAAAGGACAATCCAAAATGGGAGGGGGAAAAGGACGAGGATGTTCCGGACAGGAAGGTTGCACAATGGAGCCAGCTCTTGGATTTCTTCTGTAGATGTGTTCTTTCTTCACAACAAGATGAGATATAGCTAGATTCCATAAGAAACGATGAGGAATTATTCCATATTTAGAGAGGGATTTAACTGCGGCAAACAGGAGAGACGGAATGTAGCCAGAGTGGAACTCCAATAGGAAACGTGAGAATTGCTGACCAGAGGATATTTGTACAATATTTGAGAGATCTACTACAGAAATAGGCACCTTAAGTAGGTATGCCAAATGCCTCCTGGCATGCTGAATGTTATTCCAGGCAGGGTGTCTTCTAATTCTGGTTGCATTGCAAAGCGAAATAACAGCTGAATGTGCTTGGCAGACTAGCTGGAAAGAGGATTTTGTAGGCACCGCATAGTGAGCTCTTAGGGGAGAAGATGAAGCAGGAGGAAGATGTAGAGTATCCAGCTCAGACACTATAGGAGGCTTGGGAAAGTGGGTTGACATCCCTGAGGTAATTTGTTGTAGTCCCTTTAAGAGATTTAAAATATGAGAAATCTGGGAAAAAATTAGTGAAATCATCTGAGCAGTCAATAGAGATTGATCCTTCAGTAGTTTGAGCGACTCACAGGCCATTCCACAAGGTGATGGATCTCCATTCATGATCTGGGGTTCCTGTAGCCCGACCAAGGGAGGAGGAGATGTCTGAATAATGTCTGCCCTTGAGGGGGAATGACTAGTAGCTGATTCGTTTGTCAGAAAATATGTTTCCAGTCTTGACTGTTTAAGTGTTGGCGGCATCTCCTGAGGAGAGCTAGACGGAGAAAGTGTTCTTTTTTCCTCATTGAAGAAATATAATAGTCCGTGAATTGTAAACAGGCTCCCACACTGTAAAATTTAATGGCGTCATAACTGGCGTCTTCAGGCAGTAAATCACTCGTAGGCTCACAGAGCGTAGAAGCAAGGTGAAGAAGCCAAAAAGAGCTCAAAATGTGGGGTCAGGATTACTTACAACGAAGAGCAATTTAGAAGGGTCACGAGACAACATAAATTAGAAGAAAACAGGAAAAATACTCAAATTACCGGAGCTCCAAAATCCAGCGTCTGATGGTTAGGACTCTCCCACGTGACACCCCCCCCCCAAAAAAAATTGTTCAGTCAGTAAGAAGAAGACAAGGCCCAAACCTTCCTGGGATCTAATTTTCTAGGTAAATGAGCTTTGCTTTGCTTTGCTTTGTAGAAATATTCAACCATTTGAATCCCCACTTGTGATCTGAAATCATACAGCCCAGACAAAGCTTTTCTGCCATAATAAGAACTGGGCCTATGTAACTAACGTGTTGGTTGCTATTGTTTCACATTTGGAGTTTAGATTAGTCTTGCCACATGCATATGTTTGAGTGTAGGCTTATTCAAGAAATAGGGTTCAGCCAGTGGTGCTTCTCCTTTTAGTCTACTGTAATTCTTTATTGCATTGAATCCATCACTCTTGCTGGAAATACACAGATGGTTGTATTGCCAGTGAAATGTTCAAACATGTCGAGCTCCATAACGCGGAAACTTGTGCTGTCACTAGTACTGGTGATAATAATGTCTGTGCAACAAATGAATCTTATTGGATATTATCTTGGGTCAGGTTGTTACAAATAGTTATATGTGCTCTAGAAAATTTGCAGGAGGGGACAGGAAAAAATCCACGTTTTTAGAACAGGCAATAATTATTTCTTAAGTCACTGCAACTTTTGATTGCACTTTATGCCAGCAGGGTGTAGGAGCAGACTGGCTGATATGGAAGAGGATTCTAATACTTACTAAAGTATTAGAGAGCAAGGTGAGAGAGATTATTTTCATGCTACAGAATCCTCTTTCTTATCTGCCCCTCTGTTTTGGTTAAAATATTATTCAGGGTGGTAAAGAAAATCTGTACGCCTCCATTGAGCAGATGATACTAACGTATCCACTTGTTTGGGCAGTCCACATGTATGGCTACTTATCCAGAAGCCTTCTCATTTATCCTTCCCCTTTTGGAAAGGTGGCAAACTGCACAAAGCAATCTCTGAATCCAGTCTTTGTATGGAGGTAACTCCTCATATTTTAGGTAAGTGGGGGAAGGCATCTTACTCTATCACTAGTCAAGTGGCCCAGGTAATGGGTGAACTAGTCCCGACCACCAATTTAATACACAGTTGCCACAGCGTGGGTGCTTGAAAATACAAAACGCAATCAGTATGGCAAGAGGGACATAGGTTGATTTGAGTGTGAAGGAGCTGTGTAAAAATAGCAACAGTGCCAAAAAAGAGAGTCACTAATGATTCATGGGTTGCTCACTTTACTTATAAACACTGTGCATGTTTCTAGATATGTCCAATGCATGTTACATTTTAGATCTATACACCAAAGGTATTTTTAAACATGTGGAATGTGTTGTAGAGACAAGCTCATGTTTGCAAATACTTGTAACATATACACACATTCATTAAGGATTTGAGGCGCAGCTATGGTTTATAGTAGCCTATGCATTTGTCACCATGCATTGAGGGGGGCAAAAACTTATTTGTTTGATTCCAAGTCATGATAAATTATACTGCTGTCAAGATATGTACTGTACCTTGTTGGGAATGGGAGTGGGAAGATACATCTGTTTGCCATGGTAATTATGACTAAATAATTCAGCCGTGGTCCTTGAGCTTATGACAAATTTTCTACTGAAGTCCTTGGCACTGAATGTTGGCCCAACTCATTTTCTCCTTTCTGTGAAGAAGTATTACCTCTGGGTTACATACTGCTGAGAATATTTCTGAGTCACTTTCACATATGCAGGGCAGAGAAAACTGAAAGGCTATGACCTGTTGTTTATCCACGAGGTGATTGGATACTTCAGGCTCATACAGGGCAAAACCCCAGGAGGTCTTTGACAAGGACTCACAAGTTCAAACTACTTACTGTCAATGGCCTTATATGCAAAGTGTCAACAATGCATTTAAATGGTGAGGGTGGAAATCGGTTAAAGCTTTGTGCTTTGGGATTGCACATTAATCAGCTGGGTGCATTTCCAGTCATATCTTTTGCTCTCAAAATCTTATTTCCAGGCCCAGTGAGAATATTTTGCAAACAAAAACACTACATGTACATCTAGAATCAAAGGTATTTATGACAGCACTTCCTTCTGAATCCTTGCAGTACATTCATAGACATAAATGGCTTTACGTATGTCACTTCAACTCTGATAGAAATGAATTAGAGTTGTGGGGAGATTTTCTCCATTTGATAATACGTCAAGGTGTGTGCTGCTATCAGCAGTTTTAGCACATTACACATTTATTCATATGCTGAAGAAAATAAGCATAAACATACTACTTATACTAGTAAATGTTATTAAACATTATGATCTGAACTCTTATGTTATCAATTTCTATCTCCCTTCGGTTTATAAAACAAGGACTGAAATCCAGTAGTAAGTCCCAACTAGAGTAGACCATTGGAGAATACATTCCTCCATGAGTTCTGCTGATTTAGTAGGCCTATTCCCTTTGTGACTTGCTACTGGATTTCAGCCAATAAGAAGTGTTTTGTCCTTAATTCCCCTCTGCTTCATATGTTTTATGGATGGGTGTTATTTGTTGTTGTTATCATTTGGCAATAATTGTTACAGTTCAACATACTACATGTAAGGGCTGTACCCTTGTACAATGATTTGTATTTGCAGAGGGCAACCTCTTTCTTTCAAATGCACTGCGCAGGCAACAAGTATTTACGTCTCGTATACAACACACACTCTAGTTCACAGAAATTAGTAGGTTTTGTTCTGACAATGTCTTGGATGTCCACTCACAAATACAGAACACTTCCCCCAGCACAAAGAAAACAATGCAAACCCTTTTACCACTTTGGTGTTTTGCAAAAAAAAAATTCGATCATGCCCATCCATGTTTAAAATAAATGCCTTCTTCTAGTATCCAACCCACAATCTGAAACACCCTAAAAGTTTAGTTTCTGTAACGGCATCCCCTGAAGAAGCTATTAGATATTTTGGTGATAATATACACTATATCTGTGAACTTCATTTATTTTCTATGGATCCCTAACCCCAAGTGTTCAAAGCTGCTTCTAGGAGCAATCTAGGTCTCTTCGGTCCTAATATGAGACTCTTCACTGTTATGTCCCCGTGGATCTCTAGTTTCTTAGCAGGATCTCAAAGGCCCAGAAGACAAGGAAATGTAGCTTTATTGCAATGGACATCTATTCTGAAAGTGTAACCAACACAGCCATGTGGAAACTATTCCTTTGTGTGTGAATCTCTAGTAAGCCACTAGGAGTAGTGCTGGGTTTCCCAGAGTATACCTAAGTGTAGATCACTGGTGGGCACCATCTGGACCTCCAGAAGTTGTTAAATGGCAATTCCCACTAGAACTAGCCAACACAGCCCAAAGTGAGGGGTGATGGGAGTTGGAGTCCAACAGCACCTGTTATGGGGGCACAGATTCTTCAACTCAGTTTTAGAAAATCAGGCTAAGTTCTCAGGGGTTGAGAAATTCTGCTTGACCCACAGGCATCATTAAGTAAAGCCAGGATCGCAGGTTCCTGCCGTGGCATGCAGAGATGTAGACAGTCTCATTTTTCCAAACATTAGACTGAACACCAGGAGAAAACAACAGCAACACTCCACCTGCTTAATATCCATGTGCCAGGCTGTTGTCACAGGCAAGAGTGCCATGGGGGTTGGGGGTGGGGAATAGCCTTTCTGTTTTAAAGGAAAAAGTGATAGCAACCTAAGCGAAACAGTGCTGCCCTTTCTTTAGCTAACAATTTGAAGCCACTACCCACTCAACCCATTTTCTCTGAAAGTAACCCTGGGCTGGAGTTAACAACTGGATCAATCAATATACTCTCCTAAGGAAGTTAATTAACAAGTAAATCCAAGCCCCTGCTAGAACCGCTTTGTCAAAGAACGTGTCTCCAAACGGGTCAAATACCAGCAGAGGCAGGCAAGCCAGGCCGGGCCTGGCATTTTCTTTTCTGAAGGCATCTGGGATTAATGGGCCATTTCATTGCTGCAAGTGAACTGCGGCAGCGGCTGAATTGCCTGCCCTGCTTCATCCCTGAATGAAGGGACCAGGAGAATGCTCAGTGACGGGTTGCCTTTGTTAGTGGGAGCAGCAGCCTCGTCTCTGGCATTATTCCTTCCCTTGCCTTGCAGTGAAGACCCCGGGAGGGAGGGAGGGAGGGTCAGCTCTCCGTCTTCTGGCTGGCCCTGCTGGGATGCAGTTAAACTCACATTTGACCAGAGGTTGGCAAAGTGAATCCTGGCCATGCTGGCCATTGGGTTCTGGGAGTAATAGTGGACAAAACATCAGGACAAGGCCGCATGGCCCTCAGAACAATACAAATGCAGGAACAGGTGATATCTGTGTTAGACCAACCAGAAAATAAAGCAAAAAAAAAAAAGCAAACTTTCTTTTTGCGGGGAGGGGGTTGTATTGTTTTGTTTTCTGAAAAGTCTCATAAAGGTATCACCTGTTTCTGCATTTGTACAGTTCACAAAAGGAACCTTTCTCAGCCCTGGCTGCCACTCTTTGGACTTGGATTCCCAAGCCCCCCCTCCCCCAATCTGGGAAGCTTTGGCCTGGTCAGTCAGTCAAGAGCCCTCTGTTCCCCTTCATTGTTGTTCCTCTTTCTTTTTGTTCTGTCCTGGCATTTCTGGTGGCTCCCTTGCCAGGCCTTGACTCCCTGCCAGTTCTACCCGGTTGCCTTCCTGCTTTCTGTTTACTTCCAAGTCTTCTTGATCCTGATCCTGCCTGGACTTACTGACCAACCCCTGACCCACTTAGCCTATTTTCACATCCAGGACTCATCTATTCCTCTCCCCCTCCCCACCCAAGCTCCTTTGTCTCTAACTGAATGAAACAGTTTTTGGTCAAAAGGTAGGAAACAATGCACAAAATTATAGCTTAGAACAGGAGTGATAAACCTTTGACACTCCAAATGTTCTGGACTACAACCCTCATAGCCCTTTAGCCTTGGTAATACAGGCTGGGATTCTGGAATCATATAGTAAAAGATCAGAGGTGGGGGGGTGGAGGTTCACCACCCCAGCCTAGAAGCAGTACTACAGCAGCTCCACTGGCTGCCGATCTGTTTCCGGGATAAATTTAAAGTGATGTTTCTACTCTATAAAGACCTAAACAGCTTGGGCCTGAGCTATCTCAAGGACTGCACCTCCATTTATGAGCCTGCTCAAGTCTTGATCATCAGAAGAGGGCTTTCTCTCAGACCTGCCACCTTCCCAGGTGCATTTGTGGGGATACGAGAGAGGGCCTTCTCTGTTGCTGCTCCCAGACTTCAGAACTCCCTCCCATAGGAGGACAGGCTGGCCCTGTCCTTGCTGTTATTCTACAAGGAGCCAATGACGTTTTTCTTCAGACAAGTTTTGCTTGAGTGTATAGCTGCCTGGGTGGGGTTCTAAATGGAATGTTGTACCTTACTGCTAGGAAAGTGCTTTGGTGTTGCTAATGTTTCTTTGCATGCTCTTTGTCTGATCCCTTTGTTTTTGTATATTCAGCATTCTTAGTGTTAAATACTGCCTTTTAATGATATAAGTTGCCTTGGGTCCTTTTCAAGGAGAAAGGCCCAGTAAAAGTACTGTATCTTAAATAAATAAATCACAAGTATCTGCAGAACATTAAGTCTACTGTTAGGTTTGTCAAGTCTTCATTCAGACATTATGACTGTTCCTTTCCAAACAGAGTGGTGTGCTGAACTTCAACGACCTAAGAGCAGACCAGAATTATTTTTCTTGATTAATTGGTGGCCATTTCAGCAGGTAAAAACATAAACTGTCCACCTGCTTGAAACAGGTGGAATTCTCTCTAAGATGATATATGTGATTTTAAATCTATCATGGTCCCTCCTGTTTTCTGATCATTATTTGCAATTACAGCAATGTAGGAACTGATTATATGCAGAATACATCATGCGAAAGACTGGACTGGAGGAATCCCAAGACGGAATTGAGATTGCCGGAAGAAATATCAACAACCTCAGATATGCAGATGATACCACTGCATGGGGGGGACAGGAGAGAGCCTTCTCTGTTGCTGCTCCTAGACTTTGGAACTCCCTCCCCTTGCCTATCCTTCTGCAAGCAGGCTAAGACCTTTCTCTTCAGGCAAGCTTTCCCTCCTAAACTAGCTACCTATGTGTGATTTTTAGATGGAATGTTGTGCATTACTGCTTTTTACTGGATTTTTAGTACTACAGTACTTTTTTTTTTCCATTTTTGTGTTTTCCATTTTTCAGAGTAGCCTTTTAAAAAATATTTGTATTGTTCTTAGCTTTAATATTGCTGTGGTGATCTCCTCTGAAGCCCCTATTCCCCCAGGCCTTCAGGAAGTTCTCGCTCTTCTTTCTTCGCTGCCACCAGGTATTGCTGTTTCAATACCATTTAATCAAGGAGACACGTGTGCTTTTAAAACTTAAGTCATTTATTAGATCAGGGAAGTTAACATCTGATTAATATTCAATAGGTAAATCACAGGTTGCTAATCACTTGTATTTGAATCAATTCTACTTTAACTTTAAAACTCTATTAACACTCTGTTCCATTCAGCGTTCTTACAGATCTCTAACTCACTCTTAGTTCACTTTTAAGTTTCATACTGTCTCTCACTACCAGAATCTCTCTCTCAGACTCCATAGGTAAAGGTAAATGTAAAAGTTCCCCTTGACAATTTTTGTCCAGTCGTGTTCGACTCTAGGGGGGCGGTGCTCATCCCCGTTTCCAAGCCATAGAGTCAGCGTTTTGTCCGAAGACAATCTTCCGTGGTCACATGGCCAGTGCGACTTAGACACGGAACATTGTTACCTTCCCACCGAGGTGGTCCCTATTTATCTACTTGCATTTTCATGCTTTCGAACCGCTAGGTGCCATGGCGGGAGCTGGGACAAGCGACCGGCGCTCACTCCATAGCATGGATTCAATCTTACAACTGCTGGTCTTCTCACCCTGCAGCACAGGCTTCTGCGGTTTAGCCCACAGCGCCACCACGTCCTCTCAGACTCCATACACCAGCCTTTATTATCCAGCCCCTCCCCCCTTGGCTCCGCCTTCCATCCTCTCATTGGCTCCTTCTCCACTGTTCAGCTGTGACGGACAGGTGAGGGCTGGGATGTTCACTACAATTCCCTTTTAATGAAGTAAGCTGCCTCTTTATACTCATTGTTCTTAGCTTTAAATATTGTCTTTTAATGATGTTAACCAAGGTGGTGTACTCATGGCTTGCAACTTTACTGTCTTTTAGTGTTTAGAGCCACCTTGAGTTCTTGGAATATTTTAAGCAAACAAACATATAACCTCTGACTTCCCAGCCATATACCTAAACCACTAAGCTATCCAGCCACATTTAAGATGGAAAAGCCTAAACACTATTTCTAACTAAAAGGAAGATGTTTAGGGGAAGGGAGAGCATGTTCTTGAAGGAGAGGCAGGAAGTCTTTCTCACACACATAAGTGTGAGAAGTGACCATGGTGCCTCAGAAAACCAGTCTGGGATAGGTGGGGGAAAGTGTAGATAGAAAAGGAGAGAGTAATCTTATTTTATTTATTGTTTACTTCATTTTATTCACTACATTTATATCCTGCCCATCCAGTGCCAGGGCACTCCTCTGGGTGGCTGATTAAAATATCACAACCCAATGCTGCCCAAGACATAAATTAAAGAGAACCAAGAAACATTAAAAACCCAGGATATCCCCCCTTCAAAAGGAAACAAAGATAGCAAATCAAAATCAAGATTAGTTAATGGGACCACAAGGATGTTACAGGGGTAAAATGTTTCCAAAGGATCCTTCTTGCCAATAATGCATCTCATCTGATGATACACACTCACTCAAGCTCTACAGGGGATTGGTTTATTCATTACCCAAGAAATGTGCAGAGCAGTCACTTTGTGAATAAGCTTGCTTACAGTAAGAATTCAGTTACAAGTACTGATTAGCTCATAGATGGCAGACAATCCTAGGCACAGTAAAGGCAGAAGGCAGAGCACCAACTGAACACTGTGAACATCCATGCACAAGTCTCAATGGCGGGAAAGGAAATTAGGGGTGGGTGGGGGTGCCCTGTATCTTAGACCCAGTGCAGTGCAGTGAACAAGAACGTCAGACTGGGAGTCGGGAGATCTGGACCCAAATCCTGTTAGGCCATGGCAACTCAACATAGGGTGAAGGAAGTGATAAAAAAAATACTCCTTAAATATCTCACTTACTTCCCGATCCCTAGTAAGGTTGTCATCAGTTTGAATTGAATTGACAGCACATAACAACAACAAATACTCTATGTCTATATTGAGCGCTGTTAACCTTCAGGAAATAGCCCATGGCCCGGCATGGTTGGATCAGATGGGAATGCACTGGGTCACAACTCCTAGGACATGGGCAAGAGCTGGGGCTAAGCAAAAGGGGGTTCTACGGCTTTAAGGGAAAGGGAAAGAAAAGAAGGAAAGAGAATTTTGGGAAACTACAGAGGAGAGGCAAGTCATTTCAAGGAGAAAGGCAGGGCAAAATATTTTAAATAAATAATAGTGCACAGCAGGTATCCTTTCCATGGTGTGGTGGCAGCAGAAAAGGCCAGCAGAATAATTGGGAAAGCCAAGTTCTGTACCTAAAGGCAGAGAGAGAGAAAGATTTTCAAGTACCTGACATGCCTTTTCCTGACTTTCCTGCATTCCTCTTCCAGATTTCTATTGTGAACCACACCAATATTATCTACTCATCAACTGGTTTCTAAATCTATAGCTCGAAGGGACACCAAAGAGACCCAGAAGATGGCCTGGATGTTGTCTTCTCCTCTGCAACACCAAGGACAAGTTCCCTCAAGATAGCTGGACTTATGATCAAAAGCCAACTCAAAAGTAGAGCACATTGTAAACAACATACAATAAGAAAGCTGGTAATAAAGGTAAGGTAAAGGTAAAGGTTCCCTTTGACAAATGTCCAGTCGTGTCTGACTCTAGGGGGCGGTGCTCATCCCCGTTTCCAAGCCATTGAGACAGTGTTTGTCCGTAGACGGTTTCCATGGTCACGTGGCCAGCACAACTAGACACAGAACGCCATTACCTTCCCACCATGATGGTACCTATTTATCTACTTGCATTTGCATGCTTTCAAACTGCTAGGTTGGCAGGCTCTGGGACAAGCAACAGGAGCTCACTCCATCATGTGAATTCGATCTTATGACTGCTGGTCTTCTGACCTTGCAGCACAGAGGCTTCTGCAGTTTAACCTGCAGCACCGCCACTATAAATGGTAGGAGACACCATTTATAGGGAAAGGACCTCCAGAAAACAGGATGAAGTTTTGAAGAGGCCTCCTGGATATCCTTTTAAATTGTTCCAAAAACAATACTGGGGTGCAAGTGACTCCTATGTCTGCTGCAGGGAAATTTTTTCCACAAGGCTCCTTACTACTGCATGCTGGGCTTCCTGAAATATAAGAATTCACCAGTAATTGATGGGCGGGCATGGAGAGCTAGCAACTGGTCCAGGATGCAGCACAGCTGATCCAGGCAGCAAAGCCCAGGGCTTCTTCTTCTGCCTCTGCAGTGGCTGGCCCTCCACCTCTCCACTCCCATTTCTCCCCGCTTGGAAAGATACGATTTACTTCAGCAGAGGGGTTTTAATAAACCAGTTGAAATAAATCAGTTTGGCCCGTGATTTAAAATAAAAATAACCCTCTGGCAGAAAAGTATTTTGCCTCACCTTCCAGCCAAAAACAAAGGACAAAAAAGAAAGAAAGAAAGAAACCATCAAGCAAATAAAAACATGCTTCCATTTATGTCATCAAGGCACCTTATTTTGATTTTTTTTCCTAATCTGAATCAACAGTAGTAGTTCTAATTGGCAGTGTAATCACACCCTAAGTTGCAACTAGAGCAGGTCCATTTGATGCAAGGATATTTATGGAGAGGTAACTCACCAAATCCCCATTGAATCAGTGGACCTTCTCTAGTACAATTTACTACACTAAGAAATAGGATTCCAGCCAAAGTGTTCCAAGGAGAAAGACTAGTGAAACTCTCTGGCAAAGCCCAAGGTTCCTTATCTTTAGGAAGTGCTGACAGCAATCCTAGTTTCAGCAAAGAGTGATATCAGCAAGAGCAATTTCAGCAAGGATGCTTAAGAGTCACTAATACAAGCAGAACTGGGACCAGATTGGAACAATGGGCACTGATCATTCCAATGGGGTCTGAGATGGCCTTTTAAACAAAATAATGAAAAGATGTGAGCCAGTGTAGTGCGGTGGACAGAATATCAGACTAAGACTCAGGAGACCTGGGTCCCAATCCTTGCATAGCAATGGAAACCCACTGGCCAATAGGCATTGGAAAATCATCTCACATACCTTGAAATTTTTAGGATCACCGTAAGTTGGAAGCAAGGAAGGTACTTAACAAAACCAACAGCAGAAACAACATCAAAACAACAACAAAAAGCTAGGTACAACCAATCGTAATACGTAAAGTGTTTTCATCAGTCTAAATCTAAAAGTGCCACTGGCTGACTGCAGCGCCATGTTCCTAGGCCAGGGCATTTGCCCTTTATAAAACAATGGGGCTCCTCAGGTCCCTGAACCACTCTCTGGAAGTAATGGCGGACTGGATGTGGGTTAACAACCTGGGGCTTGAGCCAACAGAGACAGAATCGTAGAATAATTGAGTTGGAAGAGGCGTCTTAGGCCACTGAGTCCAACCCCCTGCTCAATGCAGGAATCCAAATCAAAGCAGATCTGACAGATGGTTACCCAATTGTCTCTTGAATGCCTCCAGCGTTGGAGTGCTCACTGCCTCCTGAGGTAATTGGTTCTGTTGTTGTACTGCTCTAACAGTTAAGAAGTTTTTCTCAGGGGTGATCAGTAAATAGGCTAGCCCGGGATCAGGAATCCAACCAGCTCTGGATGATGTTCCACTCTTTCTGAATGGTCAGGTTCTCAGTTTTGTGGTGCATCTCGACCCACCCTTTTCCCTTGATGGTCAGGTGGTTCTTACAACCATAAGTGACTTTATCCAGCCTCAGTTGGTATTTCAGTGGTACCCTTTCCTGGGTAATGTGCATCTGGCTACAGTGAGTTATGCTTTAATAACCTCCCTTCCCACTTAGACTACTGAAATCTAAGTGGGCTTACCCTTAAAGAGTGTTCAGAAACTATTATAATAATGATCATGTACTGTCAAGTTAATTCGTACTTATAGCAGCCCTTTAGAGAGTTTTCTAAATGTGTTTTACCATTCCCTTCTTCTGAGACCGTGCAGCTTGACCAAGGCTACACAGGCTGGTTCTTCTATGATGCACAGTGGGGAATAGAATTACTAAGCTCTGGCTCACAGTCAGATCCCTAATTCAGTCAGTTATCCAGCCACAGTGAGTACAGAATGAGGAGGCAAATGGCTTCCTGGTAAACATATCGCACTAGTCCCATGCAACTACCAGTCTCCCTTCTGAGCACAATTCAATATGCCCAAGGCATTGAACCATAAAATCCAATAAATCATTTGGGGCTAAGATATTTGAAAGATAATATCCTCCCAGATGCATTTGCCCATAGTCTAAGGCTTGTTTTAATTTTGCTGTATGTTATATATATTACATTGTTTATATTTTGATGACAGGCAAGCTGAATGCCAGCTTATAAATAAATTTTAAATAAAATAAAGAAAGCAGTAAAACGAATTCAAAGCATTTCAATCACACTTTAAAGGGCCCTGCGTTGATTAGATAGTACAGATTTTTAAGTTTTTGTAATAAGCATATATAAACACCAGATACACAATATGTTATATTGAAAAGGGAATTCCTACATTCTTTCACACGCAGAGAAGACAATGCATTTCTAAAATGAGACCCACTTGAAAATGTGTGCACACATCTAAAAACAAAAAATGTTTGTTTGTTGCAGTCATTCTAAAGCAAAGCAATAGTTTAGTATTTAAAATGCAATGTATTGAGGTGCCGCCACCTCCCATTAAATAGAGTTGAAGAGGGCAACCCTATGCACACTGACTTGGGAGTAGATCCCACTGAGTTCATTATACAGTAGTTTACTTCTGAATAAATCTGCATTGACTTGTACTGTTAGTCTATTGACTAAATTTATCCGTTAGGTGGAAGCTACCATCCAGGAGTAAGAAACACCATTTGTTATTCTTTTTAGATGACCAACACATGTGACCTAGCAGGCTATTAGGTTGGAAAAGTCCATTCTTTCCTATAAGAGGGGAAAGGGAAAATATCTCTAATGAAAGCCCAGTCCTGTTCCCCTTACACCAATAAATCCACTGCTCTCTCATTGAATTCAGTGAAGTGACATTATAGCACCAGAAAATCCTATTGAACACAACAGGGTTTACTTGTGCATTTATCTGACCTCTCTCTCTCTCTCTCTCTCTCTCTCTCTCTCTCTCTCTCTCTCTCTCTCTCTCTCTCTCTCTCTCTCTCTCTCTCTCTCTCTCTCTCTCTCTCTCTCTCTCTCTCTGTGTGTGTGTGTGTGTGTGTGTGTGTGTGTGTGTGTGTGTGTGTGTGTGTGTGTGTGTGTGTGTGTGTGTGTGTGTGTGTGTGTGTGTGTGTGTGTGCTGCCAGGTGGCTTTCAAGACTGTCACCTTCCTATGTAGCCAGTTGCAATGTGCAACTGTGTGAAATGTATACGGTCTATTTGAATATAACAATTCACTCATCCCAAATACTTAAAAAGTCAGCTACAGTAAGTTCCAATTTAAAATTGACAGACTCCTCAGTTAATGAGTATAGGATTGAAAACTATATGGGATAAATCCTACATATCTTCTGGAAGTACTTGGGAACTTCTGGCTCTCTAGATGTTAATGAACTGGAGCCTCCATCATCCCCTCACAATTTGGCCATGTAGGCTAGGGATGAGGGGAACTAAAGTCCAGCTCTCTAGAAAGCTGCAGGTTCTTCAATTCTGTCCTAAAGCATGAATCCCACAGAGCACAGTGGAAATGGCTCCTAAAGCACCGTGCTTAGGATGGAGACAATATCAGACGCCCCCTGACTGGTGGGCAGGAAGGTGTGGTTTTCACCAGAGCTGTAACTAGCAGTGTTGGCATTCAGGGCAAGAAATGCTGCCCACTGCTGATTTTGCCCTGATACATGCCCATGAACCTCCCATTCCCAATCCATGAAAAAGAGGGAGGAAAATATGGTGTCTCCCCAAATACATGCTTTCAAGAGGAGGGAAAGTAAATGCTGGGCTGTGTTGTCCTTCATTCTCCTAACACTCACCAGTACCTTCACCTCTAGATCTCTAAATTTTGGTGCCCTGGGGCAAAGCCCCACCTGCTCCTCTTTAGTTATAGCCCCGCTCTAGTGTATATATATCATCAGGTCCAGCTCAAGCAATGGCATTCCTGCAATCACATTATCTCAGTGTTCGGTTGTGTGTGTGGTGTTCCATTGTGTTTATATTCACCATGAGCAAAATCCATTGGGAGCTTCTCCTGTGCAATTTCCACAGTAACACCACAACTGTCACAATGCCTTCTATTGTGGTTTTCTTTGCATCCTGTCATGCTATCTGCAGTTTGTGTGAAGAGGAGGGACTTTTGTGGTCTGGGGTGACTGTACTAACTAATAATCCCTTCCAGCCTTTGAATTAAGTGGTGAGTGCTTCTTTCCCTCTTTCCTCCATTGGCGGCACTTGTTTGTTTGTTGTTGATCTGTTCAGGTGGCTGATAAGTATGTATATGGTAAAGAAAGCAGTATACACAAGTCTGTAACTTCAAGCAACTATAAGTTAGGAAACGCTTTATTCTTTCTCCTACAAAGGTATCGGGTTGAGTTATTGAGACTTTAAGTGCCAATTAATGAGAAAAGGGGTGGGCTCTGGGGAACGTGACTCTTCTCCTCTAGGGATCTCTGTGCTTCTGTGGCATAGTGAAAAGAGGAATTTTACCAGAAATTCAAAATTCTGCAGCACCATCAACCACTGCCCAGGAGATTGGGCTGTCCTAGGCGGAAAGCCATGAACCGCTAGGCCTGCGATTGGAAAGCCCCTTGCCCCCGAATCGCCTGGAAGGCATAAAACTCAAAAGAAAACAGAAGTAACCTGCGATCACCTCTGGAGCTGATCTCTTCCCGCCTCCTCGGCCCGAAACTCTTTCCCTCGTTTGAACGAGAGGATTATACGCCGCAAATCCCGAAGCCACAAATACGCCGTGACCAATTCGGCACCAGGGGCTCCGAGCTGAGGGATCTCCCCTCCTCGTTATGTCGTTAAGGCCTTGTAGCCAATTTAATTAAACGCGCTGACTGCTGCTCCGCAGCAAGATCCGCGGCGCCGGGGGTGAAAACATCCCCTTGACATGCACGCGAAACAATGCCGCTATCTCGTTACATGTCTCTCTTCCCCCCCCCCCAGCGTCTAACACACACACACACACACACACACACACACACCTCGCCCAAGCACATGGGGGGCGAGGGAGAAGGAGCGGGTCTTCCGAAGCGCCTTTCCCCTCCCCTTCCCTCCCCTCCCCCTCGAAACGCTGTGAAGAAGCCCCACACAAGCCCTCTTCCCTGGGAGAGGTTAATAAGCTCTTGTTCTACTGACAGAGTCCCTGATTGGGTTTAAAGTTCGAGTTTGGTAATCTCTTAAAGATCAGGGACTCGGATAATGGCTCTCTTTAACTCGGTCATTGGGATCAGTTGGGGGCTGAGAGGATGGGGGGCAACTGGCGAGGAGGGGAGGGAGCACCCTCTAATTTGGGGGGCGAGGATGCGGGGGATGGGGAGGGGAAGCGGAGGCACGGTCTGTCCTCATCCGCCGCACGCGAGGGGTTTGGTTGGGCTTCCTGTCAAATGAAGGAAGGCTGGGGGGGCGGGGGGGGCCGCATCCCACCACCCTGAGCCAAAAAGGGGGCACTGCTAGCATGCTCTGATAGAGAACCTCTTCACAGATGTGCCAGAGTATGGGATCAAACACCAGGGAATTCCTTGGGAACGCTGCTGTGATCTCTCTCTCTCGTTGTTGTTGTTGTTGTTGTTGTTGTTGTTGTTGTTGTTGTTGTTGTTGTTGTTGTTGTTCCAAGAAGAGATCCTGTTCTGGAAAACGAAGTCCTTAAATATATTTTATGACTGATGGTTATTATGTGGAAGTGACGGCCTGAACGGCCCAATTTTGTATTATTGTATAAACCGGTTAGGCGGAAAAGTTGAACCGCGGTGTTGTGCGTCCCTAAGCGAAGTACCGTAAAGGGCAGCTCACCAATCCAAAGAAGATAGAACATTGGGGCCCTCCTTTATTTAACAAGCGTGTGGTGTCGTGTTATGTGTTGGAAGAGAGTGACCTCTACTCACCTCGGCCTTGGTGTGAAAAAATATACCCCAGCCCTTTACGCCTGGACGTCTGAGATTGTTACAGGCAGAGACCAGCTGTGTATGTGTGTATGTGTGGGGGGGAGTTCTTACCTGGTTTGGCATTGTTTTTTTTTTTTTAAGGGGAGTGTCAGTACCTGACGTCGGCTTCTTGCTCCATTTTAGGCGAGATGTGCCAGAAGCAGTATTTGGCCTGTTGCTGTGATCCAATAGTTTCGCAGTACAGTAACTCTATTCCTTGGGCCTGTAGATTGAAGGCAACAGGCCTTTCTTGCAAGGAGCTGGAGGGATCAAATGAATAAGAACGTGGGGGTGTTATTTTGAAGAAGAACGAGCAGTGTGACGACAGGCTGAAGCCTGGGCTGAAGCTCCCTTATGGATGGATTCTTCATGTCATTATATTTAAACTTCTAAGCAGTAACTTTCCAGGATCTGTTTTTGGACAGCTGTCTCTGTCTTCCTCAGATTAGAAATCGTAACAACCCCTCCACTTGCAATATAGGGAAGGAAGCTTTGGCTGTGAGGGGGTCCAAACTTTGGGATTTTCTCTAAGAGGCAATGGGATGGGTGGACTTAGATGATCTTCGGATACTTCGAAAGATCAGCGTCACTCTCCGGCAACAAAAGTAGAGTCTGGAAAGCTACTGTTAAATCGGTTGAACGATCTAGATTTGCCTTCGTGAGTAAAATATAACCTCCTTTCCTTCCTTCCTTCCTTCCTTCCTTCCTTCCTTCCTTCCTTCCTTCCTTCCTTCCTTCCTTTCGTTCTATCTCTCTCTCTCTCTTTCGCGGCTGTGCGCGCACACCTACATACGCAGCGGTTTTGCCCCGAAGGCCTTCCTCGCCAAGAAGCATTCTGTGCGGCGCGACTGCTCGCAGCGTTGGACTGAGGCTCCAACAGCACTTTGGCGCGTTCCCGCAACGCTTGCCACAACAACCCGAACAGCCGCCTCCCACAGAGCAGGGCCCGGAAGGCAAACAGCCAACGTGGCCGCAGCTCGGTGGGTGGAACTGGGGGCTGGCCGGCCGGCATGACCCTGGGACGCTGCCGACCGATCCCCGTCGGGCCCCCCTCTTTGGGAAGGAGGTGCGCGTCTAGCGGGACCGCGACCCCCTTCCCGACAGGGAAAATCCGGCCTTGTGCACGGGAGCCTGTCACCCCCCCCCCCAGCCAGCCGGCGCAGAAAGAGCTGGTGCCTGCAGGGGACGGGAGTTTCCCCCTTGCCCCGAGGGGGTCCCTATGGGATCGCGGGGCTGGGGGGGGAAGGCGGCCACCCCCGCAGCCTGAGCCCCTTGTTACATAACAGCACTGATGTTACCTGTCTGTCATGGGTTTGGAGGGAAAGTTCCATCCTATGGGGAGTGGAAGGCGGGACATCAGGAGGAGGGGCTGTACTGTATAAATATGTGATGCCTGTGTGGTGAAGAGGAGATGCTGAGACAGACTGTGAGACACTGGGTTGGGACGAAGCAGCAGCTGGGGAAGAAGAAGCTGTTGTGGGAGTCTGGGTGTCTGACAGGGTACTACTGTGTGTCAGAGTACCAACCTGATAAGTTCAGGTGTCTGTGGGTTAGCCAGAACTGATGGGTTCAGGGTCTGTGCTTTAAGTTAAAGGTTCTAGGTGAACCAAACTGTATGCTTGTGTGTGTGAGAATAAGCCACGTTACTTTATTTTATTCACCTGATTGTTTTATTTACCCTGTTTGTATTTAAAATAAACCTTATTCTTTTGTTGTTTAAAAATCCATCCCTGGTCTGTGTGACTTATTATAGGGAATGGTTGGTGGCAGCTTAGTAACTGTGTGATAGATC
This sequence comes from Pogona vitticeps, assembly GCF_051106095.1. Taxonomy (NCBI): domain Eukaryota; kingdom Metazoa; phylum Chordata; class Lepidosauria; order Squamata; family Agamidae; genus Pogona; species Pogona vitticeps. The sequence goes on along the minus strand of NC_135783.1, from coordinate 96,722,403 downwards.
CCAGTAGGTCTGGGTTTGTCACATTGATTGGTGTCCAGCGTGTGGGATACGACTGGTCCAGTTGTCCAGCGGTCCAGCAAAGCCTTGGCAAGTGTGCCCAGAGCAAGGGGGGTCTAGTCAGGGACAGTCTGAGGCGCGTAGGTAATCTTCTAGGTGTACCTCACGGGGAGGTGCACTAGTAGAAGAACGTGCCAACTGGGGAGACTTAGATTTAGGTGCTCTGAGGCAGCCTAGTTTTGGCGGGAAAAGCTGAGGCAAATCTGCGTAGCAACAGTGAGCTAGCTTGCCAGCTGAGAGGCCCAGCAGAGGGGGGTAGGCTCTGACTCGATACTGTTGCAACTTTAGTGCTGAAGAACAGCAGCAATCTCTAGGGAGAGCTGGTTCTGAGGTAAAAGGAAAAAAAGTGGTCGTTTTATTTTGAGGCTTGACTTTTTAAAGCAGCCTGTTCTGAGGGGGGGTATGCCCTTGACTCGAAGCCAAGTAGCAGACATGAGTGAGGTGAAAGACCCCCAGATTGACCAAGGTTCTGAGGATGAATTTGGCTCAGTGCAAGGTGACAGCACAGGAGAGCAGGACCCAGAACTCAGAAAATTACTCCTAGCCCAACAGCATGAACTGAGGGTGAGGGAAATGGAGGAAAGATTAGAGAGAGAAAGAAGAGAGGAAAGGGAGAAACAAAGGCAATTTGAATTAGAGAGAGAGAGAGAGAGAATGGAGAGGGAAGAAAGAATGGAGAGAGAGAAAATTGCTCTGGAAAAAGAAAGGATGGCGTATGAGTTAAGAAAACTGGAAATGATGAACCAGAACAATAATAATAATAGGGATTCTGAGGGAGGCCAACTGTCTAAGGCTGACCTGAAGAAATTCCCTGTGTACCACAAGGGAGATTGTCCTGAGGTGTTCTTTTCCTTAGTGGAAAGAGCGTTTGTGGACTTCTCAGTGAGGGAAACTGAGAAGATGACCATCATGCGTTCTTTAATCAGTGGTAGCCTGGCTGAGGTTTATGCCGAGATGCCTGAGGAACGGATGAAAGATTTTGCAGAGTTTAAAAAACTGGTGTTCGCAAGACATGGGATAAATGCAGAGCAGCTGAGACAAAGGTTCAGGTCCCTCACCAAGAAGCCAGAACAGACTTTTACCCAAGTGGGGGCCCAATTGGTGAGGCTGCTTGAGAAATGGCTGTCGCAGGAGGGAACAGAGACCTATGAACAGCTTAAAGACTTGATAGCCCTGGAACAGTTCTATTCAGTCCTGCATGGGGAATTGAAATTCCAGGTGAGGGAAAGGAAACCGAAATCTGTGGCAGCAGCCGCAGAGATCGCGGATTTTATCTCCCAAATAAGAAAGCCCTTGGGTGAGGGGAAATCTGTAGGTAAACCCAAAGAAACCTACAGCAAGTACTCTCAGGGACCAGGGAAAAGCCAGCAAGGGGGAGGGGCCCATGGTGAAGGGAAGCCCTCAGACATGAAACCAAGACCTCAGAATTTGGAGGGAAAACCCAAACAAGAGGAGAGAGAATCAAAATACACCAGAAAATGCTATTTCTGTCAGGGAAAGGGTCATCTGATCTCAGAGTGTGAGAAATTGAAGCAGCTAAAAGGAATGGTGCCTCAGAATGCTAGTGGGACCAAGCCAAAAGCTGTGTTCTGTGTCCAGAAGGAGCAAAGCTCATTGTCACAGAGGGAGCCTGTTGCCATGACTACTCAGTCTGGAACAGCTACCTCTGCTGATCAGGCTGAGGAAAATGGTCCTCTTATGGAGGTGAAGCGCTGCTTGCTGATAAAAACAGATTCTCAGTTGTTTGAGACAGCAGGGGTGGACGTAGGAATACTTGACCGTCAGTATAGGGGACTGCGGGACACTTGTTCCCAGGTAACCCTGTGCCATCCAGATATCATCCCTAGGGAGTTTATAATCCCAAATGAGAGCATGAAGGTGGCAGGGATTGAGGGGCAGATAATCTCTCTGCCAGTAGCAGAGGTACCTGTCAACTTTCAAGGCTGGAGGGGAGATTGGCGGATAGCGATTTCATCGACTCTGCCAGCAGCCGTGCTCGTGGGAAATGACCTGGCTGAACATGTGAAACGGGTGCTAGTGATTACACGCTCACAAGCCACCACAGGGACAGTTCAGGGGGGTAATGATGAGCCAGAGACGGAAGCAGGTGGGGGGAGTTCAGAAGCTGTGGTGGAAACCTTAACCACAGACAGCAGATTTGGACAGGAGCAAAAGGCAGACGCCACTCTCCAAAAGTGTTTTGAACAGGTGACTGACGCCCAGCTAACACCTGAAACCCCAGTGAGATTTCTGGAGAAAAAGGGGATTTTATATAGAGAAACCCTGAGGAATATCTCAAAAGGGGGAGATGGGATCAGAAGTCAGCTGGTGGTACCTGAAAAGTATCGCCCCATGATCTTACAAAGGGGGCACTCTGACATGTTTGCTGCACACTTAGGAGTGAACAAAACACAGCAGAGAATAACACAGAATTTCTACTGGCCTGACATAGGGAAGCAGATCAGGGAGTTCTGTAAACAATGTGATGTGTGTCAAAGGCAGGGGAATAACCGCGACAGGACCAAAGCAAAGTTGTGCCCTTTGCCTGTGATTGACACTCCGTTCAAATGCATAGGGGTGGATATAGTGGGACCTTTGCCCAAGGCCACAAAGAGGGGGAACAGGTTCATCCTAACAATTGTGGACCATGCCACAAGGTATCCTGAAGCCATACCCTTGACTAACATTGAGACTAACACAGTGGCCGATGCTTTGGTGGGGTATATGTCCAGGATGGGATTTGCCTCAGAGATAATCACAGATTTGGGAGCATCGTTCACATCAAAGCTCATGAAACGCTTATGGCAGATCTGTGGAATTAAGCACAAGGAAACCACTGCCTATCATCCTGAAAGTAATGGGTTAACTGAGAAGTTCAATGGGACTCTAATGCGCATGATTAGGGCTTACTTGGCAGAGAATCCAAACAATTGGGACCAGAAGCTGCAATCCCTTTTGTTTGCTTATCGATCAGTGCCACAAGCCAGTACCGGGTTCAGTCCGTTTGAACTTTTATTTGGGAGAAGGGTGAAAGGGCCCCTTGATCTGATCAAACAAAATTGGGAGCAGATCACCCAGGATGACCCACAAGACGTTGTGACATACATAGACACCTTAAGGAAGGACTTAAAGAGAAACCTAGAGCTAGCAGCAGAGACCCTGCAAGCTCAAAAGGTCAGAAAGAAAGCCTGGTGTGTCCAGAGAGCCGGGGAGAGGCGCTTTGACCCAGGGGAGGAAGTGCTTTGGCCTAGGCTCTGCAAAGAAAGCAAGTGTCAGCTGGGTAGCCCAGAAATAAAATACTTGGGTCACATGGTAGGGGGAGGAATGATAAAACCCCTAGAGGCGAAGATAGAAGCAGTTCGTGATTGGCCTAGACCCAACACCAAGAAAAAAGTCAAATCATTTCTTGGGTTGGTGGGCTACTACAGAAAGTTCATCCCGAGGTTTAGCGAGATTGCGGCTCCGCTGACCGATCTGACGAGGAAGAAGGCTGATGACCGCATCCCGTGGACCAGCGACTGTGAGGCGGCGTTCCAGAGGTTGAAGGAGGCGTTAATCAACTATCCTGTCCTGCGTGCTCCAGACTTCGACCGGGAGTTCATCATCTACACCGACGCGTCTAACAGCGGGGTAGGAGCAGTTCTGTGCCAGGAGGATGAGAATGGTGACCAGCATCCAGTATCCTACCTGAGTAGGAAACTTCAAAAAGGTGAGAGACATTTGGCAACCGTGGAGAAGGAGTGTTTGGCCATAGTCTACGCGATCCAGAAGGCCAAGCCTTACATCTGGGGAAGACATTTTATTCTGTGTACTGACCATTCACCATTGCAATGGTTAAAGACAATGAAAACCCACAATAGCAAACTTATGAGGTGGGCTTTAAACCTACAGGACTATGACTTTGAAGTGAAGGTGGTCAGAGGGTCAGTGAACTGTGTTGCTGACGCCTTATCAAGAAGACCTGAAGAATGAAGACGGCGAAAGAACATGGACTATGTGTATATAATGAGAACAAAAAGTTAAAATGTACCTGGTTTTGAATTTGGTTTGTATTAATAAAGGTAAATTGATGTAATGTATATGGTAAATGTTTAAATGCCTATTTGAAATGTTTAACTTAGAATGTAAGTAAGTATAATATGGTATGTATAAATGTTGTTGTGTATTTTATGCAGGTTGTTTTTTTGGTGAAAAGCACTTTTAGCTTTCCCCCTACAAAACAACTTTTAAAGAGGGGAGGTGTTACATAACAGCACTGATGTTACCTGTCTGTCATGGGTTTGGAGGGAAAGTTCCATCCTATGGGGAGTGGAAGGCGGGACATCAGGAGGAGGGGCTGTACTGTATAAATATGTGATGCCTGTGTGGTGAAGAGGAGATGCTGAGACAGACTGTGAGACACTGGGTTGGGACGAAGCAGCAGCTGGGGAAGAAGAAGCTGTTGTGGGAGTCTGGGTGTCTGACAGGGTACTACTGTGTGTCAGAGTACCAACCTGATAAGTTCAGGTGTCTGTGGGTTAGCCAGAACTGATGGGTTCAGGGTCTGTGCTTTAAGTTAAAGGTTCTAGGTGAACCAAACTGTATGCTTGTGTGTGTGAGAATAAGCCACGTTACTTTATTTTATTCACCTGATTGTTTTATTTACCCTGTTTGTATTTAAAATAAACCTTATTCTTTTGTTGTTTAAAAATCCATCCCTGGTCTGTGTGACTTATTATAGGGAATGGTTGGTGGCAGCTTAGTAACTGTGTGATAGATCCCAGTAGGTCTGGGTTTGTCACACCCCTCTTTTCCCTCCTGCTCCTCCTCCGCAGCGGCAACAGAGGCAGGGGAAGCGCTCGATCGGCCCCGAGAGGTCGCCCGGCCGGCTTCAACTTTTGAACACGCCCCCGCCTGGCCCGAAGTGACACCGGCTCGCTCGCTTTGCCTAAACTCCGAGGGAGGCTCGTCCGTCGGGATCGCCACGAACGAGCCCACCCCGGCCCCCCCCGGGGGGGGGGGGGAAGTCGCCTCCGAGAAAAGCTCCAAACGGGCGACTCCCTCCCGCCTCGAAACAAAACGAAACCAAACCAAAGCAGGCCTTCACCGAAAGCAAACCGAAACCCTCCTCCGGGTGTCTTTTTAAACACGCAAACAAACTTTCCTCCCGGGCTTTACGTGCGAGGCGACGCGGCGAAGCGCAGCTCGGCAACCAGCCCTCGCAAGGCGGCCGGGCGCAGAATCCGCTCGGAGGTTCATTAATATCATTAGCATTTAACACCCCCCCCATTCCAGCCCCCAGCTGACGTCACAGGCCGGGCCAAGAATGGGACTGCTGTGGAAGAGGGCGGGGAGAGGGAGGGGGCCGGGAGGCGAGGGGAGCCGCGGGGGGGGGAGAGAGCCCAGTCCCCTCCCCTCCCCTCCCGTCGGGCTGCCTGTCAGAGCCCCTGGGGGAAGATTCTGGCTGCGGGCTCAAAGCACAAAGTCAGCCAGTGGGGTGAACTTCTGGAAACCTTTCCCTTCCTCCTCCTCCTCCTCCTCCTCCTCCGCTGCTGCTGCTTCTCGCCTTCCCGCCCGCCCGCTTTCTTCGGCCAGTGCCATTCACTTTCAGAGGACCAGCCCCTGCCTCGCCTGACGCGCCCCCCCCGACCACCACCACCTCTGCTCGTCTTTTTTATGATTTCTCCGCCGCTGCCCGGCTTCGCCCCGGACTGGCCAGGCTCGCCTCCTCCTCGGCTCGGCGGCTCCATTCCCTCTCCTCGCCCGCCCGCCCCCCCAGCCAGATCATCCCAAAAACAAAAAACCCTCCCCCCACTCCTTCCTCCGGCCCCGATCCTGGTCCGGGGAGAACAACTTCTTCACCCCGGGAGAGGATTGCCCCCCTCCCGTTTCCCTCCCTCCCTCCTTCCCTCGCCCCGCTCCCTCCCCCGGGGCTTCTCCTCCCTCCCTCTCTCCCTCCCTCCCTCCCTCTTCCTCCGCGCTCACAATTCCCTTCTTCCCAAATCCATCCTCGCTTCTTCCTCAAGAACTTGATTCCGGGCCGGGAGGAGAGGGGAGGACGACGAGGAAGATGCGCTCCTTCGCCGGCCGGGCGGACTCCTTCTCCTTCTCCTTCTGAGGCACCTGTCAGGCTCTCCCTCGGGCGGAAGCCCGCTTCCCTCGGCGGACCCCCTTCGGGACCGCGCCAGAAGGACGGCCTTGCTCCGACAGCAGCGCCAGCGCCCTCCGTCCGGAAAGCCCCGCCGCCGCCGCCGCCCCGCAGGACTCCAGCATGAGCAAGCCGGCAGGCTCAACAAGTGGGTAAAGCCGAGCGCCGGCGGCCGCCCGCACCAGCGTCGGGGTCGCCTGAGGCCGGGGCTTGGGGCCGAGGGCTGCGCCACTTCGGGCAGCGTGATCCGGAGCCCTGCTGCTGCTGCTGCTTAAGCGCCTCACCGCCCTTACTTAAAAGTAAACCCCCGAGACATACTTCGGGGTATAGGCGTGGATCCCAGCAGCAAGAGCTGCTTTTCTTCCCAGTTATGCGTGTCTGGAGGGGGGATCTTGTCCAGGCGGGCCCGCAACGCCCGTCGACCCACTTTCTTTCGCGAGGGGATAGCCGGGAGTTGGGGGGGGGGGCAGGTGCCCAGACAGGCGGGCCTGTGGATCTGGGACGCTTAGCTTTCAAGCGGGAAAAGTTGCGTGCGTGCACCGCCGGGTCAGCCGGCGCTCTCTTTCGCTGTCTTGCTCTCTCTCTGTGTCGGGCGAACCATCTCCGTACTTTTCTTCTCCTTCTTCTCCTTCTTCTTCTCCTTCTTCACTGCAGTGAATAGTATCTGGCTCAACGGCACTCTGAAACTTCAGGTGGTCGAATGCCTCCAGCTCATAAAGCGGGAAGGGGGTCGGGGATGGGGGATAAGAAGCCGGATCTGCTGAAGGAGGATTTAACGGGAATACTTTGCACACCATTTCCAGCCTTACCGAATAATCCTGCCGAAGAGGGAAGCAGAAACAACTTAAAAGTCACATTTCCCTTAATCCTAAATCCGGGTACACCTCATAGCTGGGGGATTTTTTCCTCCTCTTATTAAAAAAAAAATTTAGTCTGATTGACTGCTCTAGCAAGCAGTTTAGTTTCAGACGCTAGAAATCTAAGAAGGGACTTAAGGGAGTTTGTTCTAATATGCGTGATGGGGTCAGTAACATGCACAATCCAATTTGATGTATGACAAGTGATGGGTTCGGCGGTTTTAGCGCGAGATCCGGGTGCCGTAATTACATTTGTAGAAAGTGGCTTTAAGGAAAAGCGAAAGGAGAGGAGAAAACACGTGCATGTCGATTTCTCTGCTAGAAAAAAAAGGCTACTCGTCGCCCGTGGTTCTTCTCTCCGTTTGTCCTGCTGTTCCAGCCTGCTTCTTCCCCATCTATGTCTTTGTGTGTGCGTGTGTGCGTTGCTGAAGGTACAAACTAACTTTATTCCGAACGCTATGTTCCTGGCACGGCTTCCTGTTAACTCTCATTCAAAACTTTCTCCCAGGAAGGAGGAAAACAACAGCCACAACATGAAATTAATTGCTCTTCTTTATTCCGTACAGAACGGGTAAAAAGAATGACACACACTTTTCAAACTCCAACACACACACACACACACACAAACTTTGAGCGAAATAGTTTGGGCGGGAGAGGAAAAGTTAAATAGAACTGATTTAATAGCAAAACTTTGGGGACCGGTGGAAAGCAAAGGTTTCGGGCCAGTTTAATCTCAGTTTTTTGGGGGAAACCAAGGCGGCAGGACATGCAGGACCTTGGGAGTGCGTGCGCCGAATGTGTGTTGATTCTAGATAAAAAGAATCTTTTAAAAGAGCAGAAGATCTGTTCGGCGGTTCCTGGAATTTAAGGAAACCCGAGACTGTGGATAGCTACTCGGCAGAAGGTGCCAGGGAGTTCCACGGATCTCTTGTTCCAGTGTGCACAGAATCGGAGCCTTAAACCAACTGCTCTTGGTCCGGCATCTCCAGAGAACTCTGGTTACAATCTGGAGCAGACTTTTGTCCTCTTGTGCGGATTGTAACTGTGGGCCCTTTCTGAGACCTTGCCCAGAAGGAGAAATAGGAAGTCAAACCGCCAGTCCCCATTGATTTCAATAGTTTTGCAACAAGAAGCGATAGAGTAGACTGTGGCCCGGTTTTACAAAACGTGAGATATCTTGCCCCTGGAACTTGTCGTCAGAGGCACAAAGTGAAGGCGCGGCTAATGCTAGCCAAAGGGGCGCGGGGGGAGAGAGAGAAGTAGTGATTTTTAACAGCAGGTAGGTTGTTGTTTTCATACGCCGGTTCTAAAGGGATTCGTCACCAAACCGGAGCAGAAAGTGTTCCCCTTCCCATCCATGCAAGCGGTCGGGGTGTTCTTGGGAAGTTAAATCCCGTTGTCCAGTAAGGCTTGTTTTCCGATCCACTTCACCACGTGGACAATCGTAGCTACCAATCGTAGTTTAAACGAAATGTGTCGTATCGAAATAAGAGAAAGTCCCCACGCAAAAAAAGCAGAAACTGGAATGAAATCTAGTTGCCATCGTAATCTAAGGCCCGTTTCTTCTAAGACCGCAGGAGGAATCAAATCAATATTGTGTCTTTTTTCTGCTTGGGCTTTTACACGGGGTTGGTGCCGTTTTCCATGCTAGCCAACCTTAACTGGAGTCGCTTCACCTCCCCGATCTCCACCCATAAACATCGGCGCACGCATTCCCGCTGGTTTTCATGGCTGCAGATGATGGCCGCAGCCTAAGCGCTTTGAGGTGGGTTAGAGGGCCTCTTTTAGACTCTCATAATTGCTACTCTCGCCTAGGCGTATATCCTTGGTTTCAGTGGGTCCACGTGAATTATTATTATTATTATTATTATTATTATTATTATTATTATTATTATTATTATTATTATTATTATTATTATTATTATTATTATTATTATTATTATTATTATTATTATTCGGACCTGATCAGAGGAGACTTTCTTCCGACTACTTGAAAAGGGACAGACTTTAAAGCGCTTAACTTTGCACCTCATCTCGAAATGGTGAGATGAGGCGCCCTCCCCGGGCTGGAGCCAGGGTCCGATGTGTTCTTCTGGGAACATATGTACGTGGGGGGGGTGGGTGGGTTTGGCACCATTCGAAAACGCGGGGCGAAATGGAAGACCCGGCTTCCCTAACACACACGCAGGCACACACACACACACACGCAGGCACAGAGAGAGAGAGAGATCCTGGCGCGCCGCCCTTTACTTGGATGGGGCGCGGAAAGGCCTGTGTCGCTCTTTCCAGGGCTCTCTCTCTCTCTCTCTCTCTCCCAGCTCCCAGGCAAGGCTGGCCTGCGCGGGCCTCGAAGCCCCGGGGCTGCCCTGCCGGCCGCCCAGGCGCTCGGGGAAAGTCTGGCCGCGGCTCCTCGGCTGCCGCCCCCGCCCCCGCCGCCGTGGCTGCCGCTGACCCGGGCGCTGCCTCGGCTCGGCTTCTCCTTCCGCCAGGCTGGAGTGATGTCAGATGTGATCTCTCTGCTTGGGTGGTAATAAGACCCCGTCGAGGAGTTCTCGCAAAGCAGCCTAACTTCTTTCAACAGCCTCTGATGGTAATTATAGTAATCGAAGCTGCCATATATCTTTAAGCAATTACCAGGCGCGCACAAAAAGAGCCCCCCGGGGACGCTCGGCCGAGGGATGCTCCAAACGGTTTCCCAGCGCCGCCCGAGGCCCGTTTGTCTTTCCCGTTAGACTTCTGGGGCCTTTAAACAGGGGTTAATCAGTGCTCCGGTGACCTCGTGTCAAGTGAACGGGGTCCCGCGCTCCCTCCTGGCATCCGTCGGCGGCCCCGGAATTTTTCTCAGCCCAGCAGCCCCCGCTTGGTTGGGCGGCCTTAATGGGAAGAGGAACTGGGCGATGCTGCCCTCCCCACCCCTCATCACCCCACCCACCCCCCACTCCAGGGCCACAACGCTGCAAATGCCAGGCCAGAGTCTGGGGCGCGCGGGCGGGAGGGGGGGGGAAATAGTAGGGATAGTAAGGGACAGGCCCCCAGGGTGGAGGAGCCCCCGTGAGCAGCCGGAGGAGGCGCGCCAAGAGCCCCGGCCCGCCCGCCCGTCTTGCTGGCCAGCCCGCCAAGGCCAAGATCCACCGGCGTTTCGTGAGGACCTTGTGGAACCGGGCCCTCCTCTCTTTCCTTGGCATCGGTGGGGCTTCAGAGCGCTCAGCTTTGACTGGAGGGGCACCAGGCCCAATAGCAGGCGATTGTATTCCTTCCTGTTTCGAAGCCGAAATTTTATGCCGGGGGGTGGGGGAAGGAGAAGTGAAGTACTTTCTGGAGAGGGGAAGAAAATCTCGGAGTAAACAGGCGTGCGTGTGCCCCGCGAAAGGCTCAATGAGCAAGTGTATGTAGAACTTACACACATCCACGACCTGCCCACGACCTTGGGTAGGTCGCGTGTATATATATAAAATTATAGTTGAAACAAGGTGTAGCCTGTAGGCGTGAGAGCGACCAAATGGAGCAGAATCAACAGGTATGACAGACAAAAATCGAGCCAGAAGTTGTATACTATCAGGAGCCCAGCAGGGCCTTTGGAAGATTCCCAGCCCGTGTGAATGCGATTAGTGCAAGAACGACCCCGTGGTTTTGTCTGAAACCCTGACCAAAATTAATGCAACAAGCAAAATGTAACACGACCGGGTGTGCAGGGTCCCAGTGCCGTTAAATATGTCTCTTCTTTTGGCAATCAAAATTGCATCTGTAACAGGCGACGCTGCAGAAATGTGCGTTTCCTGTTATTATATTATATATATACTTTTATCTCTAGAATATTTTTCCTCTTATGATTCCTCGCTCCCGGTGCTTTCTATGCAAGTGCATTCGGAAAAAGGAGATCAGAAAAACTTCCACCGCAGAACCTGAATCCCATATATTTATACTCCAAATTTATGTGAAAACATTTGAGAATAAGTCCCATCGAAATTAATGGAATTTATTTTAAGGGAAATAATTAGTAGGGATCCAGCCAGAAGCACGTGACGACACTTACTCCGGGATTAAGGCTGTAATCCTATATGTACACGGTTACCTTGCAACAAAGTCTATTGAAAACAATGAGATTTACAGAGTAGACATGTGTAGCATTCCACGGTAAACCCCCTTAAAATAAACGGGGTTGTTCCGAAGTAAGCAGCTAGCGGACCAAGTTTATACATTTATTTAATTAATTATAGCTACGGATACGGGTGATTTTTAAAATTTAATTTTATTGTTTTGTTTTGTTTTTTAAGTTTGCTGTTTTTTATCGAAGTTCGAATTGGAAGGAATATATATCAGATATTCGTGAAAGGTCTGTGTTAGATTTTTCTCAACAGGCTGGAAGGATTGCCTCTTGTTGTTTATGTAATATTTTAAAGGTCAAAGTGCATATTAGTTCTCCTACGAAAATTAATGTGTATTATTTAATGTACACTCGTGTACATTCAAAATGTGTCTTAATTCAGTCGATTTAAGGGTTCCCGGCAAAGCCAAGGGCTGCGATTGCTAAGGCAGAGGGAGAGACCTCTCTAGAAGTAAGTTCGCTATTTATTTCTTACCGAGTCAGTTATCTCCCCCTGTAAATAAAGTTACACCTCCGGCCTAGTTTTTTCCCCCTCAGGTGTAAACGCTCTTGCTTTCGATGGGGTTTACTTCCCTGTAAATCTAGGGAGAAAATGTCAGCCCTCGATTCGCGCCCTGGAGCGGCTTCGGTGCCGCAGGTCGGGCCTGGGGCAGCCGCGGCCCTGCAGAGAGAGCAGAAGGCGGACGCTCAGCCCTGCCTTTGGACTCGGAAGGAAGTCTCGGTCCGTTCACCAGCCCGACTCCCGAGGAGAGGCGCCGGCGATGGCGGCGCCGACCGCGCGTGGATCGCGCGCCTTCTGCAGAAGCCCTGCAGCGAAGCCACGTCCAGGGTCGGTGGGAATGTCTTCCCCCCCCCCTCCTTCCGGGCGCAGGGCATTTTCGGTAGGGTTTTGGGGGCCGGGGGCCTTTGGGACGATTTGTGGGGGGGCAGGAGTCGGAAAGCACACGGCGAGAGGAGGCGAGATCTCTGCAGAGGGAAGCGGACGCGGGTGTGTGTGTGTGTGCGTGGAGGAGTATCCCCGGGAAGGGTGGCTGGCCGCGAAGGCGGGAGAGAGTCGGGGCTGCCCGTAAGGAACAAGGGTTCTGCCCTCTTTCCTTGGAGCGATCCGAGCGCCAGGGGCTGGGCCCGCTGCGGGTCTTTGCCTTTTCCCCCATGGGGTGGAGAAAGTCTTCGAGGGGGCCGCGGGGCTGCAAGAGGCCGGAGAGGCGGGACCTGTGTGTGTGGATGGAAGGAAGGAAGGCAGGAAGGAAGGGGGGGCGCGTCGAGAGAGTGCTCTCCCCCGGGGCCATTGTGTGCGCTCCGAATTCCCATGCTACTCTTTTTGACGGGTCACTGGTGGCCCAATAGGCAGGTGGCAAGGAGGGCGTGTAATTACACAGCTCCAGAAGCCAAGCCGGGCTCTCGCGACTTTCCCGGAGATCGGCCACCTTTCAGCTTCCCCTCCCGCGTACACACACTCACACACGCCCGGAGCCAAACTTTCTTTTCCCGCCCCAGGGAGGTGCTACAGCATCCTCTCCTCCCCACCCCACGAGTTGCCCCTGGGCTGGACCTGCCGTTGCTGATTTACTTTTTTCCTCTCCCCCCCCCGCGCCTTCTTTCTCTCTTCCCTCCTCCTCCCCTGATCGCCACCTTCCCTCCCTCCCTCTCTCCCTTCCTCCCTCCTTCCTCCCTACTCCCCCCCCCAAGCGCCTAACCCTAATCCCCCCATTCCTCCAGTCCGGGATGCATACAGCAGCTGTCGAGTTTCATTTAGAGGAGAAGCTGGCTGCTGGCAGCTTGCGCTGATTGGAAGCAGTCAAACGAGTTTTCAATGCGGGGAAATCATTAAGTTAACACTTTATCTAATGTCCCTATTGTCAGCTGGGGAAGCATTGTTTTAGAATTCCCTCCCCACCCCACCCGCCGCCGGGGAAAAGAGAGCTCGGTCTGCAAGCGTCTCGCGCTGCTTCCTCCCCACCCCCGCTTCCCCCCAATCCATAAGGGCACCTTTCCTTCGACCTCAACACACTCCCCGCATTCATCTTCCGGCCTTTGGGGAAGATGAGACTAGAAGAAGCTCTCCTTGGCAGAGTCGCATTTTCTTGCCTCGGAGGCAGCCTCCGCAGGCGGTGGCAGCATCAACGACGAAGGCGAGCGCGTTTTCCTTGGCACAAACTTGGAACCCTCACGTTCGAGAAAACCCCTTAATTTTAAAGGTGCCGCCAGACTCAGTTGCCTCTAATTTTCTTGGATCTCGTTTGGGGGGAGGGGGGTGATGGCCTTCGACCTAACATTTCAAGTTGTAGACTTTATACGACCATTTTATTACCGACCTTTGCAGGGCTTGGTAGAGGCGGGCTAGTCCGCTGCACCCAAGACAAGGAAGAGTCCCGTGACACCTTGAAGTGGGCATCCGACCCACCAAGAGGCCTACATGTGCGGAAGATTGCGGCCAAATACGTCTTTTAAAAGACGGCGCTGGGTCTCGGTGGCTTTTGCGGTCATCGTGTCTCGGTCTGAGGTGGGCGGATCAAGATCCCAAGCTGCAAGACTGCAGTCGTTGGGTGCACGTTACTTAGGGACTGGGACTCTTACCTGCGTTGGACGGTGGAGGGAGGCTCTCCTTCTCCTTTGGTTACTCGCCTGGGAGGAAACCTCCCTGAGCTGAACGGTCTCCGAGGGATTAGGCGCAAGTAGCCTTCCCAGGGCCACTGACTTTGTGGTAAACGACACGACATGCACCGAAGGGGCTCGAAGGCTCTCATGCTAACCCAACTTTTAGGCTCCCGTTTCCAGAGATGCCCAAGTGCTTTTGAGTGAACGAGTGCCCAGTTTTACTCCCTTCAGTACCTTCGTTCCTGGGCGTCGGGATGGGTTTTGCTCTCCTGTAAGCACCTGCATGATTGCAGCCTTTGGAGCACGTCCGTTGGAGTTTATAAAACTGACACGACAACCTGCATCTGCCCTGATGCTCAAAGCGTCCCCGAGGCCCGGTTTTCAGCGGGATGCCTTTCAGGTGCCTTTTCCATGTCCCAACTTCGAGGGGAACGGAATACTTTCCATAGCCGCGGACTTCGCTTGTCCCCTTTGCCGCTAGAAATAGACTTTTGAGAAGTGCCAGTAAAGTCAGTGATTTACTCCCAGGAAAATAAAAGTGGGATCGGGGTTTTGAAGAATATAAAGTACCCAGAAGAAGGAAGGGTAGATTCTCGAGGGTTTAGTGTCTGTCTTAACCGAACCTAAGGGATACAGAAACATTCAAGGCAAAGCGAGTTTCGGCACTTGGGTGGGAGAAGAAAGGAGGTCCATAAAGGGGAGGAGAGAAATCTCTCTGTAGTAGCTCCATGTCTGTTTTGAAAGTAGCTGTGGAAAAGCTAACAGAGGTGGGGAGGCGACACGCCTTACTGGAAAGGAAGCGCCACTTAATTTTTGACCCTAAGCACTGTCATTCCGGAGAATTGTATAGTTAGGTTAGGCTTGGTAGAGACCGCATGCCTGGAAGTGTGGCTCAGCCACGCTAGACTCGCCTTCAGGAAGATTCCTCCCGTGGGCTAGAGACACATTTAATACCCGTCTCCAATCCTAAATTTCCTTGCGGATTCCAGTGACCGTAATGGTTCATTACATTTTTCGGGCACCTTTAAAAACAAAAACGAGACTCAGAATGTCTGCCAGCTACCAAACCAAATATTTTTTTCAAAAACTAATGCTAAAAAAGGATGATGGCTGTGACATCTACACCGCTCCGTAAGAATGAAAACGGAGCCTCGAAGGAAAGTTTGGGGCAGTCCCAGGTGGGCTGCTAAACTTCACCCGAAAGGAAAGCCTTCGAACAGAACCTTGTTGAGCTGAGGTTATGCCTCGATGGGGTTGTGGTGTTGTTGTTGTTGTTTCCCTGACAGATTATGGTGTTCGAGAAGTGGAGGCAGAGCACTTGGGCTTTCGGAGGCGTTGGGGGTCCCCAAAACAGAAAGTAAAGGCGTGGCCTCTGAGTCGTAGAAACGAAAAAACCGGTCTCTGCCCGCCTTTGAAGGCAGAACTTTGCATGCTTCAAGCCGCCTAGAGTGGTCGTATAGACCAGATGGGCGGGATACAAATCAAATAAATAAATGAATAAGTAAAATATCCTCAGCGCAGCCCTAAGAGGACAAGACCAGAACCAGTGAGTGGAGATTGGGAGGAAACAGCTTTCTCTTGGCACTTAGGATCCAGCCTTCCAAACGTGAATGAGAGTTGCTGAGCTCCTCAAGACGTTCTGCTGCCTGAATAAAAATCGTTGTCTACCCTCATGTCAATTCTGACCTAGGGTGACCTTCTTCAGCGTTTTCTAGGGAGAGAGTGCAACAGAGAGTACTACTCAGAAGTGGTTTCCCATTCCCTTCTTCTGGAGGTCCCCGGGACTGTGCAGTCTGCCCAAGGCCACACAGGCTGGCTCTTCTCTCAGGAGGCACAGCGGGGAATTGAGCTTCTGACCATACCTAATTCACGGAGCTATCCAGTCATCCTGCACCCTCTCACACTGCCACCCCATCCTGACAGGTGGGGCAGCGGTGTGAGTGAGTGCAGGCTTTACTGCTCCACAACTGAGGCTCTGCCCCTACCTAGATGAAGAAGCCCCCAGGACATTGATTCATTCATGTGCTGGTGATCTCCAGGACTGATTACTGTAATGGTGCTTGTGCTCTCTAGGTGGGGTTTCCCTTAGAAGGCTGGCCTCGAGACTGCAGCGGGTCCAGAACACCAGGCTGGTGGCAGGTGTGGGCAGATTTAATTATATCTCCCCACTCCTGGCTCACTTGCACTGGCCTCCAGTATTGATACTAGCTTATAAAACTCTATGTTTTAAAACCCTATGCTTATAAAACCATGTTCTGCCCCAAAGTCATCTATCTGCCCATGCCACTAGGTCGTCTCAGGCTATGCTCCTCTGGGTGGCTATGCCGAAGGAGGCCAGGAAATCTTTCACAAGAAATCAGGTGTTCTCAGTGGTGGCGCGCGTGCGCGCACGCACACACACACACACACACACAGACACACCCTTTGGAATTGGCTCCCTATGGAGCAATGTCTGGCTCCCTCCCATCCTAATTTTAGGAAGCTGTTGAAGACACTTCTTTGCTTTCAAAGGCAGCCTCTTTTGAACTTTTCCACCTCTGTTCCACCACTCTAACTCTTGGCACCATCCACGCTTACAGCGGTTTTTTTGCCATTGTTTTATTCCTCATTGGGGTTCTCATTTATTTTGTTGTCTGCAAACTGTCCAAAATCGTGCTGTGCACTAGTGAGGTAGTATAGAAGGTCCATAAATAAATAACAGGTGGTAACCCCAGCCAACCAGACTTATTTTGGCACATGAGGCAGAAAATTGCACAAGGGCCTCTGCCCCCTCTCTGGCCTTAAATGGCGAAGTAACAACACATTAAAGAGCTAGCCTTTTGCTATCATTTCATGACAATCCTAATCTGAGGAGGCCAAGCAAACCTGAATGTAGTGGATCCGCTCTAATGGGAGGCATGTAAGCAGAGTGTGAATGACTCAGGGATGGCTGTGTTTTCATTCTGCATGGTAGGCAGAGTCTGGAGCTGTTAAAAGTTGCTTATCTGGATTACTGGTTCCCAAACTTCCTATCTTCCTATCTTGGGATTTTGGGAGCTGTAATCTAAAACATAAATTTTCCAAGATCTGGGGAGGTTTGGATTAGGTCACCCATAAGGTCCTTTTCAATTGTACCATTCTATATTTTTGTGTGTGTGTGTGTGTTTGCTTAAAAGAAAACTGCAGGTCTCAGTGGACTTACTAGCAACACCTATGCATGTATACTAACCAGGAAGTTCCCCTGCATTAGAGTACATTTAAAGTATATAGAACTACAGCCTAAGGCTGTGAACACAACATCCTGCGAATAAATCACATTGAATGCAGTGGGGTTTATTTCTGAGTAACCCCCCAAAAATGGCCTGTAAAATACTAGTGTTTGCTTAAGTTAAAGCTCTTGCCAATTATTTTCAACTAGGGTTGAAACTTGAAGACTGCAGCCCTGAACAAGCTTACTCAAAAGTAAATTCCAACAACATAGGTGGGGCTCAATTCTAAGTGCATATTGCTGCAGATATGGTTGTAGCAGTTCAGCGCTGTGTGAGATGTAGAACTGGAACAGAGAACAGGAAGGCTTGAATCCCCACTCAGAGCTTGTTGGATGGCCCTCAGCCAGTCCCCATTTTTCAGTGTAACCTACAGCTGAGCCCAAAGATAATGATCCAGTGCTGTCTCTTAGACTGCTTGTAGGAAACACAAATTACTTCAGCTCAACTACAGTATTTGAGTTCAATTTGGTGCTACTTCATAGTCTGTTAGTAATCCTGTACACACTTAATTTGGCGGCCATCCCAGTGAAATCACAAACACTTTCTTCTTTTGAACTGCAGTGTATAAATTCAATGTGCACCAGCACAAAGGATAGCAAGCTATGCATTCTATTCCTCTCCTCTGACTGGAACTTCTGCTGTTATTCCTGTAACATTTGGCGTATGGTAGAAATCTTGACCTTAGGATCAAAGGCAGCCCTCCAAAAGGAGTTCATTGCTGGACCACAGAAAAGGGTGCTTGCTTATCCTGAAAGTGATTTTCCTGCATTGGGAGGCAAGGGAGTGTTGGACCAAAGAGCCCAGATCTGGAAACATTGGGGGGTTGGGACTACAACTCCCAGAATACCCCAGACAGCATTCTGGAAGTTGTTGACCAAAAAGAAAGAGAAAAGAAAAATAGCTTTTCTAGGTTGCTTCTAATTCTGATTCTGTTGCTATCACTGTCTTTGTCACCATCTCAGCTCTGGTGCCTATCACTCCTCAGAGGCCAGATTACTTACCTTCTCTATTTTCTTTCTCTCTCTTTCACCTTTACTTTCAGGCCGGATTTTAGACATCCCATGTAAGGTGTGTGGTGATCGCAGTTCCGGCAAGCACTATGGGGTTTATGCTTGTGATGGATGTTCAGGGTTTTTCAAAAGAAGCATCAGAAGAAACAGGACGTACGTCTGCAAATCTGGAAATCAGGTACCACTTACAACAGCACAATCTCCTCTGAGCCTACTGTTTCCCCTCTTTGCTATGTGCATAGTTTGTATCCCTTCTCTTTATCTTTACAACAACCCTGTGAAGCAGCTTATGCTGAATAATAGTGGCTTTTACTTCAGGTCCCTGTCTGATCAGTTTCAGTAGAACTGTGGGTGTCTGCTATGCATCTTGCCTTAGAATTGGTGCTCATGAGGATGCCCTTTGTCAGCTGATCAAGTTACCTTTTGTATCATGGTTTCCACAGTCCCTGAGCTAGGATGGCAACTCTCTGATTCTGCTCAGAACTTCAGTGATCCATCCAATGGAAACTGTGGAAGGAAGAATCCCACATGTTTTTATTAGAAGCCAGGCCAGACGTCCCCCCTTCCATTAGACCTTGAAAACAAATCCACCAAAGTTACACTCATCTATGGATCCAAGCCTACACACTTTTAATGAGCTATCCCTCCCAGGTGGAAGATCCAGTCACCTGTACTGTATCTTGATTTAACACTGAGTCCCATAATTCAAATGCAGTTAGATTGCTCCTCAATAAATGTGCATAGGATTTCAGTTTCATTTCTGAGGAGAACCTCTGGGGAGGTAAATTGTCATATACTTTACTGTGGAGTAAAATATCCAACACTGATTGGCTCCTGAGATCAATGAGGTATGACTACAGTGCATCTACCACGATTCCCTTAAAAAAAGCACGATTCAAAAGTTCCTACTGTTTGCTAGTTCCAAGCTGTAATTTCTTTAGGATTAATTGACAGTAACTGACATATTAATGACCTGTGGTTCATGGGAATCTACATTTGTATGTAGTTAGATAAAATGAAGGTGGAAGTCTCACTAGTTTTAGTGACAGTAGTTTTCTCTTAAATAACTGTGATTGGATTTACAACAGGTAAGTCCTGGTGATGGGGGAGTTAGTTGCACATTGACATCAAGGAGATTTAGAAGGAAACACTGTTAGATTCAATAAGTCAGCAATTCCTCTATAGGACAGCATTGTGAGCAAACAGAAGCTGGGGGAGCAGTATTTAATGAAGCATATGGTAGAATGGGCGCCAGAATCTCCAAATATTGGCCATCAAGAGCATTGCCATCATAGGCACAGAGGACTCCTGGTCGCTATGTTTCTCTTAACCTCAAACAGCCCTCCAAAGAACTAAATATTCCCATTTCATCGAAGGTAAGGGGCAGGATGAGGTGGAACAGTTGAGAAGCACCCAGAGGCAGTCAAAGCTGCTCAAGAGAGAGAGTGTGGTGTCGTGGTTAGAGTGTTGGGCAGTTTGGATAGAGACCTGGGCTCAAATCCCTACTGAGCCCCAAAGCTCACTGGGCAACCTCTTACCTTTATAGGATTGTTGTGACGACAGAAAGGAGAGCAGGAGAACTAGGTAGGCTGCCTTGGCTTCATGGGAGGAAAGGTGTGGTGTGAATGTGAACGTAAATAAGTCAGTAATCAAAATTAGTCTAGGGAAAGGCAGGCTAGAAGAGCAGAAACAGAAAGCAGGCACATGCACTACACCGTCTAATGATGCCTCTCACCCAGAGGTTCCCACCTGATGAGTCCCCAGAAGCCTTTCCCGTTTGGACATGCCAGCTCATGTTTCTAGGAACTGAAGTTCAGCACATGGGGACCCAAGGTTGGCATTCACAGATAATGCAGCTAAAAGCCCAGTTTCCCTCCCTCCCCATTCCCTGCTCTTCTAAGCGTTACTATGAAATCCCAACCCAGACCTCAAAGGAGGAAGCTCTGCCAGTTCCCATCATCCTTCTTCTCAGGTCACATCCCTTTTGCTCTCCTCATAGGCTATAAAGTCCTGGGCACAAGGTCTTGGTGGGTGGCAGCCTCTGAGCCTAGAAGAGAACAAACAAGGGGAAATATATATATATTTGTGGGCTTTTAAAAATATGGCTTTGTTTTGTTTACTGCAGCTCTCAGAATATCTCATGCCAGCATGGATAGGCTAGAGGCTTAACGTCTCCAGTAACAGGCAGCAGCATGGAACTGGCCTGCTGCTCCTGGAAAAAAGGGTGGGAGAACCATACTGGGTGGTATATCTGGGTGTTGCATGGCATCATGATGGGCAAAGGTAATTAAAAACCCTCTTGACTCACACGCCAGTCATTTCTTCTTCCCTCCCCGCCTTCTCTTTTTCTCTCTCTCAGTTCCCACCTTCCAGCCCAGCTCCATATTGTCATCTCAATCCGCCCTATTTTTCTTTTTTCTCTCTCTCTCTCAAGATAATGGAACTCCCATTTTTAAAAACAGGGCATCTTGTATTACGTGGGCTAAAGCAAAGGAGGGCTATTAATAGCCTTTATGCCCTCTTTTTTGCACTTTACAACTATATCTCTCTCCCGGAAAATTTTTCATCTCCTCCAGACCATCTCCTTGCCCCATTATTCTATAATCTCCAACTTCCGCTTTTTAAGTTTATTTTGCCTACACACACAACAGAAAGGAGGTCACAGAACTCATGCATGTTGAACAATTCTGTCTTGAATATGTTTATTAAAAAAACATGGGGATCTCTTTATTGCCCTCTGGTGACACTTCCCAGTTTCTGTTACCTTCTTCATGACGTGGCTCTTAGCGCAATCAGTGTTAGCCTCCCTCTGCCCCATTTTCCTTTCCTTTCTTACATAACTTCCCTTCACACTAATTACATGGAAGAACATAGTACAAGTTACATTACCCTCTGCATGCAAAGGGACCGACTACAAATGTATTAATGTATGAAATAATGGCTTGAGTATTTTTTTAAACCCTGGGTGGGTGGTGTATTAGTTTATGCTAGATACATTCTTGGATGACTATAAAGGAAAACTAGAAAATTTCAGACTGAACACATCTGTGCAAGAGAATAGTAAGTCCACTACAATCCAGGTTCATTGTAATCATGACTGGTAAAAAGTTAAGCCAAGCAATTGCCATCTAGGTTGCAGCAGAAGTATGTTTTACTGCTTTTAATAGGGTTGGCATCCTATTGAGTATGAGTGGTATGCCTAAACGCTCTGATTTTGGTGGTTTTAGGGATGCCTAAGTGAGTTAGATATCTGGCTACCATGCCAGAGGTTGGTAGTTTGATTCCCACTGTGCCTCTTGTGGGAAGAGCCAGCCTATGTGGCCTTGGGCAACCTGTACAGTCCCAGAAATGCCCCCAGAAGAAGAGAATGGCAAATCACTTTGTACTCTCTACCTAGAAAACCTTTAAAGAGTCTCCATAAGTCAGAACTGACTTGAGGGCATATAGTTATTGTTAAGTCTGTAGGAGCGGATTGCCAGTCTCCCACAGAGGCAGCAGGTGATTAAGGCTGCGATTAAGGATCTTAAGAGCCAAATCTCATTGAATTCAATGGGGCTTTCTTCTAAATACCTCGTGCACAGGATAGGCCTGTAAGGGGAAACTCTTGCGAAGTCGGAAAGAAGCCTCATTCAACCTGAAGTGAGATGTTCTTCTAGGTAAACAGGGGCCAGGTTGCGCTGTTCGTGAGAGGAACGCTGAGAGGGCCCAGACTCTTTTGATTGACGCCTTGGAGGGGGTGGACGGCTTTGAGGTGCGCTGCTTGACAGAGCTTGGAGAAGTTGTTCATTTCCTCATCAGGGAGGAAAAGCGCGGTTCATTACGATCCAATTGCCCGATGCTTTGGAAAGATTGGTGTTCCTCCCTCAGTGTCTCTGACCTACAACGCCAGACTTGATATCTGCAAAGAAACCAGTGTCATCAGAGCGAGCGGGGAGTCCAAGAAGCGGGTAATAAATACGAGGCTTGCCTGCTCGGAAGTGCCTCTCGATGGGTTCCATTGGGCTCCTTTCATGGGAAGTGGGCGTCGCCTCCATCTCTTCCGCTGAGGTGGGCCTTTAACTTTGGTTGGAATCTGCCCCGATGATCCATCAGTTCCACCCAGGTCAAGCCCTCAGCTTCCTAAATGACCGGATGGATGTTCTGTCCCAAACCCTAAACACAGGTACGGTGCAGTGCGGTACAGAGCGTAGAAAAGTTGTTTTTCTCGCCCCTGACCTGCAGCTAGACCAAAGGGTACATTTCCCCTCATCCTGTTTAAGTAGCAGCAAGTAACATCCAGTTCCGCGAGTCCTCCCAGGCAAATCGCCGTCTCTGCCCTCAAAGTCTTTGTCCCTCAAGACTCTGAGGTCAAACTAGAACCACCCACGAACTTTTCGGTGCCCTCCGTCGGACTACCCCGACCCCCCCCCCCCCCGCAGGGCAGCATGGCGAAGGCGGCCGCTGATGCGAACTGTCGTCCTACTAAACGACCTGCAAGGCGTCAGGCTGAGAGAGGAGGGCTTCTGGCGGGAGGAAAGCCAGCCTCCCCGGACACAAGGCAGCCGACGCCGACGCCCTCCTCCTGGCCTCAGAGACTTTGCGGGGCCAAAGTGACTGGGGAAGCCCCTGCCCCGCCGGCAGGAGGGCCTCGCGAGGCTCCGTCCCTTCCAGGAGAGATGCCGGCCAGGGATGCGGGGAGAGCACTGGGCTGAACCTTGTTCGTCAGTCGCCCCCCTGAGAGGTTCCTCCGAGTCAGACGCGGGCAACCAGCTGGCGAGCCTGGGGTCCGAATCAGGAACTGGGAGGAGGAGGAAGAGGAAGATAAGCTGCGATTTGTAGTCTCCGAGGGAGGCGCTTGTCCCCTTGTCACCAGTCCTTCTTCATTTCTCATGCAGCAGTAATCAAACTTAATTTCCCGCTATATTTCCTACCAGTCAAGATCCAAGAATAGATCTGGGCACCAGTTTCCTGCTTATGAGAAGTGTCCAGAGATAAATGAGCTATTCGCTCCGGCCTGCTCTTAGAAGCTGAAAGATGCTGCTACATCGAACCTGTTCTAGGCCCGTTTGTCAGGCGGAGTTGAATCGAGATTCCAGCTTCGCCCGTTGCAAGGCAGCTTCCGACTTAGCGTAACAGGATCTTTCAGAGTTTAAGAGCAACCTGGCAGGTATGGGCCAATAGGCCTCTTATCGCTGGATACTTTCACTGACTGTAGGGGGGGGGGCGCTGCTGCTGCTGCAATGTGTGAAGCTAGGATCAAAATTCGATTCCGCCTGAGGAAGAGGCCTGTGATATATGCATTCCTCTATTTCTGTTTCACCCTGTAAGGCAGAGTAAGAGAGAAAACGCAAAGCACCTATCTACTCAGAATACATCTGGCTGAGTTTCGTGGGATTTTCTCCCGATCTAGGAGCCTAGGGTTGCAGCATTAGACGGAATTCATTGGTGGGATCTCTTTTTAACAGTCAAATGAGAATCTGAACTTACCTGGAAGCTACTCCCATATGTATCTCTGCATTAGGATCGCAGTACAGCCTTGGGAGCCAAGGAGACAAACTATTGTAACGGTCAAACCTTTCTTTGGAAGTGAATTCTGCTGAAATCAATGAGAGTTGCCTCCAGGGAAATAACATTAGGGCATAAGAGACAAAGATGCAAAAGCAAGCGTGCCACGCAATTAAGCTTAGGGGTTCTGCCATCCTTCTCTTCCCCCCCCCCCGCCCATTTATTCAACAGTGGTTGTTAGACTGACAGAGTGGGGAGGTTCAGGGTCAAATCTCCACTTATTTATGAAGGTAATGGAGTGATTTCGAGACAGCCACACTCTCTCAAACATAGTTCGCAGAATTGTTGTGAGAATAAAAATGGGGGTGAGTAAGAGTAGAGAACCATGTTTGAACCTTTAATTGCTAGGCGGAAACTAGCAATATAAACTTACATCCAGGAAACGGTGGCTCCTATTTAGCCGTATTTGCGTTTAAGGTAGAAATGAACCGCGCAGAGCGATCCAAAGAATGATTACTGGAATTCTAGTCGTTCTAAGTTCGCTGGGCCTTAGCCTCCAGCTAAAGGTGTTTAGGACTGCAGTCTTAGGTGGTCCTGTTCACACACTGGACGGGTTATCCGATACCCAAAGCGTTTGGGAGAAGCCCTTGCCCAGCCTTACTTTGAAATCATCCAACCCCTAGGCTTCCTCTGCGATCAGAACAAAGCAGTTTGCTTCCGTGGACAAATCTACCTTCTCAGAATCTTTCAGAATTGTTCTGAACAGTTCGGAAAGATTCTGAGAAGGTAGAAATTTGGACAGTTTCTAGTTTTGAAAGTTCGTCTTAATTACACATTTTAAAAAGTCAACCTGGCTCCAAGTCACGCTCCTTTGTTCTTGGTTGGCTGCGCCCGGTTGTAACTCGGAGTGACTTGGCTTTAGGCGTCGTGTGTCCGGCCTAGAGCCTGCAGGTGGGGAAAGCAGAGACCAAGTCTAGAATAGAATGGTTCAGGTCGGGGCGACAGGGGTGCTTCGTTTCACCTCCCGTTGTGGGCTGCCTTAGTGCATTTCCACCACGGGCTTCGGAGTCTGTTTAGCCGGAGTAGCAAACAAACGGCA
The DNA here is from genome assembly GCF_051106095.1 of Pogona vitticeps. NCBI lineage: Eukaryota > Metazoa > Chordata > Lepidosauria > Squamata > Agamidae > Pogona > Pogona vitticeps. The sequence continues at coordinate 96,697,818 of NC_135783.1, read as the reverse complement.
GATCCCCGAGTCCTAAGGGGATTTCACACAGACCAAAGAGGTGCGGAGTGTGAGCTACGGAAGGTTCCCATTTAAGGAAATGCTATGCCGCGGAAAACGAGGAGCAAGGCTCTCCTGGAAGCGGCCAAGGAAATCATAGGGCGAGGAGAGAAAAAAAAACCTCCCTAGAGCAGGCTCAAGTGGTGGGGAGGGGGCGGTAGTGGGAAGAGAGGTATACCAGCACCACAGGGGTCAAGGATCTCAATATAATTAGGTCTGGCCTCCCGGCCTTTGTGGGGCAGGGAGCTGTCTGTGGTGCTGAAGAAGAGTTCGCACCTCTCTAGGATCTGGAATGTATGTGTTCTGTGCCGTCAAGTCGGAACCGACTTACAGAGACCCTAATAGGGCTTTCAAGGTGAGATATTCAAGGTTTTACCAGTTCCACTCCCTCAGTGAGTTTCCATGGCTATGTAGGGATTCAAACTCTGCTCTCAGTCCTAGTCTGCCATTCTAAACTCTACACCACACTGGAAATCCCAGGATCTAGAATAGCTTTTCCCAATTTTAGTGCCTTCCAGATATCCTGAACTACAACTCCCCCAATTTCAGGTATATGGGGTTGCACTCTATGAGATCTGCAGTCCAGGTGAGAGAAGACAGTCATAGAAAAAAAAAACTGCTTGTAGTTCCTTTCTTTCTTAATGAATTTCCATAAAGCCAAAGGCCAATGCATTTAGGAAAGGGCACCAGGTCAGGTGTAAACTAGAAAGGGACTTTCATCTCGATGGGACAAAGGTATGAATATCTTAGCTAGCCTCTTCCAGAATGTTCTTGTTGAGATTCACTTTTTCTTCCTCCATTCATAAAAGAATCTCTCTGTTCCAGGGAGGCTGTCCGGTGGACAAGACACATAGGAACCAATGCAGGGCATGTCGGCTGAAGAAATGCTTGGAAGTCAACATGAATAAAGACGGTACTGGTGGCACTCTTCCATCCCCAAACCCTCATTCCCAAGAAATGGTCGAGTTACATATACAGTGATTATGAAAACTATTGCTGAGAAAATGGGTCTCCTTTAGGACCCCTGCAAACATCTACATTTTCCAGCATTTCTAACCTCTTGATCCTTTCAAAGCATAAATATTTTCACCTTTAAAAGGTAGTCCTTTCAATCCAAGTATATTTTGGTTTCATTCCTATGTGAGACATATTGAACTCAGTGGGACTCAGTAGGAATAGATGTGTATAGGTTGACACAAGATGGGCTGCAAGGTATGACAGTCGTAAGTGTCCAGTGGCTTAAGTGGAAGGGACTTATTAGGAAACTCTCAGATGACCTGGCTTCTCAGGACTAAGAGCAACTCTTGCTGTCAAAATATTCATATACCTGGAGATTCCTGTGGATGCTAATTCAACTAATCCATTTGCATTATTATAGCCATCTACAATAACTGCTTGATTTATTAGTACCTCTCAACAGGTCTTTAAAACATCAGGTCATTCAACATCATCCTATTGCTTAATGTAGTAAGTCAGATTAGAGCAGGCCCACTAAATCATTTAGTATTTGGTGAGTCAGCTTGTCTGTAAATTCCATTGATTCAAATGGGCCTACTCTAGTTGCAGCTTACTTTAGCATAATAAATCACAACTACAGTAGGCCCATTTGGATCAATGGAACTTATGATGAGTTGACTCATCAAATCCTCACTGATACATGTGTATGCTATTGCAAGCTGCAATTGGGCAATGCTGCCACATGAGGCTGTAAATCTGCTCCCCACACTCACATATTAGCTCTAGATAACACTGCACACAGGCAAACCAGGGGTGAGCAAAGTAAAGTCCTCCAGAGATTGTTGCACTGCACTGTCCAGCATGCCTCAACTTTGGCTATGTTGCGTAGGGCTGATGGGAGTTGCAGTCCAACAACATCTAGATAGAGGCACATTGCCCATCCCTAAGGTAAGCTAATATATGAATCAAGGCATGGCTGCAGATCAGGAATTAATTTCAGAGCCAGGTCAAGTAGGCCAGCCCAGCTGTCCAGTTTTCTAGAGTTGTCCTGGGCTGGTCCATTCATTTTGTCTGTGATGTTTCTTTAATGTGAAAATAAAACACTATAATTATTATCAAGATAGGAAACCAACATTTCTTCCCCTTTTCTCTTCTGCTCTTTCCATTGTTTTTCCTGTATTGGTATTCCACTTTGCTTTCATCAGTTTTGGCCTCAAACGCTTTCACACCTGTCTGTATCTGTCTCTCATTTTTATGTTTAGCCCCAAATCTGTGAAGTTTGTTCTTACCTTAGGCTGTTTCAATTTTCCTGAATTCTGTGAGGCAGAGCAGGGATGAGCAGAAGATGGACAAGGATTCACTGGTAGATGTTTGGGTGATTTACAATGGATCCTTGAGGATTTCTGGCTCTGTATGTTTCAACAATAGCAGCTGCAGTATGACTGTCCCACCCCTTAAAATTATACTGCTTATATTGAGGAAACTCAACCAGGAATTGATTTCTCTGTGAAAGACTTAGGAGCCCTATTCAAGTCTACTATTCAAATTCAAATCAGTACAATTCAAAGTTCATGTCTTTTACACCAGGTTCCAGTTAGGGGACCTTGACTTTGTACTTTATTGAAAGGGGCAGATTTCAAGCCTGAAGTTTCTGCATCCCATTGGCAGCCCATGGTCTCAGCAAGGTACACACCTCACCCCAAAATTCAAGTGAGATGCCCTCTGTTTGAAATTTGGGCCACCTTTTGTCCATCCATTGGTTAGGCACAAAACAGATACTTTTTAGCTGAGGGTCAAAGGGAATATATATTCCTTGTGATTAGCCTGTTTTCCCTTTTCCTTCCACGCATGCATGCCTCTGTTTTATCAGCTCCAAAATGAGCAGGCAATTGTGGTTGAGGTATTGCTTGGGAAATATCTCTTGCACTATAGCATCCAGAAACCCTGAGCAAGCATAGCTGATTGCCATGCTGACTCAAGGATTTTGCAAATTATAGTCTAATAACCAAACTCTTTCAAGCACTGTAAGGATAACCAGTTCTTCATCTCTTTTGGTCAAGCTGTAGCTCAAAAGCTCCAGATGCATGAAAATGGCTGATTTTCCTATGCAGTGAGCTGCAAAATTGGATCCAGCTCTACTATGTTTTCCACAGCTGAGAGACTGCAACAGCTCCTTAAGAAATCTACCATCGTTATGTGCAATCCATGAACCACACCTTTGTGACCTCTGATTAATTTTAATTGACAATTCCTATGGGTTCATCTCATAAATAATAAAATATATATATTTAAATAATGATGAGAGAACTGATGAGTTTATGAATGAATCAATTATTTTTTCAAATCTATTAAGGTTGTATTTAAATAATATCAATTTCACTTTGTGCCTGGTAAAGTTCAGCTCTCATTCCCAAACCCACTGCAAAACATAATCTTTGTCCTTGCAGTCCCTTTGTTGCCCTAGATGGCATCTCTTCTCCAATGTTCCTGTGCCTGTCTCTTTTTCCTCTACCATTAGTACAGACCCTTCCTATTCCTCTTTGAAATTCCCCAACTACCTATCCAATTAATGGCTGAAATCCTGTTCCGTAGTGTAACAAGTTGCACTAGAACAGGCTCATTGAATCAGTGAGTCAATTCCTCCATAATTTCCATTGATTCCCTAGTTGTGACAGTAATCCTGTATGCCGAGCAACATGATTTCAGCCAAACCATGCATTAAAATTCTTCCCCTGGTTTCTTCACTCTCAAGAATTAAGACTATTTCATGGCTATTTCTACATTTCATGACATCACAGGAGGTCAGCAAATAGTGAAATACCAGTATTAATGGATGGCAGACAACAGCCTGCGTTTAGCCTGTTTTTATATACGTAGATATGATCAGAAATTTGTTACACAACTGATTCAGCCCATTAGATGCTGCTGTACTTCTCAAGGCTATTTTTCTGGATCCATTTCACATGCTAACATGGCTTTTTATTGCCAGCTGTTCAACATGAAAGGGGACCAAGGACATCCACAATAAGGAAACAAGTCGCTCTGTATTTCAGAGGACACAAGGAAGACAATGGAGCCACGCCCCATTTCCCTTCAGCTGCTCTCCCTGCCCCAGCTTTCTTCACTGCTGTTACACCACTGGAAACTCATAATCTCGAACTGGCTGCCGTTTCTACAACATCAGAGAGGCAGAGCCTGGTGGGATTGGCTCAGCCAACGCCAAAGGTTAGCCCCTTTTTGCTTGAACTGATCAATGGGAGATGCAACACTGTCTTGACAAATGTCAGCGAATGTAATCAGGATACTTTGCGGTCTTGACAGAGAATGACAGCCTCCCCAAGTGGGAACCTTTTGCTCCAGACCCTTCTGCAGTGTGGATTATGCCGCAATTATTCTCCTGATAAATTAACTACCAAAATCCCTTTTTGAGAAAGTGAAATCTGTGCATAATATATCAGGGTAAATCAGGGATCTTTCAAGTTTTTGGCCCCCCCTCCACTACTACTTCCAGGGTCCCTTGCCATTGGCCTTTTTGGTGGGGGTCTTTGGATACCTAAGTCCAAAACATCTGGAGGACAATCTTCCCACCTCAAGGGGTAAATGATCACTCCACTGTGCTTGTTTGCTAGATGAACATCCAACTATGCTCTTTGGCATTTATCCCCTAGTAAAACGATGAGGGATATGGTGGCGCTGGGGGCTAAACCGCAGAAGCCTGTGCTGCAGGGTCAGAAGACCAAGCAGTCATAAGATTGAATCCATGCGACGGAGTGAGCGCCCGTCGCTTGTCCCAGCTCCTGCCAACCTAGCAGTTCGAAAGCATGCAAATGCGAGTAGATAAATAGGGACCACCTCGGTGGGAAGGTAACAGCGTTCCGTGTCTAAGTTGCACTGGCCATGTGACCATGGAAGATTGTCTTCAGACAAAACGCTGGCTCCATGGCTTGGAAACGGGGATGAGCACCGCCTCCTAGAGTCAGACACGACTGGACAAAAATTGTCAAGGGGAACCTTTACCTTTACCTTTAAAACAATTTAGGATTGCTAGCTAAATCCATGACAGATTTCCTAAACTAAGCAATAAGCCTGAAATCAGTCAGTTTCACTGCTTATAACCACAGGCTTTTATAAGTTTACCAAGAGTGGAGAATGAATGCATTATCCAAATCTCTTCATTATATGCACATTTAGATTACTGGATTACAGTAATTGATTACAATCCAATATAGTTTATAATAATAAACAGGTTGGCAGGCATACTTCCTCTCTGAGGGCAATATGATCATGACCTGCAGTTGTTACATTTGTGCTACATTTTGGCTGAGCTTGGAAAAGTATGTTTCCCCTGCCTTGCATTTGGATTGTTTATACCTGCATGCCGAAAAACCTTTGAGTTTACCTTTGACACAATCCTTCTCAGTAAGACGCCAAACAAACAGGCAATTCATGTAAGGTAGGGAATTCTCAGATCCTTGTAAGCTTATGCCTACTACTTCTGCATGTATAAATCATCTTTTTTTATTGTTATTGTTATTAGTACCCACATGAAGTGAGCGGTACTCCCATGTACCTCTATGAAGTGGCTACTGAATCTGTGTGCGAGTCTGCGGCAAGGCTTCTGTTCATGAGCATCAAGTGGGCAAAGAGTGTTCCAGCCTTTTCCACTCTCTCGTTACAAGATCAGGTAAGATCTCTATATCGAATTTGGGGGCTGGGGCAGGCAGAGTTGGAAAAGATGTTTTTTAAAAATTAATTGGTCGCTCTACAAAAACAAAAGTGAGAAATAAGTTTATCAATAATAATAACTGTGTGCCATCAAGTCAATTCTGAGTTATGTTGACCCTTTTCAGGGTTTTCTTGGCAGGGAATACTCAGAAGTGGTTTACCATCTCCTTCTGCTTGGGGGCATCCTGGGAGTGTGCAGCTTGCCCAAGGCTACACAGGCTGGCTCTTCTGGGATGCATAGTGGGGAACTGAACTACCAGTCTCTAGCCAGATACCTAACTCACCAAGACATCCAGCCTGCTAATACCACTCTTAGACCACTAAAATCTCACTAAAAGGAAACTGTCGAGTCCCACAGGACTGTTCATCAGATCGTTCACTGCAGAGTTGGAAGAAGTGCAGGGGAAACAGAACAGTCCTCACAATCTGAGCTATTTGTACAGGCCAGACTTTCTTACTTAAAGCAAGTTCTGTTGGGGCAGCAGAGTTCAGGTGTTCCCCTCAGGTCCCTCGTAATTTTGCTAGGTGAAAGAGCTTCCAGTCACTCTACACCTCCTCCCCATTGCCTTATGTCAAAGCACATGACTTCTGTTTGGCCAGGAACAGAGGCGCACAAAAAACATGGCAAACCCTGTATCAGACAAGTCTGAGAAAAAATTAGTTTACACACTAGATCAGACACGTGCTTCAATATACAGCAATGGAGGAAGGAGCTGAGTGGCTGGCAGCTCTTTTATCTACCAAGCCTAGGAAGGACAATGAAATCTACATCATCTTGAGGGAAACCTGAAGGTGAAATCAGGTGGGTAAAAGAGGTCAAATTTTGGACCACTTGTGGCCTTGTTTGGTGCAAGCTTTTTCCTCGTGGAGATCACAAAGAAACCCAAATATGCTCCATGCCGAAGCTGGACCTTTTTGGTTCAGTGTTAGGGCTAATCCTTTTTGGAGTTGGACTGGAATGATACCTGCATGGACAGAAGGATTGCTTCATGAGAGACCACTCAAGAAAGGGACCCTTTCCAACTTGATCAGATGCCATCTGATTCCAGCCTCACTCTACAATGCTCCAGCCTCCATGTTGGAACTTACTTTAAACAAGAGAGCCTGATATACACTAGGCTCTTTTGTACACTTGGACTGCATCCCCCAGGATTCTCCAGAAACAAAAGTCTACAGAAAATTGAGTAACTTAAATTCTTGATCCTCCATTCCACATTACGCCAATTCAAAAATGCAGTTTGCCATTTTAAGGCGATTTTAGCCTCACTGGTTATTTTGAAGTCCCCATACTTGCCCTACCTTTAGAACTCGAAAGTGATCTGGGCACTTTAGATCTCTAAAAAGGCTTCATGTCTCAGACAGGAAGCAGAACCAGAGGGGGGTGAAATAGTCTTAAAATGGCAAAACCACACACCACGTTCATGTGCGTGGCTACCCCAAGGGAGGCTTGGAAAATGGCCACCAGGAGCTGGGCCTGATCAGTGGTAGCTGTAGCCTGACAGAACTTGCTGCCCTGCTGATGTGCACCAAGCACCCTCCGTTCCATCCTACCTTTTCCCGTAGACATCATTCAGTGGACTGCGACAACTTTCCTTTTTAAAAAAAAAATATTATTAAATAAAGTAAGTGACATAGTGAAGCAGCAATGCTCACATGGTACACATAATATCACCAGTGCATCTTGTTTATCTAAAATAGTGCCACATCAATAGGAAAAAATATACTGTATTTAAAAATTTTAAAATGCTAGCATAGATGAAAACGTGTGTGTGGGGGGGGTGTTTCTCTGTCATGCCTTTCAATGCCACAACCCACCACAGAGTTACCACATCAGATAACATTGCCCACAACTTTATTTTGGTATGAACTAACCATTTGCATAGCCCTTCAAATCACACACACACACACACACACACACACACAGAGAGAGAGAGAGAGAGAGAGAGAGACAGACAGACAGACAGACAGACAGACAGACAGACAGACAGAGACAGAGACATATGTACCCCTAGCAGCATGCCAAAAAGGAGTGCGACAGCTGTATAAAGGGGCAGAATCCACTTTAAGTCAAAACACCCATGGACAACGTAATTTGATTTGAACATAAAGCACCAGAAGCCATCCAGATAGTGAGCTACATATCTGTCTGGATGTGTTTTAATTTATTTTCACCAGTGACCAAGCTGCATTTGGCACGAAGGAGTTGCTGGCTGGGATCCCTCACAAGGAAAGGGCAATGTCTCAGTTCTGAATCTGTTGCATGTCTCCAAATCCCACCAGGATCATCTTCCTGTCCTTGTTTTGTGTCATGTACTGAGACTTACATGTTTTCCCTGTTTTGATTTAAGTGTGTTGGCCTGTATTCCACTCTGCCTTGGTTCTGCACATTTTAGCTGTTAATATTTTAAAATGTGAAGATTGCCTTTTGTGTCATTTCTTTCTTCAAAATGCCCAAAATGTAGTCACAAATGTGCACATTCTCAAGGCAAGGGGCATCAAAACTACTTTTATCAAGACTGTCAAATCCAACCAATTCCTTGGCCTCATCCTTACAACCTCTGTCTGAAGTGGATCTCTCCTCTTCTTTCCTATCTTACTGAAGAGGGTATGCTTCTCTTCTCTGCAGTCCCCAACTCCTAAGGCCCAGAGACTCGGAAGGTTTCATTTGTGGACCTCAGTCCCCAGAATCTCCCAGCCAATATGGCCAATAATTATGCAGGTTGGAGGATTCTGGGAGTTATAGTTCCAGAAGAGTAACCTTGGCAAACACGGCTCTTTTCACTGCTCTAGTCCTGCTACAACCTTTATGTAAGGCAGGGACCAGGGAGATGTGGTCCTCCAAATGTTGCTGGATTATAACTTTTATCGTGGCTAGCCAGCATAGAAATCGGCAAGAGCCGGATGGGAGCTGTGGCCCCAAAATACCATATGCTTCTGATCTCTGACTTAAGACAAGGCTCAGTTTCTTTCACTGGAGGATTATCTCCAAAAGGGCATCCCCACTGAGTGACTGCAACTTAGGAGTAAGAGCAGTAGGGAAGAGGTTTGGAGGAAGGCTTTGAAAGGAATGAGAGTCCCATCAATATACTAGGAGTGGCTTAGTGCAGATTAAAGTTATCACTGAACAGATTTCTGTAAAATAGACCTATTATCCATGTCAGGAATCAGATTATCCTGTCATTTTAAATGAACAGGCTGCATATCTAGCATTCAAAATTAAAGACAAGTTTCACGAATTGTTATGTGGAATTAATCCTCTCCCCACCCAAAAGCCCAAGGATTTCATTAACTGTGTCATTATCCTCTCTGGGTTTTAGAGACCCCTCTGTAAATTGCTAAATTTCAGCTTAGCCCAAATTCAAAACTGTGGACTTTGGTCTGCATATCTTCCTTCTATTGTTCTTTCCCTTCTATCAAACGCAAATTCTTGTTTCAATGAGCATAGCCAATAATGAAGGAGACAGCAAGAAAGATGAAGATGCTCTTAGTACCGTTACGATCATGCTATTTGCAACCCTAACGCATCCCTTGTTTCTCAGAGGCAAAGCCCGCCCGGCTGACTAAAACTTATGGTTAAACAATAATGTTTAGGACTGCAACTTTAATATTGCAATTAGTACCACAATTGCAACAACAACAATAACAACAAGAACAAAGAATTGCAGTGCAAGTAATCACAACACCATCCTAGGAGAAGTAAAATAGGAGCAATGTCCTCCTGGCCACAAACACCATTAAATGAAAGCAAAAAATCAATCCGATGAGTCACTCAAAAACAATGTAAAAATTATGGAAGTCACAGGTGTTTTCAGCTCAGAACATGCAAGCGTTGCCCTTTTGGACTACAGCTTCCAGATTCTGATGGTGTGAAATGTAGTGCAAAAACTAACTTTCCCAAGTTCTGTTCAAGGAGGGCTGTCTTGTCTTGACCAGGACCAGGACAGAGAAGATACAAGCAGAGTGTCTGGGCCTGGTTATTCCCTAGAGCTTAACTTTATCACCATCTGAAGATGGGCAGAAATTTTGAGAGTTGGTGCTCCAGGTTACTGGACTCTCAATGCCAGGACCAGACAGCAGCAGTTCAAAAATAAGGGCCCTCTTGGATCAAGCCACCTCACTCATGTCCTCCCAAAGACTGAGGCCTGTGTTTTATATTCTTCCTGACCAATGGGGAGGAGGAGCAGAGCTTTATACCCAGCAGAGCAGGGCTTTTCACACATTGCTAACTGATGGCCAAATGACAGAATTACCCCTAGAAAAGATAGTCAAAGAAATTGTTTCATACAGTAGGTAGAAGCAATGCTGGGAGATGTAAAAGCTCACTTTACAGAACCAGCATTAACTGTAATTCCTTCCATTATCTGACATGCTTCAGCTTATTCCGACCTTGCAGCAAATGAGGGGAAGGGAAGGGAAGGGAAGAACACATGACCTTTTGGATCTTGTTTTTGAACTGTAGTCCCCATCAGCTCTACCCACGTAGTCAATGGTGAAGTTTTGAGGTAGCTACAGTTCAACTTCTGGAAAGTTTTCCATTCTTTTTGTAATATGTACCACTGATCAGTACAGGACCAACAGTGCCTATATAGATCACACCAAGATTTGCAACCATGAACAGGGAGCATACTAGCAAAACACATGAAAGCAAGAAGTACGGCTACCTTAACAAATACAAACAGAGAAAGCTCTGTAGATATTCTAGTAATACCCATATGGTAGAATTTGGGTTCTAAACCCAGTCTATTTTGTTGGGCCTATGCCCTTACGTAGTTGGTTTCTGGCCTTGCAAAATAAATATGATGCTTGTTGAAGTGAACTCGAATTGAAAAGAAATTCTGCTCTATCACGCTTAGCTCTTCATGTTTAAAAGGTGGAGAAAAGAAAACACCATGGATGGGTGGCATTTGCTCAAAGTGATGCTGTGTGTATGTTTCATTCTTTTGAGTGCAAGATTTTTATGTATTCTTTGCTCAGTGTCTTATATATGAAGCTACAACTTCAAAATAGCACCCCTCAAAATGCAAACTCATTTTTTAAAAAGTATCCATGGATGCTCATATATTTTTGATCAAAATGAAAAACGGATAACTAAAATATTCCAATCTGAAGCAGGATGAGGAAACAGTTCGGGCATTTAAAAGACATTTTTCAAAGGACAGAAATTTACGTATTGAAATTGTTTATCAATCTATAAATTATACACCATGTTACATTGTACCTCTATTGTATCACAGCTGATGCTTTTGGAAGATGCTTGGAGGGAACTGTTTGTTCTAGGAATAGCACAATGGGCCATTCCAGTTGATGCTAACACTCTACTGGCTGTATCGGGTAAGAATTGCACAATTTAATGACTTTGTTATAGAAATTACCATAAAAATACATTACTGAAAAAGGACAACATGTAAAGAATAACAAATCCATTCTAAACAATAGAGTATACCTGTCATTTATAAATCTATATTTAAATGCAAATAGTGTTGTTTTGTTGCATTCATGACTGCTTGCATTGTCATTTAAATGCAAATTACTGTGTTTGTTACTATCCAAGAGAAGATTTCATACTAACTTTCCTACAATATAGTCAGTTTTCTATTGAAGTGGATCTCGGAAAGTAACAACTGAATAGCTGTTGATATATGTGATTTTTATTTTATTTTTTAAAAGAGCCATCAAATATTTCTCATTACTTATTAGTGTATATATTTCACATGTTTGCGTTCTAGGCATGAATGGTGACAACACAGATTCTCAAAAGCTGAATAAGATTATCTCAGAAATACAGGCGTTACAGGAGGTTGTGGCTAGATTTAGACAGCTTCGGTTAGATGCTACAGAATTTGCCTGCCTCAAATGCATCGTCACTTTTAAAGCTGGTAAGAGGAACATAAAGAAGACCAATCTTAACCAGACGTTGGAGCACTTGCATTCATTGCCTTCCCTTGTTCTACCCATACCATAGCCCCTAACCTCCTTTTCCCGTCCCTGACATTGGACATCTGACCTTCGAGAGTTGAAGGCTCCAGAATCAGTTCTTATTTCCAGTCTTGAAACAAGATTTCTGATTCAACCCAAGGACAATAGGATTGCAATGCTACCAGGTGCAGCATCCATAAGCTGTGCAGTTAGCCAGCATTTTATATGCAGTACCAGATTGCATCAAATATCATAGTTTAATTATTATGCTATGTATGCTGTGGAACAGATCCTCTTCTCAGCTGGGACGGCAAAAAATATTCCAGTGGAAAAAAAATATCATAAACACCACCTGGTTCTCTTTTTTCCCCTCCCACAGGCTGGATGCAGTTTTGCATCCACTGGGGAAGACTTCTGTTGTCTTAGGTAGAAGCGCAACCGTTTCTAACCCTCCAATTCTCAGTAAGTCTGTGGACTATTCTGAGTAAAATATATCACCAGTGTATCACCTGATGAGACCCATTTCTTTGTTTATCGCATCCCATCCTAAAACAGAAAAAAGGGTCATAAAAATCCAGCCTCCCCCTCTCCCGGCTTTTCACTGTCATGTCTGATGAAGATGTGTTTTTGAAAGTTTGCATGGCCCGATAAAGATATCACCTTTGTGTGGGTCAAAAATCTACAGAATTCAAGTCATTTCCCCTTGCCCAAGAGCCCTTCCTGTGTTCTCAGTTGTGAAGGAATTTAGTACCTTGGTCTCTTGGTCAGGAGGAACAGTTTTGTATTGTAATCAGCATCCGAAAGTGACCCATACCTTTCTACATATTCTGGGTTTTCCTTTCCTTCCTTACAGAATAATAGGTGTTCCCTCATGGCCCATTGTGAACACTACGATTAATCAAGAAGGTCCACATTAATTTTAAGGCTTCTCCCTTCAAAACACCATATTTGGAGATCCTAAGGATGGAAAGGATTTTTGAGTGTAGATTCTTTTAAAGATATATGTGTTCACATCCTTTTAATATTATATAAACTCTAATCCAGAGCCTATTGGGAGCATCATGCTTCCATTTGGAGCAGCCCTTAAACAAGCAACTTCCATATTGCCTTCAATTTCGACTGAAAGGTGTTGGTTAATTTGTTTGTTTGTGTTCTTTCTTCATCTATCTAGTTAAAATATTTTTACCCCACTTTTAAAAAAAAGAACCAAGCTTTTATCAAAAGCTGTTACCCACTGGGAACTTTCTGGATGAGGTAGCTTATTAGTAAACCCCAATGGCAGAATGCTGTAATCTGAGTTTCTGCAATCCAGCACCATCTAAATGTGTTGGGCTACAAATCCCATAATCCCGGATGGTTGTGGGATTGTGAAGGTTGCAGACAAAAGGCACTAGCAGGCACAAGGGGGCAGCTGCTGTGAGAAGGTAAACTGGAATGCTTCTTGCACCATAGGCAGCTAACTGTTAGATTGTTAGACCATGTAATTGTGATGCAGTGATGACGTTTATGCTGACTGGACTTTTCTGATGCTCAATGAGTGAAGGATGGCCTCTCTGCTTTGCAGTACCTACGCATAGCGGTTCTGAACTCAGAAATTTTAGAAATGCTGCTGCCATTGCAGCTCTTCAAGATGAAGCTCAGCTCACCCTGAACAGCTACATTCATACTAGGTGAGGATGCTAGCACTGAAGATTTCCCCCCCGAAACTCCAATTTTCCTGCCGTAAGTCTTTTCATTCCCTGCTGTAAGCTAATTCATTCTCAGTCACATAAATTAAGAAGCCTCTGCAGATGAAAGGAAGAAACAGAAATGAAGGGCAACACACTTAAAGTGAAGGCCTGATGAAGAACAAGGGTAGGAAACTTGAGAAGTCCCACTCAGTGTGCCCAAGGATAATGGGAGTTGTAGTCCAAGACATCTGGCTAGCCGCAGGTTCTCCACATGACACAGTGGGTTGGAATCAGGATTGCTCTCTGCTAAAGAAAGGTGCACCCGCCTGATCTTGGGTGAGTGGGGGCTCTTTTGCTCACTGCATCACAGCTCCATCTATTCTGCATCCATCCAGTTTGGTTTTGTTTTTTGCTTTTTTAAATAGAAGCATTTCTTTTCGATATTCTATTGGAATAATAGCCCTTCAGAGCCACGTGGGCTTTCTGTCCTCTGCTTTGTAATATTTGATTAAAGACACAATAGCTTAACTCCATCTGTTAGTCTCAACCAGAGGAGACCCACTGAATAGTGAATCTAAATATAATATACGTAATATAAATCTCATTGATTTAATGAGTATACTCTGAGAAAACAAATTGGACCTGAGTCATTGTTTCTGCTTTTAACCTCACTGGATACTGGAAGGCATTTCTATATAATCCAGTTGTTTAGAATTCAATTATTGGGAATTTGAGGGGACAGAAGATGCATAATTTAAGAGCATGTTCAATCCAAAGTATGCTCTGATAGATCCCATTAATTTCAAATATAAATGCTTCATAAGCTGAATAAAGATCTGCCTCAGTGCACTCCTGACACCAAAGGTTATCATCCTGCCACCCCCAATGTTCTTGGATTTCTAAGCATTATCAATGATCAAAGATTCTCAGAATTTTAGCCCCAAAGCCCCTGGGGACCCAAGTTTAAGAACCACTGTATTACAGCAGAGATGGATAGAGGATAAACAGGGTGCTTCCCATAGAACTTTGTGTGATCTAGGTCAGATTGCAAGAGTTTCCAATTCCCAGCTGTTTAGCAATAAAAAGGGTAAAGGGGGAAACCAGGAGTGGGCCTGAGGGGAAAACACTATGGGCTCAGTTCTGGTACTGAAATAAAATTCCCAGGCTATGCTCAACTTGCACAAGTTCCTTGATTCTTAAGAATGCATCCACACCCTTGGACCCCATTGTATAGTTCAGTGGTTCTTAACCTTGGGTTACTCAGGTGTTTTTGGACTGCAACTCCCAGAAGCCTTCACCACCAGCTGTGCTGGCTGGGGTTTCTGGGAGTTGCATTTCAAAAACACCTCATTAACCCAAGGTTAAGAACCACTGGTATAGCTGGCTCTTGGTAGGGTTCTGGTAGAAATATTGAAGTAAATCCTATAGGTATGAAGTCTGTCTGTCTCCCACTCCAGCACACCATAATGAGTCTGGATTAAGTGATCAGTTGCAGTGCCACTGTTATTATAAGCACTACTTTTATAACTTCCTGTTTGCCTTCTAGGTATCCCACACAACCCTGTCGTTTTGGAAAGCTCTTGTTGCTTTTGCCAGCTTTACGTTCCATTAGCCCTTCTACGATAGAAGAAGTCTTTTTCAAAAAAACCATCGGGAATGTGCCAATTACAAGACTGCTTTCAGATATGTATAAATCCAGTGACATATAGACAAACTTGGGGGAAGCATAAAAGGAAAAAGGATTGGGATGGCCATTCTGGAGGAACTTTTTAATCAGCAGAGAACAAGCTTTAGCTCACCCAGCGTACAAGGAGCTGAAACTGGAAGCGTTTAACCTATTGACAATATAAACCCAGTAACGCACAAATCTGTGATTTTGGACAAAGCAACTTAAGACTTTGGAAGAAATACTGTGCTCCACAAATGGCCGTGGTCTGAACTTGGCAGCCGCTTCTCCTGTAGCAATTTGGTGGAGCTAATTCAGTTGTCATTCATAGTTAACAAAGGCTGTGCTAGTCTGCTGTTTAGCTGGCAGATATGATGGGATGAAGAAAGTACATTAGGGTTTGTTTGTTTGTTTGTTTTCATACTTTGAAAAATTGGGTAACCAAACGTTGTTCTGTTGTAATGTGTCATGAGGTGGCCTTCAGAAATGTATTTTTTTTCTTTTAATGTTGTTTGCTGAATTCTTTTTATATGAGAGTTGACACTGAATACCAGGTTATCCAAACATTTACTTCAATTGTAAAATATAATAAGTGCCCTTGGATTTTAAAAAAGTGGTTATTTTGGCAAATACATTTTAGATTCAATAGGCCAAGTCTCCTTTAAAAAAAAAAAAAGGTGGACTTATGCCTAAGTCTTGCGAAAATTTCAATTCCGTTTGACATCTCAGACAGAAGAGCTTTAAAAAACAATTTTTAAAAAAAATGCACATTAAATGAAGACTGAACAGCAAAACCAAATAAGAAGCAGACAGGATTGATATAGTAGAACTGATTGCTGTCCCACAGGCATAGTGCTGAAACCAAAGGCAACGGTGGCCAAACTCTTTGTCAATGAGATGTATAAGAAGGTACCTAACTTACAGTAAAAAGTCTGAAACACTCTAAGCAAGATGGAAAGGATGGTTGATCAATACAACCCTAATGGTCTTTGAGATTCTAGTGGCTTTTTAGAAAATTCCAGATTTCAATAAAAGCCTTGCTCTCTTGAATACCTTCCCGTCCACCCCACAAAAATATGTATTATAAGCTGCTTAATTTGGTGAGAATATACTTATGGAAAACTTAGGAAAAATTAAAAAATAACTACTGTACTTTTTAAGTTTTTATTTTAGAAACTAGCACTGAAGAAGGAGAAAGCACTTGGAAGTATCATAGAATGAGTAAAACTTCTCTTGTACAAAAGTGGATTAACTGATTTGTGAAGTTAAGGTTGTACTCATTGTATTTACAAAGAATAAAAAATATATTACATTTAAAATGCTATGAGTTTTGATTAACTATTACTACCCACCAATGCTGTCAGTGCCTAGCAATGTAAGTCCTTCAAACAAAACATAACATGACCACTTACAGCTCTTTAATCTCCTAAAAAGCATGCTAAAATGTGTGCACAAATGGTTTTTCAAACCAGGATTCTGCACTACAGTAACTTGCAACAACTCTTTTATCCAAAGGAAAGGCCTTCCATTTAGAATCCAGCGAGACCTCCTTGTTCCCTCTCAAACTGGTGGACAATCAGTTAATCAAATAAGAGAAACTTTGGATAAAAATTGGCTCTGAATTAACTTTGCTGATGTTCTGCCAGAATCAACCTGAGTGAGAATTTTATCCCACCTGATAAACCTGACTTCCTAATGTTTCCTATATATGCAGTTCAATTCTCTCCCAGCTGCAAATATGGAAACCTTCTGTGTGCAGTAACCCATTTTATAGGATAAAGATGCAAGAAATCCAAAGTGGTAGAAATAGTGTTCCACACTTGCGTCCAAGGTTTTAAGGCTTCTATTCTTGAACATACTAGAGTAGTATTTGTTGCAAGACCAGAGTAAGGAAAAAGGAGCAACCTCATGAAAGAGCATCTTAGGTACATGTAAGAGTTCTCTGAATCCTAGAGTCAGAGAAGAAAATTCAGTGTGCCACTTTCCCACAATTTCCATCAGGAAGGCCATTGCTCAGTAGCTTGCCAACTTTGAGCTCCAGAAGATCCAGCTGAAACTCTGTCAATCTCTTCAGTTCAATGTATACAGTGTTCAGTTAGAAGTACCAATGTCCTAATTTGGCTTAACACCCTTCCTAAAGTAAATGCAATCTAACAGATTTTTTTGTCCATTCAGATTGTATTTTCAGATAACTGGCAAGCCAGTAAATTTATCATAATTCAAGGCTTGGTGGAGTTGTGCTGTTAAAAAAGAAAAGAAGAAGCATCTTGTGGATTTTACCAAGATGGGGAAAGCCGAAAAGCAATCCACAGGCGCATGCTAGGTAAGGTAAGCAACAGGTAAAACGGACACTGGAGCAACCATAAATATTGACATTCTGAAATACCTGAGCATCTTTAGATAGGAGTATCCATATTTAGAACCTGAGTGGTGGGAGGGCCCAATGTTGGGCAGAGCAGTAAGTTTGGTTAAGAGCAGTTTGTTAAGGTCCTTAAGAAACTATAAGAACTTGTGCCCACTGAGGCGGCTAATTCAGACTAGTAGAAGTTGCAAAACCACTCTCTACAACGTTCAAGTTATTCATGGAGCTAGTTTTCTAGAACAGGACCAAAAGACCAGCGATTCTCCAGGTACTCCTACAGAGTATCAGCCCTCATATTTTACTATTCACTGTATTAGCTAGGGTGGATGAGAACTGACATTCCACACCTGGAGGGCTACATTTCTCCCATCCATTCTAGAGCATTTGAGAGAGGGCCTCCAGTAGTACTTCTATTTGTAAGCCATGATCTTGCCTTTCCTATCATTTCAACAAATTGGTGGGGGGGGGGAATGGCAGTATAGACTTCTAGAGGAGCATCTGCTATTGAGTGAAGTTATGGTTGGGACTATGGTCTACACAAAAAATATGTGAATATCATCTTTAGAAAATATCAACAATCTTTTATTTATTCAAACTCCTCAAGCATATTTATTATTTGTTGAATATTCTGTAAATTTAGAGAAGCATTTCAGCTCTGCTAGAATGGTTCCTTCTAGAAACACTGTCCTTCTAGAACAATGTTTCCCAACCTGGGGGGTCACAGAGTGTGTCCTGGGGGATCGGAGGTTGACTTATATGTGGCATAGTCCTTCTTAAATAATTTCTTCCTTGACCTTTCAGAGCCAGATACAGTGGTGCCTCGCTTAGCGATTGCCTTGTTTAACAATGTATTCGCTTAGCGATGAGGCTTTTGGAGTGATCTTGCGCTCCATTTAGCAATGTTTCCAATGGGGAAATTTCGCATAACGATGTTCGGGACCTTGCTTCGCTAAGCGATGACAGTTTAGGTCCCCCTGTTTCGCTTAGCGATGTCCGTTTTCGCTATTTTAAATGTGTCTTAAAATGTTCAAAAACTGTTTAAAATGCTTGGAATCGTTAGTGCACCCTGTAAAACCTGTGCAAACTTAATTTGGCTTTGTTCTGAGTCTTCGTTAATTTTTGGTGAATTCCCCCCCCCATTGGAATGCATTGAACTGTAGGTTTTTGAACATTTTAAGACACTTTAAAAATAGCGAAAACAGACCTGTCAAAACCATTGAAATGCACTGAAACCTATTCAATGCATTCCAATGGGGGAACCGAGTTTCGCTTAGCGATGTTTCCTATGGCGATTTTTGCTTAAGGACGGTAATCCGTTCCCATTGGAACAGATTATCCGGTTTTCAATGCATCTCTATGGGAAAATGTGTTTCGCTCAGCAATGTTTTCCCATAGCGATGTTTTTTCCGGAACTAATTGAAATCATTAAGCGAGGCACCACAGTATTAACATTAACATGCATATATATGCATGAGAAACAGGCCCTATGGGGGGGAGAGAAACCTCTACTTTCTGAGAAGTGATGACTTTAGCCCATTAAGAATGCCTTTTTATGCAAACATGGCAGGAGGGGTACAGATTACTTGGCTATTATAAAAGGGGGTCGCAACTCAAAAAAAGGTTTGGAACTAATGTTCTAGAACAATAACAAGGAAGCCCAACTCTTACAATGGCCAACAGGCAATTTTGCTCCACTAACTTATGGGAGAAGGCTACAGCTAAACCTACAAAAGAGTTTGTACAAGATGAGATTTTAAATTTTATCCTGAAATGCCATATGCTCAACACCCTTCACCAAAGACAAGTACATAATAGAGGAATTAATCCAGACTCATTCATACTTAGAACCCCCAGACTTGTTAAATCAATTTCAATGGATCTACCCTAAGTATGATTAAGCTTGAATTAACCATGTGTGTCTCTTTCATAGACCGGAGATGCACGGCTTCCAGGTGGGGGTGTATATGCATTGTCCATCTCCTGAATCAAGCATCGCTACACTTTACCCTATCACATTTGCCCCATCTCACCCCTGCAATTTCCCTTCAGAACCAGGTGTCCTGGGAATACACATCCTATTTTTTAGTCAAATTGTGTTTCTGGAAACCTGATTTAACTTGAAAACAAGGCACATATTCCCAAATGGTTTTTTTAAAGATAGGTTGAGAGAGAAGAGCAATAAGACAAGGTTGGGAAGGGGGCTTTAAAATGGGAGAGATGCATGCAATCCACAGGGCACATGCTGCTCACTTCCTCTCCTTAGCCCTTCTATAGATCAAAAACATTTGGAGGCACTCGTTTGTCTACCCCCATTCTAGGAGTGACCCAACCCAATTCTTCCCTCCCCCAGCAGTAAATACATGCTTAATCTCATTTTTATTTTTTATTTCAAAACAACTTTAGACAAATGATCTTAGTATACAAATCTGATTTCTTTTTACATAATATAAAGATAGTTCCCCCATGGCTTCTTAGTACAAAGGTTGGTATGTTTTTTTCCCCAGGCATAAGGATACAACTCCAGAAGTGCTTATTATATACAAGGGATGTGGAGAACAATGCGCCGTGTTAGTCACTAAATTGCAGGTTGAATACTAGTTATTTTACAGAAACATTCTAGTGTCTGATCAAATACAAGTGAACGTGCAACACCAGAACAGTGCAAATTCAAGTAAGGCCAAGTCAGTAACCACCACAAGGTCATTGCAAAGGAAGAAAAAACAGTTTCAGAATATTTAGTCTTAAAAAGCCATTTAATCAAAAGTCGGACAGCAGAGTTCTTTAATGCCATAAAATGAATGCAAGGACCAAGCAGTGCCATTAGTATACTGAAGGCTTCTTCTGCCAGTTTTTCTGCAGCATGCTAAAACCTCAACTACAAATCTTAGACCAAGTAAGTTAATCACTAACATTTATACCAGTTAAAGTGTTGTGCAGCATTCAAGCGTGTCTTATTTTGGAAGGCGTGTAGCTTTTGTCTATTACTTCATCTTGCAAGAACATATGAAGACAGCGTTCATTCTGTGCCAGAGGGTGGCCTGCAACTCTAGAAAATGAAAATTAGATATGTTAGTCTTCTGCTTCAAATTTCCACTGTGACCTAAGTTCCTGTGAAAGACTGGTTAGCAACTTGTTACGTAACACCTCATAATTTAGAAGAAACCCACACCCTTGAGTTTTGGATTCTTCTTTCTCTCCATATTGGGAGGACATTATCATTTTCTTAGTGGTATTGTAAATAATGTCAAACAGTTTAACCAACTGATTTCCATAATGAACTACTCCCCTTGCTTTCTGAAGTGGTAACTTGTTACCAGGTAATAGCGTCCATGCTTAGCAACATAAGCAATACAATGCAGAGTATAATAACTTCAATCATCATGGTTCATACATCATACACTGCCTTAATGAGCAATGCCATTTTACTACAGGATGAATGATCTAAGTACTCTCCTGCACAAGAAAGGTGGGGGTTTTGTATATACCATAATCTCAGTAGCAAACCTATTACATCAGTAGCCACCCTCCTACCTAGTTTAAGAAAGTGTCAAAAAACTCAGGTGTTAAATAAATAAATGAATTAAACTATGGAATTAAACTATGAATACCTGGGGGATTTGTATACTTTTTCATTATCACTACTACCACTCAGCAGTTGAGTTAATGGTCCTGCTCTCGCTTGGACGAGGAGTTAGATTTAAGTGTAAGACAGCATTCTAATATAACAAGAGCTTTTGCAAGGAGGAAATACTACAGTGCCAGCAACAAGCAGCCTCCAATCAACTTTTGTGCTGTGCATTTTAAAAACTGATTACCCTATGCAGTCTAAATTCACTTCTTTTGCCTGAATACAACAAACCCATCTTGTAGTTGACCACAGTATGCAAAGAAGACCTCTTCACATAAACTCAAGGAGGGCATGCAAAACGATATTTGGACCTGGCATCACTGGCCTTGTTCCGTGAAGCCAAACAGGACGAGACACTATGAAGGTGAAGATGGTCATCCTCTCTCTCACAAATCAAGAGAGAACTGGGCAGTAGCAGAAATAGTCTTCCTTCAGCAGCATAACATAGCTCCTCTTCATATCTAGGTGCCCCCACTTTTTTAAAAATAAATTCCAACAAAGCAAGGAAGCACTAGACATAGAGCACTGCTAACCACTGTACTGCCCTGCCCCTCATTTCTAGGTGGGAAAGTCTCCAAATCCTTTGGACAGCAACTCTCTCAAGACCCTAGTGAGTGTAACTAATTGAAAGGGAGTAAGACAGCTATTGTCCAAAACACTGGGGGAGCTGAATGTTCCCCATCCCCTGCCTAAAGGGAACTGCCAAGGAAGCAGATCTACCATCTCTCATCAGCCTCATTTTGACTCAAGCCACATATCCTGGGCATGACAGCCAACATGTGCTAATAAACAAGCTTCACAGCGGCAGCCACTACAGCCACGGCTGCACTTCAGATTCTAATGATATACATGACATTCCCTCAACCCACTTTGCTACCATAATTAAACAAGCAAATACATTACACAGCCTGAAAACTCATGCCTATAGCTAGACATGCAAGCGAAACGATCATGTGATGATGAATACACCAGGTTTATTTCCACAGTTCTATCATTACATACTGTAATTTCAGCAATTTGCATAAATTAAGAAACAAAACCCAGGTCACTACAAATATTTCAATCACTGCAGCAAATGTTAGAAGTTCATATGCAGTTTGGCTTGGATATTAATAGTAATCAGGCAGTTCAACCGGGAAAGCAGTTCAGCAATCTTCATTATGTAAACTGAGCTCAGCTTTGTATTAGCATAACTTCTACTGACCCTGTAAAGACTTGCAGTACAATGTTAGGTACCAGCATGTATAATATATATCAAGTTATATATTAGCACCGGTGTCAAAAACAGTCTTGTGCCTTCACACATTTTTGCTCAAAATAAGAAACAGAGCATTTTACTTACTTGTTTATGAATTGTTCAAGCCCTTGCTTCCTCTCTTCAATGAAGGCATCATCAAATATCCCATCATCTCCTCTAAAAGGCAACTGGCGAAGAAAAGCTTTTCCAGGTAAGGGTGGTACTACTACCTGAAAGGCAGTTAACATTTTAGGTCCCAATTCCAATATGCCAAAATTAAAAGCACTTCTTACATACAGTACATTGAGGGTATCTAATATTTTCTAAGAATCAAACAGATCCAAGTACATGGTCTTCAATGGGACCGAATGCTTCCTAAGGAAGATAGCACTGCACATGCCTTGCTGATTTAAAGTGGACCTTCCTCTCACACTGAAACCACAGGCTTAAACACAGCTGTGGGAATGCAGAATGACTTCTAGTGTGTGTGGCCTCCTCATAATAAATCCCATGATCAAGTTGGCCACCAAGCAAGTGTTTCTACATTCCAGAAAACATTTTTGGCCTTACCTTGCTCTCTCTTTCTAGTTCACTTCTAAGCCATTCAAAGTCACTGTATCTTCTCCGGACACAAGACTCCTTCAGTTTGAAGATAGGGAGGTTTGTCTGAAAGATATTTGTTCCACCATTTGTCAGTTCATCTGATTAAGAAATCCAACGGTACTGTATGTAGGCCTAGTGATGGCAAAGCTAAATGCTTCTTTAAGTCCCATCACAGAGTCAAAATCAAGGGGAGGTTTACTGATTTTACACATTCAATCTCATTTGATTATGGAAGCCAAGCAGCCTTAGACCTAGGATGGAGGACCACTGAGGATCTCCAGGCAGCACTGAGAGAGAATCCTTGCTACACCACATACAGTCAGAATTGACAATGTACTGGGCTGACTCAGTATAAGGCAGCTTCCTATGTGTACAAGATGCAGTTGCTCATAATCACAATTGTGACGCACAGCCTACAAGAGCGAAATGTTAACCAAGTCACCAGAACATAGAATGGCTCTTATTACTGTTTTAGACATCTACAAAAGGTAAAGTGATTCAGCTTTTCTCACACTTTTGAATGAGTTATGTTTAACTAGTTATGTTTAACTATAGGTAAATGGTTGTTCTGTTAGTATTAGGTAGATCACTCCACAGTTCAGGAATTCCCAGGCACTGGAACCAACAGCGGTCTCTTCGAGCACAGGCCCTCAGAAATCCAATACTGCACCAATCTTTGTAGTTCTTTATATCACACAAGTGGCTTTTCACAGGGCCCACACATTGCATCTGCAGAGTTAGGTCTGCTACTGGAGCAGTGCCAGTCCCTATCAGTATCACAGGGAAGTTTATATTAAGAAATATATCCCTTCAGTACAGTACAGCCTATCTCCTTCTGGGTCATATCATGAGATTTGACAAGACATTGGTAAAATTCATATTCTGTCTCAAAGATTCACCATCAAAAAGGCCAGTCAAAGACCAGTGACTCTGAGGACATGTTGTTAGACAAGGAAGCAATTATTTATTACTACAATTCTGTCATCTCAACTGAGCTGTCTATAGCTGCTGCCACCCCTGGAAACTTGGTGGATCATCTTGGTACAATTTATCTTCATTCTCTTCATCAAAACTCCCTGCAGAAACCAGAGTGGCTTACAAACGCCCAGATGGCAGCAATCTTAACATTTATCAAACTGCTGCCTAGTGGCATTGTAAAGGGTTGTTGCGAAGATATTTTGTTGTTTAGTTGTTAAGTCGTGTTTGACTCTTCGTGACCCCCATGGACCAGAGCACGGCAGGCCCTCCTGTCTACCACTGCCTCCCGGAGTTGGGTCAAATTCCAGTTGGTAGCTTTGGTGACACTGTCCAACCATCTCATCCTCTGTCATCCCCTTCTCCTCTTGCCTTCACACTTTCCCAACATCAGAGTGTTTTCCAGGGAGTCTTCTCATGAGATGGCCAAAGTATTGGAGCCTCAGCTTTAGGATCTGTCCTTCCAGTGAGCACTCAGGGTTGATTTATTTCTTTTAGAATGGATAGGTTTGTTCTCCTTGCAATCCAGGGGACTCTCAAGCACCACAATTCAAAAGCATCAATTCTTCGGTGGTCAGCCTTCTTTATGGTCCAGCTCTCACTTCCATACATCGCTACTGGAAAAACCATAGCTTTGACTATGCAGACCTTTGTCAGCAAGGTGATGTCTCTGCTTTTTTAAGATGCTGTCTAGGTTTGTCATCGCTTTCCTCCCAAGAAGCAGGCGTCTTCTAATTTCATGGCTGATGTCACCATCTGCAGTGATCATGGAGCCCAAGAAGGTAAAATCTGTCACTGCCTCCATATCTTCCCCTTCTATTTGCCAGGAGGTGATGGGGCCAGTGGCCATGATCTTAATTTTTTTGATGTTGAGCTTCAGACCATTTTGCCTTCTCCTCTTTCACCCTCATTAAGAGGTTCTTTAAGTCCTCCTCACTTTCTGCCATCAGAATGGTATCATCTGCATAACTGATGTTGTTGATATTTCTTCCAGCAATCTTAATTCCAATTTGGGATTATCCAGTCCAGCCTTTTGCATGATGTATTCTGCATGTAAGTTAAATAAACAGGGGGACAATATACAGCCTTGTCATACTCCTTTCCCAATTTGAATCAATCAGTTGTTCCATATCCAGTTCTAACTGTTGCTTCCTGTCTCACATACAGATTTCTCAGGAGACAGATAAGGTGGTCAGGCACTCCTGTTTCTTTAAGAACTTGCCATAGTTTGCTGCAGTCCACAAAGTCAAAGGCTTTTGCATAGTCAATGAAGCAGAAGTAGATATTTTTCTGGAACTCTCTGGCTTTCTCCATAATCCAGTGCATGTTAGCAATTTGGTCTCTGGTTCCTCTGTCCCTTTGAAATCCAGCTGGTACTTCTGGGAGTTCTCAGACCACATACTGCTGAAGCCTACCTTGTAGGATTTTGAGCATAACCTTGCTAGCATGTGAAATGAGTGCAACTGCACGGTAGTTGGAGCATTTTTTGGCATTGCCCTTCTTTTGGACTGGGATGTAGACTGATCTTTCCCAATCCTCTGGCCACTGTTGAGTTTTCCAAACTTGCTGGCATATTGAGTGTAGGACCTTAACAGTGTCATCTTTTTAAAGATTTTTAATAGTTCAACCGGAATATCATCACCTCCACTGGCTTTGTTGTTAGCCACGCTTTCTAAGGCCCACTTGACTTCACTCTCCAGGATGTCTGGCTCAAGGTCAGCAACCATACTGTCTGGGTTGTCTGGGACATCCAGATCTTTCTGGTATAATTCCTCTGTGCATTCTTGCCACCTCTTCTTGATTTCTTCTACTTCTGTTAGGTCCCTACCCTTTTTGGCCTTTATCATGTCCATCTTTGCACAAAATGTTCCTCTAATATCTCCAGGTTTCTTGAATAGATCTCTGGTTTTTTGCTTTCTATTATTTTCCTCTATTTCTTTGCCGTGTTCATTTAAGAAGGCCCTCTTGTCTCTCCTTGCTATTCTTTGGAAGTCAGCATTCCATTTTCTGTAAGTTTCCCTATCTCCCTTGCATTTTGTTTCCCTTCTCTTCTCTGCTATTTGTAAGGCCTCATTGGACAGCCACTTTGCTTTCTTGCATTTCCTTTTCTTTGGGATGGTTTTTGTTGTTGCCTCCTGTACAATGTTATGCGCCTCCATCCGTATTGTGTTTTAATTGCTGTAAGCCGCCCAGAGACCTTTGGGTAGTGTGGTCGGCATATAAATTAAATTAAATAAATAAATAAATAGTTCTTCCAGCACTCTGTCCACCAAACTGAGTTCCTTAAATTTATTCTTCACTTCCACTGTGTATTCATAAGGGATTTGGTTTAGATTACACCTGACTAGCCCAGTGGTTTTTTCTACTTTCTTCAATTTAAGCTTGAGTTTTGCTATAAGAAGCTGATGATCAGAGCCACAATCAGCTCCAGGTCTTGTTTTTCCTGACTGTATAGAGCTTCTCCAACTTTGGCTGCAGAGAACATAATCAATCTGATTTCGGTATTGCCCATCTGGTGATGTCCATTTGTAGAGTCACCTCTTGTGTTGTTGGAAAAGAGTGTTCGTGATGATCAGCTTATTCTCTTGATAAAACTCTATTAGCCTTTGCCCTGCTTCATTTTGAACTCCTAGGCCAAACTTACCTGTTGTTCCTTTTATCTCTTGACTCCCTACTTTAGCCTTCCAATCCCCTAGAATGAGAAGAACATCTTTCTTTGGTGTCACTTTTAGAAGGTGTTGTAAGTCTTCATAGAACTGGTCAATTTCAGCCTCTTCAGCATCGGTGGTCAGTACATAAACTTGCGTTACTGTGATGTTGAAAGGTCTGCCTTGGATTCGTATTGAAATCATTTTATCATTTTTGAAACTGTATCTCAGTACAGCTTTTCCCACTCTTTTGTTGACTATGAGGGCTACTCCATTTCTTCTACGCGATTCTTGCCAACAATAGTAGATATGGTAATCGTTTGAATTGAATTCGCCCATTCCCGTCCATTTTAGTTCACTCATGCCCAGGATGTCAGTATTTATTCTTGCCATCTCCTGTTTGATCCCATCTAACTTACTAAGGTTCATAGATCTTACATTCCAGGTTCCTATGCAGTATTTTTCTTTGCAGCATCTGACTTTCCTTTCACTTCCAGGCACGTCCGCAGCTGAGCATCCTTTCGGCTTTGGCCCAACCACTTCATTAGCTCTGGAGCTACTTGTCCTTGTCCTCCACTCTTCCTCAGTAGCATGCTGGACACCTTCCAACCTGAAGGGCTCATCTTCCAGCGTCATATCTTTTAGCCTTTTGTTTCTTCTTGGCAAAGATACTGGAGTGGCTTGCCAGCTCCTGCTCCAGGTGGATTGCGTTTAGTCAGAACTCTCCACTGAGACCTGTCCATCTTGGGTATCCCTGCACAGCATAGCCCATAGCTTCTGTGAATTACTCAAGCACTTCGCCACAACAAGGCAGCAATCCGTGAAGGGGTGCCAAGATATTACCAGCATGAAAAGGCACAGATGTGTCACCACAGCCCTCCATAAAGTTCAGCATTCACTTCTCTAGTGCAGAAATGTACAAAGGGCATTTCATACATACTACAAGCTAGGTTTGCAAGTTAGTGGGGAACTGCAGCCAGCTCCTGCTCTCAAGACTATCTGCAGCATGTAGATAGGATTACAGATGTGCCATTTGTTTGGTTTTTTTTATTCCAACACCCAGAATTATTGAAGAATTCCCCAGGCACTATTCTGGAAGTTCCAGCCCACAGACCCACATCTACATGCACTTGCATTTCACTCATGCGTACAAGAGCCTAGCGCAAAAGCTGCATGCCCTTTTTCTGATTTTCCTTCCTGTACAAAAAAAAATGTCTGCTGTGGTGCTTCCTAGGAACTGTAGTTGGATGGTGTCCTCTGTAGAGCCTACAAGGCAGCAAGACTATGATTCCCAGGGAACAGTACAGAAGCTTTTTTTTTCTTATTTTCTTTTGCAATTCCCAAAATTCTGCCTAGAGAATTCTGGAAACTAGAGACAAAAAGAAAAACACACACTGTTAAATGGCACATCCCTATATATGATTAATTCATATGCATTTAACATTAAATAACTATTTAAATCTATATGAAAATCCATATTTTAGCAGCAGTTTAAAGAACCAAGAGTTACAAGTGCCAGTGGTGGTAAGGTTGACAGAAGGGACTACAGTGCGCACCTGATACCTGGAACATGCCTACCAGGGCTTATTAAAACTAAGACAAGATTTACCATCTTTGCCTTCTGCCCTTTAATCACGTATGCTATGTGAATGCTGTTTGTGGAAGCTCATGGTATTTCATCCTATATGGCACCATCTGAATGTACCTGGTATGAAACCCAATCCAAGCAGAATTAGAAAAACTTAAATCTTCACAGGTAAGCACAACATAGTCCATTGTAGTCATGTGTTAAAAGAAAAATATACCCTTAGCAAGTTCCTTTATGCTCAAAGTCATGCCTGCATTTAAAGATGCTGGCTTTTGTGAACCTATTTTTATCCCAGCTAGGGAACACCACTCTACAGTTCCCCTGGAGCTCAGGCTAAACCTTCCCAGAAATAAATACAGTGGATTATTGCTCTCTGATTTCACCTTTTGGCTTCTTAGCAAAGTTCAGCCTTGCAAATTAAGTCTTTTGTAAGTGTGTAAAGCCTGGACAGTTTTTGTGTTTTCTGCAGGTGAGATTTTACCTTCAAAACTCTGTTCTCTCAAATTACTTAATCCTTCTTGCGAGATGCTCTTTTATTCAGTAAGTTAAGATCAAGCCTTAAAAGGAATGCTCCAGAAATTCTTATTTCTTGATATAGAAGCCTATAAACGTTAATCTCTAAACAACATATAAGGCTTAGAAATCCATTGTCACATAAAGTGAGCTGAACTAGTTCTTGTACCGTCCATTTTAATTACTTTGAACTTCTGACACAAGATGATACCCCAAGAAATAGTTTTTTCTTTTTCTTTTCAGATAACTTTCTTAGTGAGAGATAAACTACCTCAGGACATGTGCTGATACTCAGGCTCCTGGCAAAAAAAAAAAAAAAAAAAAAAAGCTGACGCACCAATACACATATAAGAGAAGCTACTCTTTGATACTGGCAATCACCACAGCAAGTGGAATGGTTGATTTTTAGTGAAATAATTTGACAGAACAACTGTTAATGCTACCCTGTGGCACAAAACTAGCAAACTCCAAGGACAATGAAGACAGTGACATATTTCTCTGTAAGGCTGTGTTCCATGAAGGAAAGATGTGAGCACTGGAAAGAAACACAGAAGGTATGCAATTCGGTTGCTTAACTCCTGTATGCAAGGGAAGGGCTTTCCTTCCTTCAGGGCTGGCACAGAAACCAAATGTGCTGGAAGGAGTCATTTGTCCTGCTACTAGCCCTCTCAATCACCTATGGACAGCAGGCAAGTCATTAATACAAGGCTGGGAAATAAATTGACTTTGCCACTGAAAAAGCAACATCTCTCCCTCTTTCTCACACACACACACAGGGGGAATCAATTAGGACTCCCACTGAAAATCTGAAGCTGCACCTTTTTCACACCCTTGATCTCCCAGTAATTGGCCTGACTGACGCTTAACCGTTTGGAGGCACTTTGTAAGTACTGATATTCCAGACTCAGAGTTTTAATCAAAAGGCTCAAACATCACTTAAGGAAGCAAAATGAATACACTGCCATTTGAGGCTATGATTACAGAAGCACAGTGCAAGACCTGCCAGAGCCAGAGAAATTGCAGGGTTCTATACAGCACCTAAGTTGCTACTCCAAGGAACAGGAATTTGAGATACCATCTTTCATTATGTAGAGACCTCTCATCTTACCTCATTTCAACAGCCATCCTGAGGTTTTTTTTTTTTTTTTTAAGGGGAAAGAAGTTCTCACTTTTGGCCACCAATTTCTATTTCAATCAATAGCACACCTGCAAACAGAATACTTCCTGAAATAAGTCTATACAAAGCCATCCTGTTACCACAGTGCCAATGTTGACCTTGTCTCTCAAGTAGCTTTGCTAGAACTCAATTGTCATAAGAGAGCAGCCAATGAAAAGACCCAAACCACTGAAGAAACTTTTGCAGTTATATTATCAACAAGATCAGTACATTCGGAAATGTAGTACAGAGGATATTTCACTTAAATATCATGGAGATAAGTCTATTCACAACAGAGTTACTATGCTCTTCTACTGCCTCCTGCTGGCAAATTCATACTATCAGGCTTCATCTCGATCCTTCTGGCAAATGCATGAAAAGGTAATTTTTTTAAAAATCCAAACCTTTAAGATATAACTGTAAAGAGATGTGGAGGGAACTTCACAGTCAGGATGGCAGAGTCACAAATGGAGCACCAAAATGTTATCAAATTGTACACCTTTCTGATACATGGTGAATACAAATATCAAAAGTCAAACTGTACTTTGCTGCAAAGAAGCGAGGGCATAATCTTGCCCAGAATCTCTTGATATGTAGACCTATTCAGCTCTACCTGTAGAGACAGCTCCATTAATTGACTGGAGTAAAAGCCCTCTTTGAAGTGCAGTTTGGCCCAAGTAAGCCCCAGGAATCCACAAAGGTACTTGAGGACAGCAGCCTGAGGACAAAGGAGGGAGTTGGCTGAGTTCTACCTTCAGCAAGAGAAGGAGGAGATCAGGAGAGATGTGACCTAAAGGGAATCCACATTTATATAAGCAGGCCACCTGAGGCTTGCCAAAGCCCAAGCAGATAGAAAGCTTAGCTGTGTTAGGGATGGGTGTTTTGTACAGTGCCTTTACCAAGTTGTGCCTTGCCTAAGAAATGAGGAAGCAAACTTTATGATCTTCCTGTTTAGTTTCTTGGACAATGCCTTTTCTGCTTTATTTCTTATAAATTTTACTCCTTTTAAAACTGTCCACTTGTGCTGTGAATGCAGAGCTAATCTGGTTCAAATCTAAGTCCAAATTGTTTCAGCATTCTTGGCCCACACTAATATAGCATTTTGTCTTTAAAGCATATACAGAGTGTCAAGAAGGCACAGGCAATAGAGGGATGGTGACAGATTTTCTATTGACACGGTTCAAAGAAAAGAGATATCCGGGGAGGATGTTCAAAGGGGGCCACTGGGTTTTTCCTCTCTCCAGCTCTAGTTAGCCCGAAACTCATCCCCCAAATCATGACCACCTCTGCTTTTAATTCAATAGTAGGCTGTCTGAACTCAGTTTAAGCCAGGGAATAGTAAGACTAGTGCTGATACTGAGGGTTAGTGTTATTGTTCTCCAGCCCATTACTACATAAAAAAACAAAATCAAGACTCAGACTCAGTCAATTAAGTGTAGACAATTTTATTACAATAGGTATATTTATTCTCTGCCTGTTGCATTGTCATTTTAGAACCTACTAATACCTTACCAAGAGACTTGCCCCCTTCTCCATTCTCCTCAAATGTGATGTATTCTAAGAAATAATGTTATAAAATAAGTTGGTTATTCCAGCTAAAACAGACCCATCAAATAAACTGCTGCATGATGACTCAAAACCTAGGTAAATCTCATTGACTCAATAGGTTCACTCCTATTGGGCCTACCAGTTAGAATAAAACAAGGCTTATTTTGAAAACACTCTGGGCATGTCTTGTTGTGGAAAACAGCAGAAACCTTCCCCAGTCTGGAGATAAACTATGGGATCATGGTAGTTGTAGCCCAACATACCAACATACATGGAAGGCACCATATTGAAGAAAGCTGACATTTTGCATGATGAATAGGAAGCACATGAAGAGACAACCTCAAAACAGATTGCTATTTCAGTGCAGTGTGAGTGGCAGAGAACAGATTGCAAAGCTCTAGACAGGCTGAGTCACTTCAGCTACTCTGTTTTGAGTATTCAGGGCTATTACACCACTGTCTACTTGGCTACTATGGCCAAAAATGAGACATTAGGAGCCAGTTTGTGACTTTCCAACTCCACATCTAATTCCTTCTAGCTCTTCAATTCAAACAAGGACTGCACATGTTATTGTGGGACAAACCGAACACATATCAGCAACAGAAATGTAACCCATGCTATTTAACTACAGGAGTCTTTCACCTCTGCTATGATGATGTCAAGGTCACAGCAAATGCAAGCTGTTTTATCTACAGTATTGTCAATGAGCTCTTGAGGGTGATAGTATGAGAGCAGAACATAAAAACACTTTAATCATATGTAAAAATCTCAGTCAGAATAAGGTTTTACAAAGATAGTCAACAGAGAAGATTTATTTTGTGTCATGGGAAAAGGTATTCCATCCTTTGTCTTGGAGACCAGGCCAGCCTCCTCTAAAATTACAGATACACTTCTAAGAAATAGTACCTTAAGGTTCAGCGAGTAACCTAACAATGTTAAAAGTGCTTTGTTCTTAAATCGAAAGCCTCAGATTTTCTGAATTCACTTCCAAGGAAGCAATCATTGCCCGATCATCCCTTTTCCTTCCACCATCAACTGAAAGCAGGTAAGAGATCAAATATGGCCCAGATAACAGACAAGACATATTCAGATTCAGAGCCTATGCACTTCACAAAATTGCTCTCGCTGGACTGGAGCCAATAAGTTGCCGGGCTACTCTCTCCTTTTTCTCAACAAGTGTTACTACAGTATCACCTCACAAGAAGCTAGACTTGAAGCAGTTACAAAGACAACTGAGACTACAGCTGAAATTCAATAGTAAATCACAATAGAATATACCCACTGAATCAACTAAACTTACAACTTACACAATTCAATGGACTTACTCTAGTTGTGACATACTACTCAATTTCAACCTGTATGCCAAACATACACATGTAGCACAGGAATTGATTGCTGCCACAAATCTGAGAAGTATACAGTGGGGTCTTGACTTGAGAACTTAATCCGTATTGGAAGGCGGTTCTCAAGTCAAAAAGTTCTCAGGTCAAATCTGCATTTCCCATAGGAATGCATTGAAAACCATTTGATCCGTATCTGCTCTTTTCTGTCTATAGAAACTAATGGGAAGCTGCTATTCTGCCTTCGACCACTAGAGGGGGATATTTTGTTTCTTTTTTTCTTAGGTCAAGAAAGGTTCAGGGAAGGCAGGAAAAATACAGTCCAGGCAGTCCGAAGACTGTCTCCCAATCCACTCTCTAAACGCTGGGAGGAGTGAGGAAGCAGACAGGCACCCTTTTCACTGGCCAACAGTTAACTGAAAGTTCAAATTTTGCACTTTCCCTGCCTCCCACGTGTTTTTTTTCAGTTCTTAACTCAAATCTAAGTATGTAAGTCAAGTCAATATTTTCCTATGAGAGTGGTTCTTAAGTCAAAATGTTCTCAACTCAAGCCGTTCTTAAGTCAAGACCCCACTGTACTAGAATCCCGTGCACATATCAAAATATTTACAGCAAATTTCGAAGTCTGTATGGCTTGAAGAAATGTGAGAGCTATGGTCTTGGTTTTAAAAAAGAGAAAGAGAGACCAAGAAGCCAAGCACAACTTCAGCACCATGCTATGGACTTGGCAGAATCAAGTACAAATCCTCACCTAAGCCATGAAGTTCTTTAGGTGGCCTTTGCAAAGTCACTGTCTTGTAGTCTATCATATCTCATAGGGTTGTTAAAGCTTAAGTGGTAGGAGATTTTTACTTGTCACATGCTTTTGTTACTTCCCATTTGGACTATGCAATGCGCTCTACATGAGGTTGCCCCTGAAGACGGTTTGGATACTTTAACTGGAGCAAAATGCTGCAGTCAGACTACTGACTGGGACTGGTTACTGTTATCACCTGATCATTACTCATTCTGTCCCCCATTAGAATAATTATTGGCTACCAGTTCTTTCTGGGCCCTATATGGCTTTGCAGGTCATCACCAGCAGATTAACTAAGGCTTGGGTCCAGGCCAAGAGATATCCCTGTTTGAACTGCCATGTTTGTTTGTTTATTTGTTTGGTTTGGGTTTGGGTTTGGGTTGGGTTTGTTGCTCAGCTGATTGACTGATATGCCATCTTTGTCCCAGTAAAGGGACTCAGGGCAGCTCAGTTAAGTTGAACATTAAAAAGTAATTAAACTAGGGAGGGGGGCGGAGCTACAAACAGCGAGGCAGCAAGAAATCTGGGCTCTCCAGAATTCTGCTGCATGCCGTGAATCCAGGCTGCCCCAAGAAATTGGGGGGCAGGGAGGGCCAGGAGGGGCCCACCCTGAGTCGTTGGAGAGCGGAGATTTCCCGGGGGGTGGAAGGCAATCACCCTTCAGGTCATCCTTTCTTAGCTGTGAAGCTCCGCGGGCAGGAGGGAGGCAAGAAGATTTACGAATGACTGCATGAACAGGGACTAATTGATTCCAACGCTTTTGTACGTACAAAATAAACTTAAGTGGCTGATGTCAAAGAAGATAGTGTAATCTTGGAAGCGGCAAACAAGCGTTAAACCCAGACATATTGGGATTTTTTACTGCGTCACATCAGAACAGAAACAGAAACTAGAAATTGATAAAGACAGAGACATAGACTTTTTCCTTTTACCCTCTGTCCTCGGTTGGTTGGAATAACTCACAGCTTTTCTGATAAACTTCTATAATGGGGGAGGGGAGAGGTTTAAGGAGGGGAGATGCTGCAAGAGGTGGATTTTAACCTAATGGCAGTTTCATTATGATTGAATCTACAATTGAAGTGAAAAGTGAAGTCTGGGTTAGCATAATAAATCACCAGCTCTGCTGAGGATCTGACTTTTATCACTTAAGTGCTTTATGGTTCTCGGCTGGAAGAAGTAAACAAGCTGTCTTGGTGGCTATTCTCTTCACGATAGGAAATGTTTCTTCAAGTGAGGTGTATATCTTGAAATTACGAAGCATCCTTGCCTATCCACCTTTCAACGAAGATGGTTTCAACAGAAGATTTAATAAATGCTTTTCAGAACCTGCAAATGAACATTCTGAACTATCTTACAATCCAGTTCTTTGAACTTCAGACATTACTTTCGGACATGAACGAAAGGCAGAGCATTGGGAGTTTTCGTCAGACCAGCGCACTGAAAGGGAAGTAGACCAACGTGTTGAAACGGAAACAGCACAAGGGAGAGTGACTATTTGTTCTTAGAAAGGAGGGTGAAACCCCCAAAAAGGAGATCAGGAAAATTGATTTGTATTGTGTGAGAGAGGACAAGGTGGGTGAAAAAGAGATGCGTTTTAATCCGATGGGTGAATATGTAAAACAGGGAAAGGCGAGGCTGGAAGGGAAACGAAATACTGATTACAAACCAGACATTGCTTGGCTTCAAAGGCAAAACATGATGGATGGGAAAAATCCACCAAATCAGAGAGAAAATAGCCTAATAGGGTTCCACCGATGGCATTTTAAAACCAGTAAAAAGGAGGCAATTTAATTTTAAGTTTATAATGTTAGAAATAAAAGGGGAAATGCTAATTGATGAATATAACAACAAAATTATAGACTGAGAGGCACACAGATACACATAAATTGATGTGATTTATATACTGCAAGCAATTTTGACTATGTTTGAAGTCAAATGGCAACTAAGAATTTCCAACTATGCAATCTGAAATGTCTATGATGAATATAACATTAGGAATTGTTGATTTTAAGGCATATATTTAGAGAAACAAAGTATGTATGAATTGTAACATGATCAAATATATAAGGTGAGATACATATAATATCCCCATTTTCTGAAATATTGATGGCATTTGAAATTCTGATATGAAATACATGTATGTATAGATGTAAACTAGAGTTTAACATAGTATTGGAGATTATTCACGTACAATGCATTTACATACGAGACATTAAGCACATATGAATTACAATATGATAAAGTATTCAATGTTAAATAAATATATTCTGTGGTTTTGTTATGAATATAACATTAGAAATTGTTGATTTTAAGGCATATATTTAGAGAAACAAAGTACCGGTATGTATGAATTGTAACATGATCAAATATATTAGGTGAGATATATATAATATCCCCATTTTCTGAAATATTGATGGCATGTGAAATTCTGATATGAAACACATGTATGCATACATGTAAACTAGAGTTAACATAGTATTGGAGATTATTTAACTATCATGCATTTACATAGAGATATTAAGCACATATGAATTATAATATGATTAAGTATTCAATGTTAAATAAATATATCTTGTGTTTTTTTTTCCCTTTTCCTTGTTGAAATACGGATCTCTCATGATGGTAAAACATTGATATTTTGAGATATAATTGATTAGCCAAGGATGTAAGAGAAATAATCATTAAAAAAAGAAGAATCAATTATTAGAATTATTATAACCTTAGGGCGGATTATATTTGAAATAACTCTTTAAGAGCAATAAGGTCGATGCAGTCAGATTTACATAATGGATAATATTGTATGGAAATGCCTCACCCTGCCTTTATATGGGGTTTTGTTTCGTTTTTGTTTTTTATTTTATTTTTATTGTTTTTGCCTTTTTGTGTGTTTTCTGTTTAGTTTTGTAGGTCTATATGAGTAAAAAAAAATTTAAAAAACGTAATTAAACTACATGCTAATTGAAATACAACTGAATAATTAAAATCAAGTGAACATTAAAAACTAACTGATTCTAAGAAGGCATTCAGGGATTCAATCATGACTGTTAAAAGCCTGCTGAAGACATGGGTCCTTAGCTGTTGGCAGAAGGTATAAAGATCCAGAGGGCAGTGCCTTCTCTTGGTGCCACTACTTTCACAAGCACGTCTGGCAAGGATCCAAGAGAGGGATTCCTCTGTAGCTCCTCCCAGATAACGGAACTCCCTCAGGCAGTGCGGTTGGCCCCTTCCCTCCTTTCCTTCCCCCTGAAGCTGAACACATACCTCTTCAGAAAGGCTTTTGGGAGTCAGGAGACAACTGGCATGGGGAGCTCTTTTTTAAAAATTATACTTTTAAAAATTTTTTAAACATTTGTATATCACAGTTTCAAATGTTAATTGGTTTGGTTTAGTTAACTGCTTTATAATAAATATAACATAAATTATATAATAAATAAATAATCTCACTTTAAACAAGCAGCATTAAAACTTCACTACTCCAACAATAAAACCTTCTACAGTTAACACCAACCCCAGATAAACATTCACATTTGCTGAGTTTTCAGTTAGCTGTACCAGGCTATTCATATACAAGGTTATAACTTCAAAAAAATTAGGAGAATTTTAGTAAGTTTTTTTCCAGTGGAAGCAAACTCAAGTATTTTATGTCCACTGATATTTTAAGACAGAAACTCCAAAAGAAAGCAGGCATTCATTTACCCACAACTCATCTGGAGAGGGACTATGTGCAAAGTGACATTTCAATTGAAAGGTGTGCCCAACCTACTGCTTTATCTTCAGTTACGGTTCTTGTGCATTTTAGATTTTTAAAAATTATCTAAAGTGCTACTGAAGTGGAAGTTTATGCTCTCCTCACAGCATTTAGATGTCTTAGTAATGGGAAACCAAGAGAGTAAAAATAGGACATGTGTTTAGCCGGAGCATTAACACAACCTGCCAACAAAGCCTTGCTTGGGTGGAGTGCTTATGGTAGCAATTGCTTTTTTAAAACATTTGAACATGAAGCATTAAACCCATTTGCTTTATTTCAAAAGTTAATATAAGTTAAGTGTTAAATGTAATATATATATAATAGCCCTTAAGTATCTAATCTGAGGCTCGCAAAGAAAAAAGAAGCTTCCATTAGAAGTCTCAATAGTAACTTTTAGGTACATCAAAGAAATACATGTGTCCTTGTCTTTTGTAAAAAGAATGTACTCACCTTGTGTGTGGATTCATGCAGTCGATACCAGTTATTGCCACAAAGGCTTACAAGCTCTCAGAATCAAGTATGGTTGACAAATTAGTCTTAGCCTTAGAATGCTGAAACACTTAAATAGTTCCCTGCAGTAAAGGCACAAATAGCATTAAAGGGGGGTGGGGGGAAGATCCTATCTTTTCTATCCATTTTGTGGTTCAGGAACAAACAAAATGGACTTAGCATTGGGAGTCAGAGCAATACAAATTGTCAAGTACAGAAATGTAGCTAGTTATAATCTCCAGAAATACCTGATTGATCCAACTAAGCACTATACTCTGGTTTAAGAACAGCTATTTGAACAGAAAACAGAACTAACCAGAACCCCAAGTCACAAGTCACCCATAACTCGCAAATAGGCAAAGTTCCTAACTAGGAATGTTGAATCCTTTCAAAAATGTATAGAAATAACTCTCCAATTAATACTAGGAGGACACATCTCCCTTCCTTCTACATCAATACATATATATACACACACACACTTGCTGGATTCTCTGTTGGGACACAAAAATCTAGTACACAGTTTCAGCCAACTGCCGGGTTGCCAAAGTCATTCAGAGTGAGAACACAAAGGAAGTGCCTCATGCCCTTGCATGGTTAGGTTCATTTCCCTCTCCTTCCCTGCTCTCCAGGAAACAAGACACTTAGATCTGCTAGTCAGCAAGAGGAAGATTCTTTTTGCTAAGGCTCTCAGGTTTTCAAAACAGTCCTTTCCTTCAAACTGGTTCCCGCCTTTTGTTGCTTTTCAAAGTCAAAAACAAACTCACCACAGTATTCACATTGCACAGGAGAGCTTCATAATCTTCAGTTGTGTTTTTATGCTATGACTGAAATTGCAGTAAAGAACTCAATAATTTGCACCATTATAAAGAACAGAATCAGTCTTCCAACAAGCCATAGATGAGTTAACTTAATATCTAACTTCTAGATCAAATTAAGTTAGTTATATGCAAAAATAGCTACTTAAATCTAGATTTAGGCTGCTGGTTTTTGTACAGACAGAGGCATAGCTTAGGCCTGTTATTTTACTGTACTGTGAAGCTGAGAAAAGTGTACCTTGGCTCAACTATCTCTGACACTCTCTCCCTAGATTTCGAGCTGGATAAACGCATTGGCAAAGCAGCTACCATGTTCTCTAGACTCACAAAGAGAGTATGGCTTAATAAAAAGCTAATGGCATATACCAAGATCCAGGTCTATAGAACCTGTGTCCTGAGCACACTCCTGTACTGCAGTGAGTCCTGGACCCTTTGTGCACGGCAGGAGCAGAAGTTGAGCACATTTCATATGCATTGTCTCTGACACATTTTTGGTATCACCTGGCAGGACAAAGTTCCAAATAGAGTAGTCCTAGAATGAGCTGGAATTTTTAGTATGCATACATTACTGAAACAGTGTTGTCTACGTTGGCTTGGGCATGTTGTGAGAATGGCTGATGGTCAGATTCCAAAAGATCTCCTGTATGGAGAATTACTGCAAGGAAAGCGCCCCAGAGGGAGACCACAGCTGTGATACAAGGATATCTGCAAGCGGGATCTGAAGGCCTTACGAATGGACCTCAACAGATGGGAAACCTTGACATATGAGTATTCAGCATATCCTGTAAATGGCAATGCAAAGAGTTCACTTCTACACCTCGACATGTTGAAAAGGATGTGTTGTTATTTGAAGAAAACCACACTGAAAGAAAACCTCTGAAACAGGAGGATGAGTCAGTTCTAATGTTGTCAGTAACAGAGATGGGGGAATTCGTATTCAAATACGAATATCCCATGCAGCTGGACAT
Source organism: Pogona vitticeps (assembly GCF_051106095.1). Lineage (NCBI taxonomy): Eukaryota > Metazoa > Chordata > Lepidosauria > Squamata > Agamidae > Pogona > Pogona vitticeps. Next base: position 96,658,431 of record NC_135783.1, on the reverse strand, counting down.
AACAAAGTTCCAGCCCCGGCTGGACCATCTACTCATGCATCTTGCTGTTCATCGGTCCTGCTCATCCTTCCAATCATGCTCAAAGCGCCACTCTCTTCCTGCTCAGCTGGCCACTCAGCAGCTTTGCAGGGAGGCTAGTCCTCCCACCCCCTCCCTGGAGTGGCCAGCCAAGCAGGAAGAGAGCGGGGCTCCAGGCACAATTGGAAGGATGTGCTTGACTGGCACCACACCAGGATGTCTGAGTGGACAGTGTGGCCCCAGGAGGGGGGGGGGCTTGTTAAATCCAGCTGCATGGATATACTCGCATTGATATATGAATACAAATACCCCCATCACTAGTCAATAACAGCTTATTAAAAATAAAATAAACTTTGATGTTAACAGATGTTAACAAGTCTTCTATGAAGAAACAAGCAAAGAGGGGAGAAAGGGGAACTGTCCCCACTCACATGTATATTCACTGTTTTCTCTTGCTCATGTCCAGTTTATAAAAGAGAAAGCAGGGATAGGAAACATCTGAAGTACTCTCATTCACATACAACTGCAGCATGAATATTTTGTAGCCTTTATAGAGACAATAGATACAGGATACTATAGCAACTGATCTGTTCTAAGCCAATTTCTAGCCACTAGTCTCAATTGTTTCATTTTTGTCAGGCCTTAAAACATATGCTGGAATCCTACTAGTGTTCAAGCAAGGTTCACGTCAATGTAAGTGATGTACTAGACGAGGAGAATTGCCTTGACCCATTCCAATCTGGGTTCAGGCTGCAGCATGGCACCAAGACAGTATAGGCTGCGAAGCACGATGACCATTTAAGGGTGGCCAACAGAGTAGGAATGTTTTTTGGATCTTTCAGCAGCTTTTGATACTGTTGACTACAGTATCCTCCTGGACAGGCTGTCAGGTACAGGAATCGGGCTGGCGCTCAGCTGGCTCTGATCCTTCCTCAATAGTCATGTACAGAGAGTACAGCTTGGGAAGGAACTGTCAGCCCCTTGGACCCTCAACGGTGCGGTGCTCCAGGGGTCACCACTCTCCCCAATGCTCTTTAATAGCTATATAAAGCCACTGAGGGAGGTTATCCCAAGATTTGGAGTGTGCTGCCATCAGTATGCTGATGACATGCAATTCTATCTCTCCTTTACATCCTCTGCAGCGGATGTTGTCTGTGCGCTTGTTTCTGCCTGGCTTCAGTTCTGGAATGGACCAAGGCTAACCAACTGAAATTGAACATGGAGAAGACAGAGACTCTTCTTCTGGGGTGGGAACCCTTCCGACAGGTTGGGAGAGTCTCTCCCTAAGTTGGACAGGTTAACTCTTCCACATAGGGACTAAGTTTGGAACCTGGGCTGTTCCTGGACCTGGCTCTCTCGTAGGATTCCCAGACTGCAGTCCAACTTGACCTTCAACCAACTGAAGCTAATTGCTCAGCTCTGCCCCATCTGAACAAGGCCATGAAGATGTTAGTTCATGCACTGGTCATCTCCAAGACTGACTACTGCAATGCTCTCTACACGGGGCTTCCTTTGAGACTGACCTGCAAACTTCTATACATTTAGAATGCAGCCACCAGGCTGGTGTCAAACGTGAGTAAATTTGACTACATTACCCCAGACCTGGCTCGCCTGCACCGGTTGCCTGCCTGGACCAGTTTCAAAATTTTGATTCTTTCCTACAAAGCCTTTCACGGGTTGGGCCCTTGTTACTTGTCAGAGTTCCTTTCCCCAAGAACTATGACCCATGCCACCAGATCTTTGCAGGCAATGTTTCTATGGGTTGCCACACCAAGGGAGACCAGAAAGATATCCACCAGACATTGGGCCTTCTTGGCAGTGGCACCAGCCCTTTGGAACAGGGCAAATACAGTTTTTAATCATTTGATTAATATAAAAAAGTTAATAGTAAACAATATTTTTACTATCTTTCATCTGGTGGACTTCTGTGTCTTTGATCTGGATAAAATAACATGCTAGCCACACATGCACAGACTTTGACAATTCTGCCTAGAAGCTGCAACTGGTTCACAACAAGGTCATATTTTGTTATGAAGCAAATTTTGGAAAAGCATATTGTACAGATGCCCTGGACTTTACAACCACTTATGAAGCACTATGAAGACTGTAGTTGAACTGTTTGCTTTGCATACTATGTAGGCAGTAATAGCCAGGTACAGCAAGGCTTCTGTAAGGATCATGCCACTGCATTTTTCAAAGGCAAAATAAGACCTTTCGACTTGAATTACAATCTGATAGCCAAGAAGACACAATTACGCATAAAGAACAGATTCACTGTTGACTTATAACATTTACATCTCATTTTCCTTCCAGTGAGTTCAAGACAACATACACAGCTCTCCTCTGCAATGCATCTGAACAACCCCATGCAGCCGGTCAAACTCAGATAATGTGAGAACAGCCCAAGGTTACCCAGCAAGTTTTAAGGTTCATCACAGGACTAGAACCTGCATGTGCCAAGCCCCAGTCCAGCACCAACCACCTTTTTAACATGAACAAGTTCAAGGGACAAGCAAACACAACTGAATGCTAAAATAGCAATCAAACGAATTGCAAAAGAAAAATATAGATGAAAATGGTGGCATTCTGGCACCCCAGTGGCTCCTTATGTTATGTACTCATTCTAAGTTACTCTATAAGTTCACCTGGCTCCATACTGTCTCCTGTGACAGCACCTCTTCCAGCATCTCAGGAACTACCTACCCGAAGTCACCTTAATTAGAAGATGCTAGGGATTGACTCAAAAAATACCTGAGAACAAAGCATTGTCATGTATCCAACCCTATAGTGCCTCCCCTCCCACTTTCATGCCTTAAGCATGTAGATTCACCATGCTGGGCCATTTAAATACACACACAGTTAAGATAGGAGGCTAGAGATCATCCCAAATCTTGCTGACCTTCCACAGTCTAAAATATATTGGCCAATATATTGTCTACATTATCATATTTAGCTTTTCTAGAAATCTCTACACAGAAAAAGCATAAATAAAATACCAGAAACATGGGACTTCTAATTTCATGCCAAAACATTAAACTTTTTTAATGAGGTTCCATCATAAAAGCAAGGAAATCACTGTAAAGGGGAAACAAACTTGTTCCTGGTAAATTCAGAAGTGGTACACCCAAAAAGATGGAATATTAAAATATTACTTCAGTTTTATTTCTGTTTTTTATAACCATAAAATCAGGGAAGTGGTGAAGAAAGGAATCAGAATGAATCTTTATTCTTTCCTGCCCAGCTATTTCAAAATGGACAATTGCAACATCTAAGCAGCAAACAGCATGGTTTAGTGATCCATTATTTGGAACCCTTAAAGCTTCCCCAAGAATGAGCTGATTCTATTGTACTTTTATCAACTAAACAGACTTGAAGTTATCTTTCCAATATCCCAGTGAAGGTAAAGGATTAGCACTATGAATGTTTGGCATTCCATAGCAGAACACATTCCTTTTCTCAATCTTTAAGTTACAGGAATGCACAGACTACTACCAGGAACCCAACAAGAAAATCTGTATCATTCTACATGAAAAAGAAAATAATTAGAATAGCACATTTAATTAAGGCCACTTTGGGCTTTTTTTTAGAAGAAGAAAAAGAAAGGTACACACTTTTTTCTCTAGTGAAAAAAGACTGCAATTAAAAGAAGGACCTAAACAGATTGCATGGAATGAATATTCCACCTCCTCATGCTGGCCAGGCTAACAGCAAAAACATAACTACTGTATTACATACTTCACATAAGTGTACAAGGACCATCACACTGATCCCATTTATCACATGAGAAGAAACATCACCTCTTAGTGGAACGATTTGCAATCTTAGATACCGTAAATGCTCAGAAGTCTCCTAACAAAACAACTTTTTTTAATGACTATTTTTTTAAAGACAAAACTTTATCAATCCAACAAATATAGCATGACTATTCTGAATAAAGAAAATATATAAAGACTAATATACTTCTGAGAATTCAGTGCTGTTGTTCAATTTAATACAGTATACAAATATACTGCAAGTCCTTGATATTATGACTGTCTGACACCATTCCTCTTTAAAGTATTTATTTATTATTTATTTACCGTTGTTTGTAGGCTGCCCATCTCCAAATCTCCCAATGAGGGGACTCAAACAGCAGTTCATGCCATTTATTATATATCATTTGCCATTTCTATCTTTGACTCTTATTGTTTGTGTACCAAAATGACAAAAATAAAGTAATGTGACCTTACATACATAGACTGTGCAGAACACAGTAGCTGTTGCCTCCTTAGTATGGGTAAATTCAGAAATTACCTAAGGTGTACATGTATATATATAAAACCAGCTTCAAATGTGTATGAAAAGAGACAATTTTATATACTTAAGTTACAATTGTTTTATTCATCTTGTAAATCCATAATACAGTAAAAATGAAGGTTATTAATACTGCATGTGCTTCCATGCGCTTTAATGCCCAGTTATTCGCCACTGTTTCAGAGAACTTCATACGGTTGACCCAAGCAAGGAGATACTATAGGAGTCCTCCATATGTACAGTGAGCCTAGGAGGTCAGCTACACAAAACCTGGGAAACAAATCAGGAGGGCTAATGTCAAGGTTTGGCATATCCGTGCACCTGTCTAGGGGCTGCTACCAAGATTGCCCACCCATTCCTCCTCTTCACCACTGCGACATCCTTGCTCACCCGCCTTTTGCTCTAGCCCAAAAATGTGCATGTGAAGAAGCAAACACCGCCTGCTTGCTCCTCCATTCTTTACCTGCCAGGCAAGCAGATGATAGCAATAATGAGCAAGAGGGCAAAGAGCAACAGCCCACAACTAGACTGGCCAGAGAGCAGACCCAGTGAAGCAAAGGAACCAAATGAGCGCTGCCTTGCGCAAGGGCCCTCCAAAACTCAGAGCTGACACTGCAGATCAGCACAGAGCCAAACTGCTTGGCATTAGTGGGCTGCAAAGATAAGGCCCAGTCAAACACTAGTTTCCAGTTGAAACCATCTGCAAGTGACAAGAACCAAGATCTCATCCGGCAGTTAAGAGCCACACCAGGAGTGGGGCTTGGCTTCCGCTCTTCTTGTTCCACCCCACAGTACAGAACAATGCTACTGACATTCCTATGGGATCCAAGAGTGCAATAGTACGCTGGAGGCAGAGACTTTTAAAAAATGTGTTGCCTATATTTCTTCTGCACTGACACACACAGAGCCGCAGGGTCCCCCAAGAGAGGGCCAGGGTCAGCCCTGCAGAGGCTTGCCAAGTCCGGCCCTCCCAGAAACATCCATTTATGACCCCAGAATTGAAACATCGTGCCTGCAAACACGTGCCAAGGAGGAGTCGGTGGGCCCATAAAGGAGGACACCCCCCCTAACTTTCCGACTTTGGGGAGGAGGGCAGAGCCGAAAAAGAAACAATAAACAGGATGTTCCCGTTCGGGTGACACCCCGCAGGACCGAGATTTGGGATTGAGGGAGGGGGAAATAAAAAGGCCCTAGGGTTTGGCAGCGACCTAAACAAGATACCTCCAACCTTCCCTCCAAAAAAGGACAGGAAAACAGGTGGGGGAAAGGTGGAGGTGCTTGCCATGGCACCCCTGCCCACCCCTCCGCCAAAACAAAAAACAAAACAGGCTACCTCACCTTAACCCTAACCTCGTAGGTCGTGAACCGGCCCCTGCCCACGCCAACCGTCTGCGGGTTGGACACGTCGATCTCGAGGAAGTTGCTGGGGGGCCCGTAGGCGTCATTGAGGTTCTGAGGCTTGGTAATCAGGCGCCGGGTGTCCGCGACGGTCTCGGCCATTTCCCGCGCCCTCCCGCTCACACCCGCCGGGACCTTTTCAGCCGGGGAAACGCAGAGCCAAGCTGCCACAGAGACCCCGCACGTAGGGAGGGGGGAAGAAGGGGGGCTGAAGAAGGGAGAGAAGGCTGGGAGTCCCCCTTGAACGTCACAGCACCGCCACCCAATCCCCCCTCCTCCTCCTGCCTTCTTATTCACGGGCGCCCAGCGGCCGCGACGCCCCCGCGACAAGCTCCGGCCCAGCCGCCGCCGCCGCCGCCCGCACCCGGAGCGAGCAACCCCCTACTGCGCGCGCAAAGGACGACGGGTCTTGGAGTTCTCTTTTCTTCTGATTGCCCCCCCCCCTTTGAACGTTTTACGTCGACGCCGTTCTCGCGAACTGTAACTCCCACAATGCCCCGCAATCAGGGAGGCGGGGAAGTGCCGATCCCGAAACCTGAAACCTTTTCTTTAAGGGCTCGCCGGGATTGAAAAGGGTGGGTGGGGGGGGGGGGAGAGAGAGAGAGAGAGGGAAAAAAAGTGCTGGAAAGCTGACATTGAAGTTTTGAGTTCTGCATGATAAAGGCCCCAGAGTCCGGATTAGATGGAAAAACTACGGAGGGTGGCAACAGTAATGCCATTTAAACAGTAAATTTGCCCACGGCTTTTTGGAAGGTAAACGAGCTTTGCCGAACTGTGAATGTTCTTAACTTAAGGGAAGGACATGGAAAAGTCTGCGATGTGTCCAGTAGAACTCTCTAGCAGTGATTTTTACACGGGCTGGACAGCCTATAAGTGTTGCCGGAGTAAAGGTGATATTCTATGCAGTTAGGCACGCTTATTAGTTCCAAAACGCGCCTAAATTATGCATTGGAAAAGGTTGGGTTTCCTTCCTAGAATCCCCAGTTCGACTATATTATAGAGGAGAGGATAGCAATTGGTCAACGGATAAATTATAGCCGCCTAGAGTGGTCGAGTAGACCAGATAGGCAGGGTATAAATCAAATAAATAAACAAATAAAACAAGTAAGATGGCAGTTTACAATGTTAAGCTTTGTATTTATTACTTGTAACATGATGGATTGTTTTTTTTTTAAAAGAAACAAATAAAAGAATCCTGAGTTCGAGGTAATACGGATTCACGCCACAGAGAGTATGAAACCTATGATGGATTTCATTTCAGAGCAGTAGGCTTTAGAACACCTATTCTACGTGCAGAGCACGTTCAATCTCTGCTATTTCGCGTGATGACAATTCATTCCGCAAAAATCGCTGTCGAACGAAAACGTTGTCATGCGATTTTAAAAAGCCCATAGAAACGCATTAAAACCCAATTAACGCGTTCCTATGGGCTTAAAACTCACAGTCCAGCGAAGATTCTCCATAGTGCGGCCATTTTCGCTGCATGTGCAGCGAGGAATCCATGCCAGAAAACAGCGGGCGGCCATGTTTTTCACCTGGCGGCCATTTCAAAACCGCTGATCAGCTGGCCGAAAATCGTCGCTTTGCGATGATCGGTTACCAAAACAGGGAATCGCAAAGCAAAATTCCCCCATAGGGAACATCTTCAACATAATGTGATTTCGTCGTCAAACGGAGCACTCATAAAGTGAGGCACCACTGTACTGTATGCAGGCAATGCTGGAAGATGAGGGTGTTTTTGTTATGACGTCTTACCTTTTGTACCTGTTTACAAGGCATGGGCATGGTTTCTTGTCACGAATAAATACATATTCTCTTTCTTCCCAGGAGTACTTTCAGCAGTAACAAGTACAAGAGAAATATCTGAAGGAGTAGCTATGGGCTCACACACTAAGCTGACCAAAAACCAACAGGTCCTGTCCTGGTGAATTGCATGGATTGGTTTTGGGACTACTGTACTGGCCAGCTATGCTAAATGAGCAGTAAACCTCATAGGATTCTGTGGGGTTAACTAAACTTGTGTATGCCAAGTCAATTTACACTTATGATTCCAATTTCCACAGAGAGTACTCAGAAGTAACTTGTAGCTCTCTTCTGTGGAACTCCTTGCCGCAGGATGTGGTGATGGTATCTGTCTTAAATGCCTTTAAAAGGGGATTGGACAGATTTCTGGAGGAAAAGCCCATCACAGGTTACAAGCCATGATGGGGATGTACAATCTCCAGGCTTAAAAGGAAGGTACCTCCAAATGCCAGATGCAGGGGAGGGGTATCAGAAAACAGGTCTCTAGTTGTCTCCTGTGCTCCTAGAGGCATCTGGTCGGGCCCCTGTGAGACAGGAAGCTAGACTAGATGGGGGCTTGGTCTGATCCAGTAGGTTCTTCTTAAGTTCTTATGTTTTTCTATGGGCACCCTGGGGCTGTGCTGCTTGTCCAAGGCCACACAGGCTGGCTTTACTCATAGGAAGCATAATGAGGTATCAAACTCCCAATCTCTGGCATCACAGTCAAATACCTAATTGACTGAGCTATCCCGGTACCTCTGTGGGGCTTACATAAGAATAAACATGCATATGATTATCGGTGCCCATCTTGCAGGCGGTTAAAGGACATCACTGCTATGCAGGACACTGCAGCATTAGTCCGTTTTTAGGACCAAAGAAATGATGTTTGTGTTACAAACACAGCACATTGATGTATTGATGGATTGGATTGATTGATTGGATTGGATTGGATTGGTGGTTATTTTTATTATGATCATTTGGAAGATCAGTTCAATGGTTTTGCTAAAATTGCTCAGAAAGAGTTAAGTTATGCCAATTGCCTTGGACTAAAAATGTTGTACCCAGTGCTCCTCAGTCACACATCGCTCTTTAAAAAAAATTTTTAACCTATCATGCCAATTCAGCATCCTTGCAGATTCTGAGGAAGGAAGTTAAAAACCATTCATCAATATTTTGAGAAACACTGATTCAGAGACATTTACGCTCAGTCTATCCAATTGTGCAACATTTACTTAGAAAAAACAAAGGACACATTTCCGAGGCAGCAACCCAAAGGATACAGTTATGAGTGCAGTCTTTGTACTTGAACTTCCAAACAGAAAGAAAGAAAAACACTATAGGTATATACAGAAACATCAGCTTCTGAAACACTTCTAGTGCTAAACACTAAAACAGAAATCACTTGTCTTACAAATCCCCACAGATGTAACATGGTTTTTCTTTGATTTATAGCTGAGGAGAGGTGCAAAGTGTGATCCTCCAAATATTGTCAGTTCTAGGCAACAAAGTTAATGAGAGGAATACTGCATATTATGGTCCAAAAACATCTGGAGGGGGATTCCCTTCTCACTGAAAACATGAGCATTTTGATACATCTTTCATGTACCTTAAATTCCATCCCAAGTAAACAGCTAGCTTCTCCCAAGTAGCTCTGGCTGGACCTCTAAAATAACAACAGTTCACAAAGGACAGGAAGTTGTCATTGAAGCTTCCCAGGGTCAAGTTCCCTGTATTACCAGGTGTGGTGCTGGTATGTTAATCCCATGAAACATGTCAGGGTCATATATATACCACTGAAAGCAAGTCCATCTCAAGAAGCTGGAGTTACAAAGCCATAGTTTTCATAATGGTTACTCTGCATTCTTCATTTTGGTAGAAGGTATGACTTTTATTGTTTTTATTCACTGATGCTATAGCTCTGTTAGTACGGACATAGCTATAACATCAGTGAATAACAATACAGTAATAATTTTTTTAAAGGTTAACAGAAGTTGTGGGTAGGAAAAAGCAGTCACTACTTCTTGTTTCTGTTGCCAGATTGAAGGATTGGATGGTTAAAATGAGTTCGAAGGATCAGATTATAGCTAAACTTCAAACTAATAAATTATCATGGTACAATTATATCCAATTAGACAGATGGACTAATGAATGGTTGAGGATTAGTGGCAAATGTAGAGAATGTACTAAGTATGAACAATTTCTATCATCACATGAAGACATGCAGAAGGATGCTTTGAAGAAGGGAGTAGTAACTAAAATTTACAACCTAATTTTGGATCAGGAGGAAAATGAGATTGAAATAGAATGATTAAAATCAATTTCGGAATATGATTTAAAGACAGAAGTTTGACAGAGGATTGGATAAAAATTTGGAAGATGAGAGTTCTAAGATCAATGTCGGTAAGAATAAAGGAGAATTTTTTAAAAATTAGTTTAAGGTAGCACATGACTCCAGTGAAATTGAGCATAATAAATTCAGACTATTCCAAGCCCTGTTGGAAATGTGACGAAGAATTTGGCATGCATTATATGTGGTAGGAGTGTAAATTGATTCAGAAATTTTGGAAACTGATTTTTAAGGAAATATGTGATATATTTGGAAAAGATACTGAATTTAACTCAAAAATTGCTTGGCTGTCAACTTTTGATAGGATAATCACTCAAAGGAATTGATTTCTAATTTTATGACAAGTGCTAGAATATTAATAGTTATATACTGGAAAGACAAACATATCAAGTTAGAAGATTGGTATAATAAAGTATGGGACATTATGTTAAATGACAGATTGACTACTGAACTAAAGATGAAAAGAGGGAAATAAGTTTGAATATTTTTATGCTATTTGGGGTAGATTTATTGAATTTGTATTAGTGAAAGGAAATGGGAAAGCCTCTAAGCAATGAGCAATACAATTTTGGAAAGGAAGTTTGTAATAAAAAAACTGTTCAATGGGGTCCCGGGGGTATGAGGTGCACGGTAGAACTTAGTGTATAGTAAGCACTATTTTTTGTATTTTTCTGATTGTTTTTGTTCCAAAAATAATAAAATAAAATAAAATAAAAAATAGAAATAGAAATGTTAAAACCAATAGCAATAACCCTAATAAAACACAGATGGCACCAACTAATCCCAGAGCAGATGGAGAAAAAAAGGGAGAGAAGAAGAGGAGGGGAAAGAAAAAATGGGGGAAGGTGGCCTGCTGGGGTTGGTGTGGAAAGCCTCTTTGAAAAGCAATGTCTTTAATTGCCTCACCCACAGGGAGGAGGCTAGGCGCAGCTCTCCAGAAGCTAGTTCCATAAAGTTGGGGCCACCACAAATAAGGCCCTATCTCCTGTAGATGATTTATGGGCCTCTGTCAGGCTAGCCACCAGGAGGAGCCTCAACTGGGATGAATGTCTTCCACTCATGAGTAATCTTCCTCACTGTACAATGATGGACTTTGAAATGACCTTCTAACTCTTCCCAGACTGATGGGCAGCAACAGTTTCTTCCCTATGATCATTGCTGATGTGTTTCCTCCTTGGCATTGTGTTAACACACACCTGAGTGCTCCAGACCTGCAAACTGCTAAAACTTTGGCTTTTATAGAGGTAGTGACACTTGTTGATGATCAATTACTCAAGGACATTTGGTTAGCAGCAGCTGGCTGCTACTTAGCCTCTTAATTCCTATGGAAGCACTAAGGGTGCACTTAGTTTTTCACACATGGTTTCTCCATTTTGTTTTTTTCTTGTAAAACACATCATGACATGGTGTAATATATCATATGTTGTTGTTCATCTGAGGTAGTATTTACCTAATTTTCAGACCTACTAAGGACCAGATGATTTTTATTATGGCCATTTAGGGTTTTCTAGGCAGAGTTCTCAGAAGTGGTTCACCATTCCCATCTATTGAAGGCGGTCTGGGACTGTGCAGTTTGCCCAAGGCCAATCAGGCTGGCTCTTCTCCCAGAAGGTACAGTGGGAAATCAAATTCCCAACCATGCAGAGGCATGCAGCCTCTCTGAGTGACATATATCACTTGCGATGTGCTGTTCTGCTATCGTTATGTGCCATCGAGTCACCTCCAACTCATGGCAACCCTTTGAAAGAGTGATCTCCAAAATGTTTTGTCCTTCACTGCTGCCCTTCCTAGTCTCAATCCCCTTCCGATTTCTTGGCTGCAGTCCCCATTTGGATAGATGATTGAACCAAGGCATACAATACCCCTAACTATTTCAGCTTGAACATCAGGCATTTCTCACACCATAAAAGGGGAAAGTCTTTGTTTTAACATCTTGGCCATTACTTTGCTTGCATGAGGAATTAAAGCAACGGTCCTATAGTTTTTGCACTCCTTTGGCATCTTCTTTCTTGGGGATCAGAACTTATATTGAGCATTTCCAGTCTGTGGACCATTGTTTTGTTCTGCTAAATCTCCAATGTTCCAGATAGCAACCATTGCACGCACACACACACACACACATCTTCTATCTTCTTCTTAAAGACCTTACCTCCAGGGAACATAGAGGCATGCTTAAGAAGCCATTCAACCATATGACTTCAAAGCACTTTGGAGTCAGTTGTAATCCTTGCAGCATTTACACTTGTTGTTATCCTTCCAGCAGTCCCGTCCGGTGAAAAGAAAAGGCAGGTGTGGTGGGTTTCCTGATCAAGAAGCTGGCATGAGGGTTGTTAACTTCCTTGCTCACAACAATGGCCACGGCTTAGATTGAGTTCACATGTATTATGCTATTGGCAGGGTGAAATAGTTTTCACTGAAACACTGTAACATTTTGCATCTTACTGCATTTCCTGTTTGACAGGGAGATGAACTCAGTCACACTTGAGGTCCCTGCCAGCTCTACAATTCTATTGGTATTTGACATTCCAGAGACATTACATTCTAATTTATTTTCCACAGGCTTTTGGGAGGTTAGCTGGTGTAGTGATCACCCTGCTTTGGCTCAGGTAGAAGATTATTGGCATGTGCCAATGAGAATGTGGCGTTCACCCTCATGCCCCTTGCTTGACCGTCAAGACTCAGAGCACACGAAGGCAAACAATCCCTCTTTTACACTGCTGCCACCAGGTGATCACTAAATCACCATTACTTCAGGAAAATGAAGATTCAGGTCCACACTTCAAAGTCTTTTAAATATAACTTTTGTTTATTGATTACAGAAATTGATAGTGATTCATGAATATCTTCTTTAGGTAAATTTATTATTAACAACAATCTTCTTATTTGAGAATACACTCCTAACTAATCACCTCTCAGATTTCCCCAAACTCACACTCTATCTCCTTCTCCACTCTCTCATGCTACTCATACTCTCTTCTCCTTGACTCTCTCCCTCCAGGCCTTCCCCTGCTGCTGTATCCAATCCTGCTGCAGTGGGTGATGTTTGGCCCCCCTTTGAGCATGTAAGTACAAAAGCACTCCTGACATGCTCTATTAAGTCCCAACCAATTAGAAAAGCAGCTGGTATTTTGTCTGAAACTGCTACCTGCCACTTTCCAGACCAATTCCCATAGTTATCTGAACTTCTGCCACTTTCAGCTCTACAGATTCTTTCCCAATTCCTTTTAAGGTCATAGTTCTGCCTGGAATTACATCATCCTGGGCTATCAAATCAGAATGTACTATAGAAATCTGAGATCCTGTTCCCTTATAGCAATGTATTTCTTTCCTCCCACTAATATCTCTTCACCAGCTTTTTTGAGAGGGGTATTATCATTTTTTATCTAAAAACACTGGATTATAGGGGCTACAGGAATGTCTTCTTGCTCAGTTTTTGTGGCTGCCATGGAGACAGAACCTTGGCCACGGTTTCCCTCAGAGGCCTCCATAGTGCCCAAGCAGTATACTTTCTTGTTCTGGCCATTATTCTCCACATTTTTAGTTGTTTTTTTTTTCTTTTTTGTACAATTGAATTGTAAATGACCAGGCTCGCCGCATTTGCAGCATCCGTAATTCCTTCTCTCATCCTGAGGAGATTTGGTAAACTATTCCTCAGAGTTCATTTGGTTCTGAGGACTAGGCCATACCAATTTAGCTGAGGCACCACTCTGGCCTTCATTTCCTGTTGTTTTGCTAAGGTAATTTTTATTAAAAGGCTTCTTATTGTCGTCCCAATTCTGCTTGTTAAAATTTACCTCAGATTTCATTTGGGTCTGAGAACTAGGCCATGCTAATCTTTTCATTTCTAATTGAAATTTCATTTGTTTTAACTCCAGCTCCATTTGTCTTTTTTCCTGCTCAAATGCCATTTGTCTGACATCTTGCTCAGCTTTTCCTATCTTTTCTAATTTCATGGTTCTTTCTTTGATCGCTAATTCTTTCAATTTAAATTCCTGTTGTGATTTCCATCTTAGAAAATTGTGAAAGCTTAGGATACTTGGTCTTTCAGAGGCATTTTTCTCTGTCTCTAACTGCTCTCCTAAAGTTAAAGGGTCTCTATTTCCCTCCATTTCCTGACGTACCAAACTTTGTAGCTCTTGAGATTCAGTCTTCATTATTACTGGTCTTTTAGTTCCTTTGGGAGGCATATTTATCTCAGTGACATTTTCTAGAGTGTGTTTCTACTGATTTTATAATGGACCTGTCTTTTTTTCTTTTACTTCCAGTCACTTAAATGATTTCTATTTCAAGCAAAGGCTTTTTCTCCTCTTCCCTTAGATCTACTCTGACCCTTTTTTCCACAAGTGCTCTCTAAATTCTTAGAGCCTTGAGCCTTAAGCTAGCCCACTGGGTCTTCAAATCTTGAGGTAAAAAACAGGAATTTTCTTTCAGAGTCATTCCCATCTTAGACTCCCCCCAGATCTGAGTTCAGAAGCCCCCACCACTAAACTTTTCCCAAAAGCTCTAGTGAGGAATCAAATTTCTTTGCCAGAGACCTCTGTCTAAAAGGTACCCTTGACTCAAGAGAAATTCTTTTTAAACTCAGGCTTGACTGGATTTCTTCGTATCCAAACTCAGGCTTCACTGGATTCCTTCATATCCCACTGGCTGGATACCAATTGTGGCATTCGCCCCTCGTGCCCCTTGCCTGACCGTCCAGACACAGAGCACACAAAGGCAAACTACTACTCCTTTTCACCCCGCTGCCACTAGTTGATCACTAATTCAACTTTAATTATGGAAGGATGAAGATGGAGGTGCAAACTCCACTGTCTTTTAAATAAAACTTTTTAATTGATTACAGATGTTATTATTAATCATAGGTAACTTCTATTATCATTAATCACAAACTTCTATTTGTTATTACAGTTCTTATTCTCTTTTCACTCTAATCACCTCAGATCCCCCAAATACCACACTCTATCTCCTTCTCCACTCTCTCACTCTCCCTGACTCTGACTGACTGACTCTTACTTACTGACTCCCTCTCTGACTCCACCTCTTTATTACATATCTCTCGGCTCCACCTCTCAGCAACATGAATATGCATGAACAATTAACATAACAAGCATGAACCATTGACATAATAAAGGGGAACGCTACAAAGAGCTGTTGGGAGGCAGAGCCAGAGAAACTAGAAGGGAGGGGTGAGTCAAAGTCTTGAGTTCAGTCAGAGAGACTGAGAAGAGGGAAAGAGTTTAGGGGTTTGAAACAAAGAGTGTTTAAGGAGTGATTAGTCAGAGTGTGGCCTGTATTAATTAAGATAGAAGAAGTTAAAGTAAAATACTGAAGCTTTATAAGAACCTGCTTAAAAACTATTCCTAAAACAACTTGTAATCAATAAACCTGTGTCTGTTTAAAAGTTCAGTAATGAATGGACCTCAGTATTTCATAAGAAATATAGGTTGATAAAGAGATCAACTGATGGCAGTGTGTTAAAGGGCATGTTGGGATACCTTTGTGAGTTCTGTGTTTGGTGAAACAAACAGGGGCCACAGGGCAAACGCCACAGCTGGGCACTGCTTTGAGAAAAGGAGGGGGGCTAGAATAAATTATTAAAGATTCTGCTATTTATTTTTATTTTTATTATTGAACTGATGGCTCCTGTTATTGAACTGATGGCTCCTGTGAATCTTAAACTTCTAGGACAATGTTTCAGACCATGAGAGGGAAATACTTCAAAATGTATTTGTTCCTGATACACCCACTGAGATTTATGTCCTACTAAATTAAATTAGTCTTATACCTCAGTAAATCTGCATAGGAAATTGATATATTTGTCCTTATCGGAAAGCATAGACTGGCAGAGTTACTTTCTTAGACAATGACTCCCAGAATTTCCAAGAATCCAGATTCTGATTCCAGAGTGTATGTGAAGGGATTCTTTAATTAGCTACAGATCTGCCACTTTCACTGACATCATTCCCACTATACTGGTGTAACTAGTATTTCTTCACCAATGGATACTGGCCATTGGTGAAAAACTAATGCAACAATCAATGGTTTTGATTTGCAAAGTATGAAAAAAAAATCTATATTAATTAGCATATTGTGCAGATTTATACACAGTGCAATCTGACCTAATTTGCATGATATGCTAATTAGGCTGCCCATATTAGGAAGAGTGGAAGATAGCAACCCTATTTTGAGGCAAACGGGGTGGAAAAGAAATGTAGGAACAAAATAAAGAGACCGCCCCCCCCCCCATGAAATTAGCAGCATGTCCCTACTCCACTGATCCAAATTTGCATTGTCCGAAGGACTGGGGAAAGGGGCAGAGTATTAGATCTTCCCTACCCCCACATCAAGGTCTTGCCTCTCCACCAAGAGACCAGCTACTTATGTTTGTAAGAAGCCATTGCCGCAACTGCAAATTGTATGACCAGCATCTCATCTACTTTTGTGGGGAAAGGAGTAGCTTACTTTGTGCGTTGCCTTGATGCAATTGTGTAACCAAGCAATCTCTTTGCCGCTATGATGCAATATTGACAGAGCTATATTCATCATCCGTTAACCTGTGCTCTCCTAGTTTTACCATTAGGAAAAGGTAATTAAGACTGTTTATCATAGTGTTTACACAATGTAATTTAAGCAGTTATGAAGCAGCCCCAACTCTGCATCTGTCCCATATTCCATGGCCCGCAAAACCAGCCAGCTTAGCTTCCTCCCCGGTATATAGCAGGACTGCAGGTGCAGACTGATAGGCTTTTAGGTGAGGACAAAACTGATGAGCCCTTATTGGACATTTGGCAACCACTTATTTTTCGTCATGAATGACAGGCCATAAGATTTATTTATCTATTCCATTTTTATATAAATGTGTGTGTGTATGTGTGTGTGTGTGTGTACACACACATACTGCCCCATTAGTGCATAGCACTATTCTGGGTGGTTAACAACAGAATAATAAAACATCTAAATAAATGAATCAAATAAAATCAAACACCACTTATAATAGAAGAGGCGTGTTCTCTGAATGCAGGAGCAGAGAAGGAGGCATAAGGCCACAAGATGTTTAGAAAGAGGAGGCAACCTCTCTTAGCTGGATGGAACTGTGGGACCATAAATATGTGGTTTTCATGTACCAAACTACAAAATAAAAGAAGTTGCAATCTCTCTCTCTCTCTCTCTCTCTCTCTGCCTCTCTTTTGTTCATTGTACCATACAGAAAAATACCCAGTATGGTATGAAGAAGAAATCTGACCTGCATTTGAAATTAGACTGTAACCTTCACAATGTTTCCTCCCCCACTTCTTTTTTTGGTTGCTTGGTGCTGTAATCATACAGCTGGATTAGGCATGCTTATATCGTTTTTCACAGATGCACAATTAAAAACCCAAGTGTTTGCAACTGAAAAGACAGACCTGCATTAGGAAGAAGGTAAATTAAAATAGATGTAGAATGTATTCTGCATGTATTCTAAAGCTGCTCTTTACTGTAAGGAGCATCATAGCTATATTTAGCAATGAATCTTGTCTCGTGCGAATTCCCAGGTACTGTGATTGGAGCCATGCCCTAGGTCATTTCAATCCCTGAGAGAGGAAGTACAAGAAGCAATGTTTGCTCTTCATTCAACATGCAGTAATACACAGTTTTGTTGATACCATGTAAGAAGATGAAGAATGTTCATTGCACACAAATGCAGTTTTTAGCCTGATGGATTGCAGATCAAAAGGTTAAAGAGAGAATTTATTAAGAATGAGCAGTGACAATTTAAATAAATCAGATGTTTTTGCCGAAGATTGCGCTGTGATTTTCTCCAATTATTCCTGACATTTCACCCATTCATATCGTGATGAGAGTTAATAATGCAAAGAGGGGAAGAAAGACTCTTGTCTCCTTGTTTATTCATTGTTCTCAAGGAGCTAAGCTGTTTATAAAGAGATGTTATTTGTTATTTAAATCACTTTTACTGAAGTTGTTTATTTCCTTCTTTGAGTTTCTAAAAATATTGCTTCCAACAATTACAGTGCCTTTTTGAAATGTCTACTCAATTCACAGTGTTTTGTGTTGGAATTCTTTGTTAAATGGGCCCAGGTGTTGATGAATTAAACAATCTAGAGTGAACTGAAACCAGTAGAGGCTCCAAAATGGGGTAGGATGTGGAGACAGAAAGAAATGGGTTGTTAAAACTCATGGAGAAGCTATTTGGTATAATTTTTAACAGTACATTTCCACAGACACTGCAAGTAAGCCCTATCACACTCGACAGGATTTGCTTCCAAGTCACATTTATAGGATTATGTTCTAAATTATATGCATAAAACACAGTTTAAAAATTAATCATAGAATCATGCAATTGCAAAGCTGGAAGGAACCTCAGCTCCTTGCAAAAGCAGAAAATCCACTGCTAAAGCAACGGTGAAAAGTGGTCATCTAACCTCTGCTGAAAACCCTCCAGTATAGGAGAATCCACCAACTCCTGAAGCAATCAATTCTACTGTTGAAAAGCTTTAACTGTCAGGAAGTTCCTCCTAATGTTTAGTCAAAATGGCCTCTCTTGTAATTTGGATCCATTACTTTGACTCCTGCCTTCTGGAGCTAGACAAAAACAAAAGCAAACAAAACAAAACAAAAACCTTGTTGCATCTTCCATATGCTGGCTCATCAAATAATTGAAGATGACTATCATGTCACATTTGACCAAACTCCGGGAAGCAGTGGAAGACAGGAGGGCCTGGCATCCTCTGGTCCATGGGATCATGAAGAGTTGGACACAGTTTAATGACACAACAACAACAACAATCATGTCACCTCTGTCTTTTCCCTTGGCTGAACGTGTCTGATTCTCTGAATCATACTTCATAAGGCTTAGTTTCCAGAACTTTTATCATCCTGGTCACTCTCCTCAAGACATGTTCCAGCTTGTAAACATTGTTTTTAAATGGGGGTGCCAAGAATTGGCAAGAGTATTCCAGATAAGGCATGGACAAAACAGAGCGGAGTGGTACTATTAATTCCCTTGATCTGGACAATATACTTTTGTTAATGCAGCCTGGTATAGTATTTCGTTTGGATTTGAGTTTTTTGCTGCTATGTCACATTGTTAACCCATTTTTAGGCTGTGGTCTACTAAGACTCCTAGCTCCTTTTTACAAGTGCTACTTTGGAACCAACTGCCTGCTATCCTGAATTTGTATACACTTCTCCCTTCAACAGCGCTGGAACACCATGTAGTTCAAAATCCATGTATAACTCTTATGCCCCTCAAAATATATCTACAAAGTATAAAGAGTTGATCCACACATATACCTCCCCTAACCTGCATCAGCCTCCTGACATGCACCAATACCATCTCCAGCTGCCATGACAGGAGAGGAAGCCAACTGGGCCACTACCATCAGACCAAGGGCTGCCACATTGCTAACAACATGGCCCTAGGTAAGCCTGAGACCCACCTTTCTCAGGCTACTTCCTGGAGACAAATAATTGCACTTGATTGATTGATTGATTGATTGATTGATTGATTGATTGATTGATTGATTGATTGATTGATTGATTGATTGGAGGTGGAACTGTGAATAGCAAAAACCATGCTACTCAGATCCATGTATCTCGTTTTGCCACCTAACTGCAGGACTACGTTTTTTCTTGTTGAAACTTAATTTTGTTAGGTCCAGTTCTCCAATCTATCAAGTTTCTCTTAAATTCTGATTCTGTTTTATTAGCTGTCACCTCAAGGTTTGTGCCCTCTGCAAACTTGATCAGCATTGCTTCCACACCATCATCCAAGTAATTTATAAAAATATCGAATAACAGTGGACCTAAAACAGAAACCTGCGGTATCCCATTTGCCACTTCTCTTCAGGATGACAAGGAATCATTGATAAGTGTTCTTTGTATACTGCCTATCAACCAGCTACAAATCCATATACTGTAACAGTAACACACTTTTGTTCACATATGCTCACAGGAATATCACGGGGGACTTTGTCAAAAGGCTTACTAAAATCAATATACACTATGTCCACAACATTCTCCTCATCTATCAGGTTCCTATTCTATTTTATTTTGTAGATTTCAATTTTGTTCTATGGTAAGTGATAATATGAAGGAGAAGGAGAATACAAGAATAGCTGATATCCTGGGAAAAGTAAACAGAAAAATACAATCCCTGACCTCTTGAGCAAGAGCTGAAAGAAGCTGTCATCTGAAATTCTAGAGAGTTGCCAAGAACTGGTATAGATAATATTGAGCTACATGGACCAATGGTCTGACTCATTACCACTTACCCTCTTCTAGTCACAGCGTGGGATGGGCAAAATGCAGCCTTCACATTTTAAGATCATAAGCAGAGGCCTTCCTCTTGGTCCCAACACCTTCACAGGTGTTGATGGGTACACGGGAGAGGACCTTCTCTGTTGCTGCTCCCAAACTCTGGAAGTCCCTCCCACAGAAAGCTGGCCTGGCCCCATCTTCGTTGTCCTTCTGCAAGCAGGCAAAGACCTTTTTCTTCAGACAAGCTTTCCCTTAGCAACAGGCTGCCTGGGTGAGGTTTTTAAATAGATTGTTGTATCTCACCACTTTGCTTGTGTTTCTGGTGTTGCTTTTGTTTACTGTTTTTTAAGTGTGGTATTTGTTCGATCCATTTTAGTATTTTCTGTTTTAAGCTTTAAATATTGTCTTTTAAAGATGTAAGCCACCTGGGTCCTTTTTAAGGAAAAAGGTGGGTTAAAAATATATGAAATAACTAAATATTACACTGCAGCTCCCAGTAGTATTCCCTTTGCTCGCTAGGTTTGATGGGAACTGCAGTTCAACAGCATCTGGAGGTTTGCATTTTCTCCACCCCTGTCCTAATGGGACAAGACAAAGAAGCTCTGACCAAATTATTCCTCATTGTTACAGAGCCTCAGAGAGATTATTGTCATTAAAACCACATTAATAATCCAACTATTGTCAATGCAGCATAATTAACAATAATTTACCTACCACTTTTAGGTGCAGATTGCTTTATTTTCCTTGGCCACAATCCACCAGAGAATTATGTGTGCTTAAGCTCATTGATCTCAAAGCATGTAGTCATTTTGTTCTAGCTGAATTATGAAGGCCACTTATGAATATGAGATGGTTTAGCAGGGCCTGAGGGTGTTCCCACTATCCAGCCCAAGGGGGTTGTTTTACATACAGAATTGCCAGCATACAGCCAACTTGATCCTCTCATTAATTCTGCATTATACCACCAAACCTCTCAATTGTCCCTATTCATGAAGGATAGTTCCTCTTTTCTGGTGTCTCTTTCTAATATCCCTTGTTTGTCTCCATTCTTTGCCTTTTGCAGAAAATACTGTATCTTTAAAAGCAAATGCTCAGAGTTTGACACTCTCACAAAAGTCTGCAGAAATTGAGTACATGAAACTGGAAGTCCATGTTACACACATGTAATAAAATGCCAATAGCAGCTGTTCCAGGGAGAGCTTCTCAGGAGGGCTCATAGCTTCTGGGTACATGGAAATGATATACAAAATATGATCACTGTAGGCAATTAAAATAAACATGTTGCAATTCTTCTATGCAAAACAGATTTAGCAGGAAGCAGCAGGAAAGTGGCAAAAAAGAGGGGGGTTCTTAATATATCCCTTACCTGGCTTTTACCTGGAACATCTTGCAGAGATAGAACGAGAGTGTGTGCATATTCAGGTGGTTCTGACTATTCATGAGAGAGCAAGTCTTCAGTGCTGGGAACTCCTCCTCGCACTGTTTCCTGTACTGACCAATATGTAGCAAATGACTTTTTGGGATTTGGAACTAGCCTTCTCTAATTCTTCACTAGTTCTGTCATCTGTTGTACGCATTTCTGTTTAGGTTGGCTTTCACTGGAAAATGGTGTTATGAATAGGTAATAAAATTAGTAATAATAGACAATAATGGAATTAAGATAAGGCCTGGCCAATGGAAGGCAAAGGTGCCTGGACTGTGCAAAGCAAGTGTCCAAAGGGCAGAGTGCTCCATGTAGAGAAAAAAAAACCTGTAAATAGGTGTTTGAACTATCAGATCAGCAGAAGAGGAACTGATAAGCCACAGAATCAACAGGAATCATAGGAAAACAATTATAACAGATGTGATCTGGAAGCAATGAGAAAGCACTTCAAGCAGAGAACCCCAAAGCTACAAAAACATGAAAAAATGAGGTGTTTATTGGGAAAGACACCCATATAAAAGGCATGCCAATCTTGCTCACACATCCCTTTGTTTGCCCTGGTCAGCCAGCAGTAGGGGATGAAAGTATGAGTGTGTGTACACAAATGTATTAATTTACTAAGTACTCAGAATTAAATTAGATACTGTACATAGCACTAAAAATCCAATTGGTCTCTGTGGCATTTCTCTCTCTCTGATATACCAGCTTATAAGCAGCTGTGAAGAATCTTTAGGAATTTGTAATGACAGTTGTTGCTGTTGTTATGTGCCATCAAGTCCAAACTGACACACAGTGATGCTAATAGGCCTTTCAAGGTAAATGAGATAATTAAAGAGTGCTTTTTTTCAGCTCTACTGCCCCCCATGAGTTTCCATGGCTGAGTAAGGATTCAGACCTAGCCCCCCTGAGTCTTATCCCATCATTCTGTCTACTGCACCACTCTCGGTATTGAACAACATTTGTAGGCTGCTTGCATTCCATGCATCCTTTATGTGCCTCTTTATTTGATTTTTTTTATCTGCAGTTTGTATTTTGGCATATTTTGGCTGTTTTTTAAAATAATTTTTACTCTATCTTACTATTTTGAAATTCTGTGATATAATAAACTCTTTTAAATATGTTAGGCACTTGTACATTTTGCAAGAAAGATGAGCACAAATTCACCCTTCTCTGTTAATTTACTCACTAAACAAAAAAAAACTATAGTGGTGACTTTGTTGATATTATATTATCAATATGTATGTGTAGCATAAATAATGTACATGATAATAATGTCACAGGACGATTTCACCATTAGTAAGTAATAAATTCAAAGCTTGTCAAAGTTATTTTTGGAATACAACCTGCAAAATCCTTCAGTGCTGACTGAGGGTTTCTGGGAGCTGTGATCCAAAATACTGTATAACTTTCCAAGCCTTTCCTCAACTTCGCAGGATGTTCTTACCAAGAATCACACATACATTAATGCCTGCACTGGCAGACTAGATACCCAAGTCTCTCTATCAGCCACCTTGACCCAAGCTCCATCCCCAAATGTACTGCTCGAAACAATTCTGCATTGTACTTGAGGAAGGGACTGCAATTATCAAAAGCATGTGTCAATAAATAAATAAATCTCTAAGAAACACAGCTTTCCTGGAAATTCCTGCTGAAGGCAAGGGTGAAAGTGAGGCACAGAACATCATATTCAATACTGCACCCAGGCAAGATCACTTCACACACAGAAAGGGACTCTATTAATGTTTAAGCACATTTTGCCCTTAGGTTCACTTTAAAAAACACTCAAGAGTATTCATGTGATTGTGTGTGTAAGGTGGGGTGGGGAAGAGGGGAAAAGAGATTTTGCTTCTTTTGCAGAAAAAAGCTCCCACAAGTCCACAGGCACCATGCCATAGGTTTCAATGTTTAAAGACTGGGTTAAGTGAGCAATCCTTACATTCTTCTTTTAAAAAGAACAGATGTAAATATAATTATAAAGCAATTCATAATTGAGTGGTGGTACAACGATCATGCTTAGGGAGCAAGAGCACTACTCTACCACCACCCAGTTAAGATTATCTTTGTGCACCTATCCTTTTTTTTAGTCTTAAAAATAACTTTCAGCTCTGCTCTCTTGTGCCTTGTTTTTCAATGAATAGCTGAGGTTGGAATATGATCCAGTGTGTTACGTACAGTCAGATAAATGTTCCAAGTAATTTTTAAAATTTAAAATATTTTTACTCTGCCTTTCGCCTAAAAAGGGACACTAAGTGGCTTACATCAGTAAAAACACAATATTGAAAGCTAAAAACAGTAAATTATTCAACCATTTTGAAATAATTAAGTAACGTTTATATTAAAAATTAAAGATTAAAACAGATTTAGAAACAACGAAAATACAAACCATCCCATTAAAAAACTTCTCTTAGACAGCCAGTCCCTAAAGAGAAGCCTGCCTGAAGGAAAGGTCTTGGTGGATCTCCTGGGAGGGAGTTCCAGAGTCTGGGAGCAAGGACAGACAGAGAAGGTCCTCTCCCCTGTCGCCACCAAACACACCTGGAAGGACAGAGAAAGGCCTCCCCAATTATCTTAACACCCGGGCAGGCTCATAATGGGAGAGGCGGTCCTTGAGATAGCTCGGACCCAGGCCATTTAAAGCTTTATAAGTGAAAAACCGCTGTTTGAACTATGCCCAGAAATGCATTAGCAGCCAGTGGAGCTGCTGTAACTAATGGGTGTTGTGATCCCTGTAACTAGTCCTCGTTAACAATCTAGCTGCAGGCTTTTGGACCCACGGAACAGTTTCCAAAGCCAGGGTCTGAAGGGTTACAGTAATTCAACCGGGGTGTAACTAAGGCATGTGCGCTCGGCCAGATGACCTCTCCATGAACACTAAGTATGACGAATTTATTTATTTCTTTATTTCAAAAGACCCTTCAGCTGGCGCCTTTTGGACCAAGCGTACATTCGTACTCCAACCTCCCTCCCGCTTCTGGTTGCTGGCAGCACTGCATGGAAAACCACGTTTCCCGGCAAGCCTTTACATCCTGGTTACCGTCCACCCGAATGAGTCGATGGTGCGTTGCATTCTGGGTCTCGTAGTCTTTACGAGGGACACCGGCTCTTAGGCCGCGAGCGAAGGTGACTGGAGCCGGCTTGGCGAAGTCAGGGAGTTGTCGTGGCAGAAACGTTGCCGGTTCCAAGACCACATTTCCTCGGGAAGGAAAAGGGAGGCGGCGGAGGGAGGGGAGGGTTTAGGGGTGCGTGTTTGTGTGCAGCGGAAGCCTCGGCGAGATGACGGCGCCCGTGTCGCCCTTGGTTACGGGGCGCTGCCTTTTGAGGGCAGCCCGTCGGCGCTTCGGTCCCCTGCTCGCCGGCTGCTCTGAGGCCGGCCCTCCGCGGAAAGGTTAGTGGCTTTGGTCAGGGGCTCGCCCGCACTCGGAAGGGGCGGCTGGCGCCCCAAGTGAGCTCCGGCTCCCTCACGGGAACAGCTTCCTCCAAGCTAATCTGTCCAAAAGAGGAGCTCCCTTGGCTTCCTTCAGCTCCCGCGTTGGTGAGTGGCAGGAGCCCCAAAGAGGGTGAGCCGCCTTCAGGGACGGAGAATGGCTCCTTTTCCTGCCCCCGAGTCTAAGGGATAAAAGACCTGGAGAGCCGTCGTGAGTCCCATCCTCAGAGAACAGGGGAAAACAGCCTTAAAATCGGTGGTCTTGGACTGGTGATGTGTATTAAAGTAGCCTCGCAGGCTGCTCAGAGGGGGAATGGCCACGTTGTTTTGGCAGGCTGTGTTGGCAAGAAAAAAAAGGGGGGGGCTAGATACTAATAATATAAAGAGGCAACATCAAAAGAAACAAAACAAAACCAGGACAAAAACATGTGGCACCTGAAAGACTAACTGTTAGATTTCAGTGTGAGCTTTTCTGGATCATGTCCACTTTTGTCCTTTTTTTCCTATTTTATTTATTTATTTATTTATTTATTTGATTTGATTTTTATCCCGCCCCTCTAGACCATGTCTACTCAGGGTGTCTTTAGATTTTGCCTGATATGCTTGCACAGACTAACGTGGCTACCTCTTCTAAAATTATTAACATAAAAAGACTGTGCTTTCTTCCCACCACCACCTCCTTGTTTAAAAAGTTTCAACCTCCAATGTCAAGTTCAAATATTGTGTTCCTAGTTGCAGTTTTTGTATTAAGTTCAGGATCAATAACAGCCAAGAGGGAATTGTTTCTTTCAGCAAAAGCAGGAAGGACTCAATCACCATTGTGCCCCCAAATCCTACTGTAGAAACCTGAGATTTTTGTCCATAGCCAGTTTTCAGACAGCATAGAAAGCTCTGGCAGGCAGACAAGGGAATAAAGTTTTGTCATGTTGTACTAGCACAATTCTGGCTTTAGCCAATAGCCCTGTAAACTACTAAATTTTGTACATGGATTTTAAAAAATACTGTAATCCTAGTCCTTACAGTGCAAAACACTGGAAGACAGACCTCTGTCTTGAGAGTTTTACTGAAGCCATCCAAATCCACCAGTCAGTATCTAGTGCAAAAGCCAGTCGTGGAATTAAAGGATACAGAGCCACTGAGCCTAAGCCCTAGGGTATCAACGCTGAGCTTTTTTGCAGTCACCTTAAGCCTTAAGAAACCATCGTCTTTCAGAGCCCTACCAAAGATTTGTATATAGCTGTTAAAAAGCCAGTTTTGTTGCCACTCTATCAGCTGCTGTTTGAATTAAAATTCAATTCATAATGTACTTCAGCCCTTCTGTTTGAAGGTTATAGCACTGACTTGAGAGCATGACCTTCCTGAATATGAATTTTCCATTATAGTTATTAGCCTATATGTAGAGAATTCTTATGATGGCCATAACAAAGGGCAGGAGTATTTAATGGGATATATTGATTAATATGGCAAGTAATAGTACATTAGCACTATGGGATGGTGCATAAGTTAAAACAATAAGGCCTGTCACGCAGTGATTAAACTGCACAAGCTTCTCTTTACAACCCAAGTTCAATCCTGATGAGTTTGGTAGCCAGCTGAAGATTGGTACCCACCTCATGGGTGTGTGTGTGTGTGTGAGATGGTGATGTTCCTTGCATAATTATGTTGTGAACCACCCAGAGAGTGGCTCTAACACTATGAGTCAAAACAATAATAATATTGTACATAGAAAATAGCTTCCATTGACCTAAATAAAATACACTTCAGGGGGCAGCTTTTATTGAAAGAAGAATGCAAACTTAATCTTTTTGAAGAGAAACAAATCACTTTTAAGGTACAAAAATAAATTCATATTCCATATTGATCCCTTAAGTATTGCTCAGAATGAAAAGAACAAGAGCAGCACATAACTACGGCTTTACTAGTGTATTCCATATGCCAGTTTAATTTCCTGTGGAGGATAAAGCTACTATTCCCACCCTTACCCAAGCCTGGTCATATAAGATGAGGAATCATTTGCTTTAACATTCATAAAAATTGAATATAAAAGCAAGAAGACTTTAACTGGCAATTCAAATTATTTGAATGGCCAGCTTTAATCTCTCTCTTTTCTTTCTTTTTTCCCCTTTTTTTGTAACCTTTTAGATAGCAACTGACCTTAACATAGGTGCTGCTTAGGTAAAGATCATGCATGAACTTTTGAGGAATGATCCTATATGTATCTACTTGAAAGTTGTTGTTTTCTCGTTAAGTCGTGTCCAATTCTTTGTGACCACATGAACTAGAGCATGGCAGGCCCTCCTGTTTTCCACTGCCTCCTGGAATTGGGTCAAATTCATGTTGGTAGCTTTGATGACACTGTCCAACCATCTCGTCCTCTGATGTCCCCTTCTCCTCTTGCCTTCATGCTTTCCCAACATCAGGGTCTTTTCCAGAGAGTCTTCACTTTGCATGAGATGGCCAAAGTATTGGAGCCTCAGCTTCAGGATCTGTCCTTCCAGTGAGCACTCAGGGTTGATGTCCTTCAAAATAGATAAGTTTGTTCTCTTTGCAGTCCAGGGGACTTTCTAGAGTCTCCTCCAGCACCACAATTCAGAAGCATCAATTCTTCAGTGGTCAGCATGCTTTATGGTCCAGCTCTCACTTCCATACATCGCTACTGGAAAAATCACAGCTTTGACAATGCGGACGTTTGTTCGGCAAGGTGATGTCTCTGCTTTTTAAGATGCTGTCTAGGTTTGTCATTGCTTTCCTCCCAAGAAGCTGGTGTCTTTTAATTTCTTGGCTGTTGTCACCATCTGCAGTGATCATGGAGCCCAAGAAAGTAAAATCTGTCACTACCTTCATATCTTCCCCTTCTATTTGCCAGGAGGTGACAGGACCAGTAGTCATGATCTTAGTTTTTTTGATGTTGAGCTTCAGACCATTTTTTGCGCTCTCCTCTTTCACCCTCATTAAGAGGTTCTTTAATTCCTCCTCACTTTCTGCCATTAAAGTGGTATCATCTGCATATCTGAGGTTGTTATTGCTTCCAGCAATCTTAATTCTGGCTTGGGATTCATCCAGTCCAGCCTTTCACATGATGTATTCTGCATATAAGTGAAATAAGCAGGGGGACAATATACAGCCTTGTCATGCTCCTTTCCCAATTTTGAACCAATCAGTTGTTCCATATCCAGGTCTAACTGTTGCTTCCTGTCCCACATATAGCTTTCTCAGGAGACAGATAAGGTGGTCAAGCACTCCCATTTCTTTAAGAACTTGTCATAGTTTGCTGTGGTCCACACAGTCAAACGCTTTTGCATAGTCAATGAAGTAGAAGTAGATGTTCTTCTGGAACTCTCTGGCTTTCTCCATAATCCAGGGCATGTAAGCAATTTGGTCTCTAGCTCCTCTGCCCCTTTGGAATCCAGCTTGTATTTCTGGGAGTTCTCGGTCCACATACTGCTGAAGCCTACCTTGTAGGATTTTGAGCATAACCTTGCTAGCGTGCGAAATGAGTGCAATTGTACGGTAGTTGGAGCATTCTTTGGCACTGCCCTTCTTTGGGATTGGGATGTACACTATCTTTTCCAATCCTCTGGCCACTGCTGAGTTTTCCAAACTTGCTGGCATATTGAGTGTAGCACCTTGAAAGTAAGCCTACTGAATTCAGTGAGTTTTATGTCTAGGTAAGTGGTATAGAATTGGACACTTGTACTGTCATACCTTTATTTAAGATTGTACAGTTTAGGCAGAAACTGTAAAAAATACACAACTATATTTGCCTGAGTTTCCAAAAAGGAAGGGCTAGAATCTGCTGATTTTGTTCTTGCAATTTTTGTAAAATGAATCGTAAATTTTCAGAAATGTGGTATGTGAAATCATTAATATTCAGAAATTCAGCTCTGTACTGTTTGAAGTAGATATAAGAAATATGAACTCAGGAATTTACAAGTCTGTTTGTAGTCTGTCTCTAAACCATATTTAAAAAGTAAATGATAGTGTAATGCTGTATATCTCTTCTCAGAAACAAGTCTCATTTGATTACATTGCTTTTCAGATTTTAAATTTTAAGTGACCTTGGGGCCATTTCTGAGCAGCAAAAGGTCAGAAATTATTTTATAAATAGAAAAGCAGGGCTTACTTTCAAACTAGTGAGTTTACCATTTAAAGAGTGTGGCCCTATAAAATCATTATGTTCAGAGTGCTTAATTGTATTACTGGTCTAAGTACATATTACTTTAAAATACAGTCATTTTTTGTGTTTTTTCTCTCCATTGGCTGTAAAGCTAATGCTGTTTCTCTGTGTATGTGCTTCTCTTTTATAGCTTACATAGTTCAAGCAGCTGAGAAGGCAACCACTGGCAATTTAACAGATGCTAATTCCAAAGCCTTATTGATCTGCAACGGGCCTTTAGAACATTATGAGTTTCTGATCAAAACAAAGATGCTGAAAAATGATGAACAACAACGTAGGGTTATAGAGAGCCTGCAGAAGCTACATGAAAGCCTTAAAGGCTACAGTATTGGTCCAAAGCACATCTTATCAAAGGTGAGGTTCTATTGGTAAGCATGTCTATCAGTTATAAATCTTCAGTTCAGGGTTTTTTTCTGACTCTTGACTGAATCAGTTGTGTGAGTTGCATCTGGTTTTATACAGAAGAAATTCACTTTACCCAGAATTACTCAATGAAACAACATAGGCTTCACACTCAGGTCTCATTGGCTGAAATCATATGAGTTGTAACTAGAGTAGACCCATTAAATCAATAGAATTTATATAAGTGTTGACTTACCAAATCCCCACTGAGTCAATAGGTCTACTCTAGTCATGATTCCCAGTGTATTGTAGTAGATAGAGTGATGGACTCTGGAGAAGGTTTCAATTCCCACTTGGCCATGGAAACTCACTGGGGGATTGGAACTGGTAAAGCCACTTAAATACAGTATCTCACTTACCTTGAAAGCCCTATTAGGATCACTGTGAATTGGTTCCAACTTGATGGCACAGAATACACACACAGTTGTGACTCACTAATGGAATTCAGCCACTGAATCAATTACTGAACGATAGAATCTATGCATATGTTCTGTTTGCTCCTGTTGGTTCATATTAGTTTAACAGAACCACATGACATTACTGGAGTCTCATATTAATCCTTCCCACTTCCTTTCCATTTCAGAGTTAATTTACTTTTCTTAAGAACTGTGTTTTTTATTGCAGCCAAAACTTTTCTAGATCTGTCATCCCTGTTTGTTCCTTCCTTGTGAACAAGCATGGGTTTTATGAGCAGTGTACAATTAGAACTCTCCCTGACATCAGTTGTGATGTCAGTGATGGAAAGAGGAAAGTTTTTCTCCAGCACATCTGCTTCTCATACTCTCATCATGCTTGGCAGAATCAATGTAACACATTATTTTACCAAAAAGAGCTAATGGACCTAAAATGTCCTTCAGCTTCTGCAGACTACAGTTGTGGAAGTTTGACATAAGTAAATCTGAATCAATGGGGGAAAGCCACCACATTTCCAACAGTTCTTTGAACTAAACACAAACAATGATCTTAATCTTAGCAGTAATAATAGTGAGCTTTTAGGCATATTTAAAGAACATTTACACACAGCTTTTTTTGCTCTTCCCATTTTCTCCAATGTGTT
This sequence comes from Pogona vitticeps, assembly GCF_051106095.1. Taxonomy (NCBI): domain Eukaryota; kingdom Metazoa; phylum Chordata; class Lepidosauria; order Squamata; family Agamidae; genus Pogona; species Pogona vitticeps. Next base: position 96,627,853 of record NC_135783.1, on the reverse strand, counting down.
GTAGCTACCAGACCTTTGATACATTAGCTTTCACAGCAGGTTTGTTGTAGTCCATTTTAGCTTGAGAAACTTGGTTGAGTTTTTCTTTGCAATAAATACTGTATTTTTCTCTGTATAAGACGCCCCCATGTATAAGACGCCCCCCCCGCTTTTCTAACCCAAAATTAAGAAATCTAAGTGGGGCTTAGCAAGTGTAGGGGGAAAGGGATCAAAGCCACAGGATCGCTTAGATCCCTGCTTTCTCCCTTCGTGGTAAGCCCCTTGGGGCTTAGAAAAAGGAGAGGGAAGGGATCAAAGCAATCTTGCAACTGCACGATCATTTTGATCCCTTTCCCCCTTATACAGCCACGAAATTGCTTTGATTCTTCCCACCTTTTGTTGAGCCCCATGGGACTTAGCAGGCAGAGGGGAAAGCAGGGATCAAATTGTTCCTGCAGGGCTTTGATCCCTGCTTTCCTTTTGCTAAGGATTAGCAAGTGAAGGGGAAAGCAGGGATCAAAGCCCTGCAGGAACAATTTGATCCCTGCTTTCCTCTTCACTTGTTTTTGTACTCTCCTCAGCGTACTTCCGTGTATAAGACAGTCCTCAATTTTTAGTCTAAAAATTTTCGACAAAAGTATAGTCTTATACACAGGAAAATACGGTATGTGTTTGTATACAGTGTTTTTTAATTTAGATATTATCAGTACAGAATAAAATGTCATTGTTTTCTTAACTCACAGTTGTTTACCAGACAGAAGCCTCCGATGGGCCTTTATGTCTATGGTGATGTTGGTAAGTTTGAAGGTTTTAACAGTAGTATATCAATATACTGTATCTATATATCTATATAAGTGTCTAATATAATATTTGTCAAACTGTACCTTGTCAGTAGAATCAAACTTTTCCAGTCATGGCCATGGGACTCTGCACTCTGGCTTTAAGGTGCTAATCATTTATAATGGCTGAGCTTGGAACCTGCAAAGCAAATCTAAGTATTGTCAGGCATCAGATAGCAAGTTGATCTACTTATACTGATCTACTTATGATTTATTTATTTTTAATTTACAAATATTGGGAATTTATTTTATGATACATGGATTGCCTCGGAATGCTGGTTGCTAGGTTGTATCCAATGGGCAACAGCATGCTACCAACTGGGGGTGACTCTCCATGTCCTGCCTGAGATTCCCCAGAAGTATTTGAGTACCCTGCATTTGAACAGTGTGATGGGCTAAATATTCCCTGGGAGGGAAGGAGAAAGAAAAATAAGTTGAGATATTATATTTATTCATAGCAAACAATGTTTGGGGCATGTCCAGTGGAATCACTTATTATACTTTTGGGGTTTGATATTATATATTTGCGAAGGCTTTCACGGCCGGGATCTAATGGTTGTTCTGGGTTTTTCGGGCTTTTTGGCCGTGTTCTGAAGGTTGTTCTTCCTGACGTTTCGCCAGTCTCTGTGGTCGGCATCTTCAGAGTACAGGTTGCTGTCCTCTGACGATGCCGGCCACAGAGACTGGCGAAACGTTAGGAAGAACAACCTCCAAACCCCGCCAAAACATGGCCAAAGAGCCCAAAAAACCCAGAACAACCATTTGATATTATACTTCAGATTCTGAAATTACAAATGATCCTGTCCATGAAAGCTGAAGTATTGCTTCCCAAAGATAGTGGTTTTATGCTTCCCAAAGATAATGATTTCATTAACTCAATGCTAATGAACAGTCATTACTGTAATCAGTACATAGTATTTTAAATTAACAGCCTGTTGGGTATATGTATGTTTTATTTAAAGGCACAGGAAAGACAATGGTGATGGACATATTTTATTCTCAGTTAGAAGCAGAAAAGAAAAAAAGAGTCCATTTTCATGGATTCATGCTGGATGTGCACAAACGTAAGTTTAGATCTCTCATCTTTCTTATATTGAATTGAATCCACTAGTGATGGAGGGGGTACAGTGGGGTCTTGACTTAAGAACGGCTCGAGTTAAGAACATTTTGACTTAAGAACCACTCTCATAGGAAAATATTGACTTGACTTACATACTTAGATTTGAGTTACAAACTGGAAAAAAACCACGTGGGAGGCAGGGAAAGTGCAAAATTTGAACTTTCAGTTAACTGTTGACCAGTGAAAAGGGTGCCCGTCTGCTTCCCCACTCCTCCCAGCGTTTAGAGAGTGGATTGGGAGACAGTCTTCAGACTGCCTGGTACTGTACTGCCTGGACTGTATTTTCCCTGCCTTCCCTGAACCTTTCTTGACCTAAGAAAAAAAGAAACAAAATATCCCCCTCTAGTGGTCGGAGGCAGAATAGCAGCTTCCCATTAGTTTCTATGGACAGAAAAGAGCAGATACGGATCAAATGGTTTTCAATGTATTCCTATGGGAAATGCAGATTTGACCTGCAAACTTTTTGACTTGAGAACTGCCTTCCAATACGGATTAAGTTCTCAAGTCAAGACCCCACTGTACTTTAATTTTTCCATGGAAATTTTTCCAGTGCTTGATTTTTCCTTGGAAATGTTTCAATTTCTAGAGAAAGTTTTGTTGCTTAAAATTCATGGACAACAAAATGAATGGGTGCCAAATAGTCTAAATCTGCATTTAAACTAAGTGCAGGAGATTCTACAGTTCAACGTTGAAACTGAAGGTGTCCCTATGACCTCAGTCAAAAAAGAGTAAACTCTCTGTTGGAAGTAGATGATTATCGCAGTATAATCATGCACAACTCCTTGGCATGCTAAAATTAACCTGCTGGCAGTTTTCAGTACACTTTTCCTTAAATTCAGAGAAGAAGATAAAGGAAGTAGATGTAAAAAAAGTATTCTGATAAAAATAATATCCATTTAAAGCTTCAAATCTGCTGGAAAGTAATATTTAAACCACATTATATGTACTTAATTTTGTCCTTATAACATATTTCAGTTCAAATATGTACAGGTTGTTGTGTCATTAAAATGTTTTGTTTAGTAAATGGAAGTCAAATGAAGATTCTGAATCTAACTGTACTTTGTTCAAGGCACAGTCTATTTTAAGATTTCCAAATGTTCCAAAAAATCCACATTATTGAAATCAGGCTTTTGTGCTTATAAGATACTCTGCTGAGTCATTTTTCTTGCACTGGTGAGATAGCTTTAATCTGAAATAAGGGAATTAGATCATTTGTGGAGAAGTTGTAATATTTTCAGTGGAAGAATGCATTCTTGAAATGTTTTCAGTCTGGAAAGTGATGCAGGGAAAACTACAGCAAATATTACATGTGCAAACTTTCCTTTCTGGTGATGCTCTCAGACAATGCAGTTTGTCCATGGTTGCACAGCTACAGCTACACATACTGTGATGAGTGATTTTGGATAGTTCTTCTCTGAGGAAGCACAGTGGAAATTTGAACTCCTTGCCTCAACTCAGAAGCCAGTTTAGGTTAGAAACACTCATAACTTTAACTGAAAGGTGGTGTGATGTATTCCTCTTACTCTCATTTTCTGATATCTGCTCTGAAAATGTGTAAAAATTCTTAGTCAAAGGAGATTGAGCAACAGACTTTAAAAGTGAGCTGCAGAGAATGAGATATGTGGAACATGTACAGTAAGTTAGGAAAAGGCAATAAAAAGAGCACAATTTTTCCATACATATTTCAACTAGTGCACCTCTTCCTGTTCATACACATATTACAGGCTAAAACTATCTGCATGCTGTTAGCCGAGTTGCAGTGGTGTAATAGAATATCTGCATTCTGCAAATATTATGCCAGTGCTTGGGATCACAAAGAAGAGGGGAAAGTGCCATCAGAGGCATGGGCTTGAATTGGTCCCTGTTAAGTGTGGAAAGAGAGATTATCATTGCCAAAATCGGCTCCTAATTTAACTCTTTAGTTACTTCCTTCTCTGCAGACATAGCAGCTGTTTGTGTACCACAAGGGGCTGTAGCATGTGCCTCCCTTCCAAAATACTGGATTATTCTCATTATCCTGACAAAGAGCTATTCTAATTAAATCCTCTGCCTTCCAGCCTCTTTGACATAGATAAGCATTCTTCACAATTCCCCTACCTCTTTGACCATTTCCTCCTGTCCTCACCGTTTTGCTGATTCCTAAGAAATACTTTACTATGCTTCTCAATTTTTTAAAGTTTTCCTCTCCATGGTATAAATAGATTACTATAATTATAGAAATGCCATTCCCTCCCCCCTTTCATCTTTTATGCAAGAACACCTTAATTTTATTCTGCATATATAGATACAATTTAAAAAACTGTTTGAAAATATATCCAGTGCTTTTACTATGTCTGTGTGTTATGTTCAGGAATACATCGCCTTAAACAGAGTTTGCCAAAAAGGAAACCTGGATTAATGGCTAAATCATATGATCCAATAGCCCCTGTAGCTGCTGAAATAAGTGAAGAGGCTTGTCTCCTGTGCTTTGATGAATTTCAGGTAAAGTACAAACAAACTGTAAGAGGTGTATATTTTGCTCTTTTTTTCCCTAGAAAGAGGATGAAAGTTAATATTATACTCCCCAAATTGTGCCATCTGAAGACTCTTTGCTGTTGCCACCCAACTTCACTGCATGGAATGTTGCCATTATGTTATTCAGAGGTTGTCTGTAGAAATATGTGTAGACAATCAAAACCCATAATTAGTGCCGTGTACATTAAAAACAACTACAGGTTGTGTATAGGAAACCTATGTCAACTCTTTCCTGAGTAGTTGGATCGTGGAACATCAACTGATATTAATTCTGTTGAGTCCTGTCTTCTATTTTAGAAGTCTGGTATATCATATATACTTGCCTTGAAAGCCTTATTAGGGTCACTAGAAGTTGGCTCTGACTTGATGGCACATAACTATATCATATATACATTTTTGGAAGCATTTGTACTCCTGCCAAGGTCTTACGCTATAGGGTCCCTTCCTTCCTCCAGGTTGAAAAATGTTCACATGGTCAACTACTGCTTCCCATCCCAGCTGACGCATACACCAGCCTAAGCAATCTGTGTTTCAAAAGGACAGATTTTTATTTATGTGTTTGGATTTGACAAAAGAGAAGAAAAGTCACAATGCTGAGGATACACAATTGCAGCTACTGAGAAGGTTGACTTGCTAGGTCGTTCAGTTTCTTTGCTGTATGTCTTCAGCAAAGATGTTGCTTTAAACCAGGGGTGTCCAACCTTTCACCTTCCCTGGGCCACATTAGATGAAAATTTGGTTTGGGCCACACATAAATTTGGTTTGGGCTGCAGTGGGGGGGCAGCCCTCTCCGTCCTCCGAGCCCTGTTCCAAGCGTGCTTGCCAGCAGCTGCGATCTCAGACAGCAGAGGCTGCCAGCTTCGACTCCAGTGGTTTTATGGGGCCGGGAGGGGGTCCACCTATTGACGGGGATGGCGCAATGCAGTCACGCAGCCTCCCTCTCCCCTCCCTTCCCGCTCCTTCCTCGCGTTCCCCCCCCCATCGTTGTGATGTGCCCCAGCCGCATTCCGGCCACAAGCGCCGGCAGTGTAACTTGAAACTTTGAAATTTCTTTAAAAATAAAAAAATTGCACCGGGCCGCATTACGAGCCGACCTGGGCCACATGCGGCCCTCAGGCCACAGGTTGGACAAGCCTGCTTTAAACCTTCATTTTCTAGGTGATATGAACCTGATGCCGAAGGTGGTTTCTATAGAAGGATTTCTGGGTGGATTATATGTGAAACATTTCATGCTCACATATACTGTTCCAGATTACCCCATAATAAATTTAATTTTTTGTTTTTGTTTCCATGCTTATCCAGCCAGGGCAGAATTTCTGGTCCAGTAGCTTATGGTCAGTTGCAGTTTGGCACAAATGAAAGTCTTACTGGGACTTCTACTTGAACAGTACTGCAGAAAGCCACATCTTTTGAAAACATTTTTCCTCAGGAAATTCTTGAAATCCATAGGAAAAAAATCATTAGGAATACACATCCCTGCTGAAGCTAAATTCTACAGCTATTTTAAAAATAGCTTGCATTTGTGAGTTATTTAAAAGCATCTGGCTAGGACCTTCTGGCTCAGAAATGATCTTCACATTGAAAGAACTACAAAGCTAAACTCTGCCCCAGACCACACCATCACCAAGTACAGAAAGGCACAGGAAAAAGTCTTGGTCATCTTGAGGATAGCCTTAAGATTGTCAGGACAATGGGAGAAATACTGAAACAAACAACGTTGTACCCAGTATTTTTACAGGAGCAAATGATCCATCTGGTCAAGCCCTGAGAGGCCACCAGGGAAGAAAATGAGTTAAAAATGACAAGGAGGGGAAGAAATTTGCAGGAGACAGTGAATAGGAAGAGGTCAGTATGGGCCAGCCCTCAAGACCTGTCAAAATGTTGTATTCACTTCCACCTCTTCCTCAGGAGAAAAAATGGGAGCTCTCTTTCCAGAATTAAAATTTAGTTGGTAGTGGAAAGTAAATTTTGTAGCGCTCTTGATAACTAGCCCTGTCAACCAGGACTTTACTTCTTCTATTCAGCCCTGACTATTATGGGGCAAGTATAAATTCCTGCATTTACCATGTATAGCATAGTTGCACTGTGTGATATCTTGAGTGGGAACGAAATTTACCCTGATAATCTGCATGTCCTGAATATCACATTGGATGCTGATGCAGTTTTATAACAAGCATAGTTGTTTAAATTAAATTACTGTTTTTTAATTTAATTTAAATTAAATTTATTTAATTTAAATTATTGTGTTAGCAACAGCAAAAGAGACATTAATTGAGTTGTGGATGCATTTCTGAATTGAACTGCTTTGTCCTTTACGGTACTCAGCAAGGTATTATATTCTACCACAATATTCAGTTGCTTTATTCAGCAATGTCCTGCCCTACAAACTGTTTCTTGCCTCTTTTCATGCTTTTATACTTGAAACAAGAATATCTGGAGTTTCCTTTTCATAACATCACTTTACAGAGTTGTCAAACCAAATTTACTCCAGTTTTTAAAATTTAAAAAGCGCAGTTCAGAGCCATCCTTCCTGTTAGCTGGACTTTGCTGTATGGAGTCTTGCCACTTCCATTTAAAAATCTACTGAAATTATTTTTCCGTTTGGCATGTGAAAATTCACAGCTGGGTTAACGGTAATCAAGGTGGCACAAGGCAATCAAGTGTGTTTGTTTCCTGACAGGTGATAAATCTGTTGAGGAGTTCATCATTAAAATCTTTGTAATCCCATTGTGTCCCACCCATGTGCAGCTACTGAGCTATAGAGCATTTGTAAATGACCAGTGGAGAATAGGGAATATGATAAATAGCATGAATGAGCCAAAAACAAATTACAGTAGTCTAGCCTAATTTTCTCCTTTGATAGGAAAACTGGCGTAGTGGACTGTGGAGATGTACTTTATACAATGTATCTTGACTTTATACCTTGAATAACGTTAAATGACAAACTAAGGTGTGTCTTGGCATATAGAATATATGTAGTAATGGGCTCAAGATGAAGTACGGTGATGTTAATGGATTAGATGGTTGGGCAATAAGTAGGTAGATGGTAGCGATAGCTTTGAATGTTGGTTGCAACAACAATAGTTTTATTAATGAAGAGCGTAGCATTTCACACGAATGCATCTGCGGAAGGGGAACCTACAAGCAAGATGCTTAACCACCACATGCTTGCAAAGATAAGATCCAATGTGTCAAAAATCTATATGCATTATCTAATTAAAATACCACTAATAGAACCCTGTTTCACTCTCCCAATAACTTTGACATTGTTCACAGTTAATCACAAGTTCAGATGGTGCTTGAAATCTGTGAGAGTGACTTTTCCAGGATCAACTTTTGGGGTCCACAGTTTTGGGAGATGGGCTCAATTCAAAATTCAACAGTTTGGGTTGGACTTGATTGTCTCCCAGCCTCCATTTGTCTATGCTGACAAATGCTATTTAAGCAGCTTAGTGTATATAAGTGCTGGAAAAGATTTGAAAGAAGACTGAGAACTGATGGTCATATCTGCATATGTCTGTGACCCGGAACAAATTAACAGGCAAAATGAACACCCAGAAGCAACCTAGTTCAGAAGAGAGAACAAATGTAACCTGGTAGTTGCCATTTTCAGTCCATATCTGAGACCGTTCACAGACATCATAAGTGATCTCCAACCCATTCTTGACATGAATACTTCACTTTCCCAAGTCCTTGATGGCAGACCTATACTTGTTTACAGACAGCACGTACATACCACCATCTCAAGTAACTATTGACACATAATGGACCACACATCACTGACACAGAGATTGGGACTAAACTTGCTACAAAACCAGATGCCAACTGTGTCCCCACATTTTTTCTGGCAAAACAATTATAGGACCTAACAATGTCACACATAACATCAAAAGTACTTCCTCTGCCAATGTTCTCTGTGCCATCTTTTGCAAGCAATGCTTCTCTGCTCTCTACATAGTGCAAACAGTACAATCTCTGGGCAAAATAATTAATAGACACAAATTAGACAAAGAATAGCAATATACAGAAACCTATTTTAAATCATTTTAGTTTACCTTGACACACTTTGTGCGATATCTGAAAGTTGCCATTCTGGAGAAGAAAAATTGCAGGACAAGAATCCAGAGAGAAACAGCTGAGATAAAATATATACATATGTTTAAATGGATTCAGTGGACTCAATATTAGCCAAGGTTTGTTAGGTCATTATCAAATGTAAAACCCTCCAATAACGGTGTTGTATCTGCTATATTTCCCAGCTGTATTTCCTTCCTAACTTACCAGAGACACCTTGCAAGTCTCATTGGTGATTAGAGTTATTTATTACCGTGTAATAAAGCCGCCCAGAGTGGTAGAATATACCAGATGGGCGGGATATAAATCAAATAAATCAAATAAATAAATAAATAAATAAATAAATAAATAAATAAATAAATAAATAAATAAATAAATGTTGTTCCTGCTTGTTATCTATGGCTTGGGATTAATTTAGCCACCAGTTGTTATCATTGTTCATCATAGAATCATGACATTGGGGCCTATAAAGCCATTGAGTCCAACCCTATGCTCAGTGCAGGAATATACCTTAAAGGATATCTGCCAGGTGGTTATCTAAATTTCTCTTGAATGCCACCAGTGTTGGAGCACTCACCACCTCTCAAGGTACAGTGGTACCTCGACTTGAGAACATCCCTACATAAGAACGATTCGAGTTAAGAATGGCTCCGTTCGCAAAAAGTTGCTTCGACTTGAGAACAGAGCCTCGACTTAAGAACCAGAAAAAAAAACCTTTCCTGCCCTTTTTTTGACCTAAGTTCACCTTAGATCAAAAGAAGAAGAAAAATTCACCCCCTGGTGGTAGATACAGATTAACCGGCTTTGCATTAGTTCCTATGGGAACTAATGCTTCAACTTAAGAACAGCGTCTCGACTTAAGAACAAAAAACAGCAAATACGGATTAAATGGTTTTCAATTCATTCCTATGGGAAATGGTGCTTCGATTTAAGACCATTTCGATTTAAGAACGCAGTCCCTATATGGATTAAGTTCTTAAAGTCGAGGTACAACTGTAATTGGTTCCTGATATTCAACTGAAATCTGGCTTCCTGTAGCTTGAGTCCATTGTTGCGTTTCCTGCATTCTGAGATGATCAAGAACAAATCCTGCCCCTCCTCTGTATGAGTTTTCAAGTATTTTGAAAAGTGCTGTCATAACTCATCTCAGTCTTCTTTCCTCCAGGCTAAACATTCCCATTTCTTTCAGTCTTTCCTCATAATGCTTGGTTTCCAGTCTTCTGATCATCCTTGTTGCCCTCCTCTGAACTTGTTCTAATTTGTGGTATTCTTCTTGAAGTGCAGGGTCCAGAACTGGACACAGTACTCAAGATGAGGCCTAACTAGTGCCCAATAGAGGGAAACTGGAGACTATACTTCTATTAATGCAGCCTAAAATAATATTTGCCTTTTTTGTAGCCACATCACACTGTTGGCTCATATTCAGCTTATGATCTACAGTGACTCTAACATCCTTCTTGCTTGTAGTATTGCTGAGCTAATTATCCCCCATCTTGTAGCTATGTGTTTGGTTTTTTTCCCTAGGTGTGGTACTTTGTACTTATCCCTGTTCTGTTTCAGCCCAGTGCTCCAGCTTATCAAGACCATTTTGAATTTTGTTTCTGTCATCCAGGGTGTTAGCTATTCCATCCAATTTTATGTCATCCACAAATTTAATTAAGGTTCCCTGTATCCCCTGATCCAAGTCATTAATAAAAATGTTAAAGAGCACTGGGCCCAGAGCTGAGCTCTCAGGTACCCAACTTGTTACCTCCTCCCAGTTTTAGAAGGATCCATTAATCATCATCCCCTGAGTACGATTCTGTAGCCAATTGTGTATCCCCCTGACAGTTGTTCTATCCAGCCCACACCTAGATAGTTTGCTAATCAGAATATCATGGGAAACTTTGCCAAAAGCTTTGTGGAAGTCAAGATATATTTTATTTATTTATATTGAAAATATCTCTATCCCACCTTTCTCCCCCTACAGCATTGCCTCTGTCTATCAGGGAGGTCACAGATTTTGCTGTGGAAGCCTATATTTTTATGTGGCTTGCAGTATATTTCAAAGGAGAAAAAAAGCACGAAACCATGTGCACAACTTAGCACACGTAACTCATGTGTTCATTTGAAACATATCCAAGACTAAAAAAAGTGTGTATTTCAAAAATGTGCATAAGTGCACTTTAGTCAATAGGAAAATGCAAACAAAAATGTACACCAAAATATACATTAATTTTCCCTTGCAGAAAGGAAAAATAACTCTTGCCACCTGGTATGAACCAGAAGAGAATGAGATAGTCTGTGGGATTCTGAGAAAATTATCCATGTGTTCAGAGCGTTAATTTAGTGGACCTGTAATGAAAGGAGTCTTAAGGTAATTGTCAAAATCCAAATTAGCTTTCTGTTGTAAAACAAAGTAACTAAATACTAATGGTTGTATTTATTTTTATATCCATGAATGATAAGCAGATCTAGTAGAGTTTGACAGTGGAATGGGCCTGATTAAATTCAAAAGATTTAAGAATTCCTCTTGACTTTTATGTCAAATGTCAGTATTGCCTCAAATATTAACAAATTTTGTTTTTAACAAATCAGACAAAACATTTTAAAATAAAGATTTTAAAATACAAATGTTGCTGCAGCATAGAGGGCAGAGAATGCACTGTCCTAAATGAAATGATACTTTGTTATTCCGTTCTTTTAAATTAGTGCATATAAAAGTCTTGTGACAGATTACCAGATTCAGTGTGACCCTCTCTAGCCACTTAGCCACACTACCGCATTTTTTCTGGAGTGGGTGAATCCAGGAGAGTGTTGGCAGGCACCAAGGCTAGGAACCTGCCTGGCCCTGGTGCTTCCCAACACTCCAGTCTACTCAGATATGGCAGTGTTTCCATGGAGTTCTAGGATCCGGAAAGCAAGGCAATCAGAACCTCTATGCCAACAACACCCACAAAAATACCAAAACACCTGGTAGTTGGTCAAGGCAAGACTTGGTTTTAGTACCACAAACCCCCTCAGGCGAAAACTCAGATATTTGGTTGGATATGTTTTATACTTTATTAAAAATAGTAAAACAAGCAAAACATCAAAAGTTTCCAAAGGATTTCTTAAAAGGATAATCTGAGATAAGATCTGGAGAAATCCAGAGAACACACCAGAAAATAACAAAGCGAAGCTAATTACCCAATACTCACAAATCAGCACAGAGTCAGCATTATTCTGAAGCATACACAGAGTGCATCTTTCCAGGCAAAGCATAGTAGAACATCAGTTGAGCATAGCATATCCTAAGAGGCAAGCTAAGCCAACTAAAAGTAACTTCTGAACCCCTTTTTGTACATTAAATGTCACATTCTGGCTCCTTCCAGATGGTCTGCCAATCAGGCTTTGAGTTTCCTTGAATATTCATGAAAACAAGAGCACTTTCTGCCCGACTGCCTTCACATAGTTGAAGACATTTTCCAGCTAGTGAAGTACCAGGGAACAAGCTGACTTGGCTTTGAAGGCCCCTTTTGCAAAAAACTGCTGGTGTTACTTCTTTCTCATTATTGGGCAGACATTGCCCCCCACATTCCCAGCCAACTGTTTCCAGGCACTGACAAAGAAACCTGAATTTTACAGAAGGATTCTATGTTCCATGTTCCTTCATTATCTGTTTCTTCACAATGTCATGCTAAAATTACAGTGAGGATTTCTGTTTCTCTGTCTCAGTCATGTCGCACATCCTACTTCTGTGCCTAAATGATGTCCTGTATTATATTGCTTCTTGTCTGTCTTTGTAACACTAGGCAATCATCTTTTAATGTACTTTTGTAAGAGCAAAATATGGCAGTGTTCCTCTTTCCCTGGCTGATAAATTGCTAAGCTGTGGGCTAACTTATGATTAGACTGCTTAGAGAATTTAGTGTATACAGTTAGCAAAGCATTTTTGAAAGTGCATGTAAATCATTAGCAAGAGTTACCTATGTTTGAATATGTTATCACACCTCTAAAAATCTTTGTGTTTGCTTCCTAATGCATGGTAACTCTTTATGATATATATTGAAGTTTAATGGTGCTCTCTTTCAACCCTGGAACCAATATCTTCTTGGGTTTTCACTGATCAGAAAGCCTGTGTGAGCATAATGACACAGGATAGCACTGCTTCCACAGGCATTGTTGTTGAGCAAGTGGAGGCAGGGTTTTCTTCCTAGAGATCACTATTTCCACAGCAGCCATGCTTGCACAAGTAGCATAATGCTGTGTTGCTACGTTTGGACAGTTTTTTTGCTGAGCAAAATCTCAACAGAATACTAGCCAGTGGAGTTGCCTGCCCATCACAGAGTCTGGAGCCTTGGGTTTGCTTAGAATGAAGACAGATGTAAAACATCTAGAGCACCATGCAACTATTATTAGTAAAGTCCAGCCATAATATACTTGCTTCTCTAGATTCAAGGGAATAACAGAGAACATCTGTGCACATAGTTGACTTACTGGTTCTCGTGCCATCACCAAGAAAACTCCCTCCATTTTACTTCAAAATGATCATTCATTCTTTTAAAATATATAAGGAAGATAAGTGCATGTTTAAAAATTTAAAAAAGTCAACACCCTAGCAGAATCGGGGGTGGGTGTGAGTATGGGAAGACCTAGACTGATAGGTCATCCAGCTTTCAGTTCATTGGTATGCACGTCTGTCATTTCAGCTGTGAAGAATCTGGGCTCATGTTGTGGCACATGGATCAGCTGTGAGTGCATTCTTTATATTACATCTGTCTTCACCTTAGTCTCATGTCATGCTCCTATATCCCTTAAAGCAACCCACAATTTGGCTTTTTGGAAATCACGTGCTCTATGACAGATATTATTGGCGTGGAATAAAAGAATGCTTAATCTATGGAGCTCAGTAGAATTAAAAAATTATATGTGATACTCTCTTATCTTATATTGAGTAAAGAGATTACATAATAAATAGTGCTTGTAAACTGGCAAAGCCATTGAAAGCATATTATAAAAACAACTTATGCTACAATCCTAAATACGCATATGAGTAGAAAGTAAGCCCCATTGCATACAATGAGTCTTCTGAATAAACATGCCTCTAATTGCATTAAGATTGCATTTCTGTCGTAGCATTAATTATTGCTTATATGTGCTTATGTTTGTCAGTCATTATAAAAACCGGTATCAATCAAAGGATGACTGAGTTTCAAGCACTAAACAAATACTGTACATTATTTAGATATATATTTTTTGAAAAATGTAAGTGAGAAGAAAGCAGTTTTAGGTCATAAAAACCTTTTCTCTTCAGTGCTAATGAAATTTCTCCATTCTCTCCATTAGCAGATCTCTCTTATTGGTGATTTGTATCCTTTTCTTTTGTTCTCCTATATAATGAACACTGGGCACAGAAAGAACCTGAGCTTTGAGAATGCTTTCACTTTTGTCTTCCTTTCTGAAGCTATACAGGATCAAAAGGACATAAATTGGCACCCAAGTATGCAGAATGACTCTTGCTTTCTTTTTTAATTATGTAGCTTTTAAAGAGATTAATCTATTTTGGTAGGCAGAGAGATTCAAATTCTGCAGCATCAAAACACCACCTGAGAAGGCCTCATTGCATTCCCTCTGCTCATAAATATTTCACAATTTAATGTGCCAAAGTCTTATGCCTTGCCAATGTGTTCCTGCTGTAAGCCTAGATTGTCCTACTGCATGATGTCTTCAGCTTCTACTATTTGAAAACCAGTGGTGGTCATTTTTTTTTCCTTAATGAGATGGAAGATGCACATTTCCTTTTCTCCTTTTCCTTAGGTCCATTTCAATGTTCTCAACAAGACCACTACCAGTGATTTTTAGATAACCTCTTCTGTGTCTTTTTCTTTACAGCAAGCCCCAAGGTCACATTTTGTTTACTTGCTTGCATGCTGCCATTTGTTCACCTTTGCCTTTAGTGCCTTTCTACATGTGAAACAATCTATTCATGCATTACTGCAGCAGTCAAATCCCACCTCCTAAAATAATGTGCAAATTGGTTTGGTGTTATGCGCCATCAAGTTGCATGTGACTTGTGATGATTCCCTAACGTCCAATGTACAGTAAAAGCAAGGCTTCCTTTATTGAATCAATCCACCTCATCCTTGGTCTTTCTCTTTTCTTGCTGCCTTCAATTCTTCTCAGCATTACTGTCTTTTCCAGTTAGGCTTATGTTTTCATGGTATGTCCAAAATTTCAGTTGCCTCTATTTAGTTGTCTTTGGTTCCAGACAGAGCTTGGACTTGATCTGATCAAGCACCCACTTATTTGTCCTGCTTTTGGTTTATGGAATTCATAACCCTCTCTTCTAATTTAACATTTCAAATGAATATTTTTCCCTGCTAGCTTTCTTCACTACCCAGCTTTCTTATCCACATGTAGTAATTGGGAACATTACATCATGGTCTTAGTCTTGAGAAACACATCTTTACACTTGAGGATCTTTTCTAGTTCTTCATAGCTGCCCTCCAAGTGTCAGTCTTCTTCTGATTTGGGTTAGGCAGAGCTATTTCCAAAACAGAGCTTGAAGACCTGTGAGTCCCAAGTGACCTTTTATAGAAACAGCTGAAGAGCCTTGTTGGCAACAGATGCCTTGATTTCAGATGTTTTCTACAACCCCTCCCCCTATGCACAGCACTTTCAGTTGCCCTATTTGTCAGATCATTTCTTATATTGCCTCTCTTCCTGCATTGTAAATTTACACATTCAAATGAAATTCTGCATATAATAAAATTAGTATCTTATGCACAGCTGTAATAATTTGAGGAACAATAAGCAGGGGAGTGAAAATTCCCAGACAAAAGTTTCTTTTCATTTTTAATTGTTATTCCCCCACTTTTACTGATGTGTGTGTGTGTGTGTGTGTGTGTGTGTGTGTGTGTGTGTGTGTGTGTGTGTGTGTGTGTGTGTTTATGAGAGAGAGAGAGAGGGAGAGAATGATTTGTGTCTGTGAAGGTTAGAAGAGGCTGACTGTGCTGGAACTGACTGCAGTGCCTTTTTGATTATTCATGGACAGTAATAGAAGGCACTTAAAAAGAACAATGAAATTGCTTATTTTTTGTGATGGGCCATCTGTTGAATTGTTTTGTGCAACAATCGCACAATAGTATCTATGTCATATCATTCTATTTTCAACAGCAGCTGATTATGTATACTTGGCTACTTGTCCTTTTCCCTAAAAGTTCCGTGACCATTTAATGTCACCTCTTTGAACCTTTGCTGAAAGGTAATAGAAATGTAAAGCAGCTGGTGCATACTGTTCTTCCTTGATCTTGGGGAGGGGGCAGGTTGTGTATCTGAGTTGGTTTAATTTAGTGGAGTCTTTTAATTGTTTAGATCTGCTTTTCTCAGTGTTTTCCACTTGTAGTTTTAGAATGGAAGTTAACACAAAGTTGTTCAGCAATTTGTTAAAAAGTGATGAGGTTTGGTAAGAAAGAATTCAACACATTTGAAAAGATTGCCACACATTCTCTGCTTAATAATTGTCCTCCCCTTTTCTTCTGAAAGTGGTAATTTAGAATCTTCCATCATTTAACCAACAAGCCTCACTGCTGACAATAATGCCAGTTGCAGATCTGTTAATCGTACAAGTCAGAGGATGGTTTTAATGATGGTGGTGTTGTTTTACACAGGTCACAGATATTGCTGATGCCATGATTCTCAAACAGCTTTTTGAAAATCTGTTCCAAAATGGCGTTGTTGTTGTGGCAACATCCAATAGGCCACCAGAAGGTAAAAATAAACAACATATTAGTATTATCCTTTTTCACTGAATCACAAATCCCTCAGCGAGCTAGGTTATGATGTATCAATTTTCTGATTGAAGTTTCTTTTTTTTAATTTTTTACTAAGATTTTATGCTGTGCCATGAACAGAATTTCACTGGTTTATATTACCCTGTTTCCCCCCAAAAAAGACCTAACGTGAAAATAAGCCCTAGTATGATTTTTCAGGATGCTCGTAATATGAGCATTACCCCCCAAATAAGTCCTAGTTAAATGAAACCCCCCTCCACCATTGTGCCGCATTGTGCAGCAACCAGAAAATGACATGACTGTAAAATAAAACATCCCCTGGAAATAAGCCCTAATGCATTTTTTGGAGCAAAAAATAATATAAGACCCTGTCTCATTTTCAGAGAAACACGGTAACAGTATGGAAGTGAGGAATGCTAAGAAGGCTGTTCCTTATAATATTGAACAGCCAGTAGCCTTTTATATTAAAAGGTAGAAAGTACAAACCATGGGGGGGGGAGATCAAGAACCAGAGTAACAAACATATAATTGATCCCAGGTCTTTCTTATCTACATTTTTATCCCACTTTTCCTCCAATGAACTCAAAGTGGGTGTATTGCTCTCCTCCCCACTTCATCCTTACAGCAAGCCTGTTAGATAAATGTGCCTGAAAGGGTGTCGTTAGCCCAAGGTAATCCAGTGAATTTCATGGCTGAATAGGATTTGAACCTAGGTCTCTTGAGTCTGCTCAGAACATCCTATTACAACACATTGTTATCACGTTGTCACAGGTGATATAATCTCTGACAATATTGCTATCAGCTGAAAGGGGAAATGGACTGAAAAAATAAATGCTAATATATATGTAGCATAGTTATTGCAATGTTAGAGCAGATCTTGGGTGACCAGTTTTAAATCTTCATTTACCCATGAAGCCTAATGGGCAACTTGGACCAATCACTATATCTCTGCCTGACGTACCTTAAAAGATAGCTGTAAGGATAACATGGGCATGTGAGAGATTCATATATGTATAACCCAGAGCTCTTTAGAAGAAGCGCTAGATGCAAATGTAATGTAATAATAAGCATATAATAAGCATATAATAAATGCCTGAAAATCAACAATAACTGATTTCTATTTCAACAATACCTGATTTCTTTTCTATTTTTCTCTTCTTATTTTTTCTTCTTTTTACTGTAATTGTCATTGTGGGATTATGTATATTCTTGTGTTTTATTGTTTTATCTTACATTGGAAGCCACCTAGAGTGGACGAGTAGTCCAGATAGGTGGGGTATAAATCAAATAAATCAAATAAATAAATAAACAAAACTTACTCTAAAGCCTATTGAAAATTCAAGTCAAAATGCTTGTAGAAAGAAATATAATCATCATCATAGTAATAATCATGAAAAATTATGAATATTACTGCAAATAAAATGGAAATGTTTAAATTTCTTTCATGCACTTTGAATTAAAACTTTTAAAATAATGTGCAGACATTTTTAATAAACTGAAAACAATATATTTCATATATCCAACCTAAATCCTCTTTGTGCTCACATATGGTTTGCATAAGTTGTTGCATTTAATTGATGAGGTGCTAGGATGCATCTCTGTTGTATGATTAGGAACATGATCAAGTGTATAGATGCACCTTGGTATCTTGTCAGTTAGCTACAGAACATTAACTCAGACTTTAAATAAATAATATTAGGTTTCTTGCCATTGTTGCTGTTTAAAAATCTTTTTAAAATTTGAACCTTTTATTGGAAATATTTTTTCTTAATTTTTTTGTCAAAAACATTGCAATATAGGAGAAAATTATGCGTAACATTTCAAAATATGCATAATCTTTTATGTATCTATATATAATGATTTATAGTAAGTACTACAGTAGTACCTCAGTTTATGAAATCAATGTGTTCTCCGGGACATTATGTAAAGCGAAAATTACGTTAAGCAAGGCGTGGATTGCCATAGGAACAGGAGCAGCACTATAAACCCCCAGGCACAACTAATTCTGGGGAAACTTCCTTCGCAAACAAAAAAAAACCAGGGAGGAAACATAAACCGAGGCATTAATTTCTATGGATTTCCATTAGTAAACCGAAAATTACATTAACCAAGGCATTCGTAAACCAAGGTACTACTGTATAAATATATGTAAATATTGTAATTATATGTAAATCTACGTGGGTTTGCTCAACACTGCTATTCTCTACTGCTTCTTTTCTTTTCACAATGTAGCATAGATATGTTCTTTTTGTATCTCAGAGATTTCTCAGGGAGACATCAAGAGTTGCAGAAGTATACACCTCCGCACGCTTCAGGGCTTCCTTCCCTGCCAATCTGCTCCAGAAGTTCCTGCAGTCCCTTAGAACAGATTTTGGTGGACTTAGACAACTTCATGGGGGAGGGGGAAATCCTCTGTGATCTTATTCTGTGCACTGGGTGGACACTGTTGGGCTTGTGTAACATAAATGAATGTAAATAAACTTTTACTAATACAGTGGTGCCTCGCTTAGTGATGTTAATCCATGCAGCAAAAATCGCTGCTAAGCTATTTCATCGCTAAGCGATATTAAAAAGCCCATAGAAATGCATTAAAACGCCATTAATGTGTTCCTATGGGCTTAAAAAACTAACCTTAAGCAAAAATCCTCCATAGGGGCGGCCATTTTCGGTGTCTCTAAAGCGAGGCAACACAGTGGGTGGCCATTTTGTCTACCCGGCGGCCATTTTGGAACCGCCGATCAGCTGGCCGAAAATGGGGGCTTTGCGATGATCGCTTCCCTGTGATCATCGCAAAGCAAATTTTCCCCATAGGGACCATCGCTAAGCGATCGCAAAAACATTATCGCTAAGCGATTTCTTCGTTAAATGGAGCGATCGCTATGCGAGGCACCACTGTACTACATGTGCTAGCTCTGTCTGCACTCTATTGTAAGGCTTTCTCAAGCCTCAGTGGGCATGATTCAAGGCTTGCATGAAACAGCAGACTCTGGATAGGAGGTTGAAGGACAGATTCCCACTGGAGGGGTACAGGTTTGCGTTTTTGGACTACATCTCTGAAAATTTCCCAGAATTTTCAATCTCTGGCTTTCCTTTATTGGAATAAGCTTGAGTGAGTCCTGCATGCCTGTTTGAAGGAAATATGGAGAATTTTTAGGTGCAGATGGGAATGACTGAGTTGGAATCACAATTAAATCCTGACTAAAATCCATTAAAAGAAGAATCTGATGGGAAAGGTATATTGCAATGCACCAACTTCACAGTAGGGGTAACTGGACAGGTAACTGATATACGTAAAAGATTTTTATGCCTTAGAATGAGGGTGCATTCAAAGTTTGTGTGCTGTATTTTGCCAGCTGTATACTGGGCAATTATCTAAGCATACTCAGATGCCCATTTCTAAGTGCTACCCTAATAGGCTTTACTATGTTATTGTCTCCACAGTGATATTAAATAGTAAAGAATCAATTTGGGACCATGCTTAAATTCATTTCCTTATTGTACAATGCCTTGTTATATAAACCATGAATGAAACATATTTAGAAGGCAGAGCCAGAAGCTTAACATAGCAAAAACACAGTTTCATGCAAGTTCAAAAATTTACATTTACTGGCACACCACTAACTCATAAGAGATGTACTTCAGACTCCATGTTGTCCCTTCATTTTCTGAGCTTATACAATGGCCCCTCAGTGCAAATATGCACTTTGTAAGCATCTTAACACTTGGTGCTCTCTATTGGGTAACTGTCTCAGTCTCTTTAGGTAGTTGAATGTGTTGTTATATGTTACATTCATTCATTTTCATTTGTGTGTCACCTTTCTCCCAGTTAAGGGAGCCAAGGCAGCTCACAAGTTACTAAAAATCAAACCAACTAAAACCACAGTAAATTATAAAGTAAAAAAAATTAAACATTTGACAGTATTAAACAGTTATTTAAAGTTGTTTTAAAAATCCTGAAAATGTACTTTTCCACATGAAAGAAAGTTAGTGTAAGAAATAGCAGGTGCCCAGACACCTTCAAGGGATAGAAATGTTGCTAACCTCATACTTTATGGCTCCTGACATCTTGGAGATCCCCTCTGTGACTGTCCTTTGGCAGATGTTGAGGTTTCAATATATATGTATGTTGCATAAGATCCTCTTTATCTGTGGATGTTCATATAGAAAGGCAAGAATGCTTTACTAATTACACTAGTATATATTTAATGACTCTTAGATCAAGAAGTGACCAGAAGCTCATTATTTTTCATGCATAGCTTAAACACAAGTCTTTACTTAGGATTTCCCGAGCACATCATCCAAATAGTTTTTGCAGCTGGCAATGCAGTTCAAAAATGATTAAATTCTGAATCCTTTGTGCCCCTCGCTCACAGAAGTTTGACTGCTTATTTCTGAATTACTATATGTGTCTAGTTTTACTTCTCTTGTGAACAATTTATATGAGTTTGATTTTTTTAAAAAAAGTAAATATTTTTTCAGACTTTAAAAGTAAAAAAATAGGACGTGTCTGTGACATTGGGTGCACAAGCAAAATGATGAACAGAAGGTGGATCTATGGCAAGCATGTAGAGTGTCATTTATAACAGAGTCTTCCAACAACTGATGTTGAAATCAGCCATTTCTTTTTTAATATCTCAAACTGTTTGGAGGGAAGTTTGGAAGGGTCTGTAGAATCTCTCCAGCAGCTTAACTGGCATTGCAGTAGACCACTAATGAGAGACCATCATTTACCCCTACAGATAATCTTAATGATTTTTGTTTTGCTTCTTTCAATTTTTATAGCTTTAAGGTTCTCAAAATCTTGAAAATATGTATCTCTGAGTCAACCCAGTTTTAAATACATTCTGTGTATTAAAAGTGACACACGAAGTGTATTCTATGCCTGCTGTCTTTTTTCCTTAAAACAGTAGTTCCCAACGTCGGGTCCCCAGATGTCCTTGGATTAAAATTCCTAGAAGTCTTCACCACTAGCTGTGCTGGCCAGGATTTCTGAGAACATCTGGGGAATCCAAGGTTGGGAACCATTGCCTTAAACATAGTCTAACATAAGTTAGAGGGAGGGCTGACAATGCATCTCTAAAAGAGATTCAGCTTTTCACAATTGCATTTCTACAGTGGATAGGATTTGCACTGTTTAGGGACAGTTATCCCCAATGTGCATACATCTGATGGGCAAGTGATATATTCCGGTGGAATCTTTGTTGAGTATAGGTGTTCTTACAGTTTTCAGAAAATAGATATCCTCTAATTGGACCTGTACTATTTGTAGAGGTAAACACTGGAGCATACATTGAAGATAATAACAAGATAAGATTAGATGCTGAAGAACTGATATAATTTTGTAGGCATCCTTCAGTCTTGAGAGACTATGGTAACATGCTCTGAATAGAGGTCTTGGAACAGTGTCAAGTGTGGCTGAGAAGGCCAATACAAGAGTGACAGTCCCTTCCACACTGAAGACAAATACAATCTGTCCCCTGTCCTGCTCCCTGATTTTGCTGGTTTCGGGACTGCCTCTTTGCCTCGGCCTGCTGAACAAGTGCCTCTTCAAATTGGGAGAGGCCATGCTGCACTGCCTGCCTCCAGGCTAAACACTCAGATGTCAAGGTTTCCCATCTGTTGGTCCATTCCTAAGACCTTCAGATCCCGCTTGCAGATATCCTTGTATCACATAATTTACTGATATCATTTACTTCCCAAGGAATCATGTTTCTGTGTCAGCTTTCCTGTCCTGAAATGAATATAGGTTCTTGTAAAATGAGTTCCATGAAGTCTCACTTTGAGATTAGGAAGGCATGAGTAATTGTTAGCAGCTTGAGGGAAGGATCTATCCTTTTCACCAGATGGCAATGGTGAAAAGCATTCGTAGATACCGCCAAAATCCTGAGTTACAAGACATAGCAATAGATCCAGGAACCATATGACAGTTAAATTTCAGAGTAGGCAAGAAAGGCTGAATTCCAGTGGTGACAGTAGTCATGTTTTCTGTCTTGCTTCCCTATTTACCATAAGGCCAATCTTCTCTGCATCCAGCACCCCCAGAATCTTGTGGTGCTGCATAAGTGGTCCATGATGCCCAACCCTTTTTTTTTGGTGCTTGGTAAAAACAAAGGCTGCTGGTTTTAGGTGAGAAGAAGGGAAAAGAAATCATCTTCCATATGGCCTCAGGTTTTCTTGAGGATTTTCACAAGCTGCTAAATGGAATCTGCCATTCTGTAATCCTAAATACATACTTCTGGTGGCTACTGGAACCATCCCTTCCTCAGTTTGAAAATGGGTGCAACATCTGTTCCAAACCTTTGTCCTACAGTAGTTCTTCTTTTGTGCTTTTTAATTAAGTACAGTAGGACCTCACTATCCATGGGATCCGTATCCACGGATTCACTTATCCATTGCCTGAAAATATTAAATAACCCCACCACCACCCTGAAATACTGTATTTACTGTATATATGTATTTCCATGGTGCATTTACCAGAACTAGCCACTAGAGGGAGCCAGGTTTTCAAGTTAAGTGAGATACAGTATTTATGGAGTGGTTAAACCAGTTCCGCTCCTCCAGCAAGTTTCCATGGCAGAACTGGGATTTGAACCATCTTCTCCAGAGACCTAGTTTGTCACTCTGTCCACTACACCACGGAATATGCCATGTATAGCATTTGATATTTCTGCAGTTTTTCAGCATCCGTGGTGAGGCTTGGAATCAATCCCCCACAGATATCACAGTCCTCCTGTAATATTATTCTTATGCCCCATGTTGTTTCAGAGAACAAAGTGTCCCATTTTCAAATTTTAGTAATAATTAGAATGTTGTGTATAAAATTTTAACTGTGCCTGTACCATAATTACATAGGACTGAGACACATCAACCTATACTTTGTGGAAGAGGTCTAGAAATTCCACAGTTTGAGTTCTCTAGAGTTGAGTTGTGCATTTGCCTTATCTCAAGGTTCTCAGGAAGGAGTGCAACACCTTTGATACTAGCCATGAATGAATGAGTCAGTGAAGCCAAAAGTGTCTTACAGCAATATAACTGATATTAAACCAATGC
This sequence comes from Pogona vitticeps, assembly GCF_051106095.1. Taxonomy (NCBI): domain Eukaryota; kingdom Metazoa; phylum Chordata; class Lepidosauria; order Squamata; family Agamidae; genus Pogona; species Pogona vitticeps. Next base: position 96,604,523 of record NC_135783.1, on the reverse strand, counting down.
CCCTAGCATAGCTTTTGGGCCATATTTGGCTGACAGAGTAAGAGATCCAGGTGATGCAGACAACAGTATGTGCAATTCAAGGTGTTAGTCACTGTCTGCCAAACAGTAAATCACTTAGGCCCCAACAACACATCTTTATGCCATGTCCACAGTAATTGCATGTATAGATTAAACACCTGTATCGTCTTATAATGCCTTCCCTTTGAAACCTCATTTAAGTTTTCACAATTAGTACAAAAGGATGCATTTTGACTTACTACAGCTTTGTAATTTCCTGAACTACACTGTTCACAAACACTACAGTAGTTAGAAAAAATCCTGAGATCCTGAAAGCAGTTGAGCTGCAATGTTCAAAGGGTTTACTACAGAGCAGTCTGCCTAAAATCACAATTACATTTGAGCATAAGGATGTTTTGGAAACATTGTGAGAAATCAATACAATACAAACATTGTGAGAGTTGGCAGTTGGCACAGGTTTTATGGAATGGAGGTTAACTTTCCAGAGGGATAACGTTTTAAGATAATTGGAATCCTGAACTATGAAAAGAAAGCAGAATTTAGGTAGATCAGGAAACAAAAACTCTTATACTCCATTTACACTAATATGTTCTTGTTGATTTCCTGGAGACTGAACGGCGTTCCCTAGTCACGCTGGCCATGTGGCAACGGAAACTGTCTTCGGACAAGCGCTGGCTCTATGGCTTGAAAACGGGATGAGTCGGACATGACTGGACTAAAAAAATGTCAAGGGGAACCTTACCTTACCTTACACAAGTGCTCAACTAACTTTAAAATTATGTTAAATCATGATTATGATTATGATCATCATCATCTTAGAACTGAAAGGGACTCTGTGGATCATCAAGTCCAGTTTGTCAAGGAGGCACAGTGGGGATTAAAACTCAACCTGACTGCACAGTCACATACCTAAACCAAATGTTGAGTTTGAATTTGAAGTCTCCTAAGTCAACTTAGGGACGTGGTGGTGCTGTGGGCTAAACCGCAGAAGCCTGTGCTGCAGGGTCAAAAGACCAGCAGTCGTAAGATTGAATCGACGCGACAGAGTGAGCTCCTGTCGCTTGTCCCAGCTCCCGCCAACCTAGCGGTTCGAAAGCATGCAAATGCAAGTAGATAAATAGGGACCACCTCGGTAGGAAGGTAACAGCGTTCCGTGTCTAAGTCGCACTGGCCATGTGACCACGGAAGATTGTCTTCGGACAAATGCTGGCTCTGTGGCTTGGAAACGGGGATGAGCACCGCTCCCTAGAGTCGAACACGACTGGACAAAAATTGTCAAGGGGAACCTTTACCTTTACCTTTTAAGTCAACTTAATGATATATAATTACTGTATCCAAATGTAATCCAAACTATGAGTGTATCTATTTTAAGATTTTAAAAATTGCCTAAAATTGAATCTCAGACCTAAACCCCACAGCGGTTCTCAATAAGGATGTTTAAGTGCAGATTCTATTTCAGAATTTTATTTTCTTAAGGTTGTCTTCAAATATAGCAGTTTCTATGAGCCAAATGACACTTACAGTGTACAGGTATAAATAAGTAGAAAGTGTGCTAAGTGTCCCAGAAGAAAAGATGTTCGCATAACTGTTTCTGGAGATAATCTTGGTATGCCCTGAATTGGATTCCATCAACAAGCCTACAAATCCCAAATGTGTATGTTGCAAACGCTGGAAGTGCCATGAGGAATCACGTCCTAATTCATTCTTTCACACAAACTAAGGAATGGCACAATTTTTTCCTTTCTGGTGACAAATTAAGATTTTTAAAAACTTGATCTTGGACAGAATTTTTGCACTTTTGAGGGGTTTTTTTTTTTGGTGCAGTTCATAAATCTTAGCATGGCAGCCACTGCGTAGTTCATAAATTTTGTAGAAGAATTAGATAGCTTATTTGCAACTTTCCTGGCCTTTTGTGTTTTTTATATATTATCTTGCATCTGCACAGGTATGTGCACATATTGCGTGTGCTTAACCAGGCAGGGAACTGTTGCTAGAGATATTTTGCGCAAATTGTGTAAATCATAGTATTTTGGACACTTGGTAGTCTTGCTCTTATTCTGGAGGCAAGATTTCTTATGGCAGTTGGAGAATTTTTGATAGAATGTCTAGAACGTGAGATTTCTTCACATTCCGGTTTCCAGTTCCTGTAATTGGCTCCATCGAGACCAGTGTTGCCCAACCTTGGGTGCCTAGATGTTTTTGGACTAAAACTCCCAGAAGCTTTCATCACAAGTAGTGCTGACTATTATTTTTGGGACTTGTAGTCCAAGAATATCTGGGGATTCAGAGTTGGGAATAGTTGATCTAGACAATGTTTTACTAAAGGGGCAGCTAATGATCCCTCTTGGTAGCAAAAATGTGTGCCATGTTTATTATTTTAGTAAAATGAATATGGAAATTTGACTTGGCTACGCTCTGAGAGCTCAGCTTTTTTAGCTAAGCAATGGAGTGTTGCTGTCAGCAGATCTTTAGCAATAGAAGTGACTTTATTAAAAGGATCTTGTATCTACCTTTTGTGTAGAAGTTCATTAAAAGTTGCGTGTCAAATACTACCCAAGTGTTTTGTGGGAAATGGTATCAGAATAAGAAATTTAAGTTACATTGATGCTCAATTTTAATAAACTTAGTTTTGGTTTCGTTTCTATTGATTTCGCAGGAATTTTCTGTCTTCCACCCTCTCCTAACCCTCACCCAATTTCAGTACAGCATATACAGTGGTGCCTCGACTTACAGACGTCCCTACTTACGAAAATTTTGAGTTACGGAAAGATCCAGCCGCAAAATTTTGGTTCGACTTGCGGCTGGAGCTTCCACTTACAAAAGGAAGAAGGCAGGGAGAAAAGGTGGGGAATTTAAATTTACTAACTGTTGGTGGTGAAGAGGATGCTTCTTTGTAGCTCTTTCGCCCCAGCAGTTAGGGAAAGGGATGTGATGGTGACTCAGAGCCAGGAGGCTTGAGCCTCCTGGGTGGTCTGGCGGCCGCAGCGGGGGCCGCAGAGGCAGCGGTCACCCAGCACTGGGAGGCTTGAGCTGGCCAGGGTGCTTCGACCGCTTGCCTCCCGGCTCGCCTCCTGCTCACTCCTTGCCATCCTCCGCCATTTGAATTTCCCAGAGGGTGGTGCGGAGCAAACAGGGGGCGAGCCGGGAGGCAAGCAGTGGAGGTAAGGTGCTGCTTTTAACTTTTTAGTGTTTTGGGAGGCTTTTGCAGGGTGAGATTGGGCTGGTGGACTTATGCTTAGGTTTATTTTAGATTTATTTTATTTTTTTGCAGGCCCAGGGGCTTGCAGTGTTTTATTTTTATTGGGGGGGGGGTATTTTTTCCTTCAGCCAGAACGGATTAACCCGTTTTCAATGCATTTCTATGGGAAATGGTGCTTCGACTTACGGAAATTTCGACATACGGTCGCTGTTCCAATAAGGATTAATTCCGTAAGTCGAGGGACCACTGTATCTGAAACCAGGGAGTATTAAACGGCATATTTAGTAGTGGCTGTATTCTGTAGTCACAGTATTCCTTAGCTGGTCCATGCTGCTAGTAAGTGCTGGGAACCCATTGGGAAATAATAAATAACTCTAATGAAGTGGAGCTGCCCATCATAAATATTGTATGGTAATAAAGTATTTAAGAAGATACCGTATTTTTCGCACCATAAGACGCACTTTTTCCCACAAAATAGGGGGGTGGAAAGTCTGTGCGTCTTATGGAGCGAAGAAAACAGATTATATTTTCCTGTTTTCTTCTCCTAAATATTGGTGCGTCTTATGGAAAGGTGCGTCTTATGGAGCGAAAAATACGGTAGTTCCCACTGGAGTGAAGGTATTTATGGTGTTACTTCCTATTGCAATGTAGGTTAGTTGGAATACAGCATGCACACATGTGCCCATACAAACATAAATACATGTATGTAAAATTATACCTTATTGAAAAATTATTCATATATATGACATTTATTCTAACATTTTAAAAAAATGTTTGGCCTAGGGGAGAGGAGAAATAAGTATGTACTGAAGTGAGTGTACAGCCAATGAATTTTTTATCCCAGTGAAGGCAAGTGTATTTGCTATTTAATTTATTTGATTTATTTAAAATATTTAAAATATTTTTATCCCATCTTTCACCTTAAAAAAGACCGAAGGTGGCTTACATAATTAGAAAGATAATATTCAAAAGCTAAAAATAGGAAGTATACAAATATGAAAAAATAATTATTCAAGTTCTATGTTAAAAGCAGTAAATAAAATCTATACTGAAGAGATGTAGCTTGTTTTGTTGTCTAAACCCAGTGAAATAGTGGGTAACCTCAGCTGTGACTTAGAGGGAAAAGACAACTTTAATGCTTTAATGCTTATGAAACTGGCTCATTTTCATGAACCATAGTTAAGTATAACCCATTTTTTGGGTTTGGAAAATATATTTAACAGTAGTTGACCTCTGTGCTAATACTTTAGTCCTAGAGTCATGTTTTCTTGCTGAATTCATTCAGAAACAGAACTGTGTTAATGCAGTGTAATGTGTGGGGACAAAAAAAAAAAAAGGCCCATGCTGCTTTTTGTTGAACCATAATGCAAGGAAGCAGAAGTGCCATATTCTGCATCTCAGTAGCTTGCCTGAGGGTGCTGGATTGGAATTCTTGGTAGATTCAGGAAATACAAGAAGTATAAAAACCCTTAATCCTACCAACAATATTATCCTATCACTAATCTTCAATACTTTGGAATTCTGTTGGGAGTCAGAAAATATGCCAGAATTCATTTAATGCAGCTTTTGTGTTCTGTTATTATGATGATTAATCTCAAATGGAAGGAGAAGCTTCCATTCTCTCCAGAGCCTTGGACAGAATGGAGCACATGGAAACCTGTGGGGAAGTCAGTGCTTGTGGTAATATTGCACCATGGTTTAGTGTTGACACCCAAACACAACCCATATTTTTTCTGCTAATGTTATTTGGTTTTCATCAGACTGAAGTCTAACTTTTGCTCAGATGGAATATTTTCTTGGATATTTCCAGAAAATGAGACAAAATGTGTTTTCTTTCAGATCTCTATAAAAATGGACTCCAGAGAGCTAACTTTGTACCATTCATTGCTGTATTGAAGGTAAGGGAAGTCATGCTTCTGTGTGTGTGTGTGTGTGTGTGTGTGTGTGTGTGTGTGTGTGTGTGTGTGTGTGTGTGTGTGTGTGTGTGTGTGTGTGTGTGTGTGTGAGAGAGAGAGAGAGAGAGAGAGAGAGAGAGAGAGAGAGAGAGAGAGAGAGAGAGAGAGAGAGAGTGCAAAGCATTTTACTATTTTTTAAAAAAAATATTACAGGCGTTAATTGCAGGGCGAGAGCAGGAATTGACATTTCTGAATTCAGGAAATGTTCTTTCTCTGTTAGAGTTCAGAACAATGGAATAAAAAAGAAAGGTTACCAAAATGAGATTCCCCCAAAGAAATCCAGAAGAGCAGTGCACCCAATTACATGTTTATGTCATTTCTTTTTTAGAAATACAAACAACTGTGAGATTTCCTCCACATGATTATAGGATTGTCAATGCCAAAAATCAAAGCCAGTTAAAAACAACAACTGAATATTGTCTCATTGATTTTCCCTAATATCTAGGTTTCCTGATATTTAGGTACAATAAAGAAGAAAAACTATTTGTATTAGGATTCTTACCTTATATGGAGAAGAACTGACTGTTGGATGGTTTAGTTATAGGTTAACAAGGCATGTTATGATAAATCTGTTAGTCTTAAAAATACTACACAACTCTTTGTTGCATTTCAAAATAGTCTAAGTAACCTTTCATAGGTAGAAGGAAATCAAGAGCAAATACATTCACCATGCAAGTTCTAAATCTGTGAAGACTTCTTAAATAATTAATTTCTAATCTCAAAATATTTAAACAGTCTTTTATGGAAATCAGTAGGGACAAGCATACATTACCAGATGATTTTAGTGAAAGGTAAACATACTTAGCATTGTATGAGTTAGCATTTTAGTTCGATTTCCTTCTCCCGTGTGTGGGGTCCAAGTAACCTGCCCTGATCCTTTGGAATGTTTTCAATTAATTTCATGCTTGTTCACAGACACAATAACCTAATTTCACGTGAACAAGTATGTCTCCTAGTGAGTCTCTCTTCACAGCACTCGTTAATATTTATGTAGTAATAGTTTTGTGCATTTCCTTTGGAGTAGGCATAATTAAATTTGGTGGAGCTTACTTAAAATTAGTAATGTATAAGATTGGTCTGTGGGTTATTTATAATTGTTCTGTTAGCTTTTGTGATATTAAATGTTCATTATTTGTAGCCACAATTTATTATTAGGAATATTTAAGTGCTGCCTGCTATTACATCGAATTGAGGGCACACAGCCTCCTGCAGCCTATTCAAATTTAGAGCAAATGGGAGAGATGTGATTTTTCTTTTTCTTTTGCTCGGAATAGGATGTATAAAATGCTTTGATTATGTGTTTTGCTTTTGTGAAGCCACCTGTCTTAGGAGCTCACAGATTTGTCTGTTGATATTTTTTTTTTAAAAAAAGTCATCTTGGTGATTAAATTGAGTTGTCAGTTAGTTCCATTATAATGCTGTGATAGCCTAGTAGCTTTCAAAACACTGAATAGTTGAAATTTGCTTTTGTGGTCAGTGTCAGCACCCTGACCTCTGCTGAGCTGTCACCTGAGTTAGAATTGTTGGGATTAAGTCTTTGATATTGTGATGTCTTCACTTATCAATTGACTTTTTCATTACTGAAGAAGTTAGACCTTTTGTTTCCATTCTTAGTAAGTACCCAAGCAAGTCTTAAATAGAAGAGTCTTTTATTTCCCACCAAGCTGTGGAAGTTGTAATTTCTCTCTCTCTCTCTCTCTCTCTCTCTCTCTCAGTTCTGTACTAATTAAATAAATTAGTTTTGATATTTGCAGTACTGTTCAGCTATGAGTCACTGTGAATTAGAAAAAGGGAGGAGTATATGTCCAACTATGTGCTATTCTTAAGCAATGTTCGAATTGGAAAGTATTTAAAGTTTGACCCACAAAACTGCAATTCCTGTGTGTTATGAAAAACTTCCTGTGGCATGGTAAATTTATTGAATATTTGTGTACCTTTTGGAACAACTAAAATTAAATGTTCAAAAATCAACCAGGACTTTCACCAATACTTTGTTTAAATATAGAATTCTCCCTAGCAGCATTCCCTCATAGATAGATAGATATTTATGTTGATGTTTTAAAAATGTAGTTAACTCTTCAACATTCTCTTCCATCTCAGTACTGTAATAGTGTTTTTTTTCCCTTCTCTGTTTCAGTAAATTAACTGTTTGGCTCAAATAAGTGACTCAGATTCTATTATCAGTATATAATATTGTAGTTTTCATGTAATGGGATTCATTCATTTAAGTGACCCGTAGCAGTTTTCCTAGCTTTTGACAGAATGTGAAGTAAGGTCTTTTCCTAACTTCTTCTGTCTCTCAATCCCAAAGTCCAAGCCAATTAATAAAGCTTATAAGTGCTTTGTCACAGGCCACCATGAAGGTCTGCAGAGAAGAACTTTAATCCAATAAACATTTCATTTAGATCATGAAAAGAAAGCATGAGGAGAAGCTCCTGCAGGAGAGGGTGTTACCAGCAGTTCTCTCCATATGAAGATCTCAGGAATTTAACAAATTAAGCAAAAGGCCTTCATATTTAACACATAAAACGTGTCAAAAATTATAATGGGTATAGTTTAATTTGGGTTGAACCATACATTGTGAATATTCTAAAAAGCCAGAACTGTTTTCTTCAAAGACTTACTGTTGAGCTGGATGGACAGGGCAAGAGAAGGTTGTGAGAAACCCAAATAGCAAATAACGCTGGCCGAAAGTTGAGGTGGGGGGAGGAATAGATAATTAGATGTAATTAGCGTGTATGAATTGTTGTCTCCCTGCCCTTGGCATGAATAAATTTGGAAGAAAAAACCCAAGGGGCGAAAACACTTTGATGTGAGAGGAGTCATTGTGGCTTGGCAGCATAAAGGCAGTGTTTTATACTTCTTACATAATGGTTGTGATACAGAAAGCCTGAATGGATTCTGCACCCCCCAGCCTGCTTTACAGCAAGGACTTTTGGATTCTCTTGAAACAAAATGCAGTAGTAGTTTTCAGTTGTTGGTAATGAGGTAGCAGACCTCATCAGAATTAGGCAAAAGCCATCCATAGCCTTTCCTTAGATCTTAATCACATGGTGATGGTGGTGATAGTGGTGGTGATTGCATATACTAATAGCCAGCTCTTCTATCAACACTGCTTTTTATTTTCTTCCCCTTTGGAAATCTGGCATAAGAAAAAGCTCATGTTTAGGACATATCTTAAAAGGGAAACCTCAAGCCTTGTGCAACTGCATTCAAAAAAATTACATTTACATTATACCTTTGACCTGTTGTCAGAACAACTGCCACTTTTAGTCTAAAGCAGAATGTGGTCAGTTTTTTTCTGTTTTGCAGAACAGTATATTTGTCTGAATATACTAAAAAGATAGTATAATATGTGTGCTAATCTTTAAACTATACTTTTGGAGATTAAATACATGTTGGTTTAAATGTAACTTCCACATGGGAAGAGAAAAATATTATTTTAAGAAATATTGGAAAAGAGAGCCACAGTCTACTCTTGCTTTTAGTTTTTAATCTTTAATCAAAATATTTACTGGTTTTCTCAATCAAAAGTCATAGTACTTGGTATTGAAGTCTATGGCTATAACTATAGGTTGAGTAGCAACAGCTATGAAATATTCTGTGAGAGTTAAAGAATCAAAATATCCCTTAAAAACAAAACTAGCTGAGAAATTGAACTAAATGTCAATTCTGAATTCTGAACTAAATTCCAGCTGAGATTGTGGACAATGACAGAATTAGAAGAAAAGACCGTTATTTAGTGCATATCTGTGGGGCTTTAACTAACATGAAGAATAAATATTTCGTACAGTTTGAGAGCCATTAAAAATGTACTGAAGAAAGCAAACTTGATTAATTCAAAAGGGGCATTATTCTTCAATTTGCAATTGCTACCAGTTATCCAATTTAATAGTTACTGTGCACATTTTATGTATTTACTTTAACTATGAGGTCTGATGGGGTGTTGAAATGTGTCTGTCTTTTTAGATTTATTGATTTATTTATTCAAAATAAATTTAAATTTCCATGTTTGAAAGTGTAAACTTTTTTTTAAAATGTACAAGCGTGTCACTCAGTTTGTCAGTATCAGTCTGCCAGGCTATAGAGCTTTGCAGCTACTAGGACGTGCCTGGGAAAAGGAGACATGTTTCATTTAACCCTTTGAGGATTTATTATGCAGAACAAGTAGCCTTTTGTACTTCAAGTTGTACATGCTGAAAAAAGCAACACCTGAATATCTCAGGCGCTGGAATAATTATGCCCAATTGTGTTTTGCTGGTGTAGGTCACAGGAAATTCACTTAGGGTAGAGTCTCTACAAAGCTAAGATATATGCAGATTTTCTGTTGTTAGACTGTGTAAAAATTATTTACTGTTAATACTTGCATAAAGGTTAGAAAGGTTGATGAAGTGATATTTAGTATTGCTTTACTATTCACTACGTGTCAGGATGTAATTATGACTGATTCATGGAACTGTCTTAGGAACGAACCATCTTTATTAAAATGCTGATCAAGATAAGAGCTGACAGTAATAAAGAATAGAACATTTTAGTCTTGTTGCTTTTCAATGATTGCTAATTACCCCAGAGGTCATGTATAGTGCTTGGGAGGATTCATTGACATTATTTTCTTTTAAGTCTGCTGTTTGAACAACATCTGAACATGAAGACAAAGACTAAGTGCATACTGAACAATAGTTTGACCAAGTTTTTTTTAATCCTACAAATGCTAGATAATTCCTCTTTTTTCTGTCTAGTTACATGAATTCTTTTTCACATGGGAAGTTGAGGATCTTTGTTTTAAGGAGCCCACATCCTAATCATATCCATCACTGTCCTCGAAGGTCACACTCGAAAAGAGGAAACAATCTAATGTAGTGTTAACTTCCTATTCTTTGTCATATTGAGAGTGTAAACTAAGGTAGAGGCAATTGGAAGCCCAGTCCCCTTCTAATAACATAAATCAGAATTTTCCATTTCTTTAACTTGTAAGTTCCATTTAATCTACAAAAAGATGCTCATACTTTGCTTTGCACAATATATGTCATCTGTGGGACTTCCATGTGGCTGGAGATTATGTGCCACTAATCCAAAAAGAAGCTAGTATCAAGGATAGAAGGGATAGAAAGGAACCATTCAAAGAGTTTGGGGCCAGGTAGTGAGTAGACTAATGAGCTAAGTCAGGGGTCTCAAACTCAATTTACCTGGGTGAGGCTGGGCTGCATCGAGCCCGAGGAAGCTGCCCAGGAGTTTCCTTAGCCCAGCTGGGGCTCCAAGGAGGAGGAGAGGGGGGACACAGGAGCCCTTGTCACCGGCCATGACCCCCTCTGGCTCCTTCACTACCACCACCACCAGCAGCAGGATGAAGAAGCGAGAACGGAGGGAGCGCCAGTGACCGCATAGCGGGGGGGGAAGGGCACGACATAATTTTTTTTAAACCCTCAAAGCATCACCTTGCCAACTGACGAAAGCCCCCATCGGTACCCACGAAATTAAACAGAACAGGGTGGGGGCCCCACAGGTGTGCACACACACACACACACACACACACACACACACACACACACAGATCCAGCAACCTTCCTCTGATGGCCCCCCTCAAAAAAAGGCGTACTCAGCAGCAGCAGCTACCCCCACCATGACAGAGGACCAAACTTTGGGAGGTGAGCCCAGGCAGCCTCTAGAGCTGAGGCGGCTGAAGCAGGACAAAGAGGAGGCAGAGGAGGAAGCATCACTAGGTGCTGAGGCGGCCACTGGCCGGGCTGGTGCTGGGGGTGCCGAGAAAGAGAGCCAGAGAACCACTTCCCAGGAAAATGCGGCAGCTGCTGTTGGCGGCGCTGTTGGAGGTGCTCTTCAAGGACGGACTGGGAGCGAGGTCCGATCTCAGGCATTACTCGGCAGCGGCTTGGGTGCTTGGGGAAAAGGGTTGGCAGTGTGCCTCACTCACCGGCTCTCCCCCAAGACAGTGCCTCTTGCACCCTCCATCTGGAACTGCAGCCTGCCAGCTGGCAGACAGGCAAGCTAGCTGGCAGGCTGCAGTTCTAGATTGAGGGTGCAAGAGGTGCTGTCTTGGGAGAGAGCCGGCGAGCAAGGCGAGGCTTTTTTTGACTCTTGACAGCAGAGGACGCGTGGGCACTTCGGGGAGACAGGCAAGGCGGGGACCACAAACTGTCATCTGGCGGGCCGCAAATGGCCCCCGGGCCGCATGTTTGAGACCCCTGAGCTAAGTATATGGAAGGGAAGGAGGCAAATGATTTGAGTAATATGTAATAGAAAATGGCTAGCATTTAAATTAATTTAGAAGGGAAATGCAAACAACGGGTTGGATCAGGAGTTTTATGCCACTAAGGAGAAGATTCTCAAGCAAGTTCTACTCAGAATGCTGCTCCAAGTGTGGAAAGGAAGGAAGGCAACTTTTGCCAGTTCCCTTTGCCACTGCAGTACCCCAGTGCCACCTTTCCCATTGCTCAGGATTCTCAATCATCTGGAACAGATTTTTGAGGGATAATAGAGTACTGCGGGGATTGGTGAAGCTCACCTGCTCCATCTGTCAGTTTTAGCTGGGTGAAAAGTCTCCTGAGAATGAAAGAAGTCTATTTGTTCATGCAAGGCTTTTACTGGATCGGACCCGACAAACTTTGACACAAGTGTGTGGAAAAACAGAACTTGAAGTAGCTGGCATCACAATTCTTCTCTGTTGAACTATATGCTCCTTTTCCATGGTAACTCATGTGCAAAGGAGCTTTCAGCAATCTCGGAACGGAATGACAGTAGTAAAATACTAGTTGTCTCCTTCTCCACCAACCACTCCTGGAACGTTCTCAGAATATTCAGAGAATCTGCCCATTTGTCAATGGATGGAGCCAAGGACTGCAGGATAAAGTGCCCCCCCTCAACTGTGGGCTATCTCTGGTTCTACCAATATTCTGTTTGTCAGAGCAGGTGACATAAAGTTGTTGAGGCCTGTTTAAAACATGCTGTTCCTGAACAATACTGATAGTAAACAGAACTCTCATAGCCAAAAGTAAGATATGCACAGTTGGGATATGAATTCAACAGAACTAAACCAGCAAAGACAAGTTGACTTCTAAACAGGTAGTGAAAATTTTGGGAAAAGAAACATTCTGAGGAAAACAGTGCCTTATAAATTTAATCTGATACTCTTATCATATCAATTTTTTTCTTTTTGAAATGCTTTCTTCTATGTAATTCCTACAAAGCTGTTTACCTAGCACCTATAAAACACTTCTCTCTCATTTTCTGTATAAACTGTTATATATGTTTAAGTGCACTTCACAACCAATACAGCTTACAAAGCTTTTCCAAGGTAGTGTAGAAAATCTTATATACAAACACTTTACCATACAGCAATACTGTGAATGTAACATACCGTATAGGATTAGGATTGAAGACTAGAACATCCTGAGATTCTGAAGCAAAGTTTTCTCAAACATCATTCCTCACATCACACAGAATGAACTGAATTTGAAATTCTGAGAAGATTGCAGCTGAGGGACAGCCAAATTATCTCTTTTCTAGGGCAGACAGTGATGCCAGATACCCTCTTGTGTTTGGACAAACATCAGGACATTAACATGTGTGGTGTGTGTTAATCTCTCCCCTTCTTTATCCTCTCTGTAAGATGCAGCTGCTTTTTACTCACTACTATATCAGCGTTTCTAACTACTGCAACCAAGGATGTCTTGTTCTTCCACCAGCAGAACAGCTGTCATCAGCATAGTGAATGTGTAGGTAATTCCCAAGCTACCAATATGAATTTGACACAACTCTGGGAGGCAGTGGAAGACAGGAAGGCCTGGCATGCTCTGGTCCATGGGGTCACGAAGAGTCAGACACGACTAACAACAACAATGTAATTCCCATTACTCCTGCAGTTCATCACACACCCTCCAGCAGAAATTTGGGGATGTGAGGGGAAGGAAGGAAAGGACATCTGCTTACAGAACATTGGGTTTTGGTCATTCTGTTTGTAGAGTTGCTTATAAAAACCTGTCAGGGTCCTCCAAATCAGTAATTATATCATTTCTATTGACTTAATGAATTCTCCCAAGCCAACTACACCAGAGCACAGAGTGCTGTCCTCTGAAGATGCCGGCCACAGAGACTGGCGAAATGTTAAGAAGAACAACCTTCAGAACACGGCTAAAGAGCCCGAAAAACCCACAACAACCATCTAGCAATTGATACTCTTACGTCGTGTAATGCTACTGTTTACTGATTTGATGTTTCCTGCACTTTAGTGCATGCTCAAAATTTCACAGAAAGATCAATGCTTCTCACTTCGTTTATTGCAATTCCTGAGCAATTCTGTCACTTAGCTGAGAAATCTGGCATAATTGACACGTGCTCTTTGGACTAGTTTAGGACTTTACAAACGTCATAAGCTGTAGAAATATTCTTGGAATTCTCCCTGGCCTAATGCAAGTTGTGCCACCAGCATGGCATTGCTGTGCCAGGAGAATGTTGTATCAAGTTGTCTCCGGTAAATGGTAAATCTTGAGTTTTCTCATAGTTGATGCTGAAGCATCTGATGGGTGGCCTTTCAACCCCAGACTATAGAATGCAGCCTAATTTCAGCAGAAATGTAACTGTCCAATATGGCTTTGGGAGTACTGGATGGGGAATTACTTCAGGTTAGGGTTCAAAAGGCTTTGATTTACCATATATCACCTACAGCATCCTAACCTCCCAAGCACTGGCATGCTTAGTACAGGGACAGAGTAACAGGGGAAGAGTTATGCTTAAGTCCATAAAGGATATATCTGCATCCTGTTCCTTTTCCATGAAGAAATCAGGAATGTGACTTTTCTGAGTGTAAAGTTGTTTTCTGTTATGGTAATCTGTCTGTGTGTGCGATAAGTCTGTTTTTACCGTCTTAATTATATTTTAGAGTATAATCGTGTTTGTCCTTTGCTATACATAAATACATAAACCAGTACATTAAAATTTGAGCAGCTGAATAATTTTAAACATTAGAGTTGAACAGGGTAAAAAGTCACAATGCTTATAGCATAGCACTGAATTATTCAATTTGTATTGCTTATAGCCACATTATTTGTCTAGCTTCTACTACTTCAGGAAGGAGGACAGGAAACTTTTAACATTGTCAGATAAAATATGAACGTATAGAGACTTTAAATGTAAACCAACTATTTGGATTGTGGCTTTGAAAAATAAAGGCAAAAAAAATAAAGGCTCCAGTTAAAAGTTCTTTAGCTGCTGATTAGAATTCCCTGATGGTGATTAATGAGTGTGGAATGCAATCATGCTTGTAGGCTTTAATCAATCTTATGATGGAGAAGTCAGTTATCCAAAGAAAGATCAAATTAATACGTGTATTGTTTCTGTTGGGCCTATTATTTTTAAAACGGGGGCGGGGGAATAGAAAGTAGCCAATTTTGTGCTGCAATATTTTGGAGCACATACAGTTCTAACAGACTGGTAATCTTTGAATGTACTAATACGTGTTTAATTCCATCTATCATAACCCTGTTAATATATTTATTTTTATATCGCGTGTGTTGTACAAGCAGTTTGCGGTGTGTTCTACAAGCACTTTTTCTCATTAGCTTATTTGTGCAGTGCTACTTTTTTTGAAGTAACAGTTTTAAGATGTTGGAATTTCAAATATTGAAGAGGAAAGTTCCTGTTTATTTATAAAATCCAATACATTTATTTTAATGTTATGCATTTCTGTTACTCAGAAGGATCAATGAAGTGAAAACACAGGAAATACATTATCATGTGAACAGAGTAATCTGATATGAGGAATCTTTGTCAATACTAAGTGTTGGATATAATAGCTGTTATTAATAGCCTGCTGTCAGAAACTAGAACATATACTGTAACTAGTGGAAATAAAATTAAAGTGGGGATATTCCCACAGAAGTACTTAACATGTACCACAGTCCTTTTGAACCCATTCTGACTAAGCAGAGAAAGTTTGCGTACAACTACAAGTGGACAGAAACAAATGAGGGCTGCTAGATTATTAACAATTCTCTTTACATACATTTGATCTCCCTAGCTCTATAGATGACTCTACACTTTTCTGTATGTTCCAGTTCATTATCTTACATTATCTAACTATTATCTAACTCTTCATCAACCTCATATTCTCCATCATGCTAACTTTTGTAGCAGTAATACTTTTATTGTACAGTTCTACAGAACTATGTTTTCCAAAATGTGCAAAGGGATAAAAGCAGTACAGTGGGGTCTTGACTTGAGAACTTAATCCGTATTGGAAGGCGGTTCTCAAGTCAAAAAGTCTGTAAGTCAAGTCTCCATTGACCTACAGTGCATTGAAAACCGATTAATCCTGTAACAGGCCGTTTTTGTTCCATTTTGGTTTTTTTCTGGTCTGTAAGTCAAATCTCAGTCTGCAAGTCAAACCTAAATTTTGCGGCCAGAGAAGTCTGTAACTCAAAAAGTCTGTAAGTCAAGCCGTCTGTAAGTCAAGGGTCCACTGTAATGTATAGACATTTATCCTAGTTGCCTCATTTTTAAACATCCTTTCAGTGGCTGTGTTTTCTGATTTTAGATTCTCCACAGAAGTTCTGACATTCTCATCACAGTGCAAACTTGTGCATGCTTCCTTAAAACAAATCCTCCTGAACTCAACAAATATTAGAATAAATGTGCATTGAGTTCAGCTGTGTTTGTGTCCTCATATTATTGCAATCTATGTGGCCATTTTGAACCCTTTCTGGGCCTAATGACCAAAAATATTGGGAATATTTGAAATTTTTATCGTTCTCAGATTTGGATAATATCTATTTTATGATACTGTATTTTCACAAGTTTTCTAGCTCATCTTGCTTATTGAGTAATTATTTTAAGATGTGTGGTTTATTACATCTGTATTAATGCCACCATAAATGATTGAAGGACGTTTCTCTGTGGCTTTCTGAGTGTCCTTACAGCTAGCGTGTTGTCCATCAGTGTTGTCCTTCTAAGCAAACAACTTGCCAAGCTGCTGTTCTATTTGCCTCAGAGTGATTCATAGGAAAGCAGATGGCTTAGTGCAATATCTTGTACCTTCAACATTTCACAGCTTCTGCTTGAGAGAAATAATGCCACTGGTTTGTTTGTTTCTATGTTCAGAAATACTGCCGCACAATCCAGCTGGATTCTGGAATAGACTACAGGAAACAAGGGCTACCTGCAGCTGGAAAGCTATACTACCTGTAAGTTTAAGTGAAATTATTTTTATTCAATAATTCCATTTACCAGGATACCTTGTCAAAGGGCAAACAGAAGCAACAAATGCCATCCTTTCAGTTAGGCAGCTAAATGCCTTCCATTTTTGCCATAGAACTAATGCCATCTGACAACATTTTCAGAATCTTCAGTAACATTATTTAAAAATGTGTGACTGAATCAAAACTAATTAGATTTGGGGAGAGGGGGAGGTGTGGTGTTTGCGGAGCTGAAGTGACAGATGGTTATAAAGGAATGAATATCCTCTTGTAAAAGAGTATGCAATTCCCTAGTAAATAAACGAGCATCCTTATTGTAGTAAAGTAATTATTTATACAAATCCACTGACAAGGACTCATTTACTGTTGGGTGTTGCCATTTGTAGATTCAAAAACTTGTCTTATTTTGACAGATGATCTGCTTGTATCTAGGGTGTTGATTTACTTCAGCATTTATTCTGTGTTTGAAGATGAGAAAAATTATACTATAATACAGCTATAAGTACAATTTATCTGTATAGCTCTGATTTCTGTTTCTCTAATGATAGTTTACCCTCAGAGCAATTTGAGAATACAAGTATATGTGATGCAAAGTTGTTCCAACATCTAAAAAAATAAAGTGGTTTTAATCAAGCCAATACAAGTATGATTCTACACATAGCTTTATGTCATTGTTTTAATATTACTTTTGAATCTTTTAAAATAATTACTTGGCTTCTATCTAACAAAATGAATATGTCCAGTCCATGCCTCTAATGCCAGTGTATTATTTGGAGTGTTTGTATTACTTTGTTTATATTCCAGGGTTATGTAGTATTTTGTATAGAAATTAACTTTTGTGACTTTTATGCATAGAGTTGCCAATTCTTAGCATCTGATCTGACATTTTCCAATTTTAAACAATCCTCTTGGAGGGATTGAGGGATTGCCATGTCTGCAAAAGGCTTTCCTTTCCAGATACACGAAAAAGAAAGTGATTTACTGTAGTGGTTTTGAGACCATAGCCAGTGCCTGAAATATTAGGACTAGTTACAGAAAATTACTCAAATGTCAATACTTCATATTCTGAGAGAGAATTGTCATTAAATTTGAGATATTGTAGCAAAATTTGCATTTGCTGGTAAGGACATGTGGATGTGTACTTCTATGAAAATATATTCATTTGTCAGCTGCAAATCTAAATTAAGTGCAAAACTGTTGTGTTTAAAGTTATCCCGTTTTATTTGTTAAGGAGGCACTCACTCCAGATTTGTGGAAGGAGGGGCTGTATAATCCTTTGAGAGTAGATCTTGGATTCTGCTGTTGCCACCATTTCAGTTCAATGTACAGGTATAGGAAGTTGGGAACAAAAGAACTCCAAAGAGCCTTCCACTGTTTCACAGTCTTTTCTCCCAGCGAGTGGCTAATGCATCTTCTCAGCATGTACTTGCTGGAACTCTACATTTGTCTGAAGTAACCATCTCACAGATGTTCTAGAAACCATATGAATCAGGTGTAAGATCATTTTTAAAGTCGTAGCTGGAAATAAATGAATTATTTGTTTCAGTGTGACTAATTTAATATAGACTAGATTTCTTTAGATTCTGAAAACATGGTCTAAAATGGAAGCTTTTGAGGTGCACAGCACCCCAAAATGTTCATTTAAATCTCCGTTGGGCTATCAAGAATCCTGGACTTATAACAAAAGAAAGAACAAAACAAAATAGAAATTGTAATATATCTACAATATATATAGGTTCATCATAAATAGTTCATCGTAAATAATGGCACCAAGGATTTTTTCCCTTCTTGGAAGAAAATTGCAAATACGAACTTTTGTGTTGTACATTTTTACCATGGGAGCGCTAACCTGTGACAATAGAAAGCCATCCTGGCACCAAATTAACAATGGTGGAAACAGGTTTATGGTTTCCAACCTACTTCAAATTATAGTTCTTCATCCTTGTATTTAATCAGTCCTTAATCATAGTGTGCAAATTCACTAGATATACTATACTGTTTAACTATGGTTGCAGAAAACGTACCAGAGGTAATAATTTAGGGTCAGGGCAGGATTTCAGATGGGTGTTGTTGTTGTTTGTCTTGTGCTGGAAAAGAATAATTGCCATAATGGAATATATTGTTTCAGATGAAAGGTAAAGGCATCTTTTACTGGAATATTTCTTGATTTTTTTTAAAAAAAGCCCAGTATTCCTGCCTGTAGAAGACTAACTCATCAGGAATTATAAGCTTGCCCTCCATCTGCTGTGTTGGTTTTTACTTACAGTGGTATTTGTCTGTTTATAATATAAGAAGGACATGAATGAATAAGACCCCCACTGGTTGCTTTTTATATGCATTCATGTCCATTCTACCACCAGATTCCATTCTATTTAATGTATGGATTAGGCCTGTGTGGCACTAGATCTAGCTTCATGATACTGTGTTTTCTTTCAAAATTGCAATGTTTAATATCCCAAGATCTGTGTAATATCTAAAATCAGGCATGCTAGTTTTATAACTGCTGTTGTTCATCTCCAAAGTTTGAGAAGTATATTATGCAATTTTCCCTCTTTAATCAGAAACTGGGGGAAAGAAGCACTGAAAAAGCCATTGTAAACCACCTGGTGACTTATAATGAGAGCTGAAATGTTTCTGTGACTTCATAGTCCTCATGGCTGGTAACTGTTTCAGGACCTGACAGGGAACCAGTATTGGATGGAAGATTTGATGTGTTTATTGATCACTCCAAAATTAATTCAAGAAGCATATGGGAGTATTTCAAAGATGATGAAATCATATATATCTATATGCTTATTTACACATAAACCTGATGAAATAAATGAAATGTATCCATGGTTTGAAAATGGGTGGAGGGGGGTTTGATTACTCTCCCATCCAGTTATGCAGTCGGGGGGATTCTGAGAGTTGTAGTCTAAAAAACTGAACCTTTTCACTCTCTGGCTGTATCTGTGTCAAATTGTTTTTCTGTCTCACAATTTCTTTTTCATTCTCTATCTCTTTTTTCTGTTTAATTCCAAAGGATTACTATTCAAAAGCTTGACAGCCTTTGCCTCTTTATTGTTATTTTGTCTAGAAGATGCAGAGAGAAGCTTGTCTTCTCATATACACATATAGCAGAGATGACCTTGCCTTGCCCACATTGCCTCATTAACTGGATCAACTTGAAACACTGACGTCTTTCAATGTATGTAAATGGAACAGAATCATCTACCTGAGACTTCATGTCCTCTGCTTTTAAGTGCCTTCTAAATCTAATGTTTGTGTTTACAACACAGCATCCTGTATTCCCTCTTTCCTCTTGTTTTTTTCCTGGTGGGCAAAAAGCTAAGAAAGCTCAGGCAGCTGTTTGATGTTGGCTTCAAGTGTTATTAATTTCATATTCTATTATTCTTTTCACTGTAGCACAAGTGAAGCTGATGTGGAGGCTGTCATGGATAAGTTGTTTGATGAGCTGGCTCAAAAACAAAATGATTGTACGTAAGTTAATTTCTCTTGAAAGAGAATACATTTAGAACACAATGCCCAATCTCCACTGACCAATTAATAAGTTCCACTGCTGTATATGGGTTGATGCCACACTCAAGTGGCAGTCATTGTATCAGCATTTTGTCTAATTTATGTGTTGAATCATGTGCTATTATTCATCAAGCTATGCATTTCCTATCTGTAAGAGATGGGTTTTATAGTAATTATCCAGACAAGATTGAGTCTTTGTTCATGTTCCCATAGTAACTAGACCAAGGATTTTAAAAGTACAAGGCAGAGGGCTGAGAGTGAATAAAGCGTGTGGAACCATTGCAGACTTCACATTTGAAGAGCTGTGTGACAGAGTGAGTACCCCGTCAAGACTAGATCTGTTGGGCTTTTCAGGCTTTTTCTTCTGTTTTTATCCTATCCCAGCTCCAGATAAGCATTCAGATCTTTGAGTTCACCGCAGCAACAATAACAATCACAGCAATCAAAGTAACAAAACTTGAATTGCAGAGTATAAATGTAAATAGTGAACAAATAGAAAAGCATGGCATAAGAACTTTATCTTCAAAGTAAAGTAATTTATTTGCTGAAGTATAATTCTGGAGTACACTTATGTATTCATTATTAAAAGTAATTAATATTTAGATTTTTTTTAAACTGTTGCTCACTTGAGTAAAAAACAACTATCGTTCCAGATCAAACTAAAAGCCCACCTAATGTAGCACTTTATTGGATGTTAGAAGCTCAGATGTGGGGTTTGAAAAACTTCCATTTCCTTTTGCATTTCAAGTATTTTGACAATTTTGGCAAATACAGGACAAGGTTTTCCATCTTACTCCCATAATGGATTTTCAGTCTTCCTGCTTTTTTCTCTTGCCTTTCAATAACGGCTTTGGTAGAATCTCATTTAAATACCTTGAAAATAGCCTTCCACACAAGAACTCACAGGCTTTCCTAGGACATATATCACTATGCTGTCTCTGAGACTGAGGGGATGTTATTGCTCTATGAATCTTTCCATCCAAATCTGAGCTGAAAATGTAAAGTTGTCAGTAACGTACCTTATTGAAGAAGCATCGAAAAGCTTACTTTTATGTCTGCTCAGCTGTCATGGTTTTTATAGGTAGAGTTTATTAAAAGACTGTAGTAGATAATTCAGTATAAAGTGGACCTTTAAGTTTTATAATAGCAAGTGGTATAATCTAAAAATGTGTTCTTGGTTTCTCTAGAATGTAGTGATCTCTAACAGTCTCATCCTGCTGGGAATGTTAATTGCTTCAGCAGTGGGGATATAATTAGCATGAAAGATTACAAAACACATTAGATGACAGAAAAAATACCAAAAGTTGTTCAAAACAATATGTGTCTGCAACTCTAGTTTCATTTCTTTGACCCTGGGGAAGTTCCTCATGATGCTAGCTCATTTCATCTTTTCAAAATACTCATTAAAGATCATTTCCCCTTCACATTTCTCATAACTAAAAATACATCCATGGTTTCTACTTCTGATTTTTATTTATGAAGGCCATCATACTACAATGCAATGTCCATAAAATTACGGAATAGAAGACCATTCATTTTCATGAAATATCATAAGCAAATGACACAGTATGTTTCGTACGTGGGCTGGAAAAGTACCTCATGTTGAAAACTGGCATTTGCTTAACTGGGATAAATGTCACTATATACATAACTGAAGCACACCATGACAAATCTTCATACTGGAAAGAACATTCTCCTTTCTCAAAAGAGTAAATCTATTACTGTAGTTCATGCTGTTTTTCAAGTTCATGAAGAATTTTTCAGTTTTAACATTGGCTATATTTTGGCTGCATTTGGCTGTCATATTAACTATAGTTTTGCACAATTGTGAAGTAGCTGCAGCAAGCATTCAACTCATGTGCTCCCTCATCTCTTCTCCCCTGAATAGCTGGGTTGCGTATGGAAACTACCACTTTTACTGACCCAAAGTCAATTGTTTTGCCCCAACTTTAAACTGTGATTAATCATAATTAAAGTCTGTTGAAAATGGTAGCTTCATATCTCATAGTTAATGTTAACCAGTTAGTAGATTGAGATTAAACTACAAACCCAATTAATTGTAAACAATTTGTTCATTATTTAAAGTGTTCTATTACTTTTCAAGGAAAAGTTTTTGCAACGCAAGTGTAACTTTATATCTTTTATGTGCTACAAATACATTTTAAATACAGTGGTGCCTCGCACAGCGAGGTTAATCTGTTCCGGATTAACCCTCGCTGTGTGAAACATCGCTGTACGGAAAGAAAAAAGCCATTGGAATGCATTAAACTTAGATTTACTCACCGTACAGCGATGTTCCTCTATGGCTGGCAGCCATTTTCGCGCCCTCCCCTCGCTTAACGAGGGCGCGAAAACGCTGCGCGTGGCCATTTTGGGGCTTCCGGCGGCCATTTTGTAGCCGCGGAACAGCTGATCGGTGGGGTCGCAAAGCGAACCGCTTACCGCCCTTCACTCTGCGATTTTCGCCCATTGGGGCTGTCGCTCTGCGATCGCATTAGCGATCGAAAAAACGTCACCGTAGAGCGAATTCATCGCTCTACGGGGCGTTTGTTGTGCGAGGCACCACTGTATATCACAGTACTTCTGCAACATTTACCATAAATTTAGGGCACGTCCAAATTAAGTATTTGCCTCCATAAAAGTACCTGTTGCTGATCCTTTTGGTATTTCCCCCACCATTTTGGTGATATTTTCCCCACCATTCAGTAACACAAACTCTATCCAATATGATCTGTGCCTTTTCCTCATATATGTCCATGCTTATTGGTTGTTCCTGAGAGAATGCTTTTTCTTGGCCTGTGATTTATTCTGGAATGCAAAGTTTTGTGCTACAGCATTTCCTGTGGAAAGTTCACTTCTGCATAAGAACCTTTAGACTGGAATTTTTTAAATTAGCATTTTATCAAAAGTCATGGGAAATATCCAGCAATGAAGGCAGGGTTTCAACAATCTCTGGAAGCAAAATGGTTTCCGGAGATGTGGCTCTTTGAAGTTCAAAGTGGATGTGAATTTTGGTAAGCCCCATGACTTTATCAGGAGAAACTCTGGACATGCTCTCTGACAAGCAATCTTATACTTTATCTAGGATCAGAACTGAATATAAATACTCTCACAGCATGTGTGTTAGTGCATATATTCTTTAGCCTGGTAACACCTAAATCATAATATTAATGGGCTTTTACTATGGATTCAACTAGCTATTATACTGTAGTGGGTCCTTAGAGCAAAGCATCAGCAGAAGGCATTTTGTGATTGTCACAGAACAGTGGTCAGCATAGCTTTATGGAACCCCAGTCTATCCAGTACCTTACTTGGAGGGCCTTGCAGCCTAAAGTATCAAGGGGGTAGTCCACTGCATGCTTGCCTGCATTGATATTTGACATAGCAGGAGAACAGTTGGAGAGAATCTTCAGAGGGTCTACTCAGGTGTGTCTGAATTAGAAAGAGACTCAGAGTGAAACATCAGATGGGGAGTCTCTCTGGAGAAGGTTCTCGGAGGACTCCTCAGAGAGATCTGCTGGGCAGTATGAACAACCTTATCTGGGGTGAGAAGAGGACTGACCTCTCATCTACCATCTAAGTTAAAACTCATGGGAGGACCAGCTCCAAATCCTATCAATTTGCATTTATAGCAAATACTTCAGCATGGCATACTTGTTAGTGCAATTGTTGTTATTTTATTTTATTTATTTGTATGCTGTCTTTCTAAAGATAAGAGGGACCCCAGCGGCTCACAATATTAAAAGAATAGAATTAGAAACATAGTAAGTTAAACATTAAAAAAAAGAATTAAACTATACACTAATTAAAATACAATTGAATACTTAAAATCAAGTAAACACTTAAAACTATCCTAACTTTAAAATGGCATTCAGTGACTTAATTGTGATTGTTAAAAGGCTGCCTGAACAGATGGGTCTTCATCTGTCAGTGAAAAGGAACGGGGGCCAACTTGATCTCCCAGGGGAGAGTATTCCATACCCTGAGAGCTGTCACAGAGAAGGCCCTGTCTCGTGTACCCCTTAACTGTGCTGGGAAGGGGAGGGCCTGATGACCTTAAATGCCAAGAAGGCTCATATGGGGAGATATGGTCCTTCAGGTAGCCTCAACCTAAGCCATATAGGGTATTATAGGTAATGACCAATACAGTGGTGCCTTGCAAGACAAAAGTAATTTGTTCCACGAGTAGCGTCATATTGCAAAATTTTTGTCTTGCAAAAGTGCGGTTTCCCATAGGCATTCCTATGGGAAACCTTGCAAGATGAATGAATTATTATCGTCTTGCGAGGCATCACTCTTGCAGGGAAAAATTGTCTTACGAAGCACGGCCATAGAAAAAGCCGTCTTGCGAGTCACCACAACAATCGCAAAATGCTTTCGTCTTGCGAGTTTTTCGTCCGGTGAGGCATTCGTCTTGCAAGGCACCGCTGTATTTTGGATTAGGATTGGGGTGTAAATTTTACTTACAGTGGTGCCCCCAATTACGGGTGCCCAGTTTAACGATGAATCCGCATAGCAATGGTTTTTTTGCAATCGTTTTTGCGATCGCATTGCAATGTTTTAAATGGTAAAACATCGCTTTGCGATGATCGGTAAGCTGTTTCGCTTACCAATTTTCGCATAGCGATGTTTTTAGAACAGCTGATTGGCGGTTCCAAAATGGCCACCGGGTAAAAAAAAATGGCCACCCGCAGTGTTTTCGCGCCCATTCCTCACTTACCGGGCAGCGAAAATAGCAGCCATATGGAGGATTTTCGCATAACGGTGAGTTTTTTGCCCATGTGTTTTAATGCATTCCTATGGGCTTTTTTGTTCCACATAGCAACGAAGCCACATAGCAACGATTTTTCCGGAACGGATTATCGTCGCTATGCAGGGCACCACTGTATTACAAAATAATTCCTTAACCACTATTGAGCCATAGAAATATTTATAGGGCAGCATTCAGTTGATAGGTCTGTGATGAAGTGGAAGAAATCTACATAGAGAGACTGAAAATGAGAGACTGTTTATAATCTCTACACGCACAAAGATTCACATTTTTTTTTATCCTTAGTCTTCAGTTTAGATTGTCAGTTGTGACCACTTAAGTTATGTCCTAGAAGTATTGGAACCCAAGATGCAAAAAACTGTATACATTAACTGTATGTGTTAATCTGAAGCCATGCAGAAATTTTACATGTGTCATCTGTACAGTTTATTGCATGAGTTCTAGAGAATGGTTAATCTCAGCAACAATATGTAAGAAATTCATTCTGCCTTATATGGACACATTTCTGTTTAATTTCTGTGTGCATTAGCACACCTAGAAGGCTCTAGAAACCCAACATAAACTAACCCAATAAATAATATGCAAGTAAATGTTGATTGCTCACTCATTTATACAGAATATTATTACTTCACCGTCTCTTCTTTGAGCTTCTCGAGCTTCACATTAATGGAAGAATTTCCATTGAATGATTGTATCCATTGCACAGTTTCTTTGTCTATTCCTATCTAATTGTATAACATATAAAAAGTCACTCCATTTCATTGTTTTTTTTCCCTTCAGACCTATTAATCTAGATTCAAAGCCAATAGGTGTGTATATTGCAGATTAATACTGATCTGAAACATAGATGCTGTATAGACCTGCCTTTAATGCTTTAGCATATTACCACCTGTATTTCTGGACTTCATTTTTTTAAAAATACAACTTTTAACCATTTTTATTCATAGCAAATACTGCCCTCTGATGGCAGATTAAACTGTTGAAATAGAATTGAATTTGAATGCTGATTATTCCTCTGCATTGACTAATAGAGAAAAATCTGTTACAAATATTATATTTTTGTAATTGTAACAGATTTTTCTCTAGTAGTCAATTTCAGTACTAAGGAAAACCTCCACCTGTGAAAGAGACACAGGAACACTTAGACATTAAAATATATTAGTTAGTCTTTAAGGGGTCACAACATTTGTCTTCTTTATTTTTTTCTTTTGTTTTTGCCTGATATGGGAACACTTTGTTGTATAAGTGGATCCTCTGATCTACCTAAAAACATCTAATTTTTAAAAATCCTTTGTGTCCTAAAGTGCCTCAGCTATAGGCCTTGGTGAGGAGGGAATGGTCAAATTTATTTTTAGGGATGTTGCTCAGTAGCTGCACAAGTTAGTCATATCTAAAGTTCTACATGGCCAAGGTAATAGTGCTAGTTACACTTCTTGAGTCCTGGATTTTTATTGATTTGATTTATTGCTTTCCCTTTTTCAGGATATACAGTACTTCTAGTAAAGGTATGGCCTGAAAAACAGAGGCCTTTTTCGGCCACTGAAAGTTATCTCTAAGTGGTGATCTGGACCCACCTGTAGTCATGGCTGTACCAACAGTTGTATGAAGAAGATCGTGACTAAACCAACCCATTCACAGATAAAACTGCAGTATCCAGTGATTTTCATAATTGCAAGATCATTTTTCTCAGCTGCTGCAGTTCTTGAAATGCCCATAGCTCCCATTCAGATAGTGTGAAACCCAAATCATATAGATGTGCAAGGAGGGAGACAGAACTAGCACCACCTTCCTCCACTGTTGTTTTCATTAGCTTTCAAAAGAGGAAGGGCAACCTTCTGAAAAGGAGAGCTTCAATTTTATTTGGTGACTCTTCACAAAATTGGACATAATGGAAAATCAGTGTTTTTGATTGTATGGAGGTCTGCCCATATAGAAAGAAGACTTGACTGTCCATGGACATTGCCCTCTATATGTAGTGAGTGATGGAAGTTACAGCAGAGAAGAGTAGGTTATTACATTCCTACTACTCCTCTCACACATTTACCGTTTGCACTTTTTCCCCACAATGGAGCGAAGAAAACAGATTATATTTTCCTGTTTTCTTCTCCTAAAAAATTGGTGCGTCTTATGGAAAGGTGCGTCTTATGGAGCGAAAAATACGGTAATTTAGTCAAGATTTAAAACGCAAGAACAGGATTTGTGTGTCTGTATATCTTCAGAAAAGCTGGTTCACGAGTGTCGCATTCATCATTCGAATAACTGCATTCAGGTGCTTCTTACAAAGCTGATGCATACCATGATGGCATATAACTGGCCTTTGCTTTTATTTGCTAACAGGACTTTTAATTACCAAATATAACCAGAATTAACAAGAAAAGTACACAAGAGCTTAAATTAGGATAACTGCTGAGAGTATTTAAAAGCAAAGCAAAGGTATCATATGTGTTTTCCTAATAATTAAAAATGCGGCTAGCAGTTTCCAGATATGACATTATTTTTCAGCTTCCAAATTCTGTCTTCACATGAAAAATTGTTCAACCAACATCATGTGTATAACTAAATAAATATGTTACTGCTAGAGATACATGGCAAAATCACGGTGATTTGTAAGAGTTTTTAAATATATAGACAAGTCTAAATATTAAAATAATTTGAACTGAGAGAACGATAACTAAACATTTGTTCACTTGGCATTTAAATGGAAAAACAATGGAGTAGACAGCTCAGTCAAGCAGACTAAAGTAGATTAACAGCTTGGCAAGCCTGAACTGTCATGATTGCATTTTGAACTACTAAGACTTTAGTAAATTCCTATAATAATCATTAGCAAGAGAAATCCCCAGAGGTCTTTCACATCATATATCTTTTTAATTATGTGGACAAGACAGAAAGCCAACTCATTAATCAGAAAAGTTAATGTAATATACAACTTGGGAAAGAAGGAGATTGACCCTTTCTTTTTAATTTAAAATATTCTGAAAGTTAAAGTGATGTAAGTTAGTGGTCTAAATTGACCCTGACTGACCTTTACTGTCCAAAATTTGTTTTAACTAAAGTATGGAGGAAAAACCTTTGGGGATAGAAATGAGATTAAGGGAGTGAATGGAGGTGAGATCAAGATAGAGATACAGAAAATACAGCTATCAGTTAAGTGGTGTTTGGGTGACTTCATCTTTTTAAAAAACATGTACCTGCACACAAAATTAATTACAGTGGTGCCTCGCAGAACGAGTGCACCATAGAGCGATGAATTCGCTCTACGGTGACGCTTTTTCGATTGCTAATGCGATCGCAGAGCGATGGCCCCAATGGGCGAAAATTGCAGAGCGAAGGTCGGTAAGCGGTTCGCTTACCGACCTTCGCTTTGCGACCCGCCGATCAGCTGTTCCGCGGCTTCAAAATGGCCGCCGGAACAGCCGAAAGGGCCGGGCGCAGCGTTTTCGCGCCCTTGGTAAGCAAGGGGAGGGCACAAAAACGCTGCCGGAACAGCCAAAATGGCTGCGCGCAGCTTTTTCACGCCCTCCCCTCGCTTACCAAGGGCGCGAAAATGCTGCGCCCGGCCCTTTTGGCTGTTCCGGCGGTCATTTTGGACCCGCCGGACAGCTGATCGCAGCGTTTTCACCCCCTCGTTCAGCGAGGGGAGGGCGCAAAAATGGCTGCGAGCCATTGAAAAACTTCGCTGAACAGTGAGTAAATCAGCCGATTGGAACGCATTAAACTAAGTTTAATGCATTCCAATGGCTTTTTTCTTACCGCTCAGCGATGTTTCACACAGCGAGGCACCACTGTATTGCAGTAGGAAACAATTGTGAAGCTAAAGAGTGCGGTTATAAGAAAGTGGATCTGTGCAAGGCAATCTCATCTGAAACTTGAGATGGAATAACCAATCTAGCAGAATTGCTATTGAGCATTTAAATCAAACAAATCAATTATTTATCATAGTCCAAATTATGTGGCTTCAGAATAATAATTTCTGAAAAGTAGTCATTGAACTGAAAAGGCTGTTGACTGATACGGAAACACTAAACTCTTCAGAAAGATGACATTTTTACAAAAAATTATCCCAACATTACAAATATTGTAGAACCTAGAGTCCTGCTAGTCACATGCTAATTGATCTTCAATAGAAAGGAAAACCTTGAATTCCAGATAGGCTTCAGGTCCTAATCTGACACATTTGAGAAAACAGTTTTTTCCCCACAGCAAATGGAACTGAGATATGCTTTCGCAGAGTAAGCTGGAGTCTAGATGCATGCAGTCCTTTCTGCTACTAATTATAAGGCTGTTGTTCATTATTCATTGCACAATGACTTGGCACACTGTACACAGAGAAGAGCTGTATCTTTATGGCAGAACACAAGATGTGCAGGTATAAAACCTCAGATCAAAATAGATCTAGTGAAACAGATTTCTGAGGGTGTGGCTGGGAAGAGCATTGGGCAGAATCCTTTTTGACTGCTGCAAGTCAGAATAAACAATCCTAGCTAAGTGGGCCAACAAACTTGGTATAAGTCAGCTTCATAGGTTCAGAAGATCTCAAACTTCCCTAGGTATTGAAATGATGGTATTTTTCAAACTGAAAGTATTTTGGTTTCATAAGGCAGTTGAATTTTGGATAATTGGTAGTATCTGCTCAAGCAGGGTTTGTTTGTTTTTTAAGTGCAGGTTGTTTGTTTCTAGGGATTCTCTTCTATTTAAGATCGTAATTGGCATTATCTGTGAAGATGCACAAGCTCTGCTGCCAACAAAATGCTTCCCATGCCAATTTTTGTATGTCCTCAGCGGATGCCTCCAACAAACCTTCACTATGCCTGCAAGAGAACATCAGGGGTGTGATGGGTGGCTGGCAAAGTGGATGTGATGCTTTGGAGAAGCTCTTATGGCAGGGCACATCTTTTCCTATGTGGAGGGTCTGATTAAGGACACTGGAGATTTTCAAAAAATAATATAGCAGAGATCCTCTTTCACAGTGCTGCTATACCTTTATGCAAGGCAAGATGATCTGGTCTTGAAGCCAGTTCAGTAATAACAGGAAATAAAGTATATGTGACCTCCTTTGAAATGAAGCT
Source organism: Pogona vitticeps (assembly GCF_051106095.1). Lineage (NCBI taxonomy): Eukaryota > Metazoa > Chordata > Lepidosauria > Squamata > Agamidae > Pogona > Pogona vitticeps. Next base: position 96,574,788 of record NC_135783.1, on the reverse strand, counting down.
GATAAATATACTTCATTCTTTCTTTTTTCAGTTTTAGCTTTTGGAATATTACCATAGGTTTCCATTGTCTCTGTTGTACACACATGGGTACTCAAACACCTATTTTCAAAACATATTAGCTGTCCAAATATTCCTTTGCTCAAATAGAATTAGTATAACACAGAATCTAGTCCTGTTTTACAATCTAAAAAGGTTTCCATATTTGGGTCACTTCTTTAAGGCTTGCATATTAGGAATGTCCTTTATTTCTGTACTCTTTGTTGAAATCAATCCTGATCTCTTACCAAAGAGGTAAACCTTCTTAGATGCAATTCAGAGCTTTGCATCTAAAAAGTCCCTATTTTCGTCTGTGAAGGAAAACACTCAGGATGTAAATTAATCCCCTCTGTGCACATGTAGCATTTCCTTGAAAAGCATCTCTGCAGACTGAGCTCAGTATCTACTTCATGCTTTCTAAACTGGAGCAGTGACAGTGGTGATACTTGTTTGACAACTGACATGGGTTTAAGGCTAACTTTGATTGATTGATTGATTTTATTTACTGATTTAGGGTATAGCTGCACTGCAACAGTTTGTGCTGAAGTTGACACAGTTAAAATCTATTCAGTTCTGAGCAACTGCACAACATGAAGCTAATCATGTAGAAGCCCGTACTCTATTCAGTAGCATTCATGGTTAATGTTCAGCCATCAGGGGGTTGTTTATTCTGAACTGATTTCGTTGATATTGCTTTTTTCTGTTGTGTTTGATGTCTGTCTTGGTCCAGACATGGGTATGTCTTAGGGCAGTGGTTCCCAACCTTGGTTCCCCAGATGTTTTTGGACTGCAGCTCCCAGAAATCTAGGCCAACACAGCTAGTGGTGAAGGTTTCTAGGAGCTTTCGTCTAAGAACTTCTGTGGACCCAACGTAGGGAACCATTGTCTTAGGTGTGGTTCGGAACCACAGTGATATCTACATTGGAGTGCTGTATGCCATTACAGTGGATAATCTACCTCGAGCATCTGTTATTCTCTCCTTTTACATTTTTTTCTATTTTGTTTAATATGTATGTCAGGTTTGACATTGTATCGCTTAAGTACTGTAGTGCCAATACTATTTTCTTTTCCTGGTTTGCTTTCTTCTCTTTGGTCTGGCCTGGTGTGGGAAAAATGACTCTAATGGCAATATTTGGGGGTAGGTGGCAAGAAGTACCTGCTTTAGTATTGGTAGGTACTCTATTAGAACAGAAATGAAGAGGACATTGAAGTCCTCATCTTCAATTATTCTCTTATTTTAGAGATGCAAAACTAAATATATATCAATTAATTAGAGTAATTTAAGCTACCTTTAGTCACCAGTTTAACGAATTTATCTCTTTAAAAATACAATCTGATTTTTCTGCAGGCTACAGAGACTAACATAACGAACACAGATTTTGTTACACTGTAATATAAGATAACAATTCAGAATCTGCTGTGTAGCAATCTGTAAGACTCTGATGTGTTAAATTTCTTGTTTCAGCCACTTGGAGCCAGTGATTATTTAGAAATAGCCAAGAACTTTGATCTTGTCTTTGTTCATAACATACCTTTGCTTACCATGGCAAAGAGGACCCAGACTCGACGCTTCATTACTCTCATTGATACTTTCTATGATAAGAAGGTAAGCATTCCTTTTGTAAGTTCTTATAAAGTACTTAAAGTAGTAAGTTCTTATAAAAGTGCATTTTGAATTGTTCTGAAAATTGCTGAGATGAGATTAACGTCTTTTACAACTGATATAACATAATTCTTATGTTTATCAACTGCTCTGGAAACTGCCTACCTAATGAACAAATTATAGAAGAATTGTTCTAATACAATCTAGTTGAAAGCACTAAATCAGCAACATGTGAAAATGACTACTGAAGCTTCCTGTTAATAGTTTAATTACACATTGGCTATCATTGGGCAACACAATAAGCCAGAGAACTGCAAGAATTCTGACTTGTCTGTCACAAAGACTGTACTAGGTTCCAGTAGGAGTGGCTAAGCAGTCCCCCTATACTCCTGCTGCAGATGTTTACTCTGTCATCTGGATGTTGGCTAAACTCCTTCTGGATCTCCTACTTTTCTTCTACATATCACATCTTATGGCTGGTCACCTCCAGCTCATTACTGTTTCAGAACCGAGGAAATTTTGAATCGTGGGAGGTATTTACAGGTCAGAATTACAGGAGCAAAGTACTTACCCAGTTCATCCATTTAAATGGCCACTAGCATCAACATTAGCATTGCAAAGAAAAAGCTGAGTTGGGGCTACCATGCTTCTTCATAACGTCTAGCTTCTCTACTGTTTTATACAAAAAACCAATAGACGTACAATTTGTCAGCTTTTTACCATGTACAGGGCCCCATTCTACATGCCTGCCATTTCTTGGGCCATTTGTACAAAGGATTGACAGGACAATGATTTTCTGCTACATTGTTCTTGCCTATTAGAGACATACAAAAGCTCAAAGCAATCCAACTTGCCTAGTAGTGGTAAGCTCTTGATTGAGTTGGGAAGGAATAGTTTCTCTGACCCTAGTCTTTCTTTGGTCCTCTTTGCACATGATGCTTTTACAAGTATGCCATAGAAATGTCTGAATGTGATAAACCAGAAGTGAGACCCCATCTATTATAAAAGTACAGAGAGCTGGGATTGCGACAGTTCTCCATTCACTCATTCTCTCCTGGGTATTCTTCCTCCAGCAGGTTCTCCTTATTTGGTGGCAATGGGAGGTGGGAGGGATGCAATATGTCAAATGATCTTATAAGGAATAAGGTAACATCTTCAATTCTAAAAAAGGTTATTAAGACAATCAGTGAATGTGTAGGCATCAGTCAATTTTAGCCTTCATGTGATTCTCTGTAGTGCAGGCAAGGACGCCAGCTGTAGTGGAGATACCCTGCCTTCTCAGTATGAGTGCAGGCTCCACAATTCTTTGCCTGGAAGAGGCAGGGCCTCCTCCAATCTCATCAATCTGCTTTCTGCATCAGGGAAAAAACACAGAAAAGTGGAGAAAGAATGAAGAAGTGGGAGCCAAACGGTAATTCATCAATCTTGCAAGCAGTGGTGCGCTATTCCAGCATGCCTGAACTCCACCCACCAATTAGGCTGATGCTCCATTCTGCCCTTAGGCAGAATTGAGACCTCAGATAGACCGGCCTAGCCTAGTAGTTCTCACTGATGACTTCAGTGAGAGCTCTCCCATCTGCAAGGACAGGCCCTGTGTACCCCCTAGTCTGTTTTTCTACCCACCTCATGTTCCTAAGGGTGAGGTTCTCCTCACAGTTGGAGAAGCAGACACATCCACCTCAACAAGAGCCCACTTAGCCTCCAGTAGACGGGTGAGAGAATATTCTTGAAGGAAGGAGTCAATTCATTGGTAAGTTCCTTTTGAGACTATAGCAAGGCCATTTTATCTTCTCCCAATGGAGGAAAAGGTGATGCCACCACTCAACGCTCCTGGAAAGGGGCAGGGAGAGCCACATAAACTTAACAGCCTTTCCTTGTGGTCATAAGAGAAAACAGGGGCCCCTAGTAAACAATGTTTTGCCAAGGTCTCTTTCTTCTCCAGGCCACCTTTTTCCTCCTTAGCATCCAGCAGAGAAGAAGAGAAGTTTGTCGAAAAGATTAAGAAAAGCCACCCCAAAATAGACTTTTTGTGTTTACTGAAATTGTGCTACACCTTCTGGAAACACACATCCTAGAGGCAAGCATAGAACCTCAACCACTCAGAAGAGTGGAGGAGGGTTAGGCTTGCCAAATCCTAGCAGCACACTGATATGGTAAAACTGCCATTCCCCAAGAGGAGATCATGTACAAGGAGTGGGCTAAACCAATCATTGGCCAACTGCCAGTGTCAAAAATGTTGTAAGCTTCAGCTTGACACCATGCAGGCCTTCACAGTTGCCAGAATCAGTGACCCAATAGCAGGTTTCACTTCTAGGGCACTACTCACATCTGAGTCCATTTGGTTTCCTGCAGAGATGGCACTAATAGCATTGGCTGAGGAATCTGCTATAACGGCCTTGAGAGCTAACAACTCTTAAGATGATGGCCAAAATCCTTTTGTGTAGCTATGCAAATGGCTTATGTTTTGGAGGAATTTATTTCAAGCTAAGAAATCACTGTAGCCATTATCAACTGGAATTGCATCCTGAGTTGTATGGCTCAGCACACAACTGATAATGTCTATGGTGATTTCAGAAATTAGGGCAACAATTTTGTCTTCCCAAACATTACATTGTTGATGCTACACCACTGTAACTAGGTAAGAGGATTTAGGCCAAAGTCACTATCTGCTTGTCAACCTGTTTCTTGTGCTCAATGAGGCCCACGTAGTAAAGGCTGCTAGACAGCTGACAATGGAATCATACTAAATAGTTGCTACTGACTCAAATGTGCTTTTGACAAGATGAAATATCTGACTATGAAAGTGGAATGTGAACATAAAGGTGAAATCCAGTCTGGCTAGTGTTCCATTTATTGGTGAGCAATTATTTGATGATTTACTTTGAAAAAGTGGTTATGAAGACCTGAGACGAGAGGCTTTCCCTACCTGATAGGGGGGGAGAAGGAGATCAAGGAACTGAAGAAATGGTGCATATATTCCTTGAATCACTGTCCTAGACAACCAGAAGGAGTGGACTTTTTGTCAGCTTTGAGAGCTAACTGACAAAGCTAGTACTAAGCCTCCAACACAAATAATGCTGCTTGCCACCTTCACTGGACAAACTACAGAAAACATCAATTCATGTTTCAGGATTCAGTTCAGGGGGCACATTTCTACTTAAGGATCCTTCAGATCTGATTCCATGTTTTCAAGCTAGAGATCTCACAGAACTACAGTCAGCAGAAAAACTGCATTGCCAGACAAGGTGCAGAGGTTTCTGAGATGATGGACTAACCTCTGCACATTGAGCTTGAGCACAGCTCCTTTCAGGATCCCTAACATATCACCCTGACAACAACCACCTGACTCAGGATGGGTGGTGTCTATGAAAATCTGCACATGCAACAACTGTGGTCTAAGAAGAAGCACCAGTCCAGTGTGATCACACTCAAACTCAGAGTGATCGGCTTTTCCATGTGTTAGTTTGCTCCAGTGCTGAAGGGGAAGCATTCATCTTCCAGGAGCTGGAACCTGAGCTTATGGACTTTATATTAGCTTGGTAGTCCAAGGAGCTTTTGTATGCCTTCCTTACCATTTATTCCTAAGCATGTCAGAGATAAAGAGGTGGATTGCATCAAGATGGCTCAGAAGGCCTGACTTATCAGTCTGGTGCCTCTGCCAATCAACAAAACCCTCACACTACCTACAAGATTCTACTTGCTCAGCCCAATCTGGCATAAGAACCCTGAGTTCTCATGTTGAACACCAGAAGGTTGAATAGGAAGTGCTAACCAAACATGTCTACTCATCTTGAGTATTGCATACTCTCCTTGTTTGTAAACAAAACCTATGGCCAGACCAGAAAAACCTTCCTAGAGTCATACCACATGAAAAGGAAGAAACCCCTTAGGTGTCAGGGGTGTGTCAGAAATGTTTAAAGAATATCATTTGTTCTCAAGAGACAAGTATCAGCCTTAGCTTGTATACTAAGGTACATTAATAGAGTCTCCCTGGCCTTACATGTGCATTTGAGGTGATTTTTAATGATAGCTGTTTTAATCAGTCCCTTTCTAGTACTCAGGCACTATATCTAAACCTGAACACAGTACTGAAGATCCTAAACAAGCATCCCTTTGAGCCACTAAGGGTGCCTTCCCATAGAATACTTTAAAAAACCAGCTTCATTCTCATACCATCCACAAGAAGGGTTTCAGAATTAGATGCTTTATCTAACGAACAGGGTTAGAAATAGGGGTATTCATATACAAATACAGTGGTGCCTTGCTTAACGATGTTAATTGGTTCCCAAAAAAACATCGCTATGGTAAAACATCGCTAAGCGAAACACCATTTCCCATAGGAATGCATTGAAAACCGGTTAATCCGTTCCAATGGGAATGGATTACCGTCCTTAAGCGAAAATCCCCATAGGAAACATTGCTAAGCAATACAATGTTTCCCCCACTGGAATGCATTGAAGCCTATTCAATGCATTCCAATGGTTTTGTGATGTCTGTTTTTGCAATTTTAAGTGTGTCTTAAAAGGTTCAAAAACAGTTTTAAATGCTTGGAATCGTTAGTGCACCTTGTAAAACCTTTGCAAACTTAATTTGGCTTTGTTCTGAGTCTTCGTTAATTTTTGGTGAATTCCCCCCCCCATGGGAAAGCATTGAACTGCAGGTTTGACAGCTGTCAAACCGACAGTTCAGTGCTTTCCAATGGGGGGGAAAAGACTCAGAACAAATCCAAATTAAGTTTGCAAAGGTTTTAGAAGGTGCACTAACGATACCAAGCATTTAAAACCGTTTTTGAACATTTTAAGACACTTTAAAAATAGCGAAAACGGACCATCGCTAAGCGAAACAGGGGACCTAAAACTGTCATCGCTAAGTGAGGCAAGGTCCCGAACATCACTATGCAAAATTTCCCCATAGGAAACATCGCTAAATGGAGCACAAAATCGCTCCAAAAACCTCATCGCCAAGCGAATACATCGTTAAAAGAGACAATCGCTAAGCGAGGCACCACTGTACGACTATCCCCACACAGGTGGAAATAATGAGGTTCCGGCCCCATGGGTCTGGACTGTCCGCTCATGATTTTGCCACTGCCGCAGCTCCTATCGCGCTGTTCTCTGCAATGGATTAGCCACTCTCCGACCTGAGAGGCTTGTCATCCCACCTCCTGCCAGGACTGGTTAATCGATTGTGGACAATGGCAAGATAGGAAGGTCCAACAAGTTTGTGTCAGCAGTGCAATCGTGAGTGGACAGACCCTCATTTCTACCTGTGTGGGGATATTCATATACGAATACCAACACCCCCTTCTCTAAACAGGATCTATTTGTCTTTCTCAGTGATAAGAAGGTCCTCAGATCTACCTTTAATTTCCAAGGTAAGCTACCACTGGTGCAAAAGATAATTATACCTTCCTTCTGGCCTCAGTCTTTCATCCTACTAGAGAAGGAGTGCCATTGCCTGGATGGCTGTCAGAGAGACAAATTTTACCTAGACAGGACCAAACTCATTAGATAATATAGCTCCCTCTTCATGTCCTACCAGATTGTGTGGAGATTTACAGAGTAGAAATATAGAAGATATAGAAAGAGTCATAAAGGTTAATTTAAATTGATATTCCTTAGAGCTACCTTTTCCCAAGGTGTTCCTTTGCAATTCCTTTCTCAGGATGTTCCTTTGACATTCCTTTCACAAGATGTCCCTTTGATAATCCTTCAGGAAGGAGCCTGAGTATGTTATTGTTTTTATCATACCTTTGCTAAAAGGTAGTGAAGTTTTGTGCTCTTATGCTCTCCAGTAAATGGTGGTCTTCCCACAATTCCCTGGGGACACCATGCTGGCTATCTTTATATAATTACTAAATCCTGACATACAAAGGTATCTTGAGATGAGATCTCCACAGTTGTTTCAATGGGCAGAATGGTCTTTCCCTCAACCATAGTCAGTTGCTTGAGGGTTTGCATGGTACTAGACAATACTTCCAGCTGTTTAAAGGCCTCAGAAGAGAAAACGGCACACTCAAGGAGCGTGGCTGCTTCAACGGCATTCCACTCTGAGGAGATATGCAAAGCTACCACATTATCTTCTGTGCATATTACTGAAACAGTGACGACTACGTTCGGTTGGGCATGTCGTGAGAGTGGCTGACGGTCAGATTCCAAAAGATCTCCTGTATGGAGAATTAGTGCAGGGAAAACACCCCAGAGGGAGACCACAGCTGCGATACAAGGATATCTGCAAGCGAGATCTGAAGGCCTTAGGTATGGACCTCAACAGATGGGAAACCTCGACATCTGAGCATTCAGCCTGGAAGCAGGCGGTGCAGCATGGCCTCTCCCAATTTGAAGAGATACTTGTTCAGCAGGCTGAGGCAAAGAGGCAGTCCCGAAACCAGCAAAATCAGGGAGCTGGACAGGGGACAGATTATTTGTCTTCAGCATGGAAGGGATTGTCACTCTCGAATTGGCCTTCTCAGCCACACTAGATGCTGTTCCAAGACCTCTATTCAGAGCACATTACCATAGTCTCTTGAGACTGAAGGATGCCTATATATAGCAGATACTGTAAGTGGACATGTTCGGGAGAGGATGCTAAAACTAGAACAGCGATTCCCAACCTTGGGTAATCCAGGTATTATTTGATTGCAGTTCCCAGGAGTCTTCACCACTTGGTGTGCTGGCTGGGGTTTCTGAGAGGTGCAGTCCAAGAACACGTGGGTTACCCAAGGTTGGGAACCACTGTCCTAGAGGGTTACTCTGGGGAAGAATACCAGCTGTGCACTTAACTTGTATATCACCACTGTAGATGGCTTTTCCCCCAACGCCACATGGAAACTGGAATTCTATCCTTCCTTATGAATTCCAATTCTTTTGGTCAGAAAAAAGCCAGCCAGGTCCACCCAGAATGGTCTTCTTCCCCAGCATACAGAGGCAGAGTAGGTTGCACTAACTAGTCATTTCAGGTTTGTGCCGCAAGCCTCAAATGGCTATCACATAGAGGAATTAGCAGTTCGATCACCAAGAATAAACAGAAGCTTTGCCTCCTCTAGGCAAAGGCCACAGGAGGGGACAGATCTCTGCTTTAGCCCTCCCCCTTTTTTACACAAAACCCCAAATTCTCTGATGAGGGTAGAATTCCTGCCTCCACTGAAACATGACATTATCTTAAATGGAGTGGGGCAGAGACAGGAAAAGATGTGTACAGCGATGCCCCACTTAACTATTACCCCGCTCCATGACGAAATCGCTTAACGATGAGGTTTTTGTGATCGCAATAGCGATCACAAAACGAAGATTAAATAGGGAAAATCTGCTTAATGATGATCGGTTCCCTGCTTCGGGAACCGATTTTTCGCTTTACGACTATCAAAACAGCTGATCGTCGGCTTTTCAAAATGGCTGCCCACTGTTCAAAATGGCTCCCCGCTGTGTTTAGGGCAGATTTTTCACTTTACAGGCACCGGAAAATGGCCTCCCTATGGAGGATCTTCGCTGGACGCTGAGGTATTTCGCCCATTGGAACGCATTGAGCAGTTTTCAGTGCATTTCAATGGGCTTTTTACTTTCACTTGATGACGATTTTGTTCTACAGCAATTTTGCTGGAATGGATTATCATTGTCAAGCGAGGCACCACTGTACCACTGTGCTAGTGAGAAAGAATATACACCAGACACTTGGACAAAATAAAAGCAAAATGTTGCAAATAATAATATATAGGAAAATAATATATGAGAAGAGAGCAGATGCGCTCTTGTTCGTTGCCTTTGAAAAACAGCGCGAGTACTTCTGGATTGGGGTGAAAGAGCAATAAAAGCCTGCAACATTTTGGAGAATTTTAAAGAGAACATAAGCCATGAAATGGACAGAGCGGAATAATATGTCAATAACTATACATGTGAAGGCAATCTACAGGCCAGCTAGCCTTGACTTCACAGGGATTCCCTATCCTCACCCACTTGCTGAACATGGACACCTGCAAGGGGAAGTCCAATATAGATTTTTGGTGGTTGTTGTGGGTTTTTCGGGCTCTTTGGCCATGTTCTGAAGGTTGTTCTTCCCTAATGTTTCGCTAGTCTCTGTGGCCGGCATCTTCAGAGGACTGAAGTGCTACTCCTGTCCTCTGAAGATGCTGGCCGCAGAGCATGACGAAACGTTAGGAAGAACAACCTTCAGAACACGGTCAAAGAGCCCGAAAAACCCACAACAACCATTAGATCCCGGCCGTGAAAGCCTTCGCGAATACATAGTTGGCTTCACTCACTCTAGGTAACTGGTCTGTTTTGTTTTCTGTGTCTTTTGCTCTTATGTCACCTAAGTGCACTCATTCTCAATACCCCAAACAACTTTGAGTCATTATTCTTCCAAAGTGAACAGACAAGTAAAGTGTTAACAGATTTGCCCCAAAATGAAATTAATCTTAAAAGAAACAGCCACTCTCAGCTTTAGCCCCAGTTGTGAGTCCTCTAATGAAATAGTAATGATAAATGCAGCACTTAACTTGGATTTACAAAGGTTTCAATCATGGGAGCAAAATCAGCAATATTAAAACAACTAAAAAGCCTCTTTGTATTTAAGCTGATGTTTTAAAAAGTAATGGAAGACATTAAGCTTCACCCTATGTGTAATTATAGGTGCACACTTAAATATTTATGCAATCAGGAAATATCGATTGAAATTAAAACCATTTTCAAGAGTGTCCTGGCAGTGAAATTCTGTCTCTCATATACACACAGGAATAACCCCACCCTTCCAATTCAGCAAGACACATGGGGCTGATCCAGATGATCATTTTTCTGCTCTATAAATCATAAAATAATGAAGTTAGAAGGGTCCTATAAGGCCATCAAATCCAACCGCCTGCTCAGTGCAGGAATACAAATCAAAGGATATCTGTCAAGTAGTTGCCCAAATTTTTCTTGAATTCCAGTGCATTGGAGGACTCAACACCTCTTGAAGTGATTGGTTCCATTGCTGTACTGCTCTAACATTTAGGAGGTTTCCCTGTTATTCAACCAAAATCTGGCTTCCTATAACTTGAGCCAATTGTTTTGTGTCCTGAACTCAGGGATGACTGAGAACAGATCTTCCCCATTGTCTGTATGACAGCCTTTCAAGTATTTGAAAAGTACTACCCTATCTCCCCTTAGTCTCAAAGCTAAAGATGCCCAGTTCTTTCAGTCTTTCTTCATAGGGCTTGGCTTGCAGCCCCACCCCACCCCGATCATCCTTGATATCCTCTTTTGAATTTGTTCCAATTTGTTAGTATCCTTCTTGAAGTGTGGTGTCCAAAACTGGACACAGTACTCAAGATGAGGCGTAACCAGTGCCGAATACAGGGGAACTAGTACCTTGTGGGATTTGTAGACTATACTTCTCTTAATGCAGCCTAAAATAACATTTGCCTTTTTTTGTAGCAACATCACACTGTTGGCTCATATTCAGCTTGTGATCTACGACGATTCCAAGATCCTTCTTGCTCATAGTATTGCTGAGCCAAGTATCCCCCATCTTGTAGCTGTATGTTTGGTTTCTTTTTCCTAGGTGCAGTACTTTGCACTTATCCCTGTTAACTTTCTCTCTGTTGTTTTCAGCCCAGTGCTCAAGCTTATCTAGATCATTTTTAATTTTGTTTCTGTCTTCCAGAGTATTAGCTATTCTAACCAATTGTATGTAATCTGCAAATTTGATTGGCACTCCCTGCATCCTCTGATCCAGGTCATTAATAAAAATGTTGAAGACCATTGGGCCCAGAATTGAGCCCTGGGGTACCCGACTTGTTACCTCCTCCCAGTTTGAGAAGGAGCCATTAATCATCACCCCCTGAGTATGATTCTGTAGCCAACTGTGTATCCACCTGACATTTGTTCCATCCAGTCCACACTTAGTTAGCTTGCTAATCAAAATATCATGGGGCACTTTGCCAAAAGCTTTGCGGAAGTCAAGACATTTTTTAAAAAATTATATTTATAATATTTCTATCCCACCTTTTCCCCCAAAAGGATGTATGTCTACAGCATTCCCATCATCTGTCAATGAGGCTGCTCGATCAAAAAATGAGATCAGATTAGTCTGGTGGGATTTGTTCTTGACAAATATGAGATAAAGTTATTCATTCTGCTGGATCCAGATCTCCTTCCTCAGTGTAGTACTTCTGTTATGAAATACTGTACTGCATTTTCCATGACTTGAGCAACAGTTTATCACTGGAACTGTGGCAGTAGTTCCCCAACACATACATTTTACTCCAGCTTATCCAAGTGTCAAAGGTCCTCCTAGCTATAGCTGTGACCTTGGCAAGTGATAGGTGGTGAAACCACCATCTGAAAACTGTATAACTTTGACAATTTTTAAAAGTATTTGCTGTTTTGTCCTGCAACTAGAACTCTTCTTTAGCCCTCATTTAAAAATTAGAAAACAAAAGCAAGAATCCCGTCTTTCTGTAGTAGTGATCATCTGTTTTGTATACTTCAGGGCATTTTAAGAAATAATTTAGTTTACTGCACACCACAACTGGGAAAAGTTTGCATTTTTGTACTTCAACTTCCAGAATCCCCTGGCTAGTATGCCTGTTGACCATACTGGGTGTGGGATTCTGGTATCAGTGGGTCAAACAAGTAACTTTCATGCTCTGAAACCCTTTGATATTACACACTTCTAACCTGTCAATACACATACTTCAAGTACCATTGCCCACTCTCCTCATGCCACTATTATACATTTCCAAAGATCTGACCCTATCTTCAGTGTTCAGGTTCCCCAGGTTCAAGGAGGCTCATACTAACCACATCGCCACCCTGGTTGTCCTGATGTGGCTGAAACCAGGAGGACCAAATGTGCCAATGGCTGGGGGAATCTTCCTACCTGGCAACCTCCTAACACCTTAGTCTAAACTGACTAAACAGTACTTCCAGAGAGTTCTCAGATATCCACAAGATTAAGCACTTTGACTCATATGCTGAGAGGTAGAAGTGCTACCACACCCATATAACATACAGGCACCTATTAGATGGTCAAGACAAGGCCTGGTTTTAAGTACCGCAAACCCTCTTAATCCAAGAAGTCAAAACAATTGTATGAAGAAATTTTATTAAAGAAAGTAAAAAGTAAAAGGGGGCAAAAAAAAGGTTCAAAACAGTTGCATCTGTTGCAAAAAAAGTTTAAAAGGGGGCTTGGAGGAAATAATCACTTAAAAGCTTGATATGGGAGCAGTACGAAGCAAGTAAGTAAGCTAGTTAAACTATTCGAATAGTCTAGCATAGTCTCAGAACATATACAAAGTTCATTCATTGCAGAAGGACAGCAAATGAGCATAACATTTCCTACAAGATAACTAAGCCAACTAAGTAACATCTGACCCCATTTTATACCTAAAGCTTCTGTTTTTGGACTCTTCCAGAGCATCTTCCACTTAGGTGTCAAGTTGCCATAACAAGAGCAGTTCTTACCCCTCCCCTCACTCAATTGAAAACCCTCTTCCCAATTAGCTCAGTGCCAAAGAATGAACCAGCTTGGCCTTGGAGGCAACTCTCACACTAATATGCTGCAGGTGTTTCTTCCTTTCAAATGCTGGTGGGTATTACCCCACTTCTCTCATCCAGCTCATTCAAGGCACTGACTACAAGGCATTAATTTTCCAAAAGAGCACCAGAGCCCAATCCCTCAATTTCTTGACATTCGGTATGTTTTATCTCTTTCCTTCTGCAGCCACCTGCCTTCCAGGGGTTTAAAAGCCAGAAATGTATGCTATTCTTTTGTTTAAATATACACTGGGAGGGAAAACCAAATGTCCTGCAATGGTTATTGATAGTTCAAAATATTCCTCAGCAACGCACTGCATGTAATAATCTGTTGTGGGTGCTCAGTGTCTCTTGAGTCCATGCATGCCCATTGATCATCGAAGTTCCATTCAGAGATTAAAATTCTAGAGAAATTGAGAAATGGCTAGAGCCCAATGCTAACCAACTTTCCAGAACACCTAGCCTTCTCAACTAGCATTGGGTATTGTGACAATCCCAGACCTACTGGGATATGCCACAGTTTCACTAAGCTGCCACCAACCATTCCCTATAAGAAGTCACACAGACCAGGGATGGATTTTTAACAAATAAAGGAATAAGGTTTATTTAAATAACACACAGGGAAAATAAAATGAACAAGTGAATAAGATACAGTAATGTGGCTTAGTCTCAATCATACATACACCAGTTTGGTTCACACAGAACACCTTTAAATAAAGCACAGACCCTGAACCTATCAGTTCTGGCTAATCATACAGACACCTGAACCTATCAGGTTGGTACTGACTGACACACAGTAGTACCCTGCCTGACACACAGACTCCCACACCAGCTTCTTCTTCCCAGCTCTCCTTCAGCTCCTAAACTTCTCCACACTGGCTCCACATATATATACAGTACAGCCCCTCCTCCTGATGTCCCGCCTTCCACTCCCCATAGGATGGAACTTTCCCTCCAAACCCATGACAGACAGGTAACATCAGTGCTGTATGTAACACCTCCCCTCTTTATAAGTTGTTTTGTAGGGGGAAAGCTAAAGTGCTTTTCTCCAAAAAACAACCTGGATCCTAAACATACAAAACAGTTATATATACAATACCATACTTACTCTAGGATAAACATCTCAATTAGGCATTTAAACATTTACCATTTACAATACATCAAGTTACCTTTATTCATACAAACCAAGCAGGTTTAATAAACAAGCACATTTAACCTTTGGTCACCAAAATATATACATAGTCCATGTTTCTTTCGCCGTCTTCATTCTTCAGGTCTTCTTGACAAGGCGTCAGCAACACAGTTCACTGACCCTCTGACCACCTTCACTTCAAAGTCATAGTCTTGCAGGTTTAAAGCCCACCTCATAAGTTTACTATTGTGGGTTTTCATAGTCTTTAACCATTGCAGTGGTGAATGGTCAGTGCACAGAATAAAATGTCTTCCCCAGATGTAAGGCTTGGCCTTCTGGATCGCGTAGACTATGGCCAGGCACTCCTTCTCCACGGTTGCCAAATGTCTCTCACCTTTCTGGAGTTTCCTACTCAGGTAGGACACTGGATGCTGGTCACCATTTTCATCCTCCTGGCAAAGAACTGCTCCTACCCCGCTGTTAGACGCATCGGTGTAGATGATGAACTCCCGGTCGAAGTCGGGAGCACGCAGCACTGGATAGTTGATGAGGGCCTCCTTCAACCTCTGGAACGCCTCCTCACAGTCGCTGGTCCACGGGATGCGGTCATCAGTCTTCTTCCGCGTCAGATCGGTCAGCGGAGTCGCTATCTCGCTAAACCTCGGGATGAATTTTCTGTAGTAGCCCACCAACCCAAGAAATGATTTGACCTTTTTCTTGGTGTTGGGTCTGGGCCAATCACAAACTGCTTCTATCTTGGCCTCTAGGGGTTTGATCACTCCTCCCCCTACCATGTGACCCAAATATTTTATTTCTGGGCTACCCAGCTGACACTTGCTCGCCTTTACTGTTAGCCCTGCTGCACTTAACCTCTGCAGCACTAACTCCAGGTGTTTCAGGTGATCTTCCCAGGTATTGCTGAAGATCCCTATGTTGTCAATGTAGGCCACAGTAAAGTCACTGAGCCCTGCTAAGATCTGGTCCATCAGCCTTTGGAATGTGGCTGGTGCATTTCTGAGACCAAAACTCAGGACTCTAAACTCATAGAGACCAAAAGGGCTGCAAAAGGCGGTCTTTTCTTGATCCCTGGGATCAATCCTTAATTGCCAATATCCCTTTACCAGGTCCAATGATGAAATGAACCGACAACCCCCTATGGTTTCAATCAGGTTGTCTAGCCTGGGCATTGGGTAGGCATCAGGAGTGGTTACGCGGTTTAATTTCCTGTAATCTACACAAAACCTAATGCTCCCATCAGGCTTGTCCACTAGGACTATCGGAGAGGACCAAGGACTAGAAGAGGGGACGATTATGTTCTCCCTAAGCATCTCGTCCAGCTCCTTCCGCACCTTGTCCCTATAGGGTCCCGTCACTCGGTATGGGGATACTGCTTGCGGGGGTGCATCCCCTGTGTGGATCCGATGCATCACTCCCTTCACTATCCCCGGCTTATTGGAAAACACCTTTTGATATTTGATGAGCAGCATTTTTAGTTCTTGCTGCTGGTCTTGGGTGAGTGCAGGACTGATCTTTACCTCCTCTGGGTTGTATTTTACTTCCCCTCTACCCTCCCAGAAGGGTAATTCAGCTTCCTCACTCTCAGCTGCTTTTATTGCAAATAAAACCCTCTGTTCCCCTCTGTAGTAGGGTTTTAGGGCATTCACATGTACCACCCTCCTTGCTTGGTTTTCCTCCTGCTCTATAAGGTAGTTCAGATCTGACATCTTGGAAATGACCCTATATGGTCCTGCCCATTTGAGCTGCAGTTTGTTCTCTCTGCAGGGCCTAAGCCAAAGCACTTCCTCCCCTGGGTCAAAGTGCCTCTCCCTAGCTTTGTGGTCATACCAGGTTTTCTGTCTGACCTTCTGAGCTTGCAGGTTTTCTGCTGCTAGCTCTAGGTTTCTCTTTAGGTCATTCATCAAGGTGTCTATATATGTCACAACGTCTTGTGGGTCATCCTGGGTGATCTGCTCCCAATTTTGTTTGATTAAATCAAGGGGCCCTTTCACCCTTCTCCCAAACAAGAGTTCAAACGGACTGAACCCGGTACTGGCTTGTGGCACTGATCGATAAGCAAACAAAAGGGATTGCAGCTTCTGGTCCCAATTGTTTGGATTCTCTGCCAAGTAAGCCCTAATCATGCGCATTAGAGTCCCATTGAACTTCTCCGTTAACCCATTACTTTCAGGGTGATAGGCAGTGGTTTCCTTGTGTTTAATTCCACAGATTTGCCATAACCGTTTCATGAGCTTCGATGTAAACGATGCGCCCAAATCTGTGATTATTTCTGAGGCGAATCCCATCCTGGACATATACCCCACCAAGGCATCTGCCACTGTGTTAGTTTCAATGTTAGTCAAGGGAATGGCTTCAGGGTACCTCGTGGCATGGTCCACAATGGTGAGAATGAACCTGTTCCCCCTCTTTGTGGCCTTGGGCAAAGGTCCCACAATATCCACCCCTATGCATTTGAATGGAGTGTCAATCACAGGCAAAGGGCACAACTTTGCTTTGGTCCTGTCACGGTTATTCCCCTGCCTCTGACACACATCACATTGTTTACAGAACTCCTTGATCTGCTTCCCTATTTCAGGCCAGTAAAAATTCTGTGTGATTCTCTGCTGTGTTTTGTTCACCCCTAAGTGCGCAGCAAACATGTCAGAGTGCCCCCTTTGTAAGATCATGGGGCGATACTTTTCAGGTACCACTAGCTGACTTCTGATCTCATCTCCCCCTTTTGAGATATTCCTCAGGGTCTCTCTATATAAAATTCCCTTTTTCTCTCGAAATCTCACTGGGGTTTCAGGTGTTAGCTGGGCGTCTGTCACCTGTTCAAAACACTTTTGGAGAGTGGCGTCTGCCTTTTGCTCTTGGCCAAATCGGCTGTCTGTGGTTAAGGTTTCCACCACAGCTTCGGAACTCCCCCCACCTGCTTCCGTCTCGGGCTCTCCAATACCCCCTTGAACTGTCCCTGTGGTAGCTTGTGAGCGTGTAATCACTAGCACCCGTTTCACATGTTCAGCCAGGTCATTTCCCACGAGCACGGCTGCTGGCAGAGTCGATGAAATCGCTAGCCGCCAAACTCCCCTCCAGCCTTGGAAGTTCACAGGTACCTCAGCTACTGGCAGCGAGATCACCTGTCCCTCAATCCCTGCCACCTTCATGCTCTCATTTGGGATTATATACTCCCTAGGAATAATGTCTGGATGGCACAGGGTCACCTGGGAACAAGTATCCCTTAGCCCCCTATACTGATGGTCAAGTATTCCTACGTCCACTCCTGCGGTTTTAAACAACTGCGAATCTGTTCTCACTAGCAAGCAGCGCTTGACCTCCACAAGAGGACCATTTTCCCCAGCCTGATCAGTAGGTGTAACTGTTCCAGATTGAGTAGCCATGGCGACAGGCTCCCTCAGTGACAAGGAGCTTTGCTCTGTCTGGACACAGAACACAGCTTTTGGCTTGGTTCCACTCACATCATGAGGCACATTTCCTTTTAGCTGCTTTAATTTCTCACACTCTGAGATTAGATGGCCCTTTCCTTGACAGAAATAACATTTTCTGCTGTATTTTGAGTCTTTCTCATCTTGTTTTGGTTTTCCCTCCAAAATCTGAGGTCTTTGTTTCGTGTCTGAGGGCTTCCCTTCACCATGGGCCCCTCCCACTTGCTGGTTTTTTCCTGGTCCCTGAGAGTACTTGCTGTAGGTTTCTTTAGGTTTACCTATAGATTTCCCCTCACCTAAGGGCTTTCTTATTTGGGAAATAAAATCTGCGATCTCGGCCGCCTCTGCCACAGATTTCGGTTTCCTTTCCCTCACCTGGAACTTCAGTTCCCCATGCAGGACTGAATAAAACTGTTCCAGCGCTATCAGGTCTTTGAGCTGCTGGAAGGTCTCTGTCCCCTCCTGAGATAGTCATTTCTCTAGCAGCCTCACCAGTTGGGCCCCCACTTGGGTAAAAGTCTGCTCTGGTTTCTTTGTGAGTGACCTGAATCTTTGCCTCAGCTGTTCCGCATTTATCCCATGTCTGGCAAACACCAGTTTTTTAAACTCTGCGAAATCTTTCAGCAGTTCCTCTGGCATCTCTGCATATACTTCTGCCAGGCTGCCACTGATTAAAGATCGCATAATGGTCATCTTCTCAGTTTCCCTTACTGAGAAGTCCACAAACGCTCTTTCCACGAGGGAAAAGAACACCTCAGGGCAATCTCCCTTGTGGTACACAGGGAATTTCTTCAGGTCAGTTTTAGACAATTGGCCCCCCTCAGAATCTCTATTGTTATTATTGTTCTGATTCATCAGTTCCAATTTTCTTAACTCAAACGCCATTTTCTCTCTCTCTCTCTCCATTTCCATTCTCTCTCTCTCTAATCTTTCTTCTCTTTCCAATTGCCTCATCCTCAGTTCATGCTGTTGGGCTATGAGCATTTTCCTGAGTTCTGGGTTCTGTTCTCCCGTGCTCTCATCCTGCACTGAGCCAAATTCATCCTCAGAACCTTGGTCCACCTGGGGTTCCCTCGCTTCACCCATTTCTGCCATTCGGCTTCGAGTCAAGGGCATAATTCCCCCCCAGAACAGGCTGCTTTCAAAAGTCAAGCCTCAAAATAAAGCGACCACTTTTTTTTCTTTTTTCTTTTCTCTTTTGCCTCAGAACCAGCCTTCTATAGATTGCTGCTGTTCTTTCAGCACTAACTTGCAACTGTTGCCAGCCAGAGTCCACCCCCCTCTGCTAGGCCTCAGCAGACAGGCTAGATCACTGCTACTTCACTCAGCTTTGCCTCAGCTTTTTCCCGCCAAAACAGGTTGCCTCAGAGCTCCCTAATCTAGTCCCACCAATCTGAGGTTACACGTTCTTCCACTAGCCTACCTCCCCGTGAGGTAAGCCTAGAAGATTACCTACGCGCTCTCAGATTGTCCCTGACTAGACCCCCCTTGCTCTGGGCACACTTGCCAAGGCTTTGCTGTACCACTGGACAACTGGACCAGTCGTATCCCACACGCTGGACACCAATCAATGTGACAACCCCAGACCTACTGGGATATGCCACAGTTTCACTAAGCTGCCACCAACCATTCCCTATAAGAAGTCACACAGACCAGGGATGGATTTTTAACAAATAAAGGAATAAGGTTTATTTAAATAACACACAGGGAAAATAAAATGAACAAGTGAATAAGATACAGTAACGTGGCTTAGTCTCAATCATACATACACCAGTTTGGTTCACACAGAACACCTTTAAATAAAGCACAGACCCTGAACCTATCAGGTTGGTACTGACTGACACACAGTAGTACCCTGTCTGACACACAGACTCCCACACCAGCTTCTTCTTCCCAGCTCTCCTTCAGCTCCTAAACTTCTCCACACTGGCTCCACATATATATACAGTACAGCCCCTCCTCCTGATGTCCCGCCTTCCACTCCCCATAGGATGGAACTTTCCCTCCAAACCCATGACAGACAGGTAACATCAGTGCTGTATGTAACAGGTATATATTTTTATGCTGACCTTTTCAGAGGCATTTAGAAAAAAGCAGTTTTTCCTAGTACTTGAGAAGTATTAATTATTTCTCTTGGTAACATTGTACTTTTTACATTGTACATTGTACAATGTACAAATTCCAATTTGTACAGTGGAAAGATTCTAGTCTTGTTACCACACAAATTTTGCTTTTGTGGTGCATTATCTAGCTGCCTATCTGAGCATGTGGGTGACATGGATTTGGAATTCAAGGATCTGTGGAGGTAGTAAAAGCCATGGAACAGATCTTCTATCCCAACTGATAATCTCTTTTATGACCCCTTTCCCCCACAAATTTAAACAACCATTTATTTGCTAATGCATATTTCACTGTTTTTAAAAAGAAGGTGTATACAAAGTTTAACTCAAGATAACAAATGATATGCATTTAATGAACTGGATCTGATTGTTAGTCTTGAGTAGTATAGATCCACTGAATGAACTGGAATTGCTTAAGTGAAGACTATGTAAGTTCCATTGATTCAATGGGTCTACTTTAGCTTTTATTAATAATTAGATTTCAGCCTTTAAAAGTAATTTTTTTTTTGTATAGTGGTTATACACAGATTGGTATTCAAAGCTTAAAAATCAGACATAGTCTTAATGCAAGTTTAAATTCCTAAAAAAACAGAAGATGTAAACAATTCCAACTGTTTTGAGTTTGAGGATACGTGCTGTGGATGGGTATTGACAATGAGCATCATCATCTGTGTCAAAGACTGGTAAAATAGAGATGAAGGTGTTGGGATAGAAAATATATAACCTGACTCATAGCTGATAGCATCATCCACTTGACACTATCCATTATTATGGAGAGTTACTTCCATTGAGTAGAATCAGAGATCATTCCAGCTGTTGTCCCTACTAATGGTTACTTACAGGCAATGAAATGAATGCACTTTGAAAGGTGCTATATTTTTAAAAACAAAACAAGCAAATCATAAAATTCAATTGCAAAGTAGAAATTACAGGTGACAGTACCTTCTGTCATTTTTCTCTTTCAGGTGCGTTTTGTCTGTTCTGCAGCAGCTCCACTCCAAGGATTATTTACTCAAGAACATCATGACAATTCACTGGACGAAAGCAGGGCACTGATGGATGATTTGGGGTTGAGCCAGGTAAGCGCTATGAGCATTACTGCTTTTGTTGGTAGAGAGTGTAATTGTTTTTAGTCCAAGTATAAGCACCATTGTAAACAAAGAAAGAAAATGTTTAATTGGCCATTCTGTAGCTTTCTGGCAGGATCAACATAGCACATCTTCCTCTGTTATAATTTAATGCAATGATATTCACAAATGAATTGTGCCACTCAATGTTAGCATAGTTCTGGAGATATTTTTCATCTTTACCAAATGTATGTTTTTAGTATGCTAGTAATATTGGGAAAGGCTCATGCTTTAATACATGTTCTTCCAATTCAGTAGGGCTGCACTTAGGTTTTTTATTCAAGACACCACAGGTAAAATCAGTTTACTGTCGCATAAAAGAGAGGTGTGCTGTAAGTGTCTCCTGTTTTAGGTTCACACACAATTGGAAGCTGGTGAACACAAGTTGCCAAGACATGTACACAGAGCAAAAGACACTTGCACACAATCATGATTATATTTACTCGTACTCTATATTAATTGGGTATGTAGGTCACAAATACTAATTTCTTCAAGAAGTGTGAAGTGGCATGTCCTTTGTTACTACTATCTGGGCACATAACTATCATTGTTTGACCAGTAAACTGAGGTTTCCATAATAAGCACAATTTGTAAATAATATGGTAATGTGATGCAGAATGTGATGTTGTGAGGAAACTGAGAGAGGGTGCTTGGTGTGTGCCCAGTGGGGCATCTTTAATTTCTGGTTAGGAATGGACCAAATGTTACACCTTTTATTACACAAGCAAGAAGATTTCAGCCAACGTGTGTATAGCTGCAGTGGCAGAACTCAAATGTTTCTCAAATGGCATCCATATTACCAGAATAGTATGAATACCAGAATATCACAAGGAATTAAAAGCTACATAAAGTTATATACATGGACAATACCAATTTTTTTTTGTAGAGACTGACTGGGTTTTTTTGGAGGACACCAGGTCTGTCTGGAAGAGATGAAGTATGCAGCTCAATTTATGCAGCATCACAAAAGACAGACCCAATCTGTAATTCTCAAAATGAGTATTTGTGAAAGCCCTGGATTAAATCTCATCTATTTGCTCAGGAGGAACCTGATCCAGATCAGGGCATTATGGTTTTATTTGCGAATAAAAAGGCAAGCACACTCTGTCCTGTAGACAGTGATATCATTGTGCTAGCACAAGGCTAGCTGTCGTACTAAAAGGTTGCATTAGCTGTTGCACAGGTACAAGTTCAATACAAAGGTAGCACCCAAAACCGTTGCTGTTGCACAAGCAGTTACTTGAATGAGTTTCACATGTTGTTTATCACCCATTTATTTGTGCCACGGTCACATCCAGAGTGACTTTTCACTTTGGTAGCATTGTTTTAGATTTGGACCTATGTATTCAGCATACTGTGTAGCTTAGCCTGCCTACTTTTTTACTATTTATTGTTTCTTTTGTTCTTTGCTTTCATCTGTTTCTAGGATTCAGCTGGAGGACTTTCTATGTTTACGGGAGAGGAGGAGATTTTTGCCTTTCAGCGGACCATCTCACGGCTCACTGAAATGCAGACTGAGCAGTATTGGAACGATGGTGACAGGAGCAAGAAACCACTGTAGCTGTAAAGCTAGCAAAAGCTGCCACAAAGAGCTCTTGTAAGGACTGAAGTCCAGAAGCATGACTGGACAACTGTGGCCTTCCACATGTTCTTGGGCTGTGACTCCCATGATCAGTCAACAGTGGCTGTGCTGCCTAAAACTGATAGGAGCTGAAGGCCACAGTTGCCATTCTTGTTCTGAATCTGAAAGACACTCTAACCAACATTGCACTTTATTGCCCATATGATTTGCAATTTTTATTTCAGAAGAATAAAAGCTTACGTGCTGGCATAATGGTAGGGAAGAGTCTTATCTGTATGTGAAATCCTTTTCTCCAACCATAAATGACATCTTTATTGATGAAGAATCAAAATCCCCCTTCAGCATTCAGATCAAATTGGAAGAGGCACAATGTGCATTGACACATGCAAGTTTATTTATTTTATTTATTTATTTATTTATTGACTGTTTGTGTCATGCTTATAACACTATAGCTTACACGAATGAAAAGCACAAACCAGGGACATTGCATACCTACATTTGATTGCAAATGACGTATGAAATTGTATTTTGAGACTTTGAATTTTGGTGAATTGTTTTCTTCTAGTCAGCAGTCACATGTGTCAGATCTGCCTTCCGCCAAACGTACAAAGGCATACTTTTACATTTGATAGCTTTGTAGTAGGATATCTACCTCTTTATGTGTTTTATTACTGCTTTTCTCCTGACATAGTCTGGAGGATCTGGTCTTGCATAGTCTGTTGCACTAGCAATATTTATTTATTTATTTATTTATTTATTTATTTATTTATTTATTTATTTATTTATTTATTTATTTATTTATTTATTCAATTTATATCCCGCCTATCTAGTCGGTTAGGACCACTCTGGGCGGGATATAAATCAAATATATGACTCATTAATTACTACAGGGTAAGAGGGTCCAAAAAGAAAAGAAAATAGTACAGTGGGGTCTTGACTTGAGAACTTAATCCGTATTGGAAGGCGGTTCTCAAGTCAAAAAGTTCTCAGGTCAAATCTGCATTTCCCATAGGAATGCATTGAAAACCATTTGTTCCATATCTGCTCTTTTCCGTCCATAGAAACTAATGGGAAGCTGCTATTCCGCCTTCGACCTCTAGAGGGGGATATTTTGTTTCTTTTTTTCTTAGGTCAAGAAAGGTTCAGGGAAGGCAGGGAAAATACAGTCCAGGCAGTACAGTACCAGGCAGTCTGAAGACTGTCTCCCAATCCACTCTCTAAACACTGGGAGGAGTGAGGAAGCAGACAGGCACCCTTTTCACTGGCCAACAGTTAACTGAAAGTTCAAATTTTGCACTTTCCCTGCCTCCCACGTGGTTTTTTTAGTTCTTAACTCAAATCTAAGTATGTAAGTCAAGTCAATATTTTCCTATGAGAGTGGTTCTTAAGTCAAAATGTTCTTAACTCGAGCCGTTCTTAAGTCAAGACCCCACTGTATTAATAATAATAACAATTACGTGTTGTCAAGTCAATTGCAAATTATGGTGATCCTTTCCAGGGTTTTCTAGGTAGAGAGTGCTCAGAAGTGGTTTACCATTGCTTTCTTCTGGAGGCACTCTGGCACTGTTGTTGCTTGCCCAGGGCTATGCAGGCTGGCTCTTCTCTTACAAGGCACAGTGAGGAATTGAACTCCCAGTCTCTGGCTCTGCAGTCAGGTGCTCAATCAAGCTCACTCAGGAATAATAGTGAACAATTCAATTAAAGGGAGAGGTGTCAAAGTAAAGAATGCAAGAAGAACAGGGTCTGTTTTGAGCTGTCATTTGGTGCCGCACATGCAAGACTGTTCAGGTAGGTTTGTATTACATGATTTGTGCTGAGCTTTGTGTCGGCAGTGAAAACAGATTTTGAGTAGGCATTGCCATAGTTCTCTTTCTCCTGGATGGGGGTCTTTCCACATAACTGTTCGCAAAAAGCTTCTGTGTCACTTCCAACGCTCTTTAGGTATCCTATTGAGGGGTCCGGGATGATAACCCAGCCTTCCTGTTCTTGACCAAGCTGGCTTGGGCTGATGGAAGTTGAAATCCCACACATAGGGAAGACCATTAGTTCAGGAAGGCTCACTGAGCAGGTGCAAGTTCCCCCCCCCCCAGTCAACAGTCACCACATTTGGTGGTCCAGCAACACTTGGTACTCACTGATGCTAGTGTAACGCTAGTGCAGCACTACTATTTTAAGGGAAAGTAAAACTTATCAGTGTGCGTAGTAACATAGAAATAACAACACAGACACCAGGGTCTCTGTCACTGTACAGGCCAGCACATGTGGGAGCAAGCTATAGTTCAGATCAAACATGGAAAAAAATTACTTTCTTGGACTTTCTGGAAAGTGCAGTCCAAAACTAACTTTTGCCTTCTGACATCTCCATCCCAAAGTAGACAACTCTCTTCTTTTTGCCTGTCTTCTGCGCCCCACTCTCCTCCCTCTTCCTTTTACCCAGCCACCATTCTCAAACATCAGGGTTTTTTTTTTTACCTATCGATGTATTTAACTGTGAGTTCAGCAGTGGTTTCCCAAAGGAACAGCTGATACCCTAAGAAAGCTAAACAGGAGCAGGAAAGTACTTGTAACTAAACTGTACATGGAAGATCACAGACATTGCAAATAATCCTAAAATTAAATACAGTAACTTGCTTTCATGAAAAAGAAAGAAATTGTGGTAGCAGTGTATGTGAGAAAGAAAATAATTTATCAGTATTAAAAAGTGGTTTGAATTTTTTTTGAAACTTTTGACTGGTGCTTTATGTTTTGGGAATGCACTTGATTTGCTGAAAATTGATAATGCAGATTTTCTTCATATCTAAGGTGAGATTATTCTGCCAAATCCATTCAGTGTTGATTACAAACTGTCAGCTCAATTGTCATCAAATCCAGTTATCAAAATCTTCAAAGAAGGTTCTGTTCTTTTAAAGTCAGCACCTACTTGATCAGGTGCATTGCATTAATCCTAATTTGACAGGCTTCTGCAATTAACATGCAAGTGAATAACAGTATAATACATTCTTGGTATTTAAGATACCACAAAATCATGAAATTGTAAGATATCTCACTATTTGAACAGTATCTCAGACAAGTTACATAATGTTAGTGAAATCTTGTTAAAAACAATGGAATTATATCAACAGGATAACTCATAAATCTGTTTTTGTTTTTGCTGATGCAGGTCTTGTTGTTTTGAATAGTTTTTAAATTTCAGTATAAACATTTGAGCTCGAGATGTCTGCTCTTTCAAAAATCGTTTTTGAAACGGTGAAAGGACTGATAACCACTACCCTTTTGAAACGTTAACATGTTTCAATCTCTTAAACTGAAAATCACTCTAAGTTACTTTTTAAAAACTTTTCTGTCTTCTGTTTTCCTAAAAATGTGGTGGAATTTCCTTAAGATATTGCTAGAGATCTTTCAAGGTTACAGACATAAGGTTGTCAGCATAAGCTGGCTGAAATCCCCTAGTAATATTTTTACCAGTGTCACCTCATCCCAGTGAGTTTCTCTAGATAAATGAGGATTTGAATTCAGATCACTCAAATCCTAGTCTGTTACTCTTTCTATTACACCACACGGGGTCTCACTACTTTCAGATACTCAGTACAGTATTTATCTCAATTGAATGCCTGTAAACCTACAAATTGCCTTCTCAGAAAAACTTAGGTTTTTTATGCCTATAATGATGGGGAGGTCAAGGTTCTTTGAAAGAGAGACTGGGGAGATAAAAGGTATTTCCATCCCCTAGAACCATTGTTCTAGATGATGATACTGCTTATACAATTCCCACCATTTTCTCCAGTTGCTTATAGATTAATGAGATTTGGAATTCAGCAACAGCCAGAGAGCCACAATTTATTTCCTCTGCTAAGACACAGAGTCTTTTGAGTTATCAGGAATTTAAAAACAAAGGGGACAGCTTTTTTGTGTGTGTCAGTGATTCCCCATTTCTGGGATGCACTCCTCATAGAAGCTTGACCAGCACCAAAGTGAAGTCAGTTAAATGACTTATTTCCCCTGGCATTTTAAATATTTTAAAGCTTATGCCTCGTCTGCTCTACTGTTTTTGTGTTTCTGATATCATCTTATTATTTTGTGTGTGTGTGTGTGTTAGATTGCACATTTATTAAGCTATCCTTTTAATAATAATAGTGCACAAGAGTTTATGAGATTTGGTACCTTGTGGGTTTTATAAAGAGGCCCCAAGGATCCTCAGTACCCTACCAAGGTATTCTTCACAGACCTAGCCCAGCTTATTCTTAATTGTATTGAATTTTATAGTCCTTCTGTATCATCCTGGTGTCCATGAGGTTGAAGCATGGTTTTAAAATATTTTCAGTATTTTAAATAAAAAGCCAAACAAGTATAGAGTTGGGTGAGGCCCTCAACATCAGCAAGAAACACACACATATCCAACAGCTATGGTGTACATATATGTATTAGATCAGCAATATGTGATGAGACAAATAATTTCCCATGTAATCATATTTCTTTGTCACTCATCTTCTGTGGAGGTAAACCTTTGGTGACAATTATAATAGCTGAATTAATTTTGCTTATATTTCCATATCAATGGCAATGCAGAGAGCAGTGTTAAGTTATTTGTCTAACAGGATAAGGAAGCAACACAATTTTCTTCCAGCTTCCTAAAATGCTTTTCTACAGAAATTGAAAATTTCCTGGTGGAACAGGAAGTTTGCTCAGATTTTAACTTCACCCATTTTGAATTTTTTTAAATTTTCATGAGTTCAAATTAAATTCTAATTTTCATTTTCCCCCACCCATGAATATTGAATTCTTATAGCTAGTGATCCAATCATCATTTTGAAAGGTTCTCAGAATTTAAAAATGATGCTATTTTTCATTTAACAAAAAATGCAACCCCTTTATTGTTTTCAATTTTGACTTTTACAGTTTTGAACACCATATAAGGCTATTTTAAGTATTGAACATAGAACTATTTTAAGTTTCTGAACACAGAACTTTAACAGACATTTTTCCTAAATATTTGCTTCCAATGATTTACAAATTCCAGATTCTAAATCTTTTGTTTCTCTTTTTATTACTGTTGTTGTTTCAGTTTATATACCACTCCATATATGAATGTGCATGTGGATTCAGATTAGCCTCTTATCAAAAGTTAATTTGTCCCAAACTGCCCACTATTCTCCCGTAAGTCCCATTTTGAATAATATAATCCTAAAAGATCAACATATTTATATTCATGACCCCTGCAGGATTCCAGTCTAGACAACAT
This sequence comes from Pogona vitticeps, assembly GCF_051106095.1. Classification (NCBI taxonomy): domain Eukaryota; kingdom Metazoa; phylum Chordata; class Lepidosauria; order Squamata; family Agamidae; genus Pogona; species Pogona vitticeps. The sequence goes on along the minus strand of NC_135783.1, from coordinate 96,546,993 downwards.
TACTGCTGGCTGAGTTCTACTGAAACTATTGAAGAAGTTAATTGCCATGAAGTCCCATTGATTTCAGTTTGGCTTATGTGGAAATTAACTTTATTTTAGGGCCTAGATGTCAAATACGGTCCCCAACTGCCTGGGTAAAATATTCTAAGGTAAAGTGCCAGCATCATTTCTTTGCAGAGAAACCTTCATGCTGCTATGTTCTACCAGTTTTTTTTTCTACTACCGAGAGAGTGCTTGTATGGAGGTGGAATAAGCAGGGTTAATCAGTAATCAAATACTTCTCCCAATTATCCATACTCTAGGAACAAAAACTGACATAAGGAATTGAGATACGCTTTTCAGTATTTCCAGCCATATCAATAGGAAGACATAAAGCAGAGAGACCTGTACATAGGTGACTTTTAATTAAAGATACAGGACTCTTAATTGATATATGCAATGAAAGCCTCAGTAGCTCTTTGCCTGCCTATATTGGTTGGTGCTGCAATTGTGCTTTATGGCCAAAAACAAATAAAAAAGCAAAGGATTGGCATAAGATTTAAACACCAGGATGGAAAAGGCTTGAATGCTATCAGTCAGCCAGCTTGATTTACTTTATCATTATTTTTCAGTTTTGTAAATAAATATTAGTATCCTGTTGCCTAAAGTGGAGCAGAAGGAAACTACATAAGTGTCCCCACCACCACCACTCCCAGGTTTCCTGTTGTATGCCCATTCTTACAATGGTTGGAAGACTAGCCACGCAGTGGGGAGCCAGGCATAATGGGGGTGGATGCTTACACAGTGACCTCCAGTTTTAGAGAATTGTGTACCAGCCAAAGGTTTCTGTTTCCTGTTCAGCTGTTGACTCAGTCTATTCAAGCACAGGAAGCTGGTGGAATGCAGCCATATACCCATAACACTGAGAACACACACAATACTGTCCTTTGGTGGGACTCCTTTATTCACTTTTGAATTTCATGATGATTCTGATATAAGAAATTAGCAGCGTCATAGGAGCATAAGGGAACAAAATGTGGTTGCCAAAGTCCTATGATCACAGAGAGAAGGGCTAGTATTTTCATTCTATTGTACACTGGCTGGAATCCCATTGACATAGCTACTTCTATGGAAGTGTGATAATGTCACCAGTAGGGGGGGGTTCAGGAATGAGACACACACCCCCAGGGTTTTCTGACTTGCACACAAACCCTTTTATTGCATGGAATTTGTAAGAGATGCAGGACTGGAGACGGAAGTGGCTCTTTCTCAAAAAAATCTCTCCCTGTTGGTGGCACTGTCAGCTTTCCACAGGCATAGTTATATGGCAACAGGATTTCAGCCAGTTTCAGCCAATACAGTATCTATTTTATCATGCATGCTGTTTGTTCCAGACAGATTTATGCATTTTTAAAGTAGCCACAGTAGCAGTTGTTTATTACCCACACATATATTTTCTAAAATAATTTTAAGCATAAATTACTACAGATTATTAGATCATGTGTCCTTCAGTCTTGAGAGACTATGGAAACATGCTCTGAATAGAGGTCTTAGAACAGTGTCTAATGTGGCTGATAAGGCTAATTTGAGAGTAACAATCCCTTCCACACTGAAGACAAATACAATCTGTCCCCTGTCCAGCTCCCTGATTTTGCTGCTTTCGGGACTGCCTCTTTGCCTCGGCCTGCTGAACAAGTGCCTCTTCAAATTGGGAGAGGCCACGCTGCACCGCCTGCCTCCAGGCTGAACGCTCAGATTATTGGACCATTTTAAAATAACAAAGTTTCATGTTTCAAGGAGATACACCAAAATTGCTACTATGTTATTCTTTACTGAAAGCAAGGAACATTTAATTGGTCCCAGACTAATGAAGCAGATTTACTGGAAACATAGATGTTCTGTAAGAACAATAAGTCAGGATCTAGCACCACCAAGTGTTCAGTTTAGTTTGTCTGCAATAAAACTAAAAAAAAGTGATGCGTGTTTTCTCTCTGTCAAGCACTGTGCGATCCAAGATACAACCCACTTAATACTGGGAAAAAATACAATGGATCATCTGCGGTTTTGTAATTAAAGTGTTGCATTGACACTTGGGAAATAACAGATCCTCCATGTATGCATTACATGCCATCAAGTCACATCTGACCTATGACAAATCTGTGAATTAATGACTGCTAATAAGCCATGTCATTAAAAAGCCTACTCGGAGACTGCAAATTAAAGGCGAAGATTTCCTTTACTGAATCAATCCATTTCATACTAGATCTTCCTCTTTTGCTATTCCTTCAATGTTTCCTAATATTACTTTCTTTTTCCATGAGTCTTCTTCTCATGATACTCCCAAATTATGAAAGCCTGAGTCGAATCAATTTATCTTATAGTGAGAATTTGATCTGGCACCTATTTGTTTGGCAGTCCATCATATCCTTAAAACTCCCATACAACACTGCATTTCAAATGAATACATTTTTCCTCATTGGCCAACTTTTGCCTCTATGCATAGTAATTGAGTGATTAAGAACTACAATGATTTAGTCCATAATGAGCCATAAAATTCACAGGGCACCCTTGGGATAGTCAATCTGTCTCATCTGATCTACCCCATAGGGTTGTTGCTACATTACTAAAGCAGAGAAGAGACACTAGCTCACCAGAGGAAAGGCAGGATGTAAATGTAATTAATTTGTCTTGTTTTGAAATACTGTAGTTCTAATTTAGAGAAAAATCTAACTTAGCATTAGTCATCAAACATCACTGGCTTTAGCCACTGACATGCTGGATCCAGACCTTGTCATGCTTAGAGCAGACCCACTAGAATCAAGAGGAGAAATGATAGACATTGAACTCCCCATTTATTTCACTGAGCCTGTTGTAAGCATGACTAGATAGATATAGTGGTGCCTCGACTTATGAACACCCCTACCTACGAACATTTCGAGTTACGAACAGTTCCGGCCGCAAATTTTTGCTTCAACTTGCGGCCAGAGCTTCCACTTATGAACAAAAAAGGCAGGGGAAAAAGGCAGGAAATTCAAATTGGTGGCGAAGAGGCTGCTTCATTTGCCCCAACGGTTAGGAAAAAGGAGGCTCAGCTTCTGGGCTCCACCACTGCCACTTCTCCCACCGCCAGGAGGCCTCCCACCGGTAGCAGTCGCGGCAGTGGTGGAAGCCCGGGAGGCCTCCCGACAGTGGTGGCAGTGGTGGAGCCCAGGAGGCTGAGCATGGCCAGGATGGTCCGGCTGCTCGCCTCTCGGCAGCGGCAGTTGCAGCGGCAGTGGAAGCCCAGGTGGCTTCGGAGGCTTCGGACTGGTAAGTGCTGCTTTTTCCTTTTTTAAAAAAAGTTGTGGGTGGCTTTTGTTTTGTTGGGGGGGGTTGAGGGTCAGTGTTTTGTTTTTTGGTGATTTTTTTTTTTTTTGCAGTCCCAGCGTGGGACTTGCTCCAATTTTATTTTTAGATTTTTTTATTTTTATTTTTTTTGCAGTCCCAGTGTGGGACTTGCTCTGTTTATTTTTATTTTTATTTTGGTTTTTTTTTAAATGCTGGAACGGATTAATCCCATTCCCATGCATTTCAATGGGAAATGGTGCTTCGACTTAATGAGCATTTCCACTTACAAACATCTTCTGGATGGATTAAGTTCGTAAGTCGAGGCACCACTGTATATGGATCTAACCAAAGATGCTTACTAAAAATGATAGATTGCTTTGTTCTGTGTTGCCATAGATAAGGGCAAGGTGACTGGGCCATGGTACGGGTCATGAAAGTAAGGAAGCAAGTACAAAGAGGCCGAGGAAGAAAAGCTATTTGTACCTCCAGCTTTTTGGAAGTGGGGCTGTTTGGCAGAGGCCAACCGCTCCCCTCTTCCCAGTGACCAGATTTCTTAAAAGGATAAGATATTCAAAATCTCTTCATGTTCCTGCATGGCACAGAAACAGAACAGAACATTCTAGGATTGTAAGAATCATTGAACTCTCAGTCGCTGGAAGAGGTTTGTGCACTGATGTTGGTCTCATTATTCCAGGCTAAATCTACCCAAATCTTTCAACTCTTCCTCAGGTCTTGGCTTCCATCTTGATCAACCACAGACTTGGGAGAGCAGCTATGAAGGAACTGGAGAAGATCCTCAAGTGTAAGACGTGTCACTAGAGACCAAGGCCAAGATCATTAATATCCAGTTACTATGCCCAGTCAGATGGCTGGGGGGGGGGGGGAGAGAGAATCCTTTAAAATATGGTGCTATTGGAAAGCTTTGCAGATACCCTGGACTGCCAGAATGATGAACAAGCCTGAGGTGAAGGCACTGAAGAAGTGCACCCACAAACAGCTGTTCTCTGCTGCCCTAAATCACTCCAAGTAAAGACACAACCTTCAAGAAAGACTTTTCTCCCTTTGAAACAGCACATGTTTCCTGCATGCTATGTTTACAGGTCGATTATCTCTTTTAAGAGGCTTCCAGGAGTACACATCTCAGTTACTATGCCCAGACTCTAGAACTCCATCCTTCAGAGGTCAATCCGGCCCCTTCCCTGTTAATTTTTAAAATATTGGTAAAGATATGTTTCGTTCAACAGGTCTTCCATGTCAGTTGAACAGTTCTTTACCTTAGGGTGTGATCACATGGGGAAACAGACTGCATTTGGGACACTTGTGGAATGGTGTGGTGCGATCTATTCCCCAGTGACCACATGATGTGCATAGAATTGTGATGCAGCACAGCCCCAATCTGTGCCCAAGCTGGACTTTTTTGACCCAGCTGTAGGGCTACTACTTTTGGGGCCAGATTGAAGTGATTCACCAACAGACAAAAGGGTCACTTTAAGGAAGATTGCTTCCTGTAAAGCGACTCTTTCCAGTCTGATTGGACAGGTGCTTTTCCTGCTGTGTGATCATATCCTAAATTTGCTCCAGGGTCTGTGCTGTATTATCTTTTTTTCCTGCTATGTGATGTTTACTGATATTGTGAATTGATTTCTAGATTAACTGACACACACACACTCTAGAACCAACAGACTTTTAACCAATAAAGTGGTGCCTCGCTAGACAATGACAATCCGTTCCACTGAAATCGCTGTTTAGCAAAATCATCGTCTAGTGAAAAGCATTTCCCCATTGGAATGCATTGAAACCTGTTTAATGCGTTCCAATGGGGAAGAATCGTCGTCTAGTGAAGATCGGCCATAGGAAAGCCGCTTTGCAAACCGCCGATCAGCTGTTTAAATAGCTGTCTTGCGAAGCTTAGGTCCCGAAAATACCCATTTTGTGAGCACGGAAGGAGCTGTCAAAATCTTGTCTAGCGAAAATTGGTTTGCAAAGCAGGGACCAAACATTGTCCAGCGAAATTCCCCCATAGGAATCATTGTTTCGCAAATCGCTATAGCAATCGCAAAAAGTCAATGTCTAGCAAAAAAACTGTCATGCGGGGTAACTGTCTAGCGAGGCACCACTGTACCGACATCCATGAATGAACAAGGGATGAAAAAAGAAGCCCACGCAACTTGTTACCACTCATGTTATACAGTATGATTCCTGGGAGGTTAGAACTCCATTCCCTTCTTATAAAAACCATTCCCCCAGGAAAGGAAGGGAACATTACTGCAGATACAAAAGGGGTAGGTCCTTGGGCCCTTAGCCATGGTTTCTGAGGTTCCTTTGTATAAAGAGACTGGAAAAGCTACTTTTCGGAACATAAATCCCCAAAACCTCCAGTCAGCATTGCTAATGTTTGAGCTGTCTGGGAGATTCTAGAAGTTATACTCCAAAAAAGTAGCTTTCTCATCTTCTGTTCATTAGCGCTACTCATTATTTAACATCAGCCAGCATCACAAATTCATCAATTTCACCCTTTGCATTCACAAAATATTCAAATATTTTCACTTGTTTTTCAAAACAATTCTCACCTAAAAGGCCAATTCATTGCAGTTGTATCCAAGTGACCCAGTATCAGTGTAGGCTGGTATCTATTCAGTTTATATACAATTTTTAATTATTTTTTATTTTTGCTTTATAGGAAAATTGAGCATTCTGTGATGTAAAAACCAAAAAAGTGTCGTTCCCCCCATCTCATTCACTTTATTGACTTGTTCCAGGTCTCAAACAGATATCTGCCTGCAAGTTTGAGAGCAGCCACAAGATGGCAGAAGTAAATCATAATATTTAGGGAAATAGCCCTGCTTTGAGATTACATGCCATGAGTAGGCTGCTTGCCTCCTTAGTTTGTTGATACAACTAATTGTACAGTATCAGTAAAGTAATTGGCAGCACTTTGTCAATTAGTTTGTATCGATAACTTATGATTTTCTGTTCTTTCTTTGCTCCCACTGCTGCGCAATGCCCAGCCTGATTAACTGAAGGACTCAGAAGCATGCCTGTTAGTGAGATTTTAGGGGTTAATATACCGCCACCTTGGTTTTCAGAATGTGTACAAGGAACAAGAATGGCATTTTTATGCCATTACCTCGTTGCCTAATGAAAAGCTCCAGAGAATTTGAAAACGCTAGACAATTTTTAAATGAGGCAATAAAGGCACTGCCCAAGCTTGGAGCTTTTTTTAAAAAACTATGAATGGATCATGGGGACATTTTTTGCATTTACTATATGTGCTACTCAGTGAATGCAATATATGTTAACTGCCTTGAAGGAAATTTAAATGATGGAATAAAAATACCTACAATGGATTTACAAAATGAAAATGAGAGAGAATACCCTTTTAGACCCAAATTTATTTATTTATTTACAGTATTTTTTTTAGCTGCACCATTACCAGTGGCTTCTGGTAAATTGAATCAGTCAGCTTCCAAATCGGTCCAAGCCGAACTGGGAAATTTTCCAAAGCAACTCAGTCAGGGTCCAATCTGAATCTTCTGGTTGGTGCTGCACTTCCTCATCCCCAGTTTTTGATGGCATTTGTTATTAACATGTTACAGAATTCCATGCCTTCAAATGGAAGATTTTTCCTTTTATCTTTGTATGTGCCTTTGTTAACAAGGAATAAGAGATATTTTCTCAATAGTGCTGAGTAAACTGTAAAGAATATTACTTTTGCTACATTCTTAATGTAACTGTCTCTATTTAGAAAGTGTATTTATCCAGGTTCCTATGTCATATCTCTTTAAGATCTCCACAACAGATCCTTTGTACAGTCCAAGTTGCACATCCTCCTCCAAGCTCCAGATCTTGCTTGTTATGTTCCTAGTACCCTGATGCTTGATATGATTTGCCTGCTTTGCATGACTTTGAATTCCCTGACTATCCTTCTTGAAATTTCCTTAACCGTTCGCTGTTTATGACAGGACTGGCTGGGCCTTGGATGGATTCTCCTCACCTGGCTTATGTTACTCTCCTATAGGACTCCATTTCTTGACCTTGGCTTTGTTCTCTAGATGTTTCCTTGCATGGTTTATCTACTAACGGGACAGTTCCTTGCTAGTGAATGTTGCTAACCTAGCTCTCTGAAACCCCAAGGGTAAAGGTTCCCCTTGACAATTTTTGTCCAGTTGTGTTCGACTCCAGAGGGCGGTGCTCATTCCCGTTTCCAAGCCATAGAACCAGCGTTTTGTCCGAAGACAATCTTCCGTGGTCACATGGCCAGTGCGACTTAGACACGGAATCTTCCGTGGTCACATGGCCAGTGTGACTTAGACACGGAACGCCTTTACCTTCCCACCAAGGTGGTCCCTATTTATGTACTTGCATTTGCATGCTTTCGAACCACTAGGTTGGCAGGAGCTGGGACAAAGCGACGGGAGCTCACTCCGTCGCATGGATTCGAACTTACAGCTGCAGATCTACAGATTTTACAGCACAGAGGCTTCTGTGGTTTAACCTGTAGTGCCACCACATCCAAGGGTAACATAACTGACTGCAATATTATTAAAAATACAATTAAACTTATCATTATTCCATATTTTGTGAATGTACGTACAAATTGAGCCTAAAGATGGTATCGCCCACCTGTGAATTTTGGATTTTATTTAAGGAAAAGTAATGGGAAGGAGAAAGCAAATAAGTTCATAGTCTTTCTGTAGGACTGGGAGAATGGCACTGCTCGGCATTTCCTCCTCTAGATTTTGCAGCAGGAAACCCACGTTTCTTGGACTAGAATACATTTCACAACTAAAGAAAATTTACACCCACATTCCGGCTCTAAATAGATGTTTGGAACTTCTCAGCAGGAGTCTTGGATAGCATCAGCACCACAGAGGTCTGGCTTACGGGGAACGTGATGCAGCTAATCAGGGCTGAGCAAACTGAATCCCTCCAGATCCGTTGCAATACAAGGCCTATCTTGCCTGACTATTGGTCCTTGCTGGCTGGAGCTGATGGGAGGTAAAGTCCTCCAACAAATACAGAGGACCTAACGTTGGGATTAAAGAAACAATAAAGCATTAGGGGAGTAGAATCTTAAAGGAGCTGAATGGCCTCTGAAAAGTAATGGCGCTAAGGAACTCAGGGTAGAAGCTCTGTAATGTTCTCAGAGACTATGCCATCCTCTTCAGACTTCCTTATTCCTATAGAGCTTAAAATAGGATTATCAGGGTTGCTGGAAAAGAAATTTAAATTTTCCAGGATCAGTATATTATCAATTTTTCCAGCATCGGGATATTATTGCAAATTATTCTAGTTGTGCTAGAAAGTTTTGAGGATGGTTTGGTTTTGAATAGGCAGTTATGAGCCATTAGCTTCACAAAAGACCTGCTTATTTTTTTGTTATAGACTTATGAAATGACCTTAGTCTCTCTTTACAGGGCTGACTGTTCTTGTTATGTGCCATCACGTCACCTCTGACTTATGGCAATACTATGAATGAGTGACCTTCAAAATATAACCTGCTTGACAGCTTCTTTACACACACATACACTTTAATTTTTCCCTTTGCTTAAGGGCTGTATCCTTACTGTGGAAACCAATTTCCGTTATAAAACCACTGACAAGTTTATTCATAAGTAAGACAAGATTTTGATTTCTCCAGAACTCTTCCTTAAGCGAAGATGATTAAAGGGAGGTGGGGTTAAGGCAAATAACTCAAACATGGGAGCAAAAATGATCCCAATGGGTTTTGAAACCGGATGGCAACAAGGGAACTTCAAGCTGGCAGTTCTTCGTATTCTCTGTGAATCACACATGTGGATTGTTTCTGTACCTGCACAAAACTCTCAGAACGTTCTAGAGCCTAAAGAAAACCGTTAGACTAGCCCCAGAATGTGGGTGCTCCCATGCTTCATGGTTATTCTTCAGTTCTCTTTATCCACTGCTGAGGAGGTCTCTTGGAACATTGTCTAGAGCAGCTATTATTTTGACCTTTTTTTGACCATGGCCATAAACATAATATGAAAGAAATATAGGCTGAATCAAGTGGTATTTGAAGAACTGTTTCCAGCCTATGGCCCCTTTCAAATGTGCCAAGACACTCACATGCACACCGGGGGGGAGGGGCATGCTGCATGGCTCTCACCGAGAATGGCTCCTCAATTTTTTTGCTAAATGTTCTAAAAATAACTACTTGATCTTGAGACTAGTCTTTGGTTTCAGGATCAAGAAAGACCAAAAAGCCATAGTGATCCACCTGATCCCAAGACCAGTCCTCAGCATTAAAAGCGGAACCAGCTGAAAAGCCTCAACACCATGGCTCAGATTTACATACAGCCGTTCCTGGAGACACTACCCTGGGTTGGCCTAAGGCTAGGTACCAATTCAACACCAAAACACCCTACAGAAAAGGTGAAGCATTCCTCCAAACCAGAGGTACAGCAGGTGCTCTCACCAAATCCTCCTCTGCCAGGAAACATCTCAAATTGTCACAGCCCCCTCTGCAACAAGAACCCCAGAGGGGTTAGCGATGATACCCATTCTGCTGATTCAAACTCAAATAATGAGTCATCGGAAGACTTCCCATTTATCGCGGTTGCCGCCCTGATGATTGGGTTGAATTCACAGATGACCACTGAAAGAACCAGATTTACAGGCAAGTAACTTGTTCATTCCACATGGAACTGAGGTGTTAAAGGTTTCGTTTTGCAATGTCTCTTTTTTCTGAAAAGGAAACCTTGCACCCCTTCCTGTCTGTCCATTGCCTTAGGGGATGTGCACAAACCTCTTTGCATACTGAGAGCAGGAAATGTAACTGTCTTCAGATTAGTGGGGGGGGGGGCAATCAACTATAACCAAACTGGAGTTACACCTAAAACATCTTAGTGATCCAGTAATGGCATTACCCACCCCAGAAATCTGTTTCCATGGATTAGGTAACCAAGGTACTTTTTCTGTCCATTCTGCAGATCTCTTATACAGACTCTTGTGTCTCTAAACAGCCAAGCATACTGTGGCCGGTTGCAACGTTTCATTTCTCTGCCAAAGAAATGTCAGGTGGCCGCAGTATTTTTGCCAAGGGTTGAGAAGGGAACAATGTCGGGGCAGCACTCTGAGTACTTTCCACAGGACACACAATAGCTACACAACCCAGTCAAGCCACTGTCTGTTTTCCACTCAGCTCACAGGCTGTGCATCCATCACAGCAACAACTTGGAATATTTGGGAGTTGGTAGTCAGTGGAGAGACTTAACGGATGTCCCTCAAAAACAAAGATACAGTCTGGTCTTGACATCCACTAGGCACATCGAATTCCTGTATAACAGGAGCAAGATTTGGGAAAGGTGGTTTTTTGAACTGCAATTCCTGAAATCTCTCAGTCTGGCTTACAAATTTTGCTGAGTTGTACTCTAAAAATATAAACTTCTCCAAGGTCTAAATGGGAGTGAGGAAATGGGAGACAACACAGGCTGCAAAGCTATAAACAGCTGTCCATTGCACAAGTGCGCTCTCTCTCTCTCTCTCTCTCTCTCTCTCTCTCTCTCTCTCTCTCTCTCTCTCTCTCTGTGGAGGGGTGCATGTGCACATGCGCTGGGGCTGTGTGGGAACAGCCACTGATAGTTGCCAACACTTAAAAAATTGGGAAGCAAGTCCTTGTTCAAACAAGTTGAGAAGGTCAGAAGGATTTGTATATCATGTGGCTAAGTGTTAACAGCTAAATCTAGCCTTAGAATGAATTAAAAAGGAAATGGGTGGGTGGTAAGAATCAACTCTTCTTGGTTCACATTGGCACATAAAAAATATGAACAATAAAACTGCTATTAGAGCAAGTTTAGCACCAGCTGCTTATACAACTCACACAATTACATTTAAAACAACAAACGCTGCTTCTTCCAAGATGTTTTTTTAACAACAGTTTGATCTATAGCAGGGGTGGGAATCTTCAGGACCCCCTTCCCCAGGATACTATTGTTTGGTAGGTCACCACAAGGAGTGTCTTGTGGCGCAGTATATAAGCAGCACGCTTTGCTTTTTTTGTAGTCTCCCCCTCTGCACCCCATTTTAAAAGACTGAAACGCTTCTCTTAATCCATAACAAGAATTTTAGGCTCCAATTTACAGCTATCTTTGCTCCCACATTTTTGCCCCAACCCCACAAGAATTTTCTGAACATAAATTTGGCCTCCGGCTGAAAGAGGTTCCCTATCCACAATCTACAGACATTACCAGATCATCATATTTTTCAGTGTGTCATTAAAGGCATCATCCACTGATATTTTGCTGTTCTTTTATCAAAGCTAGAGAAGGAGCCCAAGCCATTTTTCCTCTAGTCCACTGTCAAACCCGCACACAGGCACCACACCAGTACAGAAAAATTAAATAGCTGATTGCAGTGGTTAAGGAGCATCTAGAATCAGAGGTAGGTTGGATGAAAGCTAATGAACTAAAAGAAATACATTTAACAAAATGAGTGGGTGCTGCTGGTGAGTAGCTCACCTGAAGAAGAAAACAGTGTTCAGCATAATCAAGGCAGTTTGGGATTGCTCCTTGATCAGCCATATTTATCCACATTTTGTTAATCTCCAGATCTGATTAATGTCATACCTTGATTTATATAGACATTTCTGTACAGTTTTTCAAAGCAAAAATTCCAAAGTAGTTTACAGTATGACAGTGCTTAAAAACAACACAGTAACACCAAGTTTTTTTTAAAAAAAAAACCCACCACCAAACGAGTAAAGCAGGAATAAATGAAGTATTTTATTAAAATCACTAGAAGTAATTGAACAGGTTAACTTTTAAAAAAAATAAAGTCTGTCCAGGCTGACAAATAAGCCTGCAGCGGGCACTAGCTTCAGGAGGCTTTTCAAGACTGTCTTTGAAATGGCCTGAACATCAAAATATTCCCCTCCTGGAAACAGCTTTTTTTTCGCCTGCTACCAAAGGGTCAGTGTTCTGTTCTGTAACACATCACTCTTTGACCCTAATGTTGCAGATACAAATGTCTGAAGTATACAGTACTGAAGGATTTTTTAAAAGGTGTATCTCCCTCTAATGGCTGTTCCTAGCAACATATTAGGCCATTAATCTGCTTATGGCCACTGTACACTGCTCCTATTAGAGGAAGAAACTGGCACAACAATATTATAAGTGTATTTATAACAATGGCTTCTTTTAAAAATTAGCCAGATTCTTGGGGTAACTGGATTACAGCCATAAAAGAACACAGAGCACGGATCTGGAAGGAAACTGGCTTGATGAGCATCTAAATGTTAAATGACAAAGGATAATCTTTTTTTTTTTAAGTGGACATGTGCCTGGCTGTTGCAGAAGCATAAGAGTTGTACCAACGATGGCACTGACATTTTTATCTGGGCCAACAAAATAAAACAAGGTAATTACCTAGTGACCTAGGCACTAAGACTGAAAGAAAACCAGCCTCTTTAAATTTCACAGGAGGCACAAGGAAGTTCTCAATCATTTATCCAAAATAAAATAAAATAAAATCTGAAGTAAAGGATATTTTCTGCACTGATTCATGAAATGGACAACAGAAATCAAGTGGAATTAAATAAATAAATAAATAAATAAATAAATAAATAAATAAATAAATAAATAAATAAATAAAGTTGAAAGCAAGATTGATATTTGGTCTTAGCTGTCTCTATACCTCTTCTGTGGTTTAACAGTAGTACATTCTTTGCATGCTTGCTCAGAAGTTATCGCCATTGTACTCTCACATAAATGTGCACGGAATTGTACCCTTACAATTCAGTTTCCTTCCAAATGGAGACCCTAAAACAAATATATAATAAGGAGTGTTCTATCTTTCCCTCTTTTAACAAATTTTCTGTGTTAACAACAAAATTATTTGCTGGGAAAATATGGGAGAGTAAGGAACGCAATGTGACAATATCTGAACTGATGCAATATTACATGAAAGAGACAGGTTGGTTACATTAGAACAGCTGTGTCTGGAAATACATACCTCTTAACATCAGAAGTAAATTTCACTGAATTTCAGGAGACCCGGGCCAACCAACTGCTATGTTTAGTACATTCTTAAAAGCAACAACCCTGAAAAGATGAAAGATACTTGTTCATCATAGCATATAATTTTCCTTGCTTAAATATTTTGCATTTAATGTAGTCTGTCTTGTGATTGGACATTGGAAGGTAAATATAGGCTTAATTTAGAAGTCTGATTACTATCTGAGGAAATTTCACTATAGGAGGGAGAATGGGTTAATCATAGGAAATGCCTAGGTCATGACACCTTGTTTTATTTCCTTTAAGATCTAGTCTGATGCTTACTCCCCAATAAATAATTACAGGATTGCAGCTTGGGAATACAGCCAATTGAAAGGCATACCTGAGTCATTATGAGTAGAGCAGCCCTACTAGTCTTGCTGTTCCTTACTGTCATTTTCTTGCTCGCTGAAAATTTAACTGCCAGTGCCTTTCTAGGCCCAATTACATGTGCTGGTTTCTATTTATAAAGCCCTAAACGACTTGAGTCCAAGTTAAATTGGAAAGCTGAGATCAGTGACCACATCTCCATATATGATCCTGCCTAGGTTTTAAATTAATCAAGTGAGGCTTTTCCTCTTAGTCCCACCACCATCACAGATGCATTTGGTGAGGACACAGGACAAAACCTTCTCGGCTGCTCCTCTCAAGCTGTGGAACTCCCTCCCATTGGAGGCCAGACCAGCCCCCTCTTTGCCTGCTGGTGGAAGAGCAGCAAACACCTTTTTCTTTAGGCAGTTCTTTCTCCAGTACTGTAGTTTTATTTTTAAGGGGTTGTATGTCTTACTTTTTTTTATATGCTTTTACAATTGTTTAAGCTACTTTTAATATAATACCAGTATACAGTGGGGTCTTGACTTGAGAACTTAATCCGTATTGGAAGGCGGTTCTCAAGTCAAAAAGTTCTCAAGTCAAATCTGCATTTCCCATAGGAATGCATTGAAAACCATTTGATCCGTATCTGCTCTTTTCCGTCCATAGAAACTAATGGGAAGCTGCTATTCTGCCTTCAGCCACTAGAGGGGGATATTTTGTTTCTTTTTTTCTTAGGTCAAGAAAGGTTCAGGGAAGGCAGGGAAAATACAGTCCAGGCAGTACAGTACCAGGCAGTCTGAAGACTGTCTCCCAATCCACTTTCTAAACGCTGGGAGGAGTGAGGAAGCAGACAGGCACCCTTTTTACTGGCCAACAGTTAACTGAAAGTTCAAATTTTGCACTTTCCCTGCCTCCCACGTGGTTTTTTTCAGTTCTTAACTCAAATCTAAGTCCTTAAGTCAAGTCAATATTTTCCTATGAGAGCGGTTCTTAAGTCAAAATGTTCTTAACTCAAGCCGTTCTTAAGTCAAGACCCCACTGCAACTGTTATTTTAATATTATAATTTATTGCTTTTTAAAACTTTCATTATTGCTTGTTTTAATATCGTAAACTGCCTGCTCTTTGGAGAAAAGCAGGGTAAAAATAATAAAATGATGGTGTTATGTTTCAGTTACTTTCTATGAATTAATGAATTTCAAATTGAGTCAGTCCATCTCATGCTCAGTCCTTGTCTTTTCTTAGTGCATTCTATTTTTCCTAACATTATTGTCTCTTACAGTCAGTTTTTTCATGAGATATTTGAAGTCCAAGTACAACCACCCCAGTTTAGTCATTTAGGCTTCCAGCAAGAGTTTAGGCTTCATTTTTCTTTTGATGGTTCATGGCATCCATAAAGTTCTTCTCCAACACCACATTTCTTCCTATCGGCTTTTTCTTCCTATAATTTATAATCATGAATACATTAGGATCTTCATGACAGTGATACATTTACTCGTTTCCAGTAAGACTTCCTTATTGATAGGTGAGGCTGAGGTATGTGAGACGTTCAAGGAGTGGTTTACTATTCCCACTGCCAGTACGTTTCCAGGGCTGATGCAAGATCTCCTGTTTCCTAGTCACGTTCTCTCTCCACTAGACCACGATGTCTGTTATCATCATTTAAAGGTGGATTAAATTCTGAAATAATTTAAAGTGACAAAGTCCCATTGGCAGGTTACTTCCCCCCCCCCCCAATTCTGCAGTGCAGTTATCAATTTTCCTGATGATTTGTCCTGCCCAAAATACCCTTGGCAGTTCTTCTTTTGAAGATGCCAATACTTTTCAATTCAACTCAGCTGAGCCATTGGGTATATTTAATGGATGATTTTAGAGGAAAAGGTTACACAATCTCAGCCCTATTGTTAAGCTAGTTTTTGAAAATGTGCTGTTTATCAGTGTCAAATACTACATACGATTTCAAACTGCACTGCATGGATTGTATGTTGGTTTTTATATCATCTCTTCCCATGGTTCATGATGGTTTAAGATGTTTTAAGAAAGCGTAAGAAACAGTATAAGCTTTTAAAGGTGTGCAGAGAGATGTTTTCAAGAAACAAAAGACCTCCCCCAGCAGGGGTAGCCATTTGATAGATATAGATGCTCTTCCTGTCTCTATATGGTGCACCAATAGATCAGGAAGATATACCAGTTCATCAAGAAGAATTGCCAAATGATCTCAGCAGTTGTGATGATACAAAGGAGAGGAAGTGGTCTCACTCTGGCCCAATCCACCAAGAGCTTTACAAGGTGAAAATGATACCTTTAACTGTGCTTTGAGATAAACGGGAAGTCAATGAAGTTGGAGCACATGAAGAATGTTCTGTTTGTGAATTACTGAGCAAAAGGCAGGTTGTCATATTCTGAACGCACTGAACCTTTCAGGTTTTACTCAAGGACAACTCTTTTTAATTACTTTGAAATAGAAAAGCATGAACACTGGATACCAGGTGCTAATAGGACAGTAAGGGTTGAAGTCTTGTCATAAAATGAAACTTATCAAAGGCAGATCTGGCCACTGCAGGTTAAGCACAATTGTAGGCCACAAGCAGTGAACATTTGTTGCTCCCCACCTGTTTCTTCATTTACCTCTTTGGCATAATTATTTAGGTTTAACCTTTTGGTGTTGTTTTTTTTTAAATAGCAAGGTTGTTGCATTATGGAAGTGAGACAGAAGAATGGAAAAGGGGATATAGATACCATCAACTGGTCTGTTTTGCCCCCTCAAAAAGAAAAATGCACTTGCTGAAAATCAAACTAATGTTATGCCATATCCCTGATAACATCAGGCAGTGATGAAAATGGATTTAGGTGTTGGCCATTTCTTAGAGTGAAACAAATTTGTATGTGTCAGATTTGATGCAGCAGAGGGTGCAATTTTGGGGTAGAAAATGTGCACGTCTGTGGAGCAAAGATTTCCTGTTAGTTCTCCATTCTCTGAGCAGCAGAGACAGGAATGTGCTGACATGCTGAAGGGCTACTCATAAAGCCTTCCTTGGACAAGAAAGGTCATTTCAACATATAACCTCAACAAATAAATCATGCATTAAGGACCAAAGAGAAACATGCCTTTCCTGAAAACAAAAGGTTACCTGATTTAAACCCTCTTCAATTAAGTCACTGGAAAAGGAATATATTGGCTTTCCTGAATCTGCTGCCCTCCAGATATGCTGGATTTCAGCTCCTATAAGGTCAGTAGTGTGTTCTGGTACAATACTCCTGGAGTACATCAGATTTGAGAAGACATATGAGAAGTTTATAAGCAAGCAGCTTCCAAAACTACCGTACCAAGGAATTCACTACCCACCTTTCCCCAACCTCATGCACTCCAGAGGTTTTGGACTGTTTTATAACACAGGGACGTGGTGGCGCTGTGAAGGGACGTGGTGGCGCTGTGGGCTAAACCGCAGAAGCCTGTGCTGCAGGGTCAGAAGACCAAGCAGTCGTAAGATCGAATCCACGCAACGGAGTGAGCGCCCGTTGCTTGTCCCAGCTCCCGCCAACCTAGCGGTTCGAAAGCATGCAAATGCGAGTAGATAAATAGGGACCATCTCGGTGGGAAGGTAAACAGCGTTCCGTGTCTAAATCACACTGGCCATGTGACCGCGGAAAGATTGTCTTCGGACAAACGCTGGCTCTATGGCTTGAAGAGCGGGATGAGCGCTGCCCCCTAGGGTCGGACACGACTGGACAAAAATTGTCAAGGGGAACCTTTACCTTTACCTATAACACAGCTGGGCAGGCTAGTCTGATTTACTTAGTATGGTTAATAGAAACTGCAGTGCATCATATTTGGAGGGCCATGTTACACCGGGTTTTTAATGGTTGCAACTTTCCTGAATTGCCATTTACTCCCTGTGAAGAACAGAATGGTGTGGGATGCCTCTTTTCAGCTTCTGTTGGTGCAGCACAACTTTCCTGCCAGCCAGAGCAATTTATGCTGGTTGCTGCAGTCTCTTCCTCACACAGCCAATGGCTTTCTGATTCAGGAATGGGTCAGGCCTAGGCAGACTCTGGAAGGGGAAAACCTTCTCCGCTGCACTTTCAACTCTTTTGCCACAACATTACTGACCCTTGTTCTATAATGGAGCATGTCTCTCCCTGGAGTTCCTGTTATGAGATCTTGGGTTGAAGTCTTTTAAGAATATGTCCAGGTTGGGAGCCATCGGACCTGTTTCACTCCTAGATGTCAGAGGAATGATATAGTAGTATTTGTCAATGTGGGCTCACATGTCCTGTTTTTTTCCCCAGGCAACATGCCTGGGGTTGTTTCATCAGCAGACTGATGCCTTATACCTTTGCCTCATGCTGCACCAACCCATGTCAGCTGCCACCAAGAGAGGATGTCCCACCAACATATGTATTTGTGCTCCCTTTGCCCCTCTGCTCTGTGTTTGTTGTCCTTCACCCTCCCTCTCCACACTATACCCCATCCTTTTTACCACTACAGACCCAGTGAGTACCACATCCACAACAGAGCAGAAATATGCCCACACTGAGTTACTTTGCACACTACCCATGAATGTTCCATAAGCAGTCAATACAAGAAAGCTGGACAGCTCTTACAACCTAGGCTTGCTCCTAGGTTGCAACCTAGGTATTTTAAGTTTGGATTGAGACATTTGATGCACCACAGGGGAAAGCACATAAGCCTGAGGTTTGTTTCTCTATCCTGCTTCTTGTATAATATACATGCCTTCTTGTATAATATGCATATATGCACACCATGCCCAAACCACTCTTATACCTTCGAACATGCAGTTTTCCACACAGCGGCCAAAATCCTGTTGCTTAGTGCACTAGAATAAGAGCACTGAATCAATGGAGATTTAGTGAATCAACTGCTCCATGAGCTCTATTGGTTTAAATGGGCTGACTCTACCTGGTAAAGTAAGTCGCAGTTAAAGTAGGCCTATTTGAACCATGGAACTTATGGGGGAGTTAACTCATCAAATCCCCATTAATTCAATAGGCCTACTCTAGTGTGATATTCAAGCAACAAGATTGGGCCAATGATTGCACATGCCCAACTTTCACCATTTCATAAGAGACCATCAGAATATACAAATCACTGTATTTGGCAGCAAATGCCTTTGTTCACCATAATTCCCATTTACTTTAAAAAAACTTTTTCTCAGCGGTGGCTTGTAAGATGTATAGTTGTACGAACAGTTCTTTTTTTTTCTTTCTTTCTTTCTTTCTTTCTTTCTTTCTTTCTTTCTTTCTTTCTTTCTTTCTTTCTTTCTTTCTTTCTTTCTTTCTTTCCTTCTTTCTTTCTTTCTTTCTTTCTTCCCATTCCTTCCTTCCTTCCTTCCTTCTTTTAAAGAAAGACACATACACCAGTTACACAGCTTTCCAAATTTACAGGTCTATCTTTTTAGGTTGTCACAGTTTCACTGTTTCAGGGACATCCCTTGCTTTTACAGCAGTGTGATGCAGGCAGTAATCTGATACAGATTTGGTGACCCTGGAACATTAAATCACACACTGTAATGCTTTATTCCTCCTCCGGAAGACTTTCTGCATTAGTGGGTACATGAAATTTCACCAGAAAGATTGAATGCACCCTGCAAAGTAATAAATGACACCATATGGTATTCATTTTTCAAAGCAATGTGCCACTGTTTTAAAGCAATTTGTGTTTAATTTTCCAATTAAAAGGCTTGAAATAGATTCCTTAACACAGGGACACAGAAAACATTCACTCCGTGAGTTGTTTCCAGCCAAGAGATCAGGTGAACTAACAGCTTTCACAGCCAAATGTTGTCCTTGGTCAGGTAACTACCAACAGTATCATAAAGCCTGAATAGTTAATTTCCTCCCATTCTGCTCCAAATTCACTTGTATCACCACCAGTGCAGGGAAGAGATGGGGCAAGATGCCTCTGCCAACAAATTGAACTGAGTACGTGCTCTCTTAAGCCTCTTGGACTTGAACATATGTCAGCCCTGAACTACACCCCTACCCCCACTTTCACACTCAATTTGTAAAGAAGGAAAATCCATTTTGAAAGGACAGATCTTCCCAATGCTTCACAGAGAGCAGCTATTTTTAAAAATACATCTTATTCCACAACAAATCTTTTCTTTAGTGTGAGGGTTTTTTTCCCTGAGTGGAGGCTAGCATAATCTATGGGAAACTATAAATACTGACAATATTATTTCTCTGTGACAGTGAAGAAACAAAGAAAAGCTAGATCAAAAGCTTTAGAAAATTATTGTGGTCTTCTCATTGCTGAAACCAGTGGGATTCTGAGAAGCCAGTGATTCTAATATTTTACTTTTAAACAAGTGTCTTCAATCACAGAGTGCCCTACTGAAGAGAGATGTGTACTCTTCCAGGTACAAGTGGTGCCTCACTTAGCGATGTTAATTTGTTCTGAAAAATTGCTGCTAAGCGATTTCATCGCTAAACAAAACATGGTTTCCCATTGAAATGCATTGAAAACCGGATAATCCGTTCCAATAGGAACGAATTGCCATCCTTAAGCGAAAATCGCCATAGGAAACATCACTAAGCAAAACGTGGTTCCCCAACTGAAATGCATTGAAACCTATTCAATGCATCTCAATGGAGGGGGGAATACAACAACAAATTAAAAAAGAGTCAGAACAAAGTCAAATTTGGTTAACAAAGGGTTTATTAAGTGCACTTTATGATTTCAAACATTTTAAACAGTAAACTTTAACTTTATAAATAACAGGAAAACATTTAAAAAACAGCAAACATGAGGCTGTTTAAACTATCGTTAAGCGAAACAGGGGACCCAAAATTTTATCGCTATGTGAAGCATGGTCCCAACCATCGCTAAGCAAAAATCGCCCACAGGGACCATCACTAAACGAAGCACAAAAACGCTCAAAAAAGTCATCGCTAAGCGATTTCGTCGCTAAACGGAGCGACCGTTAAACAAGGCACCACTGTATGTGTATAGCTGGAAAAAGAGAAAAACAGGCCTCAATGCATGAAAGGTTACAACTTCAGGATATACACAGTACACACTTACTTCACACCAAGTACCACTGAAATGTGGGAAAGTTACTTCCAACTGCACATGCACAGAATTGGGCTGCTCACATGTTTTTATTGACGAAGCTTATATCAAACGGCTATTAACATTATTTCATTTTTCTTCCACATTTATGGACAAGAAAAGCAAACCCAGAACAAAGGTTGCAGATGCATTTAAAATATGTATACCCCTCCTTTTAGCATGTAGATCCACAACAGAGCTAAGTATACACTTCAGTTGAAAGGGGGGGAATCAAAACTAGGATTAATAAAATTCAATAAGCACAATATTAAAAACAAACTGACAACAGGATTAATATGGTGCCAGCAGTATTTATAAATTAAAAAAAATATTCAGCCAATATCAGAAATCTCTAGAAAGGGACAACCCTTTCCTGACACCTGAAAACCATTAAAGTCACAGTAAAACGGAAATTTCTAGGACCGGAATTGCCAGTCTCGCTCTCTATAACCATGATCTGAGATAGGGACGCCAAGTCTGAAGGGTCAACTATTACTGATTTCAGGACCAAATTCTAGCCCTTGAAGTGTGATGAGAGGCCAGCCCTTGAGATGTCATGGGGCAGAGCAGGCATGTGTTACAAGGAAGGACTGCTACTGGAAGGGCTGATTGTGGTAATCTGCATGACAGATAAATTCATATAAATAGACTCAGATTCTGAATAAAACCCAACTGCCCAGGTAATATTGCAATACAGAGCTGGAGGGCGAACAGTCTTCACTATAGTCAGCTATATGCCAAAAACGTGCCCAGCCAGCAGCTGCAGTTTTGTCATTTACTTGGCCTTCCTTACAGTCATATAACACCTGGGGAATTTTTCCAATTTCCACACTTGTGCTGGATTTGCAGAAGATTTATTCCCAGTCTACAGGGATTTTTTTGGTGTGTGATTCTACCCTCTGTAGCAGGGGACGTGGTGGCGCTGCGGGCTAAACCGCAGAAGCCTGTGCTGCTGGGTCAGAAGACCAAGCAGTCGTAAGATCGAATCCACGCGACGGAGTGAGCTCCCGTCGCTTGTCCCAGCTCCCGCCAACCTAGCGGTTCGAAAGCATGCAAATGCAAGTAGATAAATAGGGACCACCTCGGTGGGAAGGTAACAGCGTTCCGTGTCTAAGTCGCACTGGCCATGTGACCACGGAAGATTGTCTTCGGACAAACGCTGGCTCTATGGCTTGGAAACGGGGATGAGCACCGCCCCCTAGAGTCGAAAACAACTGGACAAAAATTGTCAAGGGGAACCTTTACCTTTACCTATACCCTCTGTGATTCTGCCTTTGATGCATGCATAACAAAAAAGCTCACAGGTCGTAACACTCATGGTCTGTCTAGCAAAGTACATACATCACCAGTTCTCTCGTCTCGCTCTTGGCATACCAGTGTTGTGCAAATTAAACAGAAATACAAAACATCTTCATCTCTGTCCACAGGGACAACACCAGAAGTAAGTGGAGATGAGTGCCCTGGCTTTAAAGTCACCTCTCTCACACATAAGAGTTAACCTTTCTTCTCTTTTCAAGCTGCTTGCATGAGAATCCTCTTCCTCTCCTAGAGATGCACAATCCTAATTGGAGGGGGGGGGAGAGACACACAGGAGGGAGAATTTTAACATACAGTTCAGTTCTCACAAGTCAAAAAGGTGGTGCTTATGGGATCTTGGAGCTCAGTTTAATGTAGGAGTGGGAAACAGGAGCTCCACAATCTAATTTCAAACACCTTTGCACTTAACATATATACATTTCTAACAAGAGGAATCTTCTCCACTCCAGTTTGCTGATGGACTTCAGGGAAGAAGCAGCAAATCCACTATGTACTCTGTTCCCCATCCTGATTGCACTCCCAAAAATGCAGTTCTCAACACAGGCAGGGTGGATTTGATTTAAATCAAGATTTAAACAAAAAAAATCAGATTTTTTGACAATTTAAATAAAGAAATCCATTTTATTTAAATGATTTAAATCAATTTTTTTAAAAAATAATCATTGATTTTTATCCACCCATACACAGGGGGGGAAAGACAGTTCCCACCCTTAATTTTTAGGACTTTAAGAATTAAAACCAGTAGCCCAAACTCGGCATGGAAACCAACTGAAAATATTACATTAAGCCTCCATTGTGCGCTCTGTCACATTCTGAACTAAATTTACTTTCTGATTATTTCTTAAAAACAGCCCTGTGTAGAATATTCAACAGATTTTAAAGTAATTTACAACATGATTTTTTCATATGCCAGGTGAGTGCATCTCTCTAAAAGGATTGATTCATAAAATACCTTGATTCTTTTGAACTATTTTACAAGCCTTATCTATTTTATGCCTCTTGTAAGATATGTATTGAGTGACAAATCTTTGATAAGAGAGTAAGGAAAACCAGGTTTGAAAAAAAAGATGCATTGGCAGTATTATACAAAACATAACAATCAAAAATGCCATGACGTCATAGAACTGGCTCGCTTCTGCTGCATCTCCTAGCATAGAACATCTTTTATCGGTGTATACAGGATTTTGCTAGCACCAGGCCAGACCCACAGAAAACAGATAAATGTCAATATAGTAATACTATGTGTGAAACACAGCTTTGTGCTTCTTACAGACATCGCTGTATAGATTAATTTTTGCTAGTTTTTTCACACATAGGGAAACCAGACCATGGAAGTTCAGCACCTGCTTTTTAAGAAACCAAGCATTCACATTGCTGCGTGTTTGCCCTTCTCTTTTTCCAGCTGAGCTGAAGCCTGGGATAAGATGATCACGATTTAGTCCAATCCCCTTATATCCTTTTTTTTTTTTGCACAGGGGCCAGGGTTCAATTCTCACATGCATCACACACACACACACACTATACACCTCTTTGCTCAACTCCAGGATAAGCAGAGGGCTGTGAACTTCACAGGTTCTCTGCTTTCTCTGTGCGCCAGCTTACTCCTCTGCTTGCCTGGCCTCACACCCACCCCCACGACCCAGAGACCAAGTGACTCTATCTCCTTCTGCCATGCACAGACGTTCAAGATATCGTACTCGTCTTTGTCGTGTGTGTGAAAACCTGACCCGTGTTTGACCCACGGCACTTTCCTTGCCGCCCTCCTTTCCCTCTCCTGGTCTAATGCCAGTGGGAAGGCAGATACACGAGAGTCAGGTTTCCTTTTCCTTCTGTGCCGGGCTCCCTGACCCAGGCAAAGGCAAAGAGGCTCCCTCCGTCTTGTCTTGTCTGGCCGGCTGCCAGCTCGTGGAAGGTGCCTCAGGTTAAAAAACAGCCAACGGAGCCGCGGCATTTTGCCTCAGGGCAGAACGGGAGAGGGGGACCGTCCTCTGCAGGAAGGGAGCACAGCGCCAGCCACGAGCTAGCTCCCCTCCTACCCGCCCGGCCGCCCCACACGTCCCCCATCCCAGGACCTAGAGAAACTGCCTTTTACTAGATTGTTTATTATTTTGTAAAGGGCGGGGCAGGGGCGAGCCTTCCGGCCAATCGCGAGCTCCACGACCCAGACGGACGGCACCTTTCGAGCAATGCGAAAAGAGGGCGGGCTCCGGTGGTCACGCGCTTATTTAGGGAATGACATCATCCCTTTGCGCGCGGCAACCGAGCTTGGTGGGCAGGGGCGGGGCGAGCAGGAGTGGTCTGCGGCGGGCAAAGGGAGGAGCTTGGAGCTGGGCAAGGGTGGGGGTGCGAGGGGGGGAGAGGAGAGGGGAGAGGGAGGCGGGGCTTGAGGATTGCAGAGAGAGATCTGCAACTCTCTTCTGTTGCTGCTGCTGCTGCTGCTGTAGCAGCAGCACCGTCGCTTGGAAGGTGCGAGGTGGATCGCGTGCCTTGCTCCCCATGCGCGCGCGCGCGGGGTGGGGGATGAATGAGGGAGAGGCGAGGGCACTTTTCCAGAAACTCCGTGCCCTGTACAGTATGACACCCTCTATTCTGGGCGCGGAAGCGGAGATCTAAGTAAGAGGTCCAAGAGGCTTCTTTGCCCGGGAATCGTATTTGAAACCCCTTTTAGGTGCGCGGTGGGAGGAAGCGGGCGGAGGGAGGGCCCGCAGAAAGTCCTCGCCCTTTAGGCAACGTAAGTAGGTTACGCTCCAGAAGGCACCGTGGTGGTTGCGTCCCCCTCCCCGCCGAAGCCAGCTCTTCCGCATGGGTTTTGAACCGATGGAAGAAAGTTGCGAGGCTAGTAACAAGAGAAAGGCGCAGAGACCGCGGGATTGGTCCTCCCAATGATTGCTCCGCCAATGATCGTTTCCGCAAGCCCTTGGAAATACTGCGACCTATACGCGAAGATTTCGCTGCCATCCCGCCGCCCCGGTGCTTTGCTGGGGTGGGCAGGCGCGCCCGCGCCTCTCCTCCCTGCGCGCCTTTGCCAAGCTGGCCGGCCGCTTCTAGGAGCCCTGCACTTGCTTCCTTGCTTGTTTGCTTGCTTGCTGCCCCAGACCCAGCAGGCAGGCCGAGCCTCTTTCGGGAGGACGTGTGAAGTGAATGCTTTCATTACGCAGCAGGCAGATAAAAATAGCCGCACGGTGGTTAACGTACTCATCAAGTGTGATTATCCATGTTTACACAAGGGCAAACTGAGGCACAAACTAGTTATGCCACTTTTGTGCAAGGTCGCAAAAGGTGTCACCAGAAAGGGGAGTAGCAGTGACTTTTTCAGGCAGAGTGTTTTGTGTAGGGGTTCTGGACTGATTTCTGCCATCCACACGCAGTTCCTCTTGTCTCATTTAGTTAAGTGATTTTTTTCTGTTACTTTGTATGGGTATTTTTGTATCTCCAGAAAGCAGGGTTTATTTTTAGTCTCACTTTGTTCCAGAGCACAGAGCTTAGCTGTGGCATGTTTCCCTGAAGTGCATGAGCTCCCAGGAAGCTTTGGATCAACACTCAAAACAGTATTTTAAAAAGGAGGAGACGTCACTTCCACTCGGGAGGAATGGCGCAGAGGCCGCGGGATTGGTCCTCCAAATCATTGCTCCACCAATGATAGTTTCCGCAAGCCTTTGGAAATACTGTGACCTATACGCGAAGATTTCGCTGCCATCCCATCGTCCTGGTGCTTTGCTGGGGTGGGCAGGCACACCCTGCCCACCCCAGCAAAGAACGAAACCTCTAAGAACTAAACCTCTACATTGCCTATATGATAAACAACTTTTAAAATGCATTTCTTCCTTTTGAAGACTGTTTTTTCCCCGCGTAAACCTTCAGAGGGAATGATACGGAATGTGTACATCTAGTTAAACTCTTTAAAGACTGTGTTGATTTAGAATGGAATATTGCTTTCATTTTTGAGTCTGATAAGCTATTAAGAGTTTTTAGAGTCCTGCTTCTAATGAGAGCCTCCAATGACAATATTCACTCCTAATTATTATTTCCTATGCCAAAGAGGAAGGACAAGGCTGTTAAAATTCCTGCGTGGACAAGAGATAAAGCTTTAGACAAAACTTCTGACAAGCCGTCAGATCGCAGCCTGGAACACATAAGGAGGGTGGAGGCGGCATTAGAAAAAAAATTCATCGGTGGAACAGCTTGATGCCGCAACGAGACAGCAGCAGGAGGACAGAGCTCTGTTCCCTGGGCTGAATTCTGACCTGTTTGGGACACCCTAGGGTGTCGAAACCACCCTGGAGAGGTGGTGAACTGGGGGGGGAACCTGTTGATCACGGGGGGGACGGCGGTCATCCCCGTTTGATCCAGGAAACTCCCTAATCAGCCAACGGGCAGAAACAAGCAGTTTCTTGCTTGCAAGTCATCGGCAGCCAGCAATAAGAGAAGCAATAATCAGCTATTCAACATCAGCGTTACTACCGGGTGAGATATATTTTTACAACTTATGAATGCTTATGATTACCCCTGGAGAAGACAATTCTTATATAAAGAAAAAAAGAACTTTCTATCAATCTCATCAATCAATTATAGAGCGGCAGAAAATCTGGAGAGAGGGATAGTTGATGCAAAGAAAATAATTTAAAGATTTATGGGACATTAACTACTCATTTAAATATATTTAATATATACTTTAAGAACATTATAATTTGGTGTTATAAATCTTAAGAAACTTTCTCGTAAGTTATTATTAGGCAAGACTGGACTTTATCTCATGTTTCGACTATTTGAAGTTTTTTGGCATAACGACCAGAACAGTGACCTTGAGTAATCTACTGATGATTAAAAGCCTAGAAACCTGTTGTTTTATTTATTTTTTATTTTTTCATGTCTGGCTGGACAATTAACCCTAAAGTGGATCTTTTTAAACTGCACTGTGGAAATTAGTATATTGGACCAAAGTGAACTTTTTGGAACCACCTCCAGGGACCTGGAATTCCAGTTTTGGCTGATGCAGAAATGCGGGAACTAGGCTACCAGGACATGGATACAAACACTGAATTGGATTGTGATATTTGGGGTTTTTGAACCACAGTTTAGGCCTGTTTGGCCAAAGTAGATCCTCTGAGAACTGCCCTGGGAGCTGGAAGTGTTTGTGTTTGATCAGCTGGTGCAAACCTGTGGGAATTAGGCCATCAGGCCGCGGATAAAACCAGTGCATTGTACCTTCGTACTTTGGGGGTTTAAATTTTGGTTCAGGCCTATTTAGCCAAAGCGGACTCTTTGAATTCTGGAGACTTGGAGTATCTGTTCACCTGGCATCAATTTACCAGGGATAAACTAGGACACAAATACAATCAGCGAACTGGACTGTGAGACTTGGGGGCTTTGAATCTTGGGCAGCTGGAACAGAATGGCACAGCAAGAGCAATTTTGGGATGAAACAAAATCTACCCTTCAAACAATACTAGAAATAGTGAGATCCCACTACCAAGAAGAAAAATTATTTAATGAACATCTGAAGAATTATAGTCAACAAGAGACAGGGAATAATGAGAAAGGAAATGAGAGTGTACCGGATGATGTATACCAATCAAAAGACGAGCTGGAAGAAGTTAATAGGGAAAACCTAAGAGAAACAACGTCAATCTTGGATCCGAAGAGAGTATAAGGGAAGACAAGGGGAGAAAACCAGCAAAATTAATTTTAAAAAGCCTGGATCTATTGAAGATAGATCAAATGTATAAAGATCTAGTGGAGATGAATCAGATGCACAAAATGGTTTCAGAGGGCATGAAAGATGGCAGAATGCTTAGAGAGACAGAAACAAAAAAATGAAAAAAGAGAAACAAGAGAGGAAATTACTTAGAAAGATGAAAAAGGGAAAATAGGAAGGGGACCCTTAATGTTGGAAAACATGTATATATTTAACTTCCAGAATTGTAAAGAAGCATATCCTTTATATTAAAAAGGAGAATTAAATTGAAATAAGGGACCTCTTATCAGGGTAAAGATGTAATATGGTGGCTTTTTTATTTTAGGGTAATTAAACTAGATATAAGGTTGGGGCATGGAACTGGAACTACTTTTATTAAGAATGTTATTAGAAGAACGTGAGAATATTATATACAATGAAAGTAATATTATGATAGTAGCCATATTATATACTAAAAAAACATTCATGAATGGTTTGAATGTTTGAAAGATGTCTGGAATTTGGGGGGACAGCTGGGAAGACACTGAGGTGTAAAAATCAAATAGTTGTAAGCAAATCATGTAACACGATGTTTGATAAGCACAATCCAAATGTAGATAGAGTGAAAAACTAATAAAATGTTTTTAAAGAAAAGAAAAGAAATTCAGCAAAGTCTCACCATCCCAAGCTGTAGATAAGCAAGAAGCAATGGACCAACTGACACAGGTTGTCCTGTAAAATGAGTCAGGAGTTTGAGCAAGCAGCGAGACGAGCCAAGTCTATTGAAATGAACATTAATAAACTTCAATATCAAGTCATAGGAATGGCACAGGAGTTGAAAATTGTCAAACAGAAAGTTAAGGAAGTGAGAGACGGGGCAGAAGCAAATGAAGCAGGTTGGACGAGAGAATCAGCGAAACAAACAAAAAGCTGATTTATCTGGAAGACAATTCCAGAAGGTCCAATATTAAAGTAATTAATTTTCAATTGCAACATGGACAAGACCTCAGAAAAGAGATTATAATGTGGGTTAACTCCTTAATAGGCAAACACCACTTGTATGGACATAAAAATGATGAAAGAGCTCATTTTGTTGGTAATTCCAAAAGCCCAAGGACAAGACCAGTGGTGGTGAAGTTTTTTAATTATACAAAGAAAGGACAATTTATGAGAAAAATTAAACAAAAACAAGACCAGCTGGTCTACAGGAGCATTGAGCTGTAGATTTTCCAAGATTTAAGCAGTGATTCTTTAAAGTGGAGAAAATCTATGAAGCCTGTTACAGCAGTATTGATCAAAAATAATCTCAAATACCAGTAGGGTCATCCTGTTTTTTGAAAATTTGGAACGATCAGATTCTGTTTAAAAACTTTTCATGCGTAGACAGTAAAGACCTGTTGAAGGCGTGGAAACTATGGTAGGAGAAAAATGGAGGTCAGGAGTTAACCCTGACTTAAAAAAAAAAATAGAAGGTTGAAGCAGAAAGGACCAGATTCCTGACAGATTAGAAGACAGACCACCTGTTCCCTCCCCCTTCTAAATCTTTTAATTTTCTTTACTGTTGCTTTTCTTCTCTCTTTCCTTCCTTCATTCATATCAATTTTTTCTCTTTCTTTCTAGTTTTTAGCATTAACTATACTAATTATATTAATAATAGATAGCAACAGTAATAATAAAACTAAAATTATTAATAATTCTGAATTTGAATTTCTTGTTTACTTATAATTACAGGGGAGAGAAGGGTGGAGAAGGGGGCTTCAGTGTTATCAAATATTAAGAAGAAATGCAAAAATTTCATAAAAAGAGCAGAGCGAGGTTCTGGTTGTGGTTCCATTTGTTGGGGGG
Organism: Pogona vitticeps; assembly: GCF_051106095.1. Taxonomy (NCBI): domain Eukaryota; kingdom Metazoa; phylum Chordata; class Lepidosauria; order Squamata; family Agamidae; genus Pogona; species Pogona vitticeps. Next base: position 96,517,459 of record NC_135783.1, on the reverse strand, counting down.
AGCAATTGCACACAGGGCCTGTTAGGAGAGACCTTGAACTCAAATGAGCAAGAGAATAAGACTAGCCACTTTAAACATGAAAGGCCTGGGAGCAATAGTAAAAAGAAGAAGAATAGAAGCATTATTGAAGAACAATAAGGTGGACATTGCCTTTTTGCAAGAGATTCATCAGTCAGAAGATGGAGTCAATGAACTTAAGATGAATAATATAGAAATTTGTGGAAAAAACTTCGGAACGGCTAAATCTGGAGTTGTGGTAATCATAATTTTTAAAAATTGTGAATTTACAGTGAAACAGGTAGTAAAAGACTGTAATGGTAGATTTATAATAACACAGGATAAAATGGGTTCTGAAGAATTGGTTAATGTTTAAGCACCTAATAATAAACAAGGAGATTTTTACGACACGGTTATTAAAGAAATGGAGAAGGTAAAGAAGGGTTATGTTATCATGGCAGGGGATTTCAATATGGTTATGGATAAGATAAAGGATAAAACTTTTTATGATCAGAATGATAGTCTCCAAAGAAGCACAATATTGAGCAAGAAGGTAAAAAATAATCACTTGAAGGATATTTGGTGGGTACTGAAAGGTGATGAAAGAAGATATACTTATTTTTCAGCAGTATATAATAGTTATTCCAGAATAGATTTCATATTCACATCTCAAGATTTAATTCCTAAAATAGTTAATACTGAAATTAATTCCATAAAAATAACAGATCATGCTTTGATGTCAATGGAAATTGAGGTTAAAAAAGATTATAAAGACTCTAAAAGATGGAGAATGGATATTAACATTTTCCAGTACCCAGAGGTAATAGAAAAGATAAAGAAAGAATGGTTAGGATTATGGACAATAAATGAAGCAGGAGGTATGAAATTAGGCCTAAACAGCTTAGGACCTGGTTACCTAAAGGACCGCCTTCTTCCATACGAGCCTGCCTATCCTCTAAGATCAGGCCAGGAGGTTCTTCTGAAGGTGCCATGCCTGAAAGAGGTGAGAGGGATGGCATGTTGAAATAAGGCCTTCTCGGCTGTTGCCCCCCAGCTTTGGAACGCCCTCCCTATAGAGATCTGCCTGGCTCCAACACTTTTGGCTTTTCGGCATCAGGCAAAAGACATTTCTGTTTAGCCAGCATTTTAATTAAATAGCATTATTTAGCTGGCCATATGAGCAGCAGAATTTATTAATATAAATGTTTTAATTGTTGTTTTTAATATAGGATATTATTATAATATTACCTATTTTAATGGTTTTAATGTTTTTAAAGTTTTAATATTGTTGTATATGTTTTGTATTTGTATTGTTGCATTTGTTTATTCTCCTGCCTCTGTGAATGAGGCAGGAGAAAAAACAAAATGAGCCTCATCTAGAAGCATCTTCTCTCTCCCCCCTCCCCCAGCTGTCTACTTATTTTAGGTAGCATCTCACTTCAGATTGCATGCCATGTCGCAATGCTGACCTCAGATGGCAGGACTCCCACAGATGACATGAGGATGCTGCTATCAGCTTACCACAAATGTCTTCAAACTGATGGCCCCAGATTTATTAGATAATAACTATCGCCATGATAGTTATACATCTGGACGTGCTAGTCTGTCATAATGCAGACTAGAACAATATTCTACAACCATCAAAAACTAGATGTATGTGAAGAGCTTACAAACAAGGATATTACCTCTTCCATAGACTAACCATCAGATCAGTGCACCTCAGTACACATGCCTACATGCAACAACAAAAAATAATCATAGCACCTGTACAATTATGTTTGAAAATTATTATGAGGCAACTAATCTCTCCTAAGTTATCCTGAGCATATCTAGACATGCAGGTGTGTAAAAGGTATCATGACTTTGACAAAGGAAAGGACAGCTAACTTCCAAACCAGAACATTTTGATAATTTATGGATTCCGTTACTCTGAATTTTGCTGAATAAACAGTTTATTGTTTTACTTATTCCCAAACTTGTTGGACTGCAATGGTCAACAGTCAGAAATTTTGGAAGCTGGGGGTGAAGAATATCTGGACACTCGGTTTGGGGAACCGTTGCTCTGTAAGGGAGAAGGGTGGCAATCCTAAGCTTTACAGCCCCAGGGTCTCCAGTGCTGCAGTTGTGGTTTTACCAGCAGAGTGGGGAACCCTTGGAAGGAACCCTTGACTCCTGGGAAAAGCTGGGAAGGGTATTGTAGTCATTGATGGGAGGGCCAGTGCCCCAAATGGATAGAGCTTGCATGATTACTTAGGAGCGTGCCATGCCACCCTGTGCCATGTTATTTCTGTGCCACCGGACTCTCTCTACAATCCTGCACAAAATGAGGCCAGGAGGTATAAGTTCCCTACCCCAGCTTTACAGCGGTATAAAACCAGCCTTGCTCAGCAATTCATTTTGAAATAATGGCCAGCACTAACAAAGAGAATACAAGTTTTACATCAGTACTGAGTTTTGTTTGACTCCAGCAAGCAATCCCATGGTGAAGATATTTTGGGGGACACTGAGTACTGTAATTGAGGCTTAGAGGAGAACGGAAATATTTTTACACAACTTTGTATATCCTTTAATCATGACTGGTCTTTTAGATTAATTATCTGCCCATTGTTTTACACTCCTTTAGAGTGGGTGGAGGTTTCCTGACCTACCTTTCTGATCCCATTCATTATTTCTATATCCACATCATGTATCCTTTTACTCATTTTTGTTTGCCAATCAATAGCCCTAGTCTTTTCAGTCTCTTCTCGTGCAGTTTTACTGAAATAATTTCAATAAAGACCCTAATACCTTTTCTGCAGTGTTGTCTTTACATGTCTATTCCCCCGTTTTATTGGGAGGGAGGGTTGCCCTTTGTTTTTGGTCAATATGTAGCCCAGTTTCAGGATGGAACTGAGGGTGGCTCCCTGGCTCTGAACTTTAATCCTCCACATCAACAATATAAAGTACTACTAACTTAATGTGGTTTAACAGTCATTTAATCTCCTCTGAGACCTCCAAGAACTGTGATGGGGAGACTCTATAGACTCCCCATGAAACTGCAATTCCCAGGATTCTTTGGAAAAAGTTGCAATACATAGATAAATGGATGCAATTTTATTTCTAAAAGCAGTGGTTCCCAACCTTCCATTGCCACATGTTCTTGGACTAGAACTCCCCAAAATCCTGGTCGGTGCAGCTAGTGCTGAGGGCTTCTGGAGGTTGTAGTCCAAGAACATCTGGGGACCAAGGGCTGGGAACCGGTGTTCCAAAGCAATCCTCTCGAACAACGTTGAAAATGCAGGCCAAGTCTTTAAAGTCTTCCCAACATTTTATTCAATTAAAAACATAACAGTATTATTCATATGAATTCCATGTGCAGACATAGTGGGCAAAGGCCTTGACTGGTCCAGTTGATTTTGCTGCCTGAGGCAGAACAACAAATATCCATCTGCCATCAATGTATATAGTATCCAAGGCTCAAACACCCTTGACTGTGGAAATGCAATTATAGTAAGTTAAACAATGTTTTGTTGCCCTTAGCCTAATTTTATGCGGGAAGGCAAAGAAAGAGGTCAGGTGGCACAGAAATAAACAACACAACGTGGCATGGTCTTGATGCCCACCTCATGACTCAAGAACAGCAGAAGTTACTTGAAAAGGTTTTCTTTCTCTGCCCAAAGAACTTGGAATTTAAGCAACTCTAACTGCTGCTTGAGCCATTTAAAATTGTCCAGGCTTATTTACTATTTAATACAAAACCCATCCTTGGTGTCAGTCAAGTAATTCACCAAGTCGATTGATGGATTACAGTCGGTGCAGGCCTGAACTAGTTGCAACACATAAACAAAAGAATTGATGCTTGCCGGGTTAGTTCCACAATTAGTAAGTTCATACTGTGGCATCTAAATGGAGGTCATGAAATGGAGTTAGAATTTGTTATCCTAATTATACCAAATCAGAAATAGGAAGAACTGGAAGAAGTCAAAAGTTCATAGATAATCTGGCCTTCCTAGTGAAGAGAATGTCACCAACGAAGCTCCAGATTAATTTAAGATCACTTTGTGCCCCTATACCTTGAGACAAGGAAGGCTGCCTGAGCTACACACTACTCAGTCAAACCACATCCCAAGAGATAGGAAAAACCAACCTTTAGTCACAAGCCAGTAGGACTTCTCCCTCACACCTTTTATGAGGTTTTACACTTGATAGAAGAAAAATATACCATGTCATTACAAAGGATGTTTTCACTTAACTGTCTGGATTTTGTCCAAGAAAAGAAGAAATGCCCAAAAAATCATTGCAAATACAAACTACTCATGTGGATTAACTCCACAGTGACTGCTTCCTCTGAATAAGATGTTTAAGCCATGATGATGTCCAGCAGGGTCACAAAATTATACATAGATATTGAGAGTGGATGCACCCTAGTCTAATGCATGTCCTGCTGCATTCAATAGAAAGCATTCCAGCACAAGATTGTAGTGCTTTAAAAAAATTGTTGTTGCTTATCCAGATTACTTTATTGTTGCCCATTCCACCTAGACAAATTAGCATTGTATATCTGTGGTCCATGATCTTGGAATCGATGTCTTAGATTGTTGAAATTGTGTTATCTAGAATAAATAGTGGTGAAAGGTTCTTTATGGAAGTTACTTCATTTTGAAACTGGGCCAAAACATACAAATAATGTTGCAACCTGGTGGTGTTACTTAGTTAAAGATTATCAGTTCTGAAAGGCCAAGACCTTTCTGGCATTTTTACATACCATCTGTTTCAGTGGGATTTTTGCCCACTAAAATTAAAGGTATAATGGTCATATTACACATACTGGCTTAATCAACCATATTTATGTAGCTGACAATGTCATTAATTATCTTCCCAACTTTTCCCATTCCATTCTCACCATTTAATTGCCCCATGCCTTTGTGTGGCTGCAGCTGAAAATAAAAGGATTTGTTGCTGTTCTGTGTATGCTTTTTTGGGAGTAAATCCTGTTGAATTCAGTAGGGCATACTTTTTAGTAAATGTGCATGGGAGTGGGCCCCACGTCAAATTTTCTGTAAGATAGATATACTCCCAGTATATCAGTGGTGTCTTACATCTATTTCCACACTATCATTGACATAAATAATATAAAACCTGTAGTCTTTGACTCCTGGATCAGCACTTGTTAAACAAACATACAAAACTAGAATTTCCTTCAAATGTTAGACAGAGCTTTCTTCAAAGCGGAAGCAGGGAAAGACCTGTCTAGGAACATGTGAGAAAATTAAGAGACACTTCCTTGCTTAATTTGACCCAGTCTACTTGACAGTCTTTTAACATCAGCCCTCACTGCCAGACGAATTGCCTGGGTGACATCACGACAGCAGAAAGATCCAACAATTACTGTTTTGTAAAAGAAATGGCATTGTGGGGGTTTCCAACCCGGCCACATGCTTTGTAGAGAAGCGCAGCGATTGACCCCAATGTTCCAGCGGGTGAAAAGGTGGTCAGCATTTAGTATCATTTCTGTGCCCTCTAAACTCTCTAGGTAAAAGAGCAGAGTTTTAAAAACAAAACACAAAACACACACATACACGTGCGAAAAATAACGCTGAACGATCGACAGAAAGCAGGAAATGAACGGAGGGCGAAGGTATTTATTCGGTTCTAAACAGCCCTGATAAAAAAATATCTCATAACACAGATCCTTTTAGAGCTTTTGAAAACGCATTTATCCAGGCGGTTGTTTCCTGAAATGTCTGTCGGCTTCTGTCCCCCTGGTTTTTGGGCGCCGAGTCCATTTCTGAAAAAAGGAAGCGGTGCCGGGGTGTGGAGGCGAGTGGGTGCGCGCCCGCCCGCGTGTGTATGTGTGTGTGTGTAAAACCACAGGGCTCCCAGAGTGTAGCCCGTCGGCTCGGCTGCCTCCCAGGGAGCGAGAGAGGGACTCCGGCCGCCCCGCGCCGCCCTCCCTCCCTCCACTTCCTCGGCCCCGCCGCCGCCGAGAATTGCCTGCCTGCCTGCCGGAGTACAAGCGTACTCGCTTCTGGAGCGCTCGGCCTCCCCCCCCCCTTCGCGGGCGGCGTGGCCCCTCCCTCCGGGTGGGCGGGGACGAGGCAGCTAAGGGGTTCGGTTGTGGCGCCCTGCGTGTGTCTATAACTTTGTGTTGCCGCTCCTGGTTGTTAGGAGAAGGAATGTGGAAGTCAGCAGAGCGGAGGGTGACAGGCTGCTCCCGCCAATTGCAGCAGCAGCAGCAGCAGCAGCAGAGGCATCGGCATCGGCGGCGGCGGAGGAGGCAGCAGCAGCAGCAGCAGCAGCGTTTGTTCCGGGCAGATCTCTTGCCTCTGGTTTTCTCTTCGCAGCGAGATCGGGTGTATGGGCTCGGGATTGGTTTTACGCGTTAATGCTATTCTTCTCCCCACCACCACCACCACCACCACTCTTCTCGGTGAAAGTGAAACGATCTGGAGACGGCTTCAGAAGCCAGAATCATGCAACGGCAGTAGGAGCAAGCGCTGCGTTTTTCCTTGTGTGCATTTCGATCTGGATTTTTTCTTCCTTTTGAACTGATCCCTTTAAGCAGAAAAGGAAAAGGAAAAAAGAAAACAACAACCCTGGAAGCTGCCGCTCGGTGCTGTTCTCTTCTACTGCCTGCGTGAACCTCTCGCTCTTTTCTCTCTCTCACTCTTTTTGCCAATGGTTTTTAAATGACTTGAGTGAAAAGGGGGGGGGGCGAGAACTGTCAAGATGGCAGCGGCAGCAGCGGCAGCAGCAGCAGGAGCGAGGAGGTTATAAATGTGGTGCTGTTGATGCCGGAACGAAACCTTGGCAGCCCCTGCGGAGGACTTTTGGGCTTCTGGACCTGTTGGAAAATCGGCGATTTGACTGGTTTTGGAAACTAAGATACTTTCTCTCCCCCACCCTGAGGACCACAAACAGACACAAAAAAAGGACACCAATAATCGTGGTGGGGTTTGGGGGGGGGATTGCTTCCCCCACTCTTTTTTTACTCCCTTTTTTTTTTGGAGGAGGGGGGAGTGACCTCCACAAATGTAGCAGGAGACGATCGGCTGCGCTTTACGGACTTCCGTGCTCCAGTTTAGGTGTCCTGGAAGTCAGCGGGAAGGAAGATTCCTTCGGCCACAACATTGAAAGAAAAAAAGAAGAAGGGCTGAGGGGAAAAGTCCGCCAGAGCAACAAGCCCAGAGACTCGTGGCCTTTCCGATCTCCTTCTCCCCCCCCCTCCCCGCCTCTCCTTCCCTTCGCTTTCAGGCGGGGGGGCCGCGGGCATGGGCGCCCTGTAATGGATACCGCGCGACGTTATTGGAGGAATCCTCCTGCGCGGAGTGGAAGATAAACAAACCGACGGGAGCCTCCCGGCCGCCTCCTCCGCGGAGATTTGCTTCCCACTCCGCGGCGTTTGGGGGTGGGAGTAGGCGGGGGTCGGGTCCTTCCCGAGAGCGGATTTTCTTGGGATCCAGGGAGCTCACCTGGGACCCAGCGACCATCGGATTGCTTCTGAATCTCATTTGCCGCGTGTTTTCTCTCTTCTCGCTGTCTCTCTCTCTCTTTTTAAAAGGAGAGAGGGAAAAAGGGACAGAGCTGGCGGGGTGAACCAAAGGGGCGGCCGGACGTTTCATGGAGAGTGCCCTCTTTGCTCAACCTCGCTGATCGCGCCCAGGAGGGACCCGGGCGTGGATCGGACCCTCCTTGCCTAGCATTTGCCCGCTTGGCGGCCGCGAGAAAGGAAGCCGAGCGAGCAGCAGGAGTGGGGGAGAGGCCAAGATGGCAGAGGCGTCTCCCCCCGCCCCCTCGTCCCCCCTCGAGGTGGAACTGGACCCCGAATTTGAGCCCCAGAGCCGCCCGCGCTCCTGTACGTGGCCCCTGCAGAGGCCCGAGCTGCAGGCAAGCCCGGCCAAGCCCGCCGGGGAAGCGCCTGCCGACGCCACCTCCATGATCCCGGAGGAGGACGACGACGCGGACGACGAGGAGCAAGGGGGCAGCTCGGCCATGACCGTCGCCGTCCGGAGTGGCGCGCCCGGCGGCGGCGACGCCGAGGCTTTGGCCCCGGAGGACACGGCCCGCCTGCTGGCTCCTTTCTCCGGGCTTGCCGGCGAGGGAGCCGGCCAGGGCGCCAGGGGGGCGCTGGGCGGCGGGCAGCAGCAGCAGCAACCACAACAACAACCAGGGGCGACGGGCACGGGGACCGCCCCGCGCAAATGCTCGTCCCGGAGGAACGCGTGGGGGAACTTGTCTTACGCGGACTTGATCACTCGCGCCATCGAGAGCTCGCCGGAGAAGCGCCTCACCCTGTCCCAGATCTACGAGTGGATGGTGCGCTGCGTGCCCTACTTCAAGGATAAGGGCGACAGCAACAGCTCCGCAGGCTGGAAGGTAAGCGCGGGCCGAAAAAGTTGCTTGGGCGGCGGGAGAAGCGCGGGAAAAGCCGCGGGGCGGCCGGAGCTTCTCGAAGTGAGGCGATCGGACCCAGACGCGCGGACCTTCCCCGGTCCTTCGTGTGCGGCGAACACTCGCCAGCTCCTCCTTGCCGTGCACTTTTCCTAGTCAGTGGTAGAATGAGCCTGAAGACCACCCACTCGCCCACGCCACGCTCGTTGCGGGAAACACCCAGCACGCTTAATCCGCATGTGCAGGATCGCCGTGTTAATTAGTGCAGAAGAACGATCGCCCTCCGGTTGTTTCACAGATAACAATCGGGAACACTCGGAACACAACGCATGGAAAGGGCGGGAAAATATCCATGTTTTTAAAGGTCTCTCTGCAGTATCTTTTTATGTCTTTTATTAAACTGTGGTGAGGTGGCGGAGACTAGGGAAAGGAGTTCAGGAGTGAGCGGGATAACTCATGTTTCTTCATTAGTTCCCTAGGAAAATATGCCCTAAAAACCTTTATTTCACATCTGGAGCTTTTTAACTCATTTTTTTCTCTGTGTGTTAATCAGCCTTTCTCAAACACACACACATACACACTTCCCACAGTCTCTCACACACCGAAGGAGAGCTCCCGTTTTCTAGAATCATTAGCTTAATATTTTCACCTATTAAGCTTCCTATATGGAGGCAGCTTCCTGAAACGTGAGGCAGCCCCTCCCGGGCCCTCCCTGGAGGCTCGGCTGGTGCCAAAGCCCTCTTACTCAGGTTTGCCTCCTTGGCGGGGGGGGGGGGGAACAGCTGCCAGACCAGGAAGGACATGGCAAGCCTGCATAGCCTTTCTCTGCTGCTGGGGCTCCTGGGGGGGGGGGAGAGATGTCCTGTGCAGGAGGAAGGCAAAACGTGCTACTCCTGGGGTCTCTCACTGTGGGTTTCTCACTGTGCTCTCCTCTCCCGCCACAGCACTTGCCCTGGGGCGATGTCCAGAAGATGCGTTCTTAGAAGTGAGACAACTCTGCCCTCTTGGATTCTCCTTCCCAGGAAGAAAACTGAATGTCTCACCTCCCAGGTTAAAGATTAAATAGTGGCGAGGGTTGTGGAAGGAAGGGAAGAGATGATGGTGAAGTGGAGGAGGATCAGAGTTCAGAAGATTGCTTTTGAAAGCTCTGATGCTACTCACTCGTTCTCCTCCTCCTTGCTTTGCTATCTGGCCGCAGCACCTGCCGCGGCCAGAGCCCAGACTATATTTCCCAGGCTGAACACGACTGGTGGCTGTCAGCATGGTTGTTAGTGAACCAGAAGCAAAAGGGGAGGGGGGAAAGGACACGCAGCCCTTCACTTACATGTGGCCCAGGGCTGTTTCTGCAGCCCCCCCAGCTCCCTCTGGGTTTCTTCTTTTGGGGGGAGTGGAAGATGGCTTTGAGCTCCTGGAAGGGAGACTCTCTCTCTCTCTCTCTCTCTCTCTCTCTCTCTCTCTCTCTCTCTCTCTCTCTCTCTCACACACACACACACACACACACACACACACACACACACACACACACACACACACACACACACACACACACACACACTTTAAGACTCCACCAAATAGCATTTTCCCCCCAAAAACTAGGAATGGGGATGGGGTTCTAGCCACTTCTGATTTCATATTTCCAGGAAATAAAAATTGATAGAAAACTGCCCCTGCACTCATTAAACTTGCCCACTTCTAGTTTAAAAGATGGCGACGATACATACAAGTTTGGCTACCCGTTGTCAGTTTTTGGTTAGCCAGGGTGCGGCTTGAATTAATCTGTGCAATAGATTGAATCTGAACATTGCAGCTGAGAGAGAACCACAAGAAGTAGTCTTTTAAGTCTGTAGCTGCTGTGGCAGTGTGTGCGACAGAGACTGCCCTTTGTTTGATGGGATTGTATGGGCACAATCAGCTTCAGGTTCTATTGATACTGTACAAGCAATCTAGAAAAGAAAAGAAAAGAAAAATAAGGACTTCGCCCATGTTTGATGTTTCTCTCTCACTGTTCCTGACTTTATATAACTGTCCATCTAGGCAGTTGTAACATATTTTGGATGTTAAGTTCCCCTGTTGGATGAAAGATAAGGCACAAGAAAAGGAAACTAGGACATTTTTAAATAGCATATAATGAATATAGGAACAGCTAGATTGTTGGAGATGTATAATATTGTTTTTAAAAAAACCTAAACGCAATAAGTTTATTTAACAGCTGTAGACAGCAAGATCTATTGCTTACAGTGACAGCCAGGGCACTTCTCTTTTTTACATTATACAGTCACATTTCCTGGACTAGTCTCTGTTGTAAAAATAATGCATCTTCTCTTCCAACTTTTGAAATAACTTTCTATGAGAAGCTGAATATGAAAGGTAATCTGTGAATAACTCCCATTGATGCTTAGGTGCTGCCTTTTATTGCTGGTGACATTTTAACACATGAATGGAGTACTATGGATGAAAACAATGGCACCATTTTTAAAAAATATTTCTTTATGCAGCTGGTAAAAATGTAAGCTGTGTTACTACATGTTCCCCTTGCTTCTTTTGGTTAGTTGCTTATACCAAATTGAGTAAGATTCTGGTCCTGCAGGTATTCCTTTGAGAGCAAATGGGGAAAAACATTTGCGCTTCGTGTGTTTTATAGAGAGTAGGTACGAATGGACATGGAAAAACACGTATCCCACTGAATGTGCAAAGGAGTTGGCTCATAGCCAATTGATCATGGTAGAGTTGAGGTTCATGTAATGCTTGGAGAGTGTTTGCATGTTATATGCAAAGGTGTGGATTGTCTCCCAATTATGGTCTGGGAGTTTTTAAAAAGTGCTGCTTCGGAGGTGGCATCTGTGAGGAGATAAACAGCTGAGGTGCAGGGATGCTTATCTCTTTCCTTTCTTGCTATTTTGTCACTTCAAATTGCAGAATTTGAAGATTTTTTTCCCTCTTTGGTGATTTTTCCTCTTTGGTGTCCAGTGGTGTCCACCTTTGGAAAGGATCACTATGTATGGCACCCTGGCAGGAGTAGTGGGGTATGGGTTCACAATCATTTCAAGTCGTGAGACTCCTTGGCTGACCTTGGACCGATTACTTTCTCTCAACCTTATCTGACTGGCAGATTTTTTTATATATTTTTTTTGTCAAGACAGCATTGGCCGAAGAAGAATGGTATATGTTCCCTTGAACCTGTTAGAAGAGGGGAAAGGATAGCTGTAAAATATATAGAAATGGATGTGATCCCAACTGACTATCAGTTTGCTCATCCTCTTTCATGTCACATCATGGTTTGACTCTCATGAAAGAGATTTGTGAGACACTCTACTCTAAACTTGAGGAATAGGCTAAAAATGTAATGTGAATAAATATTTTCTATTTATCTTCACATTGTGATTCATTTTCTCTTCTCAGTTCATACCCTACCATTTTTTTGGAGAACAAGGCACTGAGCGAGAAAGACAGAAGAGGGGGGAAAGGCTTTTACCCCAGAGTTGGCCAATCTTATTCTCAGAGAGTTGAAGGCGGTATGACAGAGGTGTTGCTGCTGATGGGATACACAATGATGTCATCTTTGTTTACACGTTTCAGAAGGTTCTGAAAGGCTTCAAAAGCTGGCATAGCCTGCTTGACCAGGAGAGGCTTAAAATAAATGAATGTGTACACCACACAAACAGTGAGGCCTCTGCTGTAGCGCTTTTGACTATTGTGTGAAGGTCTGATTCCAGCCATTGGCATGATCTGTAGAAAACTACAACCATCTCACATATTAGGACATTAATAATAACAATAGGAATAAGAATAATTGTTTGTTCTGACTTATGGCAATCCTTTTCTGGGTTTATAAACAGAGAGCACTCAGAAGTGGTCTAACATTTCATTCTGCTGGGGGTATCCTGGGACCGTGCAGCTTGCTAAAGGCTACACAGGCCAACTGTACCCACAGGAAGGACAGTGGGGAATCAAACGGATAAACCATTGAGCTACTCAACCAGCTAGGAGTAATTCCCCCACAAAAAGTTGTTCCGTGGAGAAGCATATGTACACATAGGTAGTTTTGCTGTGTTTTTGCATGACACAAAACAATCAGCGGTCAAAACCCTTTTTGGGACTCTTGCTTGAAAGAATAATTCTCTTTCAAGAGATTGAAATTGTGGATTGTTTCTTACAAGAACAGGCTTTCTGTGTGCATCTTACATGAACAATTGTCATTGAGTTTAGCAAACAATTGTAGAAGATCATCAAGAAAGGGTGGTGTTTGGTTGTTGTTTTTTGGTCATGCTTTATGTGTCATTAGTGTGATTGTATTTGCCTGTCTGAGCATACCTTTACTTCAAAAGGAATCAGTGTCTGAAGTTATGTTGCTTGGTTTAGCGCATCACATTAGAGTAGACCCACTGAATCAGTGGGGATTTGTTGAGTCACCTCCTGTGTAAGTTCCATTGATTCAGTGGGCCTCCTCTATTTGTGACTTACTATGCTAAACAAAAGTCCGAATAGTCAGAGCTATGGTTTTTCCTGTCGTGATGTATGGAAGTGAGAGCTGGACCATAAAGAAAGCAGACCGTCAAAGAATTGATGCCTTTGAATTGTGGTGCTGGAGGAGGCTCTTGAGAGTCCCCTGGACTGCAAGGAGAACAAACCTATCAATTCTAAAGGAAATCAACCCTGAGTGCTCACTGGGAGGACAAATCCTGAAGCTGAAGCTCCAGTACTTTGGCCGTCTCATGAGAAGAGAAGACTCCTTGGAAAAGACCTTGATGTTAGGAAAGTGTGACGGCAAGAGGAGAAGGGGACAACAGAGGATGAGATGGCTGGACAGTGTCTGCGAAGCAACCAACATGAATTTGACACAACTCTAGGAGGCAGTAGAAGATAGGAGGGCCTGGCGTGCTCTGGTCCATGGGGTCACGAAGAGTCGGACACGACTAAACGACTAAACAACGATGATGCTAAGCAATAGGATTTTAGTCAATATGCAGCAAATGTAGAAGAAAGTTTTTAAAGATGTTAATACAATACATGGTTCTCTACCTAAGTCCACAATAATAGAGAGAAGGTAGGTTTAAATCTACTGTCACTTCTCTGGGTGATATGCAATAGCCAGGATTTCTAACTTATTTAGTAGTGGCACCCACAAATACATCATGCTTTAAATTAAATACAAGTATAATTTAAAGAATGATGTATTTGTGGGTGCCACTACTAAATAAGTAAATACATTTTATTAAAAAAAGTTTTAGATAACCCAAAGTAGATCTTTGAGCAGAAGCACAGAATCTGTTCAATTCTGGTAGTTCCTGGTTTCACTATTATTTAATCGTAAGAGTATTATTTGTATCATTGGTAACAGTCTCCAGGTGGTACCTCTCAGGATTCTTTGAAAAAAACTAACTAAATCTCACACGTGTGAATCATACATACTATTGCCTTATAGCATACTTGTTTTGCCCAAGAATGAACATTGTGGCTTTTGTATTTGAACCACTGTCTATATGTCACTTGCATATGTAGAAAGAAATCAAAGTCCCAGTTTTGGGAAGAGCTGTAACATGTGTCTCAAAGGCTGAACAAGTCCATTCATTTAGAATCCTGGAATATTTACAATATGAAAAAGAAACTCCTCTTTCTCTTAAATATCATCATTTAATGTGAATCAAGAACATTTAGACTTATATGGTGGAAGTAAGCTACTTGGCTGGTTGACTGACATTGTAGGATTTCTGTTATGAATCTGTACATCTGTCTCATCTTCTCAGGAGGAGACACTGGTATTCCAGATTAAAGATTTCCATCATCCTGGATTGATCACATAAAAAAACCCATCACATAATTTAGTACAATGATTTGAATCAGGAGAATTAAACCAAACAAAAATTGCAGCATTTAAAAGATTCATTGATTTGGTCAGAAAGCATATCCATGTATTTTTGTACCATGATATATATTGCATTTCCATGAGGTCCCAGAAGTCTGACATAAGGTATGATAATTGGGATAACAGAAGTTATCCATACTTACATGGAGCTATACTATTGCAAAATGTCTGTTTAAAATGTCTGTTGTAAGCATAGCTGTTTGGAATCTTATCAGCAGTAACCAAACCAGCTTGTTAGCTGTAACCTCCAGTGTTCAAATTTTTTTATCAGAGGAACTGCAGGGGAATTGTTAGAAAAGCAAGATGTAGCAACACACTCAGGACCAAATTGAACTTATGGGCAAAATGTGCATTGATTTCAGTACCAGTGCAATCTAGGCCATACAGTGAAGAGCTCAAATTAATGAGATTGCAAAGCATTGTTGGAAAAAAAAATCTGACAATTTATAGTTTTAATTTGATATTGATTTAATTTCTAAGCAGCCTCAATTCTGTGGTCCGATCTAATTAAAACATTACAGCACTGGATCCCTGGATAGTTGAGAATACGAGTTAGCTTAGAATTTCCTCAGAGATGGCTAACATTACCTTATCAAAAGATGAAGCCAAACTAGAAAGGCAAGATCTTGTTTAAGGCACTCAAAATTTTGTCTGTCAGTTTTTTATGAATAGAAATAAATATGGCTTCTTGTGCCTTAAGGACTGAAAGTGTTACTTCACAGTCGTCCTTCTGGTTTCTGTGGAACAACAAGGAAGCGAGCATTACCATTCATTTGGAGTTACTCTGAGTTGCATACTTAAATGTCATACTTAAATGCCCTGTTGGTTCTGGACTTTGGTTTGTCTAGCAGAACTGGTAGAAGTGACCTTCCCTGCTCTCTTTTCCCCATAACATCCTCTGAAAATGCTACACTGAGCAATGGGAGACCCTTCCTGAGGAGTTAGTCTTATCTTGTGGGTAGGAAGTGGTGGATCCCATAAAATCAAGCGGAGGCTCTTATGTAAATAGAGTATCATTTAGAGGAGGTATCTGCTAATTAAAACAAACCAACTAAAGTAAATTGGTAATAGCAGTCAGAACTAAGCTGTTTACCTCCCTCCAACAATAATCTATTGTGTTGGACAGCTCTGTGAAGATGTGGTGACACTAGACAAGAACGATCCTTTTGCCATTGTTACCACCATGGAATAAATAAGTCTTTTAAAGGCATGCTAGCCCAGGTTTGATCGGACATACTCCATTGTTTTCCACCAACATTGCTGAAGTTCTTTTCCTGCTTCTTTCATCACTCCTAACAGCCTAGAATGCCCAGGAGCTCTTATGGTTCCGCTGGATGGTAGAGGGAAGGCACCTGGGAGCAGTCCTGGTACCACCTAAGCTGTTTCTTCATTAGAAGAAAAATAACTCATAATATTATTATTTATATTGTGTTCTACACCAGAGTGTATTCCAATAAAACCAATAATGTGCAAACCTGCAACACATTTGTATACGAACATCAACATAAAACTCCTCAAAACTTCTACAAACCAACTAGCATTTAGGCAGAATTGACTATCAAGGTGGCAGGGAGATCTCCAAGAGTCACCATGAGACCATTCGGCTCCGTCAGTCTCCTGGAGCAGACCTTCTTAGTTCTTCTCTTGTGCTGTTGAAGCTCTGAGTCCCAGTAACTCTAAACCCTACTGGTTAGTGATCTTCTCATGACAGCAAAATGATAGGAAGTTGTTTCATGGTCTCATCGTCATCGTCATCCTGTCCAACATAGAACACAAGTCCCAAGTGTGCCCTTCCCATTGAGTGGGGCTAGATAGCCATTGGGGCATATGTGGTTAGGCTATTTAATTAAAATGCCTCTGAAGCTACCATTAAACAACAAGAACAGTTGGGAATTTTTAATACTATTTCTTCCAAGCTTTTTCTGAATATTAATTTACTTTGTGGTACATGCCTACACTTACTGTGTAAGTACTCATGTTTGCCCTAGATATGGTTATTGTATGCATTTGAATTAAATGCATATGTGTATATACTATAGTTCTGGCTGAAATCCTATTGCTTATTGTAGTGAGTCACAACAAGAGTAGGTCCCTTGAACTGGTGGAGATTCAGTGAGTCAGCTCCTTTGTAAGTTCCATTGATTCAGTGGACTTACTCTAGTTGTGACTTAGTAAGCTAAGCAACTGAATTTCAGGCTCTGTTGCATTAACTCTATAAAGCATTTCAAAAGATCCATTGTTTACATAGTGATGGTAATATTTGGAAGTTGCTTCTCAAGTGTACCAGCCTCATGGCATGAAGGGCACTCATACTCTCGCTGTACAGTCCTGGTTGGCATTGCCATATCTGGTTCTTTTAACATTTTACAAAAGGTGTGGCTTCTGTGAAGAGTTTGCTTCCATGTGGGAGAGTTTTTGGTGGCTTAGTAGCTGTTGTCTCACTCATTTCATTACTCCCTTAAAAGGAATCTATCAATAACCAATTGTACTGTTGATGACATACAATTGGAGATGGTAGATTTAGAGCTACATTTGCTTACATTTACTGGTCTCAAAATGTGACTTTTGGTTCTTACAAGTTATGACACAAATTGTATATGGTGACATATGTAGGACACCTGCAGGTTTGTGTAGACAGATCTGGGCTGTAACCATTGAGTGAATGAAATTGAGTATATATATATATATATATGATACAAAAATGAAGAGAAACATATTTGGTGGTAGGTTTTGGCACATTCTTAGTATACATCATGACTGACCAGTTTCTCAACTAATCCCAGGACCACAGTGCACGGCACACTTTACTCCTGTAATTAAAGTACGTTCCACTTGTGTAATAGAATGATAGGGTTGGTTTAGAAGCTGATGATGTGTGTAAATTTGAGAAGTTGTGAGCGATAGGCACTTCCTCTATTTGTATGTGAATACACCCAAAGTTAATCTCAGTGGATTGTGTGGCTCAATTTTACCTGTAGAACAATAGATCTGTGACATCAAGCACTCTTGATAGATACCATAGTACATTATAGAGATCCATGTTTAGTACAGCATTTTTGTTTACATTATCAAATAAATGCTGAGGTTGAGCATTAGGATTTACTAGAGCAGATGTACTGAGCATCCCATTTTGCTGGTTTTTGCAAGAAAGAATCCAAAAATGTCGGCTGGGCTCAGTAGCTTGCTATTGTTTTCCTGAACCACTAGCGTTCCTCTTCCCTGAGTCATCGCCATATGTCTAGAGGTTTGATGTGTCTGTCTTCCTGTTTGATATCGTGCTGGACTTTGGAATGCTCTGGAGCGGTTTGTCTTAAGAATCCCCCCAGTCTTCTGGAAATGTTTCAGGATTCAAAAGAAGGAGGAAGACTGCATTGACCATCTTATCAGGCAGAATCTTGTTTGCTTCAAACCTCAGCCTGACATAAAACACCTCCTCCCTGCTCGGCTCGTTGAAATTTGTGGAATACTTGAATTGAAGGAGAGTATTTGTGTTGAAAATTGCCTGAGACCCAGTAGTAAGATACAACTAGAGTAGGCCCATTGAATCAGGGGCAATTGAGTGGGCCAGCTTCTTTGTAAACTCTGCTGATTCAGTGGAATTTCATCAGTAACAGAAGAGAGCTTGGGGCACTTCCGTCTTGAGTAGTAGATAGGTGTGAAGAGCCTTGTAACAGGGAAGTAACACTGACCCTTCTGGAAATGAGCTGGCACCAGATTTAGTGGAAGCTGTTTTAGCCTTGTTCTTCTGTCAGCAGGATAAAAGGAGCATGCACCAGCATAGTGGGGATAAGGTACAGTTCCTTCTTATGACCTACGATGAAACAGGTGAATTAGCTGTCTCAGACAACAGATGGTAAATGTCATGGAAGCGTAGCATATTTTTATTTACATTCCTGATGTTATCAGTTTATTAACAGGTAGTTGGCTTTGTTTGCCAAAATAGGCCAGTTTTGGGTACTGCGCACCTCGACTTAGGCAAATGGCATCATTTGCTGCTCTGTCTCAGGCAGCAGAATGTCTTGGTCCAGCCCTGTTCATGTCCCCAATGGGCTTTTAATGCTCTGTGGCAGAATCATAGGTGTCATCAGTATTTTTATGTCCTTTGAGCATTAAGGGAGAACTACTATTTGACTACAGTAAAACAAAGACATACAATTTTGCCCAGTTTATTAACGGTTCCTTCAGTTTTCACATACTAGTGCAGAATAATAGATAATATAATATTGGTTGATAGGAGAGCAGGCAGTACTGTAGAATAAATCTTTCCACATTCATCATACTATCTACTTTCTAATAAACATGTGTGCAGCTATTTTAACACACACCTACACAATTCCAAGCTTCCCCGCAATGATTTATTTATATGACTCAGTATCTGCACACTCCTTTGAATAGCTGAGAAAGGTGACGAGAACATTTTAGCTTCTGGTTTTTTGTTTTGTTTTTTGTTTTTAGGATAAGGGTTTGGGAAAGGACAGTGTATCTACACTTGTGGAGAAACAGACCCTTTGACAATGTTTTCCTTCTTGGTATTTGCCTTGTTTAAGGTGACTGTGGTTTGCCATTGCTATGCGTTTGTTTGCCATTAACAAAGGTTTCCGCAGGCTTCAGGGGTCATAATGAACTTCCATAAGAAGAGCAAGGCTTTCCTGTTGGGGTTATTCCAGAAATAAAGCACCAACAGTTTTATTTACTTATTTGATACTAGAGATGTATAGATTTTTATTTTTGGACTACAGCTCCCAGTATTCGCCAGGCAGCATAGAAGCATACTTCTGCCTGACACACAATATGTCACACCTTTCTTCCAGTTAAACTCCAGATAGCATGCATGGCTTTGATCACCCTCACCTTTTCCTCACAACAGTCCTGTGAAATTCAGGCTGAAAGAGTGAACTTTGTGGCCAAGAGGATTTGAAACCAAACTTTTTGAGGCCTAGTCCAAAAATCCTAATCACTATACCACACCGGCATGTGCAGATGGACATGATTAATGTGGTCTGGAAATGGGAACAAACGGATGAAATGTCATGGTAGAAGGCAAGGCAGCAGCTTTTAAGAAGGGCTCCAGGATAACAAAAAAAAGATATTGATTTTAGTAATTAGTGATTGACTATACAGTATTAGTAATTGTAGTTAATAATATATTAATTACTACTATTGTTTTGTCCATTTCATCAGACAATGCAATAGTAGTACCAGTAATCACTGGTGCAAGGAGGGGGTGGTATATAAGCAGCACACTTTGCTTTATAGTCAAATATTTCTTTTTTATATTCAGCGGCACATTACATTTGAAGAGCTGGGGCTCTAAAGAGAAATGCCCAGCAACTCAACGTGGTGTTGCCTCACAAAAAAGCATTAATTAAATAAGCACATCAGTATTTGTGTTTGTTAACTTGATTAAAGTAGACACATGGCAGTATCCGTTCCTCGCTACCTGGTATTGATCACTTCTTTTCTGCTGAGAGTGCCTACACTATTGCAGTTCCAGGGACTGGAATTTTGCCCAGTGAAGCTTTTGTGAGTATTGTGTGCATCACCGGAGTAACTTTATTTTGCCATGTCTGATTAAATGAAAGCAGTATTTGTCCTTTGCCACATCAGTACATGCACTTCTGAGATATATCTCATCCTTGTGAAAAGATTAGATCATTGTTTTCAATATATGGGTTTTATCAATAATTCCAGAATTTGGGGACAGATCATTTGATTTGTGTTTGTATCAGAAGCCCAATTATTCTACACCTAGCATGTTTGCCTTTGCCGTGAAGCATGAAGGCCAACTGCTAGTATATTTAGTTGTTTATAAAGGTTTCTATTTTAAATAAAAAGCTTCCTTTTAAGTATTACCATATGAGAATATCTTGTAAGTCAATTCTGATTCTGCTGAACTGTAACAAATTAGTGAGCAAATATCTCCGCAATGGGTCTTTCATTTCTTAAGAAAAATATATTCTGAGGGATGCCTGAAATAGATTTTTTTCTGGAATCCTGCATAAGTAATTTGTTTGGTCAGTTTTAGTGAAGACAATATTTTTTGTAATTAAGTAGGAAATTTTTAGAAATGCTTTCTTATTTGAAACCATAGTTGACTATCCTAGGTGAACAGGCTAACAACTGGCTAGGAGGGGAGAGTGTTCAGTAACTGCTATGAGGTTATTTTCAAGACTTATATCGTACAACTTATGACTGCAGCCTTGAACCTTAAATGTTGCTTTTACAATATTTCACCATGTTTCACAATTTATTATAGTCAGTCTAGTGATTGTTATGCTCCTTTATAACTACCTGTCTAACTTCACCCAAGGTGATAACTATAGCTCAGTTTCTCTGCATTTGAAGGAGTAAGAACAATGAAGAACCTAGGGGCACTTTAATGACTATCTAATTTTGTTTGGCATCTACCTTTGTAGGCCATTTCTTCATTGAGGTCATCACCTTCCGCTATCAAACAGAACCTTTGTAGTAAAAACGGAAGGCTGTTAGCTTTTAATGTTATCTTTTTTGTGCTGTGTAAGTTCTCTTACTAGCATTATGTGTGTTCACATGCAGTATGTCCAACAATGTGTAGGTTATGCTGGGTATAGCATTTCTTATGAGTCAATATAGATTTGTGTCAATGTTACATAACAATTTTGAAGCATGTGTGTGTATGTGTTTCATGCAGGGTTGAACTGAGAAATCTCAATGAAGATTCCAGTTCAATGAATGCAGATTTGTGAGTGGAGATCTACCTGTGAAAGAGAAAACAAGACTTTGGCCAATTTCCTCCACAAACGTTTGTTCATATGCAGTCAGATATTGTTCCTGAGGGTTGGAAAATGCTCCTGAAGAACATGAGAGGTAGCTCAAGAGGCTGCCTGGGAAAGCTGCATGTATTATAACCCCTTCGGTGACAACAAGTCTCTGCTTCATTGTAGCCACTTACCCAAATGGAAGCACATTAATTTGCTGTCGGTTCACCCTTTATCATAGTGTGTTGAAAATTAGAGATTTTTTGTTTGTTTGTTGCCTCTCCTGTACAGTGCTTGATGGATAGCATTGATATTCCTTGGTTTATTCCTTGGTTTAAACCTACTGGAAAGCTTTTGAACAGGCTAGGAGCAGAGTTTGTAAAAGTTATCTTTTTGAATAACAGTATCCAGCATTCACCAACCAGCATTGTCACTAGCTGTACTCTGGAGCGAGCGAGCAAAATTCTGGGAACACTGGATAAAAAGCAGCATTGCCTCCTGCTGTTTCATTTTTCTTCCATAGAAATTGCATTTCATTGAACTTATGTCCATTTCCATACTGAACAGATTGTTTTTGCAAACTTTGCAAAGAGCACATTTTGTGGGGGTGGCTGAAGACCGGTAGGCAGGTCATGATGAGTTTCCTATTACCTGCAGGTGTGCCCTTACTTCTTTTTATATAATGGGCTAAAAAATAAACAACCCATCTTATTCTATTGAATATTGTTAAAATTGGTGTCATAATCACATACACTCATACAGCATAACAATGACAATAAATGATTACAACATTCTAATCGAAGTATTTACCATGGGTCAAATCCTGTTCAGCAAATCATGCATGTAACAACAACTGTGCAAGTGGCTTTCCCCTTTCACTTGGCATTTTTCTTGTGGCTAGGCACGTGGTTGTTCTTTTGCCTGGTGGATGTGGGTGAGTGTGACAGATTGCCTACTAAACAGACAGGATTGCATACACAATTGTTCATATGCAATCATGTATGGCAACAGAATTCCATGTGGCAAACTAGGAAGATCTCCTAAATAGATAAATATTAAAACAAAAATATAGAATTAATATTTTATTTTATTTATTTATTTTATTGGATTTCTACCCCGCCCATCTGGACCAAAGGTCTATAATATTAAAGGAAAGGAAAGAATTATAAGATTCTATCTAACAAATGAAAGCAAGTATGGTGTAGTGGATGGAGTGTCAGATTAGGACTCAGGAGACCTGGGTTCAAATTTCTACTCAGCCATGAAGACCATGCCGGATGGCAATGGTAAACCCTGCCTTGAACATCTCACATATCTTAACCACTATATTAAGAGTCAATGTAAATTGGAAGTGACTTGATGACACTTAACAACAGCAGTTTTGTGAATGCAAGTATAGTTGCAACAACTCCTCATGCACCTTCCTCTCCAGCAGTACTACCTGAAGTAGAAAAGCAACAGAGCCCAGTAGCTGTCTTAACTACAAACCTGTGCCAGTTTAGTAGGTCAGTATCGTATTGTGTTACGTATAAGAGGGTGTTCATGGGGAGCCCCCACTCCCCTCCGCTCTGTTCTCTAGGGTCATATAGCAGGTTTTTGTAATCTGGCTGCAGAGGAACTCTTTGTAGTTCTGTTATCATGGACAGATCATCATCTGGTGGGGTTTTGACTCACTGGAACTCAGAGCCTCTTCAAAGATGGGGGAACGATTAAGATGGTCCATTCCAGGAGGCTGGTGTATCCAAATGGTTTCCTGACTGCTCTTGGAGAGTTTACTGTTAGGTGACTCTGTTAACGCCCAAGTTCTTGAATGGGGGATGGCCACAGCTGTTGACACAATCGCTCCTAAGTGTCCTCTCCCACGAAGTAGAGCCGAACTGATCCCTGGTGTACTGGGGAGTTGGTGGTGATGAAACAAATGGGACAGAGATTAGAGCGACAATGGTGGAAAACTTGGAATGACTCCGACCAGACATGGGCTAGAACTCATTGGAAAGCATATTCCGTGGCAGTGGCAGTGGCAAAAAAGTCATTCTTTGCTGCCACCATTGCATCTGTGCAGCCTGATGATGTGGACAGGACCCTTGGAGAGATGAAGGCTACTCCTTGTCTGCTAGACTATTGCCTGTCTAGGCTTATAAAAGCTGCCAGAGAGGGACTAGCTGAGGGGGTCTGTGGGATAGTGAATGTTTCCTTGAAGTAGGGTAGGATCCCATCTTGCTTAAAGGAGGCAGTAGTAAGACCTTTATTGAAAAAGCCCTCCTTGGACCCAACAGTACTAAATAATTACCGGCCAGTCTCTAGTATCTAATTCTTGGGCAAGGTGCTGGAGTGGGTTGTGGCTTCTCAACTCCAGGGGTTCCTGGATGAGATGGAGTTCTTATGGGACAGAGACTTCTTTGGTCACCTTGGTGGACAACCTACATCAGGAACTGGACAGGGGAATGTGTCCCTTTTGGGTCTGCTGGACATCTTAGCAGCTTTCGAATCATCAACCATCGTATCTTTCTGGGCCGTCTCTCTGGGATGGGAGTTGGAGGCACTGTTTTACAGAGGCTCTGGCACTTCCTGGCGGAGGGGGGGGGAATTCAGAGGATGATGCTGGGGTACTCTTTTTTGACACTCTTCTTTGACTGGCTATTGGCCTGTTATATCCCTCAGAGTTCTGGTTTGTCCCCTATGCTATTTAACATCTACATGACACCGCTGGGAGACATTGCATGGAGTTTTGGGGTTCAGTGTCACCTATATGCTGATGACACCCAATTCTATCTCCTTTCCATCTAAATCCAAGGAAACTGTTTTAGTTCCAAATTAGTGTCTGGTGTCAATAATGGACTGTATGAGGTCAAATAAACTGAAACTTAATCCAGACAAGAGAGAGATGCTCCTGGTCAGTCAAAAACCAGATCAAGAAATAGGGTTGCAGCCTATGCTGAATGGGGTTACGCTCCCTCTGAAAACACAGGGGTTCAGCTTGGGAGTGTTCCTGGATTCATCTCTCAGCCTGGATGACCAGGTTTCAGTGGTGGCCAGAAGTGCCTTTGCACAGTTGAAATGGTGCGCTAGCTGCACCTGTTTCTTGAGAAGTCTGATCTGGCCACGGTGACACATGTCCTAGTTACATCTTGGCTGGATTACTGTAATGCACTTTACATGGGACTGCTGATGGAAAGTGTTCGGAAACTCCAGAGAGTCCAAAATGGTACAGGCAGATTGTTAACTGGGGGTGGTTACAGGGAACATAGAACTCCCCCGTTACAGAAGTTCCACTGGCTGCTGATCCATTTCTGGGCACAAATCGAAGTGCTGGTTTTAACCTATAAAGTCTTAAACGGCTTGGGTTCAAGCTATCTAAAAGACTGCATCTCCCTCTATGGCCTATCTGGTCATTAAGATAATCAGGGGAGGCCTTTCTCTCAGTACCACCACCCTCACAGGTGTGATTGGTGGGAAAACAGGAGAAGGCCTTCTCTGTCGCTGCTCCCAGACTCTGGAACTCCCTCCCACAGGAGGCCAGGCTGGCCCCATCTCTGATGTCCTTCCTCAAGCAGGCAAACACTGTTCTCTTCAGGCAGGCTTTTCCTTAATGGCCGGTAGTCTGAGAAGGGTTTTTTAATGGATTATTGTGTTGTGTTGTTTTAAATGTGTTTTAATGTTGATTTTATTTAACATTTTAATATAACACTTGTTTATTTTTTAAAAATAAATACTTTCATACTTACTGTTTTTTAGCTTTTAATTATTGTTCTTAATTATGTGAGCCTTATACTGGCAAAACCCCCTTGTTGAGGCTGATCTCTGAGATCTGTCAGCAGAAGGGTCTCCTATGCACACTTGCTACGTTTGCTCTAATAAGCCAGCAAAAGAGCCAAAGCAGAAGTGGGGGAAAGGAGGAGCTGACTGTATGCCAAATCCAAAATCCAAACCTACTCCATCCCAGGGACACAGCTACTCTGTGAGCACAGAGTTAGGCCAAGGTGATGGTGCTTTCCTGTGTCTCTAGCCTGAGAGGGGTTTGGATTCAGCACAGCATCAGCTGGCACAGTATCAGTTCAGTTGGTCATCAGCCATCTTGGCTAGTTAGGACTGTATCTTCAGTGTGGGGGTGCTTGGAGGGGAAATTATTTTGGGTAGGGGGTAGTAACACAGCTTTTTATGAACACTTTTAGAGGCACAATGTCTTCTAAGTCCCTTCCCATTGTGTTCCGTGGTGCTTATTCTCAGGTAAGTATGCCCGTAATTGTTTCAAGCCATAGTCTCTCTCAGAATCTTTCTCCCTTTCACCTTGGACAGTTCAACTACAGAAGTAGTTGTTATAATCTTTTCAATGGATAACTGATTTAGTACATTTTTTTTGATTGATTATTCTTCAAGGGGCTCAATTTTACTGTAATTTTGCCTGATCATTGAGGGGCACAACTCATCCTATTCTTACCTAATGGGGGGGGGGGTTGTTGACCCCCCCACACACACACACATTCTGACTTCCATGTGTCCCACTGATGGCAGTGTGATAGAATATTTACAGCCTATCTCGTGAAACTTAATGCTTGTGTGAAAATGGAATTTGGACGTGATCTTTGACGTTGACTTTATCAATATACCTTAATGCATTCTTGGCTTTTGTTCTTAAATGCTGTGCTGAGTCATGGTTTCTGTAGAGGGAATACCAGCTGTGAGCAAACGTGGGGAAAGAGGAAACAGTCTCTGCCTGACAGAGTTTACAGGTTAAAATGCCAGAATGTAATTCCAGCACTAAAAAGCATGCTGCTTATATACCATCCCATAGTGCTTAAAGCACTCTTTGGGCGGTTTACAATTTATTTATGCAGGCTACACATTGCCCTCACCCCAGCAAGCTGAGTACTCAGTTTACTGATCTCAAAAGGATGGAAGGCTGAGCGATCTTCAAGTCACCTACCTGGGATTGAACCTGGGTTGTGAGCCATAAATCAGATTTTCTTGGACCTGGTTGACAGGACCTTCAGGACCATTTTTGTTCCAAGTGTCTATTGAGGATGGTGGCCTTCTCCAATCTACTCATTGTTTTTCTGAAGGGTGAACACACCCCATCAAAAAAAATGCAGCAATTGTTCTATTAGCTTGTAGGGTGAGGGGAATGTTCAGCAGGCCATCCAGCCTGTTCTTATGCACCTGTGGGCACCACACTAAGGAACTCCTGACAAACCATTTATTTCAACAAGTTACCTTGTGTTTCAGTTAACATAGGCTCTGGTCCTTGTGAAAAACCCAGTTAGTTATTTCCCGCTTATTGGTTGTGGGTGATTAACTCTATGACCCAATGTTTACAGAACTCTGCATAAGTCTAGAGAGTGAGTGAGTGAGTGAGTGAGTGAGTGAGTGAGTGAGTGAGTGAGTGAGTGAGTGAGTGAGTAAGTAAGTAAGTAAGTAAGTAAGTAAGTAAGTAAGTAAGTAAGTAAGTAAATGGAATTGTGGGGTGGGGAAAGTCTGGAAATCCAACAGTTTGGCTAGCCATGGTGCTCTGCAATTTAAACTCCATTTAACATTGGAAAGTAAAGGCTTGAGTTGGAAAGCTATGTAGAAGATCACGTGATCCGTGGAAAGACCACTGGGGAGATGACATTAAAAGGGGGGTGCCTGAGAACATTCTAATGAAAATGTAATTCTGTTCCCTCCTTGCTCATTTAGAATTTGACCATACATTATATCTGCTCTCATGTGTTGATTGTTTAAAACCTTGAAGACCTCTTTCCCAGTAAAGAGTGTGAGCTGGAAGCTCTGGCTTTACCTACAGAGCAGCCAACTGTCAAATTACGTTTCCCTGGCTCTTCCCAAATAAACACCAGAAGATTTCTTTTAAAAGTTCAGCTAGGAGCAAGATGGATATAGTCATGGAATTATACTCCCCTCCTTTGATTTGTCTGGCACTATGTTGGGACGCCAAGGAAAGGGGAATCCTCCAACATACTCCTGAAGCTATCAAGAACAATTGTTTTTTTTTTCACTCAGGCTACTGAAACCTGTAAGCAGGTTCTTAGGTTGCCTCTTTCCAAATAATGGGTGAGAATCGGTGTTTCTGGCGTAAGCCATAGCCTTCCCAATATTGTTGCACCCCAAATCCCATGAATCCTAGCCAGCACAGCCAGTGGTGAGGGATGATGGGAGTTGTGAATCAACAAAGTCTGGAAAGCTACATGTCTCCTCTCTTCACAATGGGTTGATTCAGACTGAGCTATGTGCCATATGTATCCATGCTGTGCTTTGCATTATTTTGAGTTTTCATTGATTTCATAGTATGTGAGTGAGTTGGTCATTGTACAGCTCTACATAGTGTGTGCTTCATAGTAAAGTCCACATATGATCCTTTTTAAAGCATGGTGGAATATGTTACAGGGCTTACATGATGTGTTTTCCAAGTGGTGCAATGTTGCCTTGATCTTCCTTTCTGTCTGGTGACTTATATATAGGTGGCTTTTCTTAACATATTATCATAATACAATTTGATAACCTTCCAGTTCTAGGTTACATCAAATTGTTAGTCACACTTACATAACTCCCATTAATTCAGTGAGTCTACTCTAGTTGGAAATAACAATAGGTTACAACTCTTAATTTCCCAGCCTTTAAGTCAAAAGAGAGTACATTATGCATTTAAAATGTAACTGATTATTATTGTTGGCAATTATATATTTCAAGAGTGAACCTAAGTATATATAAAGGTTTCTAGAAGTGTTATATTAATATAAATGCACAACTGCTTTCTTTTTAAGAAAAGCTCAGTCATTGCTGATATACAGTGATCGTTGATTCATGTTCATGTGCACAAGTTAAAATATCTATTGATTAACGCTGAGGAGAGTAAACTGAAAACATATAGCCAATATTTTTTAATACCAGCCATGGGCAGGCACAGATAAAAGTTGATAAACTGAGGCATTCATTCTTAAGGCCTCTAGTATACTGGGCATTTAAGTACCCGAAGGTATTTATATTTAACCTACCTGGCAGTTAAGATCTAGCCAGGGGGCCCTTTTGAAAGAGCCATCCCTTAAGGAGATAAGAGGGAGGGCTTGTAGAGAAAGGGCCTTTTCGGCAGCTGCCCCCAGACTATGGAATGCCCTCCCGACTGAGATTCGTCTGGCGCCGACGCTGATGACATTTCGGCGCCAGGTCAAAACCTTCCTGTTCCAAATGGCTTTTAACTGAAATAATATCAGCTGTAGGTCTGATGGCAATTTTTAGAATATATATATTTTAATTGCATTTTAATTATTTTGCCCTTTTATTTTGCCTTTTTATTGTATTTTAAATGCTGTAAGCCGCCCAGAGACCTTCGGGTAGTGTGGGCGGCATATAAGTTAAGTTAAATAAATAAATAAATAAATAAATAAATAAATAAATAAATAAATAAATAAATAAATAAATATTTAAAACATTATTCATATTTGCATTTATTTAGTATAATGTAAAAAGGACCTCATAGCTGGTGGAATTCTCATGACTAGCAATCATAGCAGACATCCTCTGCATATTTGATGGCAAGAGGCACATGCAAGATAATGATAAGTGCTAAACATGTTGAGTGTGGCCTGATACACTTCACTCTCTGTGCCTGGGTGATTTTGATATCGTTTTAGTTTTTTCCCATGATCTCTATGTGGTGGAATGCTTGGTAGGAAAACTTGTAAAAACTGGGGCTTGAAAAAATGTATGCTTTGTATAAAATATGTATTTAGGTTGTCAACCCAACAATAATTTAATGAAATGTTTCCCATTGAAGTGGTAACCGCTACTGTTTGCCTTCATTTCAAAGTACTGTATTTTCCAAACACACACACATAAAGACAACCTACTTCTCGCTACAGGACTGAATTTTATTGCCTCGTATCAATATAGAAGGCAATCAGACAAGCATATAGCTCATTATTTGGTTTGCTTTTGGTGTGGTTTGGTTTGCTCTGTTTTCCAATGACTGTATGTGCTTTAAGTAAGTTTTAAGTAAGTGTCTTAATCCACCCTGCCCCTTTTACAAGCCGTTCCTTTCCTTTCTGGCACAGTGCTAGGGCTGCAGTTTATTTGGTGCAATAGGGAGCAGCCCTATTTATTCTATTCTGCAGTCCGTGTGGTTGCTTAATTTGCACCTAAATAGAACTTGGGCAAAGTTATTTTCAGTGACAACCCTGTGACATATGCAGTGGATTTTGACAGTGGAGAATTCCTCTCCCCTATTTTTTTCTTCTTACAATTTTTAAACGGTATTTTCCTAAGTGACACAGCACTATTTCAGATAGAAAGGCATACTCATGTTAGCTTGATGTGTTGCAGAACTGATAAAACTACTTGTTAAACATCTCACAAACCTTGAAAGCCCTATTAAAGTTGCTTTAAGTTGGTTCCAACTTGACAACACATAACATAACATTAAGCCATTATATAGTATTTCAGTTTCAGCACGCCTTTGCCTTAAATGGAAAAATGCATAAGTATTTGTCAGAATATTTCAGATGTCTTTCACCGATTTTGACAGAAAGTAAAGTATTTGGCAATTATGAAATATATTGTACCCCCTCCCAAGTTTTCTCATATATGTTAGGTGAGGCCATACAGATATAAAATAATGGGTTATTGGATATTTTAGTGTATTCAGCTTTCCGCAATTTTCTTTAGGACCCTATTTCCTGCTCCTTGGGTAATTTCTAGTGAACAGCTCAGCAGCATGGGATGAGGAATCCAATGGGGAAAGTGAGGCTTAAATCTGTCCTGCACTCCACCTCACCACCACCATCACCACCAGCCACAGCTCAGCTTAGAGAAGGTGGTGTATGTGAATGGTGTGTGTGTGAGACTGAGTGAGGGAGGGAGGGAGGGGGGTATATGTCAAACACATTTGGGGACATTTTTGAAATACAGCATGTGGCTATAGGCCCACTTTCTCTTAATCACAAACCCAACAGAATGCTCCATTGTTCCATCATAAGCCTTTGTAATTGCTATCTTCTCTGTTTGTACGTTTATCGTTTATTTAGTGAATTCATACTGTTGCTGTCTTGTTGGTTTTTAAATTTCACACACCTGCCTCCCTATTACCACGTATAGTATTTTTTAACCTCTGGCCTAGATTAGAAAATGAGGTGTGATTGGCAGTGTTGATAAGTTGTGTGTGTTGACATGACACATTTTCAAATATTTCTTGCTAGGAGATGTAAACAAAAGGCATATCCTCTTCCTAATAGACCACAAAGCCCCTTCATCCAAATCCAGCAGTATAGATGAGATTGCTCATGGAGGTAGAAATCTTAATTTAGGGACTTAACCACTAAGGATGGATCAGATAAAGTCAAATGTCACACACAGACATGCACAAGGTTTTAAAAACTAATTGGAAGACAAGTGAGAATATAAATGTGACTAATAAATAATTTAAAGTAATAAGTGTGTTTGGGAAACTACACACACAATATTGTCATCTATTGTTTAGGCTGGAGAGGGGAAATATGTGTTTTGGACCACAGCTATCAGAACTCCACATCTTTAAACAGCCAGCATGATGATCAGTGACCATGCTGATGGTGGGCTTCTGGGACCTTTCTTCCAAAAAAGGTACATTTCTCAAGTTCTGCTCCAGGTTCCTGCTCTCCTTTAGAGATAGATAACATAGCATATCATATTATAAACTTCTTGTAAGTAAACAAAGAGTGTATGGAGGCAGCCTTCTACAGAACTGCTTCCCTCATGTACCTTTATGAGTCACAGGGAATCTTTGTGACTCCTGTGGGGCAGCAGGCATTTTTCAAGGAGCAACAAGGGAACAGCATGGAGGTAAAGAAGGCTACTCTACCTCCTGCTGGTTGGAGGGCTCCCAGTCCCCTAATTCAGCCACTGAATTAGGGGGCTGGGAGTCTGTTGATTCCAAAAATCTCCCCATTGAACTGTCATTTCTAGGGCTGCGCTCTTGCAGCTCCATTTTTGATGTTTGTGAGAATGAATCCTGCACAGATGTATCTGCCCATAGAGTTTTTTCTCAAAGTTGTGAATTCTGCTCCAGTTGAGTGGGGGAGTTATCTTTACACAGTCAAATTGACTGCTTGCCCCCCCCAATAATCACTGCCCTCTGTATCTCAGTATACATGCCCCTGCATGTTTGTATGTTGAGGAGGATGAATAGCTCACTTGCTTCAACCGAAATTAGAAGCTGAGATGAATCTCTGTCTGTGGCTAGAGATCACCTAGCTGGAAAGGACAGGCAAAATTCCATAGGATGTGGCCTCCTACATAACTGTGTGCCTGGCAGTACTGCCCGCCCCCCGGAAGCAACAAAAACAACAACAACAAAACATTTTGGTGCTAGAGGTGGTGCTTGAAATGGCTTCTCTCTTCCCAAGGTCATGGTATATAGTTACCAAGTTTGATACCTGAAGCAGAAAATACTATAAACATCTCCCTCTATCTTTTTGGTAGTAGTAGTTGTTGTTGTTTAGTCGTTAAGTCGTGTCCGACCCTTCGTTACCCCATGGACCAGAGCACGCCAGGCCCTCTTGTCCTCCACTGCCTCCTGGAGTTTGGTCAAATTCATGTTGGTAGCTTTGATGACACTGTCCAACCATCTTGTCTTCTGTCGTCCCCTTCTCCTCTTGCCTTCACACTTTCCTAACATCAAGGTCTTTTCAAGGGAGTCTTGTCTTCTCATGAGATGGCCAAAGTATTGGAGCCTCAGCTTCAGGATCTGTCCTTCCAGTGAGCACTCAGGGTGGATTATTTTCAAAATGGATAGGTTTGCTCTCCTTGCAGTCCAGGGGACTCTTTTGGTAGTAAATAAAATAAAATAAAATAGTAATGAACTTAAAAAGGGAAAACAAAGCTGCATGGTTCCTTGAACTAAAAAATAGGAAGGGTCAGCGATACCTTTATTTGGTCATCAGAAGTAGGAAAACTACATCCAGCAGGACTTTTCTTCAAGTGAGGCATTGTCAGGCTTGGGACAAGAGAGATAGTTAATTAAATAGTTGACAAGTTCCTCCAAAATCTGCTGCCTGAGAGAGTTGGGTTGCTTTCTATAATGGGAGGACTGGTCCTGGTGTCTCCAAGGAGGCAGAAAGACTATGGCTCCAAGAATAAATGAGTGTGGGAGAATATAGATAGTTGTGTCGACACCCTAAAATGTGAAAGGCTTTCCTAGTCCCCCACCCCACCCCCATCCATGAACAAAACTACACCAGGAAGGATAACATTGATCAATTTTATCCTCTACTTATAACTAAGGCATTTAGAGCTGACTGGCTTATTTGTTGTGCCAGGAGTTGTGGCCTGTGTGGTCTCATTCATGGATTCGTGTATTAGAATAAAAGCTCTTGTTTATTGTTGTCAATCTGAAGCACTGAATATAACTTTTTCAACCTTAGCTTATCCAGCCATTTATAATCAGCTTAACAAAAGAAGTGATAAACTTCACAATGGTGGTTCATTATCAAAAGCAAGTTCATGAGTCTCTAGGTTCCCCAGGATTAATTTGCAGTAAATAATAAATAAATTTTAGAAATTTAACATTGAAAGTAGAGGGTTCATGTTTTCTACTTGTACTGTGATTTAAATTTAGATCTAATCTAAGTTTACTCTAACCCTTCAGAAATCAGTTCTATACTGTATGCATAATATTTTTATTTAATAGTGGGTTATTGTTGTTTTAGCAGAAGTAATGTTTAAAGTTCCACCCACACTTTTTAAAATCTTTGCTTGGCTAAAGAACAAAAAGAGGCATCTGAGGTTTGGACCATGAACACTACTATCTGCAAGCAACTTTACTCTAGGTGATACATTTCAGCCAGATATTAAGGTTCTGATTTCAAGAAATGTAGATCAGATGTCCAATTTTGGTTTGTAAGCACGTGCCCTTTAAAAATGCAATTAAAATAAGTAGAAATTGCGCACACACCAAATTCAAACCAATTATGCACTGAAAAACCCAACGTAAGTAGCAAAGTTGTTTAAATCACTTATAAAAACTGCTGCTGAACTGCAAACAGAATTGTGCTATAATCCAACAGAATTGGATTGATGTTTGCAGATGATTCAGATGTAAGAAAAGAAGAGACACAAA
This sequence comes from Pogona vitticeps, assembly GCF_051106095.1. Taxonomy (NCBI): domain Eukaryota; kingdom Metazoa; phylum Chordata; class Lepidosauria; order Squamata; family Agamidae; genus Pogona; species Pogona vitticeps. The sequence continues at coordinate 96,484,413 of NC_135783.1, read as the reverse complement.
ACATAAGTGATAGGGTTCTGTAGTAGACTATGAATTAAATGGTGACGCTGAATGAAGAGTTCTGATAAGACAATTGTATACATTTGGCCTTGTTTGGATGTGAAGCCAAGCCATGATCTACCCAGAGGATTGGAGCATTTGGTCTTACTTCCCTTTCTTTCATCAGTCTGGATCCAAGAGGGAGATTGATTGATTGATTGATTTGATTGATCGATGGATTGATTTCAAATATTTTTATCTAGCCATTCTCCTTAATAAGGACTCAAGGTGGCTTATATCATTAAAAGACAATATTTAAAGCTAAAAACAGTAAGTAAAAAAAAATACTAAAAAGGAACAAACAGATACCACCCTAAAAGAAAGCAAACAAAGGCAACACTAAAAACACAGTCAAAGCAGTAAGCATTTAAGAACCCCACTTAGGCAGCCAGTCATTAAGGGAAAGCTTGCCTGAAGAGAAGGGTCTTTGCCTGCTTATGGAACGACAGCAAAAACGGCGCCAGTCCTCTCTGTGGCAGGGAGTTCCAAAGTCTTGGGAGCAGCAGTACAGAAGGCCGACTTTTGTGCTCCCAGCAGTGGTGGAACCAAGAGAAAGGCGTCCCCTAATGATCTTAGCACCTTGGCAGGCTCATAAAAGGAGATGCAGTGCTTGAGATAGGTAGCTTGGCCTCAGGCTGTTTAGGGCTTTATAGGTTAGAATAAGTACTTTGAATTGTGCTTGGAAATGGAGATTGTGTTTTCATTTATTTTAAACTAACTAAAGTTAACCATTATGTCCAAATCAGGTTTGATTGAAGGAAATAGCAAACTGTGGTTTATGACCCTGGCTTGTTCCCTTAAACTACTTTATAGTCAAAATCAAGGACATTACCAGGTTGAGCATCAGAAAAAACATACCCAACTTGAAAACAGAGGCAAATATTTCCAGGCTCCTCCATGTGCACACTTGCTGGGAAAGGAGTGCAACCCCCAATATTTTGTTTGTTAATACAAACCATAACATTAGTATTCTGTCCAAGTCAGATCACTCTCTTTGAAGGGCCAGCCAGTGGTCTGTGCCATGACATGTCCAGGTAGCTCTGATACGGTTGAGGTGGGAGGGAATGGAAGAACAACAATCATCATCGTAAAATATGCATACATATTAAAAAGTTGGCTTTTACTGCTACTTTTTCTTCATTATGTCATGTAAATGTTTTTAGGCTAATGTTTTGTTCCAGGAAAACTATATCGCCCTTCCCCCATTCAAACCTTCCTTGTCTTTCCTTAGAAGACAAGGATGTGATCTCCCATGCCCCTCCCCCTCAGGCAGCCGTAATCTTTTACCTATTCTTCCTCTTGCTTCCTCTTTCTCATTCTTCACAGCCCTATTGCTCTCTTGGGCCTCCCATGTTGTCCTTCATGCACTGGATCTGGTTTCTTAAAAAAGAATCGCCTAACATGGCGTCCTCCAGATGTGTTGGACTACCATTTCTATGATCCCCTGCCAGCACTGGCTATATTGGCAAGGGTGACAGGAGTTGTTGCAGTCCAATATGTCTGGAAGATATGTCAGGGCAGGAAAGTGTGTTACAAGGCATTCCTAGAATAAAAGGGTGGCACCTTGTGCCCTAGATGTTATGCCAGGGAGCAGGAGAAGTTTGCTTTCTGTCAGCAGTTATCTGCTTGGTTTCATTGCATTCAGTGGAGAGGAGGAGGAGGATGACTCTTAGAAAGAACGATTTTGTCATTTTCCACTTAATAAAGGGAGAGAGGGTAAACTTGGAACTGAGGCAGACCCTCTTTTTTTTTCCCCCTCCATTAGAATCATGCAACCAGAGTCCTCTGCTCATATTACCTTTCCCATCCATTCTTGACAGAAGTGTGTTTACTTGAAAGCTGTTTGCCAAATCAGGAAATCTGGGAACATGCAGAAATATGCATCATGAAATTAGCCTACTTGGATTCCTTTCCACTTGGATATATTCAGGGCTTGTCACATATTCTGTTTTATATAACACTGCAGGTATATCTTCTGATTTTCACTCAAATGAATACAATGTGACTACACTAGGTTATGTTTCTCAGGGATAGGTAACAGGGTATGAGTTTATTATGAAAAAGATTTTCTACAGTGCATTTCTACAGTACAATTGCAAACTATCAAAGCGTGGGAATGAACCTCTCTGTTAATTGCCTTTTGTACTTGGGAGCACAACACAAGCCTTAGATGCTCTGCAAAAATGACAGTCCATGGATAAATTGTGAACTCTCATTCACACACTGCAAGAATATACATGTGGCAATTGGGAAAGGATCCAGCTTCCCACCATCACCATCTGTGTATTTTACAGGCAAAAATCACTCATAATTTATACACATGGGCACCCTTCAAAATTCTGCCGTGTGTGCATATGTGTTTTGTATTGTAGTCTTCAGTTAGAGAAGATTGGCTTTCAGAAATACATTTATTTAAACTGTAGGTCATAAAGACAGCAAAAACTCAAAAAGCCAAAAATTCAGGATTTTGGTGGCCAGAAAAATAATCAGCTTGGAGGCAGTTAATGATGATGATGATGTTTTATGATTTTGTAGTTTTTAGGTTTTTTTATATTTTCAAGTATTTTGTAGTAGTCATAATCATCGTCATAGTAGTAGTAGTAATAGCAGCAGCAGCAGCAATCGCAGTAGTACCCTTGAAGGAAGAAGAGAATACTGTACTGCTTCCCACTGTATCTCTCTCTCTTTGTTGGCAAAATGGAGAATTCAAATTTCTGCAAGTTTCAAACAGCAGTCATTTCTAACCATCAATTATTCAAGGTACTTATGTCATTGAAATAGATAATCTAGTAGGACTTTAATGACATTACCTCCATTGTGTCTTAAATGTAAGTAGGCCCATTAAACGCTGTCATACTGCAACTCCCATACGCGTTTGCCAGCATACAATTCCTCACTGTTGGTTGTGTTGATAAGGGCAAATGGGAGTTGCAGGGCAGGAAATTCAGGAGGGCTGCATTTCGTGCCTCTTGATCTAGGGCTAAATCCATTTATTTTGTGCTGATTTATCCGAGTCCCACTGATCTGGTGGGTCTACCGTCATTGAGACTCACAGTTGGATTTAACTCGTAATGATTTCTGTAATGTCTGCCATGGACTGAAGTGGGCATTTGCTGAAACTGCAAGAGTTTCATAGCTCTCCTAATTGGAGAACGGCTTAAAGCATCTAAGCAGCTTTCATACCCATGAGAACATTTAATCATTCAGTAACAGGTAGGGCAGGTATGAAGCAGCCCTTGGGACCTGCCCTTGGTAGTCCTATTGTCAAATCTAGTGCCTTAATAATGTTTCATAACATTAGGAGTCTCGGAGACCATCGAATGAGGTTGTTACCTCTTGGGTAGGAGGAAGAGAGATGCTTTGAATGAGCTAATTATGGAAAATAGATGGGACATTTAAAATTGCCCTACTTACTAATTTTAAAAGCCAAAGTAAACATAGATTGCATCTATGTTAAGCATGTCTTTTCTCCATTCGTGCAGGAATTAGGAGGCAGATACAGGAGACCTTGCTGCAGTCCTTTCCCCAACCTTAATTCTTTGTTCTGTGCATCCATTCATCCCATTCTGAATGGGAACAAGGCTTAGCATACCTGCCAGGAGCCCATATGTCTAGTTCAGCCCTAGAGGTAACTCATTAGGTCATAGTTTTTCTTCTTCCCAGTGCTTGACCAGGTGACAACTCTATTCTGAAAGGGTTAGGCTCTTGACTTTACAGTGGGGTCTTGACTTGAGAACTTAATCCGTATTGGAAGGCGGTTCTCAAGTCAAAAAGTTCTCAGGTCAAATCTGCATTTCCCATAGGAATGCATTGAAAACCATTTGATCCGTATCTGCTCTTTTCCGGCCATAGAAACTAATGGGAAGCTGCTATTCCGCCTTCGACCACTAGAAGGGGATATTTTGTTTCTTTTTTTCTTAGGTCAAGAAAGGTTCGGGGAAGGCAGGGAAAATACAGTCCAGGCAGTACCAGGCAGTCTGAAGACTGTCTCCCAATCCACTCTCTAAACGCTGGGAGGAGTGAGGAAGCAGACAGGCACCCTTTTCACTGGCCAACAGTTAACGGAAAGTTCAAATTTTGCACTTTCCCTGCCTCCCACGTGGGTTTTTTTCAGTTCTTAACTCAAATCTAAGTATGTAAGTCAAGTCAATATTTTCCTATGAGAGTGGTTCTTAAGTCAAAATGTTCTTAACTCGAGCCGTTCTTAAGTCAAGACCCCACTGTATCTTTGTGTGTCTTTTTCATAAAGAGTTCTGGCTATCATGGTTTTAGGGCTGTATTTATTTTATTTAATTAATTTGACTATGTATACCCTGCCTGATACCATGAGAAATTCGGGGTGGGGGTACAACAAGAATGCTTTAAAATAATTTGATTAGTTGAAAGCATATAAAATTACTTTAAAAAATTTAAACAGTCTACAACATGTAAGACAACTTTCCAAAGGTAAGACCATTTAAAGCCATTGAAACTATATACATTACAACGAAACCGGCAGCCTTTTCAAGGCAAGATTCTTAAACCAGAGGGGCCCTAGTTTTAATCTGTGCATGCTTTAATTTGGCACTGAAAAAAGAAATCGGTGTCGGCTGTGATGGAGAAACAAAGAGAAGGCCTTTCATGGTCAAGGTGCCACAACCAAGATCCTTCCTCTCCCCTGCTTCCCCACATAGTGTACTGTTCTCAGTGGTGGGACATAGAGGAGTCTTCTCACAGAGAAGATATTCATTATCAGGCAGGTATAGGTTTCCTGGGATGTGACTCTACCATGTTCCCTTAAGGCTGAGGAAGCAGAAGGCAAATTCTGTAAAGATGTTTGTACTGCAGTTGCCAAGCCATAACTAACTAGAATTCCATTACCATTACGTTTACTTTCTGTCAAGCTGATAACTGCCAGGAAGCTCAAATTAGATTAATTTTGTTCTGTTCCATCTTAACGACAAGTAGACAAATAATAAATATAGGGAAGATGTGAGTGTGTGCAGGGGGGCGAATAATGGGTGAAAAATGCATTGCATTTTACCTATAACGATGGGCAGGGAGAGGCATTCATAGAAACACACTGATGGTACAAAGCCTGCCTTCTTCACAATCCTGTGGTGCAGCACATGAGGCAAACTCCCCAGTTCAACTTCTGGGAGCCTGTCTTGTGCACTCCAGCGTGGGATTGTGGAGAAGCCAACAGCAGCCATCAGATCTGTGGAGGAGTTCCCCTGTGGCACACACCTGTGTAAACGTTCTCTCACAACAAGGACTGTTTTGTGGATGGGCAAGTAGGAGGAGTGGAGAGGAAGCTTAGAACTCATTGTTGCTTTCGTTGGAGCTTACATACTGTAAGACGAAAGCTTGGAGAATTTTTTTTGCCTGCCTGTCTCAGACTCTCCTTGCCAATATGGTCATCCCCCCCTCAAAAAAAAAATAATAATTCTGCTTGCTCTGTATCATCTGTTCCTCTTATGATTATGTTGTAGTGTACTGGGTAAAATTGGGTAGCAAGTAGAATATTTCCAGAAGGTTTTTGTAGATACTTGTGCATTTTACCTTTCGTCTTGGAGATTCTCAGCCAATTTGAGTCACACTGGAGAGCTTCTCCAGTTGATGCATTATTTGGTAAATGTTGTTGCCAGAATATGAATCATAACCCTGTAAAGATCCTCTAGCATGGTAATATGATATGATAAAATAGACACTTTCAAGAAAATACTTTTTTCCCCCTTAATGTCCTACGTGGTGAAATTTAGGGATCAAAAAAGCAAACAAGCAAACAACCCCCACAAGAGATGAGTGCTGAACAAAATCACACTTCCTAATGATCACACCATGAGCCAGGTCAGCAAGATGCTAACTGCACTTAGTTAAAATTAAGAACCAGGATAATTAAAAACAAGTTCAGATATTTTGACAGCATCATCACATTCTTCGTAGGCTTAGGACACTGTGACCTATGGTATCAATCGCAGTTGGGCAGTCCAAGAATATAAATAGTGAAAAGAACATTGAATTGGCTTGGAGAAAAGGTTCACTTTGGGTTTATCCACCAGCTGTCTCCAGGCTGCAGTTTTGACTCAATCTTACTGTATATATTGGGCCAACTTGTGGGTCAACCTAGAATGTAGTAGGAACAAATTTAAAAGTGGTAAATTACAGCAGTTAAATTGATACATTCCTGTCATTTTAAAAGGTATTCACCACTGAGGCATCTTCCAGTTATTTCTCTGTCCTTCAAAGCATTGTTTCTGCTCTAGGATTTAGTTTTTATAATTTCTTTTACAAACCACATAGGGTGTGTTGTGGACAAGATTCATCCACATGCTTAGCATTTCAGTATCTTACCCTTGAAAATGCCATTACCATTTTGTATGTGGTAATGGCAGACAGACATAGGATCCATTTTTTTTTTAAATTTGTTGGGGATTTTTAGTCTTAGCAGAAGCTATTTGACAGCTTCCAGTTGCCATAGTTGAATCATCCATATCCATGATATCTCTCATTGCACAGTGAAGGTGCATATTACTGTGGTAAATTTGGTGTTCTGCCACTGTGCATTTCTGCTAATATATGATGGTAATGCTCATTACTGTAGCTATTTCCCCTTAGAATAAGCTAAGAAAGACTATTTTGGTGGGGGAGGAAAGATCACACATTAATTCTCTGGAGCTCCCTCGCCCTGAAAAGCCTCTTTAGAAACTCTTCTGGATCTTTTTATTTGAGCTGGCTTTCAATGACAGCTTTTGACTGTATTGTTTTTATTTTAGCCTTTTTTAATCGGCTTCTCGTATGCGTTTTTATCAGTGTGGTCCAGCCTAAATCCTGGGATCAAGGTGTTTGAAAGCCTAAAGGAATTCATGAGCATGGATGGCCCAAATAGCTCAGTGAGGCAAAGTCATAAGACTTCCTAACACAAAGAACTTGAGTTGTGCCTCAGAGTAGATTTCAACCCCTGTTGAGAGCAGAAGTGGACAATTTGTGGCTCCCCAGATCTTGTTGGAGTGCAGTTCCATCAGTCCTAGCCAACATCAGCCCATAGTGAGGGGGACATGCAAGCCAACCTCACATGCGGGGGGGGGGGCAGCGGCACAGGCTGCCCACAACCTTGCCTGAGAAGCTGGCTGGCTGGCTGGTGATAGTTCCTGGCACCATTCAGTGCAAAGATCTGTCACCTTCGTCTCAAACAAGGCTAGAAGCTCCTTGCAGATCCTGCCCACCTGCCTTTCTGTAAGGTGCACTGAATTCATGATATCGTGTGAGGTAAAGCTGAAATTTCTATGACTTCCCACAAATTGGCAAGTCACTCCAAAGTACTTTCTTTGGAGCTAAGCCTGCTTAACTTACCACAAGCTCTGCACCCCAGAAGTAGCAAGTTGTGTATTTCACATGGCAGGGAGGGAGAACCTGTGGCCCTCCAGGTGGTTTTGGAGTACAGCGTCTTGTCGTTCTCTTATCCATTTGGTATGCTGACTAGGATCGTAGGAAGTTGTGGTTTAACAAAGATCTGGAGGACTATCTGTTTCTCTAAGTGGACAATGATTTCCACGTCTGATTGTTTTGTGTTATCTTCCCTTATTGTTTGAGAAGTCTTTGAACCTTTCCCCCTTTACCTGTCTCCTTATAACACCTGTCTCTTATCTTTTGACATGATAGTAACTCAGACTGGCACCAAGAAAAGGACCTTGCGCCATTTTGGTTTCTGTAGCTCTGACAGTTCAGATGTAAGGTTATAAAACCACATTACTTCACATCAGGTGTGAGTGTCACAGCCCAGCACAGGCTGCAAAATATAACATAGGCTTAATACGATGTCTCTTTATTGCTACAAATGCTACAACAGCTACAGTTCTGAAAACTGCAAGTGTGAATCTATTTTGCTTGTGGGACTGGAACACAGCCTATCTCATTCGGAGTCCTCATTAGAGTTGCAGCTGAATAAAGAATCTGTGGTGGCACGACCACCCTTTGATTTGCTTGCTTTTTCTAAGGGCTGTAGACTTTTTAAAAACCATGTAAGTAATGCCATGGAAACCTATACAGGGCTGTATTTTTTTTTCTAAATTTAGGAAGCTGTGTGGTTATATTAAAACTCTCCTGAAAGTATGAGCTAAGGCACACAAGACTATTCTAAGATATTGTCCCTAGGATGATCAGAGATGGAAAGTACATATTACCTTTTTGGGTTACAGCTTTCAGGATATTTGCTGTCCATGCAGACCAGACTATTTGAGGAGAGGCTTTCTAATACAGTGACCTCCTGTCCCATCTTCTCTAAGGGTTCCCATCTCAGTTTGGGTTACCTGCACAAGGCTATCCATCTGAAAGCAATGGGGGCTTGGCTGACTTTCAAATAAACACTATCAAGCCATTTTAAGGTTTATTATAAGGAGGAGGCTGACATGGGTGAGTCTTGCCCTTGAGCATTTGCAGCAGGATAGGCAAACCAAGCTAGCACGAGTCAATAAAAAGTTTGGGTCCATTTTTCTGTGTGTTTTGCTCTCACCCATGATGGGGTTCATTCTCCTCTTTCTCCACACAACCACGATATTCCACAAACCTGTTTTTAACGTCTGCCCTTTATTTATTTCAATATTTCTAACTCTGGATCTCAGGCCACAATATAATCAGTAAAAAAAAAAAAGAAGAATCGTTATAAATATTATAAAATCACAGCAAAAACCCACCATCCCTGATATGAAATCTTCAGTGGTAAGTCCAAAGCTATGATCCCTGAGACCCTCATGCTTATTTATTGCTCTAGTCTAGAGAAATGTTAGCAACAGTCTTGTTACAGATCTCTGGGTCAGGAGGGACTGTTCAGAGTTATCATAACCTTGTCATTTGCAACCTTGGAAAGGAACTGGGCTGGATGTAATGTTTCCAAGAATCGGAGACACCCTGCCCTATTGAGCTGGTACAGATCTCTGGATCAATTACTCAATTTGGCTATAGGGAGATCTTGCAGCTGCACCATCAGCTTGTTAGTGGTAGATGATTAATTGGGGTATACTAGCACATGATGGAGACAAACATATCCAAAGCAAGTGGGTGAAGATGGGGGTGGGGGGTAGTGGAACAATGTAGCAACAAGGGTAGCCAGTCAACCCTCTGATGCACAGCTCCATTTAATGAAATTATGACAGTTCCTGTATATTATCTTGGCCTTGAGATACATATCAAGTGGTATCTTTTGACGGATTTTTTAAATTCATGTAGAAATATGTAGGCCTTTGAATCAGGCAGAACTCTTAATCTGGTAAAAATAGGTAAAAGTAGACTTACTTATGCATACCGACATTGAAGCAGAATTGGTTAAAAGTAGGGATGTGCCTTCAGATTTGGAAATATTCATAATTCACTGAATAATGCCATATTTGGAAAGTTCCAAATATATCTGAACTTGATACAGTAGTTCCAAATACCTGTAGTAATATTATTCAGAGTCCAATTTACTCCTGCAGATTACAAAGCAAAAGGCTAGGTCTCTGCTTGCTAAAGGAAATATTGAAAGTGAGACTTATTTCTCAGACATTCTGGTGTGATTTCTTGAGAAATGAAACTTAAAGACCCTCTGGCACCAAGGGTAGTGGGGGGCAGAGAATTCAGTGTCTCCTGATTTGGGTCATGGGTCTCCCAAGGGAGAAGGGGCTGGAGCGAGAGAAAAACCTGTAAATATCTGTCTGCAGCAATGAAACCTAGGATCAGACACAGACACCAGAAGGTATTTTTTCACATTGATTCTTTCCAGTTGAAAGGTGGGCATAGCTACTGTACTTATAAATCCCCTGAGCATTTGCTATTGGGATATGCTCTGGTGCAAGTCTGCACTGTATCAGATTTCTCTGTGTCCTTTTCTGGACCCTCAACTTACATTGACATTCTCTACATCTCATTGTATATTGTTTACTGAATATAGTTAGGAATAAGATTTAGGATTAGTAAATGCTTAGATTAATACATTATAAATCCATCAGAAAATATATTAGGTTTAGGCCCCTTTGGGATATATCACTAATGGGAACAGGTTTTTGTTATATATAGACAGATATAATAGTGTATCTGTGTGTGTGTGTGTGTGCGTGTGTGTCTGTGTGTGTCTGTGTGTGTCTGTGTGTGTGTGTGTGTATGTATGTGTGTGTGTAATTTTGCAAAGGTTTGTGTTCTCTTGTAACAGAATCAGAAGGTGTCAGAGGGCTCAGAGAAATCCTTTACAATGTTTTGCCTGTATGTGTCTTTTAAAAGAGGGGAAATAACAACAGTATCGTATTCATATTGATTGTAGTGGAGTTCTGGATACCCAGAAATTCTGAATTTTTGAATTCTTAGTCCAACAGGCTGTAATTCCAAAAACTGATTTCTGAATTTTGATTCTGAATTTTGGTCCTAGTGCACATACCTAGTTAAAAGTTATTACCAGGCACCTTTCTTTTTTTTATCTTTGTCAAAGTGTTATACAATTTAAAAATTAAAAAATTAAATATAGGTAAAATTGAAAACAAGTTAAGATGTTTAGATTTTTTTTAACCAGAAGCAGATGACTTCAATAGCATAATCTTGGCCATTAGCTAGACCTTCTTTTGTACACATGGTGGGACATAAATTGCATACATGTAAGTGGTGCATAGATCGAATTTCTCCACAGCCACATAAAAATTTGCCTTCTATCCAAGCCGCCCCATTTGACCTGATTATTCTTTGATCTTCCTATTTTGCTTCAAGGTCTGTTAGGTGACTTTTAGACGGTCCAGCTAGAGTCTTGTCCTGATGGGAGACTGGCCGCCTAGAGTAGTCCACTACGACTAGATAGGCGGGATATAAATTAAATAAATAATAAATAATAATAATAATAAAAAACAGCTTGCAGTTGAAATACTGTATGTTGGTCTCTGGGTCCCTTGTTTCGTTTATTTCTGTCATTTATTTTATTTACCTGGTTATATGTAATTGGTTTCTTAACACTTCAGGTCTGTCAGAAAGCACATGCAGCAAACTGAGAATATTATATGCTGTATCTAGTTGTGTCCTAGGAAATTTTGATCTAGCAGAAGTTTCCATTAACAGATAGATGAAGGAGAGTGATTTTCAGCTAGCAACCCTTTGTCCTGGATCTCTCAGTGCTGCACTCCACCAGCAGGCTTGGAAATGCTGGTGGAAGGAGGTGAAATAAAAACATAGTAGAGATATGAGTAATAGTGTGGGAGGGGGCCCAGGAATCTGTAGAAGAAACCAAAAATGTACAAAAATACCTTCCCTCTGGCTTGCAGAGTTACCCTTGATAATGAAATTTAGCAACATTTTAAAGAAAAAAACGTTCTTTTTCCTAGAAGGAAAGAAAATGACATGTTGGTATCAGGAATGCAGTTGCTTCAAAAGTTCCAACCTTGGGACTTTTGATGATCTTGAGCGGCACCTTCCAGAAGCCCTGATCCTTGGCCTTGTTAGCCAAGACTTCTGTGCATTGTAGCCTAAGGTCATATGTGACCCCCCCACACACACATTGTGCATAATATAGTTGTCAGCCTCTTCATCTGCATATTTGGGAAGTGTCTACGAGTGACATACTGAGGCTGTTACTTAATCTTACTTGCTTATTTGAACTCAGCTAGACCTACATTTGAGTCACAAGATTATCAGATGAGGCTATTATTATAAAGACATCCAGGTTTATTCAGGGGATTTGAGAGGTGGAGATCCAGATGTCACCATCTTTCCATGTGTGAATCTCCCATTTCCCCCACAATATCTTCTATTATTTTTCTTACGCTGTTTCTCCCCCCCCCACCACCACTACAAAAGTCTATTAAGTGACAAAGATCCTAGGGTTGATAGGCTTAGCACTGTCTGTCTGAAAGGCCTTCAGTGTACCCAGGAGAACTGGATTAGTTTTTAAATGTTGAGTGTCTCCTTTCTAACCCCTTCCCTACCACAAGCATAACATGGGACAGTGGCACTGTTATTAACAACTTGGAGGCCTTTGACGTATGTGTTTCATAACTCAAAGTTGGGCATTCTTTGCAAGCTATCATATTCAGTGCTGTGTGCATACATATACACAGACAGAACATTGTTTACTTCCTCTGTAAGTGCTGGGACATTCAGTACTATGAAGTATGATATGCTTGCATAAACACTGGGGCTAGATTTATCTCTCACGCCTATCTTTCAGTTCCAGTCTTGGAAAGTGATTAATCTGCAACACACATTTTGTTCTTGGATTGCATGGTGCTATTCTCTTAATCATTTCCAGTTTTACTGAATTCTCATGCTTGCTTGAAAAAACTTTGCTGTGCTAATTGAAATGCAGCAGGTGGACAGGTCTGCTGCTAATTTTGCATTTCATGAAGTTCAGATTCACTGCCTGAGAAAGTGTTGTGCCTGGTGTTTGTCTTCTCCAGTGGCTGTTGTTCCCCAGAGTTCCAGCTGTTAGCACAATTCACAGAATCTCCAGACCTTCCCATCTTTTGATTGCCTTCCAGTCTCTGTTCCAACATTGCAGACTGTTTGAAAACCTCCATCTTGGTATCTTTATATTTATTGTGTGAAAGAAATCAATATTAGACACTTCTTCTGATGGCACAGTTTGAATTTCCTTGACATAGAATTTGAGGTTTGACTAATGATGCTCACAGGGGGTCTCCCAAGAAGCAGTATAACTTTGTTTTGCAATAGTTTGCTCTCCCCACCACCATGAACACAGCCCAATGTGCCTGTGAATGCCAATGGAATTTTGACTAATTTAAGAGAACACTGCACAAACAGGAACTTTACCAGCCTTGATACAATGCATGCACATATATGTGTCAAAGAAGTATAGTGTCTGTTTCCATGTCAGTGAGGTGTAAAAGTCTCATATTTTGATGTAGGGAAAATTTTCAAACATACCTATGCATTTTGAGGTGGTATAGGCATAAGTAAGGACTGGACCACAAGAATGAGAGAAAGAACTTGAGAAAGTACAGTAATAGTAGTGTAGATTTCCAGGATGGGCAATATCCTAATTCCTGCACTGTTTGTCTGCTTCGAAATCATAGTATAGGAGTCCTTTGTTCCCCTTTACTTATATCAGTACTTCCGAACCTTAGGTCCTCAGATGTTCTTGGAATACAACTCCCAATAATCCTGGCCAAGACAGCTAGTGGTGAAGGCTTCTGGGAGTTTTAGTCCAAGAATATCTGGGGGAGGCAAGGTTGAGAACCATTGACCTATATGCTTTGCCCACTTATCTCTGTACTGAGCAGAAACAAAAACTCTTCAGTATCTGTACATGTGACTTGACAGCATGGTATGTTCTTGAGGGAAATGAGCAGTGTAGGTATTCTTGATTTTAAAAGCTATGCAGGAAACATAGCAGTGACACATAGTTTTATGGACAGATTTTGCATATGTAGCTCCCACAGCTTGTTTATGCCTATGTGAGCATGGCTTAAGATGAGTGTGTGGTAGGTCCTTAACCTTGCGGAGTCATTGCACCCAGGCTCTTGCATTCTATGTTTCTGGTACCTAACATGAGATCCTCATGTCCGAAGGCTTTGAAAAATAAATAACTCTTAGGCACATATATTTACTGCACCCAGTACTTTAAAAGATATGTATAGCTACAATGCTTTCTCATATAGCTCTGTGAAAAAATGCAGACATCTTCAACTATATGCAGCTGTCTCAGCTCTTGCACAGAAAAACAGAATGCTGACGTGATCGACAAGAGCCCATTTCTTCCCATTGAACAGTTAGGTGGTAAGCCTGTCAGACTGCTGGCCCATATATACTGTATGGCCTGTCTTATGGCTGGTAACCTGTGGCTTTCCAGGGATGGTTGGACTTTAGTTCCCCTCAGTCCTTGCCTGGCAGGCCAGCAGTGAGATATGACAGGAATTGCAATTGTAGTCCTGACAGCTAATTTCCTTTGTTAAAGGATTTATGTATTTATTTATCTGTTCAACCATGTGATCCTTCACTTGCAGTCTGAAGTGGCACAGACTAGGCACAGGTTTATCTCTCATTTGTAGAAGTGCACTAGACCTTCCACTTCTCCAGAGACTGTTTTGTATGCTAAAGCAAGTAGAACAAAAGACAACAGCAGGCTGCCTACTTGAGATCCTGTCTTAAATCCTTTCTTTCTGAGGGTGATCTAGACTTTACTAGAAAGTATCAGACATGGCTGCAGTATTATTGGAACAGTAATACTTGGGGGGAGGGTTGCACGTTTGTATGTAGAAAGCAACTGTGAACCGGCATGAAATTCAGCTACTGTTACAGTGATTATTTTAGGTAAGCATCTGTTACCAGAAAGATGACAGCTGGGCCTGCCATTTCCCATTCAGTTGGGTCCACCCTACATCACAATGAAGACTGATCCACATTTCAGTCCTCTGATCCATTTTTAGCCTCTTCACTTGTTTAGGGGTATTCTCAACTTAAAAAAAAAGTATGTGGCTGCAGAAAAATGGATGTGTACAAGCACTACTTTGTTAAAGACATATAGATTGTAGATGGATGTTGTGGAGGTAGATAACATCTACTTTCTGAAACTATTGTGTGCTACACATACCTGTAAGGATGAGGGCTATGGTCCAGTTATTACATTTATGTCAACAAATTGTGAATCTTTCTGCCAATTAAGTCATTACTCTGTCAATCTCAATTTGTAAGTAAGTAAGAACAATATTACTGGAACAGAAAGAGCGCTTTGCTTTTGGATGATGTACATTTGATACAGAAGGCATCATTTTAAGATACTCTTGAATCTGCCTGTGAGAGAAGGAAGAATTTATGTTAAGAAAGGGTTTGCCATCTGCAATAATTAAAAACTTTTGGCTTATTTGTTTGAAAAATCAGTTTTTCAATTAACTGGAAGCAGATTGCCCTTGTACCAGGAGCCACCATCCATACTTACCTGGAAGTAAGTCTAATTAAATGTAGTGGGACTTACTCCTGAATAGACATTGTAAAAGTCCATTAGTCTAACTCAGATGTGGGCAAAGTGTAGTCCTTTGCCCACCTCTGAGTGATTTTGCTGTCCTACACCTCTCCTCAGCACTCAAGCAACTTCTGGAAGGCCACACCTGCCCACTGCAGATCTGACTGATGAATTGATTACGTTCTGGAGCCCTGCTGTGGGTTGAGTGCTGTTTTAACTTGTTTAGAGCCTTCTGTATTCCTAGCTGCTGAGGTTTGTGAACTCTTCACTCAGAACTAGTATGCTCACTGCAACTTCCAAACTGACGGATGTCTGGCACTGGCGATGTGTAGCTGTACGGCCACACTGATCATAAGTCGTCCAACGAGAGACTGGATTGACCCCAATGTCTAGAAATAGCTTTGAGAATGTTCAGTTTTGCACAGACAACAAAGAACATTTTGTGTTTGTCTCTTCCACCATTAGCAAGCTGACTTATTAGTTTTCTCAAATTATTTCAGGAAAATTGGATGACATATATATGGTGCCCTTTTGGGGGAATTAATTTTTACAGAAGTAACTTTTTAAAATTGTCTCTTGCCTTCTCACTCATTGCCCACGACATGGCTATCTGAAAGGGTCTTTACTCTTTGGAAGTCATTCATTTAGAACTCATTCATGCCCAATTAATTGCTTTCATTTTATTAACTGGAGTTTTTACACTCACAATGAGCACCTGAAAGACACAAATTAGAGAAGTTGGTGCAAAAGTGGTCAGCAGTGCAGGCATGTCGACGTTTGTGGTAAATCGCTGTGGTAGGAAAGCATATGTGTGTTTGCAGGGCAATGATTTGTATTTTAAGAGTGACAGATCTAAGAATATCCTTAGAAAATAGACATACGGATATTAGCTACTTACCACTGAAACCACTATATAATCTAAAATAGAGTTTCTTTACTCACTGCAGTTGTAAGCTGATGACTCTGCCGTGTTATATCGGCAGTGCTTAACACAGAACTCTGACTTATAAGCATGCCTGAAAACATAGTGTTTCTGTAATGGCATACTTCTCATTCATGTGGCTCTTGAATTGTGCCCTTCTATTCAATACCCACCCACACCCCCAATTTAAAAAAAAATAAAAATAAAAAGGCCTCCCAACAGAAAACTGCAGACATATCCAAAAGTTCTGGCTGTTCTATTACGGCCTTTCCACACACGAGGCCCTCTCACGCACGACCCAGAACAGTGGGATGCGGCATTGGGAAATTCTGTGTAAAGTGGGAGGCATGACAGTGGGCACCAGGATTAGTCCTGATCCACCGTTCATTCACTAGTTTGGTTCTCACCTGACTACGGTGTAATGTCACAGCAGAAAAGAGGCGGCATTTTCACCAGAACAAGAAAGACTTTTAGGGCACCTTCAGACTGGCTTATTTTCGCATGAACTTCCATAGATTGCAGTCCCATTTCCTTGGTTGCCTGGTATGCAAGATCTTCATTTCAACTGGCTAGGCACATAATGTATTGGAACAAAATGAAATTGGATACAGAAAATGGCAGGTATATTATTATTTTATTATTCCACATGGCAACTAAATTTAATGTCCCACCTTTTTATATATATATATATGGTTGAAAGCAAAGCCCTGCTTTACTTTCAACCAAACAGGAGCAGTATGTTTTGATCTAAGTTAATGGAGAAGACACTGAGTGACTGTCAGTCCTTTGCCTATAATCTATAGAGAAATAGAGTAAGGCAATTGATTCTGCTTTCCCTGAGGTGAAACTTGGTATCTCAAGCAAGTTCTTCAAGTTTGTAGCCTCCTTCTTTTGGGACACTTTGTACCCAACGCGAAGCTTTGACACCTGGGTACAATGTGGTTGTTTTTTTCCCTCTGTCACCAGCACCACTCCAGGTTCTTACCAGCCAAGTGAAAAATCTGACAATACTTGAAAGCTCACCTGTTTCTGGGGTTTTAGTAAGATAATGCCCACCCTTCTTTGGGGGATTTTGTACACATAGCTTCTTTGTTTCATTTTTTCCCCACTCCTTCTTCCTTAAGTTCCTTTATTTATTGGCACTGGCTATAGCTAACTCCATGTGGAATTGGTGTTCTTAGTGCTATCCTCTGAAAGACATTTTTTGCAGTCCTATCATCTTTCCCTCTTTAGTGGCTTTTTCTCTGGCAAGAAAGAGTGATGGAAACATTACTTGAGAAATGGCAGGGGAGCGGCAGGTATGAATGGAAAGCAGGATTGTCTGGGCCCCTGTAAATTCTGTGTTTAAGGAAAGGCAGTTGTGTAACAAGGACCTTCTCTGGAAGGACCCAAGAGCACTGACCTTCTCTAACCTCACAGACGTACTCAAGAACTAGATTCCAACTGCCTCAGGGAATGGACACAGGGTTTGTTTTTACTGGTACAGTTTAGTCTGTTGTGTCTTCCTTATAAAGATATTTTTGTTTTAAATAATGATATGGCTGGTTTTATAAAAGAGGCTTGTTATTTACAGTATTTATTTATTTATTTATTTATTTATTTTATTTCTGTGTCTGCATTCAGCAGTGAAAAGGATCTTAGAAGTTTCTACTGTGATTTGTGACCAGCAGCCAGGGTCTCTGAGCCACATTCACCATTTGTTGTAGATTTGAGAGGCTTGTCTGGGAAGCCATTTAAGCAGCCCAGATTCAGAGAGAGGGAACTGAGAATGGTTGGTGAAACAATAATCCTTGAGGCCTAAAGGGATCGCAACAGTCAATAAAATGGCTGCCAATCTTTAAACCTAATTGTGACATGATGACATCCTTAACATGGAAGAGAGGTTGCTTTTGCAGTGTGTTCACAGCAGGCAGGAATTAGTTGTATGATGAAAAATAATCATTGGAATTAGACCATGGCAGCAGTGCAATATGAAGTGTGATGTTTAAGATAAATATGTCATATGAAATAGTTTTTCTCCTCCTTTGAAATTATGTTTCACTAAAGCATAAAAGTAGATTTTAACTTTAAAGCGGTTTTACTGTTTCTCATGATTTTTTTTCTGCTTGCCTGACACACACAGAGACTGTAACGCTTACCACAGAAATGGAATGAGGCCATGTATCAGGGTTGCCTGATTGCATCCTGAGGACTTGCCCTTTAGCTTTAAATCCATTGCTGCCTCAGGAGAGAAGGGCTATCTTGAGTGCCAGAATGTAAAAACCTGAGTGCTAGTATGGGAATTGTTACTGGGATGTGAGTGTGAGAACAGTGGGGTACCTATATCATAGCTAGAATTGCCAGATGCCAACTTAGAAGTATTTATCTACAGGGGTATTGCCTGGTACCACTAGTTGTTTAGCCAGCATGGCAGCTGCTGAGGATTATGAAAGTTGTTGCCTAAATTTTTTTTCTAAAGTTGAGTTTGTCTGCCCTGTAGCCCAAAGGAGTAGAAACATGCAGTCAGTATGTTCTCCCCTGCCTTATTTTCTTGCCATTCGCCCTCCAGCTAAAGTTTGCTTGCAGTAGTAGGTAGGAAGGGGGGGGCAAAGAGAAGGTGAGACGTGGAGTGGCAACGTCTCCTCCTGCTTTTAAGAGGAACAGCCATGATCTCCAAGTGACCCTTGGGAACCATAATCTCAAACAGTCACCATTAAATACATGCTTCCCAGCAAGTGAACTAGAGACGGACTTTTATATTAGTGACGATAGTCATACCACTGATAAAACGGCAAGATGTTTGAAAGGCGTTAAGAGAATATTCCAATCAGGTTTCTTCTTTGGCTCCCTAACTTTGCAGTAGTAAATATTAAAAATCCAGAATGAGACAGATCAGGAAGATTTGGGGGGGGGGATGCATTTATTTTACCCTGCCAGTTGAGGTTTAATGCAAGGCATACACTGCGCTGCCTGTCTTTTGCCCTTCCACGCATTTTATTCTTGTGCCGTTCCTTTTCTTGAACAACTGGGCTGTCTAGCTCGAAACTCGCCTTCCCACACACTGTGAGAGTTGATACCTTATTTGTGTGTTCCTTTGTTCTCAGCTGCTCCGTCTCTTTCTACCATTCCCTTTAACGGCCGAGACAGAAAGCAAACCTGAACAGGTTCTGTGCTGGCAACTTTCCAGTAAGCTTTTATTGGTCGCCACCCCTTCACCTCATTGGCCAATGGCTTTTAGCTCAGCTCAGCTGACAGGGAGATGATATAGGTCAGTATAGCAATGTGGAATTGACTTGTTGTTCTCGTTCCGGAATCCAGCTTTGTTAAATCTGGCAGGTTGCCAGCTGCATAAAGTCTGTACACTTAGCCTCCTATGTAGCGAAAGGACAGGACAGGGCAGAACTACAGAGATCGGCATTATTTAGTTCTTTCTTTTTCCTTCCCCCTTCTTTCTTTCTTTCTTTCTTTCTTTCTTTCTAGGAAAGGGAGGTGAAAACAGAAACAGCATTCTGTCTTTCTAAGCCTTCTCAGTCCCATCACAAAAAATGTAAAAGGTGCTTCTGACTAAACGTGGGGAGGTCTGTCACAATTCTTTCTAAATAAAGCGAAAGAAGGTTTTAAGAACTGGCAGATCAGTGTGTGAAGGTTGAAGCACTGGCAGTTTTGGCTGACCTCAGCAAGACATGTTCCCACCTCCTCCCACCCCGATAAACAAATTTACAGACTGGAAGAGATTGGGTCACTAGCTTAAAAGTTCGCTTTGGTACATTGAAACAGCAATACTTGGCAGTTCTGTTTGTTCTCAGCACATGCCATGCAATTTAAGGGCTGTTCCTCATTTGAAAATGTTGTATTTTTTAATAAAAGTTTGTCACAGTATCAGTTTCACAGAATGGATGTATAAGCAGTTCCTAAATTAAACCTTTCTTTCAAATATTGATCTCACCCCTGTAAACATAACTTGTTGTCAGTGATGTTTTCGTAGAAATCTCCATCATTAAAAAAAAAACCAGGAATCCATTTCTGATCATGAAATAGATCAGATATAATATTTTGAATTTTCTTCTGGGCAAACTGTCATGTTGGGAGTTTGATTCCCCACTGCCCCTCCTTGACAGGCACTGGACTTGATGATCCGTAGGGTCCCTTTCAGCTCCACAGTTCTAAGATCATCACCCTCTGTAAGATCCCTTCCAGTTCTGCAGTTCACAAATAATATGATATGGGAAGGCAAAACTGCTGTAAAATGAGAATGGAAATAAGTGGAGGTAAATGTAAAATATAGCTATAGATCTGGAAGTTTGGATATACAGGTAAGGTACAGTGTTTGATTGGTGGACAAAAGCAAGCCTCTATAAAGAAAGACAGCAAAGGCATTTATATCATTATCATAATTTGAAGTAATGAATGAATAAGTGCCATTTGTGTACCAAGGAGAAGGTATATAAAATCAGCACAGAGTCTTGTGGCAACTTAAAGACTAACAGATTTATTATAGTGTAAAGCTTTCAGGAACTATAGGCTATTTCATCAGACACATATAATGAATTCTTTGCTTATTCCTCAGAGATGGCCTCTTGTTATTTTTACAACCACCTTTTCCTAAGATATTGTGTGTGTGTGTGTGTGTGTGTGTGTGTGTGTGTGTGTGTGTGTGTGAGAGAGAGAGAGAGAGAGAGAGAGAGAGAAATAAATTACCACTTTTTCTGTACATTATGTTACCAAAGAGAATATTCTCTAGAAGGGAACTTTTTCCTTCTGCCAGTTGTTTCCTGAGCAGTGTTTTTAAATATGTACTTTTAAAAAGGGCTTTTAGGGCCTGACATTCTGCCTGCCCAAACAGGTTTTGTTTAGCCTATATTGTGGTTAAGATAACAAGCCAGAATAATCCTCAGAAGGCTGGCTTGACCAAATCATCATGCAAAGCAAAGGTGTCTGGTGTCCTTTGTTCCTTTTCTTGTTCCATTTAATGTCAAAGTTTTTTCTAGCTTTCTGGCACTGGCTGTTCCTTGACGTGGTATTTCTGAGTTGTGCAATTAGAATGCTCTGTTCATCTGGGCTATTATCTAATCTGACTCAGGCCATTTCTAGAGCCCTTGTTCTGTCATCACTATCGTTTGTTTGGTTCAATTTACAGTGAGTGTTCTTTACTTAGCAGATAATTGTCTCATGCTACCTCTGATAATCCTGCCAACCTAGCAGTTTGAAAGCATGTAAATGCGAGTAGATAAATAGGTACCACCACAGTGGGAAGGTAACGCCGTTCCGTGTCTAGTCGCGCTGGCCACGTGTCCACGGAAACTGTCTATGGACAAATGCTGGCTCTGTGAGTTGGAGACGGGGATGAGCACCGCCCCCTAGAGTCAGACACGACTGGACTAAATGTCAGGGGGAACTTTTACCTCTGATAAAAGTATTTTCTTTTGCTTTGGATCAACTGATCTGGACAAAAGTCATAACTCATGGATATTTCTTTCTCTGTACATAGGGAGTGGTTGAATTTTATTTCTCTATCATTAACCTTGGGAACATCATCCACACTTAGCGTCTTTCTTAACATTTTTAATCGCTGTAGCCATCTGTGTGCCTCCAAAAAAACAGCAGAGTGCCCAGCATTGTAACTAGAGTTTTTGTCTTTCCCCATGGACACTTTGTCCTTTTTCTGTCATTACTTTAGCTGGCCATGATTGGAGTGATGATATAGTGATGTCTACTGCAGAAACGAGGAGGGGGGGGGAAGCAGAGTTAATACATATTTTCTCCCCATCCCACTACTTAATTGCTTACCTGGAGATTTAATGCCTCACCCCTTTTTTACCCTCATAGAGCAAAAAATAACACCATAAATAAAATAGTTATTTTAAAAAACATATAACATTCCAAAGCAGACTAGAATTGAAGTCATAGTGGTATGTGTTTAGGGGGGGGAAATAGAATAATAAATCTTCTGGAAAGGAATTTGTAAAGTAATGGAATTACTACAGAAAAGTCTTTGGTATTCATTAGTCTAATAGTTCTTAGTGAAAACCAAAGCACAGGGGCATCTGAAGCTGTTTGCAAGGCTAGAGTAGTTTGATATATGTAAGTGCAGATATATGTAGTTTGATATATGTAAGTGCACTTATATGAACTGATCCCAAACTATCTGGAACCTGGGGACCATTGATTTAAACTAGGCTACAAATTAATAGATAGCCAAATAGCCTGATGTATTCAACATGTGACAAGTGTCGTATGTTAAAAATGCCTACCTCCTACATGTATTTTTGCTTCCAGATTCTGCATCAGTCGAAATGTTCAGTTTAAAACAAACACAGAAAAAGCCTAATTCCACTAAAGCAAGGGCCTTTGTATTCTAATAGCTGCTCCCCGGAGGAGAGGGGTGGGCTTCCAGGAGCATGATTGTTCTTCTGTCTTCCTTTTTTAACTGCGGTTTTTCCTAGAAACAGGGGTGCTCGGGGAGGATGCAGAAGCACAGTCGCATGTAAACACTACAACCCCATTCAGAACCTCTTGCAAACTGCCATCCAGATCAATGGATTCCCCCACTTCTGGCTTTTCTGGATGAAGTATCAGCTTCTTTACCCTCACCCATCTGAAAGCTTGCTCGTGCCCAGGGTTCTCACCACTTCTTTGGGTTTGAATATCTGTTAGGTAGAGAGAGCAGGGCTGCTCATTCTGGCAGCTCAGCTGAAAGCATTTGGCTCTATAACCTGCACTAGTGATTAGCCATTCTGCTTGGTTGTACCAGAGCAAGTGGGAAGGTCGACAAACGCTCTGCCGTTTGCCTCCTGCCCTCTCCAAACAGTCTTCCACAAAGGCTGTTCTGCCTGGTCATGGAATGTTAAATATTTATGTGTCTTTATGAATAAGTAATACCTAAATTTACTCGTGTTGTTCTTCCTTCTCTCCACCTCTTCTTCCAGTGGTATCTTATCTGTCGGAATGACTGTAGGGTGTAGTGTTTACACAAAACCTAGAAAGCTTCAGGCACAATTGTGGCAGTAATATACTGTTGTAATGTATAATCAGCTTTAGATTCTGAGGCTCCCATGGTTTTGCCCCTCTGCTGTTGATGCCACTGCATAGGGAGATTCCTGCGAAGCTACATAGGGAAAGCAGTTGTGGCCGCTGTAAAATGGATAAAACTGTGAAAACAACAACAAAACAAACCAAAAAAATCCAGAGGAGTTGCAATGGGCATGGTGTCCACCCTATGTTGAGCCTCTTCCTGAAACAAAAATCTATGGAAGATCCATCATGGGAAAATTGCAAATATCACTATGCTATTGCCCCACTTAAATTATATGAATAAAAATTAAAAGTATGTAAAGACTGATAAATTTTTTTGTTATGAATCTTAGCTTCAGTAGCTGGTAATGCATTTTCTGAATTAGCTGATATTGTAGGGAATTAACATATTCAGGAGAATGATAGTTGGAATTTGCTTTTGGTTTGATTTAATTTTGTTTACTGTTAATTGAATGAGGTCATCAGTTAATTTGCTGGAGGTAATTTCAAGAATGTTTGGCAAAGTTGTAATGAGACAGCAGAATATTGGCAAATGCTAAGAGTTAAATTTGCAAGCAAGCATGAGAGCTGCCGTGTATTGCATCAGGTTATTGCAAAGATAATAGTCAAGAGCAACAATTTAAAGTTGATTTCAGCTTTAACTGATTGTGTTCTTTGCCACAAGAATATAAACCATAACCACAATTTCAAATACTGCAGGCGAGTCTCTGCAATGGAGGAGAAGTTGTGGAATGCCTGGAAAGACAGTGGGGCAGTGGGCGATGTCGAAACAGCTTACACAACTTCATCTCCCTAACCTAATAGACTACAGGCAACAATCCCATAAGTCACAAGTTCTGTGGGCTTATTGTAGTTGTATTTCCTCTGTCTTCCATTTACTGAAATACTTTTGGACATTCAAAAACTTATCATTATTCGATTTTACAAGTTAGTTGTGCAACTTCTACATTAGTGGAAAAGTAGTGAAAAATTACGGAAAAGATCTGTTCTCTTATAGTAAAAAGCCATCACACACCCAGTAGCAGTCAAAAATCCTGGGTTCTCCATTGTTGTTCCAGTGAATAGCTTGTGGTTCCTTTTGAGCAGTCCAAAGAAAACAGATATTGAAAAGTTCTGAAGAAGATTGCTTACAAGCCTGCATTATTGTGATTCTCCTGTACAATAGACATAGTGTGTTGGAGCGGACCATATGAAATAAGTATTTGTGGAGTAAATTGGTTAAAAAGCCAATTTGCAATACGATCCTACACCTGCTTATTCAGAAGTAAGTCCCTCTTCAGAAGTAACTTGTGTTCTCTGTAACTTAGTTCCCGTAAGTGCAAATGGGAGATAACCTTTATTAAGATTTGCACTAAATATTGTACTAGCAATGAAAGGTTCTTCATTTTCTTGTTTATCTGTTCAGCCACTTGGTCCTGTAAATTAAATTTGCTTCCTTAAGACTTTTTTTTTCTTTGCATCTTTAACAGAATATACGGAGCTGTAGCTTGTTGTGTTTTTTTGTTGTTGCAATTTTTATAAACAATGGGAGTAAAGAATATTATCAGAATGAATGTTCTGATTATAACATGGGCTGAAATCCAGATAGGCTGAATTTCTTTTCCAGATTTCGGTGTATCTTTGTGGTACCCTGTGAATTTGGACCCCAGATCCCTCTACCAGTTTGATAGTTGTGTCAACAGTGAGGCTCATATACTCAGATTAGCATACTGTAAGTTTATTTTTCATGAATCTGAACCATATTCTCCAGCATAGGTGAAGAAGCTGGGAGAGTTGAAGTATGATTCAGTTATCATTCTGCTCAACTTTTGTATATAAAAGTAGAGGTAGGCTTAGAGTGAAAAAATTCTTTAGAATTTTGTGTGCCCCACTAACAATAAACTGGTTTGGGGTGGTTGGGCTAGTGTCTCTGGTGGTGACTTCCATAGGCTTAGGACTCTGGGCAAGGTGCAGAGAAGATGTTATTGCCAGGTTAAATGTTTCCAGCACAGCTTAACACCGCCTGCTTCTCAAGCCCCTTCATCATTGGCTACTATGATACTGAGTGAGTTATCTTTAAAAATGTAAGGAAGAGAACCTAGCAAGCATTGGCTAAGATTACAGTCTTCTTTTTCTATGCCATGGCCAACATTCTAGAAAATATAGGTCATTTCCCAGGCGTGTTGGCAAGTCTTTGGGTCCAAATTCCAAGTCCAAATCTCTAGTAGCCATGTCCCAAGGGGATGTACAGTACAAGTTCTAAGTTGTGAGTCAAGTCCAAGTCATGGGGGGGGGGAGAACCCTACTCGAGTCTGTGCTGCGACTTAAGTCTGACTTGACAGCAAGTCCCACAACTCAAGTCCATATCCCTGCCATGTCCCTTCACTAAACTTTTATGTATAACTCCCTTTATTCAATGTAACTTGATGAGTTGCACTGAAAATGAGTCTGAACGGTATCAGTGTATACTTCCTTTGCCCTTCATAGAAGTCTGTGTACTGCTACGTAACCTTTTTCAGTTTTGAGACTCTCCTGCCTTTAATAGTGGTGTAGGTGAGTGATTTTAGGTTACATTTCAAACTTCACACAAGTTTCGGTGCTCTGAAAGTTGTAAAATAGTGCAACATAGGGGTCATAATCCAAGAAAGCTACATTCTTATCACAATCTGTAGGAAGAAGGTATGCTCACAGATGCTTGGGTACCATAACTTGCAATGAGGAGCTTTGCCCCAGGGCCATGCTCAGTTCTTTAGCAGCCATTGTAATATACAACGTCATTTTTATAATCTCCTTTTCAGATGGAAGTGAAACTTTAAGGTAAATCCCTACTGTACAGTCGTAGGGTTGACCTGCAAAAGTCTATTAATTAGGGCTGCAACTTATTTTAATTCCCACCCATCCCAATTACTTGCAGAAGAACACTATAAAAGATCTCATTCACATCATCCAAGCTAGAACAATTAGTTCTGAAAGATTAAACTTTTGTACTAGGAATTTGCTGCCAAGACACAGATATTCTGCCAAAAAAAAAAAAAAACCTCACACACAAAAAACCAGAAATCCCTCAGATTCTCATTAATGTATTATTTTAACAATATAAAAGGTTTGTGTCTCCCTCACCCACCCACCCCGGTCTTTCTTACATATGCCAATGTTTGCTTTGGGTGAGGGAGGTGAGACCAGAACAGCTAAAGTATATTACCTTGTCTGAGCATACTTTTTACAGGTACCATTTATCAAGGTTCCCTGGGTCAAGGAGACCCACACTATCCACTGAGCCATACTACCCTTATTGTCCTGGTGTGGATGAAGTCCAGGCAGGCCAAAGGTGCTGATGGCCGGGGGAATCTTCCTGCTCAGCATCCTCCCAGCATCTTAGTCTCAACCTGAGTCAATAGTGTTCTCAGAGAGTCACCAAATATCCCAAAGGTTAAGCACTAACTCTTGCACTAACCCTGCAAGATAAGAATATTAATACTGTTACAAAATACTGGCTCTGGTAGATGACCAAGGTAAAGCCTTGTTTTAAATTTTAAGGACCCTCTTAATCCAAAGAATGAACAATTCTGTAAATTATATATTCTGTTAAAGGTGGTGAAAAAATATATAAAAAGATCCAAAAACATCCAAAAGGCTCACTGCAGTCACAGAAACAGTCAGAGGCTGTGGAGCACATAACTAATTAAAAAGTTGAAACAAAAACAATTATAGAACAAACCTATAAGAAAACAAGAAAGCTAGTGTAGGTGATTGTTCTAATACGCATCCTGACATAGCTTCAGAATCATTTCAGAGCATAAACAAAGTACATGTTTTACAGCAGAGCAGCAAATGAGCATATCATTCTCCTAAGAGATAACTAAGCCAAGCAAAGTAACTTCTGTCCCCATTTTTATACCCAGAGTTTCAGCTTATATACTCTTCCAGAAGATTTGCCAAAAAGGCATCAAGTTCCCTCAAACTTTCTCAAAGAAGAGAATTTCTCCTTCTCCCACCCCTCAATCAGCTGAAACCATTTTCCTAATTAGCTCAGTACCAAGTTGTCCATTCAGCTCGGCCTGAAGCCCTTTCTCACAGCGATGACCTGCAGATGCTACTTACTGCCTTTCAGTTACCAGTTACCCTGCTTCTCTTGGTCAGCTCTTCCCAGACACTGACTACAAAGCCTGATTTTCCAGAAGAGCAACAGAGTGCGTGATCTTTTTCCCAATCCCTTGGCACCATTTTCATTATTCAGCACTTTGGAGGTGCTTGCTGTACTTTGAAAAATAGTGCCCTACTAGGATACAGAGTACTTGAGTTAAAGAATATATCCCCAGCTTATCACTTCATATACTTTGAATGCACATACTCTGAATATTTTGAATACATGATTAGTTAGGAAGATGTGTGAAGACTGAAGATGAAGATACATAAATATGCATGCTGAAATTCCTTTTCAGTTGCAGTTAGAGCAGTGGAAGTAGGTAACAGCCACAAATACAGCAGGCACACATGCTGCTGTGCATCCACTGTACACTCATGTGTACAAGATATATGCACAGGAAAGCCTATTTCTACATGTGGATTTCCTCGTTTATTTCCAAAATTCATTAAGTGCTGTGGACATCTGGGGAAATATGTTGGAAATATATCTCCAGTGTACTCTTGTAACACACCACTGTGTTGTCAATAAAAAGCAGTGGCCATGCTGACTCTGGGAGTTTAGGAGTTGTAGTTCATCATCAATCACCCCACCACTTTTTTTTTTCTCCTCTGAGCTCTGCCCAACCTAAATCAGGGCTGGCACTGAGTGTGCGATATGTATTCTTCCCACTGAGTGGGCTTAACTGTGCATTGAAATACTTGCACTGGTATACTAAGAGGTCACCTGAAGTCTTCAGCCTGGCCCAATAGCTACTTCCTCAGATTTCTGAGACTCAGCAGTGACTCAGACATCAGCTCTTTGTGGAGATCTGTTCTTCAAGGCTTTCCCTCTCTTTTTCAACTGACCTTTCTCAACTTTGGCCTCAAGTGATTTCAGCCCTCAGCCTGACTGTCTGACAGGGATACATCTCTCTACTACTAAAAAAGTTTCTTTTTGCTATGGGTAACCTCTTCAGATTACAGTCCTTGTTGAGAACAATACGTATAAACATGCCCAACTTTTCTCCAGTTTTTGGAAACATTACTCTATTTTTTGGACCCTGGTTTCCCAAAATTCCCCATCCAGAATGTCTCTTGGCCAGAACTGAAAGAAAAGAAAAAAAAAGAATCTCAAGCTTTATGATTTATCCAGAAATTCTGATAGTTAAAACCATTAGGGTGACATGACCTAAAAATGAAAATAAAACCCAAACTTCATGAACAGAAACAATATAGTAAAGCAATAAATCAAATTATTACCTGGATCAAAATAGGCTTAACATCTCTTGACTCATTAGGATTAAACAATTTCATTCAGTTTAGTTAGTACAGGGCAATCTCAGTGGGCCAAAGACCATTTGTCAGTTTTGCCAGCAGCCTAAGTAAGGAGGGGATAATAAAGAGAGACTTGATCAAAGAGCTGAATTACCTATTTGATTTATTTTTTGTAGTATTGTACAGTTTTTGTTAACTAAAGAATTAGATTTTTATATTGGGGATTTTAACAACAACAAAAAAGAGCTCCCTTCGCCCTATATTGGTGTTTTTTCTTTTTTTAAAAAAAGAGGATTGGGTGGGATACCTGGGGCCTCTCAGAATATGGGAGAATTGCCTTCCATGCCCCCTAGAAGGCACAAGGAGAATTTTTAGCAGTCCCCCCACAAAAAAAAACTTCATTTTTTTGATAGATGTGAAAGGATAGGGACCCAGAACTACTAGAGGTACAACAATGTCTCCAGGACTACCTTGGGGCCACACCTGTTTTTATAGGTTCATTCTGGTGTCATCAATAGATGAGCTTTTGTGGCAACTTTTCAACCATTTGCTTTCTGAGCTTTTCTATGCTACGCAAGTAGAGTTACTTTCTAAAGGGGATTCAAGAACTGGTAGCCCCACAGGCTAAAAATTACCTTCTGGAGGTTACTTCTCCTCCACAGTTCTTAGGAGAAACAAATACAGTACATTGAGTTTGGGTTTCATTAACGCTGCACAAGAAGATAACTGACTGACCTATCCAGCTGGCTGGATAGCTCAGTAAGTTAGGTTGTGCCAGAGTTTGGGAGTTTAATTGCCCATTGTGCCTCCTAGAACAGCCCGTCTGTGTAACCTTGGGCAAACTGCACAGTCACAGGATGCCTTCAAAAGAAGGTAATGGGAAACCACTTCTGAGTACAGTACTCTCTACCTAGAAAATCCTAAGAAGGATCACCATAAGTTGGATTTGACTTGATGGCATGAAAAAAACCATGTGTTCCACATGAATGGAGTATAAACCAACAAAGCAGTATAAACAAGCTTTTGTTGGAGCACAGATTCCCTTGCCTGTCAGCTGTGACTGTGCTGGCAAAGGCTGCTAGCAGTTGCAGTCTTAACAACATCAGGAAAGTCTCATGTTCCCCAGCCTGTTTTAATAAGTACAAGGGTTTCTGGCTGTACATATGTCATAGAAGCATCCAGTTGCATAACAGTCAGTGTCTCAGCCTAAGATGGGTAGAACTTCAGGCGTGTGGGATCTGTTTTGTGTGTATCAAAACCCTACGATCTGAGGTGTAAAATGATGGTGTGGAACCAGGTAGTTGCTATGTCCCGTGAGCTATATACTAGAATGACTAATTTGTATTGCTTCTTCCACACAAAATCCACTCTGACTTCCCCTACCTGAGCCTTTCTTCATTTTAGGAACCCTATAAATAGAGTATCCTCTTCATTGATGTCATTTTTAAACCAGCACAATAAGGTGTGAGTGGATGTGGAATCTCTGGAGAACTACACTGCTTGGGGACAATCTGTGGACCCATTTCAGTGTCGGATGAAGTACCCTATCCCACCGTTTGTCTTTTGTCACACCCCTCTCTTTCTGCCACATTCTTTTCTCTCTCTCTCATTCGTTCCCCCCCCCCCTTGCCTGCCTTTTAGGGCACTGATTATTTCCTTCCTCAACCCCAGGGTGGAATTCAAAAATAATAATGCCTTTTCCATTTTGTTGTTACATGACAATAAGTCGGAAATGAATTAAGGCACCTTTACTAGGGCTTTCAAGGTACTTGAGATATTTAAGGAGTGGTTTTACCAGTTCCACTCCTCCAGTGAGTTTCCATGGCTGAGCAGGGATTCGTCCAGGCCTCCTAATCTGCCTACCTTCTCCAGTGCCTGGCCTTTAATGCAGAAATAGGGACTGCAGCTTTCATCTTCCTTTGGATGTGGTTCCTTGAGCTGATGGGAGCAGTAGTAGATGGACAATACTTAGACGGCCACACATCCGCCATTTCTGCTCTGCCCCAATACATATAGTTCCACAGCTTAGTACATTTCAGGTGGTAACCAAGCTATTCATGCGAACTGGCTGGAGCCTCCAATTCCTTTCTTCCTTCTTTTTCTCCAGTGCAGACATAATGTGAGCATACTGGGGATGAAGCTTTAAAAGCTTTGTATGGCCTGTCTGACAGGAATAGGCAGGGCAAGAAAAGAGGAAGCAGTCTTACATTGTGCCACAGTGGACTTTCTTGAAGAAAAAAATATATATATAGTAGTTTAATACTGGAGGGCAAGGAGTAAGACATGCAGAGTTTGGAAAAGTTGTATTTTGGGACCATATATATTAGAATCCCTAGCAAGAGTGTTCAAGTTTGATGGAGAATTCTGGGAAATGCAATGCTGTTGTTCTTGTTATTGTTTTTTTAAGTAGCTTTTCCACGCTCTGAATCAATGCATATGCAAAATATGCCACAAGTCTTGCTTTTGTTTTTCAGGCAAAAAGCCACTGTTTATTTGAAAGTGTCCTTCAGAAGGAGTGTAATAAACAACACGGATCACAATGAATCTTCTCTTTCTTTGCGTGCAGTTCTCACTAGCGATTTGCAACTCTTTTCTTGGTTCATTGTTCCCTGGCCAGTGTGTACTCAGCATTCAGTGGTGCCCAAGTTAAGATGAAGCCTGCCTGTTTCAATAAGGCTGCTTTGTTGTCCAAATGGCAATACTTGCATAGGAACTGGATAGATTCCAACAAAGCTTGCATGATACACAGCAATACTATTATCATGTGATCCCCTTTATTGCTTACAAACAGCCTTCCCTCAAAAGGAGTCCTTTTTCTGACCTCTCCCCCTCTCCCAAAAAAATTGGAGGATGGGGGAAATCACCAGAAAGTTCATTCTATACATAACTTAGTTTGAATTAAAACAAAGGTTGATCACTGACTCAAGTTAAAAAAAACACAAAAACAGATTATGTGGATTGTTGAAATAGACTGTGATGGAATTGTGTCAGTTTCATTTTACTGAAGATTTGATTAACTTGAATCAGATCATTTGTATAGTTCTTTCTGGTCAGTTCCTGAAGATTTTGGTCAAAATGGTGTTGCTTTGCATAGTAAATCAGTTCTTCCATAACTTCCATGGATTCAAATAAGCCTACTCTAACTGCAATTTGCTGTTCTAAAGTAAGTCGCAGTTAGAATAGACCTATTTATATCAATGAAACTTATGGAGGAGTTGAATTACTCTCTATGGATTCACTGGGTCTACTCTAGTGTAATTTACTATGCTAAACAACAGGATTTTGGCCAATATGTGATTAGTTGTAAATATAATGAGAAGCAGTAGACAGTTGACACATTAAAAATGGAATACCCATTTTGGAAATTACATGCAGGCGATGTCAGTATATAACCATGCACGACAATAATATATGTCCTCATTTTTTATGTGTACTAAGATGCTGGAAATCTTTTTTAGCCCTTGGGCTGAATTTCAGTTTGGGCAGAGGAGTGAGGCAACACTCTTTCTGGGGTGGGGCTAAAAGAAAGAAAGCAGAGAAAAGGGCACTGAGTGGGGCCAAAGCAAAGCAGATGAAGCAAGATGTAGTTCTTCAGTGCTTTGGCACACAAAGCAAAGCTCAGTTCTCTGTGCGAGAACTATTCAAGAAGGAAGCCCCAGCTCAACAGCTTTTTTAACCACGAAGCTGATTTTGGGGTAAAGCTTCTCCAGCAGAAAACATTTCAAAATGGAAAATTTTCATAATTTATTTTTTTCGTCACTATTGATGCATTTTGATTTATGTGCTACTACGATATTGATCATTTTGTATGTTATCTTTGTATTTAAAGATCATCTTAAGGTTTCTTCAAATTGTATGTAAAATTCTTTTAAATTACTGTTGCTAGTTGCCTTGAGCTGTCTTTTGCGGTGGAAAGGTGGGGTGTAAATTCTGAATGAATGAATGAATATAAAATACTGAAAATCAAAACACGCAAGTCACAGAAGGCACAAGCATTTGAAAAGGCTTGGCTTGGCTCACTGAGCACCCTGTTTCTTTATAAGGATCGACCGAGTCAGAACTGTCTGCTTTATTAATGTGAGCAATATAAATGCTAGGTTGTGACTAATTACTGCTTGTTGATCTTCAAACAGACACACAGGAATGGGGAGGGGGCGATGAGTTAACTCTGGAAACGGAAGCTTGAAAAACAACATGTGTTTGGTTCAGTAACTTCTTCAGGGAGCCCTTATGCCAGCTCTCTTTCATTGGGGCTAGAATGTAAACACGCAGCTGCACTTTCGCAGCCCTCACTTGTGGCCTTTTGCATTCTCTTTGCCCGTGTGTGTGCGTGCACTTTTAAGGAGTGCTCTTCCTGTTTCTCCCTGTGCAACAACTGCACAGCAATAGACGCTCCCAACTATTCTCAGTGTAGAGTTTTAACTTACTGTACTGTGAATCAGTCCAAGAATAAGGATTCGTGGGAAGCTTGCTGAGCCCTGCAGGTTGTTGTTGTTGTTTTTGTTATATGGGAGAAAAGCCATACCCTTGCTAAGGATTTAGTATAATAATTAAACTATACTAGGGGGTTAAATGGGTCAGAAGGCCAGGCTTCCAATTTCATAGAAAGCTGGGGAGCTATACCCATGTTTTCCACGCATGCATTCTCAGAGGACACAAGCCTGGCAACAAATCAAACGGCTACTTTCTACAAATATGATGTGCCACCTTTGCACACATTGCTGGCCCAGATCCCTCCACCATTAACTCTCAACATTGCCCACCAGCATCAAGTGTGCAGACCTCACCCTCCTGACTCCCCATGTTGTTCTCTGCCCAGAATCATTCAAGAGCCAAAAGACGTTTCCCTCCAGGTTTCATCAGTAGTCGGAATTTAATTTGCATTTGCTTTTTGACTGGCAAAAGATCATTGCCACCTATATTCCAGAATCTCCTCCACTCTTTAGTTTTCAGTATATTAGCAATGTGTATTCCAGATGTTGGACATGGAGCGAATTCAGCCGTCTTTGATGAGGGTAACCCTTTAGTACCTTAACATGACCAACAAAGATTATTGCAGCAGCTTAAAGACTAACAGGTATTATTTGTTTGGCATAATCTTTCACATGTTGCAGTCCACAGACGTTTATGTCCAATGTTTTAGTCTTCAACGAGCCACAGGAGTCTTCGTTGTTTTTGGTTAATCAAGTTCACGTGGCTACATCCATGGATTCCTGAAATCCATAGCCCACATTTGGCAGAATTTTCTGGTGCTTATCCTCAGTCCTGTGCAAGCTTCTAATGAAAAAATGGAAATGCCTGTTATATTTAGAGGCATCACTGAGAAGATCACTGTGTTTAGGAGCCTACCCTTGGTACAGCACAAATGGCTATGTTACATGAAAATTTATAGTGATTGTGATTTCTCGATTCCCCCCATGTGCAATCTCTCTCAGTTTAGTAATATTTCACCTCTTGATCCACCCACTCCCATTTCAAATTGGTGGGCACTGACTGTTGCAGCAGAAATAGGGATGTAGTCAATGTGAAATTGTTAACTTGATTGGCACCATACTGGTGGTACATCATTGTCTATTAGAAACTTTAAAAAATCATTCATTGAGTATTTACTAATAACCACATTTATTTACCACGTTTCAGCATTCAAAAAAGGTCTCCCAAGGGCTGGTTTATATTATTAAGATAAGGCAAAGTGAGCAATAGATAAAGCCAGTAATACAAATCCAGAATCAGGTAAGAGTTAAAATAAGCCAAAAGCTTAGCAGAACAAAAAAGAAAAAGTTAACTGCCTACTTAAAAATCATCAAAGAAGGGACCACTCTAATCTCCTTTGGGATTATCTTTCTTGGTGGTAGTGGAATGCTGAACAAGGTATTTGAAGATGGAGGCCCTTGATTTGAAGGTTCATGTAAAAGGAGACATTCCTTCAAATATCATGTTCTCACGACTCTTTAGGCCAAGGGGGGAGAATCTTGGGCCCTTAGATGTATTGGCCAACCACTCATCTTGGCTCCATCCAGCATGCCCAGTGGTATAGAACTGCAAGAATTGTAGTCTGAGACATAGAAAATTAATTTCTTGATTTTCGATACTAAAGTTGTTATTCTGCTGTAGTCATTATCTTTGTCTTAACATTCAAGCGCAATCCTGCTTTATCACTTTCTTCTTTCAATTTTACCTCTACTCATTTCAGTGCATTTCTCTTTTCCGTAAAAAATACAGTGTCATCTGTCTATGTAAAATAACCGATGTTTCTTCCACCAATTTTCATATATGGTAATAGCTTGAAACCTTGCACATCACTTTGCAAGCCTGGAAAATTAGCATTATGGTGTCGTAGTTACGGAACAGGGGTGGTGCTGCAGGTTAAACTGTTGAACCACTGGACTGTTGATTGAAAAGTTGGCGGATCAAATCTGTGCGACGGGGTGAGCTCCCGCTGCTTGTCTCAGCTCCTGCCAACCTGGCAGTCTGAAAGCGTGCAAGTGCAAGTGGATGAATAGGTACCACCTGGGTGGGAAGGTAACAGCGTTCCATGTCTAGTTATGCCAGCCACATGACCACAGAAAGTGTCTACGGACAAACACTAGCTCTTTGGTTTACAAACGAGGATGAGCACCAGCCCCTAGAGTCAGACACAACTCGATTTTATTGTCAAGGGGAACCTTTTCCTTACCTTACTTTACCTTACTGCAGTCTTTAGCACCTCCTTTCTTTGGGACTGTGATATATGTTTAACTTTTCCGGTCTGCAGAGCTTTGTATGTTTTCCATATTTTTTCCTATATTATTAGGATTTTGATAAATCTTGTCTCTGTAGCTTGAAATAATTCTACTGGTATTCTGTCTGCTCCTGATTATTTATTCCTTCCAATAACTTTGAGACCAGCTTTCACTTCTTTTTCTAAAATTCCAGATTCTTCATCTAAGGAGTGAAAGCACAGCTAAAAGTGACACATGTGGAAAGAACTGTGGTATAGTGGCTAGAATAATAATAATAACCATGTACTGTCAAGTCAATTCTGACTTTTGACAACCCTCTTCAGGATTTTGCAGGTAGAGCAGACCTGGGCAAAGTGCGGCCCGCGGGCCATATACGGCCTGCGAGCTGCTCCTGTCCGGCCTGCGGACAGTTTTGAACATCAAAACTGTTTATAGCTTTTTGTCTAAAGTTGATCAGTTGCTTATCCGTAGCATACCGCAAAAAACCTCCTTAGTATTTGTGAAGGTTAACAAGTTTAAAATAAAAACAATCATAACATCACTGTTTCATTTTATTTTTAAGTAAAGTTGGTTCAGCCCCCGAACACAGTTCAGATTTTTCATGTGCCCCCCCTATAGAAATTAATTGCCCACTCCTGAGGTAGAGAGTACTCAGAAATAGTTTACCATTCTTCTGGGAGCACCCTGGGACTGTACAGTTTGCCCAAGGGCATACAGGCTGTTTCTGCTCATAGGAGCCTCAGTAGGAAATCAAACTCCCAACCTCTGACTCCACAGCCAGGTATCTAAACCACTGAGCTATTCAGCAAGTGGATGACTTTCTGGTATGCTTGAACATTTAGGCCAGAGATAGACAAGGTACGGCTCTTCAGATGTTGTTTAACTACAACTCCCAGCATTCTCTACCATTGACTACACTGTAGGATGAATAGGAATTGTAATCC
Source organism: Pogona vitticeps (assembly GCF_051106095.1). Lineage (NCBI taxonomy): Eukaryota > Metazoa > Chordata > Lepidosauria > Squamata > Agamidae > Pogona > Pogona vitticeps. The sequence goes on along the minus strand of NC_135783.1, from coordinate 96,448,491 downwards.
AACTATGTCTGGAAGGCCAACATTTTTCCTACCCATGATTAAGGGCTTTGGAGTTATGTGACTTCCATGTGGTAACCATGGGAATTAATGACCTCCATAAGGTCCTACAACTAAGAGCTCCGTTCAGCACTTTCAAACTTAAGACTTCGATTTTCTATATTGAGTCAGTCCATCTCATATTTGTTCTTCATGCTGCCTTCAACTTTTCTCCGCATTGTTGTCTTTTTTAGTAGTCTCATCTTCATGATGTACCCAAAATATGACAGCTTCAGTGCAATAGTTTTTACTACTAGAGAGTGTTCAGACATGATCTGATCTGGCTTCCCCCTATTTATCTTTCTTATAATCTGTGGTATCCATAATGCTCTTGATCATATTTCAAATGAATCATTTATTTTCCTCTCAGGATACTGTCTACCATTCACATGTATGCATAAACTGGAAGTACAGTAGTATGGATGATCTTGGCCTTGGTCTCCAGTGACACACTTACCTCCAAGGAATACTTGTCATGCCTTCATAGCTGCCTTTCCAAGTCTCAATTCAAGCCTCTTTGGGTGCAGACTCCAAATTGAGTTATGCATGGTGTATGTGACAAGGGAAAACTAGCTGGATAGATCAGGGAGCTGTGGCATCTGTCAGGGGTCAGGAGTTTGATTCTCTATTGTGCTTTGAAGGAAAAGAGCCAGCCTATGTAGTCTTGAACAAGCTATATTGCTCCAGAGAGCCCTCAGATGAAGGGAATTATACACCACCCCGAAAACCGTGGAAAGGATAACCATTAAGTTGGGATCAACTTGATGATGTGTAATTAGTATTAATTAATATGGGAAACCTCCTTTGGCTATATTATGATTAAAAACTGGTGCCAAGATTTTGAGGAAAGCAAGGATATGAGTCACGTTCCAGAAGAGAGTGAAGGCCTCGGAATTGTGTCGCACACCCATTGTCGCTTCAAGCACAATACATTTCCTTCCAGAGAGTTAAATGCCCAACTAAGTGGTGATAATTAAGGAACATCTCTGGCTTGACAGATAGTTAATCCTCTTGCCCCATTTGCCTTCCGTAATTAATGAAATACCTGGAAGGACCAGTTTCGGAACTGACATCCCAGTGGCTGGTTTCAAATCTGTGTGTAGCACTGAGCCCTTGCCTGCACGCCTGCATCCTGACTGGCCAAGAGAATCCCTGAACAACATTCTGCCCTTTGAAAAAGTGTCCTTTTAGAAAACAGAAGGGTTTTCCCAGTGGGAGTGAGGAGGAATAAATTGGCCCTTGGTTGGATTCTGATGTTAATTTGACGGATGTTTTCCCCCTCCTTTTTTTTTTAAAGCCAACTAAAACTAACTAAGCTCAATATACTAATATAAGTGGGAAGTTGAAGAAACAAACAACTTCCTCCCACCCGTAGCATTTTTCTTTGATTTCTTGTACTAATTCCCCCATAACTTGCTGATGCTTTTATCTTGCAGGTTTAAAAAGTTTTGAACACTCTTAAGCTGTGGCACTCCTACAAAGTTTCGCAATAAGCCCACATACCTATGCACAAACCCCATTTGTTGATTGAAGCAGATCTTGGGAAACTTGATGTTTTTGACTACAGAACCCAGAATCCCCTAGTCATCATGGCCATTGTCTGTGTAATCCAAAACATGACCCTTTTCAAGCTGATTTGCAGAGGCTGAAGTTAGAAAGACTTTAATTATTCTTGATTGACCCTTCGTGGAGCTGGAGTAGAAATAATCAAAGAGGGATCTGATGAAAGGGATCCTAGCAGAGAAGATTCGTTTCTCAGTTTGCAAGCGCCAGTGTGGTGCGGTGGGATAGATTGACAGACTGGACTGAAGAGACCTGGGTCCAAACCCCCACTTGGTCATGGACACTCGCAGATTGGGAGAGGGGAGAGTGGCACTGGTTAAAAAAAAAGATCCTTAAATATCTCACATACCTTGAAAACTCTGTGAGGGTCTTTGTAAGTCAGATGTGACTTGATGGGACATGACACAGAACAAGGTGCTGTGTAACCATTTCTGACAGCAATCAGCGGTTTGAATGGCTTTTTATAAATGTTTGTGAGTGACAGAAGCTAAGCGCAGGGCAACCTGAAGTGTGGGCTTCAGGCTCAGGCGGGTTTCCCACAGGTGCACCCGGGTCTGAATGAGGATGCTGAACAAAGAGTGGTTGTGTTGTTAGCATGGCCTGAAAAAAAAACGGAACACAGACAAAGAAGCGGTTTCTTGCAATACAGCCTCCTTTTACTTTCTGATGAGAGATGAGCAGCCGAAAAAGAATGGATTTTGTTGAAGTGATTCTCGCAGGAAACGGCATGCCAAATCCTTAATGGTTATGGGCACTCAGGGCTGAATGTTCAGCCGTCATTACCAGTTCCAAGAAGTGGGAGGGAGAAGCATTAAAACAAGTGTTTCTCTGTTGATCTGTCTGAATGCTTCAGAGACATTATAGACAAATGATTCCTTCCAGGCATATGGCGCAACTTCGGTTCTTTTAGGGCCTCCGTGCACAGCGAAAGATTTACCTTTCGTTATTTTTAGTGTGCAGAGTGCTCTTGGCTTGAAGGGGGAAGCTCTGTAGAGAAGGTCATTTAGGAGAACGCCTTTGCATTTTATTAGGAGATTTCTTGGGGCAAGGTAATCTCTTCTCTCAAGAGAATATTAACGCTGCTGATAATATAATGATCACATTTGCAGAAATAACACGAACGACATGCACTATGAAAAAGCTCCAGGATTCTGCCCAGTAGCACTGTGCGGTATTTGCCCGTAGAGACAGATGTCCGAAGGCCTACAGGTGTGAATGAGCATGCTGTTTTATTGATTGACTTGGGACCCGTTAGGTGAAGACTATGGGAATTCTGGCAAGCCAAGGATTTGCATAGCCAGATTTCATATAGTCAAAGATCCACTGCCTTTTTTTCCACCACAGGCAAATGTGGTTTGGAAGACATATTCAGAGGGAATGTTTGCGGTGAAATTATCCTGTTTTTGGAAGCTGGTGCTGTATCTCTGACACTGTGTTTTTCTAAAGGAGAGATGCAAGCGATTGGAGCAGCCTTCCTGACCTGGTTGCCTCCTAATGTGATCATCTACCATTCCTATCATCCGCAGGCAGCATTGACCCATGTATTGCTCCAAATCTGGAGAGCATGACGTTGAGGAAGAGTGTATTAAGATGATTGCTTGGTAGAGCAGAATTTTCACAACTGCTTTTACTATGAGAACATCTTGGTTTTTTCTTTGAAGCACAACTGCTTTGCCAGAGACCCCGTTCTGGACTGGGCTGGACCCCATCTGATTTCCATGTGGTAGTGCTTCACTCAGTTTTATTACATCCTGTAACCGAGATGGCCAAGTCTTGTGTTCTCTGGGGCCCCTTTGTGCTACACACAGTAGTTTGGAGGCTGGAAATACTTTTTTCCATGCTATCTAAACCCTTTTGTGGGTGGCCAGTAGGTTTTTACAAATGTTTTTTGTGAGTATAGAGCACTTGAACTCAGTAGTGCCTAAGAAATTAGAACCAAAAGAGATTTAACACTCTCTCTTGCTCACTGGCTGTCTCGCTCTCCATTGACTGAGTTATATGAAGTACTAGCATACATGACAAGGGAGCGCCTCTGAGGCCACATGCTTGCTTGGCTCTACTCCAATCACCAGTCTCCCTTTTTCAGAGAACAGCCTCCATGCATAGATTGAACTGTGTTTAAGCTGTTAGTTACTGTAGGTTTATGAGGCCCTGTGTAGTTCAGGACCAGGTTATCTCTGAGACCACCTTTCCTCTAATAGGTCACCCCAGTCGATAATGCTTTTGGGGGGATTCTACTTACCATAACATAGCCCAGTAAGGCTTGTTTCCTTCTAATGCAAAGGAGGGCCTTCTTTGTTGTGACACCCACCTTCGGGAAGGATCTTTTCATGGTGATAAGGGAGGATTCATTATTGGGTGTTTCTGCCCTTATCTAAAATCCTGGCAGTTTTCTTGTCATGTTCTGATTTTTTAAATAAGAAACAGGAACTTTTAACATTTGCTGCCCTTGGTTTTTAATAGGTTGTTTTTAAGTGAATAGCGTAGTTTTTTTTTTTTAAATCATTTTATTATTTTTATCTGTTGTTTTTATTGAATCAGTTTATAACCCGCTTGGATTTCTTTTAAATGAAAAGTGGTATCAAAACTGCTTTTATGTAAAAGTAAACCATCTTTCTCTGTGTGCTGGAAGCCTGAAAAGCCTAGAGATGTAAATGTCAGCGTGAAGAGGATTTTCCCTGCTTAATCTGTAGAAATGGGGGCAGGGCCGAGAAACTGTGTGACCTTTAGGTCGGGCCAGAGGCATGACCCTGCAACTCTCTCCTGCACTTTTGATGCTCTTTCTTATGATTCACGCTTGGAGAAAACATAGCCAATGTATGACCTTCCTTGTTTGACTGCAACTCCCGTCAGCCCTAGATAGCATAGCCAGCAGTGAGGAATGATGGGAGTTACAGTCCAACAACATCTGGAGGACCACATATTCCTCATCCTTGTTACAAAGGTACCTGTGGATCTGTAAATAACTAAAGCACCCTCTTTTAAAAACACAAATGCAGGCTCCAGTGCATTGCTCCATGATGTAAGCAGCAATGTTATTTAACATCCTTCAACTCAGCTTTCATTTATCTGTGAACAAGCATTGAATGAAAGAGCATTTATCAGATAATTTCACTCTTTTGACAAGTGGCTGGCTGCAGAACACAGTGACTTAGCAGCAACCCATTTGGACTCCGACCGATTGCCGTGCCATTGATTAGGGGCTTGCGACATAAATTTTGGCTTCACTTTTGTTTAGAGGATTGATGAGTCTCATTTCATGAATGTTAATCAGCCCATTTCTGTTCAGGTATTAAGTTATTTCTTATGTAACTGTCATTTAATACGGAGTGAATTCCTTTGACCTTTGCCTGCCCCACTTTGCCTCCCTCACAGTTTTACTACAGCACCTCACGCAGCTCTCTTTTCCATGGAGAGGTTAATACCTCTTGATTATGGCTAAAGGCAAAGACCTACATGAGCATATGTGGCACGTTGCCTTATCTGCAGTCATGAGTGTGTGATTAATGGCTTTAAGAATTTTAATTTGGTGTGGTTAACCATTAAGACTCCCTTTCCTGAGGTTGCATAGCCTGACAAATGACTTTTTACATATTTGTGACTCTGGGAAGTGGCGCCAGGTCTTGAAAATAGCCTGTTGTGTGGCTGAATGAAATTCTCTGGTAAACCCTTTTACGTGCACACACCTGCAAGAATGGGCCATGCTGAAAGCTCGTACCAAAGTCCCAGGCAAGTCACTTGCATGCTCAGCCATTTTGTGTACATAGTTTTTTGTTCACTGTAGACCAGGGCTTTGAAAAGTGACTTTTTTTAGACTGCAACTCCCAGAGTCCCTTAACTAGCATGGCAGGTGCAATGTTAACTCAATTTGAGGACCACAAGGTTGACCTCATTTAGAGATTTAACCCAGGCGCATCATGTCCACTGTAGGTTGAATACAGTGGGGCTCGTCAAATGATGAGATTTCAGTGGTGAATGTTCTTCAGTATTCAGGTAAGATTTTTAAAAACACCATGATTTTTTATTGGAGCAAAGAGGAAGAAATGTTTATACAAGCCTGAGCTAAACCTCACTAACCAGGTAGTTTTACCTTAGCTCTGGTTAAGATCCCGATAGAAATATTGTTTAGTTTGCTACTAGAGATGGGCCCACACCGCAGTTTATGCCAGTTTGGCCCACAGCTGCACAGGTGATTCATAGTTCAGCACTCTTCCCTCTGGCCAGGACCCACTCAGAGGCAGCATCTGAGGAGACACGGCAGGGAAGTTAGGGTGCTGCCTCCAAGGGGGGGTACCCACCAAAGGGGGTGGGACACTGAGCTGCAGATTAGCCATACGGCCATCAGCTGAACGGGCCACTTGGCAGTTTGTACCCATTTCCACTTGCCACCCTAAGCCCTACTATACAATATTGGCAACAATGCTATTGCTTAGTGTAGTAAGTCACACTAGAACAGACTCATTAAATCAATGAAGGATTGGTGAGTCAGCTCCTCTGTAAGTTTCACTGATTCAACTAAGCCTACTCTAATTGTGATCATAAAAAGCAGAGACATCACCTTGCCGACAAAGGTCCGCATAGTCAAAGCTATGGTTTTTCTAGTAGTGACGTATGGAAGTGAGAGCTAAACCATAAAGCAGACTGACCGCCGAAGAATTGATGCTTTTGAATTGTGGTGCTGGAAGAGACTCTTGAGAGTCCCCTGGACTGCAAGGAGAACAAACCTATCTGTTCTGAAGGAAATCAACCCTGAGTGCTCACTGGAAGGACAGATCCTGAAGCTGAGGCTCCAATACTTTGGCCATCTCATGAGAAGAGAAGACTCCCTGGAAAAGACGCTGATGTTGGGAAAGTGTGAAGGCAGGAGGAGAAGGGGATGATAATGGACAAGATGGCTGGACAGTGTCATCGAAGCTACCAATATGAATTTGACCAAATATGACCAGGCAGTGGAAGACAGGAGGGCCCGGCGTGCTCTGGTCCATGGGGTCATGAAGAGTCAGACACGACTTAACGACTAAACAACAACAAATTGTGACTTACAGTACCAAAGTAAGGGCTCAGTCCAAACAGACATTTGGCCCACTGTTTGGTGTGCTGTGAGATTCGCACCTTTTTTCCAGTGATCACACAACATAATTGCTAGATAAAATCAATTTGCTCCTAAAGTGCTTCTACCTATACTTTTGTGAGCCCCTATCAGAGCGTGTCAGTGCTGCCATGGCTCCTTACGATGTCAGTTTTCGGTATTGTGAAGTGACTTAATAAACAAGCCACTTCAGGATATTAGGAAATTGAACATTTCCTCTGCAGAGGAAGTGAAAAAAATTATCTGCTAAATCATTGCACATGTACTGAATTGCTTAGAGTAATTTTTTTCAAAAATATTTTTCTTTGCATTTGTGTGAAGTGCTGATCGAAACCATAGCTGCAGGCAGTTTTTCAATCAGCACAATGTATAGAGCAAAGAATTTTTTTAAAAAATTAATCTAAGTGATTCAGTGTACCAGTGATGATCTAGCAGAGACAAAAAATGATAATAATTTCACTCCCAGTCCCCACCACTACAGAGGAGCAGAGGAAGTGTTCAGTTTGACGATATCCTGAAGTGGCTCCCTTATTAAGCCACTTCACGATACTGGAAGTAGGGTCACTTGAGGTCAGATATGCCATTTGGACAACTCAAGTGTGACTTACTATGCTATGCAACAAGATTTCAGCCACTGTTTCTTCCACACTAGCAACTTGCATGTCAGCATGACATTAGAGAGCCTGAAGAGCCAGGGGAAATGCTCTGATGAAGAGCACAACTGAAAAGCCTGGTGTAAAGCCAGGCCGGTGCTTTCTGACATTCTCATCTGTTAGCATGACGCACGTAACACATATAGCACAATGGGAAGTGGAGGATGAGGCTAAAGGGCCTGTTGGGAATGCAGCGATGCATTCCTGTCTGGTGTATTGTCATGCTTGTTAGTTTTACAAATTAAGCATGCTTTGGTTGGGAAACTGAACATAAGCCTGCAGTTGAACGTCAGAAAGTGATGTAACTTCCTTGTTAAGACAAATCCAAGTCCTTAATAGCCAGGCTAGCTTAATCATGCATCTTTTTTGGTAAATGAAAGTGTCCTTTCATGCAAAATGATTAATATTTGGGAACTGAGAGTGTAAAATGTTGACGTCACTCTTGCTTCCTTGAAATGCACACATGCTCTCTACAGTAGTTAGTATTTTTGCAGTGACTTTATAGTCTCATAAACCCTATGTTCTGTGTAACTGTTTGTCTTGGAAAGAGCACAGAGATATAGCAGTTCTTCATGTCAAGAAACCAGGTGCTTTGGGTTTGGAATATACACCTCACATAACATTAGAATTATAGGTTTAATTGTGGCCTTTGGAAAGCTGTAGTGAGCTGAAGTGGCAAAGAAAGGGCAAGCGTGTAGTGCATGACACATAACTTACAAAGTCAGCATCTGGTTTTAGTTTTGTTTGCTTACTAGCTTGCTGTTACCTAATTTCTGTACTGTATAAGCCCAGACCTAGTTAGCTATGCTTCCTCCAGCAGACAAATTGGAGAACTTGGCATGAAACGAGCATTAATGAACAAGTGGGAAAGGATAAATGCTGTACATACACTGACTTGTGTAATAGGGAGTTTATGAAACGGGATTGGGAAAATACACAGTAATTGGGCACATCCTGTACTTGGTGAATCACCCAGATTTAGTGTAATAAACATTGCTCTGTTCAGGAGAGTTCACTCCCTCTTCTGTCTTAAGTGCAGCAAATTGCTTATGAAGGCGATTTTATTAAGAGCTCACCTACTGGCAGGCGTGTTGCACAAAGCTTTGTGTCCTATCATGCATACGGTTATTTCAAGATACAGATTAAGGGTACAGGCAACTATCCAATTGAGTGATTTAGGATGCAGGCACCTTTCCAGTTGGGTGATGTCTTCCTTATATGTCTGTTTACAGAAGCCCAGAGGAATATATGTATACATTAGCAGCTGATGCCACTTGCCTTTATGTGGCCACTGAAATAAGACTGGGTTTTTTTTCTGTATTGTGCCAAAATACCATGCATTTCACCAGAAAACATTACCCTAGGTTATTCACAACTGGCTGTGGTGGAGCAAATCATTACATGATTCCTTCTGCTACTTGCTTGAGCAGTGCTTATTCGACAGGTCACAATCTATAGAAGCAGCAACCATGGAAGATATATGTGACCTATAGATGTGAATGTAGGTGGGAGGTGGGCAAAAATGTGGCTGTGTGAATATTTTTGCCCTCCCCTGTGCTGTTTTTATAGCCTTCATCCCCACCCCCGCCCCAGATTCCTTTGCATCACTCCTCCCCCCCCCCCCGAAATTGTTCTCTACAGGGAAAAGGGTGAATTGGAACCGACCAGCACCAGTGGTTTCTTTATAAATAGGTTGTAAAACCTTCAATACCCTCCCCATTTCTCAAAAACTGGCCCCTAGATCCACGGAAGAGGGTTCCAAGTGAGACAGAAGGCATGATCCAAAGCAAGCCGATGAGTCTAGATGATCAGATTGAGGGATTTATTTAGAACCAGATCTCAGGAAAGTCAATGCAGGTCCTAGGAGTCAGAAGTAGGGTATAATCAAGTCCAAGCTCAAGTTGAGTTCCAGAGAAGATAGCAAAGCATGGGTAAAACAATACATTTGTGACATCATTGTCTTCTGCCACTGAGAGGAATAAGTTGTTCATGATGTAAGCTGCCTTGGGTTCTTTTAAGGAGATTAATAATAATGAATAAATTGTTTAGGCTGATGAGACAGCAGGGAGACCAAAGGCTGTAGGGATTCCCCTTTGGAGATTTGCTAACACCAGTGATGCACCAATTGATGCAGCGTTTAATCAGCCAGATTTCCAGCAGAGGCCAAACTTCTGGACTGAATGGGTTTTCCATTCAGAGGCATCTGGCACCACAGCAACATCAAAGCCATACAGGGCAATGGGGCTACCTTCACAGTCTTTGATGACTGCAGTGGTAAAATAATATCCTAAATTCTTGGCAGTAATCCAGTGTGCCTGTTGACTGTTACAGTGATAAGTTATTTGGTCCTCATAAGGAACTAAGCTGAGATGTAGACATGCCCAAACTTTAAATGGTGCAGACATTGTGCCACCATCTACAAAGCATCAAGAAGGGTGCTAGCAAACCACACATTCATAATCTTGGTGCAGTATAAACCACAAGCCTCATTTAATAATAATAGTCGTATGCCATCAAGTCAGTTCTAACTTACGGCGATCCTTATTTTAGGATTTATTTAAATAAAATAAATAAAATATTTTCACCCTGCTTTTCTCCTTAAGAAAGATCCAAGGCAACTTACATCATTAGAAAACAATACTAAAAGCTAAAAACAGGAAGTATACAAATACAGTGATGCCTCGCTTAACGATTACCTCGTTAAACAACGAATCCGCTTTATGATGTTTTTTGCGATCGAAAAACGATGTTCCTATGGGCTTTTTTCATTTGACGATGATCAGTTCCCTGCTTCGGGAACCGATTGTTTGCTTAACGATGATTTTAAAACAGCTGATCGGTGGGTCACAAAATGGCCGCCCACTGTGCAAAATGGCTCCCCGCTGTTTTCAGCACTGATTGCTCACTTTACAGGCATCGGAAAATGGCCGCCCTGTGCAGGATCTTCAGTGGATGATGAGGTATTTCACTCATTAGAATGCATTAACCAGTTTCTAATGCATTCTAATGGATTTTTAAATTTCGCTTGACGACGATTTCACTTAACAACGATTTGAGCTGAACGGATTATCGTTGTCAAGTGAGGCACCACTGACTAAAAAGGGATCAGACCACCACTAAAAGAAAGCAAAAGTAACACCAGCAGTGTACTCAAACCAGTAAGGCATAACTGTCCATTTCAGAACCCCACTCCGGCAGCTAGTTACTGCCTGAAGAGAAAGCTCTTGCCTGCTTGCGGGAGGACATCAAAGATGGGGCCCGTCTGGCCTCCCGTGGGAGGGAGTTCCAAAGTTTGGGAACATCATCAGAGAAGGCCCTCTATTTTGCACCTGTGAAGGGGTGGTGGGACTAAGAGAAAGGTCTCTCCTGATGATCTTCACATCCTTAAAGGGTTTTCCAGATAGAAAATACTTAGGTTTACCATTTCCTTCCTCTGAGGGCAATCTGAGCCTGTGCAGTTCGTCCATGGTCACACTGGCTGGGTTCTATTCGCAGAGGACACCGTGGGGAATCAAACTCCCAACCTCTAGCTCCTCAGCCAAATACGTAAACCACTGAGCTATCCAGCCAGTAAAGGTCCATTCTATTTACTGCCATGTAAAAGCGGTACAGGTGGAGAGTCCTAAGAATGGAGACTATGAATGTCTTCAGCAAACAGGATGTAATATTTTCTGAGTGGCAGTATTACTAGATGCTTTGAATTACAAAGACAGGCTACATACAGTATTAAGGCCAAGAGGAACAATTGGTTTGAACTTGCACTTATCTTGTAGTTTTGCTTTTGTTTTTGCCAGGTTCAAATCAGGTCTTTGCCTTGTTGACGATTCTGTTACAGCTTTTCACAACCTAGTGCCTTCCAGGTGGGTTGCTGGGGATGATAGGGCTTGTGGTTCTGTACATCTGGAACACACTGCTTGTGAAATATTATATTTGTAACATTTTCCTCTGCAGTAATGCAGTAATTATAATCACTGTTTCAGTTCCATTGCCAGAATTTGTTAGTAGATAAGATCTTTTCTGATTAGAAATAGTTGAATTTGTCAATTTTATTTATTTTATTCTTTTAATAAAGCTCAGTTGGTTTCTATCCCATTTCTGTATTATTTTGCAAATTTGTCCCCCCCCCCCCCCTAAATTTATATGAAGAGTCATGTATTTATGTGCATTAAAAGGTACAGAGTTCTGGATGTACTTTTGAAATGGTGAGCATCACTGCAGGCAGTTTTCACAACAAAAATACCTTATGTACGCTTTTCTGTACAGAAACCGAAATAATTGCACTTATTTCACAACAACAACAACTTTTCTGTAGTATGCACATGTTGCTAAGCACAGACCTCAGTAGCAAACTTCAGAGAAACTTCAACATTAAGATACAAATGTGTTCTGTTTCAAGCAGAGTAACACAGTGAGAGCAGCTCCAAATGAGCATGTGAACCCGATTTCACCCGTCCCTAGTTCTGGCTTGTTAGTTCCTTAAGTCACTGTGGTTTGTTATATATAGCAATTAACTCTATCTATGCCAGAATGCTGAGAATGTCTGGATGTTCACTAAAGTATGAAAAAGTATGAAAAAGAAGGTATAGATTGGATATTAGTATGCTATGATTTCCCCTCTCCCTCACAAATCCCCTTCCCTCACAAACCCTAACCCCCCTGTTCCTATGTCACCCTTTATGTAAAAAATAAAATAAAATTATATATAGAAACTAAAGTATGAAAAAGTAAGGGCTGGTTAGGTATAAAAATGGACAACTTTATGTCTTAAGCTGTGAACTCAAGTACGGTTTTTCTAGAAACCGGGCAGAACCAAATTGTAACGGTAGCCTAGGGTATAGTAGTCTTCCCATACACAAAGCAAGGATGCATTGGCTACTTAATGCAAGTCTGTCCAGACACAGCAGTGACAAAGAACATGAATGCAAGGCAGTTCTAACACTCATATATTTTATTAATGTTAATGCAGTGCAATTAATCTCCTGTCCATATGGCAGGTGGTGTTTTCGCTAAGAGAATAATCTAAGCTATAGGCTGTGTGGAAGGCGGGATATAACAGAGATTCAGGTCATCGGCTCTGAGGTCATCATAAACAGAAACAAGGGACTTGAACCTTTATTTTCCACTAACCCTCGCAGATCTATAGCCTTTGCTGCTGAGGCTTTGTCTTTAAATTTGTGAGCTATTTTCAGCTTATTGAATTAAGCACTTCTTTCAGAAATGCAGTTTCTTGTTGTGAAGTGGGGCGGGGTGGTCTGAAACAAAAATGGTAATCCAGTTGTTGAGTTACAAAGAGAGATAGAGAAAGAGAGAATTAATATCTCTTGGAGTTCAGTGTAGTTAAGAAAACATAGACGGGGGGGGGGGGGAGAGAGAGAACAAAATATCTAGAATACAGTATAGCCATGAAGAATTACCCAGGTATCTAGGATGGCTGCTTGTGCAATTTACATATGTCTTTCTTCCCCCCCCAACACAGGAAATGACTACCACATTTGCTTAACTATTTATTAGGTTACCTCAGCATAGTGCCATAACTGAAAACTAAACATTAGAGATCCTGAATAAATCTTTCCCTGTACCTGACACTTTTTGTGTGCCACCTGTTATTACAAAGATTTCCAATGCCCTTGGAGGGGGGGAGAACGAAGAAGAAGAAGCAGCTCTTTTCTCTCTTTCTAAGACTCCAGTAATGCAGTCGTTGGCACAGACCACAGCAAAGTGTTCTAGCTTTGGTCTGTGATGGATAGATACACATGTTCTGGCCGGGTTCCATGAGTGTCTCTGTGAGGATAAGATTTAGGAGAAACCTATCTAATTCACTCAGCCAAGGGTGTGTTTTCTTGGCTGAAGATTATCGAGATAAAAAAAAAACTAGCAAAAATTCCAAATGCTGTAGTTTTCTGGAACATTGTTATGTTTTAATTCGTGTAAAGTTGACGTATCACAAGCTAAGATTAATTCTTACATGTTTTCTTAATCTCTTGAAGGGAGCTAATTAGATACAGCCTTGGATTTCAGTGGTAAGGCTGCATGAAACCATGAGAATGAACCCGAACCATCTTTCCTCAAGAACATAAGGAGGTTCCTGACACGTTGGCTACAAACATGAGCTGAATTATATTTGCTGTCTTTAGTCCCTAAGGGTTATATTCGCAGGTGACTTAATGACTTCAGGCATGCCCTATCTGAGAGATAAGCAGATATGATTCACAGCAGTCAGGTCGTTCATCTTTTGAGATAGCAAGCACCCACAGGCCACAGTGAATGGAGATAAAGATACTGTACATCAGCAGCAGCAGTAGTAGTTCAAGGTTGCGCTTCTCTGCCTCCTGCCCTGACCTAGCTATCATTTGTGGTCTGATTATTCAGCTACATATTTGCATTTTTTCAGAGTGAAATGCTTTAATGGCAGATAATTTAAAATTAGTGCATTTTTTCAGTGTTTACTTGTGACTTGCCCATTTGACTGAGGTTTGTGTGTGTTAAATAAAGCAACCAAAAGTGATTGTTGTGCAGCTAAGGCTGGTGGTCTCTGGCACAGAGAGCCTCCACACAGACATGCCTTCATTCCTCTCTCTTGCTCAACTACAAAAGTTTATAAACAGAACTTGATCTTGCCCAGAAACACTGGAACAGACATGGGAGGCTCTATGGCTTTTTGAGATGACTGAGTTGTAGTGAAGTATTTTTAGCCTGCCTGTCTGCAAACAAAAGGAAATAATGGTCAAAGCTTGGGCTTTGCTCTAAAGGAGAAGCTCATCTTCCTTGTGGTATGCTTCACAGTGTGTGTTGTGGTTTACATATGTGGCACGTGGAAAGTTCCGTGGTGGTGGTTTTCCCCCCCTCTCTCCCCCCTCCCCCTTCTTTATTTTAACAGCTTGGACTATTTTTGCTTTGACTCAGCAGTTCTGTAGAGTACAGACTGTGCTACCATGTATCTAGGAAAAGAGAAGTTTAGACAATGGGAAAGATAAAAAGCCAGTATCCTGCATTCTCGAAAGGGGATTAGAAGGCAGCAGCACTTTTCCTCATCAGACTTTTTGTTTGTTTGATAAATCAAGGCCTTCTGTGTGCACAACTTATATCTGATATCTTTAAAACCTTTCCCACCCATTTCCTTCAGAAGAAGAGAAATTGCAAAGTGGAAGCATCCACCGTTATCAAGAAGGAGAGGAAAAGAAAGAGATTCACTGTGAAGGGTGGGTGTCTAGGTGTTTTCTGAATATTTTGGATTTCTGTTCTGGTAATTGGCCCTGCTGGCTGCTGGTTCTGTGTGAAGTCACAATCTAAAACATCTGGGGACCTTTCTAGAGTAGTCAAGCATTAATAGCTAATATAATCATGCATGCAACTCTCAGAGGATACTGGCCATTGTTCTGACACCTCTATATTCCTGTTTATATATATATATATATATATATATATATATATATATATATATATATATATATATATATATATATATATATATATATATATATATATATATATATATATATATATATATATATATATATATATATATATATATATAAAACAGGAATATAGAGGTGTCAGAACAATGGCCAGTATTCTCTGAGAGTTGCATGCACACGCCAAATATGAAAAAGGAACTACTGGAGCTGGCACTCTTTCTACACCAGCAGAGCCCCCACAAGAGAATACTGACCTGTATTCCTGAAGTACAGTACAGAGGCTCTTCTGATGCAAAAACTAAGCCACATTTGAATATAAACCCTTATAAACAGCCAGGTCTCGTACTGTCATTGATCACACTGGCGGTTATGTTAACTAAACTGACAGAATTTCTCCCTGTTCTCAAAAAGTCACTACTTTATTCTCCCCAGCCTCAAAAGAAGTTAATATGGCACTTCTGCACAGAACTTACAAGTAAATATGTTTATAGTTGGGTTTTCGGACTACAGCTCCCAAAATTCCCAGGCAGCCTGAGGAATTCTGGGAGTTTTATTCCAGCAATGCAAATATAAACACTCCTGCTCACAATGAACCATTTACTTGTAGTAATCTCTCTTTTTTTGCAGTATCTAAGGCCTAGCTAAGTTGTTTTGCCATTGCAGTTTAACAAGGGATAGCATCACTCCTCTTGCAGTCTATCTGCACATTTTAGCTGCACATGGTTTAGATACTGTTTCTTGCTGTGTTCATGTTATGTTGTGGGTACAGTATTAAGGTGATTAATAAAAATCTCCTGTAGGTAGACAGGAGAACTGTGTTATGTATGACAAGCAAGCAACTTTCATTACAATCAGATGTTTTAAGTACAGACTTTTGAGAAACTGGAAAATAAAGAGTTACTTGTAAAACATTATAGCAACAACTAACTAACAAGGAGACCTTGAAACTTTTACTGTATGTAGGTAACTTGATTTTAAAAGTTCGTTTCCAGACTCCCACCACCACCACCGCAGCAGCACTAGATAAGCAGGAATTACATGGTTCAAAGTCTTTCTCTGCCATCCTGTTCCTCACCCTGCCCTCCATGTAATGGATTACACCATCTTTTGCATGTCTTGCACTTTCTCACTCTGATACAGTACTGTTTTTAAGGAGGGCAGCAGTAGCAGCAGCAGCAGCACCACCACCACCACCACCAACAACAACAACAACAACAACAACAACAACAACAATGGCATGGCGGGGGCTGCTATACAGTCTCTCCAATTGTGTGCTGGATGTTTATGCGGCTGCTTCTCCCCTCCTCCCCCCCCCTTCAGAGTTGCAAAAGACCTCTGGCCTACATTGCAGTTGCACAAAGCTAGTAACTTGTTTTACTTGCAGCTAAAAGCTGTATAGAAAAAGAGTAAGGGGGGGGATCTTGCTGACTGGTTGTCCTTTTAAAAAAGAAAGCCCATATACATGTATGCTAAACTTGGTGAAGGTTCTGCTTTTCCATTTTCCATCTGTCACAAACACTGAGCAGCATTTACTAAGCTAATATTAACTTCTTCTTTTTTTAAGTGTCACCAGTCTCCTTTTTGTGACTTCCTTTGAGGTCTTTTGTCGCTGTCAGCCTCAAGACAGCACAACAGTAACTGCTGGTGCCAAGGAGTTAAGTTTTTCCTCTTCTGATGCCTTTAATTTAGCTTACACAATAATCTGGTTTGCTTTAACCATTTCTTGTGGCTGGCTAAATGAAAAGGTTTCACAAATTGCGATCTTCGATTCAGAAAGCTGCAATTCAGGGTTCCAGCTCAAGCGCTTTGGATTGACTTGCCTTTGCAAATATTTGTGTGAAAAGAGACAAGGCCTAATACAGATGGCTGTCTCTCAAACATCACTCCTGCCATTTAAAAAATAAAAATAAAAATCTTGATGATGAATCGCTTCTCAGCCTCTTGGGCTAAAATCTTGTATAGTAGAATGATGAGGGCGATGATGACGATGATGCCTTAAGGTCCAACAGATTTGACAGAAAAGGGGGAGGAAATAGCATCCCAACCTTCTGTTAGGACTAGCTCTAGACATTTTCCTGGTTGAGGGAAGAGAAAATTTGTGCTATCCTCTCTCTTCCCAAAGCCTGTTAGAGCAACAGTGAATTTTATGTGTAAATGTTAGCAGGACTGTATCGTTTCCTGCGCTGTAGGGGAACAGGGTAGTTCAGGAATGCCTGGAGACACATATGGCATACACAGTTCCATTCACCAACACCTCTGTTGGGAGATGTGGCCCCCTGCTTACATTATCTGCCAGCTGAGGTGGGTGTATCACTCTTTATAATAGTAGGACTGATCTTGCCTACAAAACCTGCTGTCCAGATCCACTTCTGAGCATGGTCTTCTGAAGACAGTCTTTAATAAGACTCTTGGTAAATGGTAACCAAAATGCCTGCCTTTGCAGGACGATAACATATACATAGAACACGGACATGTATATCATACTCCAGTGGAGTATGCATGATGGAAACCAAACCACCCATTGTCCGTGCATAGTGAGCATGTTCACTCATTATTGCAGCACCACCACCAAATGCAATCAGCCATTACTCTGAGAGAAAGCAAAGCCACCAGTCAGGATCATTGTGGGTTAGACTAGCATCTTGCTCCCAACTGGGCCCAGCCATTAAGGATCTCTTTACACTCTGAAATCTGTTCATTGGTCTTGATAGAGTGGGACAGTGTTAGGGGTGTGACACTATGCTGGGAGTGTATGTATCTGTGTTTCATATAGTGAACTAATGTCACTGTATAAAATATTGAAGTGACATGCACCAGTTTGCCCAAGGCCACACAATCTGTCTCTTTTCCTACAAGGCAAGATGGGGAATCAAATTCCCAACCTCTGGCTCCACAGCCAGATACCTAACTCAATTGAGCTATCCTAGATGTAGCAAAAGGCTTACACTTCTGGACCTATAAGAAGAGGCGTAGAAGTAAACTAGCTCTGTAGGTACTATGTAGGTACAAATATTATGCCAAGTGCTTCACAGCACCATCTAAACACTCTGTTGGGTTTTCTCAACTCAGAATATGGTATTTCTTCCTGTGGCATGCAGCAGATCAGTTTTGACTAGTTCAGCCTAAATATACAAATTTAGGATGAAGTTAGTAGAATTTGGTCAGACAGTATTGTCTTTGGCCTTTAATATCTATGTGATATAAGCCTCTCCTTTACATTGACATAAACTGTTGGTGTAAAGGAGACTTTTATGCTACAAAGATTGGTGTTGTCTACATACTGGCTGCAAGTATATATACCAATGCTGCAATAAAAGTCCAAGATATTTTCACAAGAAGGAGCCCAGAGGTATCTCTTGGCTAAGTAGATCTGGGCACTTGGACTAATGCTGTGAGTATATTCCATAGCAAAAATGGATGCAAAAGGAAGAGAATGTACAGTATAACCAGTGCTTTGAATAACAGATTGGCTGAAGTCCAATGGCACTGCTACAGAAAAGATGTAACTTTTGGAGGTGAATTAAGAAAGTTAAGAAATTTCCAGAAACATTGTCTGTTACATACTGAGTTGCATGACTCAGTGTACAACAGATATTGTCTATGGAAATTTCTTAAATTGAGACAATTTGTCTCCAAAAGTCATGTCTTTTCTGTAGAAGTGCAACAGGATTTCATCCATTATCTGTTTCTATAAATTTTAAAGGACTTTACTGACTGGAATAGTGTTGGTGGAGCTGCACAGCAGGTGTATGGTTGGTAGCATCATTAGCCATGGATGATTATCTTTTAATTTCCTCTCTCACACATCAGAATCGAAGGCTCCCTAGGGAAACCATTGGGAATTTCAGGAAAGTGGGGGGAGCTTTTAAAACCCAACTTCACCACCAAGTGGTCCTGATTGTCGACTTTTGACCCTGGAGTTGTGAAACAGGATTCCAGCCACTGTGCATACAGATTCGGATATCTGAAGCATTTTCAGATTTTTCTGTTTGCTTCCCACACCTAAGAACAGTCTTGGTATCAAATGGTATTTACTGTATATAAAACAATTTGAAAGGATAGGTGTTATTGCCATGTTTGAGACATGCTGTATGAGTGAGGTCATTTATTGAGTGTATATTGTGTTGCCTACAATATATTTTATAAAGACCTCCACAGCATACTGATATGTTCAGTCTTTTCCCATTCTCATTTCTAATTCCCATTTTTCCAACCTTCAGAAAAGTTTTGAAATAACATGGAATGACCTAAGAAAGTATGGTACAATTTTTTCCTATAAATCTAAATCTTGAGCAGTCAGGAGGAAACAGCAGTGAACAAATACATGTTGTGGAAAATGTATATTTTGAACAATTATAATAATAAATACGAGACTGTCTTTATTTATTTTTCCACCTCACAAGAAAGTTTCCAACCACACTAAGAAAGCATAACTGAGAGTAGGTCTGGTGAGTTACCACATAAAGACTATCTGAAATTTGTTTGGGCGTTTCTTTCAGTTCCTGTCAAAATCTGTTCTGAAATATATGGGGGGTGGGGTCGGGTGATTCAGAACTTCAAAGATGGTATCATTTATTGGATTATCGTGCTCATGCAATTGTTTATTAGCCAGTACTCCTGTCCTAAGTATATTGATTTAATTTAATGACTTTTTTTTCAAAGAGGAATCCTTAGGATGGTAGCATCAAAGGAGGCTGTAAAAAACAGCATCCCGGGTATTGTATATCTCAATTTCTGTGGGTGTATCAAAGTGACAGCTGCCTGTACTCCAGAGCTGTACAACTCACATTTCTTCAAGAAGTGTATTGTCAAGGCAGCTCCAGTATTATATTAATTGCAGAAATGTGTTTTTGCCACATTTTTGCCTAGTGGTTTTTCTTTTAACCCAATTATTCCACTGTGTCCCGATGTAGTTTTCCTCTTCTGTGTTACTTACATTCCTTTTCTATTGTCTACTTATTTCTGCTCCACATAGCATGTGCTTTCCCCCCCCCACTCGCCCATTTGAGCTTCTGCTTTTTTTTTCATTTCCTTCAGTATTCTCCCCCCCCCCTTTATTTCTGCTCCAGTGCCTGCTTTCTTTTTATTTTTTGTCCTCTGTATGGTTTGTGGTAACATCATACAAAGCTTTCCACCTCTCTTCAATTTATACATTACATGGTAGAGAGCAGGGTGTAATTTTGTGTAGATATAATGCAGAAACCTTACCAGTTTTGATGAGTGCACTTGCATGTGTATATTACATTTTTACTTGTACATTTTCAATTTTTAAATTTATAGCGAGTCTAATAAAAGTAATGTGTATAATTATCCTGAGGAACTTTCATAAGCACACTGAAGTATTCCAGGCAGAACATTCACCAACACCATTGTATAGATGTGTCTCCTGAACAAGGAGAAGTAACACAAAAGGCAGGGTAGATGTTCTGGCCTATCTGTTGTTGACTCACTTCCAGTTATGGCAACTCATTTTGATGGGCTGGGCAGATGGGATGGCTCAGCTGCACCTACTGGCAACTGAAATTGATATCATTCATGAGTGCTGGATGGTAATGTGATGAACCAGAGGCAGAAGAAAGTTGGGGGTGGTGAGTCCTAGTATGAACACCAGAGAAGGCATGAAGCCAAAATAAAGGATCAAAAGTGTCCCTAGGAGATTGCACCTGGCAAGGGGAAGAGAGAAGAGCCCAGAGAGAAAAAATGTAGGATTGGTGTTTAGGGAAGCCAACCTCAGACTAAGACTATGGCTAAGACTTAGAGGAGAGCAAGAACTTACTCCCAAGAATCCCTCAGGTCTGGATGTGGTGATGGTGGTGGTTCTTGAAAATATAGCTGAAAGAGGGCAACATCTGTAAGCCCTGCCCTGGACAGAACAAGAAGAGCACTTGAGAGTAAGAAGTTGTATATAAACCCCGAATACGTTATGTGTGGACTCTGCAGTCTGTGAGGAAAAGCAGGGCTAAGAAGAGAGAACAATGAAATACTAAAGATGCATTGTAAGTAAGGACTGAAAAGAAAAGAGATTTACACACAAAATACAATGCAGTAGAGCCCCAGAGATTTCACATGGACAATAACATGTGAGTACCAAAACATTTGCAACTGCAACAGTTTTCTGAGAGAAAGGTTGCATTTTCTGACAGAATTGCAAGGGTGCCAATATTTTTGGCCATGACTGTAGAACATTAGTGATAAATATACTCCAATGCAGACCAAAGAACTGATTAGTTCTACAAGCTTACAACAATCATATATAAATTAATATTAGAGAGCAACATGTTGTGCTGCTGGTATCATACTTCATTTTACAAAGACTCACAAGCTGTTTTGTTAAATCTTTATTTCAAACCAAAAAGCAAATAAATTATTCACATTAGGGTTAACATACTTATGTAATCGTTTGTGATTTTTGAAATGAACGTTGAAAAGACAGACATCAACAGCATAGTGATTATGCCCCTGCTTCAGGATACCCCCAAAAATCTCTCAGTGCTCTAGTTTTGAAGAACATGTAAGCTTTATTCCCCTCAAGAAGTAGAATACAAACCTCAGTTTCTCCTCCAATTGGTCTTTATAGATAGTTTAAAAATCGTTTTTATTTTCTAAGTGTACAATGTCAAAATGGGAAATAATTGGGCACCAAAGATATTCAGGCTAAGAAGAACTGCAATCATCTCCAGCTGTTCTTAGCTTAAGACAACTGTTCTTGAACTCATAGCAAATGTAGAAGAACTACACCTCAGCAAAGCATCCAATAATTATGTTAAAAATGGAATGAGATCATAAACAACAACAAAAAGATAAGCAAGTGTCATATTAGGACACTGGAATATCCTGCTCTATCTTCCTTAAAGAAGAATTCATGAGTCAATAAAATTTAGTACAGTGTATATACAGAAACAGTATACTTGCTACATAATAAACCACTAATCCTTAATCATGTTGTAATTACTTCTCCTTTATAGAACTTCAATTTGTTCTTACATCCAGCCTAAATCTCATCCTTTCCCAAATTTA
Source organism: Pogona vitticeps (assembly GCF_051106095.1). NCBI lineage: Eukaryota > Metazoa > Chordata > Lepidosauria > Squamata > Agamidae > Pogona > Pogona vitticeps. The sequence goes on along the minus strand of NC_135783.1, from coordinate 96,426,718 downwards.
AGGGTGGGATACTTAAGAGCTGTCTGTTCACCTGCAAGCAATGTTTGATTGCCTCTCTTTTCCTAACTGTAGTTCATTTCTTTGATTTGTGTTGTAACAACACAAAAAAAAAGTCAAATCTGATACAATCCCACACAGAAACCCCAAAATGCACTGGCCAAAATTATTGGCACCCTGTCTAAATTGTAAGAAATAATTGCTTTTCAAGCATGTGATGCTCTTTTAATTTGTATTTACACACCTGTCGCAAGTAAGAGGTGTGGGCAGTATAGTAGTCACACTTGCAGCCAGTTAAGATGGAGAAATGTTGACTCATCCTTTGTATTGTGTGTGACACTGAGCAAGGAGAAAACAATGAAATGTAAAGAGTTGTCTGTGGATCTGAGATAAAAAATTGTGGAAAAACACCAACCATCTCAAGGCTACAAGTCCATCTCCAGAGATCTTAATGTTCCTGTGTCGACTGTATGCAACATCATCAAGAGGTTTATAGCCCATGGCTCTGTAGCTAACCTCCCTGGACGTGGACGGAAGAGCAAAATTCCTGAAAAATTACAATGAAGGGTTGTTTGAATGGTGGATACAGAGGCTAGATTAACCGTCACTTTCTGAATGAAAAGAAACACTATGGTAGGAGACCCAGGAGGATACCACTGCTGACACAAAAGCATAAAAAAAGCAAGATTGGAGTATGCCAAAACATCTGTGACAAAAAGACAATCCTTCTGGGAGAACGTATTGTGGACAGATGAGACAAAAGTTGAGCTTTTTGGTCAAGGACATCATTGCACTGTTTACAGAAAAAGAAATGAAGCATTCAAAGAAAACATGGTCTCTACAGTCAAACATGGTGGAGGTTCAAAGATGTTTGGGGGTTGCTTTGCTGCTTCTGGCACAGGATGCCTTGACTGTGTGAATAGTATCATGAAATCTGATGATTACCAAAGAATTTGGGGGTGCAATGTAGTGGCCAGTGTCAGAAAGCTGCATCTCCACCAGACGTCATGGTCTTGCAGCAGGACAATGACCCAAAACGCACTTCAAAAAGCACTCAGAAATGGTTACAAACAAAGCACTGGAGATTTCTGAAATGGCCAGCAATGAGTCCAGCTCTGAATCCCATAGAACACCTGTGGAGAGGTCTCAAAACAGCAGTTGGGAGAAGGCATCCTTCAAATCTGAAGGCCCTGAAACAGTTTGCAAAAGAAGAGTGGTCCAAAATTCCAGTAGAGAGGTGTAAGAAACTAATTCATGGTTACAGGAAGCAATTTATTTCAGTTATTTTTTCCAAAGGGGTGCTACCAAATATTACGTTAAGGGTGCCAATAATTTTGGCCAGTGCATTTCTGGGTTTCCGTGTGGGATTGTATCAGATTTGACTTTTCTTCTCTGTTGGTTTGTGTTGTTCCAATGCAAACCGAGGAAATTAAAATGTGAGTACCAAAATATTTGCAATTGCAACAGTTTTCTGAGAGAAGGGTTGCATTTTCTGACAGAATTGCAAGGGTGCCAGTATTTTTGGCCATGACTGTAGATGTGTTACTGATGTATTTTAAACTTTTCCTCTCCCACCTGCTAATCAGATTCCTGACTGTTCTCTCATTTTCCAATAGATATACCTGCCTACCTATATGCCTGTGCACCCCCATGAATACATGCATACATAAAGAGCGACTCACACTTATAGAAGCATTCATTTTCTCCCTTCACTTTGGATTTTTTTTCTACTGGATTTATGTCATACTGTTTTCCTTTGCATCTTGTAATATTTCACATTTATACAGCACCCATTAAGTACTCAACAATCAGTGTCCCAAGAGAGTTAGGCATCCTTAAGTCCTTTCATTTTAAGCGCATGTGCTTTGTTGGATTGTGAGCAGCGCATTTTACATGTGCAGAATAGCTGTGCAATTGCCAACATTCTGTTGCACATGGGAAGAGCTGACTCAACACCTTTTAGTGCCTGAGGCTGAGCAGCAAAAGGCAGTTGTCGCCCCTCCCCCCCCACACAAAGTAAGTGCTCATAGTTCCATATGCCAATTGAGTTATTTTGGCACTCGGAATAGAAAACCTCACAAATGCTTTACCCTGTTCTTGACAGTAAAAGTGCAGTTATTATAAATTAAGTAGCAAACCATATGTTGACCTTTCATGACATCCAAAATCTGATACACAGCAACATCAGCTGCCTTACTGTGCGTAATGGTAGGAATGGGCCTGCACATGGAATCTAAGGTTGGAGGAAGGCTTGTGACAAGTTGCTTGCCTAAGGCCACCTAGTGTGATGAGTTTTGAACTGTAGACTACAGCTCACCCTTTTGATTGCTAGAATTCATTACATTTTGGTTCAGGAGACTAAAGCTCTCTGCATTATTACAACACTTTAACTGACATTCATATGGTATGGAAACAGCATTGGTTGCTGAGGGAGACCGACAGGAGTAAAACGTCTCTGTTGGTTCTTCTCGATATCTCAGCCACCTTCGATATTTTGAACCATGGTATCCTCCTGGGGAGGCTCTCTGAGTTGGGAATTGGTGGTCTGGTGCTTGCGTGGCTCCAGTCCTGCTTGGAGGATCATCCTCAGAGAGTACAGCTTAGGAAGAGTGTATTGGCCCCATGGAGTCTCAATTGTGGGGTTTCGCAGAGCTCGATTATCTCCCCATTGTTGTTTAATATCTATATGAGGCCGCTGGGTGTAGGACTTTGTGTCATCAGTACGCTGATGACACCTAACTCTACATCTCCTTTTCCCCCAACAACAGTGGATGCCATTTCGTCCCTTCAGCGCTGCATGGAGGCCGTATTGAAATGGATGCAGGCGAATGGACTGAGGCTGAACCTGGACAAGACGGAGGTCCTGAGGGTGGGTGGCCCCGCCATCTGTGGTTTGGGAAACTCCCTCACATTTGGGGGAGTTACTCTCACCACAAAGAGTGAGGTTCGCAGCTTGGGGGTCCATCTGGATCCGGCGCTCACCATGGAAACCTAGGTAGCGTCAGTGTTCTGCACTGCCTACTTACATATTTGTCAGATTGTCCAGCTGCGTCCCTATCTTGATGGTGGGGCGCTCACCATTCTGGTTCATGGGCTTGTAGTCTCGAAGTTAGACTACTGTAATGTGCTCTACGTGAGGCTACCTTTGAGATTGATGTGGAAATTTCAAATGGTGCAGATACAGCAGCCAGAATTCTCACCGGGGTGAGAAAACACCAGCATATCTCCCCCACTCTGGCTGCCCTGCATTGGCTGCCCATTCATTTCCGCATTGATTAAAGTATTAATGATGACTTATAAAGTATTAATGATGATTTATAAAGCCCTAAACGGTTTAGGACCTCAATATCTAGAGCACTGGTTCTTAACCTTGGGTTACTCAGGAGTTTTGGACTGCAACTCCCAGAAGCCTTCACCACCAGCTGTGCTGACTGGGGTTTCTGGGAGTTGCAGTTCAAAAACATCTGAGTAACAAAGGTTAAGAACCACTGACCTAGAGGAATGCCTTCTCCCACCTAGATCTACCCGAATCACTCATTCTAGCCAGGATGGGCAACTGAGGGCCTAACACTGAGGGAGGCCTGGAGAGAAAGAACAAGAAACCAGGCCTTCTCAGCAGTGGCCCCTCGCCTCTGGAACAATCTATCCCCAGACATTTGTCTGGCTCCCTCACTGGGTGTTTTTAAGAGCAAACTTGAGACGTGTCTCTTTAGGCAGGCCTTCCCTCCTGTCATTACTTAATTTATTCTTGCCATCTTGAATTATATTAGTGCTGTTGTTTTATTTTATACCTTTATTATTTTATGAATTGCTGTTAGCCACCCAGAGTAGACTTAGCCGTCCAGGGTAGACTTCGGTCTAGATGGGCGGGATATAAAATAAATAAATAAATATGTTTCATTCTGTTATGTTTGAATGGTGCTGCAAACAGTAGTTTTCATGGACATCACCATCGAAAAGTTGCAGAGTTGTTATTTATTATGGATTAAATCACTAAGCTTCAGAATTAGTAAAGTGAACGAATTTTTAAAAATGTACATTTACCTGTTCTGGGTTTTGATTGCCCTGATCAGAGAAATAATGTGGATGTATGTTTTGCTAATTCTGAAATGTCAGGATTTAGCTTTACAGTCAGTAATATTATTGGTAAATGGTGGATTGCAACAGAACTCCCATTATCTAAGTGATCTTTTTGAGTTTTGTCTTGCCCTCCATCTGTACATGGTATCAGTTTGAGACTATGTACACAGCTTCCATATTCCCAGAGCAGACCAGCTTAGTGTGGCTGTCATATGACCCCATGTATGACTCTGAACTTGAAGTAAGTCACATGCCCATCCATATATCTCATAGCTACTCATGTTTTGTAGATGTAATCCAACAAAGTAATCTATGCTGTGTCTTCCCCAAAGCCACGAGAGGCATTGATCTTGCCTACAAGGTGTGCTACCAAACACCACCCGTAATTTGTCCCCCAGAAAGAAAGAGTTGCAGAGCACAAATGTGCTGACAGAGCTCAGTTGCTTTTGGTCACTCACGGTCATTACTATCACAATAACATGCCTAATAACAGGCTTTGTTATGATGCTGTCTTTCTTATTGGTATAAATTATGAGTCCTGTGCATAAGGAAGGGATGGGAAATCCTCTTGGTTTACATCCTGCACTTTTCAGTCCCTCGAAGAATCCACACTTTGTCATTTATGGCAAGGTTGTCCTTTCCACGTAGACAAGGAAGAGTTGTATCCTTGGACTCTGAAGAGCAGGGATCCAGACACATGTTACTTACTTAGTGACTTGCTTATTTTTATTCGTAAACTAGTAAAATGCCTGTCATTGTGAGAGAAAAAGAGAGAGAGAGAGAGATTTAAAAAGACCTTGTTTTGATAGATTCAAGGCTGTAGAGCAACTATGGCTAAGTTTATTCATGCTGCTAATGATGTTATGTAGTAAAGAGAGCCCTCCCCAGCTTGATGCCATCTAGGTGAATAGAACTAAGACTCGCAACAGAAGCCATGCTGGCAAGAGCTGATGGGGGTTGCCAAACTCATGTGGTAGGAAGAAGTTGGTATAAGAATATCATAGTGCATCCTTCATTATTTGGACTCTACATCGTATTTGCTCATTTATAGAGCTGTATTAGTTACAACGGGGAAGAAGAAGACTACTGCTTGACTGTGGTTTAGAAGCAGGGTGGTCAAGGAGGGAAAAAAGTTTCCTGCATTAATTGTGTATTTCCCCACAGAAACAGTGAACTGACTCTGTGATGCACCTGTGGTGCATGTACCATTTCTGAGATCCACAGGTATGCTGGGTGGAACACGAGAGGGGCAGAATCTCATTAGTAGTTACACCGGTGTAAATACAATGATGTAAATTACAGCTGCAAACTGCTTGTACTTAATGGGTTGCAATTTGTATCTGTCCTTCCATACCAGCTCATGTGACTGGCCCACAATGAGGGATGCAAGTGGTCACTTGTAAGCCAGCGGCAATTTGTTGTTAGAGGTTTATGCCATTGCGCTTATGTTGGCATAACTAACCAATAGTATTCTGGCCACTGTTTTCATAACAGTTACTAAGAACTCACTTTGCTTTACTCTCCATGTCCATGTCCTCCCGCAAGATGTGCCATCTCCCACTGACCCAGGAGAAGGATAATCCTACTGTCACAGATTATCCATCTCTGACCTTTTGACATGCTGGTAGGAACGTGGGGCATTCCATGGCCAGAATCCTATTAGCACTCACAGAGCATAACTTCTTGGTGAATAGAGCACTCAGCAGCTACTCTGGCACCTTGCAATTACGCAAACAGGAAATTGTCTCATTAAGAGCATTATGGCTTGCATGTGCACAAGGAGGTGGTGAACACCTTTTTGCTCAGCTGATGTAAAAAGACAAGTGTGTGCACAATGAGCCGTTGTACATGTGGAAAAAATAAATAGAAAATGGTAAATATAATAAAGGAGTACTTGAAAAGATACATTTTCCTTCTTGAGAAACATGGACATTTTTCCCCCTGCAATGCTCTTTAATATAATGATTGCAAGTTACCAAAGGCTGAGAACCACTGGACTTGGGGAGCTTTTACACCCCTTCCCCCCGTAGCATTCTTTGGGAGCCCAAATACCATATGCCACATCTGTATGTTGGTTATTACTGGGCCGTCAATTTCCAAGGCAGATGTGCAGTGGAATTTTGGCAAGAGGTTGCAGTCCTTTTCTTGCAGAAGTCCACAGCTTCAGTCATTCCCAGGCAGAGAAAGGAAACTCTGAAAATCAGGAGACTTGCCCCATACCATAGAAATCTGACAGGTTGATAAGCCAGTGATCTGGTTTTCTTGTGGGACAAATATATTTGTTTTCCTAAATACTTGCCCCAAGGAGACAATTTTTTTACCAGAGCTTAGTAAAGTTAGTTTTTAGATGTATAATTCCCAGAATCTCAGTGACCATACTGGATGGGGGCATATGTGGAGTTGTGCAAGTAAGTAGCTTTTCCAAGCCTTGATCATTCCACAATCTGAAGGAAAACTTTAGGCGTTTAAGAGAGGGACATTCATTTTTCTAAGGAAGAAAAATTAGATGCCAGCTACCCCAAGCTTGCCAAATTCTGGTGGTAGATGAATTTTGGAGGCCTCTCCTAGTTTATGACCTTTCAAGATTTTATTTCATACCGTTTTAGCTTCTCAGTAACCACTGTGTACTTTTGAGAGTGCATGAATCAAAATAATTTTAGCCTTTTGGCAGGTCAACTAGTCTATGTGAACCTGAAAGAAAGAAATGGATCACTTACTGTTTTACCCTTTTTGCTGGCCATTTTAAAAAAAATTTCTTTTTTTTTTTTGCTACAGTTGCAATCCAAATATGCACACTCCAGTTCTGTTTCCTGTAAGCAGAGCTACTGTGCTTTGTCACAATGAGCCTGAAAAATCATCCTCTTGCCCTACCGTAGCTCTGTTTCTTGTCATGTGTTATTGCAACCAACATCATATCAGATTAAAAGAACATCCTGATTCAGAGGGCAGAGAGCTAAAGAAAGATCTTTTGTGTTCACTAACTGAGACACCATATTGATGTGGTGAAGGAAGCCATACCATTGAGCCATTTCATTGCCTCCTAATGATCAACGATGCTTTCTTGCAACATAGATTTAATTTGGCATATGGTCAGCAACCCAGTATTTACAGGTATTTGACATGCAGATACTCACAGAGAAGGAACCGAACGAAACTGTTCCTTATAAATTGTATAGAAATGAAATTCATGAAACCTGCAGTGTAATGATGTATCCATGGGAAATTAGGTTGCATAATAATCTTTCCTTCTGGACTCCGAAACAATTTGGATTCCGAAACAATGAGCCTTCATGGAAGCCAGAAATGTTTTTTGTTACTCAGAATTGTCTTGGAAGATTCAGACTAAGTGTCTCCCCACCCTTTTTATTTTATCCCTGCCTTTTGTAAATATGGCGAACTACAAAAGCTTGCCTATTCCAAGACAAAAACGGTGTGACTGGAAGAGAGACTAGTATGCTTAACATAAACAAACACTCAGGGAGAAGAAGAGCATCCCGTCATGAACCAGAGTGCAGCATCCTTAAAGCAGTTGTTTTTGTTCAAGAGTCCTTTTGAAGCCAAGGAGGAGTCTTCCTTGAACACACATTACTTCAGTTAATAAAGATTTGCAGGAGCAAATTCTGTTCTTATAACAGTGATACTGTTGTGTTGCAGTCACTGCCCTGGAGTGGCTTGTACAAAAAGACGAATCAGGGAAACGTCCTGTAGATATGTGGGGAGCAAATATACTGGTTTTCTGCTTGATGCGTTACTAAGGTTTCGTCTCAGTGTTGGGGTGGAAATAAATGGTAAGAGAGGGTGCAGGAAACACACTATGCCAGACCTGGGCAAAAAGCGGCCCTCCAAATGTTGCTAAACTGCAACTCCCAGCAATCCTCACTATTGGCTGTGGGCTAGGATTGCTGGGAGTTGCAGTTCAGCAACATCTGGAGGGGCGCTTTTTGCCCAGGTCTGCGTGACTATGCTTACCCTAGAAAGGATGGTTGCCAGATGATCAGCAAAAGAAGATCCCTTCTCAATGGTGTCTGCAGATTGCCCCAAACATGGAGCAAGGGCTCATGCGCTTATATGCAAGGTTTTGCAGGAGGTGAAAACAGTGACTTTCTGTCCTTCCATCAGGCATTGGAAGCAGTGGCGAGAGAACAGCTTTTTCCTGCTTTTTTCCCCATCTCCAAAGCATGCAGTGAAGGGACAGAAAAGCTACCACCACCACCACAGGCACCATGTGCCTGCCAAGAGGACTTGGGAGAAGGGAGAGCTCTCTCCCCACTGTGCTTGTGCAGAAGTCAGAAACATTGAGAGCCAAAGTGCTCTGTGTAAATAGAGGACTAGGAGGGGAAGGCTTGTCAGTGACCACAAACCATCGCTAGCTACTACGTCAAGGCAATATATGTGGATTCCCGATAAGAATGGAAGTATGAGTGACTTGTTCATTCTCTCTCCACACTTCAAGTTCTCGTGTCATGGTGGGGCGATGCTGATCTGCTCCAAGGGAATTAGAGATGGGGAACATAGTTGTGGCTGTTGGAAAGAATGTTTCCCTTGCCATTGAGGACTGATGAGAACATGGCATAAAACTGGGGAAGATTCTGTCAAAATGCCTCTGAAAATACATTTGTGTAAATTTTGAAAGTAACTGCTTGCTACTTATTACACCTGAGCAACTTGGGTAATATTTATTATATCTAAAAAGTTACTGTATAATTACTAATTACATTGTTACCCAAAGTGTAACTATGTTACTTGTAACCAGTCCCTTCCAAATTCCGATACTGATTTTAGCTGTCCTTCAATTGACTGATTCATTTTTATCATATTTTGTGGCCTTGGAGGTTATGATCATTGGACATCATAGAACTGGACTACTACAGTAGTATACGGAGAGGGTTGAGTCATAGAGAATTTTACAAGTTCTGTTACACTTGCTATAACTACTGGAAAACACATTCTGCCTTTTGTGGTTAAGCAATCTCTCTCTCTCCCTCTCTCTCTCTCCCCTTCCCACTCCCTGTGCTCAATTTCAAAATAAGACCACATATTCACATTTTGAAGGCCATCTAGGAACTCTTGAGTTCTGCACACAGAACACTGATACCTTTTCTAAATGTCAGTAAGACTATGATGTCATTACCTCTTTTGAGTCTTTAGAGATACAATAGGTTTTAGATCTAAATTATTCAGTGACAAAAGAACTACTCCCCTCTTCCCAGGCATTGGCTCTTTCCCAAGTTTTTTTCCTGTCAGCAGTAGTTTTTGTTGCAGTGGATATAAGATTATTCTTAATTGGATATTTTGGGAGTAGTATATCTGGACAGAAGAAGCCCCTCCTTCATGAAAGAAATCCAGAGCTTTCCATGACAGTAAATCCCCTTTGCTTTAGGAAAAGTGTAAGTAACTTGGTGCTTCCAAAAGGTGTTGAAATGCATCTCCCATCATCCAACATAACTAATGGTGAGGGATGATGAGAGCTCCAGCCCTTCAGTGCCACCAGTTCCTCACTCCCCTACAAGGTAGAGATCACTTCTAGGTCATTATTTCCATTGTCAAACTGGTTTTACCCTCAAGACATTTATATGAATGTTCAACTGAAAACTATTTTCCTATAGCTTAAACTCATTGGATTGAGTTCTGCCTTGTGGGACAGGAGAATTCAAGTATTTGCCATCTTGTGCTTAAAGGCATTTCAGATATTTGGATACACCCTGACCATTTACTGTAAAGGCAAAGGTTTTCTTTCTTTTTTGTTTTTATTTAAAACTCTGGACTTAATTCAGAACTTTTCTACATGTAGAATATCTACACTACAGTGTGTGATATACAGTGGTGCCTCGCTTAACGATTTTAATTGGTTCCAAAAAAACATCGCTATGTGAAAACATTGTTAAGCGAAACACCATTTCCCATAGAGATGCATTGAAAACCGGATAATCCGTTCCAATTGGAACGGATTACCATCCTTAAGTGAAAATCCCCATAGGAAAAAATGTTAAGCGAAACCCATTGAAATGCATTGAAGCCTATTTCAATGGGGGGAAAAATTCACAAAAAATTCAAAAAGACTCAGAACAAAGCCAAATTAAGTTAACGAAGGTTTTATTAGGTGCACTAATGATTCCAAGCATTTTAAACATTTTTAAACATTTTAGAATATTTTAAAAATAGCAAAAACGGGGCTGTAAAAAAAAGTTAAGCGAAACAAGGGGACCTAAAACTGTCATCGTTAAGTGAAGCATGGTCCCAAAATCGTTAAGCGAAAATCGCCCATAGGGAAAATCGTTAAGTGAAGCACAAGATCACTCTGAAAAAGCCATCGTTAAGTGAATTTTTCGTTGTACGAAGCAATCGTTAAGCGAGGCACCACTGTAACTTTAACTATCATGGTTCCATCCTAAGGGATCCTGGGATTTGTAGTTTGATGGCAACTTAAAATTCTCTGTAAGTGACTTCTAGACTAGTGAATTATAGACTGTGCAAGTGCACTTGAATGCTCTCACAGAGAATATTAAAGTGTGTTTGTCAAACCATAATTCCATATGATGTAGACAGGACTGTTAAAAGTGGTATTGCGCTACTATACCTATGTTGGTAGGCAGTCAAAGATCGAAGGGAAAATGTATCAAGAAAATTCCCTAAATTGGGGTTGTGGGTGAAGATTGGAATAGATTAAGGGAAGAGTCTGCAAATGAGTGTTATCTGTCTCATCCTTATTTATGTCAAACAGTATTAAAATATCTTAAGAATTTATATACCACAATCATTAGTATTACTATTCAATCCGTATTTTAGCTTAAATCACCTCATATCACAACTGACTTGATGGGACATAATATATCAGAATTTTTAAAAAATTACCAAATAATTGTATAGGGTCAAAAAAGGTTGAGACTATTACAGGATATAAAAAATATTTTAAAAGTTATTAGGGAGTGCTATAAACTCTGTGAGGTGGTATATAAGCAGCACACTTTGCTTTTATTTTTTAAAAATGCAAGCATGAATCTTTGTTCGGCCAGAAAGGAGTTAAACATTCAGTTGGGTCCTGACTGACAGGCTCAAAAGTTCAGATTGCCCCCAGACCTGGCACTAGTCTCCCCTTTGAAATTTGTGTCAGGAGTCTGGTCTCAGAAATCCTGAGAGATTTTTACTGAAAGTACTCAGGCTGGGACAAACACAACTACTCTGTGCTTTTGTAATGCAGGAGAAATATTTAGAATATGCCTTACAAAATTGTTGCTAATTCTCTGGAGATACATGGCAAAATGTCCCCCTTTCTTTAGGACTGTCATTCCATTACTTTTTTAAAATCAAGCCTGGTTTTGTTTTTGTTTCTTACTCTTTAAAGAAAAATCTTTTGAATCTATTTCTGTGATCTTTAGTAACTGCCCTTTTGCCTTCCCTGCCCACAAAACCGCAAAAGTATACCTACTTTGTAAAGCTCTGCTGGCAAGCCAGTTCTTTGCATGCTCAGTCTTATAACAGCTGCTGTTTTTCTTATTTGAAAGCCCTTTTTTGAGGATCAATATTTCAGCGCTTGCAACCTGGATTCTTTCCAAATAAAAAAGCAGGTTGGTCCAAGAATTCTCTTTTAAGATAAGCAAGATTAGTCTTTTCAGTTTATATGAGCTATTTTAAATCTGGAGATGTTTTGAGTTGCCTGTTTCAGAATGGGGAGGATAAAGAAGCTTTATTTTTTTTAAAAAAAAAAGTCATAACTCTAAAACCCTTTGTCCAAGTTTTTCCACATTTAGCAAAGAGCAAGGGCAGACTGTCTGCTACAACTGTGCCAAATTGTTGCGGATCTGAAGCCCAGTTTAAAAGTTTTAATTGTTTGTTTGGGCTGCCCCGTTTTTAGAATTGCCTTATAGAATATTGATTTGTTCTGTCAGGACAAGATCATTTCTGTACTCTCATGTTACTCAGTTATATCGTCTTGAACACCAGTTTTTCAAAGGAGGAAAACAAATTCACATAGAAGACTTCTGCAATCTGTTGATGCAGATGAACCAGAAAGTGGAAGTAACTAGTTTTAAAACAAGTTGTTTGTAATTAAACTAGTTACTTACTAGTTTGTAAGTTACAAATTGTTTGTAATTAAATAAAAACAAGTTGCTTGTCATTTTCCCAGTGATGAAGTTATGGCTACATTACATTATTATTGTAACATAGCTAGGAACGTAGTGAATTCTGATTGAGTTCTTCATTCTCATGAATTGAGTCTGCCTTGAAGAGGCACCTCAGGGTGGAACATTGAGGCCCCATGTGGTTCCTCCCCTCTAAACAAGACAACTGCCATTTTTTATCTTTAGGGGCCCCGTAATTTGCACAAATCTAGCACCCTTTTCCTTCAAGGAATAAAGCACACATACATATAGGCATAGCAAGCACAGAATAACTGGCTGAATATTTTAAAAGAAACAGTCAATCAGTCCCTCCAGTCTTTATGCACTTGGGCTTAATTTGCACATTTTTTTTTCTTCTAGTGGTTCTCTTACTGAGAGTACACAAAGTTCCTCACCCTCTCACTGTGATTCCTCAGCCTCATTTTTGAGAATAAGGAAAGCAAGGATTTACAGCCATGAACATAATGTAGAGGTATAACTTTAAAAGACAGGAATAAGATGGGATAGAAGTTGTGTAATAGTCAAACAGTCAGTCTCTTCTTGCACCAGATAAATTGGATTACATCTCCCATTATTCCCAGTCTGGGGTTGATAAAAGTTATAATCCAGAATATCTAGAGGGCACTAGATTATGAAAGGTTTTTTTTTTAAATTATTATTTAAATTCTGCAGAACCATAACTCTTGGCTTCTTATATATGAAAGAGATAATGGTGAAACAGTCACAGAGAAGCACAGCATTTTTGGCTCTTTTGCTGCTAGATTCCTAGGAAAAGCAAGTTCCTGTGTGCTTCTATTCCCATCATAAGATCTAGTGTTCAGCTGCGTATGAAATCGGTCACGCTGTGATGGCTGATACAACAAACGCACGCCATACTTTGCGCAAGAAGGGAATTTAGGATCAGGGTCTTTTCTGACATGCTGATTTGATTAGTTTTGGTGTTTGTTCTCTGCCTACTAATATAAAGCATTTCTTGTTATGGAGTAGCTAGTTTAGTCACAATTTCCAAAGCTTACTGCTCTCAATAAAATGAGATTTCATAAGAAGGGAGCTTGCCCTGACTCACCCTTGTAATCTTTCCTATAAAACTAACATTGAGGACTTGAAAATAATTAGAGGGACAAACTTCGAAGGGAAATAGGCAATATTCCCATATTACTTTGCTGAATGTGACCATTCTTGTTAAGAATATGAACTTACCTCTTACAAAAACCATGTATAAACCTCAGTGATTTGGTTTTGTTTCTTTGTTTCCGCCCTTAAACAAATTGTGGGTATACTTTTAACTTCTGTGAAAATGTTTGTTAATATTACATTGCTGCAAGTTTGATTTTCAACACTTAACTTAGTTTGCATATCTGGGTCAATTTACAAGCCTCTTTTTACATTTGATTGATGTGTGTGTTTCTACATAGTACATCTCATAATTAGAATTGACTGCACTCCATATTGTTCCAGAAGCAACCCTTACAAAGAGCTGCTCCGCAGATGAGCAAAGAGGTCTGATTTTGGGGGAAAGAGCCATGGGGTGGATATTTATTGATTTAATAGCCAATTCTCTCATCTTACCTCCAGTGAGGTGTAGATGACATATGTTACTTTCCTCTTCCCTCATTTATCATCAGAACAACTCTTGGGGGTTGGTCACACAGTGAGGGGACTCAAATGTAGATCTCCCAGTTTCCACACTAGCATTACAGCCAATGCCATGTAGTTATGGAGTTTTAAATAGATTCCAAGTATACAGTTGGTTGAACCCACATGACAGGATTTGCCACATAGGGTTTTTGAACATCAAGGTGGCCTGTTTGATAATGGAAGATGTTAAAATTGATTGAAGACTTGTTTGACTGTAATAGTTAAGAGTAAGGCTCACCACTTGCTCTTAAACACTATATTTACAAAAGTAATCTCCCTCCACTTACAAAAGAAGCAGATTACGATCTTGATCACTGCAGATTTGAAATGTTCCATATTGAACTTTTATCAAGTAGTGAGATGGTTGTCTGCAGTCATGTGCCCACGGGGATGTGTGGTAACACTTAGTCTCGCCAGGCTTCCCCTCTCACTGTAAGGGAACAAGATAGAAAGATGTGCACTGGTTTCACCCTGGGAAAAACAGTTTCTCACCTAGAGCTCCCAAGAAAACCCTGTTTGAAGGCTTAAACTGGCAAGGACAGGAATACTGTACCACATAATTTATGAGGTACAATGAGCATTAAAGCCCTGGTTGAGCAATGGCAGAGTCTCAGACAGCGAAAGCTTCAAGGCAACTGGGGAAGATGACCAGAGCTGAATTATAAACCATAGCTCATGGTGTGCTACAAAGATAAAGCCACACATTTAAGGCCTGTCGTTTTGGATCCAAAGAGTGGCTCATTCAGTGCCATGTTCTCCCAATAAATTTCAGCACTTTCTAGTTATACAGCACAGAGATGCTTACAGGAATATCTGTTATATTAAAAGACTCTCTTAAAATTGAATTCTTTGTGTTAGATTTGTACCCGTCCCCCTTTCTTCCAGTCTGCTCAAGAGATGTTGATCATGGTTATCCTCCTCCTGCCACCCCTCAGTCCTCACAATAAACTTGTTGGGAAGGCCAGACTGCTGGAGAAAGGGACTGGCCCAAGGTCACCTATTGGGTTTCGTGGCTCGGTAAGAACTGAATCTGGATTTCCGAAGTCCCAGTGTGACACATTCTAACCACCTCGGCCCTGTACAGATAGCAACGAGGCAGGCCTTGCTCATGGTTTTTAAGGATGCTTTCTTTTCCCATTAGCCTCATTGGCTTTAATTGGCAAAAGGGTTCAGAAAATATGTGTATTTGTTACAGACCATCCTCTTTTTGCATGAATGGAGCTTCCTCATTCTCAATGTGAGCGTCCACATGGCCTGCAGTTTTGGGGATGATTCCTTGCAGGCCCCTTCTGTTGTACAGAGAGCAACCTCTAAAGCTACAGTACACAAGAGAAACTGCATGACAGAAACGATACGTGTGCTGGAAGGCCTACGGGTCTTTGTACTGGAATCACAGATGCACACTTGCAGCTGTAGACTAGCAGGCGTTGCTTGGTCAAAAGACAGTGTTTCGAGGGAGGCGGAGGGAGGCGGGGGATGTGTCTGTGAGAGCTGCTTCCAATGTCCAATGTGTGCCGGAAGTGCAGGTTTGGTGGAGTGGAATGGAATGTTCTCTGTAGTTTTCCAAGAACAAAAACAGCTGGGCAAGAAGCTACTGAGACAGTTTCTAAATTTGAAAACTAAACACCACACAGCCATTTAACCATTGCCCTCTCTCCTCACAAGGTTTCTCATAAACAGAAAGCACTTGGAAGATTGCCTTACCATGAAAGGTTGCTCCTTGTTTCTTCCCCAGCTCTGCTTTTAATCCTCACTCTCTCCTTCTTTTTGGTCAGACTTCTGAAAATTACAGCATTTGGATAATTGACAGCAACATTTTCTCCTTTGCATGCCCCCACCCCCACCCCTGGCCATTTCCCAGTGGAAAAAAGTAAGCGGCAAGCCACATGCTCTCTGTGTGCAAAACAAATGTTACTTATTAGAAGTCTCCTGTGGTTGGTAGAAGTCTGTCTATAGAATAACTGGAAATAGTGCTGCTAACTGAAAGTTTAATGTGTTCAGCCAATTCCCTGAGATTATATTTTCAGACAGGGTTGGGTTTGTTTCTTGTAGCAGTTTGAAATGAAGAAGGAAAAGGAAAGAGGGAGAAAGGAGAGGTGTGTGTGAGAGAGGAGACTGAGCTTCATGTTTAGTTATTCTGATGTAATTCTAGTTATGTACAACTAGGTGCCTCTCAAAACTAGTGGCCTCGTATACTTACGGAGCCACTGAGAGGGGTGGTCACGATTGAGATACAAATCTGCATGTGCCGCTTCATTAATTCGTTCATTACTTATTTATTTACCTAGAATTCTGGATACTTTTTCAAACTCCAAAAGCAGTTTTCAATTGAAAAATGTAACAGCACTTAAAAGCAGTAATTTGTTACATTCTTCACAGGACAATGCATAGGAATGGCCTTATGCCAAGTCAAGCCATTTGCTTCCTCTAATTCAGTTGATCACTCTCCAACCTGGGTTCTTCCATCTGTTTTCAGCTAGAGTGCCCATCACCCCTGCTCAAAATGGCTACTGATCTAGGATCAGGGCGTTATAATGAAAAACATCTCGAGGGATCCAGTTTGGGAGGTGTTATCTGAACAAAGTGGCAGTGTTTTTCCAGAGTTCTAGATAGGATCTTTTCCAGTTAAACCTGGAAATGCTGATGGTTGAACCTGAGACCTTTTGCGTCTACTCCATCAGTGGGCTATGGCCTTTCTGTAACTTCTCTGTTATGCATAACCCAGCTATCCGTGTTGGTACTGTGCATAAGATACTGTTGCCACACAGAAATCTCTCTTGGTTCATTAGACCTTGAGTAACAAATAATGAAACCCTTCCTGATTCTAAAGAGCAACACTAGCTGTGATATCTCACATATAGATATACAGTGCATTTTACTGGAAAAAAATTAAGACTGACAATTGGATAAACTCTATAAAAGACAAAACACGAAGTAAACTCCATAGTTGCCCATATACTGCCCCAATCTTTTTGTACATCCTTGAACACACACACGCACACATTGCCAGAAACCAATTTCTTTTTTAAAAAAAAAAAAAGTAGCAGGGAACAAAGCACAACCTCTTGTTGTGCTTTACTCTGCCACAGATTACCAAAACAGGAAATTTACAAAACTGCAAGTAGACTTTTAGAGCACTTCTGGTCTAATGTGTTGGGGCTATTGGATGAGTTGCATCCAGGGTGCCAAACTGAACCCCCCCCCCCAAAGCATGCCCATTCCTGTACACTCTGCTGTTCTGTTCAGGACAAACTCTGCTGTTCTATTCAGGAGAGTGAAAAGCCTTTTATAATGTAGCATTATAATGCACTGTTTTTCTAGCCCTCAATATTCAAAACAGATTCTCCTTGGGTAATTTAGCACGTTATTTTAAATAATTGGTTGGATTAAAAATACCTTGTCTAGATCCACAGATAAGTTACTAAGAGACGCTGCTTGAAACGGCCTCCGTGTGGGTGTCCCCATCACAATGAGACTCTCCACACCACCAACACCAAGTCCTCCCGGGCAACAGCCTGGAAACACTCCCAGCAAGGAGAACAATCACTGCCACAAGGAACATTTGCCATGCAAGCCCTAGGCTGTTTTTCAGGTGGTTTTCATCAAATGATTTCCTAACTAGAATTGTTTATACATCTCACTAAGAAGGACTGCAGGAAAACAAATGTTGAAAGGCATATTTGAAGCCCTTTTGGAATAACTTTGTACAAAGCTTGGAATGTTAAGCGAAACTCCCTGGCTATGATCCCAATAGCTGAAAACACAAGAGGTTTTTCATAGTCACTCTGGGATGGAAAAAGATCCAAATTCCACGGATCTTTTATTTTCTCCTCCCCACCACTCCACCATTCCTCTTTCCAAGGCAACTGAGTTCTTTCAAGTGTGAGATCTTCGGCACAGATACCACTGTTGGATTTTTCCATTCTTACTTTAAGAACAATCATTTTTGTTATGACCAAAAAAGAAGAAGCTGTCTTTGGGTGAATTCACACAGTGCAAGCAATTAAGCCCCAGATGTATTTGTCTAGGCTTGTAGGTAGAGTTTATCAGTAGAACTGAAGTTGAGCCTGGTATATTTCCAAAATCTATATTCAGTGTCTGAGGACTAAAATTTGTAAAGTGGTAAGGAAATGGCCGAAGGTGACAGAGGAGTTCCTTCTCACTCATCATACAACCAACTTCCACAGACCGAGATTTGAGGCTAAAATATGTGAAATAGAAGCCTTCCATACTTGTAGTTTTATAAGTCTGTGCTAGCATGCAAGGCAAAAACAAAATTAAAAAAAACAATAAAGAAGACAAAAACATTGTGGCATGTTAAAGACTAACTGCTATATTTTAATGTGAGCTTTCATGGACAAGTCTGCTTCTTCAGACACGATATCACAGGTTGAAGCAGTGGACTTGTCCACAAAAGCTCACATTAAAATATAGCACTTAGTCTTTGAGGTGCCAGAATATTTTAGTCTGTTTTATTTTGTTTTGGTTGGCTTTGGTTTTGCCCGACTTCAAATAAGAAGTAGTTGTGGGTGGAGGGCGTCACCACAACTCTTAGGGTCAGACAAATGCTGGGTCCTACTAGAGCTGAACCTGCATTTCTTAATTTTTATATCTTACATTAAAGAGTTAATGCTTAGAAAAGAAGCACCAGGTGAGGTAATTGTAACAATACTATCTACATTTCTTTCAGATTCTCCAGGTTTTACCCCAAATGAGCAGCAATTCATATCCATGGGAGCCGTTCTCAGAAAATTAAGTTAGCCATTTGGCAATCTGGGCTGAGAATATACTGTATCAATAAGCCCTGTCCAGTATTCAGTGAATAATTTATCTTAACCCATGTTGCTGGGTCATATTGCGCCTGTGAAGGATTATCCAACTTCCACATTGAGTTGGGTTAATTGTATGAAGTGTGTAGGCTGAGAAACATTGACTGAATCACTTCGTGGTTGATGAACTTGGAGAATTTCATTCTGGCCTGTCTGGTTCAAGTCCAGTTTTCTTTTGTATGCTCCCTTCTTGCTAACTTCCAGAGTTGTTACATAGATAGAATGTTGAACATAGATAATGGCCCAAGTGAAGATCTTGCGTCAAGCTTGGCTTGGATACTGCTTCTCAACATATCTTTCCTTACAATATTTTGATGGAGATAAAGAGGGAACTCTATCCTCTGAAGAGCAATAGCATGCAAAGATAATAAATATTAAATCTATCTTTGGCTTAAATCCACTTGTTCATTCAAGTAGAATAGATCCACTGAATGGGTAAGACTTGTTAAATCAGTACCTAGGAAAGTCATTTTGCTTCATTTAGTTAGCTGTACAGTATTTGGGACTAACAGTTAGATTTTGCCCTTGTGATCTAAGAGCTTGAAAATAAAATTTAAAAATAAAGGAGCCTTTTCTTCATCCTTCTAAATACTCACTAAACTCTTAGTGTGGAATTAATGAAGGAGAGTAAATGTGGGCTTTGTCAGTGGCCTGGGTTGGAGACTTCTGGGATGTATGTGTAAGAAGCAGGGTATAAATGTAATATAAATTTCCCACCACAACAATTTTACTTCCTTTCAGCGTTCTGCTGTGCCTTAGAATGTTGTTAACAGCTTTCAAAGTGAATATTATCACTTTGTAGGTTAGTCAAACGGTGTTGTTGACATATAATTCAGTGCTTCCAAATGAGCCTGTTGTGAAAATAGAGTTCTGGTTTAATCTACAAAAGGTCACCCTTGTGGCAGTTCGTAGCATGATATGTTAGTATAGTTTTTCCAGGACAGGAAATGTACTAGTACATAAATGTGAACTACTAGCTCACCAAGTCCAAGCCAGACTGTCATGTAAGAAGTATTCCGTGACTACCAGCTGTATCTTATCTTGCTAATCTTAAGGTCTTATTTTAAAAAAAACCAAAAAAACGAAGGGAAATGACTGGCTTTGAAGAATTAAATCACACAACTCTTTTTTATTTTTAAAATGAGTAGATTCCTTGACATGTTGTTGGGAATGATAAATTGATACCACATGTTGATCCCAGACAAAAAAGGTTCTGTGCTCGTATAGAAGCTCTTGCAGCTGGTGTCTGAATTAATGGGCACGGTCTGTAAGGTAAACATGGTACAGAAGAGGCTGAAACAGCCGCTAAGCTAGGAGGAACGGAGAAGAGAGTCTGCCAATTTTCCTTGACTAAAGAAGAAGAAAAACAAATGAAACACTTTCAAATGGCATACTGGAATAGGAAGGGCAATTAGTGGTTCAGATCAAGTTAAAGAAATAATGTAAGCAAGCCCTGAGAAAACAAACTTCATGACCCTTCCACTGTCATCCTTATAAAATCTATGAATGGACAAGGCAATTTAGATGTAATGTGTAACATCTTGTGTTTGTCACATAAAAGGTAATCCTACTTTTCTTAACATGTGGTTTCTTTCAGGAGCTGGAGATAGGGCTAGTTTTACGAGAGCCTAACAGGACATGTCATAAATTGGGAGAACGCAGTTAACATGGATGGGTTTTTCCTCTCCCTCTCCCTTCCACTGTTACAAAAAATATGAAGCATCTATTTGCATTTCACAGCCTCCATTAATAATCGCGGGGGCTTCCTTTAAGAAATGCAGCATCAGAGAAGAGTTGTGGAAGTCCAATCAAAGATCTGGTAGAAAGAGTATTGAACTCTTCTTCCTCACTGTCCTAGTCAGGTTTTCCCCACAACTGCAGTTTGCATGGCATAAAACACACCTACGAACTGTATTCACACAGTTAACACCACATCTGTTTTGGCCTCCAAAAATAGCACCAGATGTTCTTAGATCAGTATCGTTGAAGAATGTCCATTTCTGGTGTTACGGACTATTTAGGCAAGTTTCATCCCAGAATAGAATATTACAACTGGATTTTGTGTGGGAACAGCTAAGACTGGTTTCAGATGGGTTGTGAATGCCGGGTGTGTGGCAGTGACATACTCCATGAGATGTGTTAATGAACTAATCCTGATCCATTATCATCTGACATTGTCTGTTCCCAAGAAACATTACAGAATGAATGAATGAATGAATAAGTCAGTTGGAGCAAGAAACTAGATGCGAGACTAGATTGTATAATGTAAGCCTAACATCTTATTCCAGACTTTATTATAATATGTAGGTTCAAAGAGACACTTTGAACAAATTCACTACAATCAATGGTAACTGGTACATAGCATGTTTGGCGGGTCAGGTGACACATCAGCCAGTGATAGCAGAGTGACTGGCAGAACCAGGATAAAAGTGGGTATTCCTATGTATATATAGGCATTCTTGCACATATGTATATGCATACATTCAAATACCCAGACACACATTTACACATATACCCATATACAGAGTCAGGCTCAGATACTCCCTTGCTGCACTTCATTCATTCACTCCACACTCTTGCCACAAAATCACAGCAGTTCCTACCTCCTGCTGCTACCCTAGGCGCCTGGTTTCAAGGCTGGGCAGTTGTCATATCTACTCCCATTCATTCTCTCATTTTCTTGCTCCTCATCCTCACACCCCCTAATCCCTTGTTGCCTCTTGTGCCTAGATCCTGCCTCAGCCGCCACTCCATGGTCATTGAAATAATGTGCCTGTGCTATGAATCAATAGGAGATGTGTTTTCTTCCTCGACAGGGAATGGCCAGAAAAATACATGAACCGGGGGGAAACTCATTATTTCAGTTTCCTGTACAGCATTTTCACTGCACTTCAGAAAAAAGAAAGAAAGAAATAACGAAGAAAGGATTGTGAGTCAACAGAGGGGAGAGTTATTTCTGCTCTCTCCCCAAAAGAAAATAATGGGAGAAAATGTGGATGAAGACCGGGGGGGTGGGGGGAAACACAACATTTTTAACATGGGAAGCTATAATCTTGTACATCTTTTTCTAGGAGTGAACACTAATCGGTAGGACCTACTTTTGATAGGCGTAAGATGGTAGAAAAATGCATTTCATTTTAAAAGAAATGCTGCCCCTGCTCATCCAGCCCTATTCAGGCCCTTGATTGATTGATTGATTGATTGATTGATTGATTGATTGATTGATTGATTGATTGATTGATTGATTGATTGATTGATTGCACATATGCCGCCCATCTAGACATGGTCTACTCTGGGTGGCTCACAACAGACAAGATAAAAACAGTTAATATATAGTAACAGTTGGCAACCCCCTCTTTCACAGTGAGAGCATTCATGCACAGGATGAGGGAAAGCAGGAGACACTGCAATCTAGCCCTGTTCAGATCTATAGCTACTGAACAGAAGGGCTCCCCTCATTGCAGAAATTAGTTACAGGAAAAATAGACCATGCTTTGCTTCTCTACCCAGATATCATGCTCAGAGCTGCAAACAAAAGAGGCACATAAGAAATTGATTTCTGTCATCTGTACTTGAATCAGATACTGTATTCTTAGGGCAATAAGATTAATACCCACTTCCTTGCATTATTGTTGATATGAAGACAATAGTAGATCATCACTGCCAGCAGTGGGAATGGGAGATTTCTGTATATTCCCTATAGGAAAGAGTTGATGTCAGTGACCTGAGTTGTTAGTAGTTCAAGCTTCTGTGTTTACCAAATGCAGTTACATTGGATAAGGAGCCAGTTTCAGGCACTGAAAGAAAAATCCTTTTACATGCAGTGAAGAACAATTACATTGTGTCTTTATGGTGGCTCCCTTAAGACTGCTCTAAAATGCAGTCTCTGCCTGAGGAACAGACTGGCTGAGAATAAACTGATGTGGGCAGAACCCCACTTGCCCTAAATAACCAACCTTCATGATCTATAATGTAATAACCGTTTACCTAACTTGTCCGTTATTCCTGTTAACCTGTGCAATCTTTGTTTTTCCATACTCAGTGTGGGACCCTCAAACGACAGGAATTGCAATTTGTATGGTGAAAAAAGTTGCCTTGAAGTAAATTAAGACTTTAATTCCAGTACATTCTGCAGGCAGATAGGATATTGTTTGACTTTTCCATCAGCTGGAGATTGGGAGAGGGTTCTGAGGTGATTTGCATCTGGAGACCTTTTGGTTCATAAGATGATGGTGTGGAGTTTCCAGAATATGAGGGGCAAAAAGAGAGGATTATGGAAGACAGGACTACATCCCTGTGGCCAGTGAGTGTGAGAAAAATTCTTGACAGGCAAGCTGGAGAGGGCTTTCTCCTCCTTCCCTCCCAGTATGCGGAATGTGCTCACCTCAGAGTTCTGGGCAGGTTCCACTTTCACAGCTTCTGAGAAGGCTGTGAAGACAGTTTAAAAAAATGAGCTGCAACAGTGCTTAATTTATTGGGGTGATTTTAACTGTACTTAATTGATTTTAATTTTTTTATGATCACGTTTGGTTTTATTAAATTTTAAGGGTTCTATGGTTAAATTTGTTTTTACTATATTATAATGATGGGAAGCTGCCTTGAGCATTACTTCAAAGGCAAGGTAGAAATATAATAAATGAATTGTAATAATGAAGTTGGAGAACTAAAACAACATCCTGGCACTCTATCATGAGAGACTCCATCAGCGCCTCCTAATCTTTCCAGCTCTGCCATTCTTCATAGGTTGTATTGGTTCTCAGTTGGATGCTAAAGACATGGAATAATGATGTTAGTTGCTTGATACCTAGAGTTGTGTAGACTTTGTATTCCTGTTCCCTAGAAATAATTTTTTTCCAGTTGCATAGATGCTGTATTCCTGTTCCACAAAGCCAACGAATATGGTGCTTAGGTCCTTAAGTATACCACACATAGCCCTGCAATTTTAAAACAGCAGTAAATCTGGAATTAATCACAGCATAGAATACTATGTGAGAAAAAGTACTTTCTTGGACTACATTTCCCAAAATATCCCAGCCAGCATGTCCAGCAGCTGTTACTACCTAAATTGAACATTAGGGGTGTGGCTCTTAATAGCTGCAACTTTAAAACATTTTGGAGCTTAAATTCAGTGAATGGGGAAGCTGGCTTGCAGAAAAAGCAAAAACAGCCATCAGTTTGTTTGGTATTCAAAGGGTCCAGATTCATAACCATTAATTTTCGTAGAAGAACACACTCTAGAGACTTTGATTGAAGCTAAGCATTTTAGGCTTACAAAAAAAGAAAAGTAGCTGTTTGCTTGAAGTGATTGTCCATATATTCCAGTACTGTATATGTCTGCTGTGTGTAGAAGTCAGAAAAATAGGTACAATATTTGGCTTTTTTTCTTTAGCACACCTGCACTCAGACACAATTTTTTTAAAAAACTGCCATTGAGTGAAAAGTACACTACATTTCTTCAGTCATCTCAGATGCCTTCTGTTTCCTTATAGTCTTTTCCCTTTATGCCAGAGTGAATAATATATCTTCAATCCCAATCCCTTGGGTACATTGTAAAATTAGATTTTTTTTAAAAAAACAAATTGTACCTCCTGTTGCTTTTCTGTTTTCAAAATATGCCAGCAGAAGGGATGTACTATATAGCTAACATTTGCCAGCATTCTAAGAACTTCTTAATCTTCACGCATAAGCACTCAGCACCATACAGAGGGTTTGCCAAAACTCTGTAAGGTTATGTCAGTGTTTGGAACTTTTTTGAACTGCTGTTCCCAGAATCTCCCATCCGGCTGTTCTGCCTGGCGCTATGAGGAGTGGCCCACTAAAGTAACTTCTCTAAACTCTTTCCAGAGTGGTAGCTGTTTAAGCCTGCTTCAGCAATAATAAAAACAAAAACAGAAGTATTGTGGCACTTTGAAGACCAAGAAAGTAAAGTTGCAAGTCTCAAAGGGCCACAGTGCTTCTTCTGTTTTTCTAAACTCTGTGTTATTTTTTTTAAAAAAAATTAAAATGCTATTCTGGGTTGTGACATCCCCAGCTAATGTCACTTTATGTCACATTGCAACAGTGTGGATGGGAAAGGATTTTTAAGGTAGTAGCTCCCTGTCTCGCATCAACTTAATCCTCCTAGAAAAACTGGCTGATGGCACAAAGATTTCCAAACAGTTTGTTTTCCTATTTAGTGGAGGCCATTTTAGTCTCTTCAGTAATGACTGGCATAAGCATGCACTCTTCTATGTCTTTTGCTTTCGGTTTATCATGGTTTTATATGTGCTTATAGCAATTCTCCCAATTTTATCTTTGGTTGTTTTGTCTTCTGTATCTTATTGTGGCTGATTTAGAGTGATTTTGCATGTTAATGTTTTAACTTAACCTTTTTCATATAATTGTTAACCTCCCAGAGAACTTTGGTTATTGGGCAGTCTAAAAATATGAATAAGGAGGAGGTGAAGCACTAAGTGGTGCTTTGACTTATATTTCTTGTGCTCTTTGAAATGTAACAATTGGTGGTGCTGTATAAATATACAAGAAATGTACAAGAATGCTCCTGGTGACAGCAGGAATATTAGGCAATTTATGAACAGATAAATGACAAAAGGAAAAAAAGAAAGAAGAGACCATAATTATATAATGATTATTATGGGATAAATCAGTATGGCAGAAGACCATTGGGATAAAACGTGTCGAACATGTTTTACAGCTTGATCTTGAACACATTGACTTGGAAATTAGTTTCTTGCCAAACTGGTTTTTAAATATAGGTAATTAAAATCACAACCTATCTCTGTTAACCATCTCAGTTTCTAGCAGCATACTGATACATCAATAAGCATAAGAGTGTCTCAGTGAATCATTTTAGGTAATAGGAGGTTATACTTAATGAAGAAAGGGGAGAGGTGTTTTCCTTTAATTAACATGGATAATTATTATTAAAGTTGTTTAGAAGGCTGTATTGAGCCATATCAACCAGGTAGTCACCAAATGGCATCAGTGCTGATTTTGCCTGCAACCTAGCTCTGATCCAGAAGTTCATGTTATTCTGTAAGCGGGGGTCACATGAATTCAGTACTCGGAAAAGTTATTTTTGGACACTACAGTTCCCGTAGTTTCCCCAGCCGCCATGACTAGTGTCCATGCTAGCTGGTGTAATCTGGGAATTGAAATCCAATAAAATTACTTTTCCAAGCTCCACTTTCAATTTTGTGTTCAGACTAGAGTTTATCACCTGGGATACTGCTAGCACTTCAAATATACTATACTAATAGTAACTGTGTAATAGCACTAACTGTGGTGGTGGTGGAAGAACGTAGTGGTGGTAGTGATGATGAAGAAGAAAAAGACATATTTTTCATACAATCTTCACATATTGTGTTTAGCCCATTGAGATGGACAAAGGAAACATGTTCCTGTTCTAAATTTGGTTTTTGTTTTTTTTCTGTATGTGTGATTCTTGCAGAATTCGATCCGGCACAACTTGTCCCTTCATAGTCGATTCATCAGGGTACAGAACGAAGGAACTGGGAAAAGCTCATGGTGGATGATCAATCCTGATGGTGGGAAAGGTGGGAAGGCACCACGGAGGCGGGCAGTTTCAATGGACAACAGCAACAAGTACACAAAGAGCCGAGGGCGAGCGGCTAAGAAGAAAGCGGCCCTGCAAGCAGCACAAGACACAAGCGAAGACAGCCCCACCCAACTCTCCAAGTGGCCTGGCAGCCCAACATCACGAAGCAGCGATGAGCTCGAAGCGTGGACAGATTTCCGGTCCCGGACAAACTCCAACGCCAGTACAATAAGTGGCCGCTTGTCGCCCATTTTGGCAACCACGGAGCTCGATGAGGCTCAGGATGATGACGCTCCCCTTTCCCCAATGCTGTACAGTAGCCCACCTAGCATGTCCCCATCAGTAAACAAACCCTGTAATGTGGAGCTGCCGAGACTGACTGATATGGCAGGCACCATGAACTTGAACGATGGCCTGACAGATAACCTAATGGATGATCTTCTGGACAATATAACTCTCCCCGCTTCCCAGCAGTCTCCCACAGGGGGACTCATGCAAAGAAGCTCGAGTTTTCCCTACAGTTCCAAAGGGTCAGGCCTTGGTTCCCCGTCGAGTAGTTTCAATAACGCCGTGTTCGGGCCGTCGTCTCTGAATTCCCTCCGACAGTCTCCCATGCAAACCATCCAAGAGAACAAGCAAGCGACGTTTTCTTCCATGTCTCACTATAATAACCAAACCTTGCAGGATCTGCTGGCATCGGATTCGCACAGCCACAGTGACGTCATGATGACTCAGTCCGATCCGCTTATGTCGCAAGCCAGCACGGCGGTGTCTGCCCAAAACGTACGCAGGAATATTATGCTACGGAATGATCCAATGATGTCCTTTGCTGCCCAGCCAAGCCAGGGCAGTTTGGCCAACCAGAATCTGCTCCACCACCAGCATCCACCCCAGAACTCCTCCCTCAGCGGCAGCCGTGCCTTGTCCAATTCCGTCGGTTCTATGGGCTTAAGTGACTCAAACAACGTTGGGTCGGCAAAACACCAGCAACAGTCACCTGCCAACCAGTCTATGCAATCACTCTCTGACTCGCTCTCAGGCTCTTCTTTGTATTCCAACAGCGTGAGCCTCCCGATGATGGGGCAAGATAAATTCCCCACTGATTTGGACCTGGATATTTTCAACGGGAGCTTGGAATGCGATATGGAGTCCATTATCCGCAGTGAACTCATGGATGCAGATGGGTTGGATTTTAACTTTGATTCCCTCATCTCAGCCCAGAATGTGGTCACTCTGAATGTGGGAAACTTCGCTGGTGCTAAGCAAGCGTCATCACAGAGTTGGGTTCCAGGCTGAAGGATTTATGCAAAGAGGGGAAAATGGGCAAAGCAGGTTAGCAACATTTGGTCTGTCACCGTCGGCTGTTTTTCATTAGACTATACCGTATGTAAATAGTACTGGGTTGTTGTTTTTTTAAATGATAGCAGACATCCTAGAGCAAATTGGGAGGTAGGTAGTGGCATGGTACATTCAATTTACATAGTAGGAGTCTTGTGGCACAGTGATTAAGCTGCAGTACTGCAGCCAAAACTCTGCTCGTGACCTGGGTTCAATCCCAGGTAGCCAGCTTAAGGTTCACTTAACCTTCCATCCTTCTGAGGTCAGTAAATTGAATACCCAGCTCACTGGGTGGGGTTTGAGGCAATGTGTAGTCTGCATAATTAAATTGTAAACCACCCAAAGAGTGCTGTAAACACTATGGGGCAGTATATAAGCAGTACACTTTTTTATTTTTACCATAGCAATAACTAAGGCAGATTCAGTTCTACTCTTCTGTAAGATGCTCTCTACATATACATCTTACAGATGTTGTTGTTGTTGTTAATAATAATCATAATTAATAATTAATAATAATAATTAATAATAGTGGCAAAATTAGTGCACTGGTCATTATGCAAAAAATATAACTTGCCAGCCTCCAAAAACCCATGAAAACATCAGGTAAAGAAAAGAAGGTGTCAGAAAATGAGGAAGTCAAGATCTTACGGGATTTCGGGATCCAAACTGATAGACACTTTGAACATAACACTCCAGATGTAGTAGTAATAAAATGAAGAAATGTCTGGATCGTTGACACTGCAATTCCAGGGGATGCCAGAGTTGAAAATAAAGAATTGGAAAAACTAACAAAGTACAGAGACCTGGCAATCAAAATATCTCGCCTCTGGAAGAAACACACTTCAGTGGTCCCCATAGTTATTGGGGCTTTGGGAACAGTAACAAGAAATTTCAGGCAGTACTACAAGTAGTTGCAGATTTCAGAACTCATACCATCAGAGCTACAAAAAACAGCAATATTAGGAAAAACATATATTCTGTGCCAATATTTAACAGTTACTTAGGCTTTTGGTTAGAACTTGTGTCTGTTATATAATATCAGTCAATGTTTTTATAATTTTGACTGTGCCTAGTGTTTATTATTATTATTATTATTATTATTATTATTATTATTATTGTTGTTGTTGTTGTTGTTGTTGTTGTTGTTGCTGTTGCTGTTGCTGTTGCTGTTGCTGTTGTTGTTATCATCATCATTATCGTTATCAATAATAATAATAATAATAATAATAATAATAATAATAATAATAATAATAATAATAATAATAATAATAATAATAATAATAGTAGCCACCAAGTCAATTTTGACGTATGGTGACACTCTTCAGTGTTTTTAAGGTATAGATTACTTAGAAGTTGTGCATTTTGCTCATGGTGACACTCTCCAGTGTTTTTAAGGTATAGATTACTTAGAAGCTGTGCATTTTGCTCAAGGCTACACATTGTCTTTTATCCTTGGAGCCACAGTGGGAAATCAAACTCCCAACTTCTCTCTCCACAGCCAGATACCTAATTCGCAGAGCTGTCCAGCCAGGTCTTCCAGAGGTACTACACACTATGAGCTCACTAGTGGGAGATAGTGCATAGCTAGTGCATAGCTTGGTTAGAAAATATTCTATCATATAGGTAGTTGGGTATAATTGCCTTTGAGTCCTCATCTAGTCGTATACACAGGGATGTGGTGGCACTGCAGGTTAAACCACAGAAGCCTCTGTGCTGCTAGGTCAGAAGACCACCCATCGTAAGATCGAATCCACGCGACGGAGTGAGCTCCCGTCGCTTTGTCCCAGCTCCTGCCAACCTAGCAGTTTGAAGGCATGTAAAAATGCAAGTAGATAAATAGGTACCACTTCGGTGGGAAGGTAACGGTGTTCCGTGTCTAGTCGCACTGGCCACGTGACAACGGAAACTGTCTTTGGACAAACACTGGCTCTATGGCTTTCAAACGGGGATGGGCACCGCGCCCTAGAGTCGGACATGACTGGACTAAATGTCAAGGGGAACCTTTACCTTTACCACATCTAGTCATATACACCAGGGGTCCCCAACCCCTGGTCTGCAGCACTGCCGATCCATGGCCTTTGCAAGACTGGGCCACAGAAACAGATCTCCCGCATGCACTCCCCCCCACGCACGCCCACCTGCATGCATGGCCCACCCACCTGCATGCATGGGTGCCCTGCCCAACCGCATGGGTGCATGCATGTGTCCTACTCACCCACGAGCAGTGGGGGTGCCCCAGCCCTCCTGCACACAGACCCCCGCCCCCCAACCTGTCTGCGGTTTGGAAATGGTTGGGGACCACTGATAAACACCATATTTCTGAACTTATGTTTCTTCTCATATTGCTGCCACAACAGATCATCAGATGGCAAAAATAATGTGTTTATGTCATAACACTTTTTCAGCCTTTGCACAATACTGCTTTTCCTCAGGCTCTTCCCACTTGGTGAATGTTCCCAAGCCTACAACACTTTTTTACCTAAAGTTGTTGAATTGACCCCCCAATGCTGATAGCATTTATTTCTCACACTAGTCAGTTTGCACTGAAATGTTCATTATGAGAAAAAATGAATTCTATTATCAGCAAAGAGGATAACAGGAGAAGTTACGTATTTGTTTTAAGGTGTTGAGTTCATGAGATCAGTTGGTCCAAGTCCCATATTTCTAATTGTATCACCATAGCCTCTTTGTATGAAGCTGTTATTGCACACCCCTACTCTTCTCCACCTGGTATCCTTCAGATGCATAATCCAACAATCTGGCAGATGCTATGTTCAGGAATGGTGATGTTTATGTTACAAATTGAAGTAATGCTTCTAGGCAAGACTAGTTAAAGCCCTATATCCCTTCCTGGCAAAGCTGGTGAAAAAGAAAAAGAAGGAAATGAATCAGTTGCTAATAGCCCATAAATAATGGTTTCATTCGCCAGCCAGCCATTGTTGAGCCCACTGCTCTTCTCCAGCTTTAGTATACACAGCTAAGGGAGAGGAGATGTTCTTGGAGGCTGCATGCCACTAGTGAGTGAAGCTGTAATTACACTGTATTTTAATGTAAAGCTGTTACTGCCCAAGCATGGAATTTTTGGACTACATCCCCCAGAATTCTGCAGGAATTCTCACAGCCAGACTTCTTGGGGCTGTAGAAAAGACATCAAAGTACCCACAGCAGTTTTTAATCACATACAGGTGGGGAATGGTGGGTCTGTCTTGGCCATGCTGCTGAAGGGAAGAAGTGCCTGAAGGGAAGAAGTATTCTGTGAGAGATGCAAGGCATTATGGACCCTGGTACTCATATCAGAATCACCCTCTACAGCAGTGGTCCCCAACCTTGGGCCTCCAGATGTTCTCGGACTTCAACTCCCAGAAATCCTGGCCAGCAGAGGTGGTGGTGAAGGTTTCTGGGAGTTGTAGTCCAAGAACATCTGGAGGCCCAAGGTTGGGGACCACTGCTCTACAGAGTGTAATGGACAAGGAGACTACCAAACCCAAATCTACACCCGTACATGATTAAAAACAGCTGTGAACACTTTCTTTTCTACAGCCCCGGAAGTCTGGTTAGATGGATTCCACCCAACAATTGGGAGATGTAGTCCAGAAATTTAAAAACAAAAAACATGCCTGTTACTACCAGGATAATTAAACCTTAGGAGAGGCATTTTAAGGATGGGTAAAAACTCAAGACAAAAGTTAGGGAAACCTCAAACATTGATATCATGAGAAGGGGACATGGCAATTTAAGAAATCCAAGAGGGCCCAATTGGGAGTCAAGGAAGGCTGACCCCAGGGCCTGGCATGGTGTCTAATAGGCACACAGGATTTGGGAAAGGGGTGGGATCGTACGACATTTGTACCGAGGTATGATGCAGGTAAGACCAATGGGGTTTCTCATGAGACTTTTGCTGTTCACGTTCTCCAAATGCAGCACAAGTGAGAGTTTTGAGAGATCCCTGTGTCTCTGGCTCACTGGAGAGCCAGGTCCTTGTTCTTGGCCAAGCAGCGAGTGGATTTGTGCATGCCTTACGAAATAGATTATAGCACAATATAATATAATATAATAGTCCATCCATTCTTTGAGGGTTTTTTTTTAGTGTGCTTTTTAAGAGCCATTATGCTGTTCATGTGAATCAGCAATGATAACCGGAAACTTGCTGCTCCTCCTGATGCCAAAATTGTGGGATTGTGCACTCTCACAAGATGACGGCATCTCCTGGTATTTTTAGAACAATCAGAACAGCATCAGGTGAACTTCCTGGTGTGTGACATCTTGTTTCAGTGATATTAGGATCATAGTCTAAAATGTTTCTCTTTCAGCTGCTTTTCCTCTCCTTTTTACAAACGTTTCTCTGCCATTTGTCACCATTTAGCTTGTGGGATTATAGTGTTGAACTGTGCTGTCTTTCAAGCATAGACCAGCAGAGATGCTAGCTGGCAAGGGTGCCTCCTTTACCTTTAATTGTTCCAAGATGCTGAGAAATGATGCAAATACTGTTTGTTATTGTAGTCTTCCAGACAGAATTCTCCTCATGGGTGAGGAGATCTAGGTTGGTGGAGCAACAAGGTGATAAAGCCAACCTCTTTGCCCTGTTTTGTTTTTGAAAGGTACAGACATGGTCTGTGGATGAGAACCTAACAACCCCATCCCAAACCACTTTCTTGAAATAAGCCATGCATGTGAATTGCATTCTCTGTTCCTATTGATTGATCAACGTTGGATTTGAAATCCCTGGATCGTGATATTCCCAAATAAACTTTGCCCTGGTCGAAAACCCAAAGGCTTTGTGCTGTTCCACTGAGAAAGGTGAAAATTTCCAGCAAATGCAATTGAGCTGTTCATGCTCTGTATCTTGACAGAGGTGAACTTTTGCATGCGATGGAGGAAGTCATAGATTATCATGGTGCATGGTGATTGGTAGTTCATTCAGTGTATCATCTATGAATTAATTTAGCTGAGTTCTGTGGTTTTTCATAGAAGCCTCAAGATTATGAGGAAGCCAGTGCAACACACGTAAGCCCTAGCCAGCATAGCCAAGATACTGAGCTTTATTTTGCCCAGATTAAATGATGTGAATTTAGTTTTCAGGAGACAGGAAAAGTTCTTCTTCAGGATTTTTCAAGAAAAATAAATAAATTGTACTTTTTAAACATTTGATTTCTATTTCGATGACATAGCTCTTGCTTTTGTTTTCCTAGTCTTTTTATTCATTCTGCCTTGATTTTGAACCTTTGAACTGCAGAGCTGGAAGGGATCCTGTGGATCACCAAGTCCGGCCCCTTTGCATTTCTCTTTTCTTAGTTTTCACAAGGAAGGAATTTACCTTTAAGAGGAGTGAAGGCACAGGGCTTATAGGAGTGGCTCTTTTGCACTCTCCCTTTTGAAAGGTGTATTATTAACAAGGCGGGGGGGGGACTCCTGTGCCACACCACTTTGGTGCCCTTGCCTCCTTTTATATTTCCTCTTGGCTTTCTGACCTCTCGGAGTCATGTAATGACCTTAGCAAAGGCAACCCTGCCATTATAAGAAGATTTGTTTGAATCATAATCTTAATCAAGAGCTGGGTTCCTGCAGTAATACAGGAAGAGCAACAGTCCGATAAATGTGTGGAGCAGGAAGGAAGGGTTGTGTTTCCTATTGAATGCTAATTTAGAACTCATTAAGACTGATTCTGTTCTTGTAGGTGCTTTACGTTTTGTCAAACGGAATGGTGTCTGCTGTCTAAATGCACCAGGGCAGGGTCCCCCAACTAGGTGCTTTGTAGATCTGTGGAACTGCAACTCCTATCATCCCCCAGTCAGCACAGCCATTATCCTGTCTGACTTTTAACAGTAGGGATTGGAGTCTTGCACTTTGAAGGGCAACTGGGGAAATTTGCCTATGTCTGTTATTGGATGGCAGAAAAAATATAGTCCCCTTAAATGGGGGTGATATGATTTCGGCTTCTGTTACTGCTCTACCTGGTATTTGTCCTTCCTGGGTTACAAACTAGGAAGTTGTTTGGAGTTGTTTGCAGTGACCCATCTTTTTCCAACCTTCCTATAGAGCAAATTGTTAACCCTGTCTCTCCCGGACTCCCTCTGAGCTTGGAATAGCCGCATATTGGGAATAGAGCCATCAAAATCCCCAGATATATGGGATATTCGGAAACTTGTTCTGATAAACTATGAGCTGTGCTGTTTTTTTAAATGGAAGATACTGACTTGAGTTGACCAACCGGTAGTTCTATGACTTTGATGCATTTTTGGCCTGGTTCTCCTCGGGTCTCATTGCTTTGCATTTAAGTCATGACAATGCTTTTTCTGAGACTATTTGGAAGAACAGCAGTGACTTTATATATGTGAAGCTGCAAATTAATATTGGGAAAGTAATTCACTTAGGTGATTTTGAATAGGCGCAATAATAATCTCTGTGTCGGAAAAGATCCATCTTATTGATTGAAAAGAAATATAATTCTACCTTCAGACCTCCAGACTTAAATATTCCTGCTTTACTTTAATTGAGAATTCCTTTTAAGCCTGAAGAGCAATTTATTAATTTATAGCAGGGAGTTGTCTAAGGTATTGCTTTCTTGATAAGCTTATTTAAAAGTATCCCACTCCTTATCCTGTCTGCTGAGAAAAATTCAAATGTTGAACAGAATGTGTGATTGAGACACATTGGTGATGGTGACCTATTGAGAATAAAGCCAGAATCCTGTTCAAGAGTAGTTTTATTATATTCTGGGGGCTGCTGTAGAATAATAATTGGCACAATATTACAGCCTTAAAATATGGTCCATAATACAGAAATACCAGCAAAGTCCAACTCAAATCACGTCTGGATCAAACAGTGTTGTGCATAATTTGTCGCTTCTAGGTCTTCTGCAGTAGATATCAGACTGGAGTGCTCCTGACACACACAAACACATTTTAAAAATACTGCATGGACTGTTAAATCTTTCTTGTTGATGAGTTCCAGTTCAGTTTCACCACACTGTGCCTTGCACTTGGGAAACCTCAGTGCGTCACCTTTCCATTCTGCACAAATTTCCAGTACAGCCTAATTAACACCTGTGGGAATCAAATGGGTGCAGTAATCTGCATTAGGTAATACTTAAAGGCTCTCTTGCCACTTCAGCTGAGATCAGAGTCTAGGGAATGTAATTCTAAGCCAAGAGTGGTGGAATGAAGTTAGCCAATGGGAACTAAAATGGCTGTCCAGTCCAAGCAACATATAAATATGGAATAACCAGTCATTATTTAGGCCCTTGAATTTCAGGCACCAGACTAGTGGTAAGGTGAGATAAGTGCCTGCAGTTTATTCTACTCATAAAACTTTGCAAGTTTTTAAACTTGCAAAAACCTATTGGCACAATATTTTTAACATTGTGCCAATAGGTTTTTTTCTTGACTAAAAATAAAAAATCAGCAAAGTTGTAACCGAGCAACCTATTACATTGCTCATTATAAAGCAAAACATCCAAAACATTTTAGAGCCAGTTCATATGATCTTTAGTCACTGCAAACTATTCGTGTTATTTGGCTCCTAATCTGTATTGTCAGAGTACAGTAAATTGTTTCTTTTCAGACTGTTTATTTATCTTGCTCACCAACATCCCTGTCTGTTTTGTGTACTGATACTACACTCTGTGCATATGAAGAAGTGGACTAAAGTCCAGTAAAGCATGTGCCAAATGAAAGTGTGTCTCACCACTCCTTGTTCTTTCAGTTTACAGAGTTTTGAGATGAAGAAAATGAAGTCTATGTCAAAAATCAACTGTTGTTATTTTTTTCCAGTATAGCCAAAACTTTCAAGCCT
Source organism: Pogona vitticeps (assembly GCF_051106095.1). Classification (NCBI taxonomy): domain Eukaryota; kingdom Metazoa; phylum Chordata; class Lepidosauria; order Squamata; family Agamidae; genus Pogona; species Pogona vitticeps. The sequence continues at coordinate 96,391,367 of NC_135783.1, read as the reverse complement.
CTTCGGTTCAGAGACCAGGGAAGAGGCCTGGGAAGAAAAGGACGGTGCATGTCATATTGAGGAGAGAACCCGCTAAGGCAGAGGTACAGCCAGGGACTAGTACCTGGAAGTCAGGGAGCAGAGTCTGGCATTGCTTCAAGGCAGAGAGCAGAGGCTATTGAACATATGAGCAGAATTAATAACAAGGAATTATTGAACCAAACAGAAAATACCCTGGGCGTTAGCCTCTTTTGCTAGAAATCCTCTGAAGGTCCAGTGTGCAGTTCATTTCCACTGATGGCACTGCTTCTGCTAGCACAACTAGGAGGGGTCAATATGCTCCACTTCATATCCCATGCAGACACACACACCCCCTCCAATCAGCTTCAGAGGATTAGGAAATCCTCTGGAGCAGTTTTCTAAGCAGTGTGAAGAACTCTTTTCAGGAAGGGAAGGATATTGTGTCATGCTAGCAGCAGGGCCCTGGAGTGATGTGGGTCTTAAGCTGACATGGGCATTTTCTAGGAAGCAATTTTCAGCCACTGGCATTGTCTAGAGCAGGGGTCTCAAACATGCGGCCCGGGGGCCATTTGTGGCACACTGCATGATAGTTTGTGGCCCCTGCCTTGCCTGCCCCCCCGAAGTGCCCACGCATCCTCTGCTGTCAAGAGTTAAAAAAAAGCCTCACCTCGCTTGCCGGCTGTCTCCCAAGACAGTGCCTCTTGCACCCTCCATCTGGAATTGCAGCCTGCCAGCCAGCCTGCCTGTCTGCTGGCTGACAGACTGCAGTTCTGGATGGAGCGTGCAAGAGGCGCTATCTTGGGAGACAGCCGGTGAGCGAGGCACGCTGCTGTCCCTTTTCCCCGAGCTGCCGCCGAGCAATGCCTGAGAGTGGAGCTCAACCCCGGCCCATCCTCGAAGAGCGCCTCCAAGCCGCCAACAGCAGCTGCCGCCACCGCCGCCTCTTCCAGGGAAGCGGCTCTCTGGCTCTCTTTCTCTCTCGGCACCCCCAGCACCAGCCCTGCCAGTGGCCGCCTCAGCACCCAGCGATGCTTCCCCCTCCTCTTCATCCTGCTTCAGCCGCCTTGGCTCTGGAGTTTGCTCCTCTGTCATGGTGGGGGTAGCTGCTGCTGCTGAGTGCGCCTTTTTTTGAGGGGGCCCCTCAGAGGAAGGTTGCCAGACCTCCGTGTGTGTGTGGTGTACACCTGTGGGGCCCCCACCCCATTCTGTTTAATTTCCCGGGTACCGATGGGGGCTTTTCTCCTTTAGCAAGGCGATTCTGTGAGGGTTTTAAAAAAAAATTATGTTGTCCCCCCCCCCCCCGCTAGGGGGTTGCCGGTGCTCCCTCCCTTCTCCGCTTCTTTGTCCTGCTGCTGCTGTTGGTTATGGTAGTGAAGAAGGAGCTGGAGGGGGTTGTGGCCGGTGACAAGGCTCGCACGCCCCTCCTACTCCTCCTCGGAGCCCCAGCCAGGCTAAGGAAACTCCTGGGCGGCTTCCTTGGGCTCTTGCCCCACTTGTGCCCCAGCCTCGCCCAGCCTCTGCCTCCAGCAGCCCCCAGGTAAATTGAGTTTGAGACCCCTGGTCTAGAGGCTACATGGACTACACAAAAAAAAATTAAAGTGGAATTAGCTAGAAGTCTACTTCAGATTTTGCAAATTAGTGCCCACCAAGAGGTGTGGCCGGCACCTCTGAAGATGCCGGCCACAGAGACTGGAGAAACGTTGGGAAGAACAACCTTCAGAACACGGCCAAAGAGCCCGAAAAACCCACAACAACCATTTGCAAATTAGTGTTTTGAGAACATTAAAATAGTGTTGTGTGTGTGTGTGTGAGAGAGAGACCTATATAAAAGGTGAATTGCCACCCAGTGAAGCTTCCAAGAATGTCACCCTTTTTACTACAAACAAGAGAAATCTGGAGGAGGGCTGGCAGGGGAGGGGAGTGACATGTGGCTGTAGGGACATGCTACAGAATCTTTTATTAGTTAAGGATTGCCCTCTTCTAGTCTGGAGCTATTTCTGATGTCTGTTTCTGACCCCAGGGTCTGCATGAGGGTATCTTTGTGGAAAGCATCTTTGGGATTTGGAATCAGTGTCTGCTAGACAGCCAAAGCCACATTCTTTCTCTGCATCCACTCATTGAGGGCAAGGGGGAAAATATGCTGCCAGTTGCCACACTTCTTAATGTGAAGTGGAAGAAAAGACACTCAGACCTCACCAACCCAAAATCAGTTCACCAGTTCCTACCCTCCAAAAATCCCCTCCCGTTTGGGGGAGCAGGATCCTGCCATCTTTATTCTGCAAAGCAACCTCACTCCACCTAATTCAGCTAGCAAAGGAGCAGGGTTAGACCTTGCACATGTAAATTACCTCCTTGCTGTAGTTACCCTTGGACTTTCACCAGGCTTCCAGGCTTACCATTTTGTCACTTGTTGATTACTGGGACAGGCAAGTGGTTTTTTTTGTTTTGTTTTTTTTGTTTGTTTGTTTTTTGTTTTTTTTAAATCTGCCCAGGGTTAGTGACCACAGTGCCAAGATGGACAGAAAGTCGTCTGGTGAAGAACTGTGAAACGCATCACCTAGAGAAATTCTTTCTCCCACACCACTGTGAATAAAATAGGAGGCCCGCCATTCCTTGCATCATATTGCCATCTTGAATGTGTACTTGGTGAACTAGTGAATGTCCTTAGTTCTTCCAGCTAGATGGCATGGAGAAAAATAACCCAAACTGTCAATCTAATGTTGCTTTTTTAATCCAGAAGAACTACAAATGGACGACACACAGGCAGTTGACTTTGGTAGAGTTCTGGAAAATGAGTGTGGGGCATATATTAGATTTCATTAATGAGATGCCACCCCGTCCCTCACTATCTTGACTAATGAGATAGGACTTGCAAGGCATTAAGCCTCAAAGAGTCTCTGAAAAACCTGAAACTAGGTGGATGCTCTGCTGCTTTAGGCCATGTCTCAACAAAAGCCCTAAAAGAATTAGCCAAGATGATCACATACAGTGGAGCCCCCTATTTGCTAAATTGTAAATTGAACCCTATTTTCCCCTTTGGTTCAATGTGATAATAAGCATTTGCTTGCAATGGAATGTCCATGCCTTATGAATGAAACCTCTGCTGTCTTCTCCCTTCTCCCTCACACTTTCTCTTTCTAGCTCACTTGCCAGACAATGTCCTCTGACCTCTGCTGTCTTTTCTCTTCTCCACTCCAGCTCTTCTCTCTAGTTTACTTGGTGGGGACTTCTTCCAGTCTCTACTGTCTACTTGCTTCTTCCATTCTCTTGCAGCTGTGCCTGGTGACATAAGCTGTATACCACCATTGACAGTGATCATGAAAGTGAATTTTGGACATGAGGAGAATTAGCTAATGTTTGGAATAGTTGTAAAAGTGCGGAATTGTAAAGCAAGCCTTTGTAAGCAGACCCCTGTATGTAATTGTCCAGGTTGCACTGTGATGTCCTAAGACTAGCTTGTGACAGGAAATAGGCCTACAATGACCATCGTGACATGTTTACTAAGCAGGATCCTTGGCATAATCCCCATGTTGACTTTACAGCAAGTGAAGAAAGAAACGTGTTAATTCATCCAATTGATTGTTCATAACTTTCTCGGCAAAGTTGAGTCTAATGATAGCCAGTTCTGACTGCATAAAACGCAGTGCCATTGTCACAAACTCACCTGAATGAGACTCTTCCACAATGAAATTGTGATGGCGGCGGGGGGGGGGATGCACTCCTCAGTTGTATTTACGTCCTGGTGAACATTGCAGCAGGAAGCCTGATGTTTGAAGCTACTCACTTAGTCTATAGCTCTGTCTAGTTATGACTTATGACCTAATCATGTGGAACATGCATCTTTAGAGGAGCATACTAGCCCCAGTTTCCTTCATCATTGTTTTCAATGCATTAATTTTTTAGAAAATATATTATTTATTCCAACCAGAAAGAAAAAAGAAAAGAAGAGGGGATAAACAAAATATAATCATAGGCCAGCCATACTGTATAATAATAATAATACATCCAAACAGTATTTTCTCAGGAGTTGGTGCCAATAAAATAGACTTTTATGCCTACCTAAAGTAATGAATTCTTCTGACCACTAAATAATAAATGGTGCACGTATATCATTCCACCCTTGAAATGTGAGTTATTTGGCAATTGTAAGTGCTCATAAAATGCCGTCACGCCGACGACCAGTTGAGTTCCAAAGCACAGAGACATAGTTTAAAAGTATGTACATGTCTGCAAATATAAACTTAAAAAAAAACAAAGTTAATCTGCTGCAGTATATCCAATCAAAAAAGGGGGGCCCTACTGGACACGCCCACATCAAGAGGCACAATCTACATTACAACATTATCATTTAGTTGATGTGGCCAATTTCATTGTAAGTGAACCAAGTGGTGTCCAGAATGTCCAACATAGTCGTTTTTTGCTGAAAAAAAGTGTAGCTTTAGGTCTAAAAAGATCTCAAGTATTGAAGCTGGGGCAGGTTTCCACTGGTTAATTTGCACTGGACAGTTCAGTTCCTCATTCTACTCCATTCCTATTTCATTAATGTTGAAGTTATTGCTTCTGAATGCAGATTTATAAACCGTTGCTGTTGGCTTCACATTCCAAAATGGCAAGAGTTGCTGTGGTCGATCACCTATGTATGAATACAAGGACAAGTGTAACATGTGGAAGCAAGCATCAGAAGGGAGGAAAGCTGTTCTGTCTGGGTAGCCTCTCCACATGAGCCAGAGCCCCAATTTTGAAGAGTTCCATTTCATGTTAAGCGGGTTCCTGAAGAGAGCAACCTCCTCATCTTCATTGCTTTTATGTGTTTAAAGCAACAATGGCAGAGATATAACTACCATTCTTCCTTCAGTATCTGTGGGTTCCACATGCTTAGATAATGACTGAATAGGGCATTTGGAAACATAACACGGAAGGGGAGTGACTCTTCAGGATGTCTTAGCAGCCCAGTGCTCTGCATGGGTTTCCCCGATCAGCTGTGTCAGTACAACTTTATGCACCTAACATGGTGTATTTACCTTTAGTGTTTTGAGCAGATGAAGCAGCCTAATGGATGGAGCTGCTCCTCTTCCTTGAGGGGGACCGGCTCTTCTTTGTGCTTTCACTGAAGCTTTCACATTTCCAGTAAACATATTTTTTTTGTAACAGATTCAGGATTCCACAAAATATTGCTGGCTGTCTGGATTGCTTACCCATTTCAACAATCTGCTGAAATTCACTGATGCTGTTTTGTCTTGTTCTGTTTTTGTGTTCCTTTAGGCCCTTCATCTGACACAAGTTTTGAAGAAAAGAAAAACCTTTGCCAAAATCAACTGTCAGCAAAGACAGGGATACCGTTTACAGCTTATATTATAACCTTTATCAGCCCTGCATTATTTTCCTGATGAAACCAAGACTGTTAATGAGCCCCAGCACTGGAGTGACGAACTGCCTTGTTTGGAACTGAACTTATTCTGAAGTATGCAAAATCTTCCTAATGTGGGGTGGTCCAGCAGCAATTCCAAGATATGTGGATACCACCCTGTTTCAGAACACACTGTGTAGCCTTGATGATAGTTTCTTTGTCATTCAATATATGGTGTTGCAGGATTATTTTTTGTTAGGTTTCGTTTTTCAGGGTTCCCCCCATCCCACCCTTCTAAGGTGTGAGTAATTCCCTCCCCCAATAAATGCTTTAATTGTTTTTCCCCCATATGCCATTTCCTTATGAATACAAAATGCAGAATAATATATGCACAATGAAAAGTTGAATCCATTTTGGCTTGAAATACCAACAGCACTTGAATATTACAGTCTTCATAGTATCTGAAATTAATTGGGTTAAAGAGGTGGTTTGTGAAGGGTTTTTATATTTGTTTTTGGCTTGGGTTTTGATTTTTGATTTTTAACTGGATGGCTGATTAATGGATTGGTTCTGATTCAGTCTCAACAATTCCCCATCTAAGTCTGTTCTGAAACTTAAGGGTACGCTTGTCTTTTTTTTTCTCAGCACAAAGGAGGGGGGGGTGAATTTTACCTCACAAAAATTAGCCACCACCAATGCTGCATCCTATCCAGTGTTCAAAAGGTATGAGGGAGACGGGTATTTTATAGTGTTTAGGGAGTTAGATGGCAGCTGACATGCTGTCAGTCAGATCAGCTCTAGCTTAATGGGTTGCACTCACCATTCTGCCCAGATAGGCATGGTGGCTTGGCTTTTGTTTTTGTTTTCTGTTTTCCTTCGTTGTTTATTTGTTTTTGGCTCTGCCCCTACGCCAACTGGTGAATCTGGAAATGAGGCTGTGAGTTGCACCTGTTTACCACCTTGCCAAACATGTCCGTGACCACCTAGAAGGCAACAGCTTGCTTTCACATTAATGATAACAATACCAATAATAATTGCATTAAAAACAATAACAATAAAAGAAAGAAAGAAAAAACGAAAAGAAAAAAATTAACTATCTTGCATGAAAATGAAGTTTTATGTATCTGCATCATCCAGGACATGGGTGATTTATTACTTTGGTGATTATTTTTTACATCCTCCTCTTAATAATTCTTTCCTTCTTGTGATGTATCTATCATGGAGACTGGGAGGAGAAGCTGTGTAAACCAGGAAGGAAGATAGGAGGGAAAACCATACAGATAGCTTTTCATAGGAGCGTAGACTGTCATTGGATAAATTCCACTGAAAAACAAAGTAGTTTTTATATATTTTGCTGATATGGGTTTCTTTTGTAAATTTATATAGTAATAAGGACTGAAAGTTATGGTGCTGTGAAAGTCTTGTTTGATTACTTTTTATTGCTATGCTTTTGAGATAAAGAGGGAAGGAGACAGACAAATAGGGGGAAGAACCCAATGGTACATTTTAATTTTTATTATTATTATTATTTTTAATGGTGTGAAGACATTTTGGCTGGGCCGACATATACCACTTTCTCCAAAGTGAAACATGAAAAAACCTTTGGCATAAAGACACAATGCATATAAATATATAAATATATTTTATTATGTACAGAAACAGATCATTATGCATGAATGTTAGGAAAACAAATTAGCATTTTAACCCAAGGTTTCAGTGCATGATTTTCCACTGGCACATGTACCATGTACTATGTGACGTGAGGCCTGTCAGTCGCCACACATTAGTGCGCGTGCACCTGTAAGGCACAAAGCACACACACACACACACAACACACCTCTGTGGGCCCCCTGCTGCTCCTTCTTTTCCAGTTCTCTGAGGTAATACTGGGTGAAATAACAGGCCCCCCTCGTGCAACAGACGTTTTGTTTTGTACTGTAGTCTCCTCATGATTGTGCTGCGCTATTTCTATAGACGAACATGTGAACACCATCCTGTGCAGTTCAGAATTGAATTATGAAAACTCTGTGCTATTGTGGTTCTTCATAGATCATAGAATAAAAGGAAACTTTCCAAATAGTTAAGATGTTTATCATTTTTCAAAAATAAATAAATACAGACTATTTTTTAATAATTAAGGTGGTATATTTGTCAATGGCAGGGTCTAGTTTACTATATTTCTTTAAATCAGAGATTACCAGTGTGTGAGAATGTTTAGCACATTGGAAAGGGCTTCCCTAAGAGGAAAACACTATAAAACTGTCATCTGTTCCAGGGCTTAAGAAAAGTATGAGTTTATTTAGAAAGACTCAGTTACAGGTACTTATTACCAAAGCTACTTAAGATTTTGTTCACATGCATTCATTAGTATCTGAAATATCATTAATATGTAAATTCAGACAATAGTATATTGGGGGTACTTGTTTGGTTTAGCAATGTTTTACATTGTGTACAATTCATGGCTAAGTTTCTGTTCTTAACAGGAGCTGTGTGCATCTTTTCTTTAAAAAATCTGATACTTATCAAAGCTTTTTTGTTTCTGCCTTGGTCTCTCCTGCTGAAATGTTCTTTTTCCATTTGGAGATGCAATTTTCAGAAAACTTGGGAAGTAAATTTATCCTTTTGCAAACTGTAATTTTTGTCAGGTTATAGATACTGGAGTATTCATCTGGCTAAATTAAATGTATTTTAATCATCTGCGATAGACAACATAGGTACTCCCACATTCACCACATGGTTAGGCTTCTATATATTTTGGTTTTAATTCCAAAGGGCAGACTCCCCAAAGAGAGGTGCATCACTTTTTCAATGTGCAAACATTCAAGAGGGCAACCACCTGGAAGAGGGAGGGTACAGTAATGTGCTATAGCATATGGGTCACATGATAAAAAGGCCCACGTTCAGAGCTTAGCATCTGCATGTAGGATTAGAATGAATGCCCCTATGTGAAACTCTGGAGGGCTGTTCTCAGTCATTCTCAATAAGAGTGAGTTCCATGGATCAATGGTCTGATTCTGTATAAGTCAGCTGAATGTTCAACTTTCCTGGGAGTTCTGTTTTGGGCAGAGACTGACAATTGCAGTTATATGTAGAGTGGATTATATTTGACCCAAGGGACATGTCCAAATAAAACAGTCTGTCAGGTTGTTCAGACCAAAGGCAACGGGGTCCTGTTGACCTCAGTAGAACAAAACAAGCTGCAAGAAGCCAGAGTCTTGTGTCACCTTAAAGATTAACACATTCTAGTTGACATACATTTTCATTGACTCCAGCCCATTTCTTCCAAGGCGCACACTGAAGTGGGCTGAAATTCATGAAAGTGAATGCCAAATTTGCTAGTCTTTAAGGTAATGCAAGACTTTGTGTTGTTTTTCCTGCAATAGATTAAAATGGCATTCTTCCTGGGAAAACCATTGCATTGCAATGTTCTCTAAACAGATTATTCTTTTATTTTAAAAATCAACTAATACAGGGCTTCCTTGGTCACAGTGGGTATCACCCAGCCAATTGAAAGCACATCACACCATGTTTCTACACATTTTTACTCAGGATAAAGTCTCATTGATGGTATGTTGCATTCTGTTTTTCACTCAGAGGAATGTGATTTTGAAATGAGATTGATTGCTCTTTAATTTTTCCTCCTTTATATCTGCTTCCCATAGTACACCACATGTTTGAATTCAACAATAAGTAGTCAAGAACTTTATGTTTCAAATAACTTTCGAACAACTGCACTCCAGTTTACAGGCTTATCCTGTGTACTTTCGACTCCTCAAACTTGGTACCTCCAGTAATTACCTTCAGCAATTGTATTTACATAGACTTAAAGGAGTCAGATTTACGTTAGCCATCTTTAGCTTGCACCCTTCACTGTCACTCCCATAATATCTTGCCATTAGCTGTGCTGGATGGATCTGATAGGAGCTGTAGTCTAAAACATATGGGAGTTCCACATCGGGGGCAGCTGTGCTAGGTGAAAGCAAGCATCTGATATTCAGATTTAACTGTGATTCAGTATTATGATAATAGGTTAGTATGAGTCTCAGGTTCTCACATTTATACTGCCCCTTTCCTCTAAAGCAGAAGCGAAGGAGATTGAATGCTCCCATCTTCAGTTTTCAATAAATAATAGTTTCCTGTTAAGATTTCTTAACCTAGGAACCTGGTATTTTCTAACTGCAGGTACTTAACAAAGCAGAATCTTAAACTTTGTGGTTTCTCTGAATCAGTAATTTGCATTTGTTGACATGTTTATAGCTCTCTTTTCAAATCAAACTGAAAATGGCTTTTGGATAAGATCTCTGCTCCCTCCTTTCAGATAGGAAAAGGAAGTGGAAGAGTGTGGAAGAATGACAGCTGAAGGATCCGTTTTGTTCCTTCTTATACCTTGTTATGTCTGAATTGAGCCAAAAGGGCACACAGGTTTCTGAATTCAAAGATTAATATTCGTTGCTGGGATACAGTGGCAGCAAAATGAGCTTCTCTTAGAGTACAATTAGATGGGCATTTAGCCTGCTGTTTGGTTCACCATGAAGGATGGGTTGGTTTACTCCTTTTTCTGGTGATCACACGATATCATCACTGGAGTGCACCAGCCCATCCCTGGAGAATTCCTCTCCTCACCTTTCTGAATCCTTATCAGAGATTTCTGCTTTTTGGGGGGTGGGGGTGTAGGATCGCTCCATTTTGTTTCCAGCACATAAGTTCATTGGAACCAGCGCAAGCTTGGAGCTGTCAAGGCTCCTTCCATTGTCAATTTCCTATATGGTGAAGGTGGGCTAGGAAAACAGCCACTGTATGCTCCTATATTAGAGCAGCACATTTATTTAAAAAAAGAAAGAAAGAAAAGAAAATGTCCTCCCAGAAGTGGAAGGAGACAGAAGGGGGCAACAAGGGGTATTCTTCCCCCCCTTTTTTTTTTTTTCTTTCCTTTATGACTTGTCTCAAAGGTCAGGTTGAGAACCTGCCAGCAGTGGATTTGACTGCAGGCAGGTTCATGACCCAAACTTTAGCATAAGTCTCAAAAGAAGAAGAAGAAGAAGAAGAAGGTGGGGGGAGACCCCTCATTGCCTCCTCTGACCTCCAGGGGGAAAGTTTCCGTTTTTTAAACTTTTTTATAAGTGATGCCGTGCATCTGCACTGCTCTAATACAAGACCATACCAAATGGCATGCTGGATCTCTTCACAACCTCTAGCAACCCTATTTAGCCCACTCCATCCGGCTCCAATGGGACTGTGCAGACCAATCCCCAGTATGTAAATTTTAAACCACTCCACGGAAGTCCTGAAGTCCTGTAGCTGACTCTGTGTCAGTGAGCTGAATTTCTCAACCTGCCAGCTTCTCAGCTATCCTCCATATGTGCTCAGCTCCAAGGAGCTCGGAGTAATCTGGCTCTAACAAACATTTAAACATGTCCCCCATTCAGTGAGATCACTTTTCGTGTGCTTAAATGCTGTGGTACCTCATAGTTAATATCTGTGAACTAACTCTGTTGCACTAATGGTTCTTGCTGAATTGTTTATGGGATCGTACCTAGCAAATACTTAGGTAATTAGCTTCAGTCACTGTAATTTTTGAATGATTACTCCATCGAAATTATGAAACTATACCCCTTAAAGAAGGAGTTGGCATAGTTGTATCAACATTTATCTAACTCTCAGTTGAATAGTTTTTTGCATTCTGCTTTTTTCTTTCTTTTTTAAACAACAACAATAAGCTTAGAACTCCAAAGCTGGAAGGGACCCTTCAGGATCATCAAACCTGGCTCCTATCAAGGAAGCACAGTGGGAACTGAACTCCCAACATCTGGCTCCACAACCAGACACCCAAACCACTGAGCTATCCAGCAACTCAGATCACTCCTCCATGGTTCTTTTTTTTTTTACTTTCACTCTTGCTGAATTAATCATTATAATAATGGATTACCAGGCTGTTGCATATCATATCACTGTCTTCAAGAACTAAATATTGGAACATTTATCTCTTGGGAATGACATAATTGCTTAGCAACGAATAGTCATTCATTTATTTTCTAAACATGGTGTATATCAAAATAACCAGCAGATGTAAAGGGGGACCACATACAAACTAACTTGCTATGGGGTGGGACTAGGGGAGGAGTGGGAAAGATATTGTACATTTTGGCTTCATGTGTGAAACTTTTTTGAACCAAAAGAAGTTGCATGAATGGACAAGATATGTATACAGCATCTGTAAAACTGTCTGATCGGGGTTCTTTCTTTCACAGTCAAACCACATACTTTTGGAAGAATATTCCGCCCACTGCCTTAGTGCATGGCTGTCTTTCCTAAGAAGCGCACCATTTTTACTTTTCGTATGAGCTACTTTGCAGTTTCATTTCAAAGTTGGCTCTGTTGTGAACTCAACAGAGGCCTTTGTGAAACCAAATGCTGACATGGGTAAATATACTACCTTAATACATCATGACTGGGTGTCATTTGGAAATCTTCCCCCTTTTGCAAATGAAATAGCAATGCAGAGCTTAACTCAGCTTGATGTTAGTAGATATTGCGTTGTGCAGCCCATTTTCAGTTGTAATCTAGTTTGTAAAAGAAATTGTGACGCATGTAAATAAAGCATCATGGATCTCTATGCTGAATGTGCAGGTTTGCTTTTTTCTTCATTCCCTATCCTTTGGTGTAGACACTTGTAGATACTAGATGTCTTTGGAGGGGTGGGGAGGAAACATTTAGACCCTCCTTATCAAATCTGAACAAAGCTTCCTATAGGTGAGCATTGCTATTTCTTCCTTTCTGCAGATGTAAAGCCCATCAGGGAAGGATGGGGGGGAAAACTTGGGTTGTACTATTTCAGGATGCCAGTCCATGGAGGCTGAAATTACACATCTAAAAACTTGTGCACATACACTTTTTGCATGTGGGCAGCTAGCTGGCGAGGCAGAAGGATTTGGGTTTCCTTTCCCTTGACATGCTTGTTTGCAAGAAGTTTGTAGCTGTGCTAATGTGAAAAGACTTACTTGTTTTGCAAGTTCTGAATGTAAATGTTCTCTATCAAGCCAGTGTGAACCAATTAATAGAAATCTGGATCTGGATTCAGATCCCAGCTTGGCTTGGATCATGCATACTTCATGGTGCTTCATGCATTGACTCATAAAAGGAATCAGAATGGTTAAAGCTCTTTTGTAGCAGAAGGAAACTCAAAATCCTGGTTCATGCAGGTAGCCCAACGCACCAGAAATTCAGTAATCAAGGCAACAGCTGCCTAGAGTGGTCACCATGACCAGATAGGTGGGGTATAAATGGAATAAATAATAAATAAATAAATAAATAAACAACCGTGACCAAACCAATATGGCCTCTCTTCAGTTCAGTTAGTCAGTGACTGTATGGTGGGTTCTTGTAACCTAATAGACCTCCTTGCAACTAAGCAGCAAGAACCACACTGCAGCCTGATGTGACCACTGGCCTGAACCCCAAAACTGGCCTTGGCACACACTGTCCATTTATACCTTTGATATCAGACATATAGGGAGCAATTCACATGGTGTGCTAGACAAGGAACAGTTCATGGTACTAACAGCCTTCAGTCTCCAGGCCTGAAAAAAAAATGTAATTGAAGAAGACTTTACTAGAGGACCAGACAAGTGTGATTAGATGATTCAGACTGTGCTGGTCAAAAGAGGAAGGAAAGGCAAAGGTTTAAAATGCATGAAATGTTGCTAAGCAAATTTCTTTCATATTTTAATAGAATGTCGCAGCAAAGCACAGAAGCTGGATTCAGGTACAAATCTCACCTCAGCTATGAACTTGCACGGCCTCCTACCATTCCTCCCATATCACCAGTTTGCAATATTAGGATTCTAATAGGGTGCTCCTTTATTAGAGTTGCTATGTAGATTGCTGAGATTACATAGCTGAAGTGCTTTGAAAGTGGCCTCCTATGCGGACAGTTTTTGTCTGACCTTTTAGGAGAAGGCAAAGAAAATATATTTTTAAAATACATTATAATTGATGCAGCACATCAGCAATAGTCCATATACAGTTTTTTTAAAAAATTCCCCCCTTCCCCTGCCCTTTTGCCAAACAGAAGAAGTTTCAATTTGACAATATCCTTATTAAGCAACTTCATGATATTGGCAGAAATGATTTCTGTGTGAACCATTGGGCTTGATTGGGTTACTGTAATCAAGCCCAACTGATTCAAAGCAGCTCACACTAGCTCACTCCCTAGTAGCCACACCCTTAGTCACTCCATTCACTACAGCCCACTGGATGTAAATCAATACAAATTCACACAAGTCATGCCCTGTGGTAAATGGTTTGCTTCCTCTACTGAGAAATTATCTTTGTGTTTGCTCTATGCATGCATCCTCTTCCCCCAGTCTGGGAAGAGGGGGAAAGATAATGTTTCATTGGATTCAAAGTTATCCCCATAATAAAATCAAGCAACAAAATTTTGACTTTTCAGACTTCACAGAGCTGCTGACAAGATCCTTCTGCTTAGTGTAGTAAATTGCACTAGAGAAGGCCCACTGAACCATTGAGGATGTAGTGGAGTGTAACTCCTCCATAAATTCCATTGATCTAAAAAGGCCTATTCCAATTGCAACTTATGCTAAAGCAAGCAGCAGTTAAGAGTAGATCCATTTGAATCAATGGAACTAGCAAAGGAGGTGACTCACTATATTGCTACCGATTCAATGGACCTGCTCAGAAACAATTTATTACACTAAGCAGCAGTATTCTGGCCACTGTTATTTTCCTTTAAGAGGAGGTTCAAGGACTACAGCCCACCCTTGTGCCAAAGGCATTTGCCCTTTGTAAGAAGTAACAGTTTCATTTAAAAAAAAACATTAAAAAGCCAAATGTTATGGGGACAAAGTAAGCTCTAGTTACTTTCTTTCAAAGCACTGGATGTTTCAAATTTTTCACAAGAAGCTTACCCTAACATACTTCATGATTTTGTGGCTGTGCAACTGGACCACGTGTGTTGTGTGCTATCAAGTTGCATCTGACTCACGGCGCCCCTAATAGTGTTTTCAGCATATGTCAGATACTTAAGTAGTGATTTTATCAGTACCACTCCCAGATTTGAATCCAAGTCTCCTGAGTCCTAGTCTTTCACTCTATCCACTCCACCACCCTGGCTCTCAGCTGGGTTGCAATTCTTGATCTATGTGATGAACATGCCCACACATACCATAACCTGAAGATTTTTGACCATTCGTCATCTGGTTACTTACATCTAGCAGTATTATGGAATTTGAGTGGCACAAACAAATACTTAGGCTCATCTCTTTCTGTGAAGTGGCCCATGGTCATGTTAGAACCCTAGATTCACATGATATCAGGTGGTGTCACCAACAAAAATTATTTGACCAGTTGGAGAGATCCCATTGTCCCCGCATGGCCCATGGTGGGCAGTTAACATGGACCCCCATTTTATTATATCTTTTATATAATAGCAGCAGTTATTTAGCCCAACAGTGACATTTTGTCAAGGACAGTAAGAGAACTCTGAGTCACAGAGAGAAATGCCATCACTATGTAAACCCACCTGCAGGGTGGGTAGGGGGTGAGAGTGTTGACTAAGTTGGCCCCAGCTGTGTCCAGTATGTTGAAAGGACATAGAGACAGCCCTCAAGGAGTCTCTAGCCCCATCTTTCAGAAAGGAAACATTGTTATGATGACATATTAAACTCTGGCTAGTACAAGGAACTACTCACGCCGACTGCCTATTTGCATGAGAGGAACACCCTAAGATTGCAGCTTCACTGTCATAAAAAAAAGAAAATGCTGACTCAGTCTCTCTTCTGCTGGGCAGTGGCACATGTCTGGCGAATGCCAAGTCATTAAAAACTCGGTGATGCCAAGTTAAGCTTTCCATGGTGGATGCGGATCTGCAAAATGTTATTTTTACAAACAGAAGTTAACACTTAAAGTTAGCATCGCTGAGTGATAACCATTCATAGGTGAACTCATCTGAAGAGGAATAAAGAAAAGCCTCTTAGCCCTTCTTTCTACTCTGTATTCACCATGAACTAACCCACTTTCAACTATTTTAGTAAAGACTGAAACCATGCAAAATCCTGTCCACCTTTAAACAAAAGTAACTTCTTGTTGAAGTCAATAGGTCCGATCCAAAGGCACAAGTATCAAATACTGCAGCCTCTTCACACATGAAGTGCCTGGTTCTTTTCCCCTCTCCACACAATTCATCCAATTTACTTGTTTAGACTTGGCCTTAGTTTATGAACTCTAAAATATAATAATGATGGTGTAGTATTCTCCTTTAGTAACAGGTCAACAACCATGAAAAGCCATTCTACTTTACAAAGATGACCTCTATCAGGTACAGTCTTGTTGCAAAATCTGAAGACTGATGACTCATGAGTTCACTTGAGGACTTGGACTTTTCCATCTGTGAGTGACAAGGCTAATCTCCTGTGCATTTTTGGTTCCTACGTTTCCTCATTGCTGTGTTAGTTAAGACAACATTTGAAGAAACAGCCACAACCGAGAGTATTTGGAGTTCTAAGCTGATGTACTCCTCTAAAATGCCAACAAATTCCAGAAAAGTTATCTTTCCATATACAATGGAAAATGAGATTTTAAATAGTCTTATTTTCAGATTACAAGTATGAAAATTCTAAATAAATTTATTTTGTACAAAAGCCAGAGTTCAAGCCACAAGGAATTTAAGCCTGCATTTTTTTAAATTTAAGATTATCCTGGGTATAGTCCAGAAACCAGTTAAACCAGAACATTTGGATTTAAGCCTATTTTACACCCACTTACGTCAAAGGAACTAATTTGATTTAAATCTGGGCATTCCAGAGTAATTGGTTTTGTGAATTAGGTTGTTACTCATAGATGTCAGTAGGACAAAAGTACTTAAATCCAAGTATTTGAAAACTGAATTCATTAAATTGATTGTCCAAGACTACAAATATGTATTTGTTTGCTTAAGTCTAAAGAAAAAAAGATGTGAGATTTTTTTATTTTTCTTCTGTAAAAGTAATACATTTCTATCTGTCTGTTTTGCTGGGATATAAATATCCCTTTCTGCAACATGTGTACAGGAGACGAAACCCATAATTTTTTTAAATGTACTTTTTCAAAGTCAATCTAATTCCTATAAGAAACTGGACTAATTCCTTCCAGCTTTGTGAATACTACTTGGCAGCCATGGTTATGTCCCTAAAAGTTTATATGCGACATACAGTATATACCTTTCTTAATTTGTTTATTAACAACCTAACTCTACAGCTGAGTGACATCAGGAGGTGTTAGGCTACCGGCATTATATTGGTCCTACCAATCACAGAGGTAAATTCCTACCAGTCAAGAGAAAAGGTAGCAGCATCTGACTTAAAGGCAACACATGCCTTTTCAAAACAATGAAGAGTACTGACTTCCCTTCTGTTTCAACAGTCCACGCCTGTTGCCTTTCTTAGACGCCCTTGGGAGATGTCAGTAATTAAGATGACCTGCTGACAACTGCCTCTTTGGAGTTAAGAAACCAAGTTGTTCAAGTCAATGAAGTACACAATTAGAAACTGTACATCACCTGACCATCCTAACTGCATGCTTTGTAAAGATCTGGCAGGTGACACACCTGTTTTGAAAAAAAAAAACACAATTACTAATGGCTCCTCCTTAGATGGTGTTTTTCCAGTAATTCAAGAAGCGATCCACCAATCTCCTCCTTATCCCCAACAAAAACATATTAAGAAAGCAATTGCCCTGGCTTTTGGGGCACAAATTACTTTAATTCTTTCCTTCCTTTTTGTGCTTCCTCTCTTTCTTTCCTGCTAATTTGTCAGTAAAAGGGGAAGCATTTAGACCAAATGATACAGGTAGATCAGATTAATTTTGGAAAGTCACAAGTCCTATTCTATTCTGCCAGAGTTTTGTAATGACCAGAACTCTGCATGTACTTCTTAGTAGGAGCCTGCTCAATAAATGGTGTGCATATGCCTTCATTGTCTTTGGGAAGTTTCATTCAAAGGTTCCTTTAAAAAAAGATAGCTAAAACCTTTATTGGCATGCCACATTTTTCCGTATATATATAATGCCCCCCAATTTTGACTCTTGCCGGAGGTGGAGGAGCAGTCAATGGGCAGCTGCAAGGGGTGGCCCAGCATGGCTGCTCCTCCATCTTCACCTCTAGCTGCCGCTGTACAATCGCCACCTCCAGCACCAGTGTTGGGGCTGGCCTCCAGCTCACGTCACCGCCTTGTCCCCTGCCCAAAAGGAGCCCACTGGTGGTGCTGGAAGAGGCGATCTGGTGGTGGCGACGGCTCCTTTGCCTCTGCCTCAGCCTCCTTCCATGTATAAAACGACTCACAATTTTTCCTCTAATTATTTTAGGAAAAAGTGTAGTTTTATACACGGAAAAATAAGGTAAATAGAAATTGGACATACTCGTGGTGGTTTGTTAGGTAACTACATATATAGGCATCAAGAGGTCAGAAAAGTGTTTGACATCCTTAAAGAGACAATGATTTGTTTCCTAACAATTGTATCAAGGAAGTCTGCGACTGTTTTTACCATGTCAGTCATCTCGGCATGTAAAAAAAATACATTATCACAATAAACAGAATCAGAAAACAAGGACCCTTTTAAAAGAACACAAAAATATCACAAGCAGCCTTTTGACTCATACAGAAGTCTTCCTTTTGACTCCTTTTGACTCATACAGAAATCTTCATCAGGCTCTGTATACCAGAGCTCTGGGTGGTGCAGATGAAATACAAAAAGTTCCCAAAAAATCACAGATAGAAGTACATGCCAGGTTCCTTTTTTAAAAGCAAATTTCAAAATGGGGACTGTAGGGCCAATTCAGACTGGCAAGTTTTCAACTACTCCTTGGAAGATGTAAATCAGAATGTGCCTCCCAATCTTGCTAGTCTATGGACTGCCAGTAATTTTTCAAATCACCCTCCCACCTGCACATACATGCAAGCACAAACACACACACATATTATATCAAAATAAATTATTCCCTTTGGGCTAGGAATAGAGGCTAAAAAACATGGCAAACCCTGTGTCAGAGAAGTTGGGATGAAATATAGATTACACATTAGGGTAAACCAAATCAAAAGTAGGTGAACAATAAACAGAAGATTCCTCTCAGTATCTGCCTCTTCCTTCTGCATGCCACAGATCTGGCAAAGATGCCAATGTACTTTGACAAGTGATAATACTGAGGAACCTCAGATGTGGGCATGTGATCAAACCAGCTTTGCATTCCAGTATGTTTATGCAAAGGATTGTGTGGGTGTGTACGTGCTGCATGGCACAACACAACACAGTCCATCCTTTGGGTGCGGTTGCTATCAGTGTCTATGTGACATACTTACCATCTACTATCTTTCTAACTGAAGTCTGTTAAATTAACCAGAGATTATATCATCATCTTCCTGTTACCAAATATATATCTGACTAATAAAGTGGCCTGGTTCTCTAGAGGCCTCCGTTTTGTATGCTCATGATAAAGGATGCCCAACCTGAAAGGTATGGATGATTTAAAGACATATAACATCCTGCAGATTGGGACAGAGGTGATTGTCTATCTACCCCTGGGTTGCTGAACCGAAGCTTCCATGACTCTGGTCCATTAGTTATGCTGGCTGGAGCAAGAGACTGGGAAAAATTACCTTTTTTAAAATCAAAATTCCTAAACTCCAGTCAGCCTGCTGGCAAGGGATAATGAAAATTGTTGTCTGAAGAAAATGAACTCATTCAAGTTGAGGGAGTGTGTACAGCGGTATCTAGAGAGCCATACAACCGGGGGAGAGGGCAGGGTATCAGAGCCCTCTGACAGAGAATTCTAAACTCTTCACCAAACCACGATTCCGAAAATTCAACAGAACAGAGTCATGGCAATGAAAGTGGAATAATCCTACTATGACTGTGTAGAATACACAACCCCTAAGTCTTGAAAAAGGCATCACAGATCTTCAAGAGGATCCGGAAAGGGCACTTAACCCCCTCCAACTTGGACTGTACACACAGCATCAGTCTGCTACCGAGGACCAATGGACTCTAAGTTCCATCTGGAAGTCAATACATGAACTGATCTAAAAACAACTCTAGCTCAACAAACCCTCCTCAAAAGATTTCATTTCCATCACATTGTAACAACCTAATGTATTGAGTACATGGGACGTAAAATGTTGACAGAAAAGAGAGCAAAACAACAAACAAAATTCCTGAGGATCAAAGTAAGTCATGGAATGCACCCAATGTAGCTTAATAGGTTCACCAACACCAGCCACCCTCCCAGAACCTTTAAACTACAGCTTCCAAGAGAAGAATGTTTAATGTCATGGGGGAAAAAAAGAAGAAGAAAAGCTACCTGCAAAAAAAAAATACCTGGACAGTTAAACACACACACACATACACAAATAAAGTTTGTTCCTGGGTGCAATCGTTCATTATTTTTATTTAAAAATCCCATACATGGGAACATACTGCAGGATTTATTTTTAAACAGAAAACAAAACATTCTGCTCTGTTGCTCCTCAGCATTCCTACTCTCAAATGCAAGTAAGCAGATTATAGAGAAACATTCAAAAGGATGCCCTTGCCCCTTGAACTGCAGATCTGGATCATCAAGGCCAGCCCCTCTCAAGGAGGCACAGTGAGGGATCGAACTCCCAACCTCTAACTCCTCAGCCAGAGGCCTAAGCCACTGAGCTATTCAGCAGTTCTGGAGACAATGGAATTGACATTAATACCAATGGTATCTAGTAGTTTCCATTTCCCACTCATTTTAAGAGGGGTAAATAAGCTGATGTTTGATAATCATATAACATAAATCTGATAATGTATATATTAAACTTAAGCATTTTTAAAGCTGACAAGGCTCAAGGAGATGACACACCATGGGACAACTTATAATCGCTGAGGAGACATGTTTCAGATATGCTATTAAAAAAACACAAAGCTTGGCAGATCGTTCAAACAGCAACACAAAGAGAATTAAAATTATGAAGGGTGTAGAACTTTTCCCCAGCACTTGATACCTTAAATACATTGGCTTCAGGATTCAGGGAGGCCTCTAGGTGTAGGAGGTTTCACTGACTCAGACATCATCTGCACTCATCTGTGTGCACTGGGGCTGAGAGGAAGCACAGTGATGCTGGAATTCCTGTTAATATATCTTCATACAAGAAATATGGGAACCTATGACATGTTATTCATATATGTGGCAATAAATGTGGCTGGCAAGTGGCTGGCTGTCTAAGAGGGTTTTTTTTAATGGACTGTTGTGCCTTGTTGCTTTTAAATATGTGGTATTAATATTTTCAATATAATGTTTAATTCTTTCTAAATATGTGTATACCTACTGTTTTTAGTTTTAAAAAATGTTAAATGATGTAAGCTGCCTTGGGTCTTTTTTTATGGAGAAAGGTGGAGTAAAAATATTTTTAACAAATAAAGTAACAATACATAATAGTTTATTTGGTTTAATTTAATCTTAATATAGGGTTACCGGGTCTTAGGTACCTCTTAGCATCTCAGGGAATTGTGAGACAAAGCCAAGGATGAGGGGCACTGGCAGAGGAGAAAGTTAGATTTGTTTGTGTGAGGTAAGTTCAAAACTTGGGCATTCTGAGCAGACACCAGAGCCCACTGGCCCAACAGAAATGTGTTTATACGCATGTTGTGCTAGTATAATATCAGCCCATAAGAAAACCAGAAAGGTCTGTGTGGAGAGACTTGGAGGATGTGTGTGCTTGGACCAATCATGTCATTTGGATCCAAGCAGGAGGTGGAGCACCTGCATCACAGTTTGTGAGGTGTCTTTTTCCAGAGGCCCTGAAAG
Source organism: Pogona vitticeps (assembly GCF_051106095.1). Lineage (NCBI taxonomy): Eukaryota > Metazoa > Chordata > Lepidosauria > Squamata > Agamidae > Pogona > Pogona vitticeps. Next base: position 96,370,203 of record NC_135783.1, on the reverse strand, counting down.
CAATGACACAAGGTCTCTCCCTATTCAGTGGTGCCCGCTAGACCAGTGGTCCCCAACCTTGGGCCTTCAGATATCTCCCAGAAATCCTGGCCAGCACAGGTGGTGGCGAAGGCTTCTGGGAGTTGTAGTTCAAAAACAACTGGAGGCCCAACGTTGAGGACCACTGCGCTAGACGACTACCTCGCAAAACAACGAATCCGCATGACAATGAGTTTTTGCGATTGCTATAGCGCTTCGCAAAACAGTGTTTCCTATGGGCGATTTTCGCCATACAATGTTTCTGTCCATGCTTCACAAGACAGTTTTTTTCAGGACCAGTTTTCGCAAGATGACGATTTTGACAGCTAGGTCCGCGACTCGCAAAACGGGTGTTTTCAGGTCTGATTTTCACAAGACAGCGATTTTAACAGCTGATTGGCGCTTTGCAAAACGGTTTCTCTATGGCCAATTTTCACAAACGACGACAATTTGTCCCCATTGGAACGCATTAAATGGATTTCAATGCATTCCAATGGGGAACCACATTTCGCAAGATGATGTTTTCACAAGACAGCTATTTTTGCTGAACGAATTAACATCATCTTGTGGGGCACCACTGTATAACATGTAAAGCATAGGTAATGCTGCATAAGATGTGAGCCACAGGGGACACTGAAGCAACTACTTCAATTGCTCCAATCTGCTGTTTGCCCAGCCACATCAAAAAGTTGTTCTCCCTCTTCTGAGTTGCCATACTATCTGTTTTATTCAGCTTCTGGGTCATGATTACCCTCATGCTCGTTTCTCCAGGGGATAGGATTCTATTGGCCTACTAACACTACTTACCAGTAAAAAAAGCAATGAGTTCTAAGGCATTCATTCATTCATTCATTCATTCATTCCAGTCCTGCAATTTTATCTCCCAATTATTTTTATCTTGATAACAGAAACAGACGCCTAAAAAACAGGATGAGTCATGGAATTTGGTGACAACACTAGAGACACCCACCTTTGTATGAAGAATGCCATATAGCATCATGAGTGTATTTCCATTAATGAATTTAATGTTCAAAATTATTATATTTGCAAAAGGAGCTTCTTTTTTTGAAGAATATAGTTTTTCTGGATTAGGGTGAGAGGGGAAAGAAAAAAAGCAGAAGGAGCACAGAACATCATGTATGAAGACCTGAACAAATGAAAGCTTCCACAGACCAATACAAGTATCACAGATGGCTGCAAAGTAGTGACAAGAGCTCTCTCTTCATACAACAGCTCCATCTGGTCAGATTTTGGAAAAGTTACTTTTTGAACTATACCTCTCAGAACCTCAGCTAACATAGCTGGCTGTTTTGGAATTCTGGAGGTCATAGTCCAAAAAAGTAACTTTGCTAATACAGTGGTGCCTCGCTTAATGATTTTAATTGGTTCAAAAAAAACACATCGCTATGTGAAAACATCGTTAAGCGAAACACCAGTTCCCATAGAGATGCATTGAAAACCGGATAATCCGTTCCAATTGGAACGGATTACCATCCTTAAGCGAAAATCCCCATAGGAAAAAACGTTAAGCGAAACCCATTGAAATGCATTGAAGCCTATTTCAATGGGGGAAAAAAATTCACAAAAAATTCAAAAAGACTCAGAACAAAGCCAAATTAAGTTAACGAAGGTTTTATTAGGTGCACTAACGATTCCAAGCACTTTAAACATTTTTAAACATTTTAGAATATTTTAAAAATAGCAAAAACAGGGCTGTAAAAAAAGCGTTAAGCGAAACAAGGGGACCTAAAACTGTCATCGTTAAGTGAAGCATGGTCCCGAAATCGTTAAGTGAAAATTGCCCGTAGGAAAAATCGTTAAGTGAAGAACAAGATCACTCTGAAAAAGCCATTGTTAAGTGAATTTTTCGTTGTACGAAGCAATCGTTAAGCGAGGCACCACTGTATCTGTGTGATACAGACCTACAGAACTGTGATTTTGAGCATCTGCTTGGCTGGAGAAACATTCTCAAGATATGGAAACTCTCCAATAAACTGGCTCCTCTCAAACATAAAATATCATAAAAGACTTTCTGCCTACACCAGGACTTTGCCTAGGCAGTAACTCATCTTAGCTGCTATTTTTCATTTCATTCTTTGGCTCTGATATGCAGCTTCATCCTTCAGCTTTTAAATCTGGTGTTGTCCCTAGACTCAAATGCCTTTTTGGTAAAGGACATGTAGAAAGACCCAAAGGCTGACTCCCCACTGCTTAAATTGTACCTTCGTGTTTTTCACAGAATCACAGAATGATTGAGTTGGAAGGAGCCTATAAGGCCATCAAGTCCAAACCCCTGCTCAACACAGGAATCCAGATCAAAGCAGATCTGACAGATAGTTGTCTAATTTTCTCTTGAATGCCTCCAGTGTTGGAACACTCACCACCTCCATCGTTGTACTGTTCCATCAGTTAAGAGTTTTTTCCTGATATTCAGCCTAAATCCAGCTTCCTGTGGCTTGATCTCATTATTATGTGTCCTGCACTCTGGGATAATCGAGAACAGACTCTGCCCCTCCTCTGTATGACTACCTTACAAGAATTTGAAAAGTGCTATCTTAAGGCAGAAGTAGACATTCCAGATAGCCTCTGTTTAGAAGAGAGTATTTCTTGATTACTGAAAGTAACTGAGTTCATAGTAACAGCATCGCTCACATTTCTGAGTCTGGAAATTAATTTGCTTAGTTTTGTGATCGCTCTTCAGGACCATAGTTCGGCAGTTCAGCCTGGTTTGGCACCATGTTGCACAAGTGTTCCATGAGTGCCGCACACTTCCCTCTCTTGCCTCCTCTGCACACTCAGCCATTCCCTGGGCGATGTAAGCTTCCCTCTCCGCCTTCTCAGTGTGACCGCTCACTCATAAATCGCAGCATATGCTTCCTTCCTCCATATACTCCAGTAGGTGGCCACTCAGACAAAGAGGCAGGACAGGGAAGCCTTTGAGTGGGCAGCTGCCAGAGGAGGTGGAGGAAGGAAGCACCCACTGCAATCAGTGAGTGGGCAGTCACGCTGAGGAGGCAGGGAGGGGAGTGTGCATTGCCTGGGGAATGGGCAAGCATGAAGAGGAGGTAGGAGAGGGGAGTGTGTGGTACCTGTGAAACATCAGTGCAGGCACAGCACTAAACTGAGCTGAATTGGCTAACTGCGGTTCGTGCCCATCTCTAATTTCTGCCCATAAACAAGCTGGATTGTAAACTTTCAACAAGTATGCTGGACCTCTTAATGGTATTTTGTACTTGACTGTACTATACATACAGTATTTATGAAGTACAGGTTTCTTTCACATGTACCATAACAATAGGATTTATCCGCAAGTTTTTCTCCAGCTTGCAAGAAAAGAGATATTTGGTGTCAATATGCATCAGTAATGATGTTAACAGGGAAATCTGTGACAGCATCTCAAGAAAAGTCAGCTTCAGCTTCACTTTCCAGATTGCTTTGTTATGTTTTGCACTGTAGTGCATGCACACAAGTGGGACACAAAAAATACAAGTGCCATAAATGTAGTAGTTTGACGAAAGTCCCCACGTTTCATTACTTAACCGGTAAATGTCCATGACAGTCGAGCAAAATGGATAAGAGATTTTCTGAAGTGGTCCCTCTTTTGTGTTACTGAAACAAAAGAAAAAGAAGAAAATTGCCAGATAATAAAATACCCCAGAAGCAAACTACGTGCAACAAAAGCAGCAAGCAAACAGTAAGAAAGGAATAATTGCAACAGAAGCAGCAGTAAGTGAAAAATCAAAGGCTTCCCTGAAAAGTCAAGTCTTTGATATGTACAAAGTTAGAAAAGTCAAACTTTCCCCAAACCATTTGGGACAACAAGAGACCTCTGATGTTGAGGCACAGGAAGTACACGCAGGGAAAGGTGATCCTTAACAAACCTTATTCCTAAAATGTTTGGGACACTGGCATGGACAAATCAAGATGGAAGACGCCCCTGGCAAAACACCCTCCAGTAGGTCTTCCTCTTCCGATGCCTTCTTGATGCTGCCCAGCTACTTGGCAATAGGGGCAGTAGCAAGCGACAGCAGTAGACCAGAGGAGCTGCTGTTTAAATTTCCAAATTTCCTCAGAGTGACACTAAATTGGAACAGAGCAGAAAATTGAAATGTTGGTTCTATTGTAGCTTTTGTCTCCTGTGGCTTCCAAATATGGCCAACATGCCAGGGTGAAGAACCTCTGACTTAACTGGACCCTCTCACATTCGGAACTGGACCCATTCCTGCTGAATAAATACGCTTGAACTGCAATTCTAGGCAGCCAGTGATGTTGTTATGTCCTTAATAGCAATTTGGAGACAATAATACTAGCCTATTTTTACAGAGGTGGCATAAAGATTGCTGAGCTACTGTGTCATGAAGCACTCTGCATATCTGAAGATGCTTTAGCTAGAATACCAGGAATACTTCTTATAGCAGAACGCCTGGACCTCTGTACAAGGACATTATATTTGAATAAAACAAAAACAGCTGCAACATCCAGAAAGACAGCTGAGAGATGGAGCCAGAGTGAGTCAGCTGTCTTGCCACATTCTAAGGAACCTACAGACAGTCTATACTGATTTTGCTCAACTTTTCCCACATTCCAATGTCCACACAATGAAGGCTGAAACTAGTGTTAACAGAATCAAAGTGGGACAAAAAACTTTCTGGGTTTTTTAAAATCATAACCCCCAATTGGTGGCATGTTTTTATTCTGCTTTGCTTCCATACAGGATCTGCTGATGTTGATCCCAGAACTGCCTTGACATGTGCAGGCCTTCTGAGAGCACATATTATGCTTGGGCCACGCCATCTTGTAAAACCTCCTCATTGTCTCAGAGGAGGAAAAATATTTTAATGTGAAAATGGCATGTAAAAATACAACAGCACAACAACAACAAATTAGACAGCATTGCTGTGGAAATGTTAAAGTTTGAGAAGTGAGTTCGGCAGCTGCCTGTGGGACCAGAGGTTGGGAGTATCGATGGGGGCATTCGCATACAAATACGAATATCCCCGCACAGATGCCGATAATGAGGGTCAATGGGCAGCTGCGAGGGGCGGCCAAGCACGGCTGCTCCTTTGCCTCCGCTTTCGACTCCACCTCCTGCTCTTGCTGCCTCTGCCCAATCGCCTCCTCCAGTGCCACTCGTGGGCTCCCTTTGGGCAGGGGACAAGACAGCAGCATGGGCTAGAGGTGAGCCCTGGCAGTGGCACTGGAGGAGGTGACTGGACAGCAGCAGCGGCAGTCAATGGGCAGCCATGAGAGGTGGCCAAGTGCAGCCACTCCTTCGCCTCTGCCTCCTTCCATGTATAAGACGGCCCTCAATTTTCCTCTAATAATTTTAGGGAAAAGTGCCATTTTATACATGGAAAAATACAGTACTTCTGTACATTATATTCCTAGAAAAGCCTGGAAAGGGTCACCATTAGAGATGGGGACAAATCGCCAAAATGATGGTTCATCCTGGTTCATTGTCAAGGTTGATGAACCATGAACTACGAATTTCCTGCCCATGAACCAATGAACCATGAATTGGTTCCTCAGGATTTTTAAGACAGCTCAAGACTATCTTGGAAAAAAAAAGCTGAGCCCCACTGCCCCCTTCACCTCCTCACCTTGGCCACTACTGTCCACACCAGCTGTCTGCACCACCACCTGCTTTGCCACCACACCACTGCCATCAGCCCGCTCTTGTGGCCTTCACTGCTGTCTGCTGCAGCCTGCACCACAGCTGCACCTGATGCTGCCATCCACTGCTGCCTACTGTCACGGCTTCCACCACCATGACCTGCCATAAGAGAAACGGGCTTCCCCTTGCAAGGACAGCAGCTGCAGCTTCCCTGCCCTAAGGGAAGCCATAGCTGCCATCTTTGCAAAGGGGGCAGCAGGGAAGGGCACCAGCCCAAAGTAGGGAGGGGAAGCAGGCTGTGGGGGTAGGTCTCTGGGGGAGCTGTCTGCCTATTGGCCCATCAATCAGCTATTCCATGGGCCCATAGGCAAAGTGGGAAGGCCACAGGCAGAAAGGGAAGGCTTGTCTTCCCTCTCTGCCTAGGGGGGACAAATACAAATGGAGGAGTATTAATCTCTTTGTATTTGTCAGGGTCTCTGGAACTGACAAATACAAAGGGACAAATCTGAAGCAAATCAATGATTTTAAAGAAATATCACAATTTGTTTTTTAATTCATCCCCATGTCTAGTCACCATAAGTTGAAATCAACTTGACAGCATGTTATTAATAGGCAGGTAGAGAGTGCTGGGGACGAGGTAGCAGTGGTGGTGCATGTCAGCATCAACGACGTGGGGAAATGTAGCCATGAGTTCCTGGAGACCAAATTTAGGTTGTTAGGGAGGAAGCTCAAAGCCAGGACCTCAAAGGTAGTGTTCTTGGAAGTGCTACCTCTTCCACACGGAGGGCCAGCTAGGCAGGCGGAGCTCAGGGTTCACAACGTGTGGATGAGAGGGTGGTGTCAGGGGGAGGGGAACACAGAACCAGACTGCTGGCACACAACATTAAAAAGGTGGCAGAGCAGCTTTCAAACTGAATCCTGGGGGAAAGCTGATAGGAGCTGAGCAGCGTCCGGTTCAGGACTCCTCATCCCTGTGGAATGAGGGTGGAGAGGGTAGAGCATTGGTCCCCAACCTTGGGCCTCCAGATGTTCTTAGACTACAACTCCCAGAAGCCTTCACCACCACTTCTGTTTGCCATGATATCTGGGAGTTGAAGTCCAAGAACATCTGGAGGCCCAAGGTTGGGGACCACTGGGGTAGAGAACCACAAAGTGATGACAGTGTGGGAATTAGGACTGGGAGCATGATGGGACGTGAGAGTTGGTCCACTGGAAGGAGAAGCTGCGGGGGGGGGAGACAAACAGCCCTTCTTGGGAGACCCCATCCACAGGGGATTTTATGCAAATGCCCAAAGCATCCGAACAAAGATGGGAGAACTGAAACATTTGGTGACTAGGGATAACATTGATATAGTGGCCATAACAGAAACGTGGGGGGATTTGGAGAACCAGTGGGATACCATAATCCCAGGCTGTAAACTCTATAGGAAGAAACTGAGCCTGGTGGCCGACAACACTGGCAATTATAGGCCCATTGCCAATTCTTCCTTCCTTAGCAAAGTTGTAGAGAGGGTGGTGGCCGATCAGCTTCAGGCTCTCTTAGATGAAACCAATGCCCTGGATCCATTCCAGTCAGGCTTCAGGCCGTGTCACGGTACAGAAATGGCATTGGTCGCCCTGCTTGATGACCTACTGAGGGAGGCCGACGGGGCAAAATGTCCTTGTTGGTTCTCCTTGATATCTCAGTCAACTTTGATACCGTTGACCACAGTATACTTCTGCGCTCCTATCTTGATGTTGGGACACTCACCACTCTGGTCCATGTGCTCGTAGTCTTGAGATTAGACTACTGTAATGTGCTCTACGTGGGGCTACCCTTGAGATCGATGCAAAAACTGCAAATGGTCCAGAACATGGCAGCCAGACTATTAACTGGGGTGAAAAAATATCATCACATTCCCCCCCCCCTTGGTGGCCTTACACCAGTTGCCCATTCATTTCCACATTGACTTCAAGGTATTAATACTTACATATAAAGCCCTGAAAGGTTTAGGACCTCGATTCCTGGCAGACTGCCTGCTCCCACCTAGCTCCACTCGTGTCACTTGACCTAGCCAGGCTGGGCAGCTGAGGGGCCTGACCCCGGGAGACTAGAAACCAGGCCTTCCTGGCAGTGGCCTCTCATCTTTGGGACATCTTGCCTCCTGAGATTCACCTGGCATCCTCACTGGGAGTTTTTAAGAACAATCTGAAGACTGAAAGGCAGGCCTTTCCCCTTTTCCATCACTTAGTTCCCTGTGTTTTCCCATCTTGGACTTTGCTTACTTTTATTTTTTGTTTTGATATTGTTGGTTTTAATTCTTGTTTTATATTGCTCAGACTGTAAGCAGCCCAGAATAGTTTTGTTTGAATCTAGATGGGTGGGGTAATGCCGAATAAATAAAAAATAAATAAATAAATAAATATAGATGTGATAGGGAGGGGTGTGTTGCAGGTGGGGTGGCCATCTATGTTATAGAGGGGGTAGGATCCAGCAGAATGGAGATGGATGGCGGGTCAGGCTCCATCGTAGAATCACTGTGGGTTAAATTACCAGACCCAAGGAGAGATGTGATAGTGGGGGAGGGGTTGCTATAATCCTCCAGATCAAAAATATGGGGGGGGCACTTGAAATGAAGAGACAAATCAGGTAGGTGTCCAAGAGGGACAGGATTGTAATCATGGGGGACTTCAATTACCCTCACATTGACTGGGTTAATGTGTGCTTGGGTCAGGAAAAGAGACCAGGTTTCTTGACATGCTAAATGACTGTGCCTTGGAGCAACCTGTCATGGAGCCTACCAGAGGATAGGTGACTCTGAATTTAATACAGTATTGTGTGGTACTCAGGACCTGATTAGGGACATTAATGTCACTGAGCCACTAGGAAAGAGTGACCATGGTGCAATCTTTTTCACCATGCATGTTGGGAGAGAGTGTCAAGCAAATCTAATACAAAAACCCTTAATTTCCGAAGGGTGGAATTCCCTCAGATGAGAAAACTACTGTAGTTAGAAAGAAGTTGAAAGGGAAGGTAAAAAGAATCCAAACTCTCCAGAGTGTTTAAAGCAATGGTAGCAGAGGCCCAACAGAAGTGTTTACTGAAAAGAAAGAAGGGCTCACCTAAGTCCAAGAGGGTGCAGGCATGGTTAGTGAGTGGCGTTAGAGAGGCTTTATAGGGCAAGGAGGGGTTGTTTCATAAATAGAAATCCTTCCCAAATGAGGAAAATAAAAAGAAACGCAAACTCTGGCAAAAGAAATGTAGGAAGATGATACAGAAGGCAAAGAAAGACTTTAAGAAATGTATGGCCAGCAATATAAAGAGGAATAATAAAAGCTTATTTAAATATGTTAGAAACAGGAAACCTGTCAGAGAAGCAGCTGGCTCTCTGGTTGGTGAGTGAGGTAAAGGGGAGGTAAAGGAGGACATGGAGATTGCAGAGAAATTAAATGAGTTCTTCGCATCTCTCTTCACGACAGAAGACCTTGGGCAGATTCTGCTGCCTGAACGGCCCCTCTTGACTAACAAATTAAATCAGATACAGTTTAAAAGAGAGGATGTTTTACACCTAATTGATAAATTGAAGATAAAAAAGTCACTGGGCCCAGATGGCATCCACCCAATGGGGTATTAAGGAACTGATGAATGAAGTTGCTGCTCTCTTAACTAAAATTATACAACTTGTCCCTTAAAATGGCCACAGTGCCAGAGGACTGGGGACAGCACATGTCATGCCAACCTTTAAAAAGGGAAGGGGGGGGACCCAGGAAACTACAGACCGGTTAGCCTAACGTCTGTTCCAGGGAATATGGTGGAAAGCCTCATCCAAGATAAAATCTCAAAACACGTAAAAGAACAAGCCTTGCTGAGGGAAAATCAGCATGGCTTCTATAAGGGTAAGTCTTGCCTCACAAACCTTTTAGAATTATTTGAAAAGGTCAAAAGGCACGTGGATGTGGGCGAACCAGTCGATATTGTCTGTCTGGATTTTCAGAAGGCATTTAATGCGGTCCCTCACCAAAGGCTGCTGAGAAAATTCCACAGTCAGGGGAGAAGAGGGCAGGTCCTGTTATGGATTGAGAATTGGTTGAGAACCAGGAAACAGAGAGAAGGTGTCAATGGGCAATTTTCACAATGGAGAGAGGTGAAAAGTAGTGTGCTCCGGGGATCTGTCCTTGGACTGGTGCTTTTCAACCTGTTCATAAATGACCTGGAGACAGGGATAAGCAGTGAGGTTGCCAAGTTTGCAGATGACACAAAACTTTTCTGGGTGGTGAAGACCAGAAGGGATTGTGAAGAGCTCCAGAAGGATCTCTCCAAACTGGGAGAAGGGCAGCAAAACGGGAAATGCATTTTAATGCATATTGGGGCAAAAAAATTCAAAACTTTATTTATCGGCTAATGGGTTCTGAGCTGTCCATGATGGATCAGAAAAGAGATCTTTGTGTGCTGGCGGACAGCTCGATGAAAGTATCAACCCAGTGTGCAATGGCAGTGAAGAAGGCCAGTTCCATGTTAGGTATCATTAAAAAGGGGATTGAAAATAAAACAGCAAACATTATAATGCCATTGTACAAAACGCTGGTAGGGCTGCACCTGGAGTATTGCGTACAGTTCTGGTCGCCGCACCTCAAAAAAGACATAGTGGAACTGGAAAAGGTGCAGAAGAGTGACTGAAATGATGACTGGGCTGGGGCACCTCCCTTATGAGGAAAGGCTACAACGTTTGGGGCTCTTTAGGGAAAAGGCACCTGAGGGGGGACATGACTGAGATGTATAAAATTATGCAGGGGGTGGATAAAGTGGATAGAGGGAAACTCTTTTCCCTTTCACTCAATACCAGAACCAGGGGACATCCACTCAAATTGGTTGTTGGGAGAGTGAGAACAGACAAAAGAAAACATTTCTTTATCCAGCGTGTTGTTAGTCTATGGAACTCCTTGGCACAGGATGTGGTGATGGCATCTGGCCTAGATGCTTTTAAAAGGGGACTGGACAGATTTCTGGAGGAAAAGTCCATCGCAGGTTACAAACCATGATGGGGATGTACAAACTACAGGCTTAAAAGGAAGGTATCTCCAAATGCCAGATGCAGGGGAGGGGTATCAGGAGACAGGTATCTAGTTGTCTCATGTCCTCCCAGAGGCATCTGGTGGGGCCACTGTGAGATACAGGAAGCTAGAGTAGATGGGCCCTTGGCCTCATCCAGCAGGGCTCTTCTTATGTTCTTTTGTAAATCAGAGCACAAGAGAGCTGAAGAGGCAGAAGCTGCTGTTGCCACTCAGACTCCTAAGACCCTTGCCAACTTGCTCTAGGTATAATTTCTTTATGTTTCTGTGGGAGGGGTGAATCCATATAGTGAATTCATGTATATACTATTTAACTAATATTTTATACTATGGTTTTGAAGAATCTGTATGGGGAGCTGATTCTTTTATGTTATGTTATACCTAACCCATTTGAGGAAGATATCCTGGATTTTGTCTGAATTTAAATTCAAGAGGACATTTGAACTTTGCAATTCTACAAGCAACTTCTGCATTGATGCTGTTGCTGAGGGCTTGGGTGCACAAACTGTAGCATTTTGCTGTTGTTATAATTGCTTGTTTTATCTGGATCTACCCTTGATCTCAGCCAAAAGGCATGACCTGAGAAAAATTCGACACCTCCTAGGTGGCACTATTAAGGAACTTACCCTGATAATAGCCAGGTACGTCTACTCCATCATGCAGAGGCGACGCAGCGTGCCGTCACAGAATGCCGAGCCCTAAATATGCATTTGGCCGTTCCCTGCCACGTTAGCTGTTTGAATGTTTTATCTGCATCTTAATGTGTTTTAATTTTGTACAGTATGCCAATAAACCATGTCTGTCTGTCTTATCTGTTATATAACTGTGCGTAAGAAGATACTCATTTTGTGAAACTGTGTTTGCAAAGTTCATTGACAAATATCTAAGTGAACAAATAGCCCCACAGAACTTAAGAGTGTTATAGAGATAGGGGTCTGTTTGGGGAGTGAGACCTTAGAGAGCAATTCTGGTTGTTTCTGAACAGGCACTCAGTGTATCCCAATACATTCAGTAACAAAAAGCCTCCCCGTGTGTGCATGCCAATACCAAGGTGATCTGCAATAATGGAAACCAAAACTAAAGCGATCGAGAGCAAGCCCAGAAAGACTGGGACACCACCACAGTGTGTGGATGATGCCTTAGTATACATATTTTAAACTAAAAAGAATTAAAAGGATGGATTCTAGATATTTGGAATCCTGTGGAACTGAAGCATCCTATTCACAACTTGCCTTTTTGAAAGTTCATTTTGGATTTATATTTGCCCTCAAATTCACCGCTCACATTTCTTTTTTTTTTTTAAATTTTATTTTAATTAAAAAGTACAAAAAATACAAAAAAAATACGAAAAATACAAAATATCTACTACTACTACAAAAAAAACCAAACTATAAATTACGAGACTATAAATTACAAAACATAACAGTGGACCCATCACCCTCAGGACTAGCATTACACTTCTTTCCATCCATTTTCATTCCAAAATTTCAATGTTTCTTCACTCGGTGTATACCCCCTCCCTCTCCGAAATACATGTTCTAAAAATACATTCCATATTTTTTTAAAGTCATTATTTTTCATTTGGCCCCTGCTTATTTTCATATTGCATGTCAGTTTATCATTAATAGCCATATCCCACAATTCTCTATACCATTCCTCAAGGTTAAATTGATTTTCATTTCTCCAATTCCTTGCCATAATTATCCTTGCAGCCATAATCATTATTATTATTAAATCCTTATTTTCATTCACCATTTGATCTTTACTCAAATTCAATAAGGCTGTTATTGGGGACATTGAAATATTCAATCCCATAATTTCAGTTATTTCCCTAAATATTACTTTCCATTCTTTCTTTCTTTTTTCACATAGCCACCACATATGTAAATACGTCCCCTTCTCTTTTTTACAACTCCAACATAATGATGACACCGTTTTATCCATCATATTCATTTTGACCGGCGTTAAATACTACCTCCATATTACTTTATAGCAGTTTTCTTTTATCCTTACTGACATGTACTTCATAATTCTCTGATCCCATATTTTATCCCATTCTTCTCCTATTACTTCTTCATCCAAATCATTTTGCCATTGCATTTTTAACCCTACAGTACCCTGTTCTACTTGATTTAATAATTCATATATTTGACTTACAGTTCCTTTTCTTTCTGTTTTTTCCTCTGATTTCAATCTTTTTTCTATAATTTCTTCAAATTTTGTCATTTTTCTACCTTTTCTACCGCTCACATTTCTGAGCAACATCCAACCAAAAACACCTAATGAAAATTAATAGAATTCTTTAAATACAAAAAAAACCCAGGCTTAATATAGAATAAAGCAGTAGTTAAGAACAAACAACGGAGGCCATAAACTTCTTTCAGGCAGTTGTAATACTGTAAACCTTTCACTTAAAAACAGGTAACGGATGGTTTGTACCATTTCTCTCAGGAAGTAATTCCATATTAAGGAAGCTATCAGCCCACTTTCTGCCAGGGTGTGATGGAGACTCTATAAAAACCAGACAAGCTGCCATGTATTAAAATGATGCCAGAGAGACCCAGGTTGGGAGATTCTCATCCTCAGATCTTTTCAATATTTGAACTTTAACTCCCAGAAGTCCCAGCTATAATGACCAATGATCAGGGATTCTGTGAGTTCAGGTTTAAGGTCATTTGGACAGCCTGAAGCTGAGAACCCTTGCTATAGTCTACATCAGTGGTTCTTAACGTGGGCAATAATGCCCCCCAGGGGGCGATTTCATTTTTCAGGGGGGCGGTAGAATGAAAAGGGGCGGTGTGGGGGCGAAAGAACAGAAGGGGGGCGGTAGTGGGGCGCTGGAGCGAGCCAAACCTGTGAAGGCGACTGCAGCTGCAGTGCAGGCAGTAGATCCAGTGCTGCTGCCGCCGCCAGATGATCCAGCTCTTTCTACCTGCCATGTCTCCTTTAAGGGAGCACTGAGTGTGGATCGGGTGGAAGGAAAGGGTCTCTTGGGTCCTCATCCTTGCCCCGTGAAGCGCTGCCTCGCACCCAGGTGGGGAGGGAGACTAGGTAGGTAGGTAGGTAGGTAGGTAGGTAGGTAGGTAGGTAGGTAGGTAGGTAGGTAGGTAGGTAGGTAGGTAGGTAGGTAGGTAAGATATCATCAGCTCAGGGAGGGGGGCAATGATAACTTCCTCAATGGCTCAAGGGGGCGTTTTTTTCAAAAAGGTTAAGAACCACTGGTCTACATAATCTCAGGCTGTTTGTTGAATTTAAGAGACTTGAACTGAATTCAGAAAGAAACCAGAAGCCAAGGAATGGACATAACATTGCAATAATATGCTCCATACTTTACTCACAAAAAAGGATGAAGAGTCACCTTGAGCACATCTTGGTTTTGTTCAAGCAAAAACTGAACATGTTTCTGAACTTTGCTCTGACACTTCAGAATTTCCAGTACAGTAATTGTCTGTAACTATCTGATAATTCTAGTTTAGGTTCTTTCTGAGTAGTTTGTCACATGGACCAATTTAAGGAGTTGTTTTCTTCCTCCCTTGCAAATCCACCCACTTGCTCACCCTTACACACATCGCCACACATTTTACATATAGCAAAAGAGAAGGAGGAAAAGTTGCTTTCCTTATGGAGATTTTTATTAACTTGTATCTCTGGTACTGAATGATAAATCAATGGGTTCAAACTTAATTTTTTTCTGTGTATCAGCTGTAACCATCCTTTATCCCCTTCCTTGCCCCTTCTTTCCAAGCACAGCGTACAATTTCATATTATTATCAAGGGTAAAGGTGCCTGCTATTGAATGCACAGGAAATGATACATCTTTAGGAGCCACCAATGCTTATGCCAATAATATATGATTAGGCTTAGGCCTAATTGGTGCAATGATTACCAAATGGTTCAGTAAAGGGGGGAAAATCACCGGAAATGTGTTATAGGGCCCATTTTCTTGCCCTTCTCTTTGTCTGTTGAAGACTACATTTTCCTATATCCCAAATTATACTAACTGGATGTCATGAGCAGCAGAAACACACACTTGAAAGTTATGTCAAGGAAAGCACTCTGATGTTTGTTCTTTGGGCAGTATAGCTCCTTCCATATCCAAAAGTGCCACCCTGTATTACATTTGTTAGTACTGTGCAATCGTAGTATAATGCAGATTCTGTATTTCTGTTCAGTGGTTGGCTGGTGTAATAAAAGGCTTATAATCTACGTTTCAGGGCATATTCCCCTCACAAATGAACACAACCAAAACTCTTGGTCACATCTACTTTTTGGAGTGTTTTTACTGAAGAACATCCGCGCACGCCAACAAATCAACCCAGGCTACGCTCCTTCAGGTTTCCACACCAAGGGAGACCAGGAAGTAATCAGCTTGAAACAGGGCCTTCTCAGTCATGGCCCCACCCCTTTAGAATAAGCTCCCGGAGGAGATGTGCCTGGCTTCCTCCCTCAGTTTTAAGAGGATGCCCAAAACAAGGCTATGTACTGAAGCCTTTCAGCACACCCTCTCTTAATTTTATACTGACTGTACACTAAAGTTCCCACTTGCCATCAACTGGTTTATTTGATTTTTTTTAGTTGTGGGGTATCTTACTTGTTTATGTGGTGCTAGTGTTTTGTATATTATTTAAATTTATGTCACGTCATGTCATGTCAATTTTATTTTGGATGTAAACTGCCAAGAGTAGTAGTATTTATCACTAATTGATGCAGTAAAGAAGTTTCATACAGTAAATAAAAATAAATGGTGGCATAAACTTTCATAGACTATGGTATCCATCATGAAATGCATGAAGGTCTGTCTTCCTGAGTTCCTGGTACAGTGGGGTCTTGACCTGAGAATTTAATCCGTATTGGAAGGCGGTTCTCAAGTCAAAAAGTTCTCAGGTCAAATCTGCATTTCCCATAGGAATGCATTGAGAACCATTTGATCCGTATCTGCTCTTTTCCGTCCATAGAAACGAATGGGAAGCTGCTATTCCGCCTTTGACCACTAGAGGGGGATATTTTGTTTCTTTTTTTCTTAGGTCAAGAAAGGTTCAGGGAAGGCAGGGAAAATACAGTCCAGGCAGTCCAGTACCAGGCAGTCCGAAGACTGTCTCCCAATCCACTCTCTAAACGCTGGGAGGAGTGAGGAAGCAGACAGGCACCCTTTTCACTGGCCAACAGTTAACTGAAAGTTCAAATTTTGCACTTTCCCTGCCTCCCACATGGGTTTTTTTCAGTTCGTAACTCAAATCTAAGTATGTAAGTCAAGTCAATATTTTCCTATGAGAGTGGTTCTTAAGTCAAAATGTTCTTAACCTGGGCCGTTCTTAAGTCAAGACCCCACTGTATATATCACAGCTTGAAAATATTTAGTTTGTTGAATTAGCATTATTGGTGCTATCTATGTTTGAAATAAACTACAGATCTCCTAAATTATATCCATCAACCAACATTTTTTTCTAAACACACTACAAATCCCATATAGTAATTATTAACTGGGTATAATGGGATGTAATATGTTTGAGAACTGAGGTTGGCTCTATCTGCAAAACAAGACGGGTTTTCATCTACAAAGCGAGACTTGTGTACTATCATATCTCAAGAGAAGGAACAGTCACACAATTGAAACGAATGGCTTCTAGTCTCCTGTGCTTGATTTCTTTTTAGCCCCACTGTTAGAAATGTGGATCTGAAGCAAAACCAGCCTCCCAGAAGATGGGAGATTTCTTAAGCTTCCATGTGCATGCTCCATGACGGGTCTGTGGGGCAATGTGCTTCCATGACAGATGCCGACAAGGCTCTTATAGTTGGGTCTTTTGTTATGGTAATCGGCAGCAAGGGATCTGGTTTTGTTTTACCTGAATCTACTGCCTGGCTTTGATCATGACAGAATCCTAACCTGCCACTCTAAAGAGCTTGATACTGAAGCTTCAGTACTTTTTTCTCTCAACTATTGAGGCTTTCGCCAAGTGGATCCCTGCTTATGGAGAGGCAGACATCAGATAGAGAGGATGCTGGCTGGTCTATATCTGGCTTGCAATGATGTCCCATTTTCATTTTCTGCAAAGGTAGCCACTCTAAAAGCTGACCTGGAAATTCACCATTTCTGGTGTGCACTATGTTTATACAGAAGGTTCCATCACTGATTGGAACAGATACAACTCCACATCCCTGGAGTGAATAGCTGGGAAGGCATTTGAAGGGGAAGGCATATTGCCTCCAACTTCTCCTTCTCCCCAATCCCCCAAGGCAATTTCCACAGTTAAGCCTGTACTGTATTTACCTTTCAGTGACCAGTCACAAAACAAAGCATGACAAATACAACTTATGGAGGAGGAGAAAAGTAAGTGCTATGACTGATGACAGCACTTGAGTGAAGTCTTCTTTTAGATAGATATTATAATCTAGTTTAATCCAGAGACTTGTAGATATGCAGTGTTTTCTGCCTGGAAAGTACAAGATGGTATGGACTAGAATGTCTTTACTCTTCCGCTGAGCTCCATAGCAGAACTTACTGAACTTAACCCATTGAGCTGGATAAGAGTTGTGCTTTGGTTCAGATAGGAACTTGTCAGAATTTCAATGTTTTTAAATGAACAAAATGGACAGAAGATGTGATAAACAAAAAAGATGTGAATATACATGAAAACAAATTGCAAGATGTGTTCATTCGTACCATAAGACCCAAAATAACATTTCGGTTCCTTCAGTATAAAATCTGTTACTAGTAATTGTAATGTCATTTTGTTTCTTTTAGCATTAGTTACAACTGTAAATGACACACAATGCTTTCTTTCTTTGGATGGTAATGCTTTTCCTAAATTTTATATATGGGAAGGAACTGATAAATATAAACTTGAGGGAGAAAAACTTTTAAATATCTTTACTTGGCCTTTTTTCATATTGAAAGTGGGACCTGACTCTGCACCACATGGAGTGCAAGAACAAACTGTCATTTTTATACTTGTGCTTCATGAATCTTGAAAATTAATTCAATTTAGAGGAAATCTATTTTCAGGCTGTGAGAAATTGAACCTTGCTTCAGAGACCTGTAGGGTGCAAGGATGCTATTAAATTTAGATATTGCATTCCTTGGTCTGTGGTTAGCTTTCTTGACTCTTCTCTAAGAATACACAGAGGACATTAAGTCTTCAGGAAAAAAAGACCCTCCTTAAAGTATTAAAATAACTTATGTATTTTGAGATGTACATCCATGTGTTTTGCAATATCACTAATTGTAAGATAACTAAAATTATGTATAATTTAAGGCAAGGATAGGCCTCCTGATAAAATGTTTTGAACTCTAGCTCCCATTATCCACTACTATTAGCTACCTTGGTTAAGGCAGATAGTAGCAGAAATCCAGCAAGATCTGGAAGTCTATTAATCAGTGTAAAGCTTCCTATGAACAAATATGCTCACCTGATTATTTCTCAGCTAAAGTGCTCAGCAAAGAATAAACATAAATGAAAAAAAAACCACACCCAAAAACCTAGTACTGTTATAAACTTTCACCTTTCAATATTCTTAATACTTGTCTTCTTAACTGAGCTGTTCTATCACCCTGTGCCATGCAACCTGACATTTGCAGGGATCTGCCACACGTTAACTAAGCTGCCACCAACCATTCCCTATAAGAAGTCACACAGACCAGGGATGGATTTTCAACAAATAAAAGAATAAGGTTTATTTAAAACAACACACAGGGAAAATAAAATGATCAGGTGAATAAGATATAGTAACGTGGCTTAGTCTCATTCATACAGGCATACAGTTTGGTTCACACAGAACCCTTAACTTGAAGCACAGACCCTGAACCTATCAGTTCTGGCTAACCAACAGACACCTGAACCTATCAGGTTGGTACTCTGACACACAGTAGTACCCTGTCTGACACACAGACTCCCACACCAGCTTCTTCTTCCCAGCTGCTGCTTCTTCACATCCCAGCGTCTCAACTCCTCCACACACGCATCACATATATATACAGTACAGCCCCTCCTCCTGATGTCCCGCCTTCCACTCCCCATAGGATGGAACTTTCCCTCCAAACCCATGACAGACAGGTAACATCAGTGCTGTATGTAACACCTCCCCTCTTTATAAGTTGTTTTGTAGGGGGAAAGCTAAGGTGCTTTTTCCCAAAAAACAACCTGAATAAAACACACAACAACAGTTATACATACCATATCATACTTACTTACACTTACATTCTAAGTTAACCATAGCAATTAGGCATTTAAACATTTACCATATACATTACATCAATTTACCTTTATTCATACAAACCAAATTCAAAAACCCAGGTACATTTAACTTTTTGTCATCAATATATATACATAGTCCATGTTCTTTCGCCGTCTTCAATCTTCAGGTCTTCTTGACAAGGCGTCAGCAACACAGTTCACTGACCCTCTGACCACCTTCACTTCAAAGTCATAGTCTTGCAGGTTTAAAGCCCACCTCATAAGTTTGCTATTGTGGGTTTTCATTGTCTTTAACCATTGCAGTGGTGAATGGTCAGTGCACAGAGTAAAATGTCTTCCCCAGATGTAAGGCTTGGCCTTCTGGATCGCGTAGACTATGGCCAAACACTCCTTCTCCACGGTTGCCAAATGTCTCTCACCTTTTTGAAGTTTCCTACTCAGGTAGGACACTGGATGCTGGTCACCATTCTCATCCTCCTGGCACAGAACTGCTCCTACCCCGCTGTTAGACGCATCGGTGTAGATGATGAACTCCCGGTCGAAGTCTGGAGCCCGCAGCACTGGATAGTTGATTAGCGCCTGCTTCAACCTCTGGAACGCCTCCTCACAGTCGCTGGTCCACGGGATGCGGTCATCAGCCTTCTTCCTCGTCAGATCGGTCAGCGGAGCCGCAATCTCGCTAAACCTCGGGATGAACTTTCTGTAGTAGCCCACCAACCCAAGAAATGATTTGACTTTTTTCTTGGTGTTGGTTCTAGGCCAATCACGACCTGCTTCTATTTTGGCCTCCAGGGGTTTTATCACTCCCCCCCCTACCATGTGACCCAAGTCTTTTATTTCTGGGCTACCCAGCTGCAGTTTGTTCTCTTTGCAGAGCCTAGGCCAAAGCACTCCCTCCCCTGGGTTAAAGTGCCTCTCCCTGGCTTTCTGGTAATCCCAAGCTTTCTTTCTGACCTTTTGAGCTTGCAGGGTCTCTGCTGCTAGCTCTAGGTTTCTCTTTAGGTCATTCCTTAAGGTGTCTATGTATGTCACAACGTCTTGTGGGTCATCCTGGGTGATCTGCTCCCAATTTTGTTTGATCAAATCAAGGGGCCCTTTCACCCTTCTCCCAAATAAAAGTTCAAATGGACTGAACCCGGTACTGGCTTGTGGCACTGATCGATAAGCAAACAAAAGGGATTGCAGCTTCTGGTCCCAATTGTTTGGATTCTCTGCCAAGTAAGCCCTAATCATGCGCATTAGAGTCCCATTGAACTTCTCAGTTAACCCATTACTTTCAGGATGATAGGCAGTGGTTTCCTTGTGCTTAATTCCACAGATTTGCCATAAGCGTTTCATGAGCTTTGATGTGAATGATGCGCCCAAATCTGTGATTATTTCTGAGGCAAATCCCATCCTGGACATATACCCCACCAAGGCATCTGCCACTGTGTTAGTTTCAATGTTAGTCAAGGGTATGGCTTCAGGGTACCTCGTGGCATGGTCCACAATGGTGAGAATGAACCTGTTCCCCCTCTTTGTGGCCTTGGGCAAAGGTCCCACAATATCCACCCCTATGCATTTGAACGGAGTGTCAATCACAGGCAAAGGGCACAACTTTGCTTTGGTCCTGTCGCGGCTATTCCCCTGCCTTTGACACACATCACATTGTTTACAGAACTCCCTGATCTGCTTCCCTATGTCAGGCCAGTAGAAATTCTGTGTGATTCTCTGCTGTGTTTTGTTCACCCCTAAGTGTGCAGCAAACATGTCAGAGTGCCCCCTTTGTAAGATCATGGGGCGATACTTTTCAGGTACCACCAGCTGACTTCTGATCCCATCTCCCCCTTTTGAGATATTCCTCAGGGTCTCTCTATATAAAATCCCCTTTTTCTCCAGAAATCTCACTGGGGTTTCAGGTGTTAGCTGGGCGTCAGTCACCTGTTCAAAACACTTTTGGAGAGTGGCGTCTGCCTTTTGCTCTTGTCCAAATCTGCTGTCTGTGGTTAAGGTTTCCACCACAGCTTCTGAACTCCCCTCTGCTTCCGTCTCTGGCTCATCATTACCCCCCTGAACTGTCCCCGTGGTGGCTTGTGAACGTGTAATCACTAGCACCCTTTTCACATGTTCAGCCAGGTCATTTCCCACGAGCACGGCTGCTGGCAGAGTCGATGAAATTGCTAGCCGCCAAACTCCCCTCCAGCCTTGAAAGTTCACAGGTACCTCCGCGACTGGCAGTGAGATTACCTGCCCCTCAATCCCTGCCACCTTCATGCTCTCATTTGGGATTACATACTCCCTAGGAATAATATCTGGATGGCACAGGGTCACCTGAGAACAAGTGTCCCGCAGCCCCCGATACTGATGGCCAAGTATTCCTACGTCCACCCCTGCTGTCTCAAACAACTGGGAATCTGTTCTCACCAGTAGGCAGCGCCTGACCTCTACAAGAGGACCATTTTCCTCAGCCTGATCAGCAGATGTAGCTGTTCCAGATTGAGCAGCCATGGCAACAGGCTCCCTCAGTGACAATGAGCCTTGCTCTTTCTGGACACAGAACACAGCTTTTGGCTTGGTTCCACTCGAATCCTGAGGCACAATTCCTTTTAGCTGCTTTAATTTCTCACACTCTGAGATTAGATGGCCCTTTCCCTGACAGAAATAACATTTTCTGCTATATTTTGAGTCTTTCTCATCCTGTTTTGGTTTTCCCTCCAAAATCTGAGGTCTTGGTTTCATGTCTGAGGGCTTCCCTTCACCATGGGCCCCTCCCCCTTGCTGGCTTTTCCCTGGTCCCTGAGAGTACTTGCTGTAGGTTTCTTTGGGTTTTCCTACAGATTTCTCCTCACCTAAGGGCTTTCTTATCTGGTAAATAAAATCTGCTATCTCGGCTGCTTCTGCCACAGATTTTGGTTTCCTTTCCCTCACCTGGAATTTCAGTTCCCCATGCAGGACTGAATAGAACTGTTCCAGCGCTATCAAGTCTTTGAGCTGCTGAAAGGTCTCTGTCCCCTCCTGAGATAGCCATTTCTCTAGCAGCCTCACCAATTGGGCCCCCACTTGGGTAAAAGTCTGCTCTGGTTTCTTTGTGAGGGACCTGAATCTTTGCCTCAGCTGTTCCGCATTTATCCCATGTCTTGCAAACACCAGTTTTTTAAACTCTGCAAAATCTCTCATCAGTTCCTGTGGCATCTCTGAATAAACCTCAGCCAGGCTACCACTGATTAAAGATCGCATGATGGTCATCTTCTCAGTTTCCCTCACTGAGAAGTCCACAAACGCTCTTTCCACTAAGGAAAAGAACACCTCAGGACAATCTCCCTTGTGGTACACAGGGAATTTCTTCAGGTCAGCCTTAGACAATTGGCCTCCCTCAGAATCCCTATTGTTATTATTGTTCTGGTTCATCAGTTCCAATTTTCTTAATTCAAACGCCATTCTCTCTCTCTCCATTCTTTCTTCCCTCTCCATTCTCTCTCTCTCTCTCTCTAATTCAAATTGTCTTTGCCTCTCCCTTTCCTCCCTTCTTTCTCTCTCTAATCTTTCTTCTCTTTCCCTTTCCTCCATTTCAAATTGCCTCATCCTCAGTTCATGCTGTTGGGCTATGAGCAATTTTCTGAGTTCTGGGTTCTGCTCTCCCGTGCTGTCACCCTGCACTGAGCCAAATTCATCCTCAGAACCTTGGTCTACCTGGGGGTCTTTCACTTCACCCATTTCTGCCATCTGGCTTCGAGTCAAGGGCATAATCCCCCCTCAGAACAGGCTGCTTTCAAAAGTCAAGCCTCAGAATAAAGCGACCACTTTTTTTTTTCTTTTGCCTCAGAACCAGCCTTCCTATAGATTGCTGCTGTTCTTCAGCACTACTTGCAACTGTAGCCAGCCGGAGTCCACCCCCCTCTGCTGGGCCTCTCAGCAGGCAGGCCAGATCACTTCTACTTTACAGTTTTGCCTCAGCTTTTTTCCCGCCAAAACAGGCTGCCTCAGAGCTCCCTAATCTAGCCCCCAATCTGAGGTTACACGTTCTTCTACTAGTGCACCCCCCCGTGAGGTACACCTAGAAGATTACCTACGTGCTCTCAGATTGTCCCTGACTAGACCCCCCTTGCTCTGGGCACACTTGCCAAGGCTTTGCTGGACCGCTGGACAACTGGACCAGTCGTATCCCACACGCTGGACACCAATCAATGTGACAAACCCAGACCTACTGGGATCTGCCACACGTTAACTAAGCTGCCACCAACCATTCCCTATAAGAAGTCACACAGACCAGGGATGGATTTTCAACAAATAAAAGAATAAGGTTTATTTAAAACAACACACAGGGAAAATAAAATGATCAGGTGAATAAGATATAGTAACGTGGCTTAGTCTCATTCATACAGGCATACAGTTTGGTTCACACAGAACCCTTAACTTGAAGCACAGACCCTGAACCTATCAGTTCTGGCTAACCAACAGACACCTGAACCTATCAGGTTGGTACTCTGACACACAGTAGTACCCTGTCTGACACACAGACTCCCACACCAGCTTCTTCTTCCCAGCTGCTGCTTCTTCACATCCCAGCGTCTCAACTCCTCCACACACGCATCACATATATATACAGTACAGCCCCTCCTCCTGATGTCCCGCCTTCCACTCCCCATAGGATGGAACTTTCCCTCCAAACCCATGACAGACAGGTAACATCAGTGCTGTATGTAACAGATAGGCCTCCTGATAAAATGTTTTGAACTCTAGCTCCCATTATCCACTACTATTAGCTACCTTGGTTAAGGCAGATAGTAGCAGAAATCCAGCAAGATCTGGAAGTCTATTAATCAGTGTAAAGCTTCCTATGAACAAATATGCTCACCTGATTATTTCTCAGCTAAAGTGCTCAGCAAAGAATAAACATAAATGAAAAAAAAACCACACCCAAAAACCTAGTACTGTTATAAACTTTCACCTTTCAATATTCTTAATACTTGTCTTCTTAACTGAGCTGTTCTATCACCCTGTGCCATGCAACCTGACATTTGCATTCTACTGGTATTATCATGGAGGACACCCTTTTCTGACTACAGGGTTAATCTCTTTTCCCCAGAGAAATCTGAAACAAAATTCCCTCCTGTCAATTCTTGAATTCTATCTTTCTGTTCTTTCATTCCCCATCTTGATCATACTATATTATTGTTTAAATGTTTTTATGATTATGAATGTCATTTATTTTGATTGTGACATTTTATTGTCATTTTATGATATTTTATGATTTTGTAAGCCGCCCCGAGTAGATGCTGTCTAGGGGGGCGGGGTATAAACCAAATGAATGAATGAATGAATGAATGAATGAATGAATAAAATTCCTTCTGATTGATCTATGCTGTGGGATTTTCTTATACAGAACAGTAGTAGCAGCAGCAGCAGCAGCAACAACACTACCACCAGCAGCAACAGCAACAGCAAAAAGGCAGAAGAATAGAGAATATTTCAAAACAAGTGCTCAACTATTACATGTCTCATCATCATGCCTCATTCTTTGTCTAATCCTTAAATAATTTTATCATGTTATTTGCAGAACTGGTCTCTCAAGTGGTGAAAGGAGGTCTGTCATTCCATGCGACTTTCCTTACCTATATCATCTTCTTACTATGTTTTGCTTTGTGATCGGTCAATGGATGACAAACACAAGCTTAATTTGCAAGTCCAATTGCTGAGGCAAGTGTCTCTGAGGAGAAACAGGTAATTGTAAAAGCTAATTGTAAGGGATACCTATTCCCTTTAACATCGAGCTCTGTTTGATCCTAGCACTTCTTTGAAGAAAACAAAGCTTCCTATCTCCCACTGCTCAGGCAAAGAGAAATGTGAGATAAAATATCTAAATTAGGAAAGCAGTTTTTGTTGAGGTTCTTCGCCAAATATGTAAGGAAAGAAGTTTGCAAGCAATTGAGGCTGCATTGTCTTATTCCGCTTTCTGTCTATGTTGCAACTTGGAATGTAGTGCTGGCAGTATCTTCCTGGATAAGAAAAGTACAAGTTAACCAATCGGTTCACTAAGGACAATTCCTTTTAAGTTGAAGGAAATTTGACATACTGTCATTTAATATAAGTACTATGCTACACTGGAAGGACAGATCCTAAAGCTGAGGCTCCAGTACTTTGGCCATCTCATGAGAAGAGAAGACTCCCTGGAAAAGACCCTGATGTTGGGAAAGTGTGAAGGCAAGAGGAGAAGGGGACGACAGAGGATGAGATGGTTGGACAGTGTCTGCGAAGCAACCAACATGAATTTGACCCAAATCCGGAAGGCAGTGGAAGACAGGAGGGCCTGGCTTGCTCTGGTCCATGGGGTCACAAACAGTCGAACATGACTTAATGACTAAACAAAAACAACAACTATGCTACAACACTGTATATTAAGTTCTGACTCATCCTAGAAAATGCCAGAGCCAAGACTTGATATACAGCCTTGGATTTCCTAACCCACTCAAATCTCTATTCAGCATAGTCATATGAACTTACACATGCATTTTTGAAAGAGAACTGGTTTGGCTCATGGCTGTTTCCTGTTTGACCTTACCTGCTGAAGAATCAAGTTCTATTTCATCCAGTCTATTCAAACTAAAACAATTACTCCTCCACAGTGTGGATGACATTTTTCTTTCACTTCCAGTGAATTCCAGAAATCTGGAGCCTTCCTTCTTATTTTCTTTCAGGGTTACAGTATCTACATTGAAGGGTAACTTCTCTCTTCAACACAAAAAATGCAGTCAAAGCGCTCTGTTTTATGAACTGCCCCCTGTATTTACATAAAAGGGTTTTAAAAATATATTTATACCTTCAACATCTATCACCATTCATTTTTTTAAAAAAAACTGCTTATTTTAGTCCACAGTTAAGGCTATTTTACATCAGTTGAAACTATATAAAGCCATGAAACTGTGGTCTTAAGGCCTTAACAGTGATAGGGAATTATGTTGTGCAATGTGCAATACAAGGGAAGGTTGGCTATATTGACGGATGCTATGTGCTGCATTCTTTTCCATATTGATTTGGGCCTGGAAAACCAAGTACAGGTACAGGGAGGGCAAGCTGAAAAGCAAGGACCATTTGTGACATTGCATGCCAACAGCCAGCAGGGCTTTTTTTTTCTACACAAGATTAAGATTTACACAACCTATAGTTTCACACCCACCGCCTATATTTTCCACTTATTTTGAACAGTAATTCCCAGAATTACCCAGCCAACACAGCCATTGGTACTACTGCCCCAGCTGGTTGTGGTGTTGTCATGTTCCTGAGAATCAGTCCCGAAAGCAACATTTCTACTCTTTGGCTTTTCAAAGACAGAAGTGCTGTTTGCCACCTCTTTTATGATGTAAACATCTATTCTTCACCAAAGCTAAATGAAAACAACAAAATTAAATGGTGTAATACAAACATTTTTTTTTTGCTCAAGCTAGTATGAAATGTACCAGTACAGACAGGCTTACTTCTGAGTTAGCCTGTACAAAATTCCAGCATCCTTTTATCATTTCCCTCTTCTCCTCTTTGTCAAGCAGGGTTATACAGCTCACAAAATTGCCTACACTTACCTTAGTTGAAAGCTAAGCTTTCCTACTGCCAAAATTATGAGAATCTCTGGGCAAATTTAAGTTGTGTGATAGCAACATTGAATGGTGCATTATACAAAGAAAAAAAAAACCCTCCCAACTATTTGTCTGAACACTATTCAATTCTGGTAGAAAAGAATGGTACTGTATAGCCATTTGTTGATTTCTAGTGAGAATCAACCCAAACAATGGCTAGATTCTAGCTTTAAGATGAAAAACTGAGACAGCTTAAAATTATTTTCCTAGTACTTTGTCACATAGAGCTTAATACGTTATAAAAACATTAGTAATTTTGACCTCACAAAAAAGTAAACCAAAACAACAGTGGTTTTCCTTCCTCAAGAAATCTCAAAAAAGTTTGCCTGTGGGTTTCTTTCTGAAAATTGGTGGGGGGAAATGTATCAGCTTCTAGGATTTTTAAATTTGTTGTAGCTCTGGTAATGCTGATTTCTTCTATTTGAAATCTGACATTTTTCTAGAGTTCTTCAAATAGATCATGGATGCCAGCCTTTAAGTTACTACGTTTTTACTTTTTTGAATTAACATACTCACATGTCATTCTTATGAGCATTAAAATGCTGAGGGTTTTAATGGTGGAGGCTTACCTTAATTAAATATACATATAATATACAGCCTTTATACGAAGTTCAAATCTTTTAACACACAGTTCAGACTAGCAGCTACATGTTCTGACAGGAGCTGCACATTCAATTAACAAACAATATGCGAATGTCAACAAAAATTCTGATGAATATATATACTAATTCTTGTTCCATTTCTTGAATACTTTTTTTCTACAGAAGATTCTAGTTCTTACAAAATGTAGAAAAGTAACAAACAATAAAACAATGCAATTTGCACAAGCCTTACCCAGCATAATGAAGACAGTGACCCAAACTAAGCTAGTTATGCTTGCCAATGTAAAACAATCGACATAAATCTTGGTGGTGAAATGTCACAAGTTAAAATACTAGCATAGGCATTTGCTGTTGTGTGCCACATCAAACAACTAAGCATACAATAGCAAATACCTACACTAACTTTTAACTTGTGACAATTTGTCATTAAGATTTATTTTGATTATGTTATACTTTTTGAGGTTTTGATTTGAATATGTAATAAATATAAATGTTGTATAGTAAAATGGCTGATTTTACCTGAGTCATTGTACTGATTGTATTCAGGTGTAGTTACCAAGGTTTGAGACTTAATGTTGCACAGCTGTGGTACATAATGAAACTTTCTGTAACTGGAAAATGAAGTAATGTATTTTTCTCGTTTAGACAAACCTCACTTTAAAATGGTTTATTTTTTAAAAAATGCAATTAAGTGCTAAGCCTTAGATTTCACTGTATTATTATTGTTGTTGTTGTTATGCTTTTATATTTTATGTTTTTATTGTAATTTATTGCATTGTATTTGCTTTTACTGCACTTTATATTTGATTTATGCCCCAATTGTATTATTATTATTTTGTATATGTATTGTTTTATTATTCTTTGTTTATGTGTTCTGAACTGCCCAGAGTGGCCCTGGCTGTCAGATGGATGATATATAAATCTATTATTATTATTATTATTATTATTATTATTATTATTATTATTATTATTATTATTATTATTATTATTAGTAGTAGTAGTAGTAGTAGTAGTAGTAGTAGTAGTAGTAGTAGTGGTAGTGGTAGTGGTAGTGGTAGTGGTAGTGGTAGTGGTAGTGGTAGTGGTAGTGGTAGTGGTATTATTATTGTTATTGTTGTTATTGTTATTGTTATTGTTATTATTATTATTATTATTATTATTATTAGTAGTAGTAGTAGTATTAGTATTAGTATTAGTATTAGTATTAGTATTAGTATTAGTAGTAGTAGTAGTAGTAGTAGTAGTAGTAGTAGTAGTAGTAGTAGTAGTAGTAGTAGTAGTAGTAGTAGTAGTAGTAGTAACATTTATACTGTGGCTTTCAACTAGAAGCTCTCAAGGCAGCTTTCAAAATTTTAAAAAATACAGATAAAAACACATTTAGTACAAAAACAGATTAAGTAAACGTTAACACAGATAAAAGTACATTTAGCTAAAAAAAATTAATAAAGTCATATAAACCCAACCCACCGCAAACCCCTAACAATACAGTAAATCAAAACAATTAAAATCAGCAAAGGATACAATTAAAATAATACTGTGGAGCAGGCAAAATATACATTAGTGTAAAAAGATATGTTTTTACTCCCTTCTTAAAATCCGTCAGAGTAGAAACAAAACTGCAATTTGCAAAGAATTATATTCCATAGTTTGGGAGTCGCAAAGGAGAAGGCCCTTCTCTCACTTGCTTGCTAGGCAGACTTTTGAATCTATCCATATTTTAAGAGGGCCTCCCCTGATCATCTTAAAGCCCCAACATTTCATAACAAGATAGGTGGCCCTCAAATAGCCTGACCCCAAACCATTTAGGGGTTTAAATGTTCAAACCAATACCTTGAATGGGGCTCAGTAGGCAAATGGCAGCCAGTTTAGATTTTTCAATAATGGGGTGACAGAATGAATTGACCAAGAACCATCTTTAGACTGGGGGGGGGGGGATCTTGAATTTACAACTGAATGCTTCTTGTGATGCCCTTAAAGCTGGCTTTTATAATTTCTGTTCTTTCATACAATATATGATACTCAATTGACTGAAGGCCGTTCTGGAACAAAACCTAGCTCTTTTTCTTTGTTATATCTAATTTGTATGTCACCATGTATTCTGGGCAAAATTTTACAGACCCTGATATATAAGAAGAATGCATCCTGCATTTAACAAAGTACAGTACCATGAAATGTACAGGGCCTGCTTTGTGCCAGGGCTCACCTAAACTCAGCCCTGGGTAGAGAACATGGAAAGGGGCTGAACATATGGGAATGCCACTGCAAAAAAAGTAAATGTTATTTCACTTATATAAATATAAATATAAGTGAAATACTGTAAATTATATACATCTTATTTCCATAAGGTGTTAGTATATGGGAAGGGACGTGGTGGCGCTGCGGGCTAAACCGCAGAAGCCTGTGCTGCAGGGTCAAAAGACCAAGCAGTCGTAAAATCGAATCCACGCGGCGGAGTGAGCGCCCGTACTCATATGCCACCAACAATATCTACTGCAATTTCTTAATTTAGGGCAATTTATCTCTGAAGATTATACCATTTGTGCGGTATCAGTGTAACTAGGTAAGAGAGGTTTGGTTATAGTACATCAGATCTAGTTCTGTTCCAGGAAGTTGAACAACAGTCTGGAATAAGAAAAAAAAGGTGATGTTAAAGGCTTCAGAGAAAGAGGGAATAGGACACAAGTATTCCCATGGTTATTTATTTAATTGCATTTTTTACGTTACCTTTGTCCCAGGTGGCAGGTCTCAAGGGGACTTGCAAATCATTAAAATACATGAATCATTCAAAAGTTTTTAGACATTTTTAAAATATATATAATCACATTAAAATACACATTAAAAATGACATGGCAACAACTTATGTTATGAAACAATGTCTTCTGCAGCCCAGATCTTCCAAATGGAAGGGTCTTAGCACTAGCAATGAAGCTGCTTTTATATTATTTCCTTCCATAATAAAACTAATCATAGAAACTGACCAATCATCATTTTTCCCATAAATAAAATGCCAGAGGATAATAAATCTTTTGTATGTTAATGGCATTAACACTGAGAGACACAGAAGGAGCATTCCAAATAATGTAAGGATTGCGATCATATCCAGGCATTGCCTGAGGAACGAGAGCATCCTTTTAGCTGATCCCTTCATTCTGGAAGTATCATTGGATTGCTTCTGACATGAACAAAGAATATTAACATTTAAATAGTCCAAACATATAAAAGTCAGCCAAGATCCTAATGTGGGAGCAAAAAGCCGTACTGGTCTATTAACACAGGACCACAGCTACTGGCTATTACAGCCATGGAAATGATGTACTTGCACAGTGACCTCTTGGATGCCTCATGAGTGGCAAAAATGCCACACCATTGATGTGATGGTCTCCTGCATGAATGGTTTGACACAAGAGAATCATGTCCATAGTCTGCTCAATGAACACGCTCCTTTTTTTCACAACCTCTACCTATGATTTGCACTACCACTTTGTGCCATGTTTTGTCCAGTGTACAGTACTGTACTTTCATTCTGATCTTCCGCTTCTGCTTACTAGGTTTTGCAAAATCATTGTTATTTTCCAAAACAAAACAAAACAAAAACCCAACTACAGTATTTGTCATTCTCCATAACAACTGTGTAAGCCTCAAAGAAACATCAGCGCTCGTGATCTCAAAGCTTTGCTACCATAGGTACTAAGAGAGAGAGAGAGAGAGAGGGAGGAAGGAAGGAAGGAAGGAAGGAAGGAAGGAAGGAAGGAAGGAAGGAAGGAAGGAAGGAAGGAAGGCAGGCAGGCAGGCAGGCAGGCAGGCAGGCAGGCAGGCAGGCAGGCAGGCAGGCAGGCAGGCAAGAATTGCTATTGCTTCCCAGTGAGAAGGGAACAATACTTTTAAAAAAATTTCTTTGTGTGGGTTAACTTGGGAAGAGCTTGGTATTGCATTCAGACTCATATCTAATATATGCATCAAATCCTTTGTATCCTGGCAAAATTGTATACTGTACAGTAATCTCTTCTAGATCTTTTGGATAGCACCTATGGCTAGAATTGAAAGACACAAGATACCTTCGCCTGATCTGTGATTCTTCTAAAGAATTGTGGCAAGTTATATTTCTGGAAACATATTTTGAATCCGGCATCATCCCTTTTCGTTTGGTACAAGGCCATCTCCTTCCTCTCAGTTTAGAGCTGAATTCTCATGCAGGTTCCCAGCAATGCTGAATTCATCGCTGTGGCCAGAGGTTCTTTTAGAATCTTCCATCAGCCCCCACTGCCAGTTTCCGAAGAACGTGTGACAGAGGGAGCCTTTGTCAATGCAGGGTTGTTTGTGAAATGGGTGGTTTCATGCACCAGTGTGGGAGAATTCTCCTCTGTTCCAGACCATGTGCCAGGTGCATCCACTTACCCCACAGCTCAGAGGAGCTTCTGCTGCCTCATCGTCTGCTGCCAAGAAAACTGTTTACTCTTGAGTCATGGGCCAAAAGGCTAAACAATCATTTTAACTTTGAGGGAAAAGAGCAAAGGAAAACACACTGTCGCCTGCACACCAATGGGCACAAGAACTTCTTAACCCTCTATGGCCTGCAACACTAAAGGGACTAAGGAAAAAAAGACACATGCACACACAGTTGAAGCAAAAGTTTGGGGAAAAAAGAACAAGGCTCTTCTATGCTACATCATTGCCTTGGGACACAGTAAGAGTGACAATAGGAAACAAAAAGCCTAAATGGAGAGAGACTCGCACTGGACTCTTTATATTTTACCGGTCTGTAGTGAACACATTTATACATGAATGAAATTCCTGGGCCAAAATGGCATGCATGCCTGGTGATCAAGAAAAGCCTGTCCAAACCTAGTACATTAGGAAGACATTGTTTAAAAAATAGCTCATCCCTTTGTCATTATTGCCCCAGTATTGATGGCAAGGTTACTGTCAGTTTAGGTTATCTGATGAATAAATAAATGTCATGCACGTGCTGCCTGAGGGAAACTTTAACATGTGCAGCAAATTTTAAGGGAAGCAATGTGCTTTCAGGGATTCTTCCCTGCAATGCTGCACAGTATTCCCTAGCCTGAGTTTGTTTTAATTTGCTTTCAGATTTAGTTCTTTTGCTTGACCAGCTGTGGTCAGGATTCCAGCGGGGGGTGGGGTGGGGGGGTGGAGGCAATGCAACCATTTGTTACCCAGTGCCCATCATAGTAATAAGAGGCTTTCTGCACAGTTTCATAGTTTCCTAGATTAAACTGGACACTTAATATGTAGTCATTCCATAAAAGCTCCAAAAGCATAGTACATTTATCAAACCAAACATGCACAGAAGGGAGATGAAACTCTCAAGCATCTGAACATGCATAAGAGGAAGTAGAATATCTGCGGCAAACCTCTGCACAAGCCGGAGCTTCTGAATGTTGTAATTTCCTCCTTTGTCTGACTCCTTGGCTCAAGGTAGCAGTTCCAAAACCAGTTACAATGGTCACTAAATAAACTTGACTGCGACAAAGATCCATCCATCCTTCCATCCTCTGGTGATGGAACCAGAAACGTGGTTTCATGTAGCAATTGTTAATATGAGTTATGTATCAGCTGTTCCTGAAGTACTGATATTCCCACTGGGTTTGTTAATTATCAGATTTATATTCTGCCTTTCTCCCCTGCCCTTGTGACACTAAAGGTGGTTAACAACGGTAAAATTCAACTTATAAAAGTAGTCTAATTAAAAGCATAATAAAAGGCAAAGACAATAAAAATGCAACAAAAAAAATGGAAACAACTGTAAACTAACTGAGGCTGTGATTACACAGAACCTGAGTGGTTTGGCTTTTCTACAGCTTGATTTCCAGCCTATTTCTTGCTTCTGTCTGGATTAGATGATCACACGAAGCCCATGGATTGTTTCGGTGCCAGACTCCACACTGGCCTCTCAGTCTGATGTGATTTGATCCACACCACAGTCCACAACCTCTCTTCCTTTAGCCCTGCTGTCTGCCAGTCCCCGGGTCTCCTTTTATTGTTCATTGTAAAGCTAGTGGGCTGCTTAAAATGTTGCCTGGTGCTAGAGAACAGGGACAGTTTTCCATAACGTACAAACACATACGTACATACAGTAGAAACACAGTACAGAATTATTTCTACTTCATATCAATTTTTTTCTTTTTCTTTTTGTTGGTGCAGAGCTGATCTAGTGCCAAACTAATTTATCAATGTACTGATAAGGTGATCTAGCACTAAACTTAGTAGTTAATTCTTTAAAAAATTGAAATACTTTGGATGACAAGGGAGAAAAACCACTGTTCAAAACTTCCCAAGTAGCAGAGAGAAAAACTCTACATCAGGAACAAAAGGGGACAGAGTGATTCAAATTGGCCTTTACATTCTGTGAATCACTTTAAAAAATAGGAAGCTAATTCATCCATTTTATATCCACAGCAAATTCTGCAGTATTTTACCGTGTAGTCAAAGCCTTAGATCCCACAGACTTGTCTAAATAAAAATACTGTATATATCTTACTGGGTTAGGCTGGGTTCTCTAAGCTGTTTCTGATGAAAGCTGAACTCAGTTTCTCTCTGCAGGTTTTCAGTGTTTCTCCAGTTATATTACTGTTTCACTTTCTAGTCTTATTTTATTATAGATGGCATTGAATTGTAATTTTTAAATTAAATAATTGCTTTTGTATATTTATTATTAGGTTTTGGAGTACTGGTTGAAGAAACAGCAGGACATTTACAGTTGCACATACTGTATATAGCTTCTTCCTTTCTAGTTAAAAGAGTGGTTGGTGGCAAGATTGTTTGTGCCAGCTAAAGACAGTACTGTACTTGCTTGTCTCCTTTTGCCCAGCATTCATGAGATATTTCGAAACAAGGTTATATTATAGTGTTTTACAGGGTAAATCCCAGTCAGTAGGAATTTTTTCATCAACTTTTCATGAGGAGAAATTTAAAAATGATAGTTATATTTGCCCCTAAACCACCAACGTGTTTTCTTTGCAAACTAAGTCTGTTCATTTATGTTCAAAATGTGCCACTTAATAAAAGGGAACATTTCAGTTAGTTCTTCTGTTCTGTCAGGATTCATCTGGTCATTTAGTCTGGTTCTGAATGGCACTCTTGATTTTAAGGCCTCGTGATCCTTAAGTACATGTCAGAGATGTGAGGGTACCTTTTCTTTCATGCTCTTACAGCATCATGCCTTGTGTCAACAGATTTATCAATAAGCACCCCATCATATTAAACATCTGTAGGTACTCGCAGCAACTCATAGCAATGAACTGTGGGGACGGAAAATTGTTTGCTTCAAATCCAGGGAAAGGAAAGAGTAGTCAATAAATAAAGAACACTGTTGTAAAAAGAAGTGCATGAGTTCTTTCCTGTCAGTCAGAATGTGTTTTCTTGATTTCTCACTCTCACTCTGATATTAGGAAAGAAACATCCCGAGTTTTCGGCATAGCTAGCATCCATTATTGGGAACAGTAATTCGCAGACCTTGGGGGGAGGCATTTATCAGAAAGATGACAATATAAAGATCACAATTGTACTATGGTTTTGTAATCACCGAGTTAATTTGAAAAGTAGTCTCTCTGAAATAAAATGGGATTTGAGGAGGCTGCCCCTACTAAATTATTTATTTCAGTATTCTACTTAGTCACAGCATATTTCAAAAATAAATTTTGGTAGGGTAGACAAAATTTCCTCATGATTCCTCATTCCTCTCTTTTCATCCAGATTTTACGGCTTTGGTCAGGGGCTCCTTTGTTTTAGAGCATTTAAGTAATACAGTTCTAAACACCATGCAAATTAAGTTAAAAGAAGTACAATAATTTGAGACATAAACATCATAGATCTACCATCTGTAGAATCAGTTTATTATGAATCTTTGTGTTCTGGCAAGTACCTTTGAAAGGCTGTAGTTGGACTGATTTTCAGTACTGTCAGAAGAAGAAAAAGAAAAATATTGCTTGGTATCTTATCAGTTGAGATACTAAGAGATGTACAAACATGCTTGACAAGGAATATAAGAGACACCAAAAAATGCAACAATCACCCACCAAGACACTTGACTAAATAATCAATTTATTTTTATCATTTTTTAAAATCAGACTAGTCCTGCCTTTAAAAAAAATTGCACAAAGCTCACTGAACCAAATATTTTCTTGTGAACAAAATTATATTAATGGATATGCTGTGCAGACAATACCACCTGTTCGGAATAACTCATAACTGAATAAGAATATATGCACACATATTGGCCCAACATATCCAGCATATAAAGACACATTTTACAGAGGGTACGATTCTCTCTCTTCTGAACAAGCTCCTCCTCATCAAGTTTGTTCTAGTGATAAATAGTGTTGCAAAGTATAGAGAACAAAACAACAGGAAAAAAATTGTTTTCATACAACTTTAAGTTATGTCTGGATGCCAGTAAGAAGAATTCTAGAAATCTGTTGTCCATGGCCATATATTACAAGTCAGGCTGATTCATTCTGCACCATTTTTAGGTGCCTTGAAAATGTAGCCCTAAGAAGATCAAAATAAATAACTTCAGCCTCTTAGAGCGATGATGCACAGGCAAGGATGATGCATGACAGCACTCTATGAAATGTGCCTTCTGCTGTTTTCCCCCCAGCACCTGGCACATATTAAATACCTGATGTGACACTGATTCTCCTGACCATCTTGACCAACTGATTAAGCAGCTGTATCCTCCATCAGTTTTGTCTGCTCATGTCCATTCAGTTTTGTGCGCATATGACCAAGCGAGAGCAGCAAAACATGTAAACTGGGCCTACTCTTTTTTTTTTAAAGATCTAGTTTATATATTAGTATTGTTAGGCCACAGATTTAATAATATTTTCTGCTGCATCATTGGACACAGAGAAGGAAAAGAACAATAAAAGGTGGGGAGAGAGTCTAGATGGGAAACTGGATCCACTTGTTATAGTAAAAAAAAAAAAAACAAGAGGCTGTGCTTTTTGATACTACAAAAAAAAAAAAAAAAGGAGGGAAAATTCCTGGCCTATCTACTGAGAGCAAGTTCAAAGTTTTCGTAGAGTAAGTTCAAAGAGAACATGATCCTGATGCTTAGGTATTTACTCACAAAATGTTGCCAGGATTTGATCTTGAATTCCTTTTCTGAGATGTCTGTAGTTTTTCATGTATCTGATAAAAAAACCCACACATATTATGTATTTCTTAACTTGTTAAGCACATTTTTAAAGTATCTGAAAGGGTTTAAATTGATAAATGTAACCTAATCCATTAACTCAAATGTTGCAGTCGAGTTTTTATCAGTCCCACTAGCATTTCCATTTCAAATACAGCAAATCTTGGTAATATTGCATATTGTACCACTTTTCTGGACTGAATCCAAGAAGAAACATGACTTATTTAAGACCAGTACGCTTGCCATAGCGTTGCTTTGTACCCTCCTCAAAACCATTCAACCATTTTAGAGCTGTCGTCCTGTAAAACTAGTGTTCCTTCAATCTGATTTGTCATTGTACTAGTGAGATTACTACCACTATAGGAGATGGAAGTTCATTAGAACTTGTTTGTTCATTTCTTCATATACAAATATAAAATAAAGCATTGCCTAGTACTAAAAGATTATTTCTGACAAACTGGTAGTGCAGCACTTGCTGGAACCGCCCCCCCCCCCCCGGTAAGGATCTCTCTGTCTAGGCAGCTTAAAAAAGGAAGCATCACAAGAAAAATTTAAAGTGAGACTTTGTATCTTGGTCTGTGAGTGAGAAAACAATATATCTTTATTTAATATGCAAATTAAAAACCCTTGAAGGATCCATTTGCTTTATTATGCCAGGTGAATATAATTATTCTTAAGTGCAAAGTACTGAAGCAACATGAGCTCACTGAAGATGTTCTCAAATTTAAAAAAAAAATCAATGGGTGACATCAATTACATTGGTTCAGTCACCAAATATCTATTGCACTTCACAGGGGAAAAAAATCTTGTTGCTAAAACTCTTCTCTTTCAAAAGGAAGTGGAGGTGAAAGACTACATGAAGGGTTATAAGAAGAACAGACCATGATAATAAATTGGCTAAGATCCAAAGAGCTTGCATGGGCATTTCTGCATGCAAAAAGGACTTTGAATTCGACAGAACTCCCGTGCCCACGATAGCCGACACCTGAGTGAGCATTTCAAATAGTGTGGTGTGTGGTATACGGCAAGAGTTTGCCATTCAGTGGGAAAGCATCGGTGGATCAATCAGCCACATTCAAACTCACCGACACATCTTTGGAGTTGCCAGCCATTATCCTACTGCTAAATGATATATTTACTAAATTGCTTACAATCCCAACTACAAGTTGTACCTTATCTAAGTACTACTTTATGTTTGTACGGCAACTTTAGCATCACCCAAAAAAAAAAAAAATAAACCCTACAATTAGGTTCACAGAATTAGACTGAAAATGTTATGAGATGTTGTTTCTGTATGAATCTAGGCACATGAAAATAAACTTCAAGGTTTTGCAGCTAATATGAATATTATAATAAAAATTAAGAATAATTTGAAAAAGGCGAATTGTTGATTTCTTTTTTAAATAAAACAAATAAGGGCAGAGACCAACAGGAAATGTGGAAGGGAATAAAGCTAGTACAGCATTATGTAAGTGCTAAGCTATTGTTGTAGGAGCTGAAGACAGGGAACTGATTTTTTAAAGTGTCTGAGACAACTACATCTTTTGTTA
Source organism: Pogona vitticeps (assembly GCF_051106095.1). NCBI lineage: Eukaryota > Metazoa > Chordata > Lepidosauria > Squamata > Agamidae > Pogona > Pogona vitticeps. The sequence continues at coordinate 96,332,417 of NC_135783.1, read as the reverse complement.
GAAAATAAACTTTTTGTTGCAAATAATTTCAAAAGCAGAAAGGACTGTCAAGCTGAAATTATCTGCAAAGCATTGTAGAGTACAGAGGTGCCAAAATTTGGGGGCCATTATGTTTCTGAAGCTGTAGTGTTCTACAATCCCATGAGTGGACACATACAAATAATCCCTTAAAGACAAGGGATGGCCTTTAAAGCAAAAGACTTCCATCACAAATTACACAATATGTGTGTAGTCCTGTCCTTGTTTCAACTTTCTAGTGGGCAATGAGGTGATTTTTCTATATTTATCTGATGACGTGTAATTCAGCTTGGACAGACTTAATAAAAGAATAAGAGAGCTTGAGAAAGATAAAATCAATAGCTATTTTAAGCATTATTTTTTCCCTTCAGTAGCCCAAAATTTCAGAATTGCACAGAGTGATTAGTTGATCTTTTTGAAATTTGTTTATAATTTTAAAAAATTCTTATTGTTAACATACATTGCTATCTCCACTTCTAAAGCCATTTGCATCAAACATCCTTAAAACAACAAATTAATATAATTATCACTATTTGGTTTATTTTATTTTTATATTATTACTAATTATTTTGCCTTTGAGTTGTACTAGATATAAATCTACGTATCATTCTATATTAAATTACAGCAAATCTGTGCTTGCATGTAATTGATTTGGATACTACCCGACATTTTTTTTCAGACTTGTCACTGTCTTCCCCTGCAACCACAATCTTCAGACATCTTTTCCTTCTACTGTGACTGAAAGAGGATACAGTACTTATTTTATGGACTGACAGACAAACAGATGTGCGTGAGAATTATTTTGTGGCAATTTTTCTGATAATTCCACACATGACAACAAATAGTGAAGACACCTTTCAAATAACTTACTTTGAATTCTAGGAGACATACAAATATTAGTTGGCATGACCAACTGATCCTTTCTTTAATCACACCTTTAACATAGAGACTTTTGATTCTGTTGCAATTAAAGCTGTAACCCGTGTAGCGATCATAGTCTGTGAACATCTCATGATTCCAGTAAAACTGACTTCCTGAACAATAATGCTGTCTTGTACAGCAAGGAGAATCTAATAATTACAAACGAGTACAATGAGTGGACACATACAAATTCAGACATACACACTAACCCCTCTTATTTATTAAGATAAACCTGTCTCTCGAAGTCTGTGACATCCGTGGTTAAACATAATGATCAAACAGTATTCAAGTTTGATAAAAGAAAGAAAGAAAGAAAAGAAACTAAGTTTCTATTAAATTATGCTAAACATAATGGCCATAACAACAGCCATGGTCTGACAACATGTCAGCTCTGAATTGTACCTCCAGCATGAGTTTTCTAGTGTTTTACAATATCAGCAACTAAACACATACACACTGACACACAATACACACATCTAGTGCCAAGTGATCAATCTGGCATGCTTATCTATTGGACCATGTTTCATATTTATAAATATCCTGACAAGAGAGACACTTCAGACCAAAATTCTTACACAATAGTCAACCCTACCATCAGTGAATAAAGAGCTCCAACTTTACAACTGCTTTACCAAGGGGTAACACATTTCTGTACATGACAGAGCTCCATCATTGTCTTAGGTGACTAATAAACTGAGAAATCCATTATTAAAACAAGAAATCTGTTTTACTAAAATTCTTCAGTACTGTATACCCTAATTTCAAAAGTGGTCATTTTAGATGTTCACCTACATTTCAATAGGATGCTCTATCATTCTATTTCAGGATCTTATACATAACTACAGTGCAATTCAGCCATGCTGTATCTTTGTTTGGCTCACCCAAACAGTGACAGGTCTGAAAATACACTGTCTGTTCACTCTACACACAAGCAAGAGCATGTAGCATGGAAACGCAAGAGCAGGAACCTCAAATTTGTTGCTCCTTGCATAAGCAAAGTAATGAAAAAGAAGCCTCTCCTCTATAACCATGTTGATGATTTTGGATTGGTGAACAACTAAATGGGACTTAATGTCTTGTATCGGGCTGGTACCACCATTGTAGCTGTGGCCAGTAGTTTGTTTGTTTGTTTGTTGTTTGTTTTCCTTTTAATTGCAACTCTGAGAATCACAAATTAAGATCCTGGGGAGTCGTTGTCCCAAAATGTAATTTTTCTAAGTTTCAGCAGCAGAAGGTACGAGAATCTCCAGCATCTCTAGGCATGGCCAGGGAAGAAGTCTCCTCTGAAACCCTGGAGAGCTCCAGCTGTTGAGTGTTGATAATCATGACCTAGATAGACTAATGATCTAAAAGTCTTTAAATAAAACAACTTTTAGTGGCCCTATGTCTGTTTTGATATTGGCTGGACAGCTCAGTGGTTTAGGTATCCGGCTGCAGGGCCAGAGGCTGGGAGTTCGGTTCCCCACTATGACTCCTGGAGTAAAGCCAACCTGTGTAGCCATGGGCCAGCTGCACAGCCCCAGGGCAGCCACAGAAAAAGGGAATTGTAAACCACTTCTGTGTGTTCTATAACCCCAGAAAGGGTTGCCATAAGTTGGAATTGACTTGACTGCATGCAATGCAATGGTGTCTGTTTTAGTTATATAGGGTCATGTCTCCAAATAACGTAATTTACAGTATACAGCTAAATTCTGTAGAAGGAATAATTGTCCAATGTCAGAAATGTTTATTTTATATCCAGAGAAGAGGGAAGTGAAGTCAAGGAATATCATCTTAGCCAAAGGCCAATAATCTAACCATGTCTTTATAACAAATTAATATATTCTATGTAGCAAATATGAAGTTGAAGTAACTTTTTGAAAAAATAAAATTAATCCTTCAGATGTTCAGTCCTGGCAGTTACACAATTAACAGAAAATGTATGAACCTTAGTAAGAAGTAGCAATGTACCTCAACCATGAAAAATTATCCAATTCATAAATGTGGAATATTAATCACTTTACATTAATTCAAAATACAGTCAATATATTTTGTTCTAAACAGTAAGCTTTGGATAGAGGCCTTATTTTTTACGTATAATGATTATTTATATATTTTTAATGTTATTATTTCTTATGGCACAATCGTATGTCTATCTACCGAGTTCAGTAGAATTGAGTATTTTCTAACTGTGTGTAGGACTGCAAGTGAATCTTAATAATCTATTTAAATTTCTAACTGCAACAGCACACACAAAGAAGCCTGTTTTACAACCAGTTAGAACACATGGTATATTTTTCCAGTTTTCAAAACAAATATATCTTTTACTGGCAAAAACGGTGTATTTTGTTTTTGAAGTAACAGAAAGTAGAGTCAAGCAGACTGTGACAAAGGCTACTGCCCGTGAATTACATTATGAATTATTATGAATCTACATCTCGTGACTTGTTCACTTTGCAACTGTTTAACAGCCTGCGCAAGTTACTACATTTTTAACTGGGGGACGGAAGGGTGCTAATTTATAAACTAGGCAAATGCTGAAATACAGTATTTAAGTATTTTCCTTGTATCCAGAGATTTTGGGAATAACAGTGGTGTGGAAAGAAATAATTAAATGTGCTTCTTGCATTTCTTTCTTTCTTTCGGAAGCTCTGACATTGGTAATGGTGGGCCAGTTCTATCCACAGATGGGTTGTTCAGAATCAACTGCCCAGCCCTGTGCACTCACCTTAGTTTTTTTTTCTTTTCTCTCTCTGCCTGCACATTACGTTTGCTAGTAGTGAGATGTGGCAGAATTTATTCAATTAAATAATTACTTTTAAAATTCAATTTTGTCACTACCATCTCTGTGGCCTTAATAGCACACACATACAATTTCAATAATATTGACGGCATCAAACAAATAGCTCTCTCTCCTCTGTGTTCAGTTTTGGTGCTCATATCAATACCATCTATACCTATGTTGCAAAAGAACGTGCCCATCATGCTGCCTGCCTGCAAAATTAAAGGCAAGGTGAAACTGCCTCTACCTCACTCTGCAATTGCTAATTATCACTTCATTTTTGAACTGCAGAGTTTTGCCAGAGACAAACAGATCCAGAACTGTAGAGTCCTACTTTCAACTACACAACCAAAGAAGATCTATTGACCTTAAACAGGTCTTCTTCCTATGCAGCTCTATGGGACTACTCTATGGCATCATCACTGCAATATCCATTCTACTAATTTTGCAATGTTCACGGGAGCTAGGATTATTGAAACAGAATTATGCTCTGCTTCACACATCATCATTCCTTCTCGATATTTAAAAACCAAAAGACTATGAGATTGTATTCTCAAAGGCTTTCATAGTACAGGCTCAGTACTATGAGATTATTTTACAACCAACCGTTGGAAAAAAATGCAGATTTGTTTTACATTTGCCTTTTACCTTTTAAGATTAATACCCTAATGCCCAATGTACACCCTGATCACAACCTCAGCATGCTATGCTGAAAATTTAATTGTCATGGAATCAGTTTCACCCAGAGGGGTGGGGTGAGGGTCTTATCATTATCTCACTTTTCTGTGAATGTCTAAATTAAGTTTGCCACTTTATTAAGCACCTTCAAATTCCTTTATTAAACACTGAAGATGCTCTACCTCTCTGTGCTCATGATGCCTTTCACTTCATCCTTATTCCATATATGTAGAACAGATCTTTCTCAATCTCCCTGTCCTTGTTACCATCCCATCCAGATCAGCTCCGTCATTCCAATCCACCCATCTCGTGTCTTCTTCCCTGTTCTTCCATTATTGTAAAATCTACCTCTGTCTCCCAAAACACCAAACGCTTTATGCAGTATGCACCAAACGACATAGTATAGTAATGTCATAGTACCGGCACATTTATCCAAATTATGTGATTTACAAGCACTGGACTTGCACTCCAATTAATAAACCAGGGGAACAGAAAACACAAATATGCAGGTCATGTGTGAAACAGTTATTTGTGAGTAACTGATATTACACATTTCTTCCTCCTTGAAAAAAAATATGGGAGATAAACTACAAAATGGGTCTTCAGACATATGGGCACCTGCTTGACATTGTGCATAATGGGCATGGTGATGGAGATATCACTGTTCATGTAATGAGGAGCAGGGATAAGATGAATATATGGGCTGACTACTATTCACTGAGATTACTCTTGTGGTCAACTGGACCTTATGAGCCAGAATATCTGAGACAGCGACAAACAAAAGGCTTTTGCTTCTTACTACTGATCCTTTCTGGATAAATGCTCACAGACCCCCTTCTTGGTATTACACTTGTCCACAGTGTAGAAAATGTACTTTTTGACAACAGTTCCCAGGATCTACAAGCCACTTTAAAATTGCAGCCCAAAACTGTGATTTTAGCCCTTCTTTTTCCCACACAGAGAATAAGCCTAACATGCCTATGATGAACTGGAACAAAAGGGAGGGCACAGTCCTATCATCTGAAGTCACAATGTCAAGTACTGAATGGACCAAATACCAAGCTTGCACAGGAGCAGCAAAGTGGGTATTAAATAGGACTTTCAGGATGTTACAGAATGAAAAGGTGACATGATAGAAGGTATGGATAATGGAAATAAGCTTTAAATAACAAATGCCCCACTATAAGGTAATACATTCACATTTAATGAGCAGACCACCATGTTTCAGCACTATTATAAATTAACAAACATGTAGATTAAATTTTATATAATAGTTGATCTATTTAATTTATAATATCCTATTAATTCATTCTGATCAGCAACCAACAAAACAACAAACTTTATGAAGTCAAACTGCATCTTCATTCATGAAAATAACTGCAAAGTGCTGCTAATCTATACCTGTTTCATAAGCATAGTCTCTCTTCATTATTCTGCCCTCAAAACATGGTCATGCATACACACCACCAATATAATTTCCATGCAGAAGTTCTGCAGGCTGTGAAGAAATCCAACTTCTCTATAATGAAAGCAGACTGCCACCTATAGTTGGAAGTAAGTCTTGACAAACAAGCCTGTTCTTTTGAGTAAAATGTTCTCCTTTACATACTGCAATAAATAAATTCATTTTAGGGCACAATCCTTAATAATCTACATACCTATAGTAGTGATTTTATACATGCTTTGGTCTTCTATCTACAATACAAATTATATGTTTTAAGAAATTAATTCCATCTGTAAAAATAAAGAAGACAGTAAAATAGATGTTAAATATTCACTAATTTTTTAAAATATTATTAATAACTGGGCAAAAATTGTTATCAGACCACCTACTAATCTAATGAATAAGGTTTTAAACTTGGAATACCCCTTGATATCACATCCACTTGTTCATAACGTTGTCAGCTCATCTCTTACATAACCATCATTTTAGTTAGGGACTAGGTAATATTTCCATGAAATCTGATATGTGATCCAAGTATAACAATAATGTACTTTAAGAATAAGTGGCTGTACTCCATTCCCTTAATTTGTATGAAATCTAGAGGTACATGGGGAAGAAAGAAGTGCATAATGCGGCTGTTACGTAAGATTCAAGTATCACATTATCAGCCTAATCAGCATATACTTTTCAACTATAAAAATGTTACAAATTCAAATTTATTAGAATATAAATTAGGATAAATGATTATGATTCATGGAGCCAACGTATTTCTAAAATCACCTTTATAGATTTCGGAACAGTAAAACATCCATAGAAATCCTACTTTTTTCTGTACTGCCACAGTATGCTGTATGCTGCATTAAAATGGACGTCACCGCAGAGTTTCCAAAAATAAGTACAAAATCAAAAGTGTCCATCAGTACAACTGCATTTACATGTTTTTAAAATTATTATAAGAAAACTAAATTGAACATAAACTCGTTATAACGGCTTTGTCAATTCTCTTCTGTAGCATACGTATTACTGAGACAATGAGAGGAAAGTATTGTGAAACGAGAGAAATTAAAGAAGCACCACTTTAACAAAGTTTTTAAATGGTCTAGTGGCCACTTTAAAAAATCTTTTAAAATATGTTAAAACAGACCCCAGCCACTGGCCTCTTTAAAAGGCTAAATTTCAACTAGCTTTTCACTTTTCTAATTTACCTTTAATGGCAATGTGATACCAAGAAACAATGGTGAAATTGGTGCAGTGCATATGCTCCGTGACCTATATCACATTAGTCAAAGTGACATTTCATATAACTTGCCTTAGATTCAAGATTCAACACAAACCCGTGTTGTAAAATTTGTACACTACACATCAAATAATGGCATAGTACTAGAAAACAGTACTATCCATGTTAGTCAAGTTTTTCTTACACCCTTTCATTTAGAGTCTTACTTCTCATCTTCAGAGCTGTTCATCTGTGATTCAGTTACATTTTGAGCAAACCCCTCCAGCTACAACACATCCAATAAATGAACTGAGAAACAATTCCACCTAGGTCCATTATTTTTACTTGGATCCAGCCCACCATCTTGCTACTTTGGAGAAATGGTTTCATATTACAGATCCCATGCATTATGTAAAGTACCAACTTTAAAGGAGATGAGACTGTTAACATTATGAAAAATAACCACCTTTACCATTCTTTTTCTATTAATGTACAGCACATTGCCTTCTCAATGAGTTGGTAAAGCCCACTAAATAATTGGCATAAACTGCAAAAAACAAACACACACAAACAAACAAACAAACACACACCTATTCTTATAATCAGATGAAACTGTAACAGTGTTTTCTACAAAGCAAGGAAGATATTTTAAAAGTTCTCCCCAAATATTTGAGGAAATTAAAAGTAAGAATCCATTACATAGTACCTGTATTTTATATGCCAATTAGAAAGCAAAAGTATACTCTTCCATTATGTGGTTTAACACTTAAATGCTTGTATTTATCAAAGAAAGTGGGTGAACAGAAATTGGTCTCCACATTATATAATTAAAAATCAGTTGCAAAGCAGATATTTTGGTCACCAATAATAATAATAATGATGATGATGATGATGATGATGATGATGATGATGATGATGATGATGATGATGATGATGATGATGATGATGATGTGAACAGTAAATATGAACACAGTTTCCCTAACATTCCTTTATTCAAGGGCACGTTCATCTTCTAATGAAGATGGAAAGGTAACATTCTCCTTTTAATCAAATATGGGGACATTGAATAACATGATTTCTAGGACATTTTAAAATGGTGCAAATTCAGCTCAACATCCAGTGTAACCAATAAGAAAAGTATTATTTGGCAGTAATAAAATGTGTTACATGCTATACGGGGTGATTCAAGTATATTAAGATACATTCCACATGTGCTAGTATTCTGTAGCCACGTACTGCTTCTGTATTTACATTTGAACGCCACTAACTATCGGACCAAGAGTTTTTACAGTTTCCACATATCATAGAATTCATTACCGGAAGACATCTACTTCCAGAAGCTTCACCTTCTGGAGACCATTGAAATGATCAGTACAGTAAAACAATCTACAAAGGTGACAAAATATAAATGGCATATTTTAATTTAATTTTGGGGGTGGGGTCTATTTTCTCTTGTTTTCCAGTACTAACTATTTAAATAGCTCACCCTTCAAAGTTATTCTTGAATTATATCACAGAGGGCTTCTTGATGGATGTGTTACATAACATGAGCAAGGCAGTGAGGGATGGGGTGGCTGACAGCATGTACTCTCCATACATTTCAGAAATCAAATGTTTTACAAAATGTCGCGACCCACATATTTTATTTGCTCAGTTACAAAGTGAAGAATAGGAGATTTACGGTAGCAAAGATTTCAATGATGGCTGCCAAAAAAGAAGTTAGCTGCATCATATAAATTATGGCTACATACTATAAATGAATATGAAGATCAAGATGAAACCTTTAGGAGAACTCAGTTCCTCGCTTTATGCAAAATTTTACAGCTAGGTTGCAAAGATACATAAACACATAGGGGGTATCTGGTATTAGAGCTTGGACTCCCACAAGAACAAGCATAATCTGATCTTCAATGTAAGCATAATATGTAGATTTTACGAGTTTTAGAGATTACACCAACACATTTTTAAATAAAGAAACTGCAGTAAATAATTCTTTGATTTTCTACAGATTTTCAAATGAATAAATCTAAGATGAGGTTATGATAATTAGATTACTGATGGCTACAACAAGATCTGATTTTACTAACACTGGGAAATTCTTCTATACACTATAGTTTAAAAACTGTGGACTACAAAGCTTCACTGAAGATCTATTAGCTTGCTCATATCAGTCTAAAGCACTTCTGCTAAATGAATAAACGGAATATAAGAGTTTTTATCATGGTTTACTTAGTGCCTTGAATGCCATTAGCTGTTACATAATCATACATATTTCCACCTCTTGGCACAGTAAAACAGCATCTAAAATATGCTGTTTAGCATTACCATCTAAACTAATAAAGATAAAATGTCCTCAACAGGAAAAAGATTCAAGGATAGACTTTCTTGCATCCTCTCTTTATGTGATAAAACACAGGCCTGGTATAATCTTCCAAAAATGACTGAGGTTTCCATAAAAAATAATTATTATTATTATTATCTGGAGAATTAAAATGATAATCTGGAAATAATATGAAAAGGGAGGTGTGTTTTTTTTTAATTGGCTAAACTTACTGGAAGCATTTCTTAAAATTACGATAACCTATTGCACTGCTCATTCATTCCCCCCCCCTCCCTTATATAGCTAGACGGGGCTGCAGTTACAGTAATGTGCTTCTGATGTGAATCATCCACTTTGCCATCTGGAAATCAGTCTGGATGCAGAGTCGTACTGACCAACCTTTGGGATAAATGCTTGTCCATGGATCATGGCCAGCACACTGTTTTATTCTCCCAGTCACACACCACAGCACATATTTGTATCTTCTCCCTTGGGACAACTCTTCCTGACAGTAACAACTATTGACCTCAGAAGGTAGCAGATTCTCCTTCACTGGAGGCTGGACGGCCTTCTGCTAGGGATGTTTTATGCTGTGGATTTTCTACCTTGGAAGGGAGTTGGACTCAATGACCTGGGAGGACCCCTTCCAGATTTACAATTCTATGATTCCTTCCTTGTAGGAAATTTTGCATGCAGATTACATTCCTCTGCTTCGGCACCGGTCTGTCTTCCATATGGATTGAAACGGAAGATGTATCTCTCTTTCTAGATGAAATTCACAAGTTGTTTAATATCAAATAGGCAGCCATTGTCCTCCTCAGACATTTTCAATTGCAACTGCTATTCCTCGCAGCTGGCTATGCCACCTAGGGCTGGTAGGAGGCTCAGGTCTAAGTTGTTCTCCAAAAAAAAAAAAAGTGTCTTTCAAAGGACCTTATCTGTGGTGGCACTTCAGAACTGGAATTATCTCTCTAGCCACACAACAGTTTTCCGCCCATGCAGCAAGAGCATTTTCCTTCATTAGTTTGTCATCTTCTTGGCCATTCTAATTAGTACAGCCAACTCTTCACATCTTTTGGATATTGCTCTTCCATATTTTCCTGACACTTGTTGGTTCATCATTGCAACGTTTTTAGTATTTTATTATATTTTTAACATGTTTTGGGTATTTTGGAGCAGAGAAATAATACGGAACAAAGTAAATCTGAAATATCTGCTCCATTAAATTAGAGCAATCATAGTGTTATAAAGATATACGTGAATAAGGCCTTTTTCTGTGGATATCATGAATATTGCCAACATCCTTCTTTCTACCATGTCCACTTTCTTGGATTTATTTTAACTAAATATATATTTTTCCCGTCTTCTATAGAGGAGACAAAATAGTCTCTAGAATGAGCAATTATATTTAAAAAAAAGATTTAAAGAAAGCATGCCCTCCTTTTAACAGTGTTTGGGGATTTTGCTTCATTTAACGTTTATAATGAACACCCCATATTTGCCGAGGTTCAAAATGGCAAGAAATTTTATCAAAGGGTCTAGAAAGATAGAATTAATGTTTCATAAATACATCTCTTTGAACAGAACTTGCATCAGAATAACCATGAGTAGGTTAGTAATGAAATCCCTCTGCTACAGGAACATGGCTTTTTAAAAAAAGGACAGTGTCTCTACAATTTTGATCAACATTGCACCAACATTCCCCCACAACTCCCATATTAATATACAATGCAAACAGGGCCCCTAGTGGTAAAATTGAGCATTGCTTTGGCACTACCAAGACATCTCTTGGAAGTGGGATTTTCTCCCGTGAAAGCTTGTGATTTGATGTTTTTTTTTTTTTTAGGGGTTCAATAAAGGTACCATCCTGCTCTTACATTTCTTGGGTGTCACTAAGTGACGACAGAAAACCAACGTTGTTCAGTAGGGTTTTTCCACATTGCTTTTATAGATGCGTTATATTCTTATTTATCGGATAGTGGAAGCAGATGAATGACATCCAGATTTTACCTCTCAAGGAAAAACAGACTTCTGATTTGAAACTTCATTTGTACATTTGTATGTCATTCCTGAAAATTGAGTGTCACTTGAAAGAAAGGTAGCCTAGCCAAATAGTATAACTTTTCCACAAATGAAAATAATGTAGATCAAATTTTGAAAATAGAATGTGTTCATTAAGAAGTTTCTCTGGATTTTTCTTAAATTTGACTATTTTCGAAATCTTGTTCGGCTGTAATGTCATGTATAAGGGTTTATTACCACCTGCTTCATCTGGACCACATTTGCTAGCGTCCTGCTACTATATATAATATTTTAAAACAAATATCAGTTCCCAAATATCAATCACATCCACACCAGTACTTCAGGCCAAAATTACTGCAGTTTGTTGTGCTTCATCTTATGTAACATGTACTAACTTATTCCAGGCAAGAAATCAACACTAAAGGCAGAGTTGCTACGATATACTCTTAATGCATCTGCCCGGTGCATTCCATGCTAGTTTCTCACCTCCTGGACGGTCTATCATTTCCCATATATTCCCCATTTTACCATCTTTACACCTCTCCTAAATATTAGATCGTCCCCTCCTGAATGTACCACTGACACCCCTCAGACTTATCAATAGCACATAGAGGGTTGTCTCTGAACCTATGCCAATTCTCTCCCTCCCCTAACAAATTAGATTTAATTTATTATACTAATTTCCTGTCTAATCAGATAAAATCGTTAGGAAACATTTAAATATTTTTTATTATTATCTATGCTGGCCTTTGATGGTGTAGGTGAAGCTGGCAGGCTTTTAATTGTTTTTAATGGTTGCTATGATTTATCCATTTCACTTGTTTTCATTATATCTCATTTGCAGTTATAATATTACTGCTGATCTGGACCCTTTAGTTTAAACCAAATAAGTACCAGAAGCGGCTGTGAACAGTTTGCAGTTCAGCCTGTGTTGTTGTCCTGCTACTTCCTCCTCCAAAATGGGAAGAAAAACACATGGTAACGGCAGAAATGAAAGATGGGAGATATCGTGGTTTATCTAAAAACTGTCAAATAAGCATTCTGTAAATACCTTGGCCTACGAACAATCACCCAAATGGGCTAGCTACCATTAAAAACACTGGATAGCTACAATACTTTCAATATTGAAATGGAATAACATCCTTCGACAGAAATTCCTTGTCAGCTTGACTCCATGCATGTTTACTTTTCAGTACCTTCAAACAAAACACTTCCTTCACTATTGGAACTCTTCCGGGCCGCCTTTTTGAGAATATGAGCATTTCTGTTGTACATCCACATGCAACCTCAGCCGTAAAGCATGCAATTCAGTATTATTCCCTAAACACTTCTTGTACTTGTAAAGACATAAGAATGCCTGAATCAACATCATTAATTTAATTTAATTAATTGATTATAGTTTTATTTAAAGTACAGTATTTCTTAATAAAGGAAGGAAAGCATTAGCCAGAGTGGGGTTTAGGGTGAGCTGTTGCTATGCTCTTAGGGTGACCTTGACCCAGCCCTTTCTGAAGTCAAGGGAAAAATTAGAAGACCACCATTTTAACTAACTGACAGTCTTAAAAAGCAACATGTTACTTCTATCCAGATTTCATAACAAACTTGCTGCTCTATCAGACTTGGGGGTTCTATGAAGTCCCACACGTTGTTCAGCTTCACACCAATCAGTTTTACAATGTGAGAAACATTGTCCTGAGTTGAAGCCGAGAAGAATTCCAACTACCTGTTCCCTTATCATAATTCCGGGGGGGGGGAGCATATTTGGTGGTGGGAAACACTTTGTATTAATAATTAATTCAGAAAAAAATTCCATTAAAAACATAATTGGAAAACAATCACTCTATGAAAAGTGTTCTATGAAACATACTAAACATTTTTTTTCTGTTGCATCTGGAAACATGCTTTGGTCAGCGAATGTAACAAGTTAGATTGTCCAGTCGCAAATGGTCGCTGTTGCCACCTACCTCCCACTTTCACGGGGCATCCCTTATAGTTGGAAGACTGCCTCTCATTAGCAGCATTCATGCCACACAAGTTTATGCACAACCATAGCTTCAGAATACACCACCATAAAACCATGCACGATAAAGCACCACCACCCTGACACAATCACTTAATTTTGAAACTGGAAATCTTACATTTACGGTATTGTCAACAGATACCTCTATACTGTATCTCTTAAAATATTAAACACTGCTGCAGATATGGAATACTGTATATAATCTATTTTGTTTTGAGAAATGTTCCAGAGATAAGAAGATGCTCAAGTCCCCGATAGAGGTAAACAGAATCTTCCATCTGAAATTAGGTTTTCCTCATTCTCAGCCCTAGACTGCTTAACACGTCTGCTTTATATTTATGTCCTGTTCTCCTCTAGGTTCTAAATCCTTTCCCTCAGACCTCCCAATTTTTTTCTGTTTTTTTCTGATTTATCTATGCTTCCTGCATGACACTCACCCTGTGCTGGGTCTGGATGAAGCACCTGTGAAAGGGGCTATCACTTATTGTACCACCGACTTGAGCTACAACCGCTGCCTTATAGATGGGTTTTGGGTTCAGTGCAAGATGGACTGAACACAACGCGGAGTAAAAAAAAAAAAGCATTTGTTGTGATTCTGGATGAAGTAATGGCTCCACACTCTCTTCCCCCTCCGCGGTTAAACTCCCCTTATGTTTAAAAAAAAAAAATCTGTCAGTGAGACTTTCAAGCAAAGGAGCAGCTTGCTCTCTTTCACATTTTTGAATAATCCAGGACCCGCGACCCCTATTTCGTAATAAATCCAAAGGTTTGATCGGATATACAATACTCCTAATCCTCTTCTCCATGCACTCTCCCTTCCTCCACCCCTTCACTTTATTCCCTCCCCCCCAAAAAAAAAACACAGACAAGACACACACACACACACAAGCAGGTAACCACGTAAACGATTTGTTTACCTTGTTTTTTTCTTCTTCTTTACATAACATTCCCTGTGCCAGACTATTAAAATCCCAGGAGACTGGCTTTAGACCCCACAAGCCAGCACTGGGGGGGGGGATTGTTTAAACCCTCCCAAGAAAATGAAAATGGAAGAAACAGGGAGAGAAAAAACACAGAGCACAGACCTACCTTCAGCACAATATTTATGCTATGTTTCCCTGCTCCGAGGATCTTTAACAAAACAAACACCCCAAACCAAGGCAGGAAAAAAAACTGAAGTTAAATCAACACACGCCAGAAAATCTCCTCCACCTTCCCTTCTTCTCTCCACCCCCCCCGCCCGCATTTACCCACCCCCTTTACAACCTGATAGTACTACGGATCGCATGCTTCGTGAATTCCATTTTCTGGATACAGAATAAGAACCCATGCAAAGAATCACTCGATTAAGCCTTTAATCTACGTTTTAAAAAGATATTAAGATCAGAACGAAAACCAAAATCAGTGACACGGGCATGAAAATATTATAATACACATGACAGACCTTTTATGCCTCTATGTATTTCCCTCCCTTAGTGACAGGCGTTTCATTGGCTTCCAGCAACAGGACAAGCCGAGCCGCTATTGGCTGGAAAGATCGGGCTTATCCCTGCTGGTAGGTAGAGGCCGGCGACCAGCTTGACCAATCGCGTGGTTTGTTTCCAGGAGAAACATGGCATGTATAGCTATTTAAATCCTACTACAGTGATGTCAGCGTTGTAAGGAAGCGCGCGTGCACGGGAGGGGGACAGGAGTGTGGGGAAGGCGGTCGGAAGTGTGGAAAGGGTGTGGGGGGGAAGGAGAAAAGAGGTTAGCAATAAGGCAAACTGAAAGGAAAATCTTGTCAAGCTGAATTATTTATAGTGCACGAGCTACATCCAAGAGGAGACAAATATAAGTGAACCACCACGGTTGTCTGTGGAAGCAAAATGCTAAAAACTACTTTACCTTCCTCTTCTGTAAAGAACTTTGCACAGAGGCATACGCGCCCTCTATCCATAATGCTCAGGTAATTCAAAGGCAATGTTGTTTTCTTCCTGACAGAAATCTTCAAAATTAAACATTCAGATTAGCATTCAGGACACATCCTCTTCTAATGTCTTTTCCAATCTTGAGTCTTTTACACTAAAATAAATCCATAATATACACTCAGAAATTCTGACTTTACAGTGAGTGCAGTGTTATTTCACTGTCATGGACTATATTTTGTCAGATAGGTTACGAGATGGCTTTTATTTTGAGGTACAGCTATTTTAAACTACTGTCTCACAGCATGAGGGTTAATAAACACTAATGAGCACCAGACCAATGCTGTACACTGTCTTCTCATCTAGTTTTCACACAAATGAGTGAAACGCAAAAATGAATGTTGATATTCATGCAAAAACACTCTTCTCCTCCCATTCTGACCTGACCTGACCTGATTCTCTTCTTCTCAATCATAAACTAAGCATGCAAATGCTGGTCCTTGGTATCCACATTTTAATTTGTACCAATAGGAGTTTAATCAGACTAAACAAGGGAATAGATCTGGATAGCTACTCCTGCATCACAGAATTCAAAGAAGAATACTACTGAGCTGTGGCAAAGGTTCTGAAATTTCATTCTGGGGCAGCCTACAGGTTGTCTGGCAGCTTGTCACAGGAGTCTTCTAACTAGGGGTCTGTCCAGATGGATATATAGATTGGTATTTGGATCACTGTTGGTATGGTTTTGTAACTGTGTCATCCACACATTTAGGCATCCTTCAGTCTCAAGAGACTGTGGTAACATACTCTGAATACAGGTCTTGGAACGTCTACTGTGGCTGAGAAGACCAATTCAAGAGTGACAATCCCTTCCACACTGAAGACAAATACAATCTGTACCCTGTCCAGCTCCCTGATTTGGCTGGTTTCAGGACTGCCTCTTTGCCTCAGCCTGTCGAACAAGTGCCTCTTCAAATTGGGAGAGGCCATGCTGCACCACCTGCCTCCAGGCTGAATGCTCAGATATCAGGGTTTCCCATCTGTTGAGGTCGATTTCTAAGGCCTTCAGATCCCATTTGCAGATATCCTTGTATTGCAGCTGTGGTCTCCCTCTGGCGCACTTTCCTTGCATTAATTCTCCATACAGGAGATCTTTTGGAATCTGGCCATCAGCCACTCTCATGACATGTCCAAGCCAATGTAGACGTCACTGTTGCAGTAATGTACACATGTTAAAAATTCCAGCTCGTTCTAGGACTACTCTGTTTGGAACTTTGTCCTGCCAGGTGATACCAAAAATGCGTTGGAGACAACGCATATAGAACGTGTTCAGCTTCCTCTCCTGCTGTGCACAAAGGGTCCAGGACTCACTGCAGTACAGGAGTGTGCTCAGAACACAGGCTGTATAGACCTGGATCTTAATATATGCCATCAGCTTCTCTTTGTGAGCCTAGAGAACATGGTAGCTGCTTTGCCAATGCGTTCATCCAGCTCGACATCTAGGGAGAGAGTGTTAGAAATCGTTGAGCCAACGCACACGAAATCATGAACAACCTCCAATTCTTGCATAGAGATGGTAATAGAGGGAGGTGAGTCCACACCCTGGCCCATGACTTGTGTTTTCTTCAGGCTGATTGTTAATCCAAGGTCTTGGCAGGCCTTACTAAAACGATTCATGAATTGTTGGAGCTCTTCAGCAGAATGGGTAACAACATTGGCAAAGAGGAAGTCCCGCATGCATTTCAGCTGGACTTTGGTCTTCGCTGTCAATCTAGAGAGATTAAAAAGCTTTCCACTGATCTAGTCCGGAGATGGACACTTTCTGTTGCAGTTCCAAAGGTGTGCTTCAGCATGACAGCAAAAAAGATCCCAAACAGGATTGGTGCGAGGACACAGCCCTGTTTCACTCCACTTCGGATGTCAAAGAGATCTGGTGTTGAGCCATCAAAAACTACAGTGCCCTTCATTTCCTCATGAAAGGACCTGATGATGTTAAGTAGTCGGGATGGACATACAATCTTGGGAAGTATTTTTAAAAGGTCGTCCCGGCTAACCATGTCAAAGGCCTTTGTAAGATCTATGAAGGCCACAAGGAGTGGCTGTTGTTGTTCCCTACATTTTTCCTGCACCTGTCTGGGGGAAAATACCATGTCAGTGGTGGATCTATTAGCTCGAAATCTACACTGTGATTCTGGATAGACTCTGTCTGTAAGCACCTGGAGTGTCTTCAGCACAAAATGGCCAAACAGCTTCCCTACAACATTGAGAAAAGAGATGCCACGTTATTGGCAGAGCTGAAACCAATAATCGTTAGAACATCTCTTGGCAACCTTTTGAACTTTGCTACGAGCAACTCGAAGAGCCTGTAAATTGTACTCACTAGGACAGGGTTTTTATGCTGCTAGAGTTCTTCTCTTTTCCTCGATGGCTGGCATCAGCTCCTCCGAATAGGCTTTGAACCAGTCTGATGTCTTTTGGTCTTCTTGCCAAATGTGGACAAGGTGGTGTTGTATACAGTACAGCGTTCTTGAAATGTTCCCATCATTCAGGTGTATTTGCATCAACCAGGCCTGGAAGGGTTTCCTCAAGCGCTTGGGCAAATTCCTTCACTTTTCTTTGATCACAAGTCTTGCTGATGTCAATACATGGTCTTCCTTCCTTTTTTGTGTGATACCATCTCTTTGTTCGCAGTTATACTCTACTACACATCAGGGAGTGATCAGTATCACAATCAGCACCCTGATAACTGTGTGTGATCATAATACTAGGAAGGCTAGAGCATCAAGTGAGAATTAAATCCAGCTGATGACAATGCTTTGCTCTTGGATGTCTCCAGGAAGCTCTGTGTTAAAGCTTTGTATTAAAGACACAATCACCACAGTAACAGTAAAACCCTAGCAAGCATTGGACATTTTTGTTCATCTTCCCAATGCCAAAACAGCCTAGACAAGTGTGCCAAGAATTGTGATCAGCACCAACTCTAGCGTTAAAGTCTCTGAGAATTAACAGCAGCTGTCTCAGGGATTTTTTTGATAGTAACTGTCAGATCGTCATAGAATTTGTCTTTGACTTCTGTTGTAGACAACAGTGTTGGTGCATATGCACTAATGAGGGTGACCGGTCCCACTGATGAGTGGAGCGGCAGAGACAGGATTCTTTCATTCCCCGCAATAGGTGAAACAATGGATCTCAGCAGAGTATTGTTAGCCGCCCAAAGTAGACTTCGGTATAGATGGGCAGGGTATAAATTTAATAAATAAATAAACATTTCTAACTGCAATGATGAGGGTTGAGGGGCTGCAGTTTATCCCATGCCCAGTGAGTGTGGTTGCTTGTAATGGACTAAACTTGAGCCTTGCAGCTCCTTTCAGTGTCAATTTCTAGGTATCCTGAACTGGCTTGTAGACCGCTTCAGGATACTGGTTATCAGAAACTGAATACTTTCCTGATCATCCATAAAAAGTCAGGGTAAGTGAAATTATTTTTATTGCATCTGCTAGATCAGTGGTTCTCAGACTTGCGTTCCCAGATGTTCTTGGATTGCAACTCCCAGAAATCCTGAAAAATACAACAATGGGTGAACGTTTCTGGGAACTGCAGTTCAAGAACATCTAGGGACCCCAGTTTGAGAACCACTGTGCTAGATCATCACTGACATGATGAATCACTTCAATTAAATTTAAAAAATTATTTGCTTTTCCTTGTATTGCTGATTGAAACCATGACTGCAGGCAGTTTTCTTGATTGGCAATACACGAGAGATGGGGAGTCAAGTTGCAGTACTTCATTGTCAAGTTGGACTTAAATCACACTGGTGACTTGACTCAGACTCAAGTCAGTTTTTCCCCCCAGTGGCTCAGACTTGACTTGCAATTCAGAATTCACTTACCCCTCCCTTTTTTCTGGGGAAGAAAGCATGTTTTTAATAGGGACTTGGACTTAGGATTTGGGGGCTTAGTATCAAAGACTCAGATTTGTACTTGGGACTTGCAATCAAAGATTTGGAGTTGGACTTGGGAGTTGGACCCAAAGACTTGTCTACATTCATGCAATACATAGAGGCACCAACATTTAAAAAAAAAATCAAAGCCATTAATAGCATCAGTGATGATCTAGCAGATTAAAAAAAAGAATTTCACTTTCCCTGACTGTTATGCAGTGGAAGTGCTTAATTGACATGAAGGTCGATATACCATTCGGACAGGAGGAAATGGCACATATCTCCTTCCCCTAACCTCAACCAGCCCTTTGCAGCCCAATCCAGCCTGCAACAAAATGGCCAGTTTGGACTGGCCCTAACTGTAGCCATGTTGTACTGTATTTAAAACAACCAATTGAGTAGGAGCGGACAGTTAATATAAACATGTGAGTCTGAGCATCTTGGCCTCTTGTGTGACTGGCCACTTTTGATTGTTGCCTTTAGATCACTTTCTTCTAGACCAGTGATGGCGAACCTATGGCACGCGTGCCACAGCTGGCACACAAAGCCCTTTCTTCTGGCACGCGACAAACCTTTTGAAGTCGCTGCAGCTGGGATTACCCCTTTCTCTTCCTGTTCTGGGCCCTTCAACTTCCTGTCCGTCCCCATGATACCCCCTTTTACTTCCTATCTGTCCCCATGATTCCCCCTGAAACTGCCACTTCCTGTTCCGGTTCTGGTCTTCTAGGCGACACGGCAGCCACTGGTTTCTTCCCCACCCCCTCATTTTGGGCACTCGAGCAGAAAAAGGTTTGCCTCCACTGTTCTAGACAATTTTCCTTTCTTCAGGTAAACAGTTTGTTCGTTGTTCTCTTCTTTTCTGCAGTAGAAAGACTGTAAGGGTGACTCCATGTTAGCCTTAACCCCATTTGCACAATCTAGGGCAGGCTTGTCCAACCTACGGCCCGAGGGCCGCATGCGGCCCAGGTCAGCTCATAATGCAGCATAGTGCAATTTTTTATTTTTAAAGAAATTCCAAAGTTTTAAGTTACACTGCTGGCCGGAATGTGGCCGGGGCATGTCACAGAGGGGGAGAGAGGGAAGGAAGGAAGGAGTGAGAGGGGACAGGAGGGCTGCGTGACCGCATTGCGCCATCCCCGTCAATAGGTGGACCCCCTCCAAGCCCCATAAAGCAGCCGGAGTCAAAGCTGGCAGCCTCTGCTGTCTGAGATCGCAGCTGCCGGTAAGCGCGCTTGGAGCG
This sequence comes from Pogona vitticeps, assembly GCF_051106095.1. Taxonomy (NCBI): domain Eukaryota; kingdom Metazoa; phylum Chordata; class Lepidosauria; order Squamata; family Agamidae; genus Pogona; species Pogona vitticeps. The sequence continues at coordinate 96,311,930 of NC_135783.1, read as the reverse complement.
GGGCTGCGGAGGACGGCTAGGGCTGCCCCCCCATGTGGCCCAAACCAATTGTATGTGCGACCCAAACCAAATTTTCATCTTCTAATGTGGCCCAGGGAAGCTGAAAGGTTGGACACCCCTGATCTAGGGGCTTCTATGCTCAGATTTAGGTTTGGTCCTGTTTTATCCTGACTGGACTTGTTATATCAATTTTCCCTTTTATTTCACCACAATAATTGATGAGTAGTATGCTTTTTAAAAAAATAATCCAACTTCTTATCTGTCTCAACTCTTTACCTCTATTGATTTTAACTCACACTCAGTTTCAAAGACCCTTCATCCTTGCCCACCTTCTGCTTCCTTTGTAGTGACTCTTCCAAGCCACATCTATTTCCTGTCCCCTTTCTTTCATATTCATAAACATATCAAGAAGTCTTTGGTTGCTAGTAAGCCGTTAGGCATGGGTACATTCACAGCAGCCAGATGAAGGGCTACTTCATACTGCACGACCAGCAGAAACTTATAAGCACATACAGTAGTTAAATTGTATTATTCACTACCTCAGGATGTAGTGGTGGCTACAAACTGATTTTAAATGGGGATTTTACAAATTCATGGGCTATAGGACTATACAATACCAGTTGCAGGAAGATGCTGTTGAACATATGCTTGCTTGTGGGCTTCCATAGTTCTGAACACCTCTGAAATACTAGATTAGGCAAGATGTTTATGTGATCCATTATGACTTATATTCCCCTGTTCACTGGAGCGAGTTGCCAGGAAGATAATAGCACCTAGTACTAGCTACATGACTAGCTCATTGCTGCCCATTACTTCACTGTTCCTGTATGCAGGGATGTTGCCAAGTCTTTGGCTCTGAGTCCCAAATCTGAGTCTGAGTCTTTGGTAGCAAGTTCAGAGTCCCATGCCCCTATTAAAAATAAGCCTTTTTCCCCAGAAAAAAGGGAGGGGAGGATGGGTTCCAAGTCGCAAGTTGAGTCCAAGTCAATGAAAACAACCCGAGTTGAATCTGAGTTGAGTGACCAGTGCAACTTAAGTCTGACGTGACAGTGAGTCCCACTGCTCAAGTCCCCATCCCTGCCTTGCATCCAATACAACTTTAAGTGGAGATACCTTCCATTATCCTGTACCTATTATGCAGTTAGGTTTGTGTGCCTAGGTATTGAAGTTTTGGGAGATTCAGAAATGCTAGTTCAGAATCTCTTAACAGTCACGTAAACCCTGATCTGAGGCAACATTAATCCTTCATCTGTTTGTGCAGCAGGTGGCCATGAGGACTCATATGGACCTGGTGCTGCAAACTCCCAAGGACTGTCTAAGGTCTGGAGACTTATCTTCACTGGTCCTAAGGAACTGTGCTATGTACAGAGTCACTATGTATTTGATTATCAGATATTGAACAAACAATAGGATCATCTTACATCCATGCCTGTCTTGGAAGCTTTCCAGAAACATCTGTTTAACTCTTGTTGGAACCAAACTGCAGGACAACCTTGATTCTACCCTCCCAATCTGCCAAGGCAATGTTGGAGTTTTTGCAGCCTTTAGTAGTTTTGGTTGGGAGGGATCTTTCTAGTCTGGGGTGATAATCAATCTGCTCGGTGCTTTTTCCCTTTCTCGAGTCTGTTGCTTAAAGCAGTCATGTTTGTCCGTTTGCTGTTTGATCTTTTCAATCATAAGTAATTACACTTTTAATCTTTCTACTACTAATGTCTCAGAGTGACTTACTGAGACTGTAAATGCCTGTTGATGAGAGAAAAGGGGAAATCTGAAGCTATTCTGCTCTATGAATCCCTGCACTTCTGCTATGCAGCTAGATAAATTAAATAAAAAATTTAAAACTCCGCAAATTCTTGTGTTGTTCATGGAAACTGAAAACAGAAAAGGGATGTTGGATGGAAATAATACACCATGTAGTACTCTCTGATTAGAATGGAACGTGGTGTTGGAAGGATAACAGTTCAGCCAGGGCAAAATGAAAAAGTGTAAAATGCTAAGTTTGATAGAGTTGAGAAGGAATTTCTGGCCCCCAGTCAGACTGGCTGTTGTCTCCCTACACACCTAAAATTATTCTATTCACATATACAGTGTTACATTCATTGAGACTCAGCAGTTGTTTCTTGTTTTCATTAGGAGCAGATACAACATACTGGGAATAAAACTGAGATTACTCGTCTGACCCTAAAACACCATAAGGCCTACGTCTTCTAACTATAGTCAGCAAGCTTAACACAAGGAAATATCCGATGCATTCTACTAAACTTCTGTCTTCTCTTCTGGCAACTAGAAGTGCATGACAGTATTTTGCTTGCTTTCTGCCATTTGTTTGTTTGTTGTTTGTTTGCTTGGGGGGGTTGGCAGATGCTTGTAATAGCTATCTGACATTACACAACTGGCATGTTGAAAATTTGGATTGAACAACCCCTGCTCAGCTGTCAAATACATGAATTGTATGGTGATGGACCAATGATCACTGAGCTGCCTCATCACATCTCATGCTCTGAGAAAGGAAAATGCAAAACCAACTGAACATTGCTTGGGAAAAAGGGCAAGGCCCTTGAAGTCCTATGTTAGCACCATTCACCATTAGTTATGTCCACCTAAAGTTCTGGTCCCCCTTGACATGTTGTTTTGTTTTTAGTGCATAAAATGAATCTGATCTTAAATTGCAGGATGAGGTACCTTTTCAGTATTTTATTTTAAGAGGCTGTAAACATTATGTTTTAATGGCAGAGAAAGCTTTTCATTGTTCAAACGTTTTGAATAGACAATCCCTGAGTTAAATTTAATGATCTATTACTTTGGGTGCCACTTAAAGTTTTCTTATTTCATCTGCCTTACTGTAAGTTTAATCATTTAGGTCATAAAGAGTAATGGCATCATATTTAGCTATGGTGTTTCCCTACGTCTACAGCTGAAGGGATGTGTTATTTGGAGGGACAGCACATTTACACTGTTATACAAGCTGTATACTCACTGCTTTACATCGTAGCCAAGTGTCATTTCTTCAGTGTTGTCACATGAAAAGTTATACTAAAATACCTATGAAATGTGAGGGGGTGTACTCATTTCTGTCATACACGGTAAGTATGTGTGACATCCAGTGGTCAAGATCCTATTGCATATTTATGCTGCTATAACGAAATTGGCATAAATCTTGGTGGCAAATTGCTGCATGTTAAAAAACTATCGTTGGCATTTTTGTTGCATGCTAAATCATGCATCTTAGTGTGCAACTGCACACATTCTCTGATCTCTTAACTTAATTTAAGGTAATTCACTGCTAACATTTACACCAATTGCATTATACTAGCAAGCATAACTCATAGCATTTTAACTACTGATTATTATTTTTAAAAAAACTCTCCAAGCTCTGCCCTTTATTCTGAAATAAAAACTGAAGCTAAACTGTTGCCCATGCTTTACAAAATTAATGCAGCATCATTACCATGTATGGAATATCCAGATATTTTAGAACTGAATCCACAACAGTTTGAACAGTGAGCCACTACCTTGAGGCCTCCTAGAGTGGTAGTGTGGCTTTTCTCTCTTCTTTAGCTAATTTTTACTTTTATTTTAATTGATTTAAAGGTGTTTTAGTTTTAATTGCACTTTAATACTGGAATTAGATTAATTCTATGTTGATATTTTTAACTGTAGTATTTTCATGCTATAATCTTTAAACTATATTATAAGCTGATTTACATTCCAGTTTGCCAAAAAAGTGGCATAAAAATAAAATAAAATAAAATAATAATGAGAGAAAATGTACACAAGAGAAGCTTGGATTACCTAAATATGTGCATGGGAACCAGTGAAAGTATACTGTAGATATCATATTAATATTACTGAATATAAGTGCAGAAACACATGGAGACATTAAAGACAGGAAATAAATCGATAGCAACATTTACACACACTGAAAGGATAAGGAATGAAGCGGTACATAATCAGTACAATTCAAAACCAATTGCAAGAACAAATCCATGGATGTTAGCTGTCAGTTATGTGAATGGAAAATTTTGAACAATAAAACAAAGGGCTAAAACAATGTAACCAGGGTTTTTTTTTGCCAAGTGTGATTGAGCCTTATAATTCCTCTTATACTTTTTGCTGTGCAGACAAGTTGTAGAACTATATTGACTCATACTTCTGAATAGATGATTTTGCAATAGTGTAAGTGCAATAAGCAAATATTTTTTTAAAAGTTGTATTGCCTCTGCATTGTGTCATGTGTAGAATTTCTTGTAATGAAATCTGCTGCATGGATATAAATATAATATGCATCATGTAGCTACACCGGTGTTTTTTTTAAAGTGTATTGTACCTCTAAAACAGTGACAACGAACTAGCCCTTGTTTGTCAGCGTAGATTTATGGAGCAATATTCTACATTTAATGTCTGAATAAACAGGAGATTTGGAGGTAAAGACAGGAGTAAGGTTTTGGTTCCAGACTTACATTTAAATAACAGTTTAATGACAGTTTATTGTCTTCTGAAAAGACAATAAACCTGATGGCTGTTCCTTTCATTTGCTATGTTTATTTTTCTGTAAGTAATACAGTTTTATTGCATTCTTTGCATTCATTTGGGAAACAGCATTTAACTGATGAAGCTGTATTGTTCCTACTATGAAATACTATGTACTCGGGGTCAAGTATGATTAGATTCTTTGGAGTAGGTTGAGAGATTGCCTATAGCTCTTTGACAACATTAAAAGGGGGGGGGGAGAAAAAAATGAAAAGCAAAATACTGTATTATGGCATTTTAAAGACTAGCAGATTTATTTTCGTATGAGCTTTCATGGATCCAAATCCACTTCTTCAAGCATAGGCTCTAAAGTGCCAGAATATTGTGTTCTTTCTCTCTCTCTTTTTGCTTCTTTTTGTCCTCCTTTAATTTTGCCAACCTGCTGACGTGGACTAACATGGATAGTTCTCTGGGAATTGCTTATAGCTTGTGAGAATCTTACTGTACAAATGGCAGGACTAAGCAAAAAGGTTTTAAATTTACAAGTAGGGTTGCTGAGATGCAATCCAAAGATCCTATTGTCTTTGTAATAACTGTACAGTGTGGCATTATTACATGTTGACAATGTGACTAAAGACAACATAGCTGAGGTTCTTCTTCATGGTCTCTGTGAACCACACATATGGATTATTTCTGTACCTGCATGGAACTCCCTCAGAACATTCCAGAGCCTAAAAATCTGTTAGGTTGGCTCACCGTACTTTTTAAATATCACATCTAGTCCAATACCTGTCACATTTTCAGAATCTGCAGGTTTCAGGCTGGCAACTCACAGTGATAGATAAATCAAGCTGGAACGAGTTTGAAGACTTGTAAATATCTACTGTACTATAAGCCATCTGATGACTCCTGCCCCGAGTGCAAAAAGCTTACTAAGCCCTCTTTGAAACTACACCTGCAAAGATTTTGCTCCTACCTTTGGGAAAGGTCTCTTTGGGAAAGGCTCCTATGGATCCGTCAACTTCTCCAACTCCGCATTCAGAATGTTGAGAAACCTCTCGCCCGATACCGAGCCCGGCGACTCCGTCACCTTGACAAAAGGGCCCTTCTAAGTCTGCTTCAAAGTCAAGCTCACCTTCCACGTTGAAAGCTCCAGCCCATCCAGATGACTCGTCTAAGAAAAAGAAAGACAAAACTAAACCTAAGAAAACTAAAAAGCCTATAAAATCAACTCAAATAGATCCACCTCGAAAGGTGATCCCATCAGCCTTCCTAGAGATGACCCAAATCTAACACCGGCTCAGGCTGCGGCCTCCACGGCTAGCCTCTTGCTGAGTACTGGCCTATCTCTGGCTGATGTTCAGTCCAGCCCAGCCTCGGCCCATTCAAGCCCTAGATCATCAGGGTGGGCAATACCTATTCAGGTTTCTAGCTCAGAGTCATCTCATCACTCTCCCCATAAACACCGGATGAAGAGACGACACCTTTCTCCAATTCAATATGCTCCCTCACACAGGGAGTTGTACTATTATCCTGAACCATTTCAGTATCCAACCAGAGATGACTATGGGGAGCGGTATCATTACTATGACCCTTACTATTCTGAAGACCTCACTGAACAGGCCTATTACGATGAACCAAGGAGAGTGAGATAGGCTTCTTCACCCCGATATTCACCCTCCATATCACCTTCACCACCACGACATCAACACCGTTCAACTTCGGCTTAACCAACATCAACCCGCAATACATCAATCCCTACAAAATGGACCTTTAAACATACTCTTCCGGTACCAGAATCTCAACCACAACCCAAGTGAGCCAAGCACTCTCGACAACATACCTCTCTCCACATTACCACCACCTACATAGGGCCTCCCCCCCTCCTGACTTTGAACATCGTCTGGTATCAATACTTCCCACACAACAACTACCTCCACCATCACTACCATTGACATCAGCGACCAAACCAGCACACTGATCCTCCTCACAATCATCCCTTTCCTCTCAAGATTCTATGTCCAGTATGTCCCATGAATCATTCTCTAATCTGCCTACTCCACCTTCTGATGTTGGTGAGAACCACCCTCCATCCCCATCAGAAGATTTTACATCTTATTCCCAACTGGTTATGCGAATGGCAAAATCTTTACAGCTCGACATTGAAGAGCCACCGCATCAGAAAAAGGATCTGGTCTTTGATGACCTGAAAACATTGTCGTGAAGCGGATTTGTCGTAATGCGGGGTAATTGTAAAGCGGGGCACAACTATATTTTTCTTTGCAGCATCGGACTTTCCTTTCACTTCCAGGCACGTCCACAGCTGAGCGTCCTTTCGGCTTTGGCCCAACCACTTCATTAGATCTGGAGCTACCTGTACTTGGCCTCCACTCTTCCTCAGTAGAATGTTGGATGCCTTCCGACCTGAGGGTCCCATCTTCCAGCGTCATATCTTTTAGCCTTTTGTTTCTGGTCACGGGTTTTTTGGCAAAGATACTGGAGTGGCTTGCCACTGCCTGCTCCAGGTGGATTACGTTTAGTCAGAACTCTCCACTATGACCTGTCCATCTTGGGTGGCCCTGCATGGCATAGCCCATAGCTTCACTGAGTTACTCAAACCCCTTCACCACGACAAGGCAGCAATCCATGAAGGGGACCTTTGCCTACAGGAAACCATTATTTCCTTCCGTATTCTTTCCTATTGGTAGCTTATTGATCACAATACAGGTTGCACATCAGAATAATCAAGTGCTGAGGCACACCCTTTTTTCCCAGAACAACCCATAATTTCTCATGATCTACACAGTCAAAGGCTTTGCTGTTGTCTATAAAGCATAGATTGAGTTTCTTCTGAAATTATTTGTTGCTCTCTAGTAGTCAGCAAACATTTGCAATATAATTTCGAGTGTCTCTTTTCAGAATCCAGCTTGAATATCAGGCATTTCTCACTCCATATAAGGTAAAACCCATTTGATACAACAACTTAAACATTACTTTGCTTGCATAAGAAATTATCCTCAGAAGAATAACAGTTGTTTTTAATGCCTCTTCTGCTACTCCTTTCCTTTCCTTTCCCTTCCTTTTTTGTTTTATTTTTGTAAAGGGGAAAAATGAGAAGGAGAGACATAGTCTCAGGAGGATGCTAAGAAAAATGGTTTGCAGGGATTGTTTTCTTATGATCTTGAGACTTTAACCTCCTTCATATTTGGGTCCTTTGGATGTTTCCAGTTTTGTTTTTTTGATAAAGGAGATAAACTTTTATATTTTTATTTTCTTTTATTTTTAACTTAGTTCATGATTTTCTATCACAGATTTCTTTCTGAAATGCAGTAAAAGTGTTACACCAGAATTTGCAATAATTTTTCATTCTTGTTGAAATTTTTTCCTTGGCTGAGATTATGAAAAGTATGGTTTAGATCTAGACCTATTCATGCCTATAACACACCCCTTGCAATCAATGGGATTTAAGTTCATCATGACATAGTCTGAATCCAGTCATCTATAAGGATTAATTCTGTGTATGTCTGTGTGTGTTTAAAGACAAGTCCCATCACATAATCTTTGGATTTTCATCAAACTATATTTAGAGGCAGACCATATGGTTACCAACTGAAGAATCCAGTCCACTCACTTTGTAGATCTTCATGTATTTTCCTAATGGCAGTTTTAAAAAAAGTTACTGACAAATGAGATAGCACAGGAGGTGCTATTTTTAGAAGCCACTTGAAGAACCATGGACAAATCAAGCAGTAACTTGTCATGACAAATTTTAAGGTGAGACTTTATTTTAAGGGCATGAAGTGCAGTGAATATAGTCAGAGAATGAAGGCAGAAGAAAAGGAAAGTTTATTTTCCTCTCTTAAATTTATATTTGCTTGTCCTGAGACATAAGAGGCCGAGATGTGAAGTTTTAGTTAGGGGTTTTATGCTTTACCATAATGCTTGCTCGTGAAAGGTTCAGAATTGCCATTTGAGAATTTATTTATGTATTTATTTATTTATTTATTTATTTAACTTATATGCCACCCACTCTACCCAAAGGTCTCTGGGCTCCTTAAAGCAATTAAAATACAGTAAAAAAGATAAAACAATTAAAATACAATTAAAATATATACTCTTAAAATTGCCATCAGGACCCACAGTTGATATTATTTCAATTAAAAGCCTTCTGGAACAGGAAAGTTTTGACCTGGCACCGAAATGTCATCAGTGTTGGTGCCAGACGAATCTCAATTGGGATGGCGTTCCATAGTCTGGGGGCAGCTGCCAAAAAGACCCTTTGTCTACAAGCATTCCTGATCTTCCCTCTCTTTCCACTCCCAACTGTCTGTCCTATCTTGCTGAAAGTTTTCCCTTATGTAAAATTGCTTTTAATTACATTGTTGTTGTTTTTTGTCGTTGTAAGCCGCCTAGAGTGGTCTTAATTGATTAGATAGGCGGGATATAAATAAAATAAATAAAATAAATAAATAATAATAAATAAGCCATCCCTCTTACCTCATTGAGGGACAGCTCTTTCAAAAGGGCCCCCTGGCTAGATCTTAACTGCCAGGTAGGTTCGTATGGAAGGAGGTGGTCCTTCAGGTATCCAGGGCCCATGCCCTTTAGGGCTTTATATGTCAAAACAAGCACTTTGAACTGGGCCCGGGCAGCAACTGGTAGCCAATGTAATCTAAACAGAGCCAGCTAGATATGTCCCCTAGCGCCCCCAACACTCACCAGCCATGCAGCTCGATTCTGGACCAGTTGCGGTCACTGGATTATCTTCAAAGGCAGCCCCACATAGAGTGTATTGCAGTAATCTATACGAGATGTTACTAGTGCATGTGTAACTGTCATGAGAATCTGCTCGTCCAGGTAGGGCCGTAGCTGGTATAATTTCCGCAGCTGAAGGAAGGTGCATCTGGCCACAGAGTCCACCTGGGCTTCCAGAGTTAGACTGGGGTCCAGGAGCATTCCCAGGCTGTGGACCCTGTCCCTTAGGGGAGTGTAACTCCATTCAGGGCAGTGAAATGGCCCTCCATCCTGTCTGGTGAAGCACCCACTAACAGCATTTCCATCTTGTCTGGATTGTGTTTCAATTTATTAACCCTCATCCAGTCCATTATCACGTCCAGGCACGAGTTCAGCACAGAAACTGTCTCACCTGGATTGGTGGAAAACGAGAGGTAGAGCTGAGTGTCGTCAGCATATTGCTGACTCCTCAGCCCAAACCTCCTGATGACCTCTCCCAGCGGTTCCATGTAGATGTTAAACAGCATGGGGGACAGTATCGAGCCCTGAGGAACCCCATGACATAAATGCCATGGGGCAGAGCAACTGTCCCCCAGCATCACCCTCTGGACACGGTCAGCTAGGAAGGAGTGGAACCACCGTAAAGCGGTGCCCCCAACTCCCAACCCAGCCAGCCTATCCAGAAGGACACCACGGTCGATGGTGTGGAAAGCTGCTGAGAGGTCCAGGAGTATCGACAGGGTCACATTCCCCCTGTCTCTCTCCTGGCAAAGGTCATCGTACAGGGTGACCAAGGCAGTCTCTGTACCAAAACCAGGCCTGAAATCTGATTGAAATGGATCCAGAAAATCCATTTCATTCAGCAGCACCTGGAGTTGCCCGGCCACAACCCGCTCCAACATTTTGCCCAAATAAGGCATATTTGCCACTGGTCAGTAGTTAACCACCAGCCTTGGGTCCAGGTTAGGCTTTTTTTAGAAATGGATGAATTACTGCCTCTTTCAAGGTGGTAGGGACCACTCCCTCTCTCAAAGAGGCATTCATGGCCTCCTGGACCCTGGTGCGAGCCCCCCTGGCAGATCTTCCAATTACCCAAGATGTGCAAGGGTCGAGCGGAGTGGTAGTAGAACGGACAGATCCAAGCACCCTGTCCACATCCTCAGGTCTCAAAAATTGAAACTCATCCATTAATACTTGACCTAAGCACGGCACACTGGACACATCCTCTGATTCTGCAGTAACGGCGGAGTCCAACCCACTGCGAATCTGAGCAATTTCCCCCTCAAAAGGAATGGCAAACTCATCAAAGTGAGCTGATGAGCAGTCTGGGAAATCCACCAGATGTCCCAGTTGATCAAGGTTCTGGACCACCCAAAACACCTCTGCTGGACAACATTCTGAAGAAGCAATACGGCTGGAGGAATATTGCTGTTTCGCCAGCCGTATTGCCATGAAATAGGCCCAATAATGGTCTCTAAGTCATGTTCGATTGGACTCCCAGCGGGATTTCCTCCACCTGCGCTCCAGCCATCTCCCCTCTTGTTTCATCGCCCGCAGTTCAGAAGTATACCAAGGAGCTGTCTGGGCTCTGCGTGCAGGGAGAGGGTGCTTTGGCGCAATCATGTCAACTGGCCGGGTCATCTCCCTATTCCATAAGGTGACCTGAGCTTCGACAGGAGCGCCAACCATATCAGACAGATAATCCCCCAGAGCATTTAGGAAACAATCTGGATCCATTAGTCTCTGAGGGTGGATCATCTTAATAGATCCCCCACCCTTGCAGAGGGGAGAATAAGCTAATCGACAAAACCTGACCAGGAAGTGGTCTGACCATGACAATGGGGTCACAAGCAACCCCTCCACATCCAAACCACCATCCTCCAGTCCTGTCGAGAAAAAACAGGTCCAAGGTATGGCCCTTCTCATGTGTCGGGCCAATGACATATTGAGACAGCCCCATGATTGTCATGGTGGCCTTGAAGTCCTGAGCTGCCCCAGTCAAGGCAGCCTTTGCATGGATGTTGAGGTACTCTAGCACCAACAGCCTGGGAGTCCTCAACACCAGGTCCGAGACTACCTCCGTCAGCTCAGGCAGGGAGACTGTTGGTATGCAGCAGGGTGGGTAGTACACGAACAGAATCCCCAATCTGTCTCGTAAGCCCAACACACAATACAGGCCCTCAAGACCTCCTTTCAAAGGGATAGGAAGCCTGCTCAAAGAGATAGAACCAGGCAGCACATGAGACAAAATCTGGCAGACATTAATTATGTACTTAAAATTATATGTAGGCCACCTTTATGGATAAAGCTCTCTTATAATGATCCTGTAATTATATGGCTGAAATCCAGTAGAGTAACTTACTGTACACTGCATGGTGTAAATTATGCTACTAGATTCCAGCCTACATGTCCCAGTTCTTAAAATATTACTTATAGTTATCCCATTTTCAAGCAATGTGTGTTGCAATTTTTTAACAGGGATATAGACAAGAGATGCCTAGCATTATAGTAACTGAGTAGCCTCACTCTCAGTGTGGCTGCTTTCACTCTACTTTACATATATAAAATAATTTTTCAAATAATTTTTGAAAGATAATAAGCGTTAGCAACCAGTTGTAGAAACCTGGGCAAGTTACCTTTTTGAACCAGAATCCCAGAAACATTAAAAATATTACTCCAAGCTCTGATTCTTATGGCCCCAAATATAACGGGATTTCCTTCGAATGTCTTAGAATGCCCCATCATGTCTTATCTGTTAACTTATGCTAGCCTTTAGTTTCAAACCGTAAGCTATAAACAACCGTCAGTTCAAATTGAAATTCTGCAGTTTGGAATTCAAACGAAAAGCAGGATTGTACAATATTGTAGAATTTTTTTAAGACCGAAATATTTTTATATTTAAACAACAACAAAAACTAAAAGTCCACAATTATTGTCATCAGCATTGCTACTTATCTGGTGGCAAAGTAGCTATATGAGTGGAAATGCCATTTTTTTAAAGGCAGCAATAGAAACCACAAAATATTAAAGTCTGTACATTATGGAAGAAGTAGACTCTTTAAATGTGTGGTTCCTATAATTTCTGGAAGTGAAGATGTGAACTCTGAAGGAGAGGTACTGTAAGTAGAAGCAGCATATGTTTCAGTTAAACTAAGAGACAGGTTCCTGGGAAGGGTAAAGTATTTATCTAAACTAAATGTCAAAGTAGTTATTTCTAAATGCAATTTAATTCCCCCCTCAAGGGGGCACCTCAACTATTTTTACTCTTACCTATGATGCCACTCCATGAATAAATCATCTCTGTGGGGTGCTAGAAGAAGATGCTTTTAATATGAAATGAGGTGCACAGGTTGTTATTTCAGTTTTATTCTTTGTCTTGAAAATGGTTGAATAAAAAATAAAACAAAAACGTTTCTGAATACACAAGCCACATAACTGTCTGCTGAAGGAATATTTAACCATGTAGCGGTCATGATGGCTTGGCTTTTTACTCACTCGCTCCAGTCTAACAAGAGCACAGTAGGTAGATGCCAAAATGTAGGCAGACTATTTTACATATTATGCAAACTATTTGTTAAGTATGAAAATTGTGAAGGTTGGGGTACACTTACAAGGGTTGGGATTGAGCAAATGGCCCTTTCCCTGTCCATTTCCCGCTCCAAGTCACATCTTTCAAAATTGCACAGGAAAAAAAATCACTGGGTTTTCTTTGATGCTGTTGCATAAACCCTCAAGTGTTAAAAAGAATCAAGACAATTATATATTACAAGAAATTATGATTTCAGTCCTACGCACACTTTCCTAAGGGAATATCCCCTGAACACAGAGCACTTTTCTTCTGAGAAATGTGGACAGAGTGTCAGACAAGGTCTCAGGAGACCTGGGTTGAAATTTTGTTTGGCCATGAAAACTCACAGGGGTAAACCACTCCTTGAATACCTCACACTCACATACTTTGGAAGCCCTGTTGGGGTTGTGAAAAGCTGGAAGAACATATATGCGTAGGATCATGATGTTAGTCCAAGAATGTAGTGCCCAGCTTGTTTATAAAAGCTGCAGTGTCTTCCATAGTGCAGTGGACAAAGTGATGGACTAGGCCTAAGAATACTTGGGTTAAATTCCACATCTAGCCATAAAGGTCACTGGATGAGATGAGCAAATCACATTATTGCACATTAACTCATGTCATGGGAGGCTATCAAAAGATATGTTCCTACTCTGTGACACACCCAAATTCAGTTGCTGACTACTGAAATCCAGCCATGTTGTTCTGACATATGAAACAGAAAGTCCTATCACAATTCTTATCAGGGAAAATATACAGTGGTGCCTTGCTAGACAGTTACCCCGCATGACAGTTTTTTCGCTAGACATTGACTTTTTGCAATCGCCGTAGCGATTCGCAAAACAGTGATTCCTATGGGGGAATTTCGCTGGACAATGTTTGGTCCCTGCTTCTTAAACCAAGATTTGCTAGACGATGATTTTGACAACTTCCTATGCGCTCGCAAAACAGGTGTTTTTGGGACCTAAGCTTCGCAAGATAGCGATTTAAACAGCTGATCGGCGGTTTGCAAAGCAGCTTTCCTATGGCCGATGTTCGCTAGACAACGATACTTCTTCCCCATTGGAACACATTAAACAGGTTTCAATGCATTCCAATGGGGAAATGCTTTTTGCTAGACAATGATTTCGCTAAACAGCGATTTCAGTGGAACAGATTTTCATCATCTAGTGAGGCACCACTGTAATACTAACAACTTACTGTCCTTTGAGGACATTCAAACCCTGCTATCTAAGGCAGCTGCTTCAACCTTCTAATAGTAGGGCCAGCCCTGCTCCCATTAATATATATATAATAAATACTGTATTTACAAGTCTACTCTATGACTTACGATGCTAAAGTAAGTCACAGTTAGAGTAGACCCGTCTTGATCAATGAAACCCATGGAAGAATTTACTTGCCAAATCCCCACTGATTAATTGGGCCTACTCTGGTGTGATTTACTACAATAAGTAATAGGATCTGGGCCAATATACAGATATGACACTTTTGTTCTTTGTATGCATAATATGCATGTGATGGGGAGCTACAGACAACAATCGCTTCCTAGCACTTACATAAAAATTAATTTAAACCATGTGCAATTAAAACAGATGCTAATTTACACATAGGTTACACATTATTTCCTACACTGACAGGATTTCTGTCAAGAGAAAAAAAAACTTTCAAAATGAGTAATAATTCCAAAGAATTTTTCAAAAATTTAAGGAGCTTTTTTCCATGAGATAATCTTTAGCACTTGTAACGCACAAAGTAATAAACATCTGCTGTGATTGATTATATGCTTGAATATTACAGTACTTTGTAAATCAATTGTGGCAGATGTTTATTGCATGTACAATTCAAAATGACAAAAAATGTTGGCATCAAGCTATAATGTTAAAAAGGAAGGATCATAGTTCTTTCCATTAGCAAAATTCAAAAACATTATGTGATCTTCCTTAGATTTCTTAGCTGGCTCAGGACTCTTCCAGATGGAAGATCTGTTTTCTGGTTGGGGCAATCATAAAACCTGTGTTTTTTTCCCTGTAGTTGTGATGATACAAGGCTTAACTGGTATCAGCTGTGATAAAGTTTGAACCCTTTGTTGCTTAGCATGCTAACTTGCAATTAGAAAAGGCCTACTGAATCCGTGGGGATTTGGTGAGTCAGCGCCTCTATAAATTCCATTGATTCAGTGGGCCTATTCTAGTTGTCACTTATGAAGCTAAGCAAAAGGACTTTAGCCAAAGTGTGACAAAAATACCTGGTTTGCAAAACTGTCTCCTACAGGTGTCCCCTCACCCCCCACTTTGTGTTGTTGTTGGAGATCAGACAGAAAGAGTGGCTGTAGTTGGAAGCTTTCAGTTTAACTGTGGTCCACTAGTAAATAAACACATTAATCAGATATATTTTTAAAGGGTTTCTGTCAGGTTTGTAAAGGCATTGATTGTAAAGCTGATTTCCCAAGTGGATTAGCAGTGGATGTTCACTGTGTCAGAAGCTTTCAATTTAGTGCTATTCCACTTAAACAAACAAGAAACCCACCCCCATCTCCAAAAGGGCAAAAATAATTTCTAAGATTTATTCCAGATTTTAATAGAGTTGTTTCTGAAGAAAGTTGGTATCCAAAAAAAGATTAGAAGCAGATGTCCACCATTAATAAATTAAAGCAAAGGGACAGAAGATACAGCAGACAACATGGTTTTATAGGGTATCTTCAGGGTTTTCAAAAGATGTTTTACTCTATTGCTTTTGTTTTCTCAAAAGAGAAAGAGAAGTGGGGTTTTTAAGAATAAGTGTGAAAGAAACCCCAGTAAAATCTGCACTAAGGTGACATTAAGTGGCACTAACTCTTCATACTCTTCATTCAATTCATTCATTAGGCTGGGGAGTTATTAAAGAGATTGCTGTACTGCCCATTCTCTGGACCAAGATGGCTGTCTATGCTGTTTCCATTCTGTTCTATGTTATATATTTCATGTTCCTTGCTCCGTGTTCCTCAGTTTTGTTTCCTTGGAGGATAAAGAACTTGAGACTTAATAACGTAATATATTAGTTACAAATAAGGCATAAATGGAAGCAAGATTCGCAAAGCAGCTGGTGTACATAACAACACTGGATCTCCAACACCTCCCTCCCTCCATCCCTTTTTCGGAAATACCTGTTTGTCCACTCTCAGTAATATTTCTTGTTGGGCACCAGTCTTGTTAGGCATGCTGCAAGAGATACATGCACTGAGTTCATCATTAAATCACCACAGAGATTTTCATCATTTTTACTTAATGCTGGGGTGTATAAGTAATAGATTCCTGGCCATACAGCTTTAAATATATCAGTAGTTTATGGTATGAACTATCCAGTGCTAGGAAGGTGTGGTGTATAAAAGCACCTGGGGATGCATCCAAGCAACTGAATTAAATCAGGATGGCTGCTGTGGTGCAGGTAGCTATGTGCATTGAGATTAGTGTGTGTGTGTGTACATTAACTTTGGGCACTGGATGTTGATTCTGTACATGATGCTTCATTCAATGGAACTAGGACAAATGTCATATATCCCACTCATCCTGTTCTCTGTATTTGCTGTTTGTATGGCATAGAATGGAGGTAGGCAGATTTCTGGTACACAGAATCCAATACAGTATTGTTTTAATAGATCCCCAAGATCTCCCAGAAGTCTGGCACAAAAGACATTTACTTTGATTCCTGCAGTTATAAGCCTTATTATTTCTTTATACTTTTATTGTTACTTATAATAGTAAATTGCATTAAAGTAGGCCCATTGAACTAATGGAGATTTAATGAGTCAATTCCTCTATAAGTTTAATTGACTCAAATAGACCTACTATAGAATAAGCTGAATCAATGAAGTGTTGGCTCACCAAATTCCCACTGATTCAATAAGCTTCTTCTAGTGCAATTTACTATGCTAAGTAACAGGATTTTGGCTGTTGAATGAGTCTTATATAACAACGTTGACAATACTTTCTAACACACTAGATAGAAATCTAATAAATAAATAAATAAAAAATAGTAACTGAAAAGAGGAGAAGGGGAAGAGAAAAGTAAGGGAACATAATCAAAGGAAATGATAAGAGTAAGGCTATACATAGGAAATAATCATACTGTAAAGGTTTTAGAATCATAGAATGACTGAGCTGGAAGGGGTCTATAAGGCCATAGAGTCCAACCTCCTACTCAATGCAGGAAACCATTTTGTATGTGTGAATGCAAGAACTGAACAGAGTTTACAGTCTTTCCACATGAGAATCCAATCATTTACATCAGACTTTCTTAATTTTAATATTATAATTTATGAAGTTTATGGAGGAGGCATTTTTGGTTGCTGTTGGGGAAAGAATGGGAGTTAGAATGTTTTACTAATGGACTACTGCAAATCCATCATAAATGACCCAAACATCTCCTTGTACATCCAGATTTGTATTCTGCATGTTGTAGAAAATAATCTTCACTGAATACTGTATAGAGTTACTTCACGTTTTAATTGTCATTGTTTTCTCTTTTAAATAAAGCATGTTGCTAAATACAACAATATTTTGATCCTGAATTTTTAATTTCCTTCACTGCTCTACTCATCACTGTGGTACACACATTCCTAGCAAACATGAATGATCTACTGTTGTCAAAAATGTTCCTCCAAGGAAGAGAATTCATTGTACAAATGAGGAGGAAAAGCACAACAAAAGGGCCATATTACATAGGAGAATAATATCTCAATTCAGGATTGAGCAATTCTGAAATCTTTTTTACCTCCTCATCTTAAAATGTCTCTGGCAATTTGCAATAATGACAGTAACTCACACGCTTTACTTTTCCCCCTTGAAAACATACTTCCGTTAATATTAGACCCTGCTGTGAAATAACACTGAGGCCATTGTTTAGGACAGGCTTTAAAAATAGTAACTTTTCCCAGCAGTGGAATGCACTTTGTCTGATTGGTAGAGACACTGGCTTCATTTCTTTGTCAAGCTAAAACCACTTTTCACCCAAGCTTTTGGGGCCTATTGAGCACAACCCACTTCTGATCTGTTGGGGGTGTGGACTTTTGAAAAATTGTTTTATAATTTAATTGTTTTATGTTATAGATATAGGGCAGGATGTAAATATTTAACTGAATTAATTTCTGTAGAGCACTGGAGTTTTTCCATGCTACCATTTCATACAGTTCTGGAGAAGTCTCTTGATTGTAATTTACTTTAGTGGGTTTGACGACACACATTCTAGTGCATGTCTGTCCGCATATAATGAATTAATTACGATTTTTATATATGTGAAAAATAAATGTGAGTGGGACTTTCTTTTAATTAAAAAAAGAGGAGATGCAAAGGATTTCAACAGTTAAGACACAGGAAGGAAATTACAAAGGGAATCTACGCAGTGAAATAAAAATTAACTTTTGTACTTGACAAGCTAGAGAATGGAGAGTAGAGAAATAATGTGCATATGAAAAGGATCTGAGAAGAAGCAAGAAAGCTTAGTGACTTTTACATAAAAATGGTGTGAAGAAATGTTAGATTATTATAATCACAGGGAAAAGGTTCATGCTCATTATTTTGCCAGCATTGTGGAACTGGATACAGAGGCTTTGACAGGCTACTGAACATAGCTAAAAGAAAAATTCTGGGGAGAAAGCCAGATAGAACAATACATTGTCCATTAAGTGTCAGGAAATGACTTTAATTTTTCTTTCTTTCTTCTGGGTCTTAAACCAAGAGCAGCATCACAGAACAATGGAGCACCATGAAAATGTAATTTACTGGAGATGGTGTTTAGCTCCTTTTATGGTGCCTGTCTTGCAGGGGGAGTAAGACAGGAAGAACATACTGTATATGGGAATATTATGAAGGCAGAAAGATAATAAAAGTATCTTGGTGAACTTGACTTTGTTGTGACTAACATCACTCCTGTTCAGTGAGTATAAGTATGATGAAACCTAGGTTTGTTCCAGCAAATCCAACAGGGATGAATATGCTTTTTCTTTTGTGTAATAAATATTGTGGTGTGCATCATGGGGGCAAATATATGGTTTGGATTTGAAGTGCAGACTGAATATCTGTACTTCATTTCCTGATCATGTTACTTGTCCCTTGTGACTGGCCAAACCTTAACCAGTCAGCTTTAGGTCCTTACAGCAACCATTTAATCGGGGTGCTCATAACAGTTTCTTAGTTGTCCGAATACTGTATGTCCATGACTCCAAGGAATTTTAGTCCCTTTGTAATTTGACAGCAAAGCACAAATTACACATGAAGTTTCTGAAGTCAGATAATAAAATGTATCAAGAGACAACAGAGAGGATCCTGTACTTTATTCATTTACAGTACAGTATAGGAAACATCTGTTGAGGATTGTGGTATATACTGTACTAATGAACCATATACAGTGGTGCCTCGCATAGCGAGGTTAATCCGTTCCGGATTAACCTTCGCTATGCTGAAGCATCGCTGAACGGGGCAGCGATTTCCATTGGAACGCATTAAACATCGTTTAATGCGTTCCAAATAGGCCAAATACTCACCGTTCAGCGAAGCTTCAGGATGGCCGGCAGCCATTTTCCCGCCCTCGCCTCGCTTAACGAGGGCGCGAAAACGCTGCGCGCGGCCATTTCGGGCCATTTCCCGGCTTCCGGCGGCCATTTTGGCCGCCGAACAGCTGATCGTCGGGGTTCATTTTGCGGAGATCGGTAAGCGAAACGCTTACCGATCTTTGCAAAGCGAATTTTTCCCCATTACAAAAACGTTCAGCGATCGCATTAGCGATCCGAAAAAACGGAACGCTATGCGATTTCATCGTTATACGGTGCGCTCGTTAAGCGAGGCACCACTGTATTCCAGGACCACATATGGTCCTTTGTGCCTGTCCTGCAGTGAAAAAAACAGAAAGAATATATATGGGAAGACTATTATAAATGAAGAAAATAAAATTATATTGGTGAACCTGATTTTTTGTGACCAACTTCAATTGCAACCAATCCTATGAAATAGTTCCACTGTTGATTTCTTCCAAGCATATAGTGTGTGCACCAAGCAAACAACGTGGTTATGAAATGAAATCTTCATACCTATGAAGTCAAGATGGCCCTCCAGTTATTTCCAACCTGCAACTGCCATTAGTCCTAACCAGCACAACTTATGAGTTGTAGTTCAAACAAGAGACATATGGAAGTCAGATAATTTTATATGTTGATTACACTGGCAGTGTCAGGCTTTTGACTACAAATTTTCATTTGGGAAATGTAAATAAAAATGGTAGTGAAAAAGTGGTAACTGGTACCTGCTGCCAATATGCCTGAACAGTGTATGTGAATGTACTGTATATGGGATACCACATTCTCTCTCTGTCCCACCACATCCTTCCTGTTCCCAGCAATGTCACATTGAGGGGTAAGCTCCAGGGGGTAGTACTTGTGTTGTCATGAATATGACTATTGGTGCAATTAGGGTCCTTCTTTATCAGGGTGCCTGATGCACTGGGAGTGTAGGTTTTACCAGCATTCAAGAGAAGAGGGTTTCAAATTGGATGCTTCTGTTTGAATACAAAGTTGACTCTAAGATGCGAATGGGCATGACTCTGCCTCCCTTCATGCAGCTTTCCTCTTCCTCTGCACAGCGATTGTTTTCAAGCCTCTTTGGTTCTGGTGGTGACGGAACCCTGCACGGGGGCTGGAGTTCCATATGCATGCAGGGGCAAAGTCGTATCTGTGAGGCAGAGCTCCACACAGGGGCTGAAAATCAGAGTACATTGTTTGAATGCCATCAGATTTACTCAATGCAGAGAGGCCAGACACTTGAAAGGGTAGTTCTGGTATGCGGAGGGCACTGGGACATAGCACCTGTACTCGTTACACATGTTCACACACACTGCCTGGATATAAGAGAACAGTACTAAGCAACTGGTATGTATAGATGATACATATAAACGAAACCTTTTTTTGGACATATGGCCAACTTAAATTAATGCATGTGACTAGCTGTTCCCTCTTCTGCTGAAAGATGACTTTATTATTTCTACCGCACAAGTGGCCAAAAATACTGTATGTTCTTTGCAGCATAGTTGTAATTCTTGAGGACAGCTCAGACTGTGAATACAAAATTCAATATTGTGGGACTTACTGCAATTATAGTATGGGTCAATATGGAATATTTTTATGATCACATGATGCAAAAGCTGGTTGGAATTGGTCCAGCCTTTTTAGCTCCCAATATGGCCTCTTCCCCCCCCCCGCAATTTATTTTGAAAACAGAATGATTCAAATAGGCTTTTTTTCTGAGATCAGTTGATTCTTTCTTGTAATGAGGGGGCCGTGTCTATGAGTGGTGTTTCAGTGACATAGGCAGTTGAAGTGTGATGTTCAGGACCATGGGAACACCATCCCCCACATTCTCCCCCCCCCCGATTATTCAGCTGTTTTACAACTGTGTGATACAGCAGACTGCCAGTCTATCGCCTGCACGTTACTAAGGAATGCAGAGGCGAAAGAGATGCATTAACGGAAGAGACTCCCATCATGTTGGGGGAAACTTCCGACTGAAGAGGAGAATGTTAATCTCATGATAATAGAAATAGGGATGCTTCGTTTACAAGGAGAAAGCAAAGAGAAGTATTACAATTAAGAAGAAACGGTCAAGGAACGACAGTGGAAAATCCAACATGGATTACTATACAAAAAGGGCGATGAAAAATCAGGAACTTTCGAGCTGAAGGAAGTTTCTATATAAACAGTCTGGTATCTCCATACAGCTCTTCAGTTCTGGAATACATCCTATCACCCGCCAGCGTTTCGAGGACACGTCGAAGAAAATCTATCAACAAGCGAGATCCAACCTGGGGACGCTTCCCTCTCCATAACGTCGATCAACAGGCTTCGAACAGGTGCGCATGCGCAGTATCAGCAAAGTCGTACCAGTGAGGGGCGGGTTAATGGCAGGATTTTTTGCTGCTACTGAGCATGCTCAGTTGCTTGGCGCATGCTCAGTCGGCGCGAGGGAAGGAGGCTGCCGCCGGTTTCCGTGGTGTACCAGCGTCTCACAGGAGGGGGTGGAAAAAAGAAGCACTACCGACTTGACGGCCACCCGTTTCTCACAGACCCGTTTCTTCCCGCAGTAACTTGGAAGAGACAAGGGGCCCGTTGTGTGAAGGGTCGAAGGAAAAGGTGTAATTGAGCCATGCCTCTGTGTTTGTGTGTGTAAGCGCTCACGGCGGCGGCGGTTGCCATGGTAACAGAGGCTGCTCTCCGGCGGCTGCTAAGGGCTTCGCGGGCGTGATTCCAAAAATTCTTCTGTCTGGGCGCTTATATATTTCACAGATAAAATTACGTACGTACTTGTATGTGTTTCTTGACGGAAGGAAGGAAGGTGTGAGCAGAAGGTTCTTGGACGGTCTCAGCCCTTCCCGTTCCAGTTAGTTTTGGGGGGGGGGGTTCACGTTCCCCAAAGGGCGCAGGCGTGAGAATCGTTTGGGTAGGAGTGGGCATCATCCCTGAGGTGTGCCCATTACTGGAAGAACGCACTAATTAATTAAAAGCTGAATATAGGATAGTTAAGGATATTGGCAGTGCCTCCTAGGAGATAGAGACCATTAGAACTATGTCGTTCTCACTTTTGTTGCTCTTAGACCAATGTGTCATTGCAGCCATTCTGCTAGATGTTGGGGTTTCCGGCCCAGAGTCGTTGATCATTGCCTGTGTTGTCTGGAGTATCTGGGAGCTGAGATCCAAAACTGTTTGGGAACCAGAGTTTGTTAGGGCACCTTGATACTTGACAAGGATAAGTGTGTAATGTACTGAATTTGTTTGTAATACAAAGAAACGGAATTGTTGTCAGGATGGGGTGTTGCTATGGAGCTTATAAAGACTGAATTGATTAGTCATGGAATATTGGAGAGATTTTGATCTCATCTTTTCAAATTCTGTGTGGTAAGGTGCTTTCATAAGAAACTGCATTGAGAGTATTCCCCAGTCTTTACGGTTTGCTGTATGCATTTGACGGTTTCTGCCCAGGAATTCTGTTTATGTAATGACAAGAATGCAAGATATATCTAGGAATTGAGCTAATGAAATGGTTTAAAATTAGAGCTTTTGGAAAAGTTGAACCATCTGAACTCATAATTCTAATCCAACCAAAATAGTAGTAATTGGTGTTCAGGACTTATCTGAATCCTAAAGTGGAACTTGGCCTGACAGTCATGGATTCTGCCCTGGAAAAGTGCCATTTAAACAGGAAAACTGAAAATAACAGGGACAAATAGTACAGTAGTTTAATTCGTAGTTTTTTACTTGACTTTGTCGTCAACTAACAGGAAAATCAGGTGGTTGAATACCTGCCTTATGCTTTGGAAATAGGAAAGGACCACACAAAAACATTTTTGTATTGTAGTAGTGGATTTCCTAGTTATGCCAAAGAGGATTGTGTTTGTCAATTAAAAGAAAAAATCAGCACACACATTAGAAAACACTTGGCATTTTTTTTACCACTTTAGCTGTTATGGCTTCAGCCTCAAGAACCTTAGGAATTATTGTTTGATGGGCCTGCTGACAGTTTTGTTAGAGTAGAGATGGGGAATCTTTAGCAGTTTAGATGTTTGGACATAAAGTTCCATGAGTGGCTGGTAGCCTGGAAGCACTGAACATAATTTATTACCGTAAATATGCCTCTAGAATCCTTAGTGCAGCCAGAGATGCTCAGGAGAGTCTTTGTCATGCAACTCATTTTTCATCCAAAAAAGTTTGAAAATTACATGTGTAGGGTACAAAAGCAATGTAAATATTGCATAAATACAGCAACATTTTCTATATCTTTATATACTGTGGTCCTTTAATATAAGGAATAAATTTACAGTACAGTCCTATGCCTGCCTTATTCAGAAAGAAGTCGCTGATTTCAGTGGCTGTTAATTTCACATAAATTTGTATAGGTTGGTAATATAAGTTTGCCATATTGGTTACCACTTAGATTTCAGTCTATACATACCTCACTTACTGCATGTGAGAGTATGCAGCTCTTGAGTACAGTAGAACCTGTTGCTGAGTAAACGTTGAACTAATTATTTTGTGCTACATGTAGAGATTTGGAAACAGCTTTATAGCAGGAGAAGAGAGAACTTGCCTATGAAAATAATTTCTTTGAACAAGGTGGAAATTCTATAGAGTATGAAAATGTTAGAACTGTAAATAATGAATTATCAAATTTTGATGATTCCTCTGGATAGGCATTCTTTTGTCATTCAGTGCATATCTACAATAGGATTTTTGGTTTTCTCTTTAAAACTGGCTAAATCCTGTTGTGCAGCTTCATTTGTGTGGTGGTGATTATGTCATCAGCAAATCACAACTGATTAAACACTTCCTTCGGGGGTTTCAAGAGGCACACAACTTCATTATATTAACTTATATAATTTATTTATTCATTGAAAATATGTTTACCTTGTCTTTCTCCTTAAAGAGGACCCAAGGCAGCTTACATAGTTAAAAGACAATATTTAAAGCTAACAATGGTAAGTATACACATACTAAAAAGAATCAAATAAATGCCACACTAAAAACAGTTAACAAAATCAACACCAAAAGCACGTTCACATTTGTAAGGTGCTACAATCCAAAACTCCACTCAGGCAGCCTAAGGTAAAGCTTGCTTGAAGAGAAAGGTCTTTGTCTCCTTGCGGATGGACAGCAAAGATGGAGCCAGCTTGGCCTCTTGTGGGAGTAAGTTCTGGAGTCTGGGAACAGCAACAAAGAAGGCTCTCTCATGTGTCCTCACCAAATGCAGCCATGAGGGTGTGGGACCAAGAGAAAGTCCTTTCTTGATTATCTTAACATCCTTGCAGGCTGATAATGGGAGACAAGGTCCTTGAGATCCAAGGCATTTAGGGCTTTATAGAGTCGAACCAGCACTTAGAATTGTGCAGCAGTGGAGTTGCTGTAACGGGAGTTATGTGATCCCTGTGAGCAGCCCCAGTTAGCAGTCTGGCTGCTACATTTTGGACCAGCTGAAGTTTCCTGACTCCTTCCAGAGGCAGCCCTGTGTAGAGTTTGTTACAGTAATCCAGCTAGGATGCAACTTTGACTAGTGTATGCTGCTTTTTTCTTTAAACACAAAATGTGTTTCCTTTCTGAGGCAGTATTGTAAACTGCTTTTGAAACTTTGCTTTGTATGATAAAAATTATTTGCTATGTTCTCGGAAGGTCTACTGTTTGAGAAACCAAAGTCAAAAAATTTACTGGGAATACATAGCTAGCTAGATACATAGGTTTTCGATTATTAGATTACTCAGTGAGTTTTTATGAGTAAGCTGGGATCCAGATCATTCAGTGAAATTGGGAAGATTTAAGCTATATAATTCCAAGAACTGTTTCTCATGCCAGATGAATTAAATATTCTGCAGGATAAGAGGAACCATACTGTGGCTTTTAGAGACAAGATTTCAAACAGGAGAATGAGTTTCAGAGAGATTAAAATCAGAATCATTTAGGAGAAAGAAAATGTAAACAAATTTATATGAGAGGTGGAAAAAATAATGTGCCTGTCTTCTGGAAAAATGCTTGAATCCCAGTAAATGTATAATAAGAAAAGTGTGCTAGTTCCCACATTTGTGATGAAGCTATCAATGGAACATGCACATGAGTTGTTACAGGTGGGACATCTGTATCTATTCTTGATGTCTCAAACATATTGCTTTTCAGTGGACCCAGTTCTTGCATTCTGCTGGTAGGCACCAAGTATACAGAGATCAGAGTTAGAGGTCTAGTGCTGGAGAGCCGTAGACAGTTTGTGGAAAAAAATGTTACATCTCCTGAAATAACTAAATACTGTAATGTAAAGTGGGTTGTGCTTAAAAGCTGATTAGTGGCTTGTCTTTTTATGCAATAGAGGCAGTAAATTAAAAAGAAATATTACAGTCAGATAGCTGATGTTATCTACAAAGTAGTTGAGTTGGCATGTTGCCTTAAGTTATATAAATGCAGAAGGAATCTTTTATTATGTCTGAACTTTCTGAGACTTACATTTTTATGTTCATGATCTATCCTGTGCATGATATTAGTGTTTTCTCTTTTTGGCTGTAGTTTCAGTTTATGTTTTCAATGGAAATTAATACCGTTCAATTTTCATTAGAATAATCCATAAATAATACAGATACTGTAACTTGTCTTGATTATTTTGACAGCAAATGTTTTCTCTTTATCATTCAGATCCTGCTAAGATATCAGCATATTATACATCAAATTGTCAACTTTTTTTAAAAAAATGTTTTTCAAATGAAGTTTTCTATGGACTTGAAGAGTTGTGTTTGACCCTAAAAGTACATAGCAGTGAAGCTTTTGGTGAGTATTTTCTATGCCTAAGTATCTGACAGTGACTTCCTTCCTGCTTTTAAGTATTCTCTTCTCTCTATGCAACTTCATTGGCTCTTTGTCATTAGTAATAAAACCGGAAGACAATAGTCACTGAAGTCCCAACACTTGCAGTGGCTTTGCATTCTGTCATAAACAGAGAACTTGTTTAGACACCTGTGCTAGAGCAGGCTAAATAGGGCCACTAGAAAGTCCAGTGTGCCATTTTGTGCTCTCCTCGTATCCAAATGGTGTACATAGCTGAAGTGACCATTTTTGGTCCCCACCAGCCTGCTGTCGGATTCAGGGGAAGACAGAACTGGAGAGGGGTATTTATGTTTGCTTTTCTTTCAAAGAGCCAATCGAGAAAAGAAAGTAAACATTCCCCTCCTGCTGCCACTGCTGCTGCACTTGCCCCTTTTTAAAAGCCAATCAAGCCCTTGCCACAAGATTGTACACATGCACACAGGGGAGTTCTGCTTTCCAAGGGCAAGCCTCATTGCAGTGCCTATGGAAACTAAACACTTCAATGGAGCTGAGGAAATGTTTAATTTATTATATCATGAAGTGTCTCCCTTGTTAAACCACTTCATGATACAGTACTAGCAGATTAAAAAAGGAAGGCTTTGTTTGTTCATTCCCAGTGGTCACATGTACTGGAGATGAACCAAACCAGAGTGAGTCTACCGGCTCCAGAAAAGTAGAATTCCCTTGACAGGGCCCAGAAAGATACAGATTGGAATGCTCTGTGGGTGGACTGGTTTGCTTTAGCAAATATGTCGTCTGATCGTTGTTTTTAAGAGTGCAACAGCCTTTCTCTGCAGTGATCCAAATAGCAGGCTAAATGCCTCTCTGATTGCACTCAAACTGTGGTATTCTATCTCAAATTTCATACTTTGAATGTCTGAATTGGCTAGACAAGATGAACTTTAAGTTTTGTAAAGATTGCACACATCCACATCCAATGGTTGTGTCTCACAAATTCGCCAAGATATTTATTTCCCAATAATATTTGAATATTGAGGGCAACAATTATAGGATATGAATTTTTTAAAAAAAGATTTGAGTGTATATGCACAGAAGTTTTGAAAGCTTATTGGAGATACTGTGACATAGTCCTGATGAAACATACGGGCTGCATTCAAGTACAGCCCCAAATTGTTTTGAAAGGCCAAAATGCCCCTCTGATAAACAAAACGCCTCTCCTCAACACTGCCAGTCCACCCCAAACTAAGTAGTTTCTCAAATGAATGTTTGAAATTTGACTTACTACATAAGATTTTTCATATATGTGCTGAGAAGACCAAAAAGGCTTGGTAATTTGCTATTCTTGGTCGGAAGTACTGTGCTCAGGGAAAGCGCCTCTGCCCAGATTCTATGGTTACTCAACACAGTGCAGCTTATCCTATCCAGCAATGTCTCCTGAAATACAGTTGTGAGGAGAAAGATGTATAGAGGTCTAGTTTTTTTCACTCTAGTTGCACACACCTGAATCTGAACCTAACCCACTATATATTTATCATTGAAAATATGGTAGCAATTTTTAGTTTTTGCAGTCTTTGTTTAAAGTGTGGGGATAAAACACAGGAACATTCTGCTGTGTAGCACATAGTTTAAGTGACATGATGTTATATGGTATCCTTGGAGTTGCTGGTATTGTAGCTGTCATTGTAAATCCTGTATTGTAAGTCACATTTTAAGATCTATTTTAAGTTATACCTAGGTATGGTAGCAGCCTGTTGTATGAGAGAGCTGTCACTGCATAGTAGGGTCTCCACAGTAGTACGGTCTCCACGGCCAAGCCATAGGCCACCAATGGCAACATGTGAAATATGTTTTCAGCAAACTATATTATCTGTCCATACACAGAGGCTGAAATCTTGTTGCTTAGTATAGTACTATATTTTTCCGTGTATAAGATGATACTTTTGTCTAAAATATTTAGATTAAAAATTGAGAGCCATCTTATACACGAAAGTAAGGAGGGGGAGGGATCAAAGCGCTTTGATTCCTGCTTTCCCCCTCCACTTCCTTGTGAAGAAAGTGTAGGGTTAAAGAATGTATGATTAAGTGGGCACAAAACATAGGGCATAATATTGATATTGATCAATGGTTGAAAATATGGCAAAATAATATAAAGCTCTCAAGATCGGTTAATTTTAAGGAGAATATATATAAGATGTTTTATAGGTGGCATATGACTCCAGAAAAACTGTCGAAGATGTATACAGAGGTATTAAATGTGTGTTGGAAATGTGAAGCACAAGTGGTGGTCATGTAGAGTAACGAAACAGTATTGGAAAAGAGTACATGCTGTGTTGCAACAAATATTGCTTTGTAAGGTGCCACTAACCCCAGAACTGTTTTTATTGAGTATGATATCTGATAACATAGATAAGACAAAGGAATATATAGTTATATACATAGTTACTGCAGCCAGAATTCTCTATGCCAAAAATTGGAAAAGTCTGACGGTACCGAAACAAGAAGACCTTATAGAGAAGATACGGGAAACAGCGGAAATGGACATTTTATCAGAAGTGATGAAGGACTGTCCTTTACAAAATGCAACAGAAAGATGGGACTTATTCTACAAATGGACTCAATCAACAGGCAGCGTATGAAGAGCATATATTGAAATGAGAACTTAAACTTGGAAGGCAGAAAATAGTAAAAAGAATAATTTGGAATTTTGATATGGCAATAGGTATAGAATGGACGTTACTATGTTATTGTTTCTCCTCTTCCCTATTAACCTCAATTCCCCTTTTCCTTTCTGTTAAAAAGAAAAGAAAAAAAAAAGTGTAGGGGGAAAGCACTATCTTCACAAACAAGTGGAGGGGGAAAGCAGGAATCAAAGTGCTTTGATCCCTGCCTTCCCCCTCCACTTCCTTACGAAGAAAGAAATTCTGGGTTAGAAAAGTGGGGATGTGTCTTATACATGGGGGCATCTTATACGTGGAAAAATATGGTAAGTTATTGTCATAACTAAAGTAGGCCCATTGAGTCAGTAGAACTTAAGAATAGTTGACTCACCAAATTCCTACTGATTCAGTGGGTCTACTCTGTGACTTCAGTGGCTTATTATGTGAGGCACCAGGATTTCAGCCAGACTGTAATATTTCTGCAGGGCCAGAGCATGTTGGCCAAAACCACATCAATTTAAACTTGCATAAATTGAAGAAATGACTGTACATTTTTAGTTTTGTTGGACTGATCTTTCAAAGAGCAGACTTTATGCAAGTATTGAATCTAGTCCTTAAACATCTGTCAAACTTGGAAAAAGATAATGATGCCTGACTTACAGTTCTACACTGTGTGACTGTATGCTATGTTGGGAAGCTTTGGCAAATCTGGAAGTCAATCCCCACTTTCCAATTTAACAGCAACTGAGAAAAAAAGGACCTTGAAGTAAATGCTTTTTTAAAAGGTGTTTTCCTGGTTTGCAATGGAGTTTTTAAAAAAGTGAAAAAACCTGTTTAAAACAAAAAATCTGTTTGTTTTAAAGGACTTTTAGCTGTTCATTGGCATAATTTGGTGCACAATTTTTATCAGATTTCAATGGTAGAGTTTTTGGGGGCAGGTGGAGGATCTGAAAAAGTACTATTGATTGTATTGCTCCTCTCAACTTAAGGCACTCAGAACTTACCTGAGCTTATCCTATGTTTACTGTAGATCTCAATTTCTTACAGTTCCAGGGCACTTCCTGATGCTGTGGCTATAATGTTGCAGGATGTAATTAAAATAGACTGTAGACAAGAGGAAGTATGCAGCGCCAGAGAATCGTGTAATAAAAACCTTTTGCTAGATGTAGACTAGACTGACCATGCTGATCTGCAGTGCAGACAGATGGCCAAGCAGCATGAACAGATTTATTTATCTGCTTGATTTCTACTCTGCTTTTCTCCCTGTAGAGGGACTCAAGGCAGCTTACAAATGGTTTAAGAACACAAATATTAAAACAATTACAAAATTAAAAAAATTACATTAAAATAGTTATTGAAATGTAGAGTATACAAAGTCTGTTAAATCTAATTAAAAACACATTTTTAAGAGTTAAAAGAATCAGTTCTCCCTTTGAAAATCGCTTCCTTAGCAGCAGTTTGCAAACATTGCATATTAGATGCCTACCTCAAAAGTGAGGTCTTTGCCTGCTGGTAGAAGGACAAGAGGGTGAAGCCTAGCCTGGTCTTTTGTATAAGGGAGTTCCATAACCTGAGAACAGGCACAGAAACGGACCTCTCTCGAGTCTGAACCAATCATGCCTGTGGGGATAGTGGGACCAAGCAAAAGGCCTCCCTCAAAGATCTGAAAGCCAAAGACGGCTACCTTGGAGAGATATAGTCCCTCAAATAATTTTGAGCCAAGTTGTTCAG
Source organism: Pogona vitticeps (assembly GCF_051106095.1). Taxonomy (NCBI): domain Eukaryota; kingdom Metazoa; phylum Chordata; class Lepidosauria; order Squamata; family Agamidae; genus Pogona; species Pogona vitticeps. Next base: position 96,281,461 of record NC_135783.1, on the reverse strand, counting down.
TGCTTTATAGGTTACAACCAGCACTTTGAATTGCGCCTCAAATGAACTGTTGTTGTTGTTTAGTCGTTAGATTGTGTCTGACTCTTCGTGACCCCATGGACCAGAACACGCCAGGCCCTCCTGTCTTCGACTGCCTCCCGGAATTTGGTCAAAGTCATGTTGGTAGCTTCAGTGATACTGTCCAGCCGTCTCGTTCTCTTTCGTCCCCTTCTTCTCTTGCCTTCACACTTTCCTAACATCAGGGTCTTTTCCAGTGAGTCTTCTCTTCTCATGAGATGGCCAGAGTATTGGAGCCTCAGCTTCGGGATCTGTCCTTCCAGTGAGCACTCAGGATTGATTTCCTTTAGAATGGATAGGTTTGTTCTCCTTGCAGTCTAGGGGACTCTCAAGAATCTCTTCCAGCACCACAATGCAAAAGCATTAGTTCTTTGGCGGTCAGTCTTCTTTATGGTCCATCTCTCACTTCCATACATTGCTACTGGAAAAACTATAATTTTGACTATGTGGACCTTTGTCGGCAAGGTGATGTCTCTGCTTTTTAAGATGCTTTCTAGGTTGTTTTTGGCCATGCTTTCTAAGGCCCACTTGACTTCACTCTCCAGGATGTCTGGCTCAGGGTCAGCAGCCACACTATCAGGGTTGTCCGGGACATCCAAATCTTTCTGGTATAGTTCCTCTTTGTATTCTTGCCACCTCTTCTTGATGTCTTCTGCTTCTGTGAGATCCCTACCCTTTTTGTTCTTTATCATGTCCAACTTTGCACAAAATGTTCCTTTAGTAGCTCCAATTTTCTTCAACAGATCTCTGGTTTTCCCTTTCTATTATTTTCTCTATTCCTTTTACTGTTCATTTAAGAAGGCCCTCTTGTCTCTCCTTGCTATTCTTTGGAAGTCTGCATTCAGTTTTCTGTAACTTTCCCTATCTCCCTTGCATTTTGTTTCCCTTCTCTGCTATTTGTAAGGCCTTGTTGGACAGCCACTTTGCTTTCTTGCATTTCCTTTTCTTTGGGATGGTTTTTGTTGCTGCCTCCTGTACAATGTTACGAGCCTCCATCCATAGTACAGTGGTGCCTCGCTTAACGAGTGCACCGTAGAACGACGAAATCGCATAGCGATGAGGTATTTGTGATCGCAAATGCGATCGCATACCGATGGCCCCTATGGGCAAAACTTGCATTGTGAAGATCGGTAAGCGTTTCGCTTACCGATCTTCGCAAAATGATGCCCGCGGATCAGCTGTTCGGCAGCTCCAAAATGGCCGCCGGAAGCCCCAAAATGGCCGCGCCCAGCATTTTTGCGCCCTGCCCTCGCTTACCGAGGGCGCGAAAATGGCTGCCGGACCCTGGAAACGTCGCTGAACGGTGAGTTTTTTGCCCATTTGGAACACATTAAATGATGTTTAATGCGTTCCAATGGGCTTCCCCGTTCCATACAGCGATGTTTTCACATAGCGAGGGTTAATCCGGAACGGATTAACCTCGCTATGCAAGGCACCACTGTACTTCAGGCACTCTGTCCACCAAATCTAGTTCCTTAAATCTGTTCTTCACTTCCACTGTGTATTCATAAGGGATTTGGTTTAGATTATACCTGACTAGCCCAGTGGTTTTTCCTACTTTCTTCAATTTAAGCTTGAGTTTTGCTATAAGAAACTGATGATCAGAGCCACAATCAGCTCCAGGTCTTGTTTTTGCTGACTGTATAGAGGTTCTCCATCTTTGGCTGCAGAGAACATAATCAATCTGATTTCGGTATTGCCTATCTGGTGATGGAAAGGAAAAAAGAAAAAATATCCCCCTCTAGTGGCAGAAGGCGGAATAGCAGCTTCCCATTAGTTTCTATGGACGAAAAGAGCAGATACGGATTAAATGGTTTTCAATGCATTCCAATGGGAAATGCAGATTCGACTTAAGAACTTTTCGACCTGAGAACTGCCTTCCAATACGGATTAAGTTCTTAAGTCGAGACCCCACTGTATTTCTTTGGTGTTTAGTTCTAGAAGGTGTTGTAAGTCTTCATAGAATTGGTCAATTTCAGCCTTTTCAGCATCAGTGGTGGTGCATAAACTTGGATTACTGTGATGTTGAAAGGTCTGCCTTGGATTCATGTTGAAATCATTCTATCATTTTTGAGATTGTATCCCAGTACAACTTTTCCCAATCTTTTGTTGACTATGAGGGCTACTCCATTTCTTCTACGGGATTCTTGCCCACAGTAGTAGATATGCTAATCGTTTGAATTGAATTTGCCAATTCCCGTCCATTTCAGTTCACTGACGCCCAGGATGTCAATGTTTATTCTTGCAATCTCCTGTTTGACCACATCCAGCTTACCAAGGTTCATAGATCTTCCATTCCAGGTTCCTATGCAGTATTTTTCTTTGCAGCATGGGACTTTCCTTTCACTTCCAGGCACGTCCACAGCTGAGTGTCCTTTCGTCTTTGACCCAACCACTTCATTAGCTCTGGAGCTACTTGTACTTATCCTCTGCTCTTCCTCAGTAGCATGTTGGACGCCTTCCTACCTGAGGGGCTCATCTTCCAGTGTTATATCTTTTAGCCTTTTGTTTCTGTCTATGGAGTTTCCTTGGGAAAGATACTGGAGTGGCTTGCCAGTTCCTACTCCATGTGGATCGCATTTAGTCAGAACTCTCCACTATGACCTGTTCGTCTTGGGTGGCCCTGCACGGCATAGCCCATAGCTTCCATGAATAACTCAAGCCCCTTCGCCATGACAAGGCAGCAATCCATGAAGGGGCAAAATGAACTAGTAGCCAATAAGTCTGTTGTAACAAGGAGTTTCTGTTCTCCTTGTAACCAGCTCTGGTCAAGATTCTAACAGTAGCATCCTGAATGCCCCAAAGTTTCATAATTCTTTCTAAAGGCAGCCCCACATGAAGCAAGTTACAGCAATCCAGAAGGAATGTAACTAAGGTATGTATCACTGTGACCAGATCAGACTTTTCAAAGAATGGGTGGTACACTAGTTTCAACTGCAAACACATCGCTGGCCACCACCAAGACTTGGGTGTTCTAGCTCAGGGATGAATCCAGGAGCACACCCAGATTGAAAACGTAATGACCACTGTAGGAACTTTAGGGATTGGATTTGCAATAGATTATGCTTCTGAACCCCTAAAACTTCCATTTCTATAAGCTTTTGGTTATTCTATATTTCTGATCTTCTCTCTGCAGTATATTGAGTGCTTCCTGCAAAGTACCTTCTAGCAGATCAATGCAGCCGTCAAAGAATAAAAAAGCAGATTATTTGGAAACTTTCTGTAGGCCTTCTTCAGCTGTCCAGAAGACCAGTGCTGAGATCATAAATGAAGCACGAAATACCTTAAGGACCTTGAGAACCCAAAGACCATTTACGCCAAGAGAAGAACAAAGGAAACTTTTTGGATCTGGTTCATCAAGAGCACCTGAAAATAGGCCACCTTCCACTTTCAGGTATGGATATGGGGAGAGGAGATATAACTGCAGCATTCTCTGCAAATACAGAATAAACTGCATTTTGAGTGTTCATAACCACTCATGATTCAAGATGATCTGAGAAGTTCCAAAGACAGGTAATACAAATGTTCACCTTTTTCAACGGCATAAATCTGCTGTGTGGCTGTAGCTGGTGAAAAGTAAAGCTAAAAATAGTTGAAGTGTTTCTGACAATTTTTCAAAAGAAAAGACATGTTCATTGTCAGCCCAAAACTATTATTAGTTTTTTGTGTAGGAAGGTGAAGTTCTCTGATTTGCTATCTGGATGTCTCATCTCCTGTTTTTGTAGATTTCATAATTACCAAAGGAATTACTTCTGTAGGTGAAGCATTTCAGTATGCTTGCCATTCTAGCTGTTTGGTAACAGAGCCATAGGGGATCTAGAAAAGGGCAATGTTAATTGTTATATCTGCCAAATAGGCTGGATACCAAGAATTAACTCTGACCCCTTTGGCTTCCTTTTTGACCTTCCATTTAAATTTTGCTTTGCAGTTTGGCAAAGATCTTTTGCATTTCATCAAGCAATTTGGCAAAGGCAATATTTTACTATGTTAGTGTAGATGGTGGAGTTACTTCTTGTAAATTTGTGTATTAATTACATAATATGTAATTACATAACATGTCTGCTTTTCATTTCAGTCTCCATGCTTCCAGCTTTGAATCAATTGAATCAAGACCTGTGTCTTGTGCACGCCTCAGCCCACTGGACCATGTGCGTATTTTCACAGATTTCTCTTTTCTCCTCTTAATCAAACTTCAGAGTTAAAAAAGAGACATTCTACAACTCATGTACATTATACAGTTTGGTACTTAAGCCAGCCTTTAACAATAAAACCTTATTCATAGAATCATAGAACTGTAAATCTGATACGTGGCCATCTAACCCATTTGAAAACCTTCAGTGAAGCAGAGTCCATGGCTCTCAGAGGCAGTGTGTTCCACACTGAACAGCTTTTACTGTCAATATATTCTTCCTAATGTTTAGGTAATATCTCCTTTCTTGAAATTTGAATCCATTATTTAGGGTCATGCCATCTGAGCTCAAGAAAACAGGCTTGCTCCCTCTTCTATGTGACAGCGTTTCAAATATTTGAAGATGGTTATTATACTGCCTTTCAGTCTTTTTTTGTCCCAGCTGAACATGCCAAGATCTCTCAACAGTTCCTTTATAGGGCTAATTTCCCCACCTTATACCATTCTCATCACCCTCTTTGGGCATGTTTCAGCATGTTAATATTCTTCTTATATTGTGGTGTCCAGAATTTGGTATAGTAATTCAGGAGAGGTCTGACCAAAGCAAAGTGAAGTGGAGCTATTACCTCCCTTGATATACACACGATACGTATGCTTATACAACTAAATATTGAAGATTTTTTTCACTGCTGCATCACAGTGCTTACTCATGCTAAAGTTTACTAAGACTCCTAGATCCTTTTCGTACATACTGTGTACTGCTGCCAAGCCAGCAGTCACCCATTTTATATTTGTGTATTTGGTTTTCCCTACATAAATGTAGAACTTTACATTTTTTTCTGTTTAAACTTTTGTTTGTTTTGTCCCAGTTCTCCAGTATGTTTTGGTTTTCTTGACTCCTGATTTGGTCTTCTGAAGTATAAGCTACTTTTCCAATTTGGTGCCATTTGCAGATTTGATGAACACTCCCTTCACATGGGTGCGGGTGGGGCAGAATCCTCCGGCACCCCATCTGTCACTTCTCTCCAGGTGGGCAAGGAGATATTAGTGAGAACTCTTTTAGTATGGCCTGCCAGCCACTACAAAACCACATAACAGTAGCATTGTCTAGCCCACATTTTACTAACTTGCCCACTAGAGTGCCTTGTCAAAAGCCTTGTTGAAATCAAGATACACCATGTCTACAGCATTCCCCTCATACCAAATTTGTGACTGTGTTAGAAGAAGGTAAAGATTACTCTGGCCTGACTTCTTTTTGAGAAATACATACTGGATCTTAGAAATCACAATATTATTTTCTAAGTACTCACACGCTGGTTGTTTAATTATCTGTTCTAGAACCTTTCCTAGTATTGACGTCAAGCTGACTGGTCAATAGTTGCCTGGATTCTCTTTCATTTTAGAGACAAAGATAATATTTGCTTGCCTCCAGTCTTTAGGGACCCAACCTGTTCTTCAAGAATTCTCCAAGGTTATATCTGCAATATCCTGTAATACCCTGGGAGGCAGTTTCACAGTCCCAGGAGATTTAATTCACTTAAAGGTGTTGTATGTTTTTGTACCACCTCTTTGCCTATCTTGAGGTGCATTCCTCTTGTTTCTTTATTCTACCTATGTTAGGTTGAGCACAATTTTCTTTTTGGAAGAAGCTGGAGGTGATACAGATATCCATCCATTCTGCCTTTCCCCTGTCCCCCATTAGTATTTTTCCATGGACTTCTAGCAGCAGATCTACTCATTTGTTGTTCTTCCTCTTGATTCAAGTATACCTGAAAAAAACCCTTTTGTTGTTTTTAACCTCTCTTGTAAACCTGAGTTTATTTTGAGCTTTTGCCTTCCAAACCTCTCTTACAGTTATAGGCTACTCATTTGTATTCTTCCTTGGTGATTTGCTCCTCCTTAAACATGTCCCTGTAAAATCTTAGTTCATTATGCAATCGCTCTGGTTTCTTCAGGTGTCTCCCACTTTTTGTTCTCACAGGATATGTCTGTGATTGCACCTTTTGTATCCTGTCTTTCTGAACTCCCCCACTCACTTCTTTTTGAGTATTTCTGACAATGGGATTTTATTCAGTCGCTGAAGTCTAGTAATAAGTCACAGCTAGAGTAGAGCCATCTACTCCAGTAAGGATTTGGTGAGTTAGCTCCTCCATAAGTTCCATTGATTCAGTGGGCTTATTCTAGTTGCAACTTATTACTTGATTTTAGCTGGTATTTCTTTATATAGATTGAAATTAGCTTTTAAAAATTTCACAATATTCATTATTCTATTTTTCAACTTTCCTTTTTAATAATCGTGGAACTGCAGAGCTGGATGGCACCCTATGGATAATTGAGTCCAAGCTCTGTCACAGAGGGGAATTGAACTCCCAACCTCTGGCTCCACAGCTTTTTTCTCAGTATTAGAAAGGGATGTGGTTTCTTACCTGTTGAATAGCTCAGTGGTTTAAATATCTAGCTGTTGGGAGTTTGATTACCCACTGTGTTTCTCTGACAGGGGTTGATGATCTATAGAATACCGTATTTTTCGCTCCATAAGACGCACCTCTCCATAAGACGCACCTCATTTTTAGAGGAGGAAAACAGGAAAAAAATATTTTGGCAATTTTGGCTGACTGGGCCCGCAGGGTGCTGGTGGGGGAGCCTCAGAAGGGTCCGAGAGTGACTAAACGCAATTCACCTGGAGTAGGAACTGGCAATGCCACTCCAGTATCTTTGCCAAGAAAACCCCATGAACAGAAACAAAAGGCTAAAAGATATGACGCTGGAAGATGGGACCCTCAGGTCGAAAGGCGTCCAACATGCTACTGAGGAAGAACGGAGGACAAGTACAAGTAGCTCCAGAGCTAATGAAGTGGTTGGGCCAAAGCTGAAAGGATGCTCAGCTTTGGACATGCCTGGAAGTGAAAGGAAAGTCTGATGCTACAAAGAAAAATACTGCATAGGAACCTGGAATGTAAGATCTATGAACATTGGGAAGCTGGATGTGGTCAAACAGGAGATGGCAAGAATAAACATTGACATCCTGGGCATCAGTGAACTAAAATGGACAGGAATGGGTGAATTCAATTCAGATGATTATCATATCTACTATTGTGGGCAAGAATCCCGCAGAAGGAATGGAGTAGCCATCATAGTCAAGAAAAGAGTGGGAAAAGCTGTAATGGGATATAATCTCAAAAATGATAGAATGATTTCAACATGAATCCAAGGCAGACCTTTCAACATCACAGTAATCCGAGTTTATTCATCAACCACCAATGCTGAGGAGACTGAAACTGACCAATTTTATGAAGACTTACAACACCTTCTAGAACTGAATTAAGGAACCTTGTAATGATGGTGATAGAGGAGAGTGAAAAAAACGGTCTGAAGCTCAATATAAAAAAAACTAAGATTATGGCCACTGGTCCTATCACCTCCTGGCAAATAGAAGGGGAAGATATGGAGGCAGTGACAGATTTTACTTTCTTGGGCTCCATGATCACTGCAGATGGAGACAGCAGCCACGAAATTAAAAGACGCCTGCTTCTTAGGAGGAAAGCGATGACTAACCTTGACAGCATCCTAAAAAGCCAACACCTTGCCAACAAAAGTCCGCATAGTCAAAGCTATGATTTTCCTTGTAGTGATGTACGGAAGTGAGAGCTGGACCATAAAGAAAGCTGACCACCGAAGAATTGATGCTTTTGAACTGTGGTGCTGGAGGAGGCTCTTGAGAGTCCCCTGGACTGCAAGGAGAATAAACCTATCCATTCTAAAGGAAATCAACCCTGAGTGCTCACTGAAAGGACATATCCTGAAGCTGAGTCTCCAATACTTTGGCCATCTCATGGGAAGAGAAGACTCCTTGGAAAATACCTTGATATTAGGAAAATGTGAAGGCAAGAGGAGAAGGGGACGACAGAGGATGAGATGGCTGGGCAATGTCATCAAAGCCACCAGAATGGGTGAATACTTTATTATGATCAACAGATCAGATGTGAGCCACCAGAATGAATTTGACACAACTCCGGGAGGCGGTGGAATATAGAAGAGCCTGGTGTGCTCTGGTCCATGGGGTCACGAAGAGTCGGGAACGACTAAATGACTAACCAACAAAGCTTGATATCCATCAGCCGGCAAAGCAAGCCTTGGGATGAAGTCACACAAAATCTTCCCAAGCAATATCCTGGTGAATCAACAGCCATCTTGTAATAATTGGATCATAGATCCAGTCAAGATTAATGGTTGAATTTGCACGACAGAATAAGAAGCCCACTTTATCATTGCAGATGGTGGAGTTGTCCTGTGTTTTAACAGTATTCAGGGGTCTCCTCCTCTGGCCTTCTACATCTGGGATTTCTGAAAGCTAAAGGCACTATTAGGAAACAGATCTGGGACACAGTCCTCCAGCTCAGCAGAGTGTGGGTTCCACATTACTCACAGCAAAATCACAAGAAGATTTTCATCCCAGAAGATTATCTTTGTAATTTAGAACTCATTGGACATCAGAGAGCTATTACCCTGGCCCATTTCAATGCTGTGCCATCAGCCTTCAATGCTGTGCCATATGCATCTTTCCTTTAAAAAGATGTGTATGTACCCTTTAAGACTAACATTTTTGCCCTTACCAATCTGGCATGGTAGCAACTGTGGAAGACATCCTTTTATATTGTTCATTTGATAAAGATTCCCACAGTCCAAGAGGGTCCTGGAAGGCATTCTTGGACCCTTATAACCCCAACAAAGCCTGCTTTGATGACACAAACATTTATTGGGGGTGGGGGTGGAGGAAAAACACTGAAACCAAAGTGGCTCAAGTACTGGATAATTCCCCCGTTTCTCACCACCACCACCACCTCACTGCACTGATCCAGACATACTAATCAATTCAAAAATATATTTCTCTCACGTGGGAAGGGCACTCAGGTAGAAACACGGCTTTGTTTGAGGTCTTTTCACTCATTAATAAGATTGAATGTTTTTTTAAAGCCTGCAAGAAACCGTTCAATCAGAGCAACCCGGGGCTGGAAACAGTTTCAAATTAAAACCATTTCCCTGCTAAAAAAGAAGAGTCACATTGTGGTTTGTGCTTCCCCGTTTTAGCTCTTCCAGCTGTTTGAATGTGGATCCGTTTCCAACTGGTTTTCTGGGAGGGGCAAAAAGATGTCCCCAGAAGTCAGTCAGTCAGTCAGTCAGTCAGTCTCTCTCTCTCTCTTGCTCGCTCGCTCGCTCTCGCGCGCACACACTTGCTCTTGCTCTCACTCGCTCTTGCTCTCGCGCGCCCGCACACACTCGCTCTCTCTGCTCCCCTCCACCACTCCTCACCTCATCCCGTCTAAAATGACCGTGCATGGGCGAGAGGGACGGGCAGCCACTCTAATTTCGCCGCTGAGCAAGTGCATAAGGCAGCAGCTGGAGCTTTCAACACACTCCTGGGGCTGGCCAAACCACACACCCTTTTACCCAGTTGCCGCTGCTGCTGGGAATTGGCTCCGGGCAGCGGAGGGTGGGGGCGGAGAATTGCCCTATGTTGTATTGGGACTAGGCAGGATATGAAGGGCAGCTAGTCCTCAACTGGGGAGATGCTCATCCCAAAGAGTTTGGGTTTTATTTTATTTTTCCCCACGAACCTTTCAAAAGGCTGCAAATGAGGCCAACCTGGGCGCTCCCTCCCGAATACTGCAGAAGGCAGGGGTCCCCCGGGAAGGCGGCAGCGGCAACTATGGAATGAAACTTGGGCAGGAAAAGAAGGTGGCTCATTCTCTGCCTGGGAAGGAGCGGTGCGGAGGTTTACGCTGCCTTCTCAATCGCCCTGCCTGCAACTTCTGGTTGCTTTAAAAACGGAAACTGGGCTTCCTGTTAAATGCCCTATGTGCTCGGCAACCAACTATATTCCACCACCACCCCGCCTCAGAAGGGTTCTGGAACCTGGCGATTTCACCCCCGCTGGCCCCGCAGGGGTGGGAGGAGCCTCCAAAGGGTCCTGGAAGGCACTCTCGGACCCTTCCGAGTCTCCCCCCACCATCCCCCACTGGGAACTGGGGAGCGCTGTTTTGCAGTATTCCTTCCATAAGACGCAGGCACTTTCCCTCCCTCTTTTTGGGAGGGAAAAAGTGCGTCTTATGGAGCAAAAAATACGGTACCTTCCAGCTCTGCAGTTCTAACATTATAATATTATTATACCACCAGTCAAAGTTCCTACTATTTCCATCTCATTGATCAATTCTTCCACATTAGTTAAGAAAAAGACCCAAAACAATTGATTCTTTTGTTGCTCCCTCTACTTTCTGGTGGATGAAGTTGCCTACAACACAAGTGAGGAACTTGTTGGACCTTAAAGTTGTGACAGAATTGGACTTCCAACAGTTACCAGGGTAGTTGAAGTCTCCTACTATTACCGTGTCTTCCCTCTGATCTGATCTTGGAAGGCATTATCCAGATCCTCAGTCCGGTTTAGAGACCTGTAGCAGCATCCCCACTCTGATGTCACTGTTTTTTATTTATTTACCCAAATGTTCTCCACCCAAATTCTATGCTGCAGCTCATGGATCTGCTCAGAGTTCTATGCATTCTTTGCACACAGTGCTATTCCTCCTTCCCTCCTGTTTCATTTGTTTATTTTATTTATTTAGAATATATATACCCCACCTTTCTTCTTAAGAAGGACCCAAGGTGGCTTACATAAATTTCTTAAATTATGTAAAAGGCAATATTTAATTATTATTAATTAAATTATTATCAAAAGGCAATAATACAGTGGTGCCCCGCATAGCGACGATAATCCATTCCAAAAAAATCATCGCTATGTGGATTCGTCGCTATGTGGGGCAAAAAAGCCCATAGGAACGCATTAAAACACGTTTAAGGCGTTCCTATGGGCTGTAAACTCACCGCTATGCGGAAATCCTCCATGTGGCTGCCATTTTCGCTGCCCGGTAAGCGAGGAAAGGGCGCGAAAATGCTGTGGGCGGCCATTTTACTTACCCGGCAGCCATTTTGGAACCGCCGATCAGCTGTTCCCAAAACATCGCTATGCGAAAATCGGTAAGAGAAACGCTTACCGATCATCGCAAAGCAATGTTTTGCTATTAGAAACATCGCTATGCGATCGCAAAAAGGATCGCAAAAAACACATTGCTAAGCAGATTCGTCGTTAAACAAATTGTTCATTATGCAGGGCACCACTGTATTTAAAGCTAAAAACAGTAAGTATACAAATACTAAAAAGGATAAAAAACCCACACTATTCCTTTTAAATAAGTTTAGATAAATTTTACCCTTTGTTGATTGCAATCATAAAGCTTTCAGTGGTGGCTGTTAAATCTTATTTGCATTCCTAGCTTGAGAGTTCAAGTTCATGTTGTTTGTTTCCCATGCTCTGTGCATTGGTGTAGAGGTTTGAGAACATGGGTCTTCCTCTCCTGCTGTTTTGTTGTTCTTTTCTCTCCATCAGTATTCTAGAATACTGTATCTTCTTCCATAGCAAAATTCAGTTTAAAGCTTTCCTAACCAGGAAGGTTGCAAGACTTCTTGCTAACATATCCTTTTCAACCCCTGTAATGTGCAACCTATAATTTGCTTCGTCTTTCATGGAAGTGCATATCATGGTCAAAGACACTAAACCTCTCAGTGCAATCTGTAGACTTCCAGCACGCTTGTGTCTCTTCCCGGGCCACAACCTTCAACAGGAGGGAGTGAGGAAAAACCAACTGAGCTCCTCCACCTTCCTACCAGACCCTTGTAGTTGCTTGCAATAAGTTGAAAGATGTGTCTGGATTTATTCCCATGAAGAAAAGAAAAGAATCATGACTTGGTGAATCTTGGCAAACTCATGTTCTGGATTTTTTTTATAAAGGAGGCAACACACCTCCCAAGACCATTCTGTCATGTTCACAAACAGCTACTTCTGAGTCCACCGATGCCACCTGAGTTTCCATAGTGAACGTCAGTACAGCCTCCAGGCAGCACTGAAGGGACAGAACGGCATCTCCTGCAGTTGGAGAAAAGGAGATGTAGAGCTGGGTGTCATCAGCATACTGATGACATGATGCCCCACACCCCCTGATGATCCCACCCAGCGGACTCATATAGATGTTAAACAACATTGGGGAGATAATCGACTTCTGTGGAACCCCACAATTGAGACTCCACGGGGCCGAAACACTCTCCCCAAGCTGTACTCTCTGGGGACGGTCCTCCAAGAAGGAACGGAGCCAGGTATACGCCGAGCCACCAATTCCCAACTCAGAGAGCCTCCCCAGGAGGATACAGTGGTCGACGGTATCAAAGGCCACTGAGATGTCGAGGAGGACCAACAGAGACACTTTGCCCCTGTCAGCCTTCCTCAACAGGTCATCGTACAGGGTGACCAATGCCATTTCTGTACTGTGGCGCGGCCTGAAGCCTGACTGAAATGGGTCGAGGGCGTCTGTTTCATCCTCCTTTTTTCGGCAAATGTCCACAGTCATATGGACTAAAAACTTGTTTTTGTTATTTTAATTTTGTTTAGGAAAACTGACATTCTTAGCATGTTGAATTTTGTGCCTACTACCATTGTTGAGTGATGCAATTCTGTTGAACTGAACTAAAACATGCACAACAGGGCTGTACTGCAGCCAAAACTGTGCTCATTACCCGAGGTTCAATCCCAGGTAGCCGGCTCAAGGATGACTCAGCCTTCTGTCCTTCCGAGGTCGGTAAAATGGGGAGGCAATGTGTAGCCGCATAATTAACTTGTAAACCGCCCAGAGAGTGCTTGAAGCGCTATGGGACAGTATATAGGCAGCACGCTTTGCTTTTTTTGCTTTGCTAAAGTTTTTGTGTCTACCTCAGGAAACAATGATTTTTCAGTAGTGGCTCTTCTTTGTAAGACCTGGGAAATCACATTTATGGGCTCATCTCTGCCTGTGTAGTTAATTTTCTCAAGATGAGCAAAAGTGTTTTGGGAGGACCCTCTTCCTCTCTAGTGTGAATGCTTAGGTGGGGTTCCATCCAACTCCTTTGACGTTGATAGAGTTTGCACTGCTTTACATTAAATTAGATCTTCTCTTCTGACAGAAACCAAAGCTACTGTTATCTTCTACAAGTGAAGAACATCACATTTCCCCTGTGAAATCACCATTGGACTCAGAAAAAATTAGAAAAGTTAGCAATGCACGTGCACTTTTGTTCAGATCTGCCTCTTACGGAAATCTTCTCCCTGATAAAGCAATTCTCCCCACTGAGAGTAAGAATGTTAACATATTATTTTTTTAAATCAAGTATTTGTTTTTAAAAATCCTTTGAAAATTAAAGTTAGCTTAATGGAAGAATTAAATATAACTCTACAATTAATGGTCAAATGATGTGCAAGCCATGCCAGTGAAAAGTATTTGTTTAAAAATATATTTACTTGTATCCTGAATGATACTTCCATGAATACTAAGAATTCTTCCTTCCATAAAAGACTTTTGATCCATTGGAAGTTGCTTGTGGTGGAAGGGAGAGGGAAACCACTTTTTGTTTAGCATGTAACTTTGTCTAATTATTAGAGCTGCAGGACAGGAAATGTTTCTGTACTTAGTTCAGAAAAAAATAGTTCTATGTACAACTAAAGATCTTTTTGAAAAGTTCATGTCTCCTTGGAAAGATCTTTGATGTAAAGCAGCTGGCCTGTGTCCATCCTTTTTATTTAGCTTTCTCTTTGTTTTGGATAGTTCAAGATAGCATAAGTAATTATTACAATATGAAGAATAATATTTCAAAAATGTCTTTTTCAGATATTCTAAGGACATATGTGTTTGCCTTTTAAAAATCTTAAGTCTTGATTATTGTAGGCAAAAGGCAAAGTTCTGAAGATGAGACTGCTGCAGGTGATATTTCAAGGAGCAGTCACGAAAGTTTCTCACAGAAATTAATTGTTGACTTGAGCTTTAAGGATGAGTGTCTTTCACTCTCTTCTAAAGAGCATTACAGTAAGATAACAGGAGAAAAAGTGTATCACAAAATGACAGGCATATCAACTTCATCTCAACTCAACAGCCAAAGGTCAGTATCTTATATAGCTTTATAATCTTCAGTGCACTTGAGAACACTTTTGAGTGACTTTGGTATTTGTTTCACATGCGTCAGTGTGGGAGGTAATACAGAATACAGTAGAATTATACATGCTAGGCAGGCTTCCATTGGAGAAAACAGTCAATATAATAGAAATGCATCCATAAATTGAGTTATATTACTGCACACAGTTAGTGACAAAGTCCAAAGTTATGCATGTTCACACACATATATAAATATACCAAACCATTCTGTTTTCATTATGTTCATTCCCACAATCATATTTTAATAGGGAGAGACACTTTTTCACAACATTATGGAATACGTAATCACTTTTTGGCAGTAGCAAATCACTATACAGGATCCAATGTAAAACCTGTTACTGTCTTCATAATCCAGTCAATATTTTAATGAATTTAGGCCTCTGGTACTTTTTCCCCTCTAGGTTAGCTAGACTGAATTCTTCGGCTGTAAATAAACCATTGCCTTTCAAACGCTCCACTCTTTCCCATAGTAGCTTATTTAATAAATTGATCACTTCAATTTATTAAATAAGCTACTATTGGAAAGAGTGGAGAGTTTGAAAGGCAATGGTTTATTTACAGCCGAAGAATTCAGTCTAGCTAACCTACGTAGATGGTTGAGGGCGGACTGAGCTGACACTAGGCCAGCTGAGGCTGTGCTGACTCTAAACTCCTCCCACCTTACACTGTTGGAAATTACTTCAGGCTACGCTGACCCTGATCTCAGTTTGTGCTGACATAGCAGCTGTGAGTCTGGGCTGCAAGGGGTTTAGATCTGGAATAGCCCCTCCTCCATTTCTCTCCTCCTCTAGCTCTTCTGCTGGCTGATCTCAGCCAGCACAGCAGTTATGCCAGCAGATCTGAGATCAACTAGGTGGTGGTGGTATACCAGCATAAGGATAGTTGTGTCAAAGTTTGGTTTGCACTGTAAGTTATGTCACTTCAACAGAATAATTTTTAATTTTAAGAATTCCATAAGATTAAAAAATGCATACAGCTTTTGTATTTGCTTTCATCTGCTTGTTTTTTGTATGGCAGCAGGGCTGAAAATTAGTTTTAGTACCCAAGTGAGTACTTCCTTGCAAGGGGTTTGGCATCTACTGTTCTTCATAATTGATTAGAATAAATCTCACACAGAGTGATAATTGTTAAATTTGCAAGCATGCTGAATTAATTAATTTGTGGCTTACTCTGCAGAGTCACTGTTGCTATTAAATATTGACCCTCATCTATACTGGCTTATCTTTATCAACATTTTCCCACTTTTCCTTGTCAATACTACTTACTAACACTTGATGTTCAAGCATCCTGCAGTTTGAACCGTATTGTTCTATTTTAGCTTCACTGTAGTTACTGAATATAGTTTGGCAAACTCTAATAATGGTAGTGAAATAATCTGAAGAGCAAAAATCTTAGATAACTGAATTGGTGCTTCATAGTCCAAGTATTTATATAGGCAGGTAGAATGGTCCATATAATAAATACATCTAATTTTAAACATGTATAGTTTGTTTGGCTACATTCTTGAAATTATAGTTGTTTTTAAAGCATTCATTTTGTGCCCCAATTAGTACTGTATGGTACTATTTGATGCAAAAAATACAGTCATATGTACTGCTCAATACATTCATTAGCATTTGTGGTGCTTAACCTGCCTTACCCTAGCCAGTTGTGTTCATACTAAATGACAATCGCCTCCAAATTTCTTTACTAAGTTTGAGGTTGCTGTTTAACTTGTAATAGGAATGCCTTTCCTGGAATATACCGTATTTTTCTGTGTGTAAGATGCTTCCATGGATAAGACGCCCCCCTCTTTTCTAACGCAAAAGTAAGAAATCTAAGTGAGACTTAGCAAGTGTAGGTAGAAATCGATCAAAGCCCTGCAGGATCACTTTGATCCCTGCTTTCCCTTCCATTTGTTTTTCTTCTCTCCTCAGCTTACTTCCGTGTATAAGACAACTCTCAATTTTTATTCTAAAGATTTTAGACAAAGGTATACTCTTATACACGGAAAAATACGATATTTTACCAAAATCAGGCAGTGTTCCCTTTCCACTGCTATTTAAATATTGCCACAGTGTTTACAGAATTTACACTACTCATTTTGATTTTTTTTTAAAAAAAAAATAAGAACACTATTGGTGAAACATATACATCTTATTTTATTTTGATGTCACAGTTTTGACTCTGCCTCAAAACTAGCCAGTGGTAGTGTATACTGTGATTGCTAATTTCAAAAAAAATTTTTAAAAGAAGGTTCAGTATTATTAGTCTTATAACTGAAATCTCTTTTCCTTTACTTTTCTCTATAACTTAAGTATGTTTGATTCTCCTTCTGAAAACCCAGCTCCCATAGCTTGGGTGTGCTCCTGGATTCATCTCTGAGCCTGGATGCCCAGGTTTCACCACTGGCCAGGAGTGCATTTACACAATTAAAATTAGTGTACTACCTATGCTATTCCTTGAGATGTCGGATCTGGCTACAGTAACACATGCCTTCGTTACATCCCGTTTGGTTTACTATAACATGCTCTATATGGAGCTGCTTTTGAAGACAGTTTGGAATCTTCAGCTGGTGCAAATCTCTGCAGCCAGACTACTGACTGGGGCCGCCTACAGGGACCATATAATGCACCTGTTATAAAAACTGCACTGGTTACCAGTCTCTGGGCCCAATACATAGTGCTGGCCAAGCCCTATATAGCTTGGGTCCATGCTACCTGAAGGACTGTATCTCCCTACATGTGTCTTCTCAGCAATTAAGATCATCAGAGGAGGCCCTCCTCTTGGTCCTATTGCCAGCACAAGCACAGCTGATGGGGACACAGGAGAGGGCCTGCGTGACTTGGCTTTTTAAATGGACTGTTGTGCCTTACTGCTTTGAATGTGTTTCAGTGTTGCTTTTGTTTTTTACTGTGATTTTTAAAATCCTTTTTAGTATTAGTACTTTCTAGTATTAGTACTGTTACACACTTTAAATATTGCCTTTTAATGATGTAAGCTGCCTTGGGTCCTTTTTAAGTAGAAAAGTGGGTTAAAAACAAACAAACAAATATCTAAATAGATTATTAGTCTTAACACAAGTTCCAGTAATAACACAAATTAATATTCACAGCTTCTTCACAAAAACAAAACACCTCAGTTTTTTCTAAAATCATAGCTCTTAGCAAACTATCTCATTGCTGCATTCTCGAAGACTTTCACAGCTGGGATCTGATGGTTGTTGTAGGTTTTTTGGGCTGTTTGGCCGTGTTCTGAGGGTTTTTCTTCCTAATGTTTCACCAGTCTCTGTGGCCGGCATCTTCAGAGGACAGGAGTCAGAACTCTGTCTGTGCTCTGGTGCAGTTTGTGGAATAGCACAGAGAGAGTTCTGACTCCTGTCCTCTGAAGATGCCAGCCATAGAGACTGGCAAAACATTAGGAAAAATAACCCTCAGAACACAGCCAAACAGTCCAAAAAAGCTTCAACAACCATACCTCATAGCTCTCAGTCTTATCTCACTACTATCTCACTACTTCCAGTCACTCTTGAGTTTTACTTCACATGGACAGCTTCTTATTTCTTTTTGTTCCTAACCTAGACTCAAATTGAACTAAAACTCTCTCTCTCTCTCTCTCTCTCTCTCTCTCTCTGTGTGTGTATTTCCCGTCCCAACTGATTTTAACAGTTGGGAGGGGAAATACACACATCCAACTTGCCTTGCCTCTGCCAGTCAAAACTTAGTCACTCATCATGCAAACCAACACATACCGATATACCAGATACAGGCGGTGTGGAATTGCCACAGCTTTGTAGGCTTTCTGATACAAATTTTAAATGTTTCATTAAAACACTGTTGCTCCTCTAAGAAAATGCCTCCAAATTTTATTGATGCATTTAAAAGAAGACAATTGAAAATCAGAAGTTCTTCTTTCATCCAAAATTCCTTTTAAAAATGAGATAAATTGCCTTTTTTCTCACCAATGTCTTTGGGTATAGCAGCTTATAAGAAAATAAATGTGTCTTATGCAGAAGTATGTCAGAGAGTCTTCTGGCTGTTGATTTGGCATAAACATTTATGGATTGCATCCCATTTCACTAAATGCATAAATTGCTACCTGAATAAGCAGGTACACATGATTGGAGGAATGAAGAAAGTGTGTTGGATGGAAAGTGGGTGAGGGCAAATAGAAAGGCAAAAGTACAAATGCTGGGAATGGCTGCTTCCCTGATGGTATGAAAATATATTGCCTGGTCCTTAGAAATGGAACTGGAAGTTCACTGGTAGCCTCACAGATGAATGCTTTGTACATTTAAAAAAATGCTAAAAGTATCACAGATGAAGTACTTAACGAAAAACATTTATCCTTGTTTATTGTCTCATAAAAGAATGCAAACATTATAAAACCACAAACGTTAATACGTACATCTTACATTAGTGTTAATTGCTATTCTGAGAAAGCACGTGTATGTAAGATTCTATATCTAGTTCAGATTCATTATCTCCTAGATAGCAGAAATGTCTTGTGGAAAGAAGCTCTGTAGCATTTTTTCTTCAATATTGGCGACCTCATGTGGTATAAAGGTTTTATTGCAGCATTCATGGATTTACCGTAATTGCAAAATACTTTCTAAAGATCAGTTAATTCCAGTATGAGAAGAAACATAATTACAACATTAATTAAATCAATGACAATCTCATTTTTAGGATTCATTTATGGGGTCATAACAATACTTGAAGAAGGAAAGGTACTCAAATAGGAAGAACACTGTACTCCCTTCAACAACAGTGGGGGTAGGGGTGCTGGACCTCTGTGTAATTCAAAATCCATGTATAACTCATATCTCTCCCCCCAAATGTAACTACAAAGCATAAACAGGTGGTTGACACACACAGAGACACCAGTTCTTTCTATTGGGTTTTTTCCCCCCTAGCGTTGACAATCCTTTCCTTACAGTACTGTATGTAATGTGCCCTAAAGGTTCTCATCATCCCCTGATCTAGAGGCTTAATTTTGTGTTTGGGACCAAGTACACCACTTAGGCCCCTTTGGTGTTGAACCCATGGGCTTCTGGGTTCCCAGGGACACAATATTTATTAAATATTTAGTTAATTATTGAAATATTTACTTACAGTGGTGCCTCGCTTAACGATTGCCTCGTTTAGCGATGAATTCGCATAACGATGTTTTTTTAGAAAATAATATGCATCGCATAACGATGTTTCCTATGGGCGATTTTCGCTTAGCGAAGTTTGGGACCATGCTTCGCATAACGAATGCGATTTTAGGTCCCCTGCTTCACTTAACGATGTTTTTTTTTTCAATTAAAAAAGTGTCTTAGAAGGGTCAAAAACGGTTCTAAATGCTTGGATTCGTTAGAGGACCCCTTAAGTCATGTGCAAACCTGATTTGGCTTTGATCTGACTTTCCGTTAATTTTTTGTGAATTTTTTTTTGGCCCATAGGAACCAATGGACCTGTCAAAATCTGACAGCTCCATGCTTTCCTATGGGGGAGAAAACAATTTACAAAAAATTAACGAAAGTTCAGATCAAAGCCAAATCAGGTTTGCACACAACTTAGGGGGTCCTCTAACGAACCCAAGAATTTAGAACAGTTGCTGAGTCTTCATTAATTTTTTGTGAATTTTTTCTTCCCCCATAGAATTTTGACAGCTGTCAAAATTTGGGGGGAAAAATTCACCATAAATTAATGAAAAGTCAGATCAAAGCCAAATTAACTTTTGCATCCGTTTTAGAGGGTGCAGAAGCTAATCCAAGCATTTAAAACCATTTTTGACCCTTGTATGACACATTTAAAATTGCAAAAATTGACTTCGCAAAGCCATTACAATGTATTGAGTCAGCTTCAATACATTCCAATGGAGGATACATTGTTTCGCTTAGCGATGTTTCCTATGGGTTTTTTCACTTAAAGACGGCAATCTGTTCCAATTGGAACGGATTAACTGGTTTTCAATTCATTCCTATGGGAAATGGTGTTTCACAGAACGATGTTTCACACAACGTTGATTTTTTTGGAACCAATTAACATCGTTGTGTGAGGCACCACTGTACTTTTAAAATAAAGATTTTTTTTCTCCCAAATCTTATCTACCATAACTTCCAGCAGGATTGTTGTTGTTGTTTTTGATTCTAGGATTTAGTTGCATTCCTATGGGAAATGGTGTTTCGCATAGCGATGGTTTCACATAGCGATGTTTTTTTTGGAACCAATTAACATCGCTATGCGAGGCACCACTGTATTTGCTTGCGTATTGAAAATAATCTGTGTATAACCAAAACTGTGCTGTTTGGACATGTGCGGATGTTTCTTGGTTTTCATTTGGACTTGTGCTGATTTCCATTGGGAGTTGTAGTCCAACAAGACCTGGAGGGCTGCATGGTCCCTACCACTAAAAGTTGGTCTTGGAAGTTGATTGTGAAGGGTTGGTGTAAGTTTCTGTAATTAATAACAAAAAAGTGGGGAATCTCCCACTCCCAAAACTGTTCTGGGGTTATACCATGTTTCCCTGAAAATAAGACAGGGTCTTATATTAACTTTTGCTCCAAAAATGCATTGGGGCTTATTTTCAGGGGATGCTTTATTTTTTTTCAGGTACAACCATCTACATTTATTCAAATACAGTCATGTCATCTTATGGTGGCTGCCCAATGCTGCCCAATGGTGGAAGGCGGGGTTTCACTTAACTGGGGCTTATTTTGGGGGTAGGGCTTATATTATGAGCATCCCGAAAAATCATACTAGGGCTTATTTTCAGGTTAGGTCTTATTTTCGGGGAAACAGGGTATATATGTCTGTGTGTATGTAAGAGAGAAGAAGAGAAGATTGAGAGAGAGAAGGAGTGAGATGTTAGCTTGGGCTTTTCAAGAGACCTGGTCTGGGAAATCGAAGGCTACAGTGAATGGATGGGCAAAGTGCAGCCCTGGGCCTGCATGCATTTGAGGCTCCCTCCATGTGGTTTTCCTGGGAGAAAGTGAACTGGCACACCTGAAACCTCCAGGAGTAATAATTCACCTTTTTCCATAGGTTGCATCCCCCTGCACTATGTGACATGCACACAAATTATCAATTTTTCAAAATCACAAGGGACTTTTGTTTTAACTCCATTTGCGGCTTTTTAAACATTTGTTGCTAAACCAAGTTGTTAAAACGTATGGGTCTGTCTTGGCAAGGATTTGCCAATGTACAATATGTTTTCCACTTAACAAGAAAGACATACCAGTTATATGATCTAAATAGAATCCAGGGTTATTGTGTAGATATACCAGTTGTCTGCACAGAAAGCAAGAATATCATTATGTACATGCTTTGAATGTTATCTTTCACTTTTCCATGTTAATCTTTTCTTTCTTTTTTTTTAGTGACCAAGTTAACAAGGAGGAAAGTCCTTTAGCCTGCCCAAACAACACTGAACAAGCCAGGCCTGCAGTTAAATCAGGTACATTTTAAGTTTACAGTCCTTCAGGCTAGAGAATTCCCTCCATTTTATATTTCTCCTTCTCATCTACAGTGGTGCCTCGCATAGCAATCGCTCTGTATAGCGATGAAATCGCTTTGCGATGGACTTTATGCCATCGCAAGAGCGATCGCTTTCTGATGGTCCCTATGGGGAAAATTCGCTTTACGATGATCGTGGGGAAGCAATCATCGCAAAGCCCCCATTTTTGTACAGCTGATCGGCGGTTTCAAAATGGCCGTCGGAAAAACAAAAAGGCCGGCCGCTGTTTTGCCTCGCTTTAGAGGCACCAAAAATGGCCACCCCTATGGAGGATCTTCTCTTTAAGGTTAGTTTTTAGCCCATAGGAATGCATTGAAGGGGTTTCAATGCGTTTCTATGGACTTTTAAAAATCGCTTAGCGATGAAATCGCTTAGGAGCGATTTTTGCTGCACGGATTAACATCGCTAAGCGAGGCACCACTGTACTAGTAGGAATAAATTACAGTTCACATTAATTGAACTTGTGACTCTAGAATCATGGTTTAAAATATTAAAAAATTTAGAAGTTTATTGTAAGTCAAATTAATGATCCAAGTTTGAAAATAGTTTACTTAATGACTGAAAATAATTTACTTTAAATCACTAGTTTTGCTTTGTACTGAAATTGGGGGAAGTAAAACTGAAAAACGGTTTATTCCTTCTACCACCTGATCTTGAGCTCACAGAGACATGTGTAAATAGTGCTAAATCATAATTAAGTATGGGTGAGCTAGCCGTTAGTATTGATTGAATATAATTCTACATCTCTTTATTGGTACATACAGTCATGTGAAAAAGAAAGTACACCCTTGAATATATATCAGGACATAATAAAAATCATCTGATCCTTTGCAGGTCTGAAAATTAGGCAAACACAACCTCAGATGAACAACAACACATTACATATTACACATATTGTCATGATTTATTGTATGAAAATAAAGCCAGAATGGAGAAGCCATGTGTGAAAAATTAAGTACAGCTTTATTTTATTTTATTTTTTACCTTGCCCATTTAGTGAACATGCCACTACTCTGGGTGGCTTACAATATATTACGAAAACCATATAAACCATATAAAAAGAAAACAAACAAACCGTGCACCTACCTTATGATTCAATAGCTTGTAAACCCACTTTTAGCAACAGTAACTTGAAATAATCGGTTTCTGCATGATTTTATCAGTCTCTCACATCATTGTGGAGGAATGCACAGCTCTCTTAAGGTCTCATCACAGCATTTCAATCGGGCTGAGGTCTGGACTTTGACAGGGCCATTGCAATACCTTATTTTCTTATTCAGGCATTCTGTCGTAGATTTGCTGGTGTGCTTGGGATCCTTGTCCTGTTGCATGACCCAATTTTGGCCAAGCTTTAAGCAGGTGGCCTCACATTTGACTCTAGAATACTTTGGTATACAGAGGAGTTCATGGATGGCTCAATGACTGCAAGGTGCTCAGGTCCTGTGGCTGGAAAATAAACCCAAATCATCCACCACCACCACTGTGCGTGACAGTTGGTATGAGGTGCTTGTGCTGATATGCTGTGTTTGATTTTTGCCAAACATGTTGCTGTGCAGTATAGCCAAACATCTCCACTTCGGTCTTGTCTGTCCAAAGGACATTTTTCCAGAAGCCTTGTGGTTTGTCCAGATGCAACATTGCAAGCCTAAGGTGTGCTGCCATGTTCTTTTTAGAGAGAAGAGGCTTTGTCCAGGCAATGCTTCTGAAAAAACTAGTTCAGTCATTTTCTAATTGTACTATCATGAACTTTAACATGCTAACTGAAGCCTATGGAGTCTGAGATGTAACTCTTGGGGGATTTATAGTTTCTCTGATCATTGTGAAGGCTACCATGACTAAGCTGAGGAGAGAACAAAACTGCCCATACCTTGCCTCTTCAAACAGGCTTCCTTCAATCACGAGGCTTAGCTTCCTGCAGTCAGGAGACTTAGCTTCCTCCAATCACAAGCCTTATGTAACTGATGTCAGCTGATGATGTACAAACCAATTGGAACACACCTCATTGGAGGTGGAGCCCGTAGGCAGTGCTCAGATTCGTGTCAGAGTGTTCTGAGCCCAGAGGCTGAATACTCAAAGCTAAGTTTAGATTTTTAAAATTGTGGGTTAGAAAAGTGGGGGGGGGGTCTTATACGTGGGGGGGCATCTTACAGACAGAAAAATATGGTAATTTTCAGATCTGCTAAGGATTGGGTGATTTTTATTATGTCCTCATATGTAATACTATAAAATTCAAAGAGGGTGCACTTACCGTATTTTTCTGTGTACAAGACAACACTTTTTCCTAAAATCATTAGAGGAAAAATTGAGGGTTTTGTACACGGAAGGAAGTGGAGGCAAAGGAGCAGCCACACTCGGCCGTCTCTTGTGGCTGCTCATTGATTGCTGCCACTGCTGCCGGATTGCCTCCTCCAGCACCACTCTCAGGCTGCCTTCGGGCAGGGGACAGGGTGGTGATGTGAGCTTGAGGTGAGCCCTGGCAGGAGGAGGATGTGATTGGGTGGCAGTGGCGGCAGCAGTCAATGGGCAGCTGCAAGAGGTGCTGAGCGTGACTGCTCCTTTGCCTCCACCTCCTGCTGCTGCTGCTGCTCCTGGCTCTGCTGCCAGATTGCGTCCTCCAGCACCTCTCACGGGATCCCTACGGGCAGGGGACAAGGCAGTGACTTGATCGGGTGGCGGAGGCAGCAGCAGCAGGAGACAGAGGTGGAGCCGCTCCTCACGGGTGCCCATTGACTGCTCCTCTGCCTCCGGCAAGGGACAAAGTTAGGAGGTCATCATATACATTGGGGGGGTCGTATACACGGGAAAATACGGTACTTTTTCACATGACTGTAAGTAAAATGATCAGGTAGGGAAGCTATATCAAACTGCTAGGGAACCTGGTAAACATGGGTGATTTTTCTGTTTTACTCTGTACTTCTCAGAATTTTTGGTTTTTTAATCGTGAATCAAAGCCCTGTTGGATCAGACTTAGGATCTTTCTGTCCAGCACTCTTTTCATACTGTCACCAATGAAAGAGTTGCCTATGAAATGTGTGCAGTCAAGCCATGAGGGTAATATCACTTCCCCACCTATGTTCCCCAGCAACTGGTATTTAGCTGTTATCAGTAACCTTTTCCTCTGTAAATACAGCTAGTCAGTCTTTATCACACTGCAAGATAAAATGACTGAAATCTTGTTGTGCAGCTCTGAGTGCGTAATTTTAACTTCCAGAAGTGGTAGGGAAAAATTTTCAAAGGTGGAAATAGTATTCATGAAGAAATCCTGCGTGCATGCTGTGCAATAATTGCACAATCAATTGCACAGTCATACTGCATAATCCAGACTGCTTGGGCCTAACTTCCTGCATAGTTCAGCTGATATAACTTTACATTACACCCTAACACGCTTTGTTACTTAAAACTATAAGTCATCACAATATATCAACAGTAAAACAAAACATATATGGCCCTGACATCACATATTTACAAATAATTATGAGTTGACATAGCTTCCCTTCTTCCTTAAGTCTTTTGATGCTTGGCAGGTGTCTTCTTTGTTGCCAAAGCAAAGTTTGCTACTTGATAGGTAGTGATTACATCCTTGCCCACAAGCAGCATACAGAGTTGAGCTGACCGAGGGTGTGGGGAAGTCTATTGTACAAAGGTCTGAGAATGCCAGCAGGAAATTGACTTCTGGGGTGCTCATACAAAAGACACCTTAATAAACAGTGGAAAATATCTTTGGCTTCTCTTGATCCACAAATACATATTTGATGGAATGATACATTACCGTAACTCCCTTCTAAAATGGCTTATGGCATACATACACCAGCTTCAACAGTATTTTAGCTACTGCACACCTTCACTAACTTTAAATGGATCCTTTGCTGTTTTTCAGTGCACTTTGGTATCGGATGAGATGGATGGTGTAGCGGAACCCAAAAGATGATGTCATTCCTGCATGTCAATCAGAGGGTAGAGCAGGAGGGGCGGAGTCAGAATGACAGTTAGAGAGTGAGAAGAGACAGTTAAGGGAGTTGGAATGAGATAGGGATAGAGAGAAGTAGGGACAAGAAGATGTGGAGAGAGTGCTAGGGCTTAGGAGTAGATAAAAAGGGGTTACGAAAGGAAATTGAAAGAAAAAACATATTGAACAAGCAGGAATGAACCCATAAGCA
Organism: Pogona vitticeps; assembly: GCF_051106095.1. NCBI lineage: Eukaryota > Metazoa > Chordata > Lepidosauria > Squamata > Agamidae > Pogona > Pogona vitticeps. Next base: position 96,255,572 of record NC_135783.1, on the reverse strand, counting down.
TAACACGATGAATATTGGTTGAAAACCTACAATAGTATTGAATACAAGTGATTGAACACCTGATTTATTATGCATGAACACATGAAACAGTTATATTTGATTCTTGTTATACTTTGTTCAATAATAAAAGAATATTTAATTGAAAACCCCTGATTCCTAAGTTATATGAGCAGCTCCTGTGTGTGCGAATTGTAGTGGTATTAGGAGAAATACCTGGTGGCAGCGAAAAGAAGGAAAAAGGTGTGTTTACCCTTGTGGAGCCCAAAGGAAATAAGGGGGCAACAAGGGGGATCACCACAGATGGAAATGGACAAATCGTGTGCTGTTGGAGAAGAGATCTCCAACTATCTGTTTGGCAGATCATCTATGGCCCTAATCTAACCATTCTCATCCCACATGCATTCGTGGGTGCCACTGCCTCACCAGCTTCTTGTGCTTTCAGACCCTGAGCCAGAAAGATGATTCTGTAATATATTAAGACTTAATAGACTTGTAGTCATTTGCTTCTGTAAAGAATCCTGGCCAGTAAGGTAAATAGTATCTGGTTTTCTAGTGCTCAGTGTTGCTAAGGCTGCTGCTAAAAACAGCAACCAATAAATTCAGACTGGTGTCATTTTTGTGACCAGAATGCAAAGCTGTGGTTATGATCAATAAACCAGAAAGACAAAACAATGTGCTGAACTTGTCAGTTTTTGTTATTTACTTTTCCTGTTTTCATTTTTGCCATCAAAAGAGTTGAAGATTCATAAATAAATTATATAGAAATATTTCATTTTATGTATTAAGTAGATATTGCGCATTAAATTATTTTATAGTTTTATCTATACATAAGTAAAAAAATTCAGTATCAATTTTTGTCTATTTTTTCCTGAAAAGTCCAAAATAAAATAAGTGATCTTTTAATAATATCTTTACACATTTCAGAAAATTATCCCGAAGCACTTGAGACAGAAGAAGAAAACTACTGGAATATGAACGTTTTACCAATTTTACATGAATTAGAAACAGGTATATAACCGATTTTAGTACAGTATTCCTAAATAGTACTTGGCACTGTAATCTGCCGAACATCATATACCTGCTCCCTTTGTAGCTATTGTGAAGGTGATTCACTGTAACCTACCTATGATGCACATGTGATGCATATCTGTACTATATTTATGAAGGGTAGGAATGCCTGGTACTGAAGATAATGTCTGGGAGTGAAAATCCCCACTGTGCGTTTCAAAAAGAAAGAGCCTGCCAAGATCATCTGGAGTTTGTGTGGCATATGGAATTATGTGCCCTGCTATCTCTGTGGACTTGGGCAAGCTGCACAGTCCCAGGAGGGACTAGCAAACCATTATACTTAGAAAACCCTGGGAGAGTCATCGTAGGGGATAAATGACATAGTAGTCTATAATTACTGCTACTAGGAAGGATAGGGTTTGGCCCACAGCCAGAATCAGTTTCATTAATCCTTGAAGGAAGTTTCCAGTTTGGCCTTTAGAACTGAGAATCACAGTGCTTGATATTAAGTACAGTGGTGCCCCGCTTTACGATTACCTTGTTAAACGATGAAATCGCTTCACGACGATGTTTTTGCGATCACTATTGCGATCGCAAAACAATGTTTCAAAGGGCGATTTTCATTTGACGATCGGTTCCCTGCTTTGGGAACCGATTCTTTGCATTACAGTGATCTAAAAACAGCTGATCGTTGGGTTTCAAAATGGCTGCCCACTGTGCAAAATGGCTCCCTGCTGTTTTTAGGACGGATTTTTTGCTTAACAGGGATCGGAAAATGGCCACCCTATGGAGGATCTTCGCTGGACGCCAAGGTATTTCGCCCATTGGAACACATTGAACCGGTTTTCAATGCGTTTCAATGGGTTTTTTTCCTCGCTTGACGACGATTTCACTGTACAGCGATTTCGCTGGAACGGATTATCCTCAGCAAGCGAGGCACCACTGTACTTTGCAATATCTCTACAAGAATATTTCTTTTAATTGCTTTCTGTTTTTTTTTCCAGAGACTCTAAAATATACTTTATAATTAACTCTGCTTTCTTCTTTTTTGCATCAGAGGACAATGTAGAAAACCTTTGCCGTGCCTGCACTGTCCTCTATCAAGTCCTGGAGGAAGGCGATATGTTTGGAAAGCGATTTAAAGGGCGTACTCTTCTTTTGAAGACTTTATACAAATTAGTTGACATTCCTTCTGATACCCTTGGCCTGAAATTAGCAAAAATTATTCTGGGTGTAAGTTAAAGTTTGTGGAGAACATAATGTAATATGGTGGCTTTTATATACTAAACACTGGAGAGTTGTGTGAAATTACATAATAAATTCTGAAAAATTAATTGAATTTAATTAAACTACTCAATAAATTATTCAGCCTCGGTGAATTAATCAGTCCAAAAAAGCTGAAATTTTTCATATGATTTTGTTGTTGAAATATTTAATATGCGATCAGTGTTAACTTTTAAAGTCTCAAAAACTTTTCAATAGTAAGTGCAATTACTCACTTATGGCATTGTGAACACTTTCATCCCTTCACCATAATGTCATTCTGCCTGAGCCTAAACATCTTTGTCTGAAAACAAAATCTGAGTCAATATTACTATCTTGTATGTAATGTATTTCAAGGAGACAACAACATAAGAACAAAATATCCTTACTTAAACTTGGGCTGGTGACAGTATAACAAAGAGATAAATAACAAAAAGCACCCAAATTAAAGCAAAGAAATTAAGGCACCATAGTTATTATTTATATAGCTCCTTGTCTAGAAAATTAAGAAAACCAATTTATAGAATAAAGCTTTCCGTAAGCATCTCCTTATGATTTATGTTTTGCTCTGTTATAAAATGGTGCATATATTTTTAACCAGATTCTGGTTGAAAGCCTCTTTTCATGTTTCAGCATCGATTAATTGTACAGCCAGACCTAATCTCCAAACCAATTCTCTGTTTTTCTTTGGGATTAATAATGAGAATAAGAATAGAAAGCACAGCACAGTACATACATAATGATGTTAATTATTACTGTTCTGTGTCATCCTTGTATATATAATTTGTGTTAAAACATTTAAACTCATTTGAAAGTATACTTATGTTACCTTAGAAGTTCCTATTCAAGAGACGCATGACAGGACCTTTTTGTATTATAGATTATTTATTTTGTTATCTAGTAAATATACTAAAAGATCCTGCCAACTGTCCTTTTTGAGTAAAGACCTTTAAGGTAACAAAAACATGCTTTCAAATGAGTTTACATTTTTTATCACAAATTATATATAGAACAATGACATAGTATATTAATCAGAATAACCTGTACAAATATGCTGCTTGCTTGTAAGTACCGAGGCATACCAAGATCTTCTACATTCAGTCTTGTGCACATATGTGCACCTGTCCCTTGTACAGAGACCCTCCATTTACGTGAAGGTGAATCTGGCTCATAGAGGAATTCCAGATTCTTTATTGGCTGTGGACCCAGAGTGGAATATGATTCCTCCAAGTATGACAACTCTGAGAAAGACACAACTCTGATAAAAAAATATTTTGGTATAACAAATTCTATTGCTTCTCAGTTATGTTCTGAGTTCCAAAAACAGGCAAATACTTTAAAGCTATATAAAAACTCTATAGGATTTTATCCTAGTCCTTTAAGGACTGGATAAAAAAGTTACATGCTGTGACTTTACATGACATTTCAGATATTGTTTTGAATTACTGTTCTTGAGTAAGTAGCTGAAGGATTCAGCCTAATGATTTTGTTTTGGTTTCTCTTTCAACCTTTCTTTGCAGGTGAAAGTCAATGGGAAGAATCTAGTTAATGTTTGCAAACTCGTGTTCAAAATAAGCAGAAATGACAAAAATGACACCCTGATTCAGAATGACAACATATTAGGTATGTATTCTTTTGTGTATATCCTACCATAAACAGTAACTATTCTTTCTTTATTTATTAGTTTAACTTATATGTCGCCCACTCTACCCAAAGGTCTCTGGGTGGCTTACAACAATTAAAATACAATTAAAAAGATAAAACAATTAAAATACAATTAAAATATATACTCTAAAAATTGGCATCAGGACCTGCAGTTGATATTATTTCAATTAAAAGCTTTCTGCAACAGGAAGGTTTTGACCTGGCCCTGAAATGTCACCAGCGTTGGTGCCAGACAAATATCATTTGGGATGGCGTTCCATAGTCTGGGGACAGCTGCTAAAAAGGCCCTTTGTCTACAAGCCATCCCTCTTGCTTCCTTGAGGGATGGCTCTTTCAAAAGGGCCCCTGGCTAGATCTTAACTGCCAGGTAGGTTCATATGGAAGGAGGTGGTCCTTCAGATATACAGGGCCCATGCCATTTAGGGCTTTATATGTCAAAACAAGCACTTTGAATTGGGCCCGGGCAGCAACTGGTAGCCAATGTAATCTAAACAGAGCCAGCTAGATATGTCCCCTAGCGCCCCCACCACTCACCAGCCATGCAGCTCGATTCTGGACCAGTTGCAGTCACTGGATTATCTTCAAAGGCAGCCCCACATAGAGTGTATTGCAGTAATCTATACGAGATGTTACTAGTGCATGTGTAACTGTCATGAGACTCTGCTCGTCCAGGTAGGGCCGTAGCTGTTATAATTTCTGCAGCTGAAGGAAGGCGCCCCTGACCACAAAGTCCACCTGGGCTTCCAGAGTTAGACTGGGGTCCAAGAGCATTCCCAGGCTGTGGACCCTGTCCCTTAGTGGGGGTGTAACCCCATTCAGGGCAGGGAAATGGCCCTCCAGCCTGTCTGGCGAAGCAGCCACTAACAGCACTTCTGTCTTGTCTGGATTGAGTTTCAATTTAATAACCCTCATCCAGTCCATTATTAGGTCTAGACACGAGTTCAGCACAGAAACCACCTCACCTGGATTTGTGGAAAATGAGAGGTAGAGCTGAGTGTCATCAGCATATTGCTGACTCCTCAGCCCAAATCTCCTGATGACCTCTCCCAGCGGTTCCATGTAGATGTTAAACAGCATGGGGGACAGTATCGAGCCCTGAGGAACCCCATGACATAAATGCCATGGGACAGAGCAACTGTCCTCCAGCACGACCCTCTGGACACGGTCAGAGGGTTGGGAGTGGTGCCCCCAACTCCCAACCCAGCCAGCCTATCCAGAAGGACACCATGGTCAATGGTGTGGAAAGCTGCTGAGAGGGCCAGGAGTATCAACAGGGTCACACTCCCCCTGTCTCTCTCCTGGCAAAGATCATCGTACAGGACGACCAAGGCAGTCTCTGTACCAAAACCAGGCCTGAAACCTGATTGAAATGGATCAAGAAAATCCATTTCATCCAGCAGCGCCTGGAGTTGCCCAGCCACAACCCGCTCCAACATTTTGCCCAAATAAGGGATATTTGCCACTGGTCAGTAGTTAACCAGCAGCCTTGGGTCCAGGTTAGGCTTTTTTTAAGAGTGGATGAATTACTGCCTCTTTCAAGGTGGTAGGGACCACTCCCTCTCTCAAAGAGGCGTTCACGGCCTCCTGGACCCAGGTGTGAACCGCCCTGGCTGATCTTCCAATTAGCCAGGATGGGCAAGGGTCAAGCGGAGTGGTGGTAGAACGGACAGATCCAAGCACCCTGTCCACATCCTCAGGTCTCAAAAATTGAAACTCATCCATTAATACTTGACCTAAGCATGGCACACTGGACACATCCTCTGATAGTGCAGTAACGGTGGAGTCTAGCCCACTGCGAATCTGAGCAATTTCCCCTCAAAATGAATGGCAAACTCATCACAGCGAGCTGATGAGCAGTCCAGGATCTCCACTGGATGTCCCAGTTGAAGAAGATCTGCTGGACGACATTCTGAAGAAGCAATATGGTTGGAGAAATATTGCCATTTCACCAGCCGTATTGCCACGAAATAGGCCCAATAATGGGCTCTAAGTCGTGTTCGATCGGACTCCCAGCGGGATTTCCTCCACCTGTACTCCAGCCGTCTCCCCTCTCGCTTCATCGCCCGCAGTTCAGAAGTATACCAAGGAGCTGTCTGGGGTCGGCAAGCAGGGAGAGGGCGCTTAGATGCAATCGTGTCAACTGCCCGGGTCATCTCCTATTCCATAAGGTGACCTGAGCTTCGACAGGAACACCAACCATATCAGATGGATAATCCCCCAGATCATTCAGGAAACCATCCGGATCCATTAGTCTCCAGGGGCAGGTCATCTTAATAGATCTCCCACCCTTGCAGGGGGAAGAATAAGCTAGTAGACTAAGCTTGACCAGGAAGTGGTCTGACCATGACAGTGGGGCACAACCAGCTCCTTCACATCCAAACCACCATCTTTCAATCCCGTTGAAAAAACCAGGTCCAAGGTATGGCCCTTCTCATGTGTCGGGCCAATGACATATTGAGATAGCCCCATGATTGTCATGGCGGCCATGAAGTCCTGAGCCACCCCAGTCAAGGCAGCCTTTGCATGGATGTTGAGGTACTCTAGCACCAACAGCCTGGGAGTCCTCAACACCACATCCGAGACTACCTCCATCAGCTCAGGCAGGGTGAGTGGTACACCAACAGAATCCCCAATCTCTCTTGCAAGGCCAACACACAATACAGGCCCTCAAGACCTCCTCTCAAAGGGATAGGAAGCCTGGTCACGGAGATAGAACTCCTATAGATTATAACAGCTCCCCCTCCCCGGCCCTCTGAGTGACATTGGTGCTGGACCGAGTACCCAGGTGGACACAACTGGGAGAGGGGAATCCCACCCTCCTCTCCCACCCAGGTCTCAGTAATGCACACCAGGCCAGCACCCCCATCCAGAATTACATCATGGATGAGGGCAGTCTTATTTTGTTCTGACCTGACATTCATCAACAGCACCGTGTGGCTCGAGGGTTTGCTGATATGGTCACCTGATACCATCTTGTTGGGGGTAGGACTAGGAGGGGATAGATGTAAGCTATCTAACCTCTCTTCTCCCACGTGAGCATGTTCTACCCCCACCACCATTCCTTCCCCTACCTAGGACCACCTTAATGGCTGCCCCCTCCAATGCCCTGGCCCCTTCCTGTTGCCTCAAATCCACTGTGGGTCTCTATGTAACCTGATGGCAATTAATAATCACAATTTAAAAAAACCTTCCAAAGCCCCTTCTCTCCTCCGAGCCAGGCGGCTGATGTGGAGGATGGGGTGGGGCAGCCAGGGGCAGCAAGGGCCCAGTCCTGCAAGGCCGAGGGAGTCCAAGCCAAGTTTCCCCAGGAAGGCTGGCAACCGACAGCAACACAGCCACAGTGTCTCTCACCGAGTGCCTGAGGGACGGCAGATGATACAGAAGACTTCCCCAAAGGCGGAAATGCTGGTCCAGCATGAAAGTGAAAATGAAACTGTACTGTTAATGTGTAGGGGAAATAGGGATAGTCTTTTAAAAAAATTATTAATGCTAACAGGGTTTTCAGGCTGTGCTGTGGTTTTAGGATTCTTTTTCTGACTTCCCTCAATTGAATCAGAAGGAAAAAATTCTGTGAATTTCCCTAAACAGTTTGCACTGTGGTGCAGACCTGCAGCACCCACTGTCTAAGTACAGTATTCTGATCTTTAATTCTTCTGGACCTGAGGAGAAAGAAAGATTAAAATTTATCTCTCTCTCCCTTCCCTCATCCATCCCTTCAACTGTCTTGCTGCTAATGAACACCTTTCATCAGAAGTAAAAGTAAATGCCTCATTTTTTGGAACTAAACAGTTAGTTCAAATCTTGCATATGCATACTTCCAAATGTGATCCTCTTCAGAACACATTTGGCCGAGTTCCAAAGAAAGGCCATGCATGTGTGAGAGAAAAACATCTGCACAGCTCGTTTCGGCGGTCAAGACAAGCTGATTTTGTTAGAAACAAAACTAAACTGTTTCTTAATCTAAAATTGGGGATGGCTCTGATAGTTGGAGCCTAAAAATCCATTTTAAAAATATATAGTTTGCAGTGGTTTCCTCAGTATACATTCTGGTGTAGTAATAAAGTAAACTCTTGTTAACTGACTTCTAAAACCAGCAATATTTTAGAATCATTGGATGGCATCTAGGGCTGTGCTGAGATAAGGTTACTTACATAGAGGGGCTGCCACCCTTCTCATGGGGTCCCTTATGTTCCTCTTTCAGAGTCTCATTGAACAATCTGGAATGTGGAGTAGAATACTGAGTGCCAGGAATTGGGTTGATCAAGTAAAGATAGCTTTTTTGAATGGGAGTTCTGCTCTCAGAAACTTTGTTCAACTGTTTTTCTCCAACATGGCAACCTCTCATTCCCATATCTCAGGCCTTTCCTTGTGATTCCTTTTCTTTAGGCTTCCTTAGGCTGGCAGTGGGGCACTGGGTACTTCTGTGAAAAGAGGGAGATGTGGAGTTTCACCTTGCACAACTATTCTAGAATTCATATTGAACTGAGTATAACTTGGGTCACTTCATAGAAAAAGGCAGTGAACAGTTTTCTAAGGCTATAAGCAGAACTAGCACTAGACAGAAACATTAACATCTTAATCTTCTCTGTAGATTCTCTGCTTGAAATTCTGAGAGTTGAAGATGTGCAAGCAAACATTGAAGCCTTTCTGTATTGTGTGGGTGCTGTAAAATTCATTTCTGGAAACAAAAGGCTCATTAATGAGATGTCCAGCAAGGGAAGTGTTGAGATACTGCTGCAACTTACGAGACACATTAATGAAATTAATGAAAGTGATCCTCTGTTCTCCAGCTCAGGACATCTCTTAGTCCAGGTCAGACTAAAGTTTTTATTTCAACAAAATGAAATAGAGGACCAATCTGAATCCCACTAAAGTAATTCTAAATGTCTTTAGGCAACTTTATTTAAATGATACTAATGTTGGTGAACAAAATGGTTGTGATTTCAGAGACAGGTACCGGTACTTACAGTACATTTCTAATCAGTTCCTTTTGGTTTGTGCCTTCTGTACTCAGGAATTAATTTCAAAAATGCATAAAAAGGTACAGTACTCTGCTAAATAACATGAAATATCTGTTCAGTAAGCAGGGTTATACTTTTTAAAACAATTTCCTGTTACGTAGGAAGATAAACTTTTTTTCTGAATTAAGCTATAATTCGATAACTGTCATTTATTTAACTTACTACATTTAGGATGTAGTTAGTAAACCACAGTTCCCTCATTTTATGGCCAGCTTAAGACATACATGCTCTGGCTTAAACTGAGTATCTTACCTACATGCGCTGTCTTAACCACTTCTTCCTCCCCCCCCCCTTTCTTAGCACAGAGTAATTGCTGGTTAGTCCAAAGTGAGAAGGTGTGGGTGCTGGAACAGTTGAAAAAGTTACTTTTCTGGATTAGAACTCTCAGAATACTCCTGCAGCCATGCTGGACATAGTTTTCTCAAACTGTAGTTCAAAACATTTATATTTTCCACGCTCTGGTTATCATGCTTGTAGCAAATTAGGATTTTTAAAGCCATGAACAAAAGTAAGTTGAAGATTATGCTCTCTTCTGATCCTGATATTTATAGGTTCCCAGTTCTGAATGGAAAACCAGTATCTTTTTAAGTGTGATACCTCCAGAAGGGAGGAGTGAGTGAGCATATGTTCCTGGAAGTGTGCATATTTCGTTTTATTAAACCAAGAAAATCTAAATCCACACTGAATCCATGTCCGGTTTGCAAGTATGGGTTAGTTAAAAGTATAAGCAGAAGCTTTCATTGCCTTCATGTGTATAAAGAAAGAAGAGAGGAGAAAGTGGAATGTGTGAATCTAAGGCTTGCTGTGGCTTGTATGTGGTTCTTAACTTTTTTGAAAGAAACGCCCCTTGAGCCATTGAGGAACTTACCATCGCCCCCCTCCCCACAGCCCCACGGCAGCAGTGCGGCTGCAGTGTGGCACTGCTGCAGGAAGGGGGACGATAACTTTCTCAATGACATTGGCTGACAGCATCAGCTGCTCTAGATCTGGCAGCACGGGGAGGGAAACTATGATAACTTCCTCAATGGTGGCTGTGGTGGTGCGGCGGCTCTATCGCCCCCCTTCTGTTCCCCCCACGTCGCCCCTTTTCGTTCCATGGCCCACTGAAAAACGAAATTGCCCCTGGGGGAGCGATATCGCCCAGGTTAAGAACCACTGGTTTAGATTATTGCCTGCACCAGGCCTTAGTGTGGAGCCTAGCTCTGCAAAAGTTTTTACCTCTACTTAGGTGAATAATAGTAGAAAATTACCCAAAGGAATTTCATAAAGAAGTATTAAAAGGAAAGGAAAAACAAGAAATCTATTTCATAAGATCCATGAGATCACAGTAGAAATTAAATGAACAGTAGAGATGTTGAAAGATCAACAAGGGGATACATTTGATCATGATAAAACAAAGAGAAGATGGAAATAATATATTGAACAACTGTACAAAAGAACTGTTGCAATGACAGATTTTTTTTTCAAAGAAGACTCTTTGGAGGAAGAATGTGCAATTTTAGACAGCAAAATGCAATCTGTGCTCAAAGCAAGAAGGCAAAGTGTCAGGAGCAAGAAGTAGAGTAGAGAAAAATGTGGTCTGTGGGATGTATTCAGTCCCCTTGAGGTATTTTTAAAAAGTGGCCTATTATTTTAAAATGGCCTATTTTAACTTTTTCAAAAAAAAGTCCTAGGAACTGGAATTTTCTGCTCCTGGGCCTTCCCTATGGGGCTCCCCCACTCCATGCCCACAAAACAAACTTCCATCTGGGCACTTCCTCTTTTTTATTTCTTCCTTTCAAAAATCACCATTTTAGGCCATTTCTGTGCCTGATGCAGATGTGACTTTGACCCTAAGCTGTCAGACTTTGTCCACCCTTGCAAAAGAACTACTTCATGCTGTTGGGACCGAATCAAATCTTAACAAGAATATTCCAACAAATACAGAAAACGAAACAATGGCTCACAGACTGGAAATGCTGAATATGCATTCCAGTCACAAAGAAAAGAGATGTCAAAAAAGAGTAGCAACTATTCGTCCATCACATTCATTGTCTTGAATGCATAACATTCTCCTAAGAGCATAGCTATGTCAGCAAAAGAAACTTCTGAGCCTTTTATATGCAGCCCAAGCCCCAATTCCAGACTCTTCCATGCTGACAGCCGAATAAGCCTTGTTCTTCTCCACAGCACTGGGAAGGCAAAGACAATTTCTTGCCTCCCTCCTTCATCTGAACTAATTTCTCTAATTAGTACTGTATCAGACTGGATTTGAAGGCTCTTCTCACGTGCTAAGATGCAGGCATTTCCCGTTCTTGTTGCTGGACAAAAATTTTACTGTTGGATCAATGACCCATTTCCCTAGAACTCAGGCCTGATTCTTAGACGGATCCTAAACCCTGTATTTCCTCATTTCTAAGTTTAACAAAGCTGGATTTAGAAAGGAGGAGGCCCTAGAGATTGTATTGCAAATATTATTTGACTATTGGAGCATACCAAAACATTTCAGAAGAAAATAATGGTTTGTGCCTTCTTGATTGCAGTAAAGCTTATACCCAATGTGATATAAAGGATGAACTAGGACTTAAGAAACGTGAAATTGAAGTTAAAATACACATCACAGGATGTGTGTGGAAATGGTAAAACTACTCCTTAAATAAAAACTAGAAATGGGAGTATTCATATATGAATATGAATATCCCACCACAGGTGCAGATAATGAAGGTTCTGCCCCCTAGGGCCAGACTGACCACCGACGAGGCTGCCGCGAGCTCCGCAGTGCCTTCTTATCTCTCCATTGCTCATGATGGATTAGCCTCAATTGAATAGATCAGGAAAAGGCGTGGATCTGTTTATGAGAAATAGATGTGGCTGGAAAAGAGCATACTGTTAGGTTAGAATATGGAAAAACAGAACGATTTCCAGTGGGAAAAAGCATAGGACAAGAGTGTTTTCACTCTCCTTACCTGTTCATTCTCTATGCAGATATAATACTGTACTATAGAGAGTTAGTATGTACAGATATATATTACAGGTATATAATATAGGGAAAGCTGGACTATATTCACATAAAGGAGGAGTGAAAATTGGAGGACGAAATTGGAAGTAAGAAAATGGAGGAGAGTCTTGGAAGGGTAGCTATGAAGTAACTTGTCTCACAGGAAACCACGGTAAAGACTGTTCAGAGTATTATATTCCCAAATGCGGTGCATTTGTGTGAAAGTTGAATAATGAGGAAAACTGACTGGAAAAATTGATTTATATGAGATGTGCTGGAGGAGACTTTTGTGGTTACCATGAACTGACAGAAAGACACAAGTGAATTTGAGATCAAATCAAGCTTTCACTCTGGCTAGAAGCTAAAATAAATAAACATGACTAAACAGAGGCTATTGTACTTAGGCCATATCATGATAACCCAAGAATTGCAAAAGACAATAGTACTATGAAAAGTGGAAATTAGAAATCAGAAAGACTGAATGTGAGATGGATTGATTCAGTAGAGGAAACCATGACCTCCAGTTTGCAAGACCTGACCAGAGCTGTTAATGATAGAACCTTTTGCAGGTCTCTCATTCATAGGGTTTCCACAAGAAATGAATTGACAAAATAAAGACTGCCACCGATCAAGCATTTCCTTGAGGACTATATCCATTATGCAGCTATCTTTCTTTTTCTTCCCTTCCCCCCTCTAAAAACATTCTGAAATATTGTGTGTGTGTTTAGTCGTTTAGTCGTGTCCGACTCTTCGTGACCCCATGGACCAGAGCACGCCAGGCCCTCCTGTCTTCTACTGCCTCCCGGAGTTGTGTCAGGTTCATGTTGGTTGCTTCGCAGACACTGTCCAGCCATCTCATCCTCGGTCGTCCCCTTCTCCTCTTGCCGTCACACTTTCCCAACATCAAGGTCTTTTCCAGGGAGTCTTTTCTTCTCATTAGATGGCCAAAGTACTGGAGCCTCAGCTTCAGGATCTGTCCTTCCAGTGAGCACTCAGGGTTGATTTCCTTTAGAACTGATGGTTTGTTCTCCTTGCAGTCCAGGGGATTCTCAAGAGCCTCCTCCAGCACCACAATTCAAAGGCATCAATTCTTCGGCGGTCTGCTTTCTTTATGGTCCAGCTCTCACTTCCATACATCACGACAGGAAAAACCATAGCTTTGACTATTCGGACTTTTGTTGGCAAGGTGATGTCTCTGCTTTTCAAGATGCTGTCCAGATTTGTCATCGCTTTCCTCCCAAGAAGAAGGCGCCTTTTAATTTCAGGGCTGCTGTCTCCATCTGCAGTGATCATGGAGCCCAGGAAGATAAAATTTGACACTGCCTCCATATCTTCCCCTTCTATTTCCCAGGAGGTGATGGGACCAGTGGCCATGATCTTAGTTTTTTTGATGTTGAGTTTCAGACCGTTTTTTGCACTCTCCTCTTTCACTCTCATTACAAGGTTCTTTAATTCCTCCTCACTTTCTGCCATCAGAGTGGTATCATCTGCATATCGGAGGTTGTTGATATTTCTTCCGGCAATCTTAATTCCGGCTTGGGTTTCTTCCAGTCCAGCCTTCCGCATGATGTATTCTGCATATAAGTTAAATAAGCTGGGGGACAATATACAGCCTTGCCGTACTCCTTTCCCAATTTTGAACCACTCAGTTGTTCCATGACCAGTTCTAACTGTTGCTTCCTGTCCCACATATAGGTTTCTCAGGAGACAGATAAAGTGGTCAGGCACTCCCATTTCTTTAAGAACTTGCCATAGTTTGCTGTGGTCCACACAGTCAAAGGCTTTCGCATAGTCAATGAAGCAGAAGTAGATATTTTTCTGGAACTCTCTGGCTTTCTCCATAATCCAGCGCAAGTTAGCAATTTGGTCTCGAGTTCCTCTGCCTCTTCGGAATCCAGCTTGTACTTCTGGGAGTTCTCGGTCCACATACTGCTGAAGCCTACCTTGGAGGATTTTGAGCATAACCTTGCTAGCGTGTGAAATGAGTGCAATTGTACGGTAGTTGGAGCATTCTTTGGCACTGCCTTTCTTTGGGATTGGGATGTAGACTGATCTTTTCCAATCCTCTGGCCACTGTTGAGTTTTCCAAACTTGCTGGCATATTGAATGTAGCACCTTAACAGCATCATCTTTCAAGATTTTAAATAGTTCAACTGGAATGCCATCACCTCCACTGGCCTTGTTGTTAGCCAGGCTTTCTGAGGCCCACTTGACTTCGCTCTCCAGGATGTCTGGCTCAAGGTCAGCAACTACATTGTCTGGGTTGTCCGGGATATCCACATCTTTCTGATATAATTCCTCCGTGTATTCTTGCCACCTCGTCTTGACGTCTTCTGCTTCTGTTAGGTCCCTCCCATTTTTGTCTTTTATCATGTTCATCTTTGCGCAAAATGTTCCTCTAATATGTCCAATTTTCCTGAACAGATCTCTGGTCTTTCCTTTTCTGTTATCTTCCTCTATTTCTTTGCATTGTTCATTTAAGAAGGCCCTCTTGTCTCTCCTTGCTATTCTTTGGAAGTCTGCATTCAAGTTTCTGTAACTTTCCCTATCTCCCTTGCATTTTGCTTCCCTTCTCCTCTCTGCTATTTCTAAGGCCTCGTTGGACAGCCACTTTGCTTTCTTGCATTTCCTTTTCTTTGGGATGGTTTTCGTTGCTGCCTCCTGGACAATGTTACGAGCCTCTATCCAAAGTTCTTCAGGCACTCTGTCCACCAAATCTAGTTCCTTAAATCTGTTCTTTACTTCCACTGTGTATTCATAAGGGATTTGGTTTAGATTATACCTGAGTGGCCCAGTGGTTTTTCCTAATCTCTTCAGTCTAAGCTTGAATTTTGCTATGAGAAGCTGATGATCAGAACCGCAGTCAGCTCCAGGTCTTGTTTTTGCTGACTGTATAGAGCTTCTCCATCTTTGGCTGCAGAGAATATAATCAATCTGATTTCGATATTGCCCATCTGGTGATTTCCATGTATAGAGTCGCCTCTTGTGTTGTTGGAAAAGAGTGTTTGTGATGACCAGCTTATTCTCTTGACAAAACTCTATTAGCCTTTGTCCTGCTTCGTTCTGAACTCCAAGGCCAAACTTCCCTGTTGTTCCTTTTATCTCTTGGCTCCCTACTTTAGCATTCCAGTCCCCTAGAATGAGAAGAACATCTTTCTTTGGTGTCAGTTCTAGAAGGTGTTGTAGATCTTCATAGAATTGTTCAATTTCAGTCTCCTCAGCAATGCTGGTTGGTGCATAAACTTGGATTATTGTGATGTTGAATGGTCTGCCTTGGATTCGTATTGACATCATTCTATCATTTTTGAGATTGTATCCCATTACAGCTTTTCCCACTCTTTTGTTGACTATGACGGCTACTCCATTCCTTCTACGGGATTCTTGTCCACAATAGTAGATATGATAATCATCTGAGCTGAATTCGCCCATTCCTGTCCATTTTAGTTCACTGATGCCCAGGATGTCGATGTTTATTCTTGCCATCTCCTGTTTGACCACCTCCAGCTTCCCAGTGTTCATAGATCTTACATTCCAGGTTCCTATGCAGTATTTTTCTTTGCAGCATTGGATTTTCCTTTCACTTTCAGGCACGTCCACAGCTGAGCGTCCTTTCGGCTTTGGCCCAACCACTTCATTAGCTCTGGAGCTACTTGTACTTGTCCTCCGCTCTTCCTCAGTAGCATGTTGGACGCCTTCCGACCTGAGGGGCCCATCTTCCAGCGTCATATCTTTTAGCCTTTTGTTTCTGATCATGGGGCGTTCTTGGCAAAGATACTGGAGTGGCTTGCCATTTCCTACTCCAGGTGGATTGCGTTTAGTCGGTGTTACATAACAGCACTGATGTTACCTGTCTGTCATGGGTTTGGAGGGAAAGTTCCATCCTATGGGGAGTGGAAGGCGGGACATCAGGAGGAGGGGCTGTACTGTATAAATATGTGATGCCTGTGTGGTGAGAGGGAGACTGAGACACTGAGAGACACTGGGTTGTGACGAAGCAGCAGCTGGGAAGAAGAAGCTGTTGTGGGAGTCTGTGTGTCAGACAGGGTACTTCTGTGTGTCAGAGTACCAACCTGATAGGTTCAGGTGTCTGTGGGTTAGCCAGAGCTGATAGGTTCAGGGTCTGTGCTTCAAGTTAAGGGTTCTAGGTGAACCAAACTGTATGCATGTGTATGAGTGAGAATAAGCCACGTTACTTTATCCTATTCACCTGATTGTTTATTTTTCCCTGTGTGTATTTAAAATAAACCTTATTCTTTTTATTGTTTGAAAAATCCATCCCTGGTCTGTGTGACTTCTTAAAGGGAATGGTTGGTGGCAGCTTAGTGTAACTGTGTGGCAGATCCCAGTAGGTCTGGGTTTGTCACATTGATTGGTGTCCAGCGTGTGGGATACGACTGGTCCAGTTGTCCAGCGGTCCAGCAAAGCCTTGGCAAGTGTGCCCAGAGCAAGGGGGGTCTAGTCAGGGACAGTCTGAGGCGCGTAGGTAATCTTCTAGGTGTACCTCACGGGGAGGTGCGCTAGTGGAAGAACGTGCCAATTGGGGAGACTTAGATTAAGGTGCTCTGAGGCAGCCTAGTTTTGGCGGGAAAAAGCTGAGGCAAAACTGCGTAGCAACAGCGAGCTAGCTTGCCAGCTGAGAGGCCCAGCAGAGGGGGGTAGGCTCTGACTCGATACTGTTGCAAGTCTAGTGCTGAAGAACAGCAGCAATCTCTAGGGAGAGCTGGTTCTGAGGCAAGAAGGAAAAAAGTGGTCGTTTTATTTTGAGGCTTGATTTTTAAAGCAGCCTGTTCTGAGGGGGGATTATGCCCTTGACTCGAAGCCAGATGGCCGAAATGAGTGAAGTGAAAGACCCCCAGATTGACCAAGGTTCTGAGGATGAATTTGGCTCAGTGCAGGGTGACAGCACAGGAGAGCAGAACCCAGAACTCAGAAAATTGCTCATAGCCCAGCAGCATGAACTGAGGATGAGGCAATTGGAAAAAGAAGAAAGATTAGAGAGGGAGAGAATGGAAATGGAGAGGGAATTGCAGAGAGAGAAAATGGCGTTTGAATTAAAAAAATTGGAACTGATGAACCAGAACAATAATAACAATAGGGATTCTGAGGGAGGCCAACTGTCTAAAGCTGACCTGAAGAAATTCCCTGTGTACCACAAGGGAGATTGTCCCGAGGTGTTCTTTTCCTTAGTGGAAAGAGCGTTTGTGGACTTCGCAGTGAGGGAAACTGAGAAGATGACCATCATGCGGTCTTTAATCAGTGGTAGCCTGGCTGAGGTTTATGCCGAGATGCCTGAGGAACTGATGAAAGATTTTGCAGAGTTTAAAAAACTGGTGTTTGCCAGACATGGGATAAATGCAGAGCAGCTGAGACAAAGATTCAGGTCCCTCACAAAAAAACCAGAACAGACTTTTACCCAAGTGGGGGCCCAATTGGTGAGGCTGCTTGAGAAATGGCTATCGCAGGAAGGGACAGAGACCTATGAGCAGCTTAAAGATTTGATAGCACTGGAACAGTTCTATTCAGTCCTGCATGGGGAATTGAAATTCCAGGTGAGGGAAAGGAAACCGAAATCTGTGGCAGCAGCTGCAGAGATCGCAGATTTTATTTCCCAAATAAGAAAGCCCTTGGGTGAGGGGAAATCTGTAGGTAAACCCAAAGAGACCTACAGCAAGTACTCTCAGGGACCAGGGAAAAGCCAGCAAGGGGGAGGGGCCCATGGTGAAGGGAAGCCCTCAGACATGAAACTAAGACCTCAGATTTTGGAGGGAAAACCAAAACAAGATGAGAGAGAATCAAAATACACCAGAAAATGCTATTTCTGTCAGGGAAAGGGTCATCTAATCTCAGAGTGTGAGAAATTAAAGCAGCTAAAAGGAATGGTGCCTCAGAATTCTAGTGGGACCAAGCCAAAAGCTGTGTTCTGTGTCCAGAAAGAGCAAGGCTCAGTGTCACAGAGGGAGCCTGTTGCCATGGCTACTCAGTCTGGAACAGCTACCTCTGCTGATCAGGCTGAGGAAAATGGTCCTCTTGTGGAGGTAAAGCGCTGCTTGCTGGTAAAAACAGATTCTCAGTTGTTTGAGACAGCAGGGGTGGACGTAGGAATACTTGACCGTCAGTATAGGGGGCTGCGGGACACTTGTTCCCAGGTAACCCTATGCCATCCAGATATCATCCCTAGGGAGTTTATAATCCCAAATGAGAGCATGAAGGTGGCAGGGATTGAGGGGCAGGTAATCTCTCTGCCAGTAGCTGAGGTACCTGTCAACTTTCAAGGCTGGAGGGGAGTTTGGAGGCTAGCGATTTCATCGACTCTGCCAGCAGCCGTGCTCGTGGGAAATGACCTGGCTGAACATGTGAAACGGGTGCTAGTGATTACACGCTCACAAGCCACCACAGGGACAGTTCAGGGGGGTAATGATGAGCCAGAGACGGAAGCAGAGGGGAGTTCAGAAGCTGTGGTGGAAACCTTAACCACAGACAGCAGATTTGGACAGGAGCAAAAGGCAGACGCCACTCTCCAGAAGTGTTTTGAACAGGTGACTGACGCCCAGCTAACACCTGAAACCCCAGTGAGATTTCTGGAGAAAAAGGGGATTTTATATAGAGAGACCCTGAGGGATATCTCAAAAGGGGGAGATGGGATCAGAAGTCAGCTGGTGGTACCTGAAAAGTATCGCCCCATGATCTTACAAAGGGGTCACTCTGACATGTTTGCTGCACACTTAGGGGTGAACAAAACACAGCAGAGAATCACACAGAATTTCTACTGGCCTGACATAGGGAAGCAGATCAGGGAGTTCTGTAAACAATGTGATGTGTGTCAAAGGCAGGGGAATAACCGCGACAGGACCAAAGCAAAGTTGTGCCCTTTGCCTGTGATTGACACTCCGTTCAAATGCATAGGGGTGGATATTGTGGGACCTTTGCCCAAGGCCACAAAGAGGGGGAACAGGTTCATTCTAACCATTGTGGACCATGCCACAAGGTATCCTGAAGCCATACCCTTGACTAACATTGAAACTAACACAGTGGCCGATGCTTTGGTGGGGTATATGTCCAGGATGGGATTTGCCTCAGAGATAATCACAGATTTGGGCGCATCGTTCACATCAAAGCTCATGAAACGCTTATGGCAAATCTGTGGAATTAAGCACAAGGAAACCACTGCCTATCATCCGGAAAGTAATGGGTTAACTGAGAAGTTCAATGGGACTCTAATGCGCATGATTAGGGCTTACTTGGCAGAGAATCCAAACAATTGGGATCAGAAGCTGCAATCCCTTTTGTTTGCTTATCGATCAGTGCCACAAGCCAGTACCGGGTTCAGTCCATTTGAACTTTTATTTGGGAGAAGGGTGAAAGGGCCCCTTGATTTGATCAAACAAAATTGGGAGCAGATCACCCAGGATGACCCACAAGACGTTGTGACTTACATAGACACCTTGATGAATGACCTAAAGCGAAATCTAGAGCTGGCAGCAGAAAACCTGCAAGCTCAGAAGGTCAGACAGAAAACATGGTATGACCACAAAGCTAGAGAGAGGCACTTTGACCCAGGGGAGGAGGTGCTTTGGCTTAGGCCCTTGACAGGTCTCAAAGTCAACCTAGGGAATTGTTCATTGCAATTCAGTGAATAAGTTGTTACAGGATCAGGATTTAGTCAAAGCAGCATGTAACAAAGGAACACAGCTGGGATAATTGAGGCAGCTGTGTGACAACCAATTTGATTGGTTCATCCAAGAATAAAACTAGCCAAGCTTACAGACACAAACTGTTGGGTAGTTTGGGTAGTTGGGTAGTTTGGGTGGTTGGTTGGTTGTTGTGTTGCTGGTGATCTTGTTGCTGAGAACTGTATATTCTGCATCGCTGGATGAAGACTTGCCATATTGCAAGGAGAAGATCCTGGGAGAAGACTATCTCTGTGGTGAGAGGAGAAGACTTCGTGGATGCAGGACTATTTATAGTGGTAACAATATTTAGTTACTGAAACTGTAAATTTACCATTGCTAACTGAAGAACTACTGTGTATGACCAGGACTGTATAAAGACCAAGAGAAGCTGTATTTACCCTGTATATATGGACTTTATTGTAAATAATACTTTCAACACTACAACAGTGTCTGTTTGGTTTCATCTCTGAGCAGTTCACTTCACCATTACGCCCCCTGGCGTAGTCTGGTAACGCAGCACCTCTGTCAATTGGTTATGGGCCCAGGCAGCGCACCAGACTGCATCCAGGTATAAATTTAAGAAGTTATTGAAGAAACTGCTGACCAGAGAGAGCCTAGTAGTGTGGCTACAGTCTGTGGTAAAGATGGCCAACGAAATGTCTATGGCTGGACTGTGCATAAAAAAGTTGAATGGGGAGAATTATGCAACTTGGCAGCAGAAGGTTCAGTTGCTACTACAAAAGGAAGCATTGTGGGACATTGTAGAAAATCCCCCAGCAGTCCTAAATGAGAGGAAAAAGAAACTAAATGCAAAAGCTCTGGCTATTATTGGGTTAACTCTAGAAGACCGTCTTCTTATCCACCTGAGAGGCCAAAACTCAGCAAAGAAGGCATGGGAGGATTTAAGGAGACTCTTCGTAAGAGATAACGTTGGAAGCCAGATTCAAATTGCTAGAAAACTTTTCCGAACTAGACTGAAAGCTGGAGGGTGTATGCTTCAACATTTAGAAGCAATAAAGTCAATGTTGATGGACTTACGAGAAAAGAACATCACATTTACAGAAATACAAGAAGCATTTATTATCCTGTCTTCATTAGATGAGTCATATGATCAGCTGGTGACCAATTTAGAAATTCTTCCTCAAGCAGAGCTAACAGTAATTAATATAACAGGCAAACTTTTGGAAGAAGAACAAAAGAGAAAAGATAACAAACAGCTCCGAGACTCCAAACTCACTAATCAACGTGATAAGCTGAAGGAAAGTGAGGAGGAGGGGGACACAGCTGCAAGCATTCATTCTGGAAAACGCTGTTTTTCCTGTGGCTCAAGAAAACATCTGATGAAAGACTGTAAATTTAAGAAAGGAAAAGAAAAACAAACCAGACGCAAGAGAGAAACACTAAACCTGACTGAGGAGATTTATAACTCTGAACAGGGAGAAGAGTGGATTGTCGACTCTGGAGCAACTGCCAGCATGTGTAAGAACAAACAGCTAATATTTAACTACCAACCTGTATCCAACCAACAAGTATGCTTAGCAAATGGTGTTAGTGCTAAGGTACTGGGAAAAGGTAAAGTGAAATTGCCTTATATTGCTAGACCAATAGATGTTTTACATGTTCCAAATTTGAAGCATAATTTACTTTCTGTGAGTTCATTAGCAAAGAATGGGTTTGTTAGCACTTTCTATGAGGAGAAATGTGTAATAACTAGCAAGAACAATGAAAAGTTGAATTGCTATGCTAGAAACAATTTATATAGACTAAACTGTACTAAGGCTAATAATGTCTATGAAAACAAATGTATACACAAAGATTGTATTCATTTATGGCATCAAAGGCTAGGACATGCAAATTACAAAACATTGAGAAAAACAATTGAAAACTCAGTAGGAGTTAATTTAAAACAATGCAATGAATATGTGAATTGTCAAGCTTGCCAATTAGCCAAAAGTAAGAAAGCTCCTATAATGAAACATAGTGATGTACAAGTGAAAAATATATTAGATTTGGTGTCAGTTGATGTAATTGGACCCAAAAGTGCATCATTAGGAGGAGCCAGATACATTCTTTCTATCCAAGACCAAAAGTCCAGGTTTGGATACTGCTATCTCATGAAGGATAAAAGTGCAGTACATGTAGAGTTTGAAAAATGGCTCAAATTTGTAGAGCGCAAAACAGGAAAGAAGGTTAAAGTGGTACAAACTGACAATGGAACAGAGTTTACAAATGCCAAATTTCAAGCAATATTAAAGAAAAATGGTATTACTCACAGGAGAGCCGCTCCCTATACACCTACTCAGAATGCCTTTATTGAAAGAAGGGGCCAAACTCTGCAGAATATGGCTGAGGCAATGATTAGGGGGAGTAATCTATCAGAGAAATATTGGGGTGAAGCTACACTTTGTGCGAATTTTTATATTAATATTCTTTGGCACAGTGGAATAAACAACATACCCTACACAGTTTGGACTGGGAGAAAACCAAATTTAAAATTTTTACACGTATTTGGATCTCCTGCATGGGTTCACATCCCAAAAGAAATAGGGAGAAAAGGAGAGAAGAAAGCCAGGTTGATGTATTTCCTTGGATACCAACAAAATAGGAGAGCATTTAGGTTTGGGTTGCCAAATACCAACAAACTTGTGATAAGTAGCAGTGCTTCATTCAATGAGCACAGTAACTGGGACAAAATATGTAAACCCCCAGAAACAATAATTAAGTTGCCTGAAAGGAATGAATGTAGTGAAGATAGTGGAGAGGATAGTGACTCTCAAACAGAGCAAGAAATTAAAAGAGAGGTAGAACCTGAGGAAATGCAATCTGACAAAGAAATTCCATCCAACTCAGAAAGGAAGGAAACTCTCGAGGAGGACAGAGAATTACCTAGGAGGTCTAGCAGAGAGAGAAAAACTCCTGACAGGTACAAGCCTGAGACCTATTATTGTCTCAATGTGGCTGAGCCAGAGACATATAATGACATATGTAATATGCCTGAGCAGGAACAAATAAAATGGAAAGAGGCAATGGATAAGGAGTTAAATTCATTAAAACAACTGAAGGTTTATGAGGAGGTGAAACTGCCTGAAAAATCAAAAGTAATTGGTTCCAGATGGGTATTTAAAAGGAAGGTGGATGCCGATGGTAATGTGAGGTATAGAGCAAGGTTAGTGGCAAAAGGGTATGCACAAACTTCAAACGACTATGATCAAGTTTTTGCACCGGCTCTAAGACCAGAGACATTGAGATTTGCTTTAACCTATGCAGCCAAGCATAATCTCATGACCAGGCATGTTGATATAGAAACAGCCTATTTATATGCTGACCTGAAACACACAATTTATATGGAAATACCACCAGGAATTGAAAGTGAAGGTAAATGCTGGATATTGAAAAAAAGTCTATATGGTCTCAGACAAAGTGGCCATGAATGGAACCAACATTTAACTAAAACTTTAAAGGATAATGGTTTTGTGCAAGGAAAGGCTGACCCTTGTTTATTTATAAATGATAAGACACAAGCTATAGTGTTAGTATTTGTGGATGATTTAGCTATATTCACCAAAGATAAGAAAGAGGCTGAAGAAGTAATCCAAATGTTAAAGAAACACTACAAGTTGAGAGATTTGGGAGAAATAAGTAACTACTTGGGAGTAGAAATAGAGAGAAGTGAGAAAGGATTTAAAATAGCCCAAAAGAGCAAAATATTAAAACTCCTAAAACAATATAAGATGGAGGATTGTAAAGGTGCAGCAACTCCTATGAACATAGAGTTCGAGAAAGAAGATATGAATGGCCCGGAATGTGATATTGATGTATATAGATCACTGATAGGCAGCTTACTATATTTGAGCAGATGGTCAAGGCCAGACATCTCTATAGCTGTAAACCTGCTATCTAGGAATGTAAGCAAGCCGAATGAAAGGCACTGGCAATCAGCAAAAAGAGTACTAAGGTATTTAAAGGAGGCACAAAATAAAAAGCTAAATTTAGAACCAGTGGGAGAACTGGCTATTACTGCTTATGCCGATGCTAATTATGGGAGTGATTTAACAACCCGAAGATCAACATCAGGCATGACTGTACATTTGGGAGGAAGTTTGATAAGCTGGAAGACAGCTAGACAGAAATTTATATCGTTGTCTTCTGCCGAATCTGAGTATGCAGCATTATCTGAATTGTGTACAGATCTAGTTTTCTATAAACAATTGGCACAAGATCTGGGTGTGAATATAAAAACACAAATAAAGGTTTTTGAAGATAATCAAGCTGTCATACAAATGGCAAACTCACCAAATGTAAGAAGCAGATCTAAACACACAGATATCAGGTACCAAAATGTTAAGCAAAGTATAGAGAATG
Organism: Pogona vitticeps; assembly: GCF_051106095.1. Classification (NCBI taxonomy): domain Eukaryota; kingdom Metazoa; phylum Chordata; class Lepidosauria; order Squamata; family Agamidae; genus Pogona; species Pogona vitticeps. The sequence goes on along the minus strand of NC_135783.1, from coordinate 96,231,606 downwards.
GTTTAATAGAACTGGTATACTGTGGAACAGAAAATAATAAAGCTGATTGTTTGACAAAAGTACTGGGGCCAACCAAACATAATAAAGCATGTGAAATGTTGGGAATGATATAATGTATATGAATGTAAAAAAAGGAACTCTGTATATGTTCAAGGCAATGTACTATGTAAGATAAATATGTTACAGAATTGCTATAAACAATTGGAGGAGATTGACAGGTCTCAAAGTCAACCTAGGGAATTGTTCATTGCAATTCAGTGAATAAGTTGTTACAGGATCAGGATTTAGTCAAAGCAGCATGTAACAAAGGAACACAGCTGGGATAATTGAGGCAGCTGTGTGACAACCAATTTGATTGGTTCATCCAAGAATAAAACTAGCCAAGCTTACAGACACAAACTGTTGGGTAGTTTGGGTAGTTGGGTAGTTTGGGTGGTTGGTTGGTTGTTGTGTTGCTGGTGATCTTGTTGCTGAGAACTGTATATTCTGCATCGCTGGATGAAGACTTGCCATATTGCAAGGAGAAGATCCTGGGAGAAGACTATCTCTGTGGTGAGAGGAGAAGACTTCGTGGATGCAGGACTATTTATAGTGGTAACAATATTTAGTTACTGAAACTGTAAATTTACCATTGCTAACTGAAGAACTACTGTGTATGACCAGGACTGTATAAAGACCAAGAGAAGCTGTATTTACCCTGTATATATGGACTTTATTGTAAATAATACTTTCAACACTACAACAGTGTCTGTTTGGTTTCATCTCTGAGCAGTTCACTTCACCATTACGCCCCCTGGCGTAGTCTGGTAACGCAGCACCTCTGTCAGCCCTGCAGAGAGAATAAACTGCAGCTCAAATGGGCAGGACCATATAGGGTCATTTCCAAGATGTCAGACCTGAACTACCTAATAGAGCAGGAGGAGAACCAAGCAAGGAGGGTGGTTCATGTGAATGCCCTAAAACCCTACTACCGAGGGGAACAGAGGGTTTTATTCGCGATAAAAGCAGCTGAGAGTGAGGAAGCTGAATTACCCTTCTGGGAGGGTAGAGGGGAAGTAAAATACAACCCAGAGGAGGTAAAGATCAGTCCTGCACTCACCCAAGACCAGCAGCAAGAACTAAAAATGCTGCTCAGTAAATATCAACAGGTGTTTTCCAACAAGCCGGGGATAGTGAAGGGAGTGATGCATCGGATCCACACAGGGGATGCACCCCCGCAGGCAGTATCCCCATACCGAGTAACGGGACCCTATAGGGACAAGGTGCGGAAGGAGCTGGACGAGATGCTTAGGGAGAACATAATCGTCCCCTCTTCTAGTCCTTGGTCCTCTCCGATAGTCCTTGTGGACAAGCCTGATGGGAGCATTAGGTTTTGCGTTGATTACAGGAAATTAAACCGTGTAACCACTCCTGATGCCTACCCAATGCCCAGGCTAGACAACCTGATTGAAACCATAGGGGGTTGTCGGTTCATCTCATCATTGGACCTGGTAAAGGGATATTGGCAATTAAGAATTGATCCCAGGGATCAAGAAAAGACTGCCTTTTGCAGCCCTTTTGGTCTCTATGAGTTTCGAGTCCTGAGCTTTGGTCTCAGAAATGCACCAGCCACATTCCAAAGGCTGATGGACCAGACCTTGGCAGGGCTCAGTGACTTTACAGTGGCCTACATTGACGACATAGGGATCTTCAGTAATACCTGGGAAGATCACCTGATACACCTGGAGTTAGTGCTGCAGAGGTTAAGTGCAGCAGGGCTAACAGTAAAGGCCAGCAAGTGTCAGCTGGGTAGCCCAGAAATAAAATACTTGGGTCACATGGTAGGGGGAGGAATGATAAAACCCCTGGAGGCCAAAATAGAAGCTGTTTGTGATTGGCCTAGACCCAACACCAAGAAAAAAGTCAAATCATTTCTTGGGTTGGTGGGCTACTACAGGAAGTTCATCCCGAGGTTTAGCGAGATTGCGGCTCCGCTGACCGATCTGACGAGGAAGACGGCTGATGACCGCATCCCGTGGACCAGCGACTGTGAGGCGGCGTTCCAGAGGTTGAAGGAGGCGTTAATCAACTATCCAGTCCTGCGGGCTCCAGACTTCGACCGGGAGTTCATCATCTACACCGATGCGTCTAACAGCGGGGTAGGAGCAGTTCTGTGCCAGGAGGATGAGAATGGTGACCAGCATCCAGTGTCCTACCTGAGTAGGAAACTTCAAAAAGGTGAGAGACATTTGGCAACCGTGGAGAAGGAGTGTTTGGCCATAGTCTACGCGATCCAGAAGGCCAAGCCTTACATCTGGGGAAGACATTTTGTTCTGTGTACTGACCATTCACCATTGCAATGGTTAAAGACAATGAAAACCCACAATAGCAAACTTATGAGGTGGGCTTTAAACCTACAGGACTATGACTTTGAAGTGAAGGTGGTCAGAGGGTCAGTGAACTGTGTTGCTGACGCCTTATCAAGAAGACCTGAAGAATGAAGACGGCGAAAGAACATGGACTATGTGTATATATTGATGACAAAAAGTAAAATGTACCTGGTTTTGAATTTGGTTTGTATGAATAAAGGTAAATGGATGTAATGTTAATGGTAAATGTTTAAATGCATAATTGCTATGGTTAACTTAGAGTGTAAGGATAAGTAAGTATTATATGGTATGTATAACTGTTTTTGTGTATTTTATTCAGGTTGTTTTTTGGTGAAAAGCACGTTAGCTTTCCCCCTACAAAACAACTTATAAAGAGGGGAGGTGTTACATAACAGCACTGATGTTACCTGTCTGTCATGGGTTTGGAGGGAAAGTTCCATCCTATGGGGAGTGGAAGGCGGGACATCAGGAGGAGGGGCTGTACTGTATAAATATGTGATGCCTGTGTGGTGAGAGGGAGACTGAGACACTGAGAGACACTGGGTTGTGACGAAGCAGCAGCTGGGAAGAAGAAGCTGTTGTGGGAGTCTGTGTGTCAGACAGGGTACTTCTGTGTGTCAGAGTACCAACCTGATAGGTTCAGGTGTCTGTGGGTTAGCCAGAGCTGATAGGTTCAGGGTCTGTGCTTCAAGTTAAGGGTTCTAGGTGAACCAAACTGTATGCATGTGTATGAGTGAGAATAAGCCACGTTACTTTATCCTATTCACCTGATTGTTTATTTTTCCCTGTGTGTATTTAAAATAAACCTTATTCTTTTTATTGTTTGAAAAATCCATCCCTGGTCTGTGTGACTTCTTAAAGGGAATGGTTGGTGGCAGCTTAGTGTAACTGTGTGGCAGATCCCAGTAGGTCTGGGTTTGTCACAGTCGGAACTCTCCACTATGTCCTGTCCGTCTTGGGTGTCCCTGCACGGCATAGCCCATAGTTTCTCTGAGTTACTCAAGCCCCTTCGCCACGACAAGGCAGCAATCCATGAAGAAGTCTGAAATATTACTGCCCACATAATTTTTAATGGCAGTATTAATGCCATACAGTTAAGATAGTTTTAAAAATGGAAGAGTTGCTCATAAAATATTTAGAATCATTTTTTGGCTTCCAGTAATGTAGATGGTCTTATTCCAAAGATGAAGATGGTCTTATTCCAAAGATGAAAGACTGTGTGTTGACTAGTATTACTGTGTGGCATGGAGATGCTGAATCAAACCATTATTATTAGTTGTGACACCTTGATTTTGCTTTCAGTATCAGAGAGCAGCAATGACTGACTGATACTGCTATGCTTAGTCTGAACGTGGTTCTGGCACTGGTTTAGTTAGTTATTGAATTCATTTCAAACTTTTATACAGTGCCATTCCCCTGAGATTTCAAGGTGATTTACAAAAATCAATTGGTTTATAAATTGACTGCACAAATTTGTTACCAGTGTAGCGGCTTGAACCAACAATGTTGTCTCAGTTCAGTCTTCTGAATTTGCCTGGCTGTTGAATCAGATAATGTCCTAGTTTATGGAAAAATTAATATAATATAATTGACCATTTAACTTATAGAAAACTATATTGTTCTTTGTGGATTGAAAGCATAATATTCATAACGGGTTCCCTCATTGTTTACCATTGGCACAAATTTTCTGATGTATAGAATGATACATGTAAATGGCCTTTGTACTCATCTACTAAAAAACATTCCCATGCCATTACTGATTTTCTAATATACAAGTGTTAGAGCATCAGTCTTCATGTGGCCGTGACTTTCTTAGGGTCCATCTAGATGATTTCCTTGTGTGTATATGTCTATGGAGGGGGGCAGAATGGTGCTCTAATTCCAAGTAGTTTTAGTATTGCCATTGTTTGTTTGTTTGTTTTGCCATGGTTGCAACTCCAGCCGCACAGATTCTGCTGATCTGTTTCAGTTAGTGATAGTTGGCATTAGAATTTGAACAGCCCCTGTGAACTGCAGGCATCAGTCATAGTGATTCAGGATGCCTCCGGTGGATAATATACGGTAGGTAGCTGAAAAGAAAACAGAAGACCAGAGGCAAATCAGTACTATGAGTTTCAGGCAATGACAAGTAGGCACTGATTTGCATTGTGTTTATATATATATATACAGTGGTGCCTCGCTTAACAATTTTAATTGGTTCAAAAAAAATGTCGCTATGGGAAAACAACACTAAGCAAAACACGGTTTCCCATTGAAATGCATTGAAAACTGGATAATCCGTTCCAATGGGAACGGATTGCTGTCCTTAAGCGAAAATCGCCATAGGAAACATCGCTAAGCGAAACACGGTTCCCCAATTGAAATGCATTGAAACTTATTCAATGCATCTCAATGGGGGGAAAATTACAACAAATTTAAAAAGAGTCAGAACAAAGTCAAATTAGTTTAACAAAGGGTTTATTAAGTGCACTTATGATTTCAAGCATTCTAAACATTTTTAAACATATAAAAACAGCCAACATGAGGCTGTCAAAACCATCGTTAAGTGAAACAGGGGGACCCAAACTGTCATCGCTATATGAAGCATGGTCCCAAACATCGCTATGCGAATATCGCCCATAGGAAACATTGTCAAACGGAGCGCAAGATCGCTCAGAAAAAGTCATCGCTAAGCGAATTCGTCGTTAAATGAAGCGCTCGTTAAGCGAGGCACCACTGTATATATATATGTGTGTGTGTGTGTGTGTATGCATGCACCTGGGTATGCATGCATTCATGTATACATACTTATTTTTCTATCTGTATACCTTACGGAACAATAAATAGTTAAGATAGATTTGGATAATTATAATCACTAGGTTCCTACAGGAAAATAGTGGTACTTTGATAACAGAAAGTAAAAAGCAGGAGTTTCATTCTTCTAAATGCTCTTTCCCCTTATGAGAACTTGCCTCAGGGAAAGGGGGGGAGCAAGAAAGAAATGGAATCACTGTCTTTTCACCCTATTGTATTATTTAAGAAGCACAAGTGAGCTAGCAAAGAGGCAATTTTCAAAGAAGATTAGAAATGTGATAGAGAATAAGTGAAGCAAAGAAATACAAGATGTAATAATAGTGGATGAGGAGACTCTTGTGCCATTATGGATGATGATGAAACATGAAATTTGGTACTTGATTACAGTATTGGCAAAAGTGCAACAGAGAGGACACTTTTAAATGTTTCTTATGTTACACCCTAGAAAAGTAATACAAAAATTCTGAAAATTATTAATAATTTTCTAACTAAAGTAATCCCCATTTTGCTGTGTTGTACTTTGTATTACTTTCCTTGTAGCAAGTGTGCTGTTGAGAGTAATTCTTGTGATAAACTCACCAGCATTATTGTTAAAGTTGTTAACTGTATTCATGACACCTGTGTGTGAGAAGCAGAAGGGAGGAGGTTTGGATATTTGGTCTGTATCTGGAAAGTGGGCCTTAGAAAGCCTGCCTAACAACAAGGCCAGTGGAGGTGATGGCATTCCAGTTGAACTACTGTATTTAAAATCTTAAAAGATGATGCTGTTAAGGTACTACATTCAATATGCCAGCAAGTTTGGAAAACTCAGCAGTGGCCAGAGGATTGGAAAAGATCAGTCTACATCCCAATCCCAAAAAAAGGCAGTGCCCAAGAATGCTCTAACTACCGTACAATTGCACTCATTTCACACGTTAGCAAGGTTATGGTCAAAATCCTCCAAGGTAGGCTTCAGCAGTATGTGGACCAAAAACTCCCAGAAGTACAAGCTGGATTCCGAAGGGGCAGAGTAACTCGAGACCAAATTGCTAACATGCGCTGGATTATGGAGAAAGCCAGAGAGTTCCAGAAAAATATCTACTTCTGCTTCATTGACTATGCAAAAGCCTTTGACTGTGTGGACCACAACAAATTATGGCAAGTCCTTAAAGAAATGGGAGTGCCTGACAACCTTGTCTATCTCCTGAGAAACCTATATGTGGGACAGGAAGCAACAGTTAGAACTGGATATGGAACAACTGATTGGTTCAGAACTGGGAAAGGAGTACGACAAGGCTGTATATTGTCCCCCAGCTTATTTAACTTATATGCAGAATGCATCATGCGGAAGGCTGGACTGGAGGAATCCCAAGCCGGAATCAAGATTGCTGGAAGAAATATCAACAACCTCTGATATGCAGATGATACCACTCTGATCGCAGAAAGTGAGCAGGAATTAACCTTGTAATGAGGGTGAAAGAGGAGAGTGCAAAAAACGGCCTGAAACTCAACATAAAAAAAACTAAGATCATGGCCACTGGTCCCATCCCCTCCTGGCACATAGAAGGGGAAGATATGGAGGCAGTGACAGATTTTACATGATCACTGCAGATGGAGACAGCAGCCACGAAATTAAAAGACGCCTGCTTCTTGGGAGGAAAGCAATGGCAAACCTTGACAGCATCTTAAAGATCAGAGACATCACCTTGCCAACAAAAGTCAGAATAGTCAAAGCTATGGTTTTTCCTGTCGTGACGTATGGAAGTGACAGCTGGACCATAAAGAAAGCAGACCGCCGAAGAATTGATGCCTTTGAATTGTGGTGCTGGAAGAGGCTCTTGAGAGTCCCCTGGACTGCAAGGTGAACAAACCTATCAATTCTAAAGGAAATCAAGCCTGAGTGCTCACTGGAAGGACAGATCCTGAAGCTGAGGCTCCAGTACTTTGGCCATCTGATGAGAAGAGAAGACTCCTTGGAAAAGACCTTGATGTTAGGAAAGTGTGACGGCAAGAGGAGAAGGGGACAACAGAGGATGAGATGGCTGGACAGTGTCTGCGAAGCAACCAACATGAAATTGACACAACTACGGGAGGCAGTGGAGGATAGGAGGGCCTGGGGTGCTCTGGTTCATGGGGTCACGAAGAGTCGGACATGACTAAACTACTAAATGAACGAAACGATCTGGAAAGACAGGCTGCTTCACTTCAATGACACCTCGTATTTAAAACAGTAGAATAAGAGATTTTGCTCTCCAGATGACAGCTTGACCTATCTTAAGTAGTTTTATTGTCTGCTTTTTAATTCAGGTTCTCACACTGAGGGGCGTCTTTAATAAGGTTTAAAAGATAAAATCTTTGTTTTTCTAGATAAACTGTTGACTTTAAAGATCAAATCTCAGGTTTAGAATATTAAAAGCTGAAGGATGTCTTGTTGCATTCACTCAATAAGTTACAGTACTTGAATCTGAAAATAGCCATGTTTAAAGAAATAACTATGGCTAGTCATCTGGCAGTACTCTAGCCTCAAAAGGCAAAACTGTGTTAGAAAAGTCAAGTTGAGAACTTACTAGGGCCTGTGCAAAACAATTCTGATATTGTGTGCTAATGTTGATAAAAGGAACTCCTAATCATGCTCCTTCAGAATCCAGGAGAAAACAGCTTGAGAAGTATGTCCAAACTGCAGTTCTGTGCTTTGGTGTGGGATGTCAGGGAAGAGCATTCCACTTTTCAAGCAGTTATTGACACAGGGAGTTAATAGAACTAGTTTGGACTAATGGAAAAATAGGGTTCTGTGTTAGCATTCTGATGGCACCTTACTCCAAATTGTAAATTTTCCCAGTGACTTCAAGTTGCCAGTTATGTAACATAGAGTAAATCTCAATGAGACGTAGTAATTTAATTCTACTGAGCTTCCTAGTATCTCTTTTGGATCCCTTCACCTTAGCATGGTAAAATAATGTAAAATTATGTGTCCTGTTCACAGTCCACAAAGTCATTTTGGATGGTACCATGATTCATCATCATCATCAACATCTTAGAACTACAGAGCTGGAAGGGACCCTTTGGTTCACTGAGTCCAGCCCCTTTCAGGGGGGCAGTGGGGAATTGAACTCTCAATCTCTGGCTCAACAGTCAGATACCTAAACCACACTTCTGCTACTGAAGCTGAGAAATGACAAAGAATCAGCAAAGTGCACTTTCTTTGTTTGTCTCAGCCCCTAGCTCTGGAAGAAGGCAGGTTGAATTGGATTTAAATAGTCTGCTTTTATCCAGATGCAGCTGGCATTATCTATCTCCTGTCCACTGAAGTAACTTGGCCACAATGGAAAGGGCTGTCCCAAGTGAATAGTGTAATTTCTTCCCCAGTTGTGAATAGATAAAGAAGCGCCCCAATTAATTTATCTAGGAAAGGAATAAAATGCAAGTTTGCTTTCAACATAGAAAGAGAAATGTGATATGACCTCCACTGACTACCGTCCTCTTTTTAAAAAATTAAACTTGTATTGTTGTCCCTATTCTGAACCTTAAATAATCCGTAATTTTTCATACATATCGGCAGAGTTTCATAGAATTGCCGTTAGAAGCTTAGGCTAGATTTAATCTATTAAAATTCCAAAAGTGTCTTGAACTCATAATAGAGTGATGATTTATTCATGTTTAAATTTATTTTCTCCAGCTCACTGCCACTTTGCGAAACCTGGTTGACTTGTCTCAGTCAAGGTGCAAACTCCTGGAATATGGAGCAATTCTAGACCTTTGCCTGATGCTGGAGAAACGTATGAATGACAAGGATATATGTACCAATGTGGCCAGAATTTTCAGGTAACTCACTTTTGTTTTAAAGCGCTATATTGTTATTGTTGAAAAACTGTCAACAGCCACTTCTGTATCTGTTGAAGCCATTGGTTGACATGTATTTTGAAAGATTTTGTATTACATTCTAGTGTTCATGTGGGCACTTTAATCACTGAAAGATTGTTCGGGCCTTCTTTTAATGTATGGTGGGCAATCTCAGGCAAATTGGGGGCTAATTTTTTTGCCCCCAGCCCTACTTTTCGGCCACACTTTTAAATTTACGTATAAAAATGTAAATAAGAAATGCTTGGATGGACATTTCTTTTCTTTTTCATTTTTCTAGGGATGGAAACATTGGGGAAAACTCTTCAGACAACTAAGATATTAAATATTGCTACCTGTGTTTTTCTCCCTCCCCTAGAAACAATCATTTGTTTGGGCGTTACAAAGCATGTAAAATATTCAGAGAGGTGTTTCATTCCTATCCCACGTTTATCATCACTTCTGTAGCCCATCTACACTCTGCTGTTGTTTAGTCGTGTCTGACTCTTCATAACCTCATGGACCAGAACATGCCAGGCGTCCTGTCTTCCACTGCCTCAAAGAGTTGAGTCAAATTCATGTTGGTAGCTTTGATGGCACTGTCCAACCATCTTGTCCTCTGTCCCCCCTTTCTCCTCTTGCCTTAACATTTTCTCAACATCAAGGTCTTTTCCAGGGAGTCGTCTCTTCTCATGAGATGACCAAAGTATTGGAGCCTCAGCTTCAGGATCTCTCCTTCCAGTGAGCACTCAGGCTTGATTCCTTCAGAATGGATAGGTTTGTTCTCCTTGCAGTCCAGGGGACTCTCAAGAGTCTCCTCCAGCATTACAAAAGCATCAATTCTTCAGTGTCAGCCCTCTTTATGGTCCAGCTCTCACTTCCATACATCACTACAGGAAAAACCATAACTTTGACTGTGTGGACCTTTGTCGGCAAGGTGATGTCTCTGCTTTTTAAGATGCTGTCTAGGTTTGTCATCACTTTCCTCCCAAGAAGGAGGTTTCTTAATTTCGTTTCTGCTGTCACCATTTGCAGTAATCATGGAGCCCAGGAAAAATCTGTCACTGCCTCCGTATCTTCCCCTTCTATTTTTCAGGAGGTGATGGGCCCAGTGGCCATGATCTTAGTTTTTTTGATGTTGAGCTTCAGACCATTTTTTTCACTCTCCTCTTTTACTCTCATTAAAAGGTTCTTGAATTCCTCCTCACTTTCTGCCATCAGAGTGGTATCGTCTGCATATCAGAGGTTGTTGATATTTCTTCCGGCAAACTTAATTCCAGCTTGGGATTCATCCAGTCCAGCCTTTCGCGTAATGTATTCTGCATATAAGTTAAATAAGCTGCAAGACAATATACAGCCTTGTCGTACTCCTTTCCTAATTCTGAACCAATCAGTTGTTCCATATCCAGTTCTAACTGTTGCTTCCTGTTCCACATATAGATTTCTCAGGAGATAGATGAGGTGGTCAGGCACTCCCATTTCTTTAAGGACTTGCCATCGTTTGCTGTGGTCCACACAGTCAAAGGCTTTTGCGTAGTCAATGAAGCAGAAATGGATATTTTTTCTGGAACTCTCTGGCTTTCTCCATAATCCAGCGCATGTTAGCAGTTTGGTCTCTTAGTTCCTCTGCCCCTTTGAAATCCAGCTTGTACTTCTGGGAGTTTTTGGTCCACATACTGCTGAAGCCTACCTTGGAGGATTTTGACCATAACCTTGCTAGGGTGTGAAATGAGTGCAATTGTACAGTAGTCGGAGCAGAGGTCCCCAACCCCCAGTCTGCGGCCTGATGCTGGGCCATGGCCTGAGCTGGGCCATGAATACAGTGCCTCTGTGAGTGTCGCGCCACCATTTGTGTATGTGCACGAGCGCGCATGCCTGCACAACACTGCACCACTGTTTGCACATGCTCACGCATGAGCGCAGAAGCACTGTGCCACCACTTGCACATGCGCACAAGTGCGTGCGTACCCGCACAAGTGCCGCCTTCCCCAGCTGGTCCACAGGGTGTAAAAGATTGGGGACCCCTGAGTTGGAGCATTCTTTGGCACTGCCCTTCGTTGAGATTGGGATGTAGACTGATCTTTTCCAATCCTCTAGCCATTGTTGAGTTTTCCAAATTTGCTGGCATATTGAGTGTAGGACCTTAACAGCGTCATATTTTAAGATTTTAAATAGTTCCACTAGAATGCCATCACCTCCACTGGCCTTGTTGTTAGCCATGCTTTCTAAGGCCCACTTGACTTCACTCTGCAGGATGTCTGGCTCAGGGTCAGCAACCGCACTATCTGGGTTGTCTGGAACAACCAGATCTTTCTGGTATAATTCCTCTGTGTATTCTTGCCACCTCTTCTCGATGTCTTCTGCTTCTGTTAGGTCGCTACTGTTTTTGTCCTTTATCATGTCCATCTTTGCACAAAATGTTCCTTTAATAGCTCCAGTTTTCTTGAACAGATCTCTGGTTTTTTCCTTTCTATTATTTTCCTCTATTTCTTTGCACTGTTCATTTAAGAAGGCCCTCTTGTCTCTCCTTGCTATTCTCTGGAAGTCTGCATTCAGTTTTCTCTATCGTTCCCTATCTCCCTTGCATTTTGTTTCCCTTCTCTTCTCTGCTATTTGTAAGGCCTTGTTTGACAGCCACTTTGCTTTCTTGCAGTTCCTTTTCTTTGAGATGGTTTTAGTTGCCTCCTCCTGTACAATGTTATGAGCTTCCAGCCATAGTTCTTCAGGCACTCTGTCCACCAAATCGTGTTCCTTAAATCTGTTCTTCATTTCCACAGTGTATTCATAAGGGATTTGGTTTAGATCAGTGGTTCTTAACCTTTTTGAAAGAATCGCCCCCTTGAGCCATTGAGGAAGTTATCATCGCCCCCCTCCCCGCGGTGATGATATCTTTTTATTTTTATTTATTTATTTATTTATTTATTTATTTATTTATTTATTTATTTATTTATTTATTTATTTATTCATTCATTCATTCATCCATTCATCCATTCATTCATTCATTCATTTATTTATTTATTTATTTATTTATTTATTTATTTATTTATTTATTTATTTATTTATTTATTTATTTATTTATTTATTTATTTATTTATTTATTTATTTATTTAAGACACTTAAATCCAATGACCCCTGAAAACAAAATTAAATTCCAAGAAAATGAAATGCTCCCCAAAAAGTAACATTTAATGATTTAGTTGCAAGTGAATTTTAAGACGCAAGATGAAATATAAAAAGGGCATAAAAACAAATGCAGGAACTAAAAATTTCAAGACAAAAAGTCTGAAACTAAATAAAATTGTAGGAAAATATATATTCATGCACACTGTAAAAAGGCTGCAGTCATCTTCACAGGTTTGGCTTGCTCCAGCGCCCCCCTACCACCCCCCTTCTGCTCCAGCGCCCCCATGCCGCCCCTTTTCGTTCTACCGCCCCCCTGAAAAATGAAATCGCCCCCTGGGGGGCATTATTGCCCACGTTAAGAACCACTGGTTTAGATTATACCTGACTAGCCCCGTGGTTTTTCCTACTTTCTTCAGTTTAAGCTTGAGTTTTGCTATAAGAAGCTGATGATCAGAGCCACAATCAGCTCCAGGTCTTCTTTTTGCTGACTGTATAGAGCTTCTCCATCTTTGGCTGCAGAGAATACAATCAGTCTGATTTCGGTATTACCCATCTGGTGATGTCCATGTGTAGAGTCACTTCTTGTGTTGTTGGAAAAGAGTGTTTGTGATGACCAGCTTGTTCTCTTCACAAAACTCTATTAGCCTTTGCCCTGTTTCGTTTTGAACTCCAGGGCCAAACTTACCTGTTGTTCCTTTCGTCTCTTGCCTCCCTACTTTAGCATTCTAATCCCCTAGAATGAGAAGAACATCTTTCTTTAGTGTTGTAAGTCTTCATAGAATTGGTCAATTTCAGCCTCTTCAGCATTGGCGGTTAGTGCATAAACATGGGTTAATGTGATGTTGAAAGGTCTGTCTTGGATTCGTATTGAAATCATTCTAGTATTTTTGAAATTATATCTCAGTACAGTACAGCTTTTCCCACTCTTTTGTTGACTATGAGGGCTACTTCATTTCTTTTACGGGATTTATGCCCACAGTAGTAGATATGATAATTGTCTGAATTCAATTCACCCATTCCCGTCCATTTTAGTTCACTGACGCCCAGGATGTCAATGTTTATTCTTGCGATCTCCTGTTTGACCACATCCAGCTTACCAAAGTTCATAGATCTTCCATTCCAGTTTCCTATGCAGTATATTTCTTTACAGCATCGGACTTTCCTTTCACTTCCAGGCACGTCCACAGCTGAGCGTCCTTTTGGCTTTGGCCCAACCGCTTAATTAATGAGCCTTATGGCACAGTAGTTAAATCGCTATACTGCAGCCAAAACTGTGTTCACGACCTGGGGTTCAATCCCAGGATACCCAGCTCAAGGTTGACTCAGCCTTCTATCCTTCCAAGGTCGGTAAAATGAGTACCCAGCATGCTGGGGGTGGCAATGTGTAGCCTGCATAATTAACTTGTAAACCGCCCAGAGAGTGTTTGAAGCACTATGGGGCAGTATATAAGCAGCACACTTTGCTTTTTGCTTTAATTACCTCTGGAGCTATTTGTACTTGTCCTCTGCTCTTCCTCAGTAGCATGTTGGACGCCTTCTGACCTGAGGGGCTCATCTTCCAGCCTTTTGTTTCTGTCTATGGAGTTTTATTGGCAACGATACTGGAGTGGCTTGCCAGTTCCTGCTCCAGTTGAATCGCGTTTAGTCAGAACTCTCCACTATGACCTGTCCCTCTTGGGTGTCCCTGCACGGCATAGCCCATAGCTTCTCCAAATTACTCAAGCCCCTTCGCCACGACAAGGCAGCAGTCCGTGAAGGGGCATCTACACATGGAAGGCAACAAATGCGAAGTGGGGTCAAACTCCACTATTTATAGGAGCTCTTCTGATGCATTATGAAAATCAAGGTCCCAACTCATCTGGAGAGCCCCCACAGAGAGATGAGTGTCATTGCCCTCTCCTTGTAAGAGGGTGACAAAATTGGGGATAGAGAGAGAAGGATCTAGAGCACCCTCTTATATGCATGAGTGTTCTGCATACTTTGTAATGCCTCAGTAAGACTTGTGTAACTTATTTCTTTGCAGAAGCTTCCTCATGCCTTCAGCCCTTGTTCTTGATTCCCTTTCCTCCCACAATTTAGCCCTTAAAAACTGTCAGTTGAATGTGCTCTTATTTAATATTGCCTGGGATCTCATTTCCAGTTTGATATTCACTCTCTCCCTCCTCCCCCCTGTGCAGATTCTGCTTTTTTTCTGTAAACGACCATAATGTTAGCACTGTAGTTGGGCTCTCAGGAGACAAAATCTTGTCTTCTTCCAATATGTTAGGAGATAACCCATGTTTTATTTTCATCTACTGTTACTCCATACTGTAGTTCGCTATTCATTTGCTATAGCTCAAAGTCATTTTTTAACCTAATGGCTGAAATCTAGCACTACATCACATCTAGAGTAATCCCACTGAATCAGTGGAATGTACATAGATGTTGACTCATCAAATCCTCCCTTTGATAAGGATTTTAATGGGTCTTTTGCAGTGTACTGCTGCATTTCAGCTATTGCTTAACTTCTATTGATCAGCATCAAAGCTGGATATTGGGCTTATAGTACGTTCCCAATGAAGAAAACATTTAAAAATAGACATGTACACTTGGTTGAACTAGGGAACAAGAAATGTTATCCTACTCATATTATCTTATTATTTTTAAACATATAGCAAGCTTTCTTCCTTCAATGACTGCTGTACAGCTTTGGCAGACTGCTCCAGATGTTACATCTTATTTTTAGCCCTGCTAAACAAACACGCAAAGAAGCAGGTCAGTTTTTTCATCTCCCACTTTTTATATTTTAATCCTCTGATGTGTATATGGTGTCATATGTGTGTAAGCCCACTTTCAGTGACCTACTTTCATGTGGATTTACAAGATAGAAATTTTAAATAGTTGACAGCATTGCTAAGTAGTAAATTATTGAAATGGACACAAGTTAGATTCACAGTTAGGGGCAAAATACAAGGAATTGATTAACTCATCTCTTCTCTTACACATAGATCAATAATTTTGGAATATTTATATCTCTTTGTAGAAGGCTTTGAATCAGGGATGAGCAACTCAACTCCTCTGTGCTATATCTGACCAGTCAAAGCTTTTATTTTATTTAATGGTATTTTATTTCTGAATATCAAGCCTGCAGACAAGTACCGTAAGTAGGAAAACATAGGCTTGGATGCAAATCATGCAGATCACACACCACAGTCATTGCATTGGTTCTTTGAAACCTAGAAATATTCAATATATTTTTCACTTTTTATTTCTTATTTAATTTCAAGTGCTCTGATCTTAGGCATGTTTGCTTGAAATAAGACTCACTGGGTTTTGTGGCCATTAATCTTAAATAAATGTGTATTACACATTTGGATGGTAAGCATAAGAATACTTACCTTGGAGGCAAAAAAAGCTGTGATATCCTAAAGATCAATACATTTTTATAGCAAGACCTTTCAGAGCTCATGCTGTTATATATAATTAAACTATGATTTTTTAAATAGTGTGAGTCCATGAAACTTCATGCTATAATAAAGGTGTTCATTTTTTAGGTGTCAGAGGAGTCTTTTTTACTAAGAAATTGGTACTTGGAGGTAGTTTCCATTGAAAACAAATAGACCTTCCAAGAGGTGATGCATGTAAAAATCAGGGTGGCAGTCCATATGTCATTGTGAAAAAATTGCATTCTTCTGTAGGAGATACATCGAAATACTGAATAATTTTTTCCCTGAGGAAAGTTCCCATTAAAATGTGTTGGTACATTTACATTTCATTAAAGTTTCCTTTTTTTTTTAGTAGCACTTTGAGGATTACCTATTTTGGGGGTTGTTGGGAGCTAAATTACAGGTATTTTGGTCCATACCTTATAGCTCGTGGTATATTAGTTCTTGTGTATGTAAGAAAAAGTAGCCTAAGTGAGGAAAGTAATTTGTAAAGAATAATTGCTTGAGACCGTTGGCTGAAGCAACATATAAACTCACTTCAAAATACATGAGCACTGGAGACAAGCCCCAGGTCTTGTCCTTCCAAGGATCTGCCTAGGAAGCTGGATAACTACTTTTACGGTTGTCTGTGTAACCTACTTTGAAACAAAGGATGTGCTTCCTGTTGGTGATATTTGTGTTCCTCAAACACTTACAGTTCAATTCTGTTCATGTCGAGAAATAATTCCCAATAAGGCTTATTGTTAGGAAAGCATGTATAGGTTTGTATCTTTATAAAATGAGATTTCATAGGGGAGCAGAAACATTTTTAATATTCACATCTCTAGAGAAAAAGTATAAGAGTTAGCAAACTGTATTCAGGGTTAAATAAAATAATAACATATAGGAATGTCAGTTTTAAAGAGCCAAAAGCAAATTGGCTGATGGTTTCAAATGATTATGATTCATCCCACAGCAGATGGTTATGATTCACCAAAAACAGCTATATTAATTTATTATTCATCTGTTTCAAATATATCCTTTGAAGCTTCCTCAAGGTGTTTCATGTAGTAAAAATGTAGAATAAAACATAACTAATTAAAAACAAACTAAAATATTTAAAACAGCCACAACAATAAAAGTTCACATTATAGATTATGAGTCTAGGAATATCTAAAAGAAATCAAGGTATGATCTTTGTTTAATATTTACCTCAACCCAAAAGTCATCCAGAGTGTTCCTAAAGCCTGTATGTTAGTTAACCTACTCTCAAAATCATATTTTTTCTTACTTTTTCATAGTGAACGATGCTCAAAATGACTTACAATAGTATATGTAAATGTCTATGAGACATTTTTATAGAAATTGTACTTAAGAGTGAATGGGCTGGCTGGATAGCTCAGTGAGCTGGAGCACCTGGAGCCAGACACTGGGAGTTCAATTCCCCACTGTACTTTGTAGGAGAAGAGCCAGCCTGTATGGTCTTGGGCAACCAGCACAGTCTCAGAGGACCCTTAGAAAGAAGGGAATGGTAAGCCACTTCTGGGTGCTTTGTACCTAGAAGATTCTGGAAGAAGTCACTGTAAGTTGAAATTTATGGACATCATATCATTTAGAGGTGCATGAGAGTTGCACCTCTGATATTCTGTAGCGGAATGAATCAACATTCTAAAAAGCAATTATAGTTTGGCAAAGAGGGACTGCAGCAATATCCCAGCTGTTATTTGTTCTGCCTCCTTCCAAGCAACCATAATACAGATCATGAGCTCATATTCTGGTATCCTTTAAGCACTGAGTAATTCTACATGATGGAAGTTACTGTTGGAATTTATATGTAGCATATGATGCTTAAACTTCTGTTTTCAAAAGCCAAGAAATTCAATTTTTTAAAACCCTCTGGTTGATGAGTGTGAGACACTGTGTTCCACTATCCACAATTCAAAACACGAGGAAATGGCCTGCGTTGCCAGCAGGAAAAAGGATGCCAAACTTTACATAGCAAAGCACAGCCTGCATGTGGATGACACCAGTGTCTGCAGCTAAGATGGTCTACAGCAGTGGTCTCCAACCTTGGGCCTCCAGATGTTCTTGGACTTCAACTCCCAGAAATCCTGGCCAGCAGAGATGGTGGTAAAGGTTTCTGGGAGTTGTAGTCCAAGAACATCTGGAGGCCCAAGGTTGGGGACCACTGGTCTACAGGATACCCTCTTGTGTTCACTAAATTCACAAAGAGACACCAAGCAGGGGAAGATCCCAGATCGCAACTCCTGGTTTTATCAGTTAATCAATTCTCACTCAAACACAATGCAATTTTCAAGGTTGTTTTCCAGCATATTCTCTAGGTGTCTATTACTTGGGGGCACAAAGTAACCAAAAAGCCTAGAAGAAATTTGTATTTCATATTAACTATGTGCACTTAAGCACATGTCTGTGCAGCTATTAGGTTTTTGGATTGTTAATCTCCAAGGAATCAACATGAATTTGGAGTGCTTCTGCCCCGTGTACCTGGTGCACAGCACTCCTAGCCATCTGTATTGCAATAAATGCCTAGAGAACTGAAAAACAGCCCTGATAATTGCTTTGTGTTTGCATGAGAAGTGGTTAACTCATGAAAAAAGGAATTGGGTTCTGGAGTTTTCCTCTGCTTGATGGCATATAGACTATCTTGACTGCTGTCATTAGTGTTGTCAACATTCAGACTTCACTTTGCTATGTAAAGCTCAACATCCTTTTTCCCACTGGCAACACAGGCATGATATTGCACAGCAGGTTTGGGAATGATAAACTAAGCCAAATCATAAATCTGTTGAAAATGCTGAGAGTATCAAACACTCTTACATACTAGAATTCCAAAATGTTTTTGGTTAATGTTGTTGTTAGACACTTCTAAAAAAGCAAAGACATTGCGAAATAAAAGGGAAAGCATTTTAGTCTGCTACCATCTAAGAAGTGGCTGGACACAATGGTCTGTCTTCAGAAATTTTGTGAAAATATTTGTACTACAGCCTGTTTTTAGTATGTTAAATGGATGGAATAGTGTTATGAACAGTGAGAGCAAAACCGCATATGAACAGCTAGATAATATATTTTGTTATGAGTCTGACTTCACTCAAACACATTTCCAAGTACAGTAAATATGTTTAAGTGTATCATCTATTCTACACATTCAATACAGATTGTGTTACTTTTAAGAATATGTTCCTTTTCATTAATGCTAAAGTGGCAGAATACATCATGCGAAAGGCAGGACTGGATGAATCCCAAACTGGAATTAAGATTGCTGGAAGAAATATCAACAACTTCAGATATGCAGATGATACAACTCTGATGGCAGAAAGTGAGGAGGAATTAAAGAACCTCCAAAGTGAGGGGGAAAGAGGAGAGCGCCAAAAATGGTCTGAAGCTCAACATAAAAAAACCTCTAAGATCATGGCCACTGGTCCCATCACCTCCTGGCAAATAGAAGGGGAAGATAGGGAGGCAGTGACAGATTTTATTTTCTTGGGCTCCATGATCACTGCAGATGGTGACAGCAGCCATGAAATTAAAAGACACCTCCTCCTTGGTAGGAAAGCGATGACAAACCTAGACAACATCTTAATAAGCAGAGACATCACCTTGCTGACAAAGGTCCGCACAGTCAAAGTTATGGTTTTTCCTGTAGTGATGTATGGAAGTGAGAGCTGGACCATAAAGAGGGCTGACACTGAAGAATTGATGCTTTTGTGATGCTGGAGGAGACTCTTGAGAGTCCCCTGGACTGCAAGGAGAACAAACCTATCCATTCTGAAGGAAATCAAGCCTGAGTGCTCACTGGAAGGAGAGATCCTGAAGCTGAGGCTCCAATACTTTGGTCATCTCATGAGAAGAGACGACTCCCTGGAAAAGACCTTGATGTTGAGAAAATGTTAAGGCAAGAGGAGAAAGGGAGGACAGAGGACAAGATGGTTGGACAGTGCCATCAAAGCTACCAACATGAATTTGACCCAACTCTTTGAGGCAGTGGAAGACAGGAGGCCTGGCATGCTCTGGTCCATGGGATCACAAAGAGTTGGACATGACTTAACAACTAAACAACAGCAACAAAAAGTGGCACAAATTCAGGTTTGTGGTCACAGCCAAATTTTCAGAGTGGGTCACTTTTTCCCATTGGTGATATAATTGGTGCTAAACTGGGCTTTTCAACATTTTATGCTTCTCTGGATTTTTTTTGAAGAAGGGAGTTACTTGAAATTGTTGGATTGATTTTAAGAGAAATATGTCTAGAACCAGAACACATGAGTTTTAATACAGTGGTGCCCCTTCACTATGGGGAAGCATCTCTATTCGGATCAAAAAAACCCATTGGAAATGGGCCCAAAACTCACCGTTCTGTGATGTTTCCCCATGTTCCGGTGGCCATTTTGGGTGTTCCGGCGGCCGTTTTGGGTGTTCCGGTGGCCGTTTTGGGTGGTTCTGGCGGCCGTTTTGGGTGTTCCGGCGGCCGTTTTGGGTGTTCCGGCCACCGCCGAACAGCTGTTCTCGCAATGAGAAGAAAAATCCATATCGGTATGTGGATTCATCGTTAAACGGTGCGTTTGTTATGCGAGGCACCACTGTATTAAGATAGAGATTTTGAAAATCAATTATGGTATAAAAATGCAGAGCACATTCAGCATGTATTCTGCTACATATGTAGAACAAATGGTTTTTCACTTTGAACACAGTTCAATCCTGGCAGCTGTTATTGTTTATTATTACTCACATATTTATCTGGCTGAAATTTCAGTGGGTGAAATCCTGTTGTGCAGCTCCACATATGCAAAACAGATAACATCAGCAGCAGAAGCAAATCACTGCTGAGTAAAGGCAAATTGCCACTGATTAAATGCAATTTTGTGATGCACATGACTCATTACACAATGTGACAAAGTTGAATGCACCCAGAAAACCCCAGAGTATTTAATCAGCCTTGATTTGTTGCTGATATCATCACCACTGGTCATGTGGAGTTACGCAACAGGATTTCAGCCACTGACATTGTGTTTGATAATTCAGAAAACACTTTCTGAGGTTAGAAATTGTTTCCTCTTTATTGACTTCCAAACACTGAAGGATTTGAAATAGGTCAAATTGAGTCAAACTTCAAATAAGGAATTTCAGCTTACCTTGAATTGATTTGTTACAGTATATAATAACACACATCTCCAACTTAAACATTCATAATGGTATGGTGGATTAATATGTCTGTGAAGATTTTCAGTCATCCAGGTGAGGTTATTTGGAAGCTGAGTCATGGCAACTGGACTTTTCTTACTAGTTTGAAAATTTCGCTACTCATTCTGTGTAACTTCTTCAGTCTGAGGAGAGTTGGTAGGAGTATGGTGGATTGTGCATGCCTTTTTCTTTTGACAGGATTACCGCCAAATACATCATGGAAGCTGAATTTCCACTATTTCAATGTGAATAATAGTGTTACTTCATTGAAAAAGCATGGGCATAATCCAGCTAAATTTAGAAGTTTTGCATTGCCTTTATCCCATTGAAAGAATTAAATGTAATTCATTCTTTTTAAATCAGTAGTATTTCAGTGTGCTTAAGATAAGTTGTGTCCATCTTGCCTTGTATAGTAGACAAAACCACTCCATGAGAACCAAGTATTACCTGAATAGATGGAATCCTGGTGGTATTTGTGCAAGGTTTGTGTAAACTGCCATGGCCTTTGCAGCTAATAGATGAAGTGTTGTGGCACAGCTGAGTTGCATGACCAGGCAGGCATAAGAGAGCGACATGGCCCAGCACTTCATCAGTTGGCCACAGTTACCCAGGGCAAAGTGGATGAACCTTACACACACACCAGTAAGATTCTGCTAGTATTAACGAAAAGCACACTAGAGGAATTGTGAGAACCATTCATGGTTTGCACAGTCAAAGGCTTTTCTGTAAACTATAAGATATAAACTAATTTTCTCTCAGATTCTTTGGTAAACCCCAGTAGCTAATGCATATTTGCAGTAATATCCTTAATGTGTCTTTCTTCTGAATCCTTGAATATCTGGTATTTTTGCTTCATATTTGTTGTAAAATTTGAGCATCACTTTGCTTGCATGGAAATAAATGCAGTGGTCCATTAGTTACTGCAGTCCTTACCATCACCTCTCGTGAGGACTGGAATGTACATTGAATATCTGTTGGGATGTATATTTCCAATTTGTGGAGCCGTTGTTT
The DNA here is from genome assembly GCF_051106095.1 of Pogona vitticeps. Lineage (NCBI taxonomy): Eukaryota > Metazoa > Chordata > Lepidosauria > Squamata > Agamidae > Pogona > Pogona vitticeps. Next base: position 96,209,894 of record NC_135783.1, on the reverse strand, counting down.
TATTTCCTATATTTATTGGTGTAGTCTTTCCAGGATTTGGTAGACTTCGTCCCTGTAGCTCGAGATAGCTCAATTGATTTTCCATCTGCTCCTGGAGATATATTTGTTCCATATTCTCTGAGAGTCGCTTTCATTTCAGAATTTAAAATCAAAGGTTCCTTATTAAAAGAATTTGTTGTTCTTGCATCGCTTTTGTATAGTTCTTTATTGTACTGGCTGATATTCTGTTTAAATACTGTAGCATAAGGCTGATGATATCATCAGCTTGGGCAAATTTTTAAAAATAAAATATTGCCTTCTCATCTTGAACACCAATGGGTCCCATGTAATCTCTTCCATTGTTTGGAACCCTTGAGGGGGGCTTGTCATAGAACCAGAAGAAGTCTTTAATTACTGAGTGTCGATGGATCATATTTCCTGAAGGATATGATTCTGTTTATTTTTAATATTATTGTATGTTGAATTGTACATGTTTACACTTTTCCCTTGAATTTCACAGGTTTGGATTACACACTGATTTTTATAAACATGCATTTTATAAACATACATACATACATACATGCATACATGCATGCATGCATGCATGCATGCATGCATACATACATACATACATACATACATACATACATACATACATACATACATACATACATACATACATACATACATACATACCGTATTTTTTGCTCCATAAGACGCACTTTCCCCCCCAAAAAAATGTGGGTGGGAAAGTCGGTGTGTCTTATGGAGTGAAGGTAGCAATTTCGTCCCTGCTGGCCCCATGGGGGTTAGCGTCGCAAGGGTCCGGGTGAGCCTTCCAGGACCCTTGTGACGCTCCCCCCACCCCCCACTGGGCCAGCACGGGCGAAATCGCCAGCTTCCAGGTGGGGGGAGCGTCGCAAGAGTCCTGGATGGCTCACTCGGACTCTTGCGACGCTCCTCCCACACCCACACGGATCCAGTGCCAGCGAAACCGCCAGTTTCTGGGAGTCTTTTGAGGCTTCCCAAGCCTCAAAAGACTCCCAGAAGCTGGCAATTTCACCCCCCTGGCCCTGTGGGGGGTGGGGAGAGTGTCGCAAGGGTCCGGGTGAGCCTTCCAGGACGCTTGCCACGCACCCCCTACCCACGGATCCAGCACCGGCAAAACCGCCAGTTTCTGGGAGTCTTTTGAGGCTTCCCAGGCCTCAAAAGACTCCCAGAAGCTGCCGATTTCATCCCCCCTGGCCCCGTGGGGGGCTGGGTGAGTCTCTAAAGGGTCCTGGAACACACCCTAGGACCCTTTGGAGGCTCACCCTGCCCCCCCACTGGGCCAGAGGGGGGGAATCGTGAGCTTCTGTGACTCTTCTGAAGCTTCCCAAGCCTCAAAAGTCCCAGACAGTGGCGATTTCACCCACTCTGACCCCCAGGGGGGGAAGGGTGAGTCTCTAAAGGGTCCTAGGGTGTGTTCCAGGACCCTGTAGAGACTCACACTGCCCCCCCGGGAGTCAGAGGGGGCGAAATTGCCACCTGCTGGGACTCTTTTGAGGCTTGGGAAGCTTCAGAAGAGTCCCAGAAGCTCGCAATTTTGCCCCCTCTGACCCCTGGGGGGGGCAGGGTGAGTCTCTAAAGGGTCCTGGAACACACCCTTTGGAGGCTCACCCTTCCTCCCCTACTGGGCCAGAGGGGGCAAAATCGCCACCTTCTGGGACACTTTTGAGGCTTGGGAAGCTTCAGAAGAGTCCCAGAAGGTGGCAATTTTGCCCCCTCTGACCCCCGGAGGGGGCAGGGTGAGCCTCCAAAGGGTCCTAGGGTGTGTTCCATAAGATGGACCTCTCCATAAGTCTCACCAATTTTTAGGAGAAGAAAACAGATTTTTTCCTGTTTTCTTCTAAAAATTTGGTGCATCTTATGGAGAGGTGCATCTTATGGAGCGAAAAATACGGGTACATACATATATGCATGCATGCATGCATGCATGCATACATACATACATACATACATACATACATACATACATACATACAGTGGTGCCTCGCATAGCGACATTAATCCGTTCCGAACTAATCGTTGCTATACGGAAACATCGCAATGCGGGAGGGAAAACCCCATAGAAACGCATTAAACTTCGTTTAATGCGTTTCTATGGGTTGAAAACTCACCGCTATGCGAGGTTTCCTCCATAGGGCCGCCATTTTCGCCGTCTCGGTAAGCAAGGGCAGCGCGGGCGGCCATTATGGAACCACCGATCAGCTGTGTGAAAATGGGGCCTTTGGGATGAAAAGCCCCCATTTTCACACAGCTGGCCGGCTGGGGCGCTTTGGAACGACGGCGGGGGAACCATTCCCCTGCGGCCGCTCCGAAGGGCCTGCCGGCCAGCGGCTCCAAACAGTGACGGTGGTGGCAGAGTTTGTGGGGGTCTGAATGCCTTCCAGTGCTTCACCTGGAAGGCATCCGGACCCACCCACCCTGCCTCTGCCACCGAGAGCCGCCCCGCGCCTGTCTATCCCAGGAGTCCGAGCATGGCTGGGAAATCTGGCGTGGGGCGGCTCCAAGTGGTGGCGGCAGGGTGGGTGGGGGTCTGGACGGCTTCCAGTTCTTTGCCTGGAAGCCTTCCGGACCCCCCTACCCTGCCCCGCGCCGCCTATCCCAGCCATGGTCCCATAGCCCAATTTTTCCCCAGCTGAGTGGGGAAATTCCGGTGGTGGCCTTGGAAGGACCCCCCCGGGGGAAAATTGGGCTATGAGGAAAAATCGCAAAGCAATTTTCCCCATAGTCAACATCTCAATGCGATCGCAAAAGCGATTGCAAAATCCGCATCAGTATGCGGATTCGTCGTTAAACAGGGCGCTCGTTAAGCGAGGCACCATTGTACGTACGTACGTACATACATACATACATACATACATACATACATACATACATCTCTAGGAAGTGGGCTGAGAAAAATGATTCTTCTTAGTGGCCTCTGTGAATCACATCCTGGGTAATCCGCACCTGTGCAGAGCCTCATTGGGATATTCTAGAGGTTTTTTAAAATTTTATTATACCAAAAAAAAACCACCAGAAAAAACATAACAACAAAAATACAGAAAAAATACAAATAATAGTGCTTATTATAAACTACAGTGGACCCTTGACTTACAGACAGCTTGACTTACAGACTTTTTGAATTATAGACTTCTCTGGCCGCAAAATTTAGGTTTGACTTGCAGCCTGAGAATTGACTTACAGACCAGAAAAAAACCAAAATGGAACAAAAACGGCCTGTTACGGGATTAATCGGTTTTCAATGCATTGTAGGTCAATGGAGACTTGACCTACAGACTTTTTGACTTGAGAACCGCCTTCCAATACGGATTAAGTTCTCAAGTCAAGACCCCGCTGTAAATTCTAACGTGTACCCCATACCCACGGGACTCTATTTAATAATGTTTTATTACTGATTACCTCTCCAAAATTGTATTGAGTATTCTTTAGAGGCTTTCCCCCTTACTTTCACTAACACAAATTCCAAAAATTTACCCCAAATATCATAAAAATTGTTAGAACTTATTTCCCCTCTTCTTATTTTAAGTTCCATAATCAATTTGTCATTTAATGCAATGTCCCATACTTCACAATACCAGTCTTCTATTTTAATATCATTCTTGTCTTTCCAGAATCTGGCTATTAATATTCTAGCACTTGTCATAAAATTGGTGATTAATTCTTTCGAGTAATAGTCCAAATCTGTGTTATCAAAAATTGAAACTAAAGCGATTTTAGCATTAACATCAATATTTTTACCAAATATATCACACATTTCCTTAAAAATCAATTCCCAAAATTTCTTAACCACTTTACATTCCCACTACATATGAAAATATGTACCAATTTCCTCATCACATTTCCAACATGCTTTGGGGTATGCTGGATTTATTATATTTAATTTTACAGGAGTCAAATACCAACTTAAGCAGATTTTTAAAAACATTCCTTTATTCTTGTTGACATTAATCTTAAGATTCTCATCCTCCACATTTTTGCCCAATCCTCTATTTTTATTTCTATTTTTAAATCATTTTCCCAAATTAATTTCAAACCTTCTATTCTCCATTCTTTTTCCTCTTGTTCCATAATTATATTATATATTTTACTTACTATTCCTTTCAAAAGTGTATCTTGCATATCTTCATGTGATGACAGAAATTGTTCGTACTTAGTAAGTTCTCTACATTTGCTATTAGTTTTCAACCAATCCTTTGTCCAGGTGTCTAACTGAATAAGATTATACCATGATAGTTTATTAGTTTGAAGTTTAGACATAATCAACTCCTTTGATCTCATTTTACACATCCAGTCCTTCAATCTTGCAACCCTTTTATTCTTAAACAGTTCTACTAAATCCTTTAAATTTATAGGAAAACTTTCTATCTCAGTCACTAATTTTAATGGTGAAGTTGAGGGACAAAACTTCTCTTTATATTTATTCCAAATATTTAACAGGTTTCTTAAAAAAGCGTTTTTCATCTGATTTATTGAACTTCTCTTTACTATATTAAACAAGTATCCTTCAGCATTTCCATTTATTTCTGAAGATTCCATCTCCCATCAAATTAATTTTTCTTTATTGTATATAATATCTCCAATAACTCTTAATTGATTTGCTATATATAGTGGTGCCTCGCTTAACGAGCACCCCGTTTAACGATGAATCTGCATACCAATGGAGTTTTTGCGATCGCAAAAGCGATCGCATTGCGATGTTTTAAATGGGGGGAAACCGCATTGCGATGATTGTGGGGAAGCACTTCCCCACGATCATCCCAAAGGCCCCCAAAGGCCCTGCCGATCAGCTGTGTTGCGAGGGGTGGAGAGAGAGAGCCCCGAAGCACAGCTGATGGGCGCGGGTTTGGGAAGCTGGCTTCCCTGCGATCTTTGCAAACAACCCCCCATCAGCTGTGCTTCGGGCTGCTCTCTCTCCCCTCCCAGCCTGGTTGCTGTAGGCGCAGAGGGTCTTTCTTGGCTGGGGCGGCGGCAGTGCCTCAGTCTCCCTGCCGAGGCTGGAGTTGAAAGGGTTGGGGAGAGGGAGAGAGAGAGAGCACGCAGAGGCGGCAGCTTGGGAAGCTGGCTTCCCCGGGATCTTTGAAAAGAACTGCCCATTAACTGTGCTTCGGGCTGCTCTCTCCCCCCTCCCAGCTCTAGCCCAGGCTGGGAGGGGAGAGAGAGCAGCCCGAAGCACAGCTGATGGGCGGTTGTTTGCAAAGATCACGGGGAAGCCAGCTTCACAAACCGCCACCTCCGCACGCTCTTTCTCTCTCTCTTTCTCCTCACCCCTTTCAACTCCAGCCTCGGCAGGGAGACTGAGGCATTGCCGCCGCCACCCCGGCCGAGAAAGACCCTCTGCGCCTGCAGCAACCTTTGCTGCAGGCGCAGAGGGTCTTTCTCGGCCGGGATGGCAGCGGCGGTTCTTCAGTCTCCCTGGAGGAAGCACAGCTGATCGGCGGTTCCAAAATGGCGGCCGCTGTTTTGCCTCGCTTTAGAGGCACCCAAAATGGCCACGGCTATGGAGGAATTTTGCTTTAAGGTAAGTTTTTAGCCCATAGGAACATATTAAACGTGTTTTAATACGTTCCTATGGGCTTTTTAAAATCGCTTAGCAATTAAATCACTTAGCGACGTTTTTCCTGGAACGGATTAACGTCGCTAAGTGAGGCACCACTGTAATAATTTTTAACATTAGGCATACCTAAACCTCCTTTTTTTTGAGCCTTATACCAATATCTTTTATTTATTCTAGATCTTTTGCCCTGATTACAAAATCCATCAATTAATCCCTGCCAATACTTAAAATCCTCTTCTTCTAATTGTATTGGGAGCATCCTAAATAAAAAAATAATCTTCTGTAATATTTTCATTTTAATTATAGCAATTCTCCCAAACCATGATAGTTTCAATTTAGCATACTCTTGCAATTTATCTTTAATTCCATTTTTTAATTTATTAAAATTTTTCTCCTTTAATTTTTGAGTTGTTCTAACTATGTTTATACCTAAATATTTGATATGATTGCACATTTTAACGCTATATTTATTCACAAACATTTCTTGTTCCTGTATATTATAGTTAAACATCATCATTTGTGATTTTTGCCAATTAATCATTAAACCTGTTATTTCCCCAAATTTTTCTAAATGGTTTTTGATGTTTTCCATATTCTCTAGTGGATTCTTAATAGTCAGTAAGGAATCATCAGCAAACAAATTAATTTTAATTATATCATTTTTACCTATTCCTTTAATTGATTTATCATTTCTTATTGTGTTAGCTAATAATTCTATAACCATGCAAAACAATATTTGTGAAAGTGAGCAGCCTTGTCTAGTACCTCAGCCTAGAAAGATCTTTTCCGTTAGACCATCATTAACTATTTTTCTGAAGTATTATCGAAGTATAATTGATCTATAACCTCTCTAAACTTTTTACCAAATCCCCAACCCCTTATGAGAAATTTTAGTGTTGACCATTCAACACAATCAAAAGCTTTAAATATGTCCAATGATAAAATCATTGTTTTTATTTTTTTCTCTTTCTATTTCATATATAATATTTAAAACTCGTCTAGTTAAATTATCCATTTGTCTACCCTTAATGAAACCACATTGGTCTTCTTTAATATAATTTGCTATAAATCTGTTTAATCTATTTGCCAATATAGCGGTAAAAATCTTAGCATCTTGGTTTATTAAAGATATGGGTCTATGGCAGTGGTCCCCAACCTTGGGCCTCCAGATGTTCTTGGACTTCAACTCCCAGAAATCCTGCCAGCAGAGGTGGTGGTGAAGGCTTCTGGGAGTGGTAGTCCAAGAACATCTGGAGGCCCAAGGTTGGGGACCACTGGTCTATAGGATCCCGGATCTGTTTGATCCTTATTGGGTTTTAGAATAAGAATAGTTAAAGAATGCTTCCATGAAGCAGGTATTGTCTCTCCTTCCATTATCTTATTATAAAACATTTTTAGCTTAGGTATCAAAATGGAGCTAAAGTGTGACCCAATCCATCAGGACCTGGTGTTTTACCATTTTTTAATTTATTTATGACTTCAGCAATCTCTTGCTCATTGATCTCTTCTTCTAATATTCTTTTATCATCTTCCGATAATTTAGTTTTAAAATTATCATTTATATATTTTTCTATACATTCTTTCTTTACATTCTTTCCTTTATTAGAGCTTCTGTAGTAGCAAAAAAACACATTAGAATAAGCCCCTCCCCCATATACGTACCTTGGTGCCAAGACTCTCCCTTCAATTTCTTTCAACCACTGCATTGAGAGCCTCGTATTCTGCTTCTGTGAGTCGAAAGTGAAAGAGAGTTTACTCTTGATTCCTTTTTTCTTTTTAGTATTCTCATTTATATCATATATAAAAGTTATTGTTTTTTCTACTTTCTTTTTCGCGCTCAGCCTTCAGCCGCAGCAGCAAAAAAACCGCCCCCTTTTTTTTTTTTGGACTTATATACCGCCCCATAGCGCTACAAGCACTCTCCGGGCGGTTTACAGTTTAATTATACAGGCTACACATTGCCCCCCCAGCAAGCTGGGTACTCATTTTACCGACCTCGGAAGGATGGAAGGCTGAGTCAACCTTGAGCCGGCTACCTGGGATTTGAACCCCAGGTCGTGAGCACAGTTTTAGCTGCAGTGCAGCGTTTTAACCACTGCGCCACGAGGCTCTGTTGGTTTCTTTTCCAAATCATTTTTCCTACTATTCATGGCCCCTTTGGGTTCGTTTAAACACTGTGTGGTCTGTGATAACAAAATACCACTCTCTGAAGGCCACGCAAAGTGTCTTTTTTGCTTGGGGGAGGTGCACCAAACGTCCTCCTGCCCCCATTGTAAACATTTCAAACACGGAATTCTCCGCTCTTGCCTTTTGAGGCTAAAACTCTGTCTTTGGGAGCAATCCCTTCAACCAACAAAGATGGCTCAATCTCCTTTTAAGGCCACCTCTCAGGTCAAAGCGATGGAAGCCATTTCTGAATCATCAAAACAACGTCCATCAGCCACGCCATCTCACTCCGATGCTCCCTCCACTTCGTCCAAAAATTCCAAAACCCACAAATCAAAGCATTCGATACCGAAGTCTTCGATATCGAAATCCTCCGCTAAACATCAAGTGTCAACCGAAGCCTTTTTGGCTCCAAAAGCTTCCCCACCTAAAAGATCCAAACAACACAAATCTAAATCATCCGCAGCTATTCTTCAGCAATCTCAAGAACCCTGTGAGTTAATCTCTGTTGGTTTGCCTTCTGATGATGATCGACTTCCTTCTCACCAACCCTGTTCTCAATCACCAGAATGGGACGACCAAATCGATCACTTAACGTCCTCTCCTCCTAGTCTCCGACACTTTGTTTCTTCAAGCAAACTCTCTGTAGTTGCTTCACCTGACAGAGTTGACTCCGAACAACAACTGGAAACTATGTCCTTATTCAGTGGCATCAGCTCATCCACCACAGCCTCCTCCGAGACATCTACCTCAGCATTCCTATGAGGCACCTATTCCATCATGCGTGGTTCAGCACTCCTGCCGGGTTGCCATTTGCCCCACCAGTGCTCGTCCAGAGAAACTACAACCACCAGTCAACCAGTTATTCTACCTGATTCGGTGCTAACTTCACAGAGCGAGCCTCAATCTTAACAAGCATTGGTGTTGAAGTGGCCATATCACCAAGATGCACACGAGTTTCAAACTGCTATGTACCTGGCATCTAAAAAGCCCAAAACGGGCAAGCAACACCTTTCAACACACCAGGTTTTTACAGCTCCAGCCTCCCGCTATTTCCCTACCAGCCTGGACACGCTCAATATCCCCGGCGGCTATATATTCCAATATTCCAACAACTCATCAACAACCTCCATTTCAACACCATTGAGACACAGGCTCTGATAGCGATGATTATTTATAGCCACCCTAGTACATGGACATACACTCGATCCCTCCACTGATGCATGGCCTTCGATGCCCAATAGACCCTAAACCTCAAATCCGACATCATTATGATCCCCAGTTCAAGACCGACGACCAATCATATCAATCAGTGTCCATGGACACTCAATTAATGTCACTCAACATCGAGGACTCTCAAAATCAGCAAATGTCCATGGACATGCCACCTCCACCGGCATTGAGTCATAAATGTCATTATTATGACTCTCAGCCTCTCGATACCGAGGTCGATCGACAATCTGTCGACTCTCAACGCAATCCCGAATATTCCGATCAGATATCCAGACCTCAGACACCTTCAATATTGGGCTTTGAAGTCTGAAGTTGTGGGTTTTGGGGGTTCTTTGGCCGTGTTCTGAAGGTTGTTCTTCCTGACGTTTCGTCAGTCTCTGTGGCCAGCATCTTCAGAGGACTGGAGTAGGAATTCTGTCCATGCTCTGTCAGCCTTCGAGAATACCTTCAATATTACTTACCTCGCCAGAGTCAGACCTTGTAGATGCCGTCCCACCATCTCCGGCAGAAGACTTCCAAACCTACGCCCAGCTTATGGTCCATATGGCCAAGTCACTGGATCTCCAGATCCACTGTCCTTCAACAGAACCAGCCAATCATCTTTATGATCTGATCTCAAAGGACACAACCACTCCAGTGCACATTTCGATGCTACCTTCCCCCTTAGCACTGCACAATGATCCTCGACAGAACCAGCCTCTTCCTATACAATGTTGAAACAGATTGATAATATCTACAGAGTCTATGACCCAGGAGCTCTGTTCCTTCAAAAACAACCAGCTCCAAACTCCATATTTGTCAAGGCTTTACAGTCCAGATCTCGACATCAACAAACCCCCATACCACCAAATAAAGATAGTAGAAGGATCGACTCCATGGGAAGATGGCTTTATTCATCAGCAGCATTCACTATGTGAGTTGCCAATTAGCAAGGAGCCATGGGTGCATACCAACATTTCCTTTGGGACAAAATGTCCACTTTTGTTGAATCCTTGCCAGAGGACAAAAAGCTACTTGCTCAAACATTTCAGCAAGAGGACCTCTCTATTGCCAAACAGCAGATGCTCTCTGCTAGGCACGCTGTCGATGCTACAGCTAAGTCTATGACAACTTCAGTAGCACTACGATGCTTTTCTTGGTTGAGAACAGCCAGCCTTGCTGAGGATGCCCGTGCACCCATTGAGGATCTCCCCTTCAATGGGGCAGGCCTCTTTAATGCAGAAACTGATGACATTTTAGAAAACATTCAAAAGAAAAAATCAGGGTGAGGTGTTGGGGAGTCTACCCGTTCTACCAACAACGTCCTCAGCATGATAAATGGAGGTGACCATATAATTGCTACTAAAAGTTCCAACGTGACCCTCAAAGGCAAGCACCTGATACACCTTACTTCAAAAATCAAAGAAACAAACCTCATCAACAGCCAATCACTAGACGAAATGACCGCAAGCCCAAACATCACGTTTGACAGTGCCCTGACTGAGATCCCAAATCATTACACCCATCCTGCCCTCTGGAAGCACCTGTCTGGGAGTCTATCACCACAGATGTCTGGGTACTTTCCATCATCTGAAACTACTACCTCATCCACTTCTTCCAACTCCGTTCACCAACACACATCATCACTCCACTGTCACAAACCCTACAAAAAGAAATAAAACATTTACTTCTCAAAGATGCCATAGAACCAGTATATCAACACAACAAATGGTTTTTCTCTTGCTATTTCACGGTCTCCAGAAAGGATCGCAGTCTCTACCCCTTACTGAACTTAAGAGAACTCAACAAATACATCATTACCACAAAATTCTGTATGGTTACCCTGAAATCAGTCCTCCCCTTACTCCGAAAAAATGACTGGTTCACTGTCATAGATCTCAGAGACACATATTTCCACATTTCCACACATCCTTCACACAGAAAATTCCTTTGGTTCCAACTTGGATCCCAGCCTACCAATTCAAAAGACTTCCTTTTGGCCTTGCAACTGCTCCAAGAGTATTCACCAAGTGCATGGCACTGGTAGCCGCTTACCTCAGACTTCAAAAAATTCTCATCTTCCCCTACATCAACAATTTGCTCCTTGTAGCTTGCTCCTGTCACAAAATTCAACGGGACACTCACTTTACTCTTATCCTCCTTCACAATCTCGGTCTTGCTGTCAATGAACAAAAATCAAACTTAGAGCCTACCAAGATTGTCCACTATATAGGCGCACTCGTAGACTCTGTACAAGCTCACATTTTTCTCCCTACAGACAAAACACACTATTTAATTACCTTGCTTCAAGATTTCACCCCTCATGTTATGATAACCGCTTTAACCATACAACGCGTACTAGGCACCATGGCCTCTATGACATCAGTTGTACGACATGTACGTCTAAAGATGAGATCTCTCCAATCTTGGTTTCTTGCCCTTTTCGACCTGTTAACAGACTCCCCTCACACTCTTTTGAAGGTCACTCCAGAACTCGCCTCCCAACTCTAGTGGTGGCGTTTTCCTCCCAATCTGTCCATCAGATTACCGTTCCAACAACCATGTCCACAAATACAGGTTACGACTGACGCCAGCTTCACAGACTGGGGAGCACACTGCAAGTTCCTCAAAATCCATGCCAAATGGTCCCACAGAGAGAAATTGTTCCACATATTAAATGAATTGGAGCTGCTGGCAGTAATAAAAGCATGCAAAGCTTTCAGAAACCTTCTTGTTGGCAAAATGGTGCAGATTGTAACCAACAATACCACAACGATGTACTATATCCTCAAACAAGGCAGCACCCACTCTCCAAGTCTTCTATACTTAGCAGTTAACCTCTGGGAGTGGTGCGTGACACATCATATCTGTCTCATAGCTTTACACATAGCCGGCCATGACAACAACCTGGCAGACCTCCTCAGCCATACAAATTCTCAAGTTCACAAATGGGAATTAGACCAATCAATTTTTCTTCGTCTTTGCGAGTGGTGGGGCAAACCAACTCTTTGCCTCCCATGTGAATTGAAAGTGCAAACGTTACTGCTCCCGAGCTGGAATTGGAAAACACTCCCAAGGAGACGCATTTCTTGGCTGATGGCCAAAGACCCTCACTTACCTCTTTCCACCATTCCCACTCCTCCACAAGGTTGTGGTCCACCTGCAACAAGACAAACCCAATTCCATTGTCATAGCCCCTTGGTGGCTGAGGCAACCCTGGTTCCCAATCCTCCACAATCTCTCATCAGACATTCATAATCTACCACATCTCCTCACGTAGAACAACTCCCAAATACTCCACCCAGACTTACCTGGCCTTCACCTGGCAGCGTGGAGGATTTCGCCTCACTGATGGACATTCTCCATCAAGCAAAGAAACCCTCCACTAGGAAGACTTACCTGTACAAATGGAAGAAATTTAAATCTTTCACTGAAGCTTCATCATTTCTTCCTATCAACCCATCACTCTCCACTGTTCTCCGCTTCTTACTCCATCTCAAATCTAGTGGTCTTTCCCTCTCCTCCAGAGTTTACCTCTCCTTGATAGTTTCCTACCAACCACCCAACTCTCCAGCAGCAGATTTTTTTCAAACATCCAATGCTAAAACAATTTCTCAAGGGTCTGACTCATATATATCCAGATATTCATCTACCCTCTCCACAATGGACATTAACCCTTGTACTACAACAACTCACTAAGGCTCCCTTCGAGCCTTTAGCTGCAACTGATCTCCAGCTACTTACCTTCAAAACAGCTTTCCTCACTGCTATCACGTCCACTTGACGAGCCAGTGATTTTGTAGCTTTACGATATGACTATCCTTATTTACATTTTTTTCTGGACAAAGTAAAGTTATCTGTTGATATTTCTTTCCTCCCCAAAGTCGTATCTCAATTTCATCTCTCCCAACTGCTGGTCCTTCCCTCTTTCTTCCCATTACCATTTTTGGCTCAAGAAAAAATCCTCCATACGTTGCATATTAGAAGCGTCCTCACTTTTTACCTTCAGCACACCCAGCCTTTCAGGCGCTCACCTCACCTTTTTATCAGTCACCAACCCCCTACCAAAGGTCGTCAGGTGACTTCTCAGTCTATCTCTAGGTGGGTCACTTCAACCATTCACCTGGCATACCAACTTGCTTGGAAACCAGTTCCAAAGGTGATCTGCCCTCACTCTACCAGGGCAGTGACAGTTTTCACAGCGTTCCTCTGTGGTGTACCTCTTCCAGATGTCTGCACTTCTGCCACATGGGCACAGCCATCCACTTTTATCCGGCACTATCTCTGACAGAAGTCTGATGCGGCCTAGCCTCTACCTTGGCGTGACATCCTGCCTCCAGGTAAGACAGCTTACTAGTCACCCAGGGTGTGATTCACAGAGGCCATGAAGAACAATGACACGTTACCCACCTGTAATTGTAGTTCTTTGAGTGGACCTCTGTGATTCACACATCCCAACCTCCCTACTGTCATGCCATACTGCATTAAAATGCTGCGATTGACACAACTGAAGGGAGAGTCTTGACACCAAGGTACTTATAAAGGGGGAGGGGCTTATTCTAGTGTGGTTTTTTGCTATTGCAGAAGCTCTAGAATCTTCCAATGAGGCTACACACAGGCATGGATTATCCAGAGTCTGAATCACAGAGGTCCACTCGAAGAACTACAATTACAGGTGGGTAACCTGTCGGTCTTGAATTTACCCAATTTACTGTTATTGATGGTGTGGCAGCTGCCAGTCCAATGTTAGCAGCCTGACTACCCCACCTGTCCTGGCAGTGGCACCATGTGGTGGCTGGGGATGATTCTGGGGCAGACTGGGAGAATGAGAAGTGTTGGGGCAAGTCTGTCTGTGTGTATCCGTGTTAATCAGCCGTTTATACTTTGAGTTTATGTTTCTGGGGGCACAAGAGTTATACACAGGTTTTCAACACCCCAGTGTTATTGAAGGTAGAATTACATGTTCATTTGTATTATATTATTATTCCTCCCTTCTCCTCCTATTTACTATTTTGTGTTTTACATCATATTTTCCTTGAGGTATTTAACCTCTTCAGCATTTCTGTACAGAGCCATGTAAATTGATTTCACTATATAAATAAATGATGGTGATGGTGATTCTACATTTTAAGCCTTATCTCTACATATCCTACATATGTCTGCTTTAGATTGGAATGTTATTTTTTGAAAATATGTACAAGTACTAGATAATCTGTGATTCTGTAAAGAATTTTAAGCCCTGTATGTTCTCAGAAATAGATAACAAGATAAAAGTAAAATGAGATTGAATTATGTGGTGTGTTCCCTCATTTTATAGAGTAATAGAATTTAATAGGATACAGTGGTGCCTCGCACAACGATTGCTTCATACAACGATGAATTCACACAGCGATGGGTTTTTTTGAGGAATTTCCCCCATCGTTTAACGATGTTCTCTATGGGGGAATTTCACTTAACGATGTCCCTTTTTGCTCATTTAAAAGTGTCTTAAAATGTTTGAAACCTGTTTTAAATGCTTGGATTCCATAGTGCACCTTGTGAAACATGTGCAAACTTAATTTGGTTTTGTTCTGAGTCTTCATTAATTTTTGGTGATTTTTTTATTTTCCCCATTTAAATCAATTGAATGGACAGTTCAATGCATTTAAATAGGGAAAACAAAAAATTAAGGACTCAGAACAACATCAAATTAAGTTTGCATAGGGTTCAGGAGGTGGGCTAACAATTGCAAGCATTTAAAACCTGTTCCAAACATTGTAAGACACTTAAAAATGAGCGAAAAGGGACATCGGAAAAGACTTCAAAAGCACTGAAGCCGGCTTCAGTGCTTTTGAAGCTCTTCCGTTTTCGCTCATTTTTAAGGGTCTTACAATGTTTGGAACAGGTTTTAAATGCTTGCAATCGTTAGCCCACCTCCTGAACCCTATGCAAACTTAATTTGGTGTTGTTCTGAGTCGTCTTTAATTTTTGGTGATTTTTTGAATTTTCTCTCATTGGAATGTATTGAACTTTCCGTCCAATGCATTCCAATGAGAGAAAATTTAAAAAATCACTAAAAATTAAGGACGACTCAGAACAACATCAAATTAAGTTTGCATAGGGTTCAGGAGGTGGGCTAACGATTGCAAGCATTTAAAACCTGTTCCAAACACTGTAAGGCACTTTTACAGGAGCGAAAAAGGACTTCGCAAAGCCATTGAAATGTATTGAGTCGGCTTCAATACATTCCAATGGAGGAAACATTGTTTCACACAGCGATGTTTCCTATGGGTTTTTTCACTTAAAGATGGCAATCTGTTCCAATTGGAACGGATTAACTGGTTTTCAATTCATTCCTATGGGAAATGGTGTTTCACAGAACGATGTTTCACACAACGTTGATTTTTTTGGAACCAATTAACATCGTTGTGTGAGGCACCACTGTACTTTTAAAATAAAGATTTTTTTTCTCCCAAATCTTATCTACCATAACTTCCAGCAGGATTGTTGTTGTTGTTTTTGATTCTAGGATTTAGTTGTTCGTATCATTTTCATTCTTGGCAATTTAACAGCGAAGAACAATCAGGCTCGAGAACAATTTTTTGAGATACAAGACAGCATTAACACCCTGATAATGCTATTCCAGTCTCATTGGGAAATTGACTGTAATAGTAAGCTGTTGAAAGATGACGGTGAATTTAAAAATCTGAAGCATCCTTCTGAAGCAGAAGATGTCCTCATCAAACTTATACGAGTGATTGCCAATTTGTCCATTCATCCGACTATAGGTGTAAGCCTAGCAACTAACCATCAGATTGTGGCATTACTTATTACAGTACTAGGTAAGAAGAACTGCTTTCTGTTGTATCATCTGTAGATGTCATTTGCATTTTTATAGTGAAATATTTTAAATTAAGTCCCGCTAAAGTGCTAAAATAATTAGGCTAATATTAACACATGCAAGATGAAAAAGCAGCATATCTGTGATTCTCCTAATAGTCTGTCTCTCCCCTCCA
This sequence comes from Pogona vitticeps, assembly GCF_051106095.1. NCBI lineage: Eukaryota > Metazoa > Chordata > Lepidosauria > Squamata > Agamidae > Pogona > Pogona vitticeps. Next base: position 96,193,940 of record NC_135783.1, on the reverse strand, counting down.
CACTCTGTTCAGTGTCATGCATCATCATCTTTGACAGCAAGCGCATCTGCTGTTCTCCCAACTGCTATGTACTCGCAGCTCCTCTTTCCCCACCTCCATTAAACAAAAGCTCATTATACTTGCCTCCCTGTTATTCCTTACCGGAAGTTCAGCATCTGGTTTTTTTTCCTAGACGATGAACTCAATTACTCTAGACATTATTGCTAGCTCCAGCTTGTACTCCTAGAAGCAAAGGCACTTCAGCTGGTAGCTAAGCAATCTCATCTATGCTCATCACCTCTAGAATAAGAGGTGATGAAAACCGTGCCTCCTTTAGATGTTTCAGTGCCACCTGCTGTTCAGTACACCTTTGTAATAATAATAATAGGGATTCTTAACATCCAAGCATCCAGAACGTTTCCCATGATTTAAAGAGCTTGGCAGAAGTACTTATTTTGAACTGTAGCTCTCCAAATCCTCTTTCTAGAGCTGAAGGAAATTTGCCTAAGATCACATAGTGGGTTCATTGTGAGATATAAACTAAGACTTCCTGGTATGTATTCAGTTTCTTAACATTCTGCAATGTTGTTCTTAGTTTTAATGTATGTAAATTTGGGAGCCTATTTGGACTGACAGATAAAATCAAATGATCCATGTTTATAAATAAGAAATGATATTGACATATCTAGAAGACATCCCCCACCCCCCATCATTTTCACAACTCAAGTGTTCAGGATTTGTTTGAACAAGGAGACACATGGACACACCTAGGTAGAGTTTGGGAGTGGTCCAAAGCAGGAACATAGTTAAAATTAGAAATATTGCCAGTTCTTTGTTAATACAGTACATTTTGATTCTGTGTCTTTCTTTTATGTAGTGTTTGGAATGTACTGTGGTATAATAATCTCTGTAGTTGGGTTAAACTTTATAAATTAATAGTGTCCTGACAAAAGACTTAGGTCTCCTCTTTTTCTCTCTCTCTAACTCACCAGAATACAAGTCAGTTGGCGAATCTGAGGAGCTGGTTATTAATACCACAGCAACAATCAACAATTTATCTTTCTACCATGTGAAGAATTCTATAATACAGGAGAAGAAACTATATATTGCAGAATGTAAGGATTTTAAAAATCAATCCTTCTGTCATCTTTCTATTGTATAATCAAGGCCAGTATTTCTTATGACTATAAAGCAACAAATTGTTTGCACATAATTATTATTATTAGATGAGAAATGACATTGACATTAAAGAGATTTCTATCTCATTTGTTTAGGTTATTCTATAATGGTTGATAAAATGAATCCCATTGGTGTTCTCACTGTGGTAACTGCCTTTGCTGATTAACTGAAAATAAGTAAAAAAAAAAAGCTCTCTTGGTCTCTGGAACAGCAAGTTGAATTCTTTTCAGAGCAGTTTCCAAAGTTACTTTTAAAAACACATTTTCCAGAATCACCTTATCATTGCCATGCTAGTTGGGGGATTCTGGAGGTTGTAGTCCATGCCTTTGCTTCCATATGCCTTTTGTAGTTGTACCTTGGCTCAGGCTAAACAAGGCTGAATGGAATAAATGCAAATTGAAAGGTGCTCTTTCACTCTCTATATGAAAAGCAGTATTACAGAGAAAGCTAAAATGATAAGTTATAAAAGCATTAGGTGACAGATCTTTAGCAACAGATTCCTCATCACATATTGGGCTAAATCCTCTTGCCTAGTTACACTGGCATAATGGAAATGATACAACTTTCGGAGGCAAATTGCCTTAAATTAAGAATTTGCTGTAGAAATTATATGTTACTATCTGCTTAGCATTTCTCAACCCCATAGGCAAGGAGCTAGAATGGACAAAGAAATGTGGAGAGGAGGCATAATGGCAAGGAATATAATAGCCAGAAGTCAAGAAAGAGTGCGATCATGGGACACATTTTAGAAGAGAAAATTATAGAAGGGTTAGAAAAATGGAGAGGAAAGGTAAAGATATAGCAAGAATGTGCTCTGGTATAGAGCGCAATATAAATAAACATTATTAATATTATTATTATTATTAAGTAGCAGTATATTAAATGTATGTCTTGTGATTTGTCCTGCCTCTGTAATTAAGAGCAGAAAAAATATAAGAAATTGTGGTGGCAGAAAAGATTATATGATCATTTGTTGTGGCTTATGAGCATGTCCCAGATGTATATACCTTAACAGCCACAAATCAAAAACTTGCTATGCTCTAAAGTCTCGAGGCAGATGTTTTGTTTCGAACAGTTCCTCTCAAAATTTGTCCCGTTTGCTTACAAATACAGTGGTGCCTCACATAGCGATGATAATTGGTGCAGCAAAAATTGCTGCAAAGCGATTTTGTCGCTATGTGATATTAAAAAGCCCATAGGAATTAATTGAAACCCCTTCAATGTGTTCCTATGGGCTTCAGACTCACCTTTAAGCGAAAATCCTCCATACAGCGGCCATTTTCGCTGCCCGGTAAGCGAGGAATCCGTCCCAGAAAACAGCGGGTGGCCATTTTTTTAACCCGGCAGCCATTTTGGAACTGCCAATCACCTGTTTAAAAAATCATTGCTTTGCGATGATCGGTAAGCGAAACAGGGTACCGATCATCGCAAAGCGATTTTTCCCTATAGGGAACATTGCAAAGTTAATCGCTATGCGATTTCATCGTTAAATGGGGCGCTCGTTAAGTGAGGCACCACTGTAATTTTGATTTCTTCACGTAGTCTCACCAGTGGTACAAAAACACTTCGATCTCGTAGCACAAAACAATGATTCTTTTAATTCATCTCATTTTTCTTAGCTCAGTTTGTAGCTAGGATAATACAAAATACAAAGCTGTTAGATCCATTGCTTAACTGTTTTTACTAGCTTATCTGTCATGGTCTTAAGTAGAAAATACCAAACTGCTCCCCAATGCAATTTCTCCTTTTACCACATCTTTATCTGAAGCATTTGCTGTTTTCTAGTTGTCTCTTTTCTTCATTAAAACATATACTGAAATACAGTAAATAAATATTTTCTGCTCTTCTCTTGAACCATAGTGCTTCTAAAGTTGTTACTAAGCAGCAATATGGATGGAATTCTGGAGGCTATTCGAGTCTTTGGTAATCTTTCTCAGTACCGTGAAGTCTGTGACTTCATTATACAGCGACAGGGTAAGTTCCTACTCCCACTGGAGGTGATCAGGCTATGTACATTAAAAGTATCCATACAACTACAAAGTGTTGGCTTCTCATTTGGATTCAGAGGCTCTGCAATCACCCAGCAAGGATGCCAGATGAAAGTATACAGTGTACTGTTTTAAGAATAATTTTAATCTAACATAGTGTACTGATGGACCTTTGATTCCTAACTGACATCTTACCCACTTTCCCCACCTTTGCCTGGCAGCTTTTTGCAGGACAGGTGATCTTGGCCGGAGTTGCTATGACAAATTTTCCTGGCTGTGACCACTGTGAATTTTTTTAATGGCAGAAATCACAGTAATAGTGGGAATTTTAATGACATTTCTAGCTCATTAAACTGACAGATATGTACAGTGGTACCTCAAGATGATTACCCCGCAAAACGGGTTTTTTGCTAGACGTTGACTTTTTGCAATCGCTATAGCGATTCACCAAATGGTTTTTCCTATGGGGGATTTCGCTGGACAATGATTTGGTCCGTGCTTCACAGACTTTTTTTTGCAAGCCGACAATTTTCACAGCTGATTGGTGGCTTCGCAAAATGGCTTCCCTATGGGCGATCTTTGCAAAACGGGTGTTTTCGGGACTGATGCTTTGCAAGACAGAGATTTAAACAGCTGATCGGCGCTTCGCAAAATGGCTTCCCTATGGGCGATTTTCGCTGGACGACGACTATTTCCCCACATTGGAACGCATTAAACTGGTTTCAATGCATTCCAGTGGGGAAACGCTTTTCGCTAGACAATGTTTTCACAAGACAGTGATTTCAATGGAACACATTAAGATCATCTAGTGAGGCACCACTGTAGTTAATAGAAAACTGTTAGCTTAATAAAGGTAATGACTGATCTGTTAGTAAACTAGTTATAGTAAAGAAACTGCAAAGTATCTCAGTTGTTGCAGCATGTTACCGAACAGTAAACCTTTAAGAGTAACAGAGTAGTGTTCAAAGCTTGTATCAGCTATTTATTCTAAATTATATATGCTTGAACTTTCCATGTGTTTTATCCACTGAATTCTGTATAGTGGTTTTTAAAGCAGAGTTGTTTTCTAAAATAGCTGCTTCTCATTATGCAATGTAGTATACAAGTTCATGATTGCTTTGCTCGATGCCAAACACCAAGATGTCTGCTTTTCGGCCTGTGGAGTTCTCCTCAACCTTACTGTGGATAAAACCAGGCGTATTATACTGAATGAAGAAGGAGGAATTAAAAAGTGAGTTGAAGAAAACCATGTATATAGATTTGGCTGATTATTTCCAAAGTTCCTGAGAGGAAAAGGATAAATGTAAAACATTGTCTCCCCTATTTTCTTAAAAGGGCAAAAAAAGCCAGATTTGCTTGGTTTTAGTGATAAGCTGCAAAAAGACAAACATAGGAACAGTTAACTCTTTTTGCCAATTATTTTAACAGGTTAATTGATTGTTTGAGAGACTTTGGTCCTACAGACTGGCAGCTGGCTTGTTTAATATGCAAGACTTTGTGGAACTATAGTGAGAGTTTTAGTATTGCTGAGACCTGCTTTGAAGAAGATGATTCAAATGCCCTACTTGATCTCCTTGCATCATTTTTAGGTAAGCTTAAAAGTTAATCTCACTGTACTTTTTAAAATGAATGGAAGAAATATAAGGAGCATCAATTTGTTCAAGCAGTCTAATATTGTCTTTAATTACTATTCCCTCTATAGAATTTAACTTTTTCATATCATTTGCTACACAGTCCTTTAAAAAAAAAACAGGCACACAAAGTGCTAAGGATTGAATCTCAGCCTTTTGTGTGTACTGCATGTTCTGTATCACTAAGTGAAGGTCCCTTCCTTGGAGAAGGCTGCAGGTATTCATGCAGAGCCAAGTTGCAAGCCTCCATACATGTATTCTACATTATTTCCACAATTTCCTCTCTTCTCTTTGTAAATAAACCTCTACAGAGAAGATTGCCAGCCACATTTGAAATATTGTTTATGGTTGTGTCCACTTCCCCTCCTTAAATATTTTGCAGTGGGCTTAGAACAGGGTGAGTGAAATTACAGGGAAACTGAAGCATCTTCCCTGTGAAGAAAACCTAAGATGTTTGTGATTTTAATTTGTTGGGGAGGGGGGAGACTACAAAAGGGAAACTAAGAAAATTGTGAATTCAGTTGCACAAGAGAGAACTTTTTCTTTTTTCCCCACATAATATTGAAACTTAAGAGTTACTTATTGAAATTGATGCTTTCAGCAGGCAAAAAATTGTTTGGTGGGAAGGCTGTCAGGCTTTTTTTTCCTGCCTTGCTTGATGCAGTAGGCAAACCAGTAGGGAATCTAGCATACCAAACTCCTCAAAGCCACCAACTGTAGATTTTATTGCTGGTGCCAAAAGTGCAGGTGTCACTAAGTGACAATTCAGCAGACAGTACCTACTTTCTTATGACTTCTGTACCATTCTCACTACTGGCAGTTCAGACAGTGTCTGTAAAGTAAACTAGTTACTAGAATTTCTTAAAACAAACTTGTGCAACAGCAAAGGCAGATGTTTCCACCAAAGTCACCTTAAGAACTGAAGACAGCCCAGTAGTCAGATGATAAAGCTCTGTGCAAAGTCGGAGTTACCAAACTTGTATTGTTACTCCATGTAATACTTACCACGTTTTTTGATTTTCCATATCCCCCCCTTTGGGATCTCAGCTAGACATCTTACACTTTCTGTAAATGCAGCTGAATGCATATTTTACAACTGACTGCATAAGCCACTGATAGTCCAAATATGTGAGAAATCAATGGGCTTATGGGCTGCTCCAGTTTCACATCCTGCTGTAACTCATATTAGTTTAAATTATATGCAGACTGTAAACATATAGAGTGAATTTAGGACTTAGTTCAGATGCTTGTACAGGAGCTACGAGAAACTTTTAGGTAAGAGATCACAGCCCAGCAACAACACTGACTGCTTCCACGACAAAATTTGGCAGTTTCTCCTAAGGTTTACTTCCATGTGCTAGAACAGAGTGCTGTGGTGGAAGATGCTCACAACCAATAAGGATCAATATAGTGTACATATATAAATGATTTTGAAATGGTTTGGTTTGTAGTTTTTCAATATTGACTGTTTTGGACCTTGTCCCTCACTGCAGATGAAGAAATGGCATTGGATTACAGTTTGGACAGCGATTTAAGAATTTATCACAAAATATATTGGGAAACAGAGTTCAAACCTGTGGCACAGAAGCTTCTCCAGAAAATACAAAGCTGAATTTTGAGCCCTTAACTAATTACTGCATTTTATGGTGGGCGTTGAGGATTTTGGTATAAAGGATACTTCAGTTGCTGTTTATGCAAACTGTTTCCCACTACTTGGAACATGCTGTATCCAAAGAAAAATGACTATTTTGTATATAGATTCTACTTTATAAACCAGCTACCACATCTGGACTAAGTACCTTTCTGATAAACTTAATAAAAATCTGTCCTCACTTTATTGCATAGAAGATGTGCGATTTTGGATAGTGATAACTAAATGATGGGTAAGGATTGACTGTTGTTCTACTTGGAACTCTGAGCATGTGTTGATTAGATCATGTGATTAAGATGTAGCTTTAATTGGGAAACTAATTACTATAATTTTTCTGTAATGATTCAGCTCTGAAGCAGGCACAAGAACCAATCTTTCTAAAGCTGTTTTGTTGCTGCTGTTTGTTTTTTGCTTTTGAGTCTGCTGTTGTTTCACCGTAATTGTGCCGGTGATATTGATGTTCATGGAAAAAGAATGAGGAGTCAGATAAGGGAAATTCATAAAATGTTAGTCATTTAAACACAGGCGGGAAAACAGATTTTTCGTTTGATACAATTTCTAGCATAAGAAGGGGACTTTAAAACAATTTCCAGTTAAATGGCATCTCTTTACAAGAAGATCAGTAAGGATGTAATGCACTGATAAATCCAGCATTTGATTTAGAATCTATGGCTTACATATAACCCCTGGTTCTACTGACAATTTCAAAAAATGACTCAAATATTGAAATAAGTATTCTTTGTTTATGTGCATTCTGTGAAACTCCACCTGTTAGATGGCACCAGCTTTCTTAGGATATAAGAATCAGCTCCATGGCTGGCAGGTGAACAAGGTTTGTAAAGTTACTAGACTTCATAAATGAAATTCAAATAGCAACTATTGGAAGGAATACTTTAAGCAAAACCAATTTGAAATGTGAACATTTGGTGTATGAACTGTGGATTTAGCATAAATTTTGTACTTTTGACTAGAGGAAACGGCAGATGCTTCCTGTTAAACTGTTGAGGTTGCAGCTTAGCTTTTTGTTCTCTCCTCTCAAATGCAAATCACAAATACACAGCAGCTGGGGGATACTCAACTGTTGTTAGGTTTTACAGTAGCTGATATTAGTGCCTGAAAAAAATACCAATGTACAAGAGAGAAAATGTTTTATTTAAAAAATTCAGTAATACTGATTTCAGAGCAGTTCATGCTCAGTGAAAAGCTTCCATATATTTTCAAAGAACAGATGTATACCAAACTTGTTTTAATATTTCCTGTTTAGCTACACAAGCCATTGCTAAATGACAAGTCATGGCTACAAATAAGCAGTGCAGTGAGAAGCTACTTGACGGTCCAAATTAATATTCCCACACCTTAGCTAGTTCTTAAGAACAATGGGAGGAGAAACAGGACACTGGTCTCAAGTATTTAGCATTTCACATAGTTGCAGTCTTTCTTAAGCAGCTTTGAAAACTCTCACTCCTCCTCACTCTGTTGATTTAACCACACAGCTGTGAACAAGTTGAGGCCAGTAGCACACAACTAAATAACAGCAAGAAGTTTCTGTTGCAATCAAAACTATTAGTGTGATGTACAATTCAGTTTCTAATGACTTGCAAGGACTTTCTTTAATACACATTAAAGGTAGGCTCAGATAACAGCACTGCTTGCTTTCACTCAAAGCTTAATTGGAATTACTAACATCTTCATTACACCAGCAAATACAGCAGCATTAGGGCTTTTCTTTAAGAAAATCACTTGTATCAAAGGCAGATGTTTTATTCAATTCTTTGTGCTCCAGATTCTGTTTACTACTTGCAACAATACAAGATTTGCATAATTAACTACTTGTCTGCCACAAATCATGGTTTCTCATGCTAACAGGAGCAGCTGTAGTGATCAGGGAGAATCTTTGAACATCTCTTTCTCCTACAACAGCTCTGCAACAGTAGTGACATCTCCTTGGGGAAGGAACTGAAACAGAAAAGAGTTATGGCACAATGGATCTCATAGCACTTGGCAACCACTGGTTCTGAAGCTCATTTCTATCTCCTCACAGGCAGCACCTCCTGCATCTTCATCATCATTAGCCAAAGATTTCAGGTCATGTAGCGAGTAATTGCTCTCAGAGCATAAAGCAGTTCAGCCTGCATCCGTGCTTCTATGAGAAGCAAATTGACATGAACCTTTGGGGGGAAAAGAAAAACGCAGCTGAGTTCAAATACCTGCTTTAAAGCATACAAATTTTCTGCATGTAATACTTCGGCAGCGAGCTAGTTCCTATAATGGACTACCCCCACAACTTGTACAGAGTTGCTGCTGAGTTCTTGACCAGGCAGGGATCTGTGGAGGAGCCAAGTCTGTATTTGGCTGCCTCCATGGAACAGGGCATAATGAACAAACTGCATACATGGTTCTCACAGTTTAGCACCTGATTGGGCTGTGAGTCTACCACCAGCAATTGCTTGGTGGTAGCTATTTCTTAAGAACTGGTTGGTTCTGGATCTGCAACCATCTGATAGCAGTAGTTCTTGCTTGTAAGTGTAGTGATACCTGTAAGGATATAGCTCTTTTTAGCAGACAGGGCTTAACTTTCTCTTTTAAAATGAGTTTGAAATAACAATAGTAAACCATGAAAATCCTCCTATCAAAATGCATAGTGATAATACTGTCCAGTATATTCACACTATGAGAAGTCGTCTGCAATAGGAACTGAAGATACAATGTAGCCCTGCTCCCTCATCCAAGAGTCATGCGGGCACTGACTTTCGGTAATGATGTTTTCAGTTAATACAACGAAGAAAATGAGCTTATCTTCACTTTATCATGCTAAGTTAATGTTTAAAAAAATACTGCTCATTGAAGAAACCACATAAATTTTTTTTTTACATATGAGATTATTGAGAATGCCATGGTTTAAACAAGTGTTTGGGGACTTCGCTATAGTTCATCAAGCAGTGAACTGTTTGGTTTGGTAAGTCCGATTGCATGCATTCAGAATTCACCTTCTCAGAGTGTTTGAACTGTCTCCAGAAGCTATCGTACATTCTATTTGTGGTCCTTTCAGGTGCACACACCACAGTTTTGATATAAATCTTAAAGCTGCGGTCCAGTAGCTGGTTAATTTCACCATAGTCATAATCATCATACCTGTTTGGAACCAAGGGAGAAACACATTCACTTTTGTACAACCACAACTTTCATTCTTACTAAAGGAAACGTTTTATTCATTACTGTGTGGTTAATTTCATTCAGTGCCCGGCAGGAAAACAACTTCTGATGGATCTTGAACCAATTCACCTCAAGCCCCAACCACAGTTAAATGACAATAACTTTCAGAACAACTAATCCTAAATTGAACATATAGTGGGTTTCCTTTTTCAGTGCTATTCCGTACTCCCCACAGACCTACATTCCTTTTTCTGTACCAGGCAGTTTTACTGAGGTACCATTGTGCTTCTGGAATGCTGTATTTTTCAATTAACTTTTCTATTCCACTACTTCAGTTTTTCAACTTCAGTTTAGTAATTTCTCCAAACCTGGGACAAGGTTGCATTTTATTTTGTTACATTAAGTGGTTGGCTTTTCAAGATCAAAAGGCACTTCTCTCAAACTACAGTGGTGCCTCGCTTGACGATAATCCATTCCAGCAAAATCGCTGTAGAACAAAATCGTCGTCAAGCGAAAGTAAAAAGCCCACTGAAATGCATTAAAACCCAGTTAATGCGTTCCAATGGGCGAAATACCTCAGCATCCAGCAAAGATCCTTCATAGGCCGGCCATTTTCTGGTGCCTGTAATGCAAGGAATCCGTCCTAAAACACAGCAGGGAGCCATTTTGCACAGCAGGCGGCCATTTTGAAAACCTGACAATCAGCTGTTTTGATCATCGTTAAGGAAAAAATCAGTTCCCGAAGCAGGGAACCGATCATTGTCAAACGAAAAAAACCCATTCAATCATCATTTTGAGATTGCAATAGTGATCGCAATAAACTAGTCAAGCGGGGCACCACTGTACTTGCTCTCCAGAACAAGGCAAATATGTAAAATTCTGATGGAGGTTACTAAAGGCAACTACAGTCCTATGTTTCCTGCCTAATTCTTATGTATTATTGCTTTCTATAGTTTAAAAGAACAAATGTTGATGCAATATAGACTGAATCCAGTAAGCTGCATTTGTAACAAGTGTTATGTGCACAGTTTGTTACATTTCCAATACTTATTAAATGTAATAAGTGTACAATCCTAACTGATGTTGACCTTATGCAGAAATTGTGTAAAATGACCAACCTTATTCCAAACATACAATGGATATAATTCCAGATTGCCCGTCTAAGCATTGAGGTATCAACATCTTTATGCATGGCCATTGTGTTGTAGGTTAGGTTGTAAGCAATCTGAAACTTCGCATCTATTAGCTGTCCAACATCTGGGTACAGTCGATTTACCAGTGAATAACCATGGTCTTCCCATGAGTAGTCCTTAAAAACAAAATAGCCAAATGACTGCCAAGTTTTCAAGGAAGATGCCATGCTAATAAAGTATTTTAAACTGAATGTGAAAACTGATTTTAATGGTTTATTTAGATATTTTCTAATATTCCTACCAAAATAGCATAGCCTCTAAATGCAGTAAATGAAACCTATGTGGAGTCAATTGCTCATGTCTTGCTGCTTGCAACAAAGGAATTACCTGAACATGGAAGGTAGGCACATGCATTCCATGCCGGGAGAAATCTTTATAACCATAGCTAGTATCTTCAAAATGGCGTGACACATCTCTTGATGGTGCTGATTCTTCATCCTCTGTTACAAATAGAAACAAAAACCAGAATTTAATTTGAAAAATATGGAATGGTCACAAGCAAATTGCTAACTTGTGACAGACACAGTATGTAATTAACATGGAAGAAACATTCTACAGGCAGAAATAAGTTTTTTTTTCCTTAATGGATAATTCCTTGGACGTATTTTTAAAAATACAGCATTGAAAAACTGTCTTTTAGCCTTCTGTAATCATTGTTATAAATAGGACAGAGGTGGCAGTTTGGCCCACAGAGCCATGTAGAACCAAGGTATCTTTAATGGCCAACTGTAACTCATGTAAGTATTGTTTCTCTAAGAAAATATGCACAAACACACATGAATGCCATGTCACGCCTTAGGAAACCATATTCAGACACGAGAAAACACAGTGATACTACAGATCTGCTCTTCTCCTTGTTCTAAGCATTTTATATTACATGCCTTAAATTATGAAATACTATCATTACGTATCTTCCTGCTTTTGAGCAGGTTTTGGATCACATTTAACCCAGTACTGGCTACAGGCTACCCAGTACTACACTAGAATCCCAGTGTGCAAATCTTTGCCTACTGAAAGGGAACTACAAAAGTTTCCTGGTCTTGAAAATGAAGGGCACTACATTTTCTAGACCAGAAAAGGGCAAGTTTCAAGGTCCAGCAGCCAATTTTGCCTCATGAAGACTGCTATGGGATGCAGTCCATCAAATAGTATGATTATCTTGTATGATTTCAAACCAAACTTTTTACTTCCAAAATCAGGAGTAACCTTTTAAAGTCAAGTTCAGCTGGGGGGGGGGGGGCTTGGAAATACCTTACTTCACCATATAATTCTGCTCCTAGAGCAGCACTTCCCAACCTTGCGTCCTGGACTACAAATCCGAGAAATCCTGACATGAGCACAGCTAGTGATGAGGGCTTCTGGGAGTTTTAGTCCAAGGACATATGGGGACCCAAAACTGGGAACCACTGCCCTACAACAACAGTTCTCCTTTGGCTGGCAAAATAAACAGTTCTGCTGCTGATCCTGGAATAGGCTGACAGCAGATAAGAAAAAGTAAACTTAATTAAATAGTGGATGCAATGGTTGGAATACATGAGCACACCCTCTTTCCATCAGTGCACATTTTTATATAACCACAGAGAGAAAAAACTGTGACTGATTTGGTATTTGGATTTTGCATTATGAAGAGATCAGTGATTATTAATGCAGTGTTTCGTTACTTATATTACTGAAAACCTTTGAGCTGGAACTGTTAAAAGCTTTGGAGTATTTAAATTTTGCATATTAAAGATAAAGTCTTTCAGTTTAATCTACAAAATATGTCACAAGATGAGACGTGTTATTGTTTTTTAATGTAAGCTGACCTAAATTTTTGTCTGACCTGAACAACCCACCAACATGCTTTCTCTCTTCTCTTTCTCAAATCGAGTAGCCTTTTCTTCTTGGCTTGCTTTAACTTCATCTCTGCATTCTTGTAGTTGTTTCATTTTTTCCATAAGTGCTTCTACTTCACACAGAGGCTCTGTAAACTGAAGGGATAAACAATATTCTCATGCATTGGGTTGGAACACTAGACATGACAAACACTGGAACGTCTCATAGCTGAACTTGTAATATTCAATAGCAAACAACTTCCTTTGTACAGAATTAAGATAAAAAGCAAGCATAACAGAAGTGCCTGACTAAAATCCATTCCAGCTCTGCAGTTCTAAGATAATTATATATTATAAAATGAAAGATGTACGGAGTTGATTTTGATGCCCCTCTGTGGCCTTTTAGGTGCCCAACCAATGAGCAAAACAAAAAACAAAAAAACAAAAAACCCAGGAAAGTTGTTAAACCATTTCCCCGAATATAAGACCTAACCTAACCTGAAAATAAGCCCTACCCCAAAAATAAGCCCCAGTTAAGTGAAAACCCACCCTCCACCATTGTGCAGCAACCAGAAGATGACATGACTGTATTTGAATAAATGTAGATTGTTGTACATGAAAAAAATAAAGCGTCCCCTGAAAATAAGCCCTAATGTGTTTTTTGGAGCAAAAATTAATATAAGACCCTGCCTTATTTTTGGGGAAACACGATAGTTGTTTATAACCATTATAAGGCACAGGAAAGGTACAGAGATGTTTGAAATGGTAGGATTTAAACAATGTAATTTTTTTAAAGCGCTAAAGATAAAACATAATTTTTGACGGAAGAGTCGCTGCTTTTAAAAGTTTTTTTGGCACCTACACAATTTTATTTATTTATTTATTTATATAAATAAATAATCCCGCCTATTTTATTTGCCTTTATGGTGTAATGCATGATTCAGTGCAGGTTTATAACCATATTTCTGGCCAGCACAGACAATTAACTTTAAATTCAACTTTAAATGTCCTTGGTGTTTTGCATTTTTTTAAAGTTTAAAAAATGTGTGTTAATACATAGTTTCATCTATTTATTTAATGACACACTGCCATTCAGTGTTTTAAACTGCAGGTATATAAAAGATAATACAGTGTTGCCCCACATAGCGATGATAATCCGTTCTGGAAAAATCGTCGCTATATGGATTCGTCGCTATGCGGAACAAAGAAGCCCATAGGAATGCATTAAAACATGTTTAATGCGTTCGTATGGGCAAAAAACTCACAGTTCTGCGAAAATCCTCCATGCGGCCGCCATTTTTGCTGCCCGGTGAGGAATCCGGGCAAAAACACAGCGGGTGGCCATTTTATTTACGCGGCGGCCATTTTGGAACCGCTGATCAGCTGTTCTTAAAACATCGCTATGCGAAAATCAGTAAGCGAAACACTTACCAATCATCACAAAGCGATGTTTTACCATTTAAAACATCGCAATGCCATCGCAAAAAACACATCGCTATGCGGATTCGTCGTTAAACAAAGCACTCGTTATGCGGGGCACCACTGTATAGTATGTTATATGTTTCCATGACTAACATGCTACAAGTGAGAAGTACTGCACACCAGACAATGAAGACACATCTGCTGCTTGATGTCTGCTATTCTTTCTTGTAACACTTCCCTTCCCCCCTCCCAACTCCAGCTGTCCTATGGAAACTTTTTTTTAACAGAATGTCTTTTACGGGTCCATAGCCCTTCAAGACAGTTAGACCTTCAAAGACCATACTCTCTTCCAAAATGACTGCATAATAGAACTGGGTGATAAAAGCATGTTTTCAAGCTAATTGCAAACAGTGTTAATGATAAAAACAGACTTAAATTTAGTGTACTGTGCTTATAGGAAAGTCTGACAAATATCCACCTTTTAACTTTCTGTCCCAATCTTTTGAGGCAGCTGGTTATTGACACAAAATTTTGATAATTAAAAAATTATAGCTCTGTTCCCTCTTAAAGTTATGGAATAATACACTCAAATATTGTTCTTCCATGGAAAACTAAAATAGTTCTATGACTTGATTAATTAAACATCATTTATCTGTGTTACAGTTTTTAGGATGGAATTCCATTGGGACTGCTCTTCACATTATTTACATGCACAGGCACAGATGTATTCCTGGCAACTGCATCTCACTACTCTAGGACAGTGGTCCCCAACTGTGGGCCTCCAGATGTTCTTGGACTACAACTCCCAGAAGCCTTCACCGCCAGCTCTGCTGGCAAGTATTTCTAGGAGTTGAAGTCCAAGAACATCTGGAGGCCCAAGGTTGGGAACCACTGCAGTCTAGGAAGTACAGGAAGACCCAGGGGCCATATTTCCAGGCTTCAAGCCCCACCACAAACTGCACCACATCTAAAAATAAGCCAAAACATTTAACAGTCAAAATACGAAGTGACTAAATGTTTACTTCCAGGTTTGCTAGGGGGGCCTTCAACCTCTACATGCTAATTCCTAGAGGCTTATGGAAGTGGAAAAACACATTTTTGGGCCATTTTTTTCTGGATTGGGGACTGCACTTTGCCCACTCCGGCCTTAAAAATGCTGAGTGGAGATACAAACCCTCTTCTCCAGATTCCATTTTGGGTCACTCTATCAACTATACTGCACTGGAAATCGAACTAGTTACTTGCTCACAATTAGAAAAGCTTCAAATAGCTGTGATGTAGAAAGTCAAATGTTGCATTTCCTTTGCATATAATTGTCCTCTGAAGTTTTTATTCACACAGATAATTGTAGACAAATTATTGCTAGCACAGTGAAAAACACAACCGATGTGCGTACTATAGTCTTAACAAACAAGGAAAAAGGAAGACAAAGAAGGGTATCAGTTCTGACCTGTGCCCTCCAGCCTGCTGAAAGATGACATTTCCAGATTTAGACAGCTGTATTTTTAGTAGCTCATGTAGCAGACGTAAGTTTCAGATTATACTTCTACAATATCAGCAAAATTCGTTTTACGAATATAAAACAAGAAATAATCCATCAAATGTTTATCTGTGTGTACATCAGACTTTTCAACATTACATGTCTGTTCTAGATAATGACAAAACAAAAGCACTATCTAGATTTTACAGTTCTGCAAATATACCTCAGTAAAAATTAAAGTACCAAACTGGTAAAGACATAGTAAATACTTACAGTAGTATTTACAGCTGGATCTTGCATCTCATATGCACCATGGTTTCCATTTGTAATGTCACAAATGAAATAGTCATTATCAGAAGGAGGCCTGAATGTGTGACCACCATCACAATGAATTTCTGGATTGATTCCACAACCAAATGTGAAAGAGGCAAGTGAATGATAATGTGTAAGAAGCACTACAGCATGGATCAGTTCTGCCAGGGACCAGCTATGCTCTTCAGTCTTGAGAAGATGCTTCATAGAAGAAAAGATTTAAACATTGTTTCAGTCTCAGAAACTTCACTAAAGTAACTTCACATATTTGAGGTCATTTTTGAAGCAAAAATATAATGTGACATTAAATGTCCAGAGACAAATTAGCCATTAATACAACAATGCCAGTAAGGCAGTGAGTGAAATGCATCCAAACAGGCACACACTGAAGTTCCAGATGGGATAAAGTTGGTCTTTTTCTAGTTTGGTATCATGACAGTAAAAAATAAAGATGGAACACAGTTTTTAAAAGTTTTGTTTTGATAGGTGAAAGAAAACAGATGGTTAATTTCAGAATTTAAATGAGGAAAGGCTTACATATTTTTGGAGCAGTCTGTATTATATCCCTGAATGACCCTTCGTCGCCATCATCATCATTGTGTGACCAGAATATGAATCAGGTTAAGAAACTTTATACATCCACTTGAAAGTTATACATCAAGATTGTCATGTACCTAGCACTATGCTCTGTTCAATAAAAAGCTCTTTGGGTATTTTGGTAGGGAACTGCATTGTCAAATAAGAACATGATTCAGCACAAATATGTAATGCTTATGCTTCTATGAAGATAACTGAAGTATTTTAGCATCTTGTGATACCGCATATATTAGCAAATATTTAACATTACAGATTAAAAGACTATTGGCCATTAAAGAACGCCATATGGAAAACAAAAAATAAAACAAAGGTAAGTATATATTTTAGAAACATACTTCAATATGTTCTTTGGTAATGAGCCATGGTCTGTGTGCCAAGATTTTATTTAATTCACCCAAATTCTGCAGTTTTTGAGGTGCATTCTCGAGACCATTCAGCCACTTAGGATCTCCCCCAACATGCAAAAAGTAGTTGACATGAAGGTTAACCAAATAGGAGCACTGATGTCGCGCTGCAGCCTGGAGGAAAAAATAGCAACATACATACAAGTACTACCAAATGCAGAAACATTTTCTGAGGTGAAGCTCCTTGAATGAACAACATGGCATATATAGGACAGTTGTGTGTTCAAACAATGCATGTAAACATTTTATATACACTTATGAATTTAAAATATTTCTAGCCCACCTTTCTCATTAAAAGGAACCCAAGGTGGTTTACATATATATAAATATTTGTACAGTACTTGTTTAGTAATCTATTTTGCATAGAGTTAGTATCTAAAGAAAGTTGTAAAGCATGTAATACAACAATGAGCTGGTCCGGTCATCACCATAAATGGAACCATTCTTTTGCATGGTGCTGATACATCCTTCCTGATCGCTCCTGCTACAAGTGGGAACAGCTAAACCAGGGAAAGAGAAAGGATACCCCCTCTTTGCAAAAGAGAGTTACCACTCCAGTTTTTGTATAAGCCAATCAGGAGGGTAAGCCCTGTAAACCAAAATTCAAAATCAGAAGTAGATGATCTAAGAACACCCCCACACTTCCCAGCACTCCCAGCCACAGTTAAGGATTTTAAAGCTAATCCTTGATCTCCCATATCATGGGTGGTTTGGAGCTAAATACTGAGTAAGTATGAATACAGTGGTAATATTGGGGGCAAATAAAAACAGCTAGAACAGCTTAAACCATTCCAGTCATTCCATTCTGTTTATAATACAGGCTGGCCAGAATCCAGATTCCACATAAAGAGGAGAAAGCATGCATGTCTTGATGGCAAACCGCCACTTGTTAACAAGATGCTAGTTGCATTCCTGGGCATGCACCCAATTGTGTGATTAAGTACATGCCCAGGAATTCAAGCAGCACCTTGTGAGTGACAATCCGCTGCTGCAATTTACGAAGTTTCCCTTATGCATGTGCAAGCTGAAAACAGGATTATGGCCAATGGCTGTTACAAAGAAGTCAAGCAAATTACTAAAAATGTCAGCACAATGACTCCTTAATAAATTCTGGCCAAGAAGGAAGAGAGCGTGCAAAGACTAAGAATTCATACTTGAGTCAGATGGGCTTTATCTAACCTAATGCCCTCCAAGACTATTGGATTTCAACTCCCATCGCACACTGGCAAAAGTGTTGCAAAACACAGAATTTCTACAAGGCATGAAACTGCACCCGTAGGGCCACGTCCACTATAAAGAGAAATTTTAAAGCTGTTAAAAGGCAATTACTGCTTATTTCAAAATTTCACATACCATGATAGCTATGTAGTGTCGATAGTGAAGAGGCAGTGGTCCGTCCATCTGCAACAGATAATGCTGAGTCTTTAGAAAGCTTTCCAGATACTGAGGGTGGAAAACCATCACCAAGGTAATGTTGTCCAAGTGCCCTAAAGTTGTGAAAGACTCTGCAAACAAAGCATGCATTTGGGGATCTTCAGCACTCACTTGGAGAATCTGTTTAAATTAGAAAGAGAAGAGTACCAATATTTTGTAAGAAGTAAAGACCATTCTTCACATTTGAGAACAGGTAATAACCCCAAATCAGCTTTCACACACAAATACACTACATAAATGGCTTAACCATTTCTTAAACTTGGCAAACAGTGTGGAAGACTCACAAAGTAATACTTGTTTACAGATGAGCGCCAGGCTTCCTTTAAACAGATATGAAGCGTACGTTTAGCAACTACAGCACTACCACTCACGCTAAGAGTTAATTTACCTGTTTGGATGGTGTGAGAAAAATGTCAATGGCAAAGTTGCTGTAATGTCAGCCTCATGTCCACTAGCATCTCACCAGAGCCAGTAGGTGAAGAGATCCAATGAGATTATTCCACCTCACCCTATCTCACATGCACATTCTCTATGCAGAAAAGATGCTATTTAATTGGATCAATTTAACACACTGTATATGCTTTTAGCAATCAAGGGTAAGTCAAGCTGTTCTTGAAAGAGCTGACAGCAAAGACTAGGTTTTTAAAGGTGCTTAACACAATATTGCTGGCTGAACAGCACAATGGTTTAGGTAGCTGGCTGTGGAGCCAAAGGTTGTGAATTAGATTTCCCACTGTACTTCCTGTGAGAACAGCCAACCTGTGTAGCCATGGGCAAGCTGCATAGTTCCAGGGCACCCCCAGAAGAAGGGAACGGCAAACCACTTCTGTCTATTCTCTATCTAGAAAAGCCTCAAACGGGTTGCTGTAAGTCAGAATTGACTTGACAGCATGCAATTATTATTAACAAAACATTAACTTTTTGTGTCAGCAAAGATGTTAGTGTTTTCCAGTTTAGCAGCCTTCTGGTGAACTATCATTATGATTCACTGAGCTCATAAATGTCTGTAACACTACAGAGATCAACAGCTGTTTGTCAGCCAATGCTGGAATCTGAATTTTCACCCCCAGAAACATGAAGTAAGTTCACTGTGTACTTGCAAAACAAAAATCGCCCCACACACCTCCATTTCTGGGATGAATCTGCTTGGTCCTTGTCCCAGTGGTCTGGGGATCCTAATTCCAGATTCCTAGAAAAGAAAATGACACTATCTGAACTGTTAGCTATGAACGTTTCAGTTGTGGCTTCAGAGGGGAAAGAAAGAATTCACCATTGAAACAAACAGAACTGTCCTTGTTTCATAAGTGCAGTCTGTGGAAATTTTCTATCCATGCTTCATAACAAGCCACACTTGTTTACAGTATACCACACTGCTGCCATTAAAAACAATGAAACCTGGTTCACTGAAAACCTAGTTTTGCATAAAGTACTTGGCAGAGAGTTGAGAACAAGGAGTTCAGTACACAGCTGCCAGCAGAGTAATGTCAGCGATAACCACAGACTTTTGAAGTACATCTGCACATCCGCAGACCAAAATAAAATCTTTCAGTATCTTTCAGGAAGCTACATAGTTATAAGCTTACTAAAGGTTTGAGAGGGAGATGGTGGAAGTTTTGCTCTCTAACCACAAAAATACCCTTTTAAAGTGGCTATTTAAAATGAAATAGAAGTAGCATACGTTTCTCAAGATTAAATTTATAGCCAACCCGAAACATCTCCTACAAAACTTTCACTGAAATAACTGACACATTCCAACCTGCAACTACTATTGTACAACCTGTTGACAGTGGAAATCTTTCTGTGGTAATCTCTGAGCCACAGCATACATACAAATATTAATCAACTCAGCATATGCTTTTCAAAAAATACTGTAAGAAACACTTCTTTCTTCCTTTTCTTTATATCAGAGCATTGCACAATTTAAAATTATGGATGTATATGAAATACAGGTAAAAGTAAAAACAAATTAAAATGTTAAGATAATTAAACTATTTTTGCCCAGAAGCAGGCTATTTCAATAGCTTTATCTTGTCCATTTGCTAGATATATGTACTTTTGTACACATGGTGGGTTATAAGTTGCATGCATGCAAGTGCTATGTCGATTGAATTTCTGTCACAGAAAATTTGTCCTGTATCCCAGTAGCCCCATTTTACTTGAATATTATTTATTTATCTATCTATCTATCTATCTATCTATCTATCTATCTATCTATCTATCTATCTATCTATCTATCTATCTATCTATCTATCTATCTATCTATCTATCTATCTATCTATCTATCTATCTATCAGATTTTTACCCCGCCCCTCTAAACAATGTCTACTCAGGGCAGCTTACATTTGATCTTCCTACTTTACTTTAACGTCAATTAAGTGCTTTCCAGACAGTCCTGCTAGAGTCTTGCCTTGGTGGGGACATTCTTCAGCATTCAACCATTTGGCAAGGTATTTTGTTTTTGTTCTCCACAGATTTACCCTAGCCTCTTCCGGTTTGATATTTACAGTCTGAGATGTGTCAGAAAACTTTTCCTCAATTTTAGCTGTCATCAGAGGATTAGTGCCCGTGAAGTGGATGTATCTGATGCTGTATTACCTTATTTCATTATTTGCTAGCACTGCTCGAAGTACTTCTGGAGGGGCAAGACCAGCCAAATATTTTTTCTAACGGAGTAGATTTCAGGCAGCCCAGTAATAATCTTGCACAATTCATTAAGAGCTACATCCACTTGTTTGACATGTGCTGATATATATCATACAACACAAGCATATTCTGCTGTGGAGTAGCAGAGATAAAGCTGTTGTTTTTGTTGTTTGTGGGTGTGCACCCCAGTCTGACCCAGCCAGTTTCCTAAACAGTTATTTCATAGAATCATAGAACAATTAAGTTGGAAAGGGCCTATAAGGCCATCAAGTGCAACCCCCTGCTCAATGTAGGAATACAAATCAGAGTATCCATTGAGTTGTTGTCTGAATTTCTCTTGAATGCCTACAGTGTTGGAGTACTCACAATTTCTTGAGGTAATTTGTTCCACTGTCCTACTGCTCTAACAGTTAGGACGTTTTTCCTGATATTCAACCGAAATCTGGCTTCCTGTAACTTGAGCCCATTCTTGCATGACCTGCACTCTGAGATGACCGAGAACAGATCCTGCTCCTCCTATGTGTGACAGCCTTTCAAGTAACTTTCTGGTGACAACTTTCTCTTTGGTGTTTAGACCATGTTTTTGTAGGTCAAGGTTTGATCCAAAGTGACACCAAAGTACTTTAGGGTAGGGCAGTGTTCCAAAACCTTCCCTTCCCAACTAACTCAGAACTTGTGTTATTAAAAGGATTTGTTTTCAGCTGATTGTTTTTATAATATAAGGAAAGAACTTTTAATGCAGAGGTTAGCTGATGTCTGATGGTCTCGAAGCCTTCCTCCTGGCCTGTCAAGGCAAGATCCATCAGCACAGATGACGCTCCTGGAATTTTGGTTGATCATTTGTGTAAAAGTTAAAAAGTAAAGATACTACCCTGTGGGAGACAGTACCTTTGATTTCTCCATGAAATTCAACAAAGAATATTTTGTTTTGAAGTAGAACAGCAACCACTTCTGCTAGTCCATGATCTTTAGTAAGGAGGTAGAGCCTTCTGAGAAGTAATTGATGGTGGATAGCATCATATGCCTCTATAAGGTTGGCAAATGCTGCTCTAGTTATTTTATGTATTTCAGAACCATTTTCTATATGCTGGATTAGATTTAAGATTTGAGCCATGCTTCTCTTGCAAGGTCTAAAGCTTGCCTTTTCTGGAGTTTGAAGAGGTTCAATTTTAGAGGCTAGACTACTTAATATCATTCTTTGTATTAGTGGCATCATAGGGAAATTGGCCTATAGCTTTTACGGTCTGATAGTTCTTTGCTTGGTTTCAGTATAGCAATTACTTTAGTCTTCTGCCATATTTTTAAACTTTGTTTGCTCGTCCAACAGTTATTAAAGAGTTGAAGGAACAATGTCTTTGTGTTTTACCATGCAAGAAGCATTGCACTGTAAAAAGTATATATACATACTATATGAGCCACGGCCCACCATAGCTTCAAGTGGTGTGTAACAAAGCAAAGAATAACTTTTTCACAGTACAGCCATCTATAAATAGGATCCAGTTATTTCGTAAGGTGCAAAGTAGCTGCAGGTAAAATAGATTACTAAATAACTTCATTTGTTCCAGGTGCCAGTTTGCTCCACTACTTTGCATTCTTTTTCTTGTCCTTTTTGAGAACAACGTCAGAAGCAAAAACATTTTGTATTTCACGAAGGTATGCAAGCATTTTCATACATCACAAATCAGTCTCTAGCACAGATATCAGGAACTGGTATTAGAAACTAGAAAACTGTTTGCCTCTTGAGGGATACTAGCTGGGTGATTGCCAACAAAAAGCAAAAAAAAGTATGGAAAAAGTGAATGATGTAATAATGGAGCCTTTACACTTTGAGTGAGAAGGGGAAAGTAAAACTAGTTAGTAAACAAAACAAAAAACCAAACCAAACTAAGTTTGGCATGTTGCCAAGGATTTTAGGAACTTTCATTGCAAAAAGAAAAAGACATTCATTATGTATTTTTAAAATCACTGTCAAATTAGGAAAAGCCACTGATTTTACATAATCAGCTACATTATATAAATAGATTTATTAGGAAGAGATCATATTATGAAATGCAATGGTGGGGGAGATAAAAATTTAGGTCCATAGGAACACTGACAAAGCATGAATTCAAAACTACATTGAGGATTGCAGAATAGAATTTTTTACGTATGTGGAAAAGAGAAAATATATGAACAGTGGCAACTTACTGTATTCTGTGTCAGGTGGAATTAATGCATACAATTAATTCAAATAATGGGTTTTTTTCTTACCAGAATTCTGCATTTCAAATTTTTTTTAAAATGTTGAGAATAAAACATGCCTATTCAATATTTCAGTATATCTGAAGCCTACATTTATGGCTATCTGAGAAGAAATTAACTGGAATCCTTGGCTTGTTTACTTAGATATTAGTTTCCATTGTGTTCAATGAAGCTTATACCCTATAGAATACATTTTAATGCAATCAAATAGGTAATCCATGTTCTAAATTGTTTCTATTACTCCAATTTCAAATTGCAAACTGCCCCACCTATCTTAAATATAAGTAGATTGTACACAATCAAACTTCTCATCCCACACCCAAATCACTTCAACTTCATTTTCACCACACTCCCATTTCACCTCTCTTCAGAAATCTGCTGTGAAAATAATTCACTTTTCATCACATGACACTCTTCTTTAAATCAGTACACTGGCCTTTTATTCATTTATTGATCTAGCACAACAATCTCACCCTTACTGTTAAAGCCCTCCACAGACTTGCACACCCATCTTTAAACTTTTCCTTACACCTCTACCACTGCTATTTTCAACCGCGCATCTGGATGTTTTCTGTTCTTTTTGTTTGCCATTTGCATTTTCTCCCTCAAAATATTTAATTTCATATAAAGCTTTCATAACTTGTAAGATTCCACATCAAATATGCAGTATGTAACTAAAATGAACACATTTTCTTTCCCATGTAACCCCTTTCTCCGTGTCAAATTTTAACTTGTAAGCTCCTTGAAACAAGGATGTACAGTGGGGTCTTGACTTGAGAACTTAATCCGTATTGGAAGGGGGTTCTCAAGTCAAAAAGTTCTCAAGTCAAATCTGCATTTCCCTTAGGAATGCATTGAAAACCATTTGATCCATATCTGCTCTTTTCCGTCCATAGAAACTAATGGGAAGCTGCTATTCTGCCTTCGACCACTAGAGGGGGATATTTTGTTTCTTTTTTTTTCTTAGGTCAAGAAAGGTTCAGGGAAGGCAGGGAAAATACAGTCCAGGAAGTGCAGTACCAGGCAGTCCAAAGACTGTCTCCCAATCCACTCTCTAAACGCTGGGAGGAGTGAGGAAGCAGACAGGCACCCTTTTCACTGGCCAACAGTTAACTGAAAGTTAAAATTTTGCACTTTCCCTGCCTCCCACGTGGGTTTTTTCAGTTCTTAACTCAAATCTAAGTATGTAAGTTAAGTCAATATTTTCCTATGAGAGCGGTTCTTAAGTCAAAATGTTCTTAACTCGAGCCGTTCTTAAGTCAAGACCCCACTGTACTGTATCTTCTGAAAAAGAACTAGGCATGTTTAGCTTAACAAAGACTGAGGGGAGACATTATAGCAATCTTCCAATACCTGAAGGGTTGCCACAATCGATTTATTCTCCATTGTGCCCGAAGAACCAATGGGTGGAAACCCTACAGCGTTTCTATGATTCTATGAAATAACAGCACTAGCAACACTAATACTAAAAACTAATGTTACTAGATAGATTTTTCCTTAGCTCGGAAACCTTTTTGGATCATGTCAGAAAGCTGCAGGGACCATGAGATGACAGATAACCTAAGATTTTCACTGTTATTTTTAGTGTGCAAACAAGGTTATCACATTATCTTTTAACACTGTAAAAACCTTTGTGCTAATCCAGCTACCTTATAAAAGGTGCTTAAAAATTAAGTTCCCTTCTTAAGCACTCCCAAGATTAAATTAATTTCACCAAACTCCATGCCAGCCATGGTCTGAATGGCTCAAAGGAGATATTCCCCTTCTATTCCCACATCTGAAACCACTGCCATGGAACTAGATGAGATCTGTGTGTCATGTCGGAATAGCAAAGCCTTAAACATGGCATGCAATTTTGACTAGTCCTACTTTAGGGGATAGGTCACAGGCCCCCCCGCTGGGCAGGAGCACTTCCTTCAATGTTCCCCCTCCCCTTTGGTTGCAGATCCTTAGAGTGTCCCAGGTGAATACTCTCCAAGCAGTCCAAACCTCCTGCTGCAGAATTTGCCTATTCTTAATTTGTTGTTTAGTCGTTTAGTCATGTCCGACTCTTCGTGACCCCATGGACCAGAGCACACCAGGCCCTCGTGTCTTCCACTGCCTCCCGGAGTTGGGTCAAATTCAGGTTGGTCGCTTCGATGACACTGTCCAACCATCTTGTCCTCTGTCGTCCCCTTCTCCTCTTGCCTTCATACTTTCCCAATATCAGGGTCTTCTCCAGGGAGTCTTTTCTTCTCATGAGATGACCATTCTTAATACTGAGCTTGAAATTTAAATCTATTGTGAACAATAAAACTTGTCTTGAAGGCTGCACCAGTTCTTCTCACTACTGGTTGGCACAGGTCAAGATGTTCTTTCTCACACAAGAAGTCCTACATGGGAATGACTACATATATACCATATCTTGTCAGCTAAACATTTTCTATAGCCTCTTAATGTAAACAGCACAAGCATAAAGAGCAAAGTCTCTGTGATGCATTCAGCTGCTGCAACATCCTTCTTTTAGAAGCTAATCAAGTTTTCTACAGTTATTTCTAAAAGGTTATTTTTAAATAATTGCTTCAAAATACAGCAAGTGCCTAAGAGTAACAACAAAACATAATGTAAATGAGCAGCACTATCACAGCGTATTTTTTATCATTTGCTTTTCTAACTTCCAAACAACTAAACAGACTTATAGACCCACATAATCACAGAATTGTAGGGCTGAAACGGATGTCAGGGTCATCCATTTCAACTCTCTGCCAATGCAGGCCATCCAATATCCATTCAAAAATCTCCAAAGAAGAATCCACCACTACTTTAAGTCTCCATTCCACTATCAAAGAACTCTTACTACCAGGACATTTCCTTTAATGTTTAGGTAAAACCTCTTTTCTTGCAATCTGAAATCTCCTATCATTGGGAACAGAAAAAAAAACAAGATTGCTCCATTTTCTATTTGGCAGCCCTTCAAATATTTGAAGATAGATATTATATCATCTCTGAACCGTCTCTTCTTCAGGCTAAACATACACAACTCCTCCAACCAATCTTCACAGGGCTTGGTTTCCAGATCACACACCATCTTGACCACCCTCTTCTGGACACATTCCAGTTCGTCAGTGTAGTTTTAAAACTGTAATACATTACTCCAAGTGATGTCTGACCAAAGCAAAACAGAATGATATACTTCCAGTGATAAGGACATTATACTTTGGTTGATGCAACCTAAGACTTCATTAGTTTGGGTTTTTTTGTTTTGTTTTGCCATTACATCACACTGTTGACTCCGTTGCTTGTAGTCTACAAGAACCAGTAGATCCTCTTCACCAATATTATTACTGCTTGGATTACAGGCTAGGTATCATCTGTTCTATACAGTTGTGCCCCGCTTAACGATTGCCTCGATTAATGAGGAAATCGCTTTATGATGAGTTTTTTGCGATCGCAAAACAATGTTTTAAATGGGGTTTTTTTGCTTTGCAATGATCGGTTCCCTGCTTCAGGAACCGATTCTTTGCAAAACGATGTTTTTTGAACAGCTGATCAGCGGCTTCAAAATGGCCGCTGGCTTTCAAAATGGCCCTCCGCTGTTTTCTAGGCACAGATTCCTCGCTTTACAGGCACCGAAAATGGCCGCCATATGGAGGATCTTCGCAAAACGAGCAGGTATTCAGCCCATTGGAATGCACTGAAGGGTTTTCAATGCGTTTCAGTGGGCTTTTTTGTTTCGTTTGACGTTTTTGCTCTACAGTGATTTCGCTGGAACGAATTAACGTCGTCAAGCGAGGCACCACTGTATTTGTGTCTGATTTTTCTTGCCTAGATGTAATTTACATTTTTCACTGGTGAAACTGTTTTGGCTTAGTGAAGCAATCTATTTAAAGTCATCCTGAGTCTCTATTCTGTCTTTTGATGTATTTAGCTATCCCTACTAGCTTGGTGTCATCTGTAAATTTGATGAGCACCTTTTCTACCCTTTCAGCCAAATAATTAATAAAGATAACTGGGCCCAGGACAGAATCCTGTGATACCCCTTTGTCACTTTTCTCCAGAATGACAAGAAATTATTGGTGAGCACTCTTTGTGTATCACCTGTCAGTCAGCTGCAAATGCACCTAAAGTAGCATTGCATACCTGACATTTTACAAGACTGGTCAATATCATGCAGGATCTTGTCAAAAGCTTTGCTGCAAGCAAAGATACATAATACCCATGGCATTCTGTGGCTTTACCAAGCATGCAACACTATCAAAGGAAGAGATAAAATTAGTCTACTGTAAATTCTTTTTTTTAAAAAAAACTTGTGATTGTATTTAGTAACCACCACATTCTCCTCCAAGTGCTTACAGATCAACTGTTCAGTGATCTGTTCTAGACGTTTTCCTGTTACTAAAGTCAAACCGACTGCTTGGTAGTTTTTCAAATCCTCATCCCTCCCCCCATTTCTTTTAAAAGATTGGAACAACTTCTAGTCACCAGGGATCAAACAAATGTTCCAGTATAATTCTCTTCAGGGTGCACAGACCCTTATTTGCACCTTGAACTAAATCTGTAGCTACCCAATTTAAGGCAAAATGTAAGATACTGTAATATAAATGCATATCAATAACAAATCACTCAGAAATACCTCACATATTGTATTTGCCAGAAAATCTTTCAATTAAGTATAGGAGAGCCATGTGGGCCATAAAACAAATATCCCTGCAAGATGCAATAAAAACTCTTTGACAGTCATAATGTTATAAAAAGTATCATGCCTGATGAAGACATGGCAATATTATTTATTTTCAAGAATTTAATTTTTTAATGTGTCCCATTTAACAGCAGAATTTCTTTGTGAGAAAATCTGCACTGGTCTGTGCCTTAAAGCAAATGCAATCCTATGATCACTTTTCCCTTAGTGCATGTGTAGACTGTCAGAACTAAATAAATATGAATGACTACACATAGCTTTTCTTATTTAATTAACCTTACAGGAAAAAGTTAAAATATTCCAAATCAATAGGTAATAATCACTGTTTGGAAGAAGATGGTGCTTCTCTGCATTTCTTCTTGTGTACTATGCTAGACACCACACAGAAGCTCCTTGTCTGTCCCAGGAAACTGAATTTCGACTCCCTGGGAATACTGCTGGGAATTATTTAGGAATCAATAAGTTAAAAAGAAGAGGATAAGGAGGTGCAAGTATAAGGTAAAAAAAGCAAGAGAAGGGTTTTAGTAAGGTTAGTGGAAAATATGTTTTTCAAAAGTTCACATAGCTTTTGCTTTTCTCCAAAGCTCAAAAGAAGGATGGGAAGTGAACAGCAGAATAATAGACAAGATTATTCTATTTTTCCCCCTGTAGATTTTATTTGAGCCATCCAACTTAAAACATCAGTTTAGTATAAAATTAGGTATCTGAGCTCAGTAACACCTACATTATTGACCTTTTCCTCTAGCTTTCCTTTCTCAGGGACAAAATAGTACCCCGTTTTACAAAAATATGTAACACACTGGTGTAAATCATACAATGATTCAGTTCATCACTCAAATGTAAAACCGAAACTGATTGCAATCTTTATTATTGCTTTCAGGACTGTGAAAACATTTTAATATTTAATTCACTGTGGCTGCTAATTTACTTTGCTTGCTTTCTTGTTTAATATATAAACAGCACCAGATTTAAACTATGGCCATAAAAATTATAAACTCCATGTAAATATCAAAACTCACCTTCAAAGAAGAAATAAAATTAATCTTGTACAAGAGAGAAAATTAAACAAAACTCTTAAATTTCCTATGAAGAAAGTGCTCTGTAGATGTACTTCTTCAATGCTCTTGTTATTCCATTTCAATACAAGAATAGTTTGTGGTCCTTAAATCATACTTTTAGACCTCTTAAGAGAGCAAGTTTTAACTTCCAGCCAATCTCAAATGTCATTCAAAGTTTTAATGACTGTTTGTGCCCAGTACCAATTATACCTTAGTGCAAAGCCTTGCATCAGAATTTGAGTTTATTTACCATCTTTAAACAAAGAAATACACATGAAAAACTAGACTTGTTTTTGTTTCAGTTGGAAACAATAACTGCAGTATCTCTGACATAATTATCCAGCCTCAGAAACATGCCTTATGGGTTTAAGCTCTGGCTGAGATAAGAGTTTATTTACCCCCAACTCCTGCGCAAAAGGCAAATGTTTTCTTAATTGCAGTGAAATAAAAGAGGCAGTATGTGTGTTTTTGCTTAGTCAGGCTGTTAACCTCACTTGCTATTTTAACAGTAACATAAACTCTGAAAATCACCACTATGAATCATAACTGGCATTCATATTTTGAGACTTTTAATTCTCTTCCAGTGTTAGGATCTCGTGTCTTCAGAGGAAACTTCTGAGAAAGAAGTTCTTGTAGTTCTTACATATGCAAACATCCCAACTATGTCCAGCTACAAATATGACAGGCTTATTTTTCCCCAGTCTATTTCTGTTGTCAAAATCATTTTTATTGTAACTCAAGTAGATATTGTTAGTTACCATTGTAATTCAGATAGTTCCTGAGAAGACCTGCTACTTACTGTATATTTTATCTGTGGTTCTCAAAATGCCTTTACAATCATTCTTAATCTAATTATAAAGATATTCTAGTTAATCTATATATCTCTCAAAAAAAAGGGCAGTGAGATAATTATGATGTTCCCAATCTTACTCTGTATAGCAAGTCAAAAATTAGGAGATGAGAAGTGCAGACATTCAAGTATCACATATTTTTAGATCCTGATGTCATGGTTTGATACCATCATCTTAGAACTTCAGACCTGGAATAAAGATCTATGTTTCAACTTTCTAGAAATGCCATTCACTGCCACTACAATTCTAGCAGAACCTTATCCACAAGAGATGGCTGGCAATTGAACATCTGCAAGGTGGTTCAGACATCAGCAGTTCTGCAAGCAACCTCATACTTCTGCAGAGTGGTTTTGAAGGAACTGCAGACATACTATGTACATTATAAAAGATTGTGTTGTATCATGTAGCTGGATCTCAGAATACCAGGATCACAATTCTTTTTCTGATTCTCTAGCACATGCTCACTGCATAAACTGTAATGGCTTTGTCCAAAAGCAACTTGTAGTGTTTTGAAATAAAGTGAATTGTTTACAAGGAAGAAATATTACTATCCATGATCATAGTCCTAAAAAAACAAAAGAAAAAAATAAAGAAGATAAAGAACATTGTGGCAACTTAAAGATTAATTGCTTTCTTTTAATGTGGGCTTTCATGGACAAGTTGATTTCCTCAGACATCAGTAGTTCTGCAAGGGACCTCATACTGTCTGAAAAAGTGGACTTGTCCACAAAAGCTCATGTAAAAACTACAGTAGTCTTTAAGGTGTCACAACATTTTGTCCTTTTTTTTGTCTTTAAGGTGCTACAACATTTTGTCATTTTTTGTCTTGCTTGATGTGCTAGCAGAGACTAACATGGCTACCTCTGCTAAAACATAATGAAAGTTTAAAGGTGAGATGGACCTCTTTGTTGTGCAGATTATGATTCTCTCTTCAACCTAAGAGCCATAATAAAGCCATGGACACTCAGTATGATGTAGTGGATAGTGATGAACTAGGACTAAGAAGCAATGGGTTTAAACACCTGCTCAGCCATGGAAGCTCACTGGGTGTGTGTGGAACTGGTAAAACCACTCCTTAAATCTTACTTATCTTAAAAGCCCTATTAGAGTCACTATAAGTCAGTTCCAACGTGAGGGTACACAACACAAAAAATTAAAACCCTAACATTTTACAACTTGTAATTACAGCATCCCTGACAGATAGCCACCCAGCTTGAAAAGCTCTTATAGAGGAAAGTTCACAGCAGTTTATTCTATTCCACTCATCCACTCTACTTCCCTGCATTGGTTCTAGTTTTTATATATATATATTTTCCCCACTCATATATATATATATATATATATATATATATATATATATATATATATATATATATATATATATATATATATATATATATATATATATATATATATATATATATATATATATATATATATATATATATATATATATATATATATATATATATATATATATATATATATATATATATATATATATATATATATATATATATATATATATATATATAAAAATGAGTATTTAAATGAATCGCAGCACTTCTGATGCCAGCTTTGAAGTGGCAAATTCTAAAGGTAACTGTTATGGGAATTAAATCAATGTTAGTTTTCACAGGATCTCAGGGAAAGCCTCCTATAGGATCCGTGGAAGAGTGGACTCTTGTCATCAAGCGTTTACACTTCCAAAGCTGTTTTTCTATATCTAATTAACTGCAGATGTTTTGTAAGTCTGGTATGATTTATCGTTAGCTTGACAGCATGATCAGATCTCGGGAGAAGAGCACGGTTTGTTCCTAGAAGCCAGAACGTCAGCAATGGGGCAATCTGCAAAGTTCAGGCTTCAGAGCTGCCTTAAACGCAAACCCTGAGTGCAATCACAATGCCTCACGATGCACTTCTCAGCAGACCAGGCATTATTCTTTCCCCGTGGAAGATTAAGAGCAAAGAGCCGAGATGCTGAAAGGACGCCTGAAGGTGCCAAGGTAATCCAAGTGCAGCAGCACCTTCCTTCTGCAGCCAGAGGTGCTTCAGCTCCAGTCTTCCTTCCCTCGCTCCATCCTTTCCTAGCCTGTTAAACAAGCACAGCGCCAGCCTCTCGGAAACGGCTACTCTTAAACAAAAAGACGCCGAAAACCAACGCGCACTATCGAGCCCGTCGGGCTGCTTCGCTCGCCCGACGTCCTACGTGTGAACAAGCCCGTGTACCTCGCAACGCCGGCTTCCACAGCGGCTGCAGGCCACGACTCGGCCGGTCCCGTTGAGCGGCGTCTGCTCGGCGGGGCTCGCCAGCTTCATGCCGATGAGGAGGCAACGGGAGTGCCCGAGCGCGGCCCGCCGCCTTCTTCCTCCCTTCTTCGCGCCGCTCCTTTGCGCGCACTGGGCGCCGGCAGAAGTCGGCGGGGAGCCCCGAGCCTAGCACGAGCCACGCGCCCGGCAGAGCCCGCCCTCTTCGCCCTGTGCCCACCAATAGCGTCCGTCCTCAGCGACGCGGGGACGGACCAAGCAGATCAGCGGGAAAGGAGCGTCTCGCTGCAGGCCCGACTCTGTGGTCCCCCGAGGTGATCGCGGGTTGACTTGAGACGAGGGAGCCTTTTTGCCCAGACCCCAGCTCAAATCCCAGACGCGGGGAAGCGCTGAGTTTTCTTTTCAGTGCTTTAGGACAAGTACAGTACAGCCTCTGAGAACCCAGTTGCAGGAAAGGAAACAGGTTCCACATCCACACATTACCTGGGTTCCTAATGTCCATTGATTCCCACATTATCTGGGATCAATGTTAACTCGTTTCTCTTCCTTTCTAAACCGTGTTCAGAACATTAGCAACGTTGTTGACAATGTTCTGTTTTCTGTTTCTATCTTGACCCCAAATGGCCTATAACCTACCATTTCTGGACAATATACAATTTAGGTACAATCCATCTTGCATTGTATTTTAGAGAAAGAAGAAATTTCAGTAAATTTAGAGGATTCTTCCAAGGGCTGCAACGAGTCTAACAAGTCAGAAAGAGTGGCCAAAGGAAGATGACTTGTCAGGCAAGCAGGTCACTTTAAGCTATCCTAGGCTAGCCTTAAGGCTGTCCCAGACAATGGGCACCTCGCACAACCAATTCTACTTTTATCATTTTTTCCTGATTAAGAAAAGAAATAGAAGCGGGAAGGAGCATTAAAAATGGGATATGTCATCAAGAGAACACCCCACACATAAAAATCTGAGTTTAGAGAGGGAAAGAGTTTAGATTGTGTTACAAGCCCAATCTAAAAGCACTTCTTTGTGGTTCTTGTGGGTTTTCTGGGCTGTTTGGCCATGTTCTTAAGGTTTTTCTTAAGAACACGGCCAAACAGCCCAGAAAACCCACAACAGCCATTGGATCCCAGCCGTTGAAGCCTTCGAGAACTTCTTTGTGACTTGCTGATCTGCAGCACTTTCCTTGCCTTCTACAATCATAATTATTCCCAAACTAATTTCTGAGAGTTCCGGTAGCAACATCTGTCCAGGTTCCAGCCTTATAATTCCCTTACGAATTCAGACATTCAGAAAATGATTGTCACATGGCACTTTCAAGTATGGCCTTAGAAAACAAGGGTGTACAAAGCTGTCAACAGACATCACAACAGCTCAGGATAGCCCAACAAGTGAACAATAATAAACTTAGAATACCACAGAGATCATGTCACTGGAGGAAACATACCACATGTGTTTAGGTATCAAGAGAGCCTCTGAAGAAGGGGAAATGTCATTATTCAGCCTAAATCCTGTAGCATGAGCCCATTATTACGTGTCCTGCAGGTTGGGGATAACAGAACAGATCCTGCCCTTCCTCTGTAGGATTCAAATACTTGAATGCCTTTCAAGTATTTTTAAAGTGCCATTGTATCTCCCCATAGTTTTATTTTCTCAATGCTAAACATGCCCAGTTCATTTAGTTTTTTTCTTATAAGTCTTATTTTCCAGTTTCCTAATAATCCTTGTTGCGCTCGTCTGAATTTTTTCCAGTTTGTCTGCATCTTTCGTAAAGTCCAGTCTCTAGAACTGGACGCAGTACTCAATATGAGGCCTAACCAGTGCTGAATAGAGGGGAACTAGTACCTCACAGGATTTGATGACTATACTTCTGTTAATGAAGCGTAAAATGGCATTTGGCTTTTTTGCAGCCACACTGCACTTTTGGTTCATATTTAGTTTGTGATCTACAACAATTCCAAGATCCTTTCTATTCATAGTATTATTGAACCAAGTACCCCCTGTCTTGTGCATTTGGGTTTTTTCCTAGCTGTAGACCTTTGCACTTAGCCCTCTTAAATTTCATTCTGTTGTTTTCAGCCCAGTATTCAAGTCTATCAAGAACTTTTTGGATTTGGTTCCTGTCTTCCAACATATTAGCTATTCTATCCATTATTGTGTTATCTGCAAATTTAATTAGTATTTCCTGTACCTCCTCATCCAAGTCATTCATAAAAATGTTGAAGAACACTGGGTTCAGGACTGACACGTGTGACATCCCATTTGTTACCTCCTTGCAGTTTGAGAGAGAGCCATTGATAAGCACTCTCTGAGTACAGTTCTATAACCAACTGTGTATCCACCTGACAGTTGTTCTATCCAGCCCACATCTAGTTAGCTTGTTAATCAAAACATTCTGGGCACTTTGTCAAAGGCTTTGTCTATAGCATTCCCACTGACTACCAGGGAGGATACCTGATCAAAAATGAGGTAAGATTAGTCTGGCAGGAATTGTTCTTGACAAGCCATGTTGGCTTCTAGTTATTACTGTGTAAGATACTTGTCCCTATCTTCAAAAAGGGCAAAAAGGAGGAATGTCGGAACTACAGATTGGTCAAACTGACATTAATCTGAGGGAAAATTTGGGAGCAGATTATAAAGCAGTTACTCCGCAAACACCTTGAAAACAATGCAGTGATTAAAAAGTCTCATCTCAGCATACTTCCATGAGGTCCTAAAACCTTTATGTCCAAATTCCTACATACAGAGGCTCTAACTTTCCTCAGTAATGCTAAATAGATATTTAGTTAATCTTCGTTTGTGTTGGCTTAAGCCTGTGTTTTTTAGCACCAGTAGTTCAACACTATTTCAGGAAAGGACACAGAGAAGAAAAATAGAAAAATCATCATTTTAGTTTACTGAACATGTATTCACTTGCTCCCTTAAGAGCATACAAATTCTGTGTGCGGATTTCGGTACCTTTGTACACAGAGTTTACAATACAAACCTCCCCTGAAGGAAGGAAATTGCTGAAATTGCAAAAGTGTGTTATTCCTCTTCACTATGACAGGAAAATGAGACTTTTTACTTATCAGTCATAAAAACTGCTACAGAAATGTATTTCCCCCCCTAAAGGAAAACTAAACTTTTATCATTGATATGTATGAACATTTAACACACAAATAGAACTAGTAAAGAAACCTAAACTACAATACTGTATGTTTCAATCACATACAAATGTAAGGGTTTGGGCACATTGGCATAAAATGCAGGAAATACCAAGGGATTAGGAACTGAGATGCAAACAGGCCGGGGGAAACCTGAATTCCCTAGTGCAATTCCACAGCAAGTGAATTAGCATTTCCTCACTGTGTAATTGCACTCTAAGTGAGTTAAAATATGTCACATACTGTATTACTCTTTCTCACAGAGATTAATCATCCTGAATGCACATAATAGGCAGGGAAAGCAAATACAAGAAGTCAATAAACAAGTTGTGTTTTGTTTTTAAGAGTAATAAAAACAAGAAATCTAGAAGCAGAGTTTTGATTATACAGTGGTGCCCCGTATAGCGACGTTAATCCGTTCCAGGATTAACGTCGCTATACGGAAACATCGTAAAGCGAAATTAAAAAGCCCATTGAAACACATTAAAACCTGGTTAATGCGTTCCAATGGACTAAAAACTGGCAGGGACAGGGTGGGTGGGGGATCCCAAAGGCTTCCAGGCAAAAGCCTGGAAGCCTTCGGGACCCCTCCACCCTGTCCCCGCCGCCCCGCGCTGCCTTCCCTAGCCGAGATCGGACTCCCAGGAGCCCGATCCAGGCTGGGGAAAGCGGCGGGGGTGGCTGCCAGCGAAGGGGACAGGGTGGGGGGGATCCCGAAGCCTTCAGGACCCCTCCACCCTGTCCCCTCCGCGTCGCACTGCCTTCCCTAGCTGAGATCGGACTCCCAGGAGCCCGATCCAGGCTGGGGAAAGCGGCGGGGGGTGGCTGCCAGCGAAGGGGACAGAGTGGGGGGGATCCCGAAGCCTTCGGGACCCCTCCACCCTGTCCCCGCCGCCCCGCGCTGCCTTCCCTAGCCGAGATCGGACTCCCAGGAGCCCGATACAGGCTGGGGAAAGCGGCGGGGGGTGGCTGCCAGCGAAGGGGACAGGGTGGGAGGGGGATCCCGAAGCCTTCGGGACCCCTCCACCCTGTCCCCGCCGCCCCGCGCTGCCTTCCCTAGCCGAGATCGGACTCCCAGGAGCCCGATCCAGGCTGGGGAAAGCGGCGGGGGGTGGCTGCCAGTGAAGGGGACAGGGTGGGGGGGATCCCGAAGCCTTCGGGACCCCTCCACCCTGTCCCCGCCGCATCGCGCTGCCTTCCCTAGCCGAGATCGGACTCCCAGGAGCCCGATCCAGGCTGGGGAAAGCGGCGGGGGGTGGCTGCCAGCGAAGGGGACAGAGTGGGGGGGATCCCGAAGCCTTCGGGACCCCTCCACCCTGTCCCCGCCGCCCCGCGCTGCCTTCCCTAGCCGAGATCGGACTCCCAGGAGCCCGATCCAGGCTGGGGAAAGCGGCGGGGGGTGGCTGCCAGCGAAGGGGACAGGGTGGGGGGGACCGAAGGCTTCCAGGCAAAAGCCTGGAGACCTTCGGGACCCCTCCACCCTCTCCCTGCCGCTCCGCGCTGCCGAGCCCAGGATGCCTGACAGGCATCAGGTCTCTCCACCTTCCCCCCGCGGCTTGGATCCGGCTTGGATCCGACCCGCGGGGGCTACCCCGGGCATGGCTGGACTCTTGGGAGTCCAGCCATGGCAGGGCAAGCCCCCGCGGGTCCGATCCAAGCCGCGGGGGGAGGGTGGGAGAGCGGGGGGATCCGGATGCCTTTTAGGCATCCCGGGCTTGGATCCCACCCGCCGCCAAGGCTGGGTAACCAGCGGCGGGTGGGATCCGAGCCCAGGATGCCTGACAGGCATCGGATCCCCCCACCCTCCCCCCGCGGTGGCCTCAGGAGGACCCTTCGGAAGGGTCCTTCAAAGGCCACCGCAGGCATTTTTCCCCAGCTGAGTGGTGGGAGCGCTCCTTTGGAGGCTCCCGTCGCTCAGCTGGGGGAAAATGGTGCCTATGGGGAAAACATTGCAAAGTGATTTTTCCCCATAGGCACCTTCGTTATACGATCGCAAAAGCGATGGCATTTTTGCCATCGCTATGCGAATTCGTCGTTAAACGGGGCACTCGTTATACGAGGCACCACTGTACCCACTTACAACTTAGATCTAGAGCTTTACAAAGTTAGTTTCTAGACTGCAGCTCCCCAAAGCCCTGAGCCAACAAGAATTCTGGGAGATGTAGTAAAAAGAGCTTTTCCCACTTCTGTAGATTTCACAACCCTGAAGTCCACATGCACTTGCTCAGTCAAGCTAAATCACTGTATTGTGCTGTAACTGAATTGTTTCCCCCCCTCTTCTTGTAGAGTTACTGGCATTTTTTTTAGCTGCCTAATCGAGGCATTGTTACATTGGTCTAACCAATGTTCTCTCTTTTCCGCTGTTTTCTCAACCATGTTTTAACCTCCTGCAGGTGCTCCCAGTGATGCCAAGTTCATACACTTAGTATAGTTCAGAACACACATGTTGTTAACATCTTTTTATTCCTTACTATTTACATTAAATTAAAGCAAGAGAAGACTTTGAATATGGAACAAGAGGAAGCATACCTTAGTTGCCGTACTGTTTGTGTATATGAGTACCAAAACCCACTCTTTTCTTTGCCAGAATGCCTCTTTCTTAGGGTGTATGATCCTAGAAGGCAGTTATATGCATTCTAGAAAGTGCAGAGTTAATATTGAATCTCTCCTACAGCATGAATTGTTCCGGTTCTTAAAAGTATCCACAGCTTGTAGTTCTGAAGAACTACACAGATAATCTTGATGTTACTTACTTAGGTTCAGGTGAACCTAAAAGCTGGAGAAACAGAAAAGACAAATGCATTTACAAGCCGTGCTCTACTACAGTTCATAATGGACAGCCCGTCCCATGAACGGGAGACTTTCCAGAGCAGTCAGAAAGTGAGACAAACAGAACTGAGGAGGGCAGCAGAAAGCAGTTTGAACAGGTCATGTTGAAGTTTCTAATTCTGCCAAGGAACAAAAGTATGTATAAGCCTAGCAACAGTTTTACCCAATCAGATAGCAGACAAACAGACACAAGGTGCAGCTTCTCATAACCTCAGAAAGGCCAACCTCCTCAAGCAATTTTTAATTGTGTTTTGCAAAGTGACTGCAGTTTCACAAGTTGAAATGGGAAACAGATTAATAGGTCTTTTATATATAAGAGGCTAACACCTGTGAAACAAAACAGCAGGTGGTAGTTGGGGTTTTAACTGAATGATTTTTTAACTGAAATCATTTCCCTATTTAGCTTCTTTGTGAATTGCTGGAATATATAATAGTATTCTCTGGCTGAAATCCTGTTCTGTAAATTATGCCCCATAAGACTGATGACAGCATCACCTGTGGTGATTTCTCAAAAATAAAACATTTCTGTCTCCTCTGCTGTAGGTCCCAAGGCTCTCATGGAGGCCACAGAAAGGAGAGGAAGGCTTTAATTAGGCCCTCTGTCCTGAGGGCCCCCCCAAGGCTTTCTGACAAGAGATTCCACATCAGCCTCAGAACCTTGTGAGGAAGGGGGAGGAAATGAGAAATGTTTTATTTCCAAAAAATCACCATCAGCTTTATGTGGTGTAACTTGCAGAACAGGATTTCAGCCAATGTATACTTCTCTGTGGAATTCTTACTTCTTTGTTCATTGTGTCACTTTGTCTATTTAAATGTTTTCATATTAACACTCTTCATCTTCAACTTATTGTATTCCTATGTACACAGTTTGCAGGGTACTTCAGTATCTTCTCTTTTTTAATGAAAAATGATAGCTCATTTTGACACACAACCTGATGCAAAGGCATTACCTGTATAGAAAAACAGAGTTTCAGAAGCAGACTGAAGTCACCTTATTTTCAGGGTAGGATTTTTCCTTCCTACAAGACTGTTTATGCCAGGATCTCAAATTTCACTGTATTTTAATGAGGTTGCACAGAATCGTTGTTGACACTCTGCAGCATAAAGATCTTTTATTTGTATAACCTTGTGTGCTCATATTAAAAATAGTACAACTATTTTAAGTTTCTCTTGTTTAGTTTCCTATAAAACATGTTTACAAGGGTAAAACAAAGAACATACTTAAAAACATGTAATTCATTACTACTTTAAACCGTAAATAAAACCCACAAAGTTTTAAAGAAGGTAACTTTAAATAGATCAACCCCACTATCTTAAAATACATTCTAAAGTAACTACAGGACAACCCAAGCTTTGGTATATGAGATTTCCTCTATGTTTCCCCAGCGTGTGGTGAAAACAGATTCTACTCTTTTGTTCCAACAACTAAATCACTATTATTTTCACAATGTTCTCACAGTTCATGCCATGCAGAAAAGAGAGAGAGATTAGTATCCATCTGTAAATAAATGAGGTGCAATTAGCAACTGTTCACAAGCGAGCAAACAAAGAACTGTTCACCCTCCCTTCTTCTCAGCACCATCCTCCCCCTCTGCTGGTTTGGCAAGAAATTATTTTTAGATTCTTCCATTACTTGAAAATCAGTTAGATTAGCCAAGCAACTTTCCAGTCTAAGTAAAAAAGTTGCATACATAATCCTTGGTTAAGATCTCTTTGAAGAACTTTGACTGTTTTGGTGCATGTCCAATCTGTTCCTGGGCACCTGTATTAAATTGCATAAAAGCTTTCAATTTCTTCATCATCATCATCCGTAGTTGGAGCATAGACTTGAATGATGGCTTTCCATGAAGCTTTTTTAATGTTATTCCATCATTATTATATTACTCCATCATTGCACTATAGCCCTTAACTGCTGGTATTCTCTCTCACCTCATGATTGAAACAGTATCATTTCTTCTGGGTTTCTCATTTCTGGAACAAAACTTTTTTATAATTGTTTGCTTGTACACGGCTTATTCCAGTGCATGGTATTTTGCTCACATTAAGCACCACAGTTTCTATTTCTGTACTGGATATACTGTATTTATGTACTCCATATATTTTAAGTTGTAGGTTGTTGTTTTGAAATTTTTGAATCTAAGTAGTTTATAAATATTCATATATAATAAAAGAGAATACAGACTCGTTAATTTTAATGAGTCTAATGCAAGCAGGATCAAATCTGGATCCAATCAATTTCAGTTCTAGAACAGCAAAGGCTATGAACATGAACTATTTCATAGTTAACAGTAGGAAGTCCCCAGCAACACTCATTACAGCTGCTTGCTATATTACACCAACTGCACTTGTATTGCTCCCTTGCCAATCATACACATAGACTGCTACACAGTTTTAATAGCATTATTGAGAATTTCTTCTTTGAACAACTGTACTACCATTCTATTAAAATGAACAAGTCCAAAGCTTACTGAAGTAAACGAAATTTTAAGGGTTTTTGTTGTTATTTTAATGAACTTCATTAGGAGTCACGAAGACTAAACACATTAGATTTGAAGAATGCATATTGCCAAACAAGCAGCAGGCTTTTCCCAATAATATATTCTATAAATATATCATGTTCATGATTCTGAAATGTTACTTGTGCTGTTCAGCTTACAGCCTTCATACTGATACTGACAGCTAAGCATTTCCCTATGTAGCTATCACCCAACCTTTCACTGCTTGCCATAAAATACTTCTGCTCACTCATGAGAACAAGTTGTAAAGCAGAACTTGAAGTTCTTACACAAATTCCCAACATATTATTGGAAATAGTCCTAGCTATATACATACCTTGCTGTTGCTGAGAAACAGACTATTTGGTTTCTTTTAAATTATTGATACTTTCAAGTCAATCCTGCCCCCTGCATAAGAAGAAATTAAAATACTAAAAATCAAGATAGCCTTTCGTATCAGAACAGCATATGCTGTGTTGTCAGCAAATCGCCTCATTTTCAGGCCTCCTACACAGACAGACTGTTTAATGACTAAACATTTAAATGACTAAATATCATAGCGCTGCTTTATATATTATTATTTCAATTTATTGTAATATTTACATATTGCTATTCTGCTAGAGAATGCCTATGTAATGTACAGAACAAAATATTAAAAGAAATCGGGGGGGGCACATTCACAGGATACACTCCCTCCATTAATTAGGATGAAGTCTCTGTATATTCAGTCATATATGAGAATTATGTGGTTTGCAATTCATGCCAGGCTGTAAGATTTACATTAATTCTTACATTGAAATAGTTTTCTAGATTGGTCCAGATTTATATAATGAACTAGTCCTGAGAGTTGTGGTACATGACAGCACACTTCAGGGGCCAGGAACCACTAGTACTAAGCAAACAGGAGAATATACAACACACCTATATATAAATATATCTAGCTCTGATGATTTTAGAACATGGAGAGAACTGAAAATAACCAAGCATTTACAGACCCTGAAAAATATATCACTGTAGTATTTCAAGATTTTGTAGCCATCAGAGGAGTGGTTCCAATTACACACAATGGTAAATAAATCACGAACCAAGTGATAAAGCATTAATAGAGTGGTTGCTTTTTCATCTCACAAAGAAGAACTACACATCTACATCCAAATAAGAATGAACTATCCTCTTCTCTTAAAGATTTACATTAACTTTGTGACATACACTGTTCCTTAATTATTTGAGCCTGCTACAAATCACCATAAGGATAGGAATGTTCCTTTTTTCCCCA
This sequence comes from Pogona vitticeps, assembly GCF_051106095.1. NCBI lineage: Eukaryota > Metazoa > Chordata > Lepidosauria > Squamata > Agamidae > Pogona > Pogona vitticeps. Next base: position 96,152,223 of record NC_135783.1, on the reverse strand, counting down.
AAACCCAGGGGGTTGCTGAAGAGGGCAACCTGGCAAGGGATCACAAAAAGGATACAAGATCTCATGGTGCAGCAACAAATAACTGAAAATGTAAACCTAGCAAATAATGTAAACAGTAGTATTTGCTTTCAAGTCACCATATCAGTGGGTAAATACAGTGGGGTAGAGTGAGACAAAAAACATACTATGCATTTAATAAACAGTGGTGCAGAATTTATTTCCTTTGTAGAAGACACAAAATAACCTTTGCTATGGCATGAAAAATAAGTTATACAGTAATACTTAACTTTTGGATTAAGTTTGAAATTTTCTTTTACAGTGGTGCCTCGTTTAACGAGTGCCCCGGTTAACGATGAATTCGCATAGCGATGGCAAAAAAGCAATCTCTTTTGCCATCGCTTTGCGATGTTGCCTATGGGGAAAAATCGCTTTGCGATGTTTTCCCCACAGGCCCCATTTTCCCCCAGCTGAGTGGCGGGAGCCTCCAAAGGACCGCTCCCGCTGCTCAGCTGGGGGGAAATGCCGGTGGTAGCCTCGGAAGGACCCTTCCGAAGGGTCGTTCCAAGGCCACCGCCGGGATTCCCCTTCGGAGGGGGCATTTTCCCCTAGCTGAGCGGGAGCCCCGCTGCTCAGCTGGGGGAAAATGCCGGCGGTAGCCTCGGAAGGACCCTTCCGAAGGGTCCTTCCGAGGCCACCGCCGGGATTCCCCTTCGGATGCCTGAAAGGCATCCGGACCCCCACCCCCGCCGCTTGTATCCGCCCCGCGGCCAGCTACCCCCGCCATGGTCAGACTCTCAGGAGTCCGACCATGGATGGGGTAGCCGGCCGCAACGCGGATCCAAGCCGCCGCGGCAGGGGTCCGGATGCCTATCAGGCATCCGGGGCTAGAATCCGCCCCCCGGCCGGTTCCCCTTCCATGGTCGGACTCTCAGGAGTCCGACCATGGAAGGGAAAGCCGGCCGGGGGGAGAATCCAAGCTCCTACCGCTGCCGCCACCGCTTGGATCCAGCCCCCGGCCGGTTCCCCTTGCACGGTCGGATCAGACCATGCAAGGGGAACCGGCCGGGGGCCGTATCCAAGCAGCGGCGGCGGCGGTAGGAGCTTAGATCCGGCCCCCAGCCAGTTCTCCTTGCATGGTCGGATCAGACCATGCAAGGGGAACCGGCCGGGGGCCGGATCCAAGCAGCGGCGGCGGCGGTAGGAGCTTAGATCCGGCCCCCAGCCGGATCCAAGCTCCTACCGCCGCCGCCGCTGCTTGGATTCTCCCCCCGGCCGGCTTTCCCTTCCATGGTCGGACTCTCTGGAGTCCAGCCATGGATGGGGTAACCGGCCGGGGGGAGAATCCAAGCTCCTACCGCTGCCGCCGCCGCTTGGATCCGGCCCCCGGCCGGTTCCCCTTGCATGGTCGGATCTGACCATGCGGTTCCAAGCGGCGGCGGTGGCGGTAGGGGCTTGGATCCGGCCCCCGGCCGGTTCCCCTTGCTTGGTCTGATCTGACCATGCAAGGGGAACCGGCTGGGGGCCGGATCAAAGCTCCTACCGCTGCTGCCGCCGCTTGGATCCATCCTCCGGCCGGTTCCCCTTGCTTGGTCTGATCCGACCATGCAAGGGGAACTGGCCAGGGGGCGAATCCAAGCGGCGGCGGTGGCGGTGGGGCTTGGATCCGCCTCCCGGCCGGTTACCCCATTCATGGCCGGACTCCTGAGAGTCCGACCATGGAAGGGAAAGCCGGCCAGGGGGAGAATCCAAGCAGCGGCAGCGGCGGTAGGAGCTTGGATCCGGATGGGGGCCGGATCTAAGCTCCTACCGCCGCCGCCGCTGCTTGGATACGGCCCCCGGCCGGTTCCCCTTGCACGGTCTGATCCGACCGTGCAAGGGGAACCGGCCGGGGGCTGGATCCAAGCGGCGGCGGCGGCGGTAGGAGCTTGGATCCGCCCCCCGGCCGGTTACCCCATCCATGGCTGGACTCCTAGTCTGACCATGGAAGGGAAAGCCGGCCGGGGGGAGAATCCAAGCAGCAGCGGCGGCGGTAGGAGCTTGGATCCGGCCGGGGGCCGGATCCAAGTGGCGGCGGCGGCGGTAGGAGCTTAGATCCGGCCCCCAGCCGGTTCCCCTTGCATGGTCGGATCAGACCATGCAAGGGGAACCGGCCGGGGGCTGGATCCAAGCGGCGGCGGGGGCAGGGGGGTTCTGAATGGCTTCCAGTGCTTTGCCTGGAAGCCATTCGGATACCCCCTACCCTGTCCCCGCCGCCGCTGAGAGCCTTCCGAGCTCTCAAAGGGCTTTCTCCAATGTGTGGCGGGGAAGCCCTTTGAGAGCTCGGAAGGCAAATGTCGGCGGTCGGCGGTGGCTTTGGGATCCATCCAAAGCCACCGCCGACTGCCGATATTTTCCCCCAGCTGAGCGGCGGGGCTTTGAAGCTCCCGCCACTCAGCTGGGGGAAAATGCCAAAGGCCCCATTTTCGGTCAGCTGGTCGGTGGTTCTAAAATTGCCGACCGGCTGTGCTGCCTCGCTTTAGAGGCACTGAAAATGGCCGCCCCTATGGAGGAACATCGCTGAACGGTGAGTTTATCCTCCATAGGAACACATTAAACAAAGTTTAATGTGTTCCTATGGCTTTTTTTATTCTGTTCAGCGATGTTTTCGCATAGCGACGATTAATCCGGAACGGATTAACGTCGCTATGCGAGGCACCACTGTACGTGGTGGCGCTGTGGGCTAAACCGCAGAAAGACACCTTTGTATGCTACAGGGTCAGAAGACCAGCAGTCATAAGATCGAATCCACGCAACGGAGTGAGTGCCCATCGCTTGTCCCAGCTCCCACCAACCTAGCAGTTCGAAAGCAGGTAAATGCGAGTAGATAAATAGGTACCATCTTGGTGGGAAGGTAAACAGCGTTCCGAATCTAAGTCGCACTGGCCATGTGACAACGGAAACTGTCTTCGGACAAACGCTGGCTCTACAGCTTGGAAACGGGGATGAGCATCACCCCCTAGAGTTGAACACGACTGACTAAATGTCAAGGGGAACCTTTACCTTTACCTAAAAGCACAATGCATACAACACTCAGCAGACATTTTTGTATGGAATACAAACTGAAATGGAATCCAATCAACTCTACAGGCCTAAATCAAATATTACTCTTGCCAGCTGCTAAGTAATGCTACTATCAATATTCGGTTTTCAAAAGTTCTAAAGTACCAACCCATTTGTGAATATTACACACCAAAACAAGACATGCATATGATGCAAGTGATTGAAATACAAAAGTAAGAAAGAAAGCAGATCCAAATGTTGGAAAATTTGATCTAGGTGTTAGAAATGAAGGAGAATAATGCCACATAGAGTTCTGTGAAGCTAGTAATCTCTTTATTGCAAATACATGTGTCAAGCAACCAAACGGACAACTGTGCACATGGCCATCACCAGATGGCCAATATAGAAATCAAACAGACCACATAATTGGAAGCAGGAGATGGAGCACTGTATTTTCTCTGCTAAAATAAAACCAGGAACAGATTATGGTACAGATCATGAACTGTTAATATCAAATAAAGCCAAAGAAGAACACTAAAAGACTCCTAGTGCCAAAAGAAAAATTAAACAACATTTCTGATTAATTTCAAATCCACATAAAGAGCAGGTTTACATTACAGTACTAAATTCAATAGACCATGAATCAAAAGAAGTGTGGATTGAAACCAGATATACTATTAGGAAAGAATGCAAAAAGATATTAATTCCAGTAGTATAAAGAAAGGAAAAACCTAGATGGGTTGATAGATAAAACACTTCAAATTATTAAGGACAAATGAAAAGCACTGACAGAAACAGAGTCAGAACCCTAAATGCAGCTTTTCAGCAACTGTTATATAGAGACAAAAAGAACTATTATAATGACAAGTGCAAATAGAAGAGAAAAATGAAGGGGAAGAACAAGGTATCTCTTCCAGAAAATCCAAGAAATCAAGGGGAAATTAAATTCTAGATTAGGAATGTTGAAAGATCAAGAGTGAAGCACATTATCTAAACAGGATTAAATAAAGAGAAGGTGGAAACACTATACTGAAGACATATATAGAAGAGATAAAAGGAGAATAAATTCCTTTGAAGATGAATCCTATGATGAAGGAGCCTGAAATTCTAGAAAGTTAAGTAAAAACAGCTCTGAAAGCATTGGAAAGAAATAAGCTACAGAGACTGTCAAAATCATAACAAGAATATGCCAACATATGGAAAACAAAACAATGGCCTACAGACTAGAAATGCTCACTATACATTCCAGCCCCCCCTCCCAAAAAGAGATAAGGAGAGCAGTAACAATATGACCATTGCTCTAATTTCCCATGCAAGCAAAGCGATGCTCAAGGTGTTGCAACAAAGATTTTTACCTTATACAAAACAAGGCATAAGGTAAAAATCTTTGTTCTCCACTCCTCTGATGCTGAAGTTGGATTCAGAAAAGAGGCACCTGAGATCTTACTGCAAATATCCACTAGCTATTGGAGATCATCAAAGAACTTCAGAAGATCTGTCAGTGCTTATAGAGTAGAGCAAAACCTTTGACTGTGTTGTTCATGAGAAATGATGAGTTGTTTTGAAAGAAATGGGTGTGCCTCAACACTTGATTATCCTGATGTATTGTGGCAAGAAGCTATAGTTAGGGCAGAAAATGCATAGACATAATGGTTTCCTATAGGCAAAAGTATCAGAAAATGATGCATTTTATCTCCCTATCTGTTCAATCTGTATACAGAACATACAGTGGGGTCTCAACCTACAAAATTAATCTGTATTTGAATGGGGTCCATAGGTCAAAAAGTCCTCAAGTCGAAAATGCATTTCCCATAGAAATGCATTGAAAACCATTTAATCCGTATCCGGCCCAAGAAACCCCCCCCCACACACACAAAAATAATCAAAATTAAACTTATCTTTCTGAAGTGTTCCAAGGGTCTCCCGTTGCTGCCATCACTGCTGCGCGAGGCCTCTGAGGGCTTCTCTGCCATTGCTGGAGGTCTCTTGGGGGTCCCTCACTGCTGCCATTGCTGCTGGCGGAGGCCTCTCCCAGTAGGCCCGGTCTACTGCCCAGGAAAGCCTGGTAGACCGGGCCTATCAGGAGAGGGCTTCCCCCAGTAGGCCAGGTCTACTCCCCAGGCTTTCCCAGGGAGTAGACTGGGCCTACCAGGGGAAGCCCTCCCCTGGTAGGCCCGGTCCACTCCCTGGGAAAGCCTGCGTCGGCGGAGGGGGGAACCTCTGGAGGCCTTCCCTACCACCATGGGAGGCATCTTGGAGGTCCCCCCCTGCCGCCAATAGTGCCTCCGAAGTACTATCGGCAGTGGGGGGGACCTCCGAGATGCCTCCCATGGCTGCGGAGAAGCCCTGGAAGGCATCCAGAGGCACGACCTGTGGCCTACAGACTGGAAGTGGGAGGCGGGGAAAGCCCCAAATTTGAATTTGGCGCTTTCCCCGCCTCCCCCTTCTGGTCCGTAGGTCGATTCTCCGGCCGCAAGTCAAAATGAAACTTTTGCGGCCAGAGAAGTCTGTAGGTCAAAAAGTACATTAGTGGAGCCATCCATAAGTCGAGACTCCACTGTATACAGAAAGTTGGAGTAGATTCAGATGAAGGAGTGAAAGTAGGTGGATGAAACATCAATAATTTAAGATACAGTGGTGCCTCGTTTAACGAGTGCCCCGGTTAACGATGAATTCGCATAGCGATGGCAAAAAAGCAATCTCTCAATATTGTATAAATTTGAGCATATGGTTTGATTCAGGAGGAGAATGGGCAGAAAATGGGAAAACAGTGGTTAATGATGGTTCATGTTTAATCATTATTCACGAACCACAAACTTTCCAATAAAACTAACCATTTTGTGGTTCATACAATTCAGGACTTCCAGGAGTGACAGAACAGCCCCTGCAAGAGTTAGAGAAATCAAACTGAAAGCAAGTCTTCAGCTGACTCTCCACTCCACTCCTCCAAGTCTGACAAAGATTGGAATTGGGAGTTCCAAGTTATAGGCCAAGTTTTGGCATCTCTAACTCATGTAGGAGCCATTCTACTGCTCCTAGAAGTCCCAAATTGCACAAACCATGAGGTGTACAAATTGCCAATAATAGTTCAGCATTTTGTTCTGAGCAAACATGTATCTCCCAAAGCATCCCATAATGAACCACGAAACAGCCAAATTGTGTGTGTGTGTGTGGGGGGGTTGTTTTGTGGTTTGTTTCGTGCCCATCTCTATTTAGTAGTGCCCCCATTTCATGAACAAGACTAAAATACCTGTGCAGACAAGAAAATACACAGCACTGTTACAGCACTATGGACAACACACATTCTGTGCAGCTTCCCATGATGCAGAAAATTTCCTGCATATAATCCATTACAATTAAGTATACACTTAAGAAACGAGAAAACCAATGGTGGTTCATGCTTAGCATATTCCTCACAAAAGGAAGCCAAGAGTATTCAACAATAACAATCGCCAGCAAAAAGGATAACTCCATCCCCCTTCAGCCCTCATCTGATCTGTATAATGTATTAGCAGGTATGCTGTCCAGTTATGTCTATGAATACATAGACAATATGAGAATTTGAACTCCATTGTATTGGTCTCAGAGGACTGGTCCTAATGGCACACTCACATATAACTGTTTCTCAGGGGAACCCTACTCAGCAATTAGGAATATAAAATATACAGTACAATTACATTGGGGACAGCAAAAATAAACAGAAGGGGTAGGAAACAAAAAGCCTAAAGGCTTCATACACACTGCCTATTTGTTTATAGCTCCAAGAAAGGGAAAACTCAAGGAAGATCTTAGACTAAGTGGGTCCTTGGTGCCTAAACTGGGACTCTGATATAGAACAAGATAGCAAACACCCTATTCAGGTATTCTATTAGTTGTGTTACTCTGAACACAGCTGGAGGTGAGTGTCTTATTCCGCCCGTTCATTGTTTTGCTCACAGTTTCAGTGCCAAGTGTCAAGATCAGGGGGCTGCTATTTACATGTGTAGGGTCCTTCACAGAACATTTTGTGCAAAGATGGACATGATAAAGGGCAAAAATGGTAGGGAATTCACAGAAGCAGAAGACATCAAGAAGAGGTGGCTAGAATACACAGAGGAATTATACCAGAAAGATCTCGATGTCCCAGACAACCTAGATAGTGTGATTGCTGGCATTGAGCCAGAAATTCTGGAGAGAGAAGTCAAGTGGGCCTTGGAAAGCATGGCTAACAACAAGGCCAGTGGAGGGGATGGCATTCCAGTTGAACTATTTAAAATCTTAAAAGATGCTGTTGTTAAGGTGCTACACTCAGTATGCCAGCAAATTTGGAAAACTCAGCAGTGGCCAGATCAGTCTACATCCCAAAGAAGGGCAGTGCCAAAGAATGCTCCAACTACCATACAATTGCACTCATTTCACACGATAGCAAGGTTATGCTCAAAATTCTACAAGGCAGGCTTTAGCAGTATGTGGACCGAGAACTCCCAGAAGTACAAACTGGATTTCAAAGGGACAGAGGAACTAGAGACCAAATTGCTAACATGCGCTGGATTATGGAGAGAGCTAGAGAGTTCCAGAAAAATATCTACTTCTGTTTCATTGACTATGCAAAAGCCTTTGATTGTGTGGACCACTGCAAACTATGGCAAGTTCTTAAAGAAATGGGAGTCCCTGACCACCTTATCTATCTCCTGAGAAATCTATATGTGGGGCAGGAAGCAAGAGTTAGAACTGGATATGGAACAACAGATTGGTTCAAAATTGGGAAAGGAGTACGACAAGACTGTACAGTATATTGTCTCCCTGCTTATTTAACTTATATGCAGAATACATCATACGAAAGGCAGGAAAGGAGGAATCCCAAGACAGAATTAAGATTGCCGGAAGAAATATTAACAACCTCAGATATGCAGATGATACCACTCTGATGGCAGGTGAGGAGTAATCAAAGAACCTCTTAATGAGGGTGAAAGAGGAGAGCACATCTGAAGCTCAACATTAAAAAAAAACTAAGATCATGGCCACTAGTCCCATCACCTCCTGGCAAATAGAAGGGGAAGATATGGAGGCAGTGACAGATTTTACTTTTTTTGGCTCCATGATCACTGCAGACAGTGACAGCAGCCACGAAATTAAAAGACACCTGCTTCTTGGGAGGAAAGTGATGACAAACCTAGACAGCATCTTAAAAACCAGAGACATCACCTTTCCAACAAAGGTCCGCACAGTCAAAGTTATGGTTTTTTCAATAGCAATGTATGGAAGTGAGAGCTGGACCATAAAGAGGGCTGACCGCCAAAGAATTGATGTTTTTGAATTGTGGTGCTGGAGTCTTGAGAGTCCCCTGGACTGCAAGGAGAACAAACCCATCCATTCTGAAGGAAATCCATCCTGAGTACTCGCTGGAAAGACAGGTCTGAAGCTGAGGCTCCAATACATTGGAGATCTCATGGGAAGAGAAGACTCCCTGGTAAACACCCAGATGTTGGGAAAGTGTGAAGGCAAGAGGAGAAGGGGATGGCAGAGGATAAGATGGTTGGACTGTGTCATCAAAGCAACCAACATGAATTTGACCCAACTCCGGGAGGCAGTGGAAGAGGGGAGAGCCTGGCGTGCTCTGGTCCATGGGGTCACAAGGAATCGGATATGACTAAATGACTAAACAGCAACAATAGGTGATTTACACAGGGCCTGGCCTGAATCCAAAGGAAGAATTAATGATATTGTAGCTTGATTCCTTAACTTAGTGTCAACAGATTATATGGGCAGATTTATACCAGTTGCAAAAATCATTTTTGAGCAGTTGGCTAAACCTTATGGATTACACACATCTTTTCCTCCATTTTATAAATTCCTGCCACCTCAATTTTTAGAAAATAAAACCATAGTGCTGTACTGGGACAAGCAAGTTATCATGGATAAAACATGGATAATAAGCCAGATAGTATTCTTCTGGATAAATAACAAGATAAACATAGCTTTTGAGAAAAGTAGAGAAAGTATCAAATATTTACTAAAACAGTTCAAAGAATATGGAAACAAGATCATGGCATCCTCCTCATCATACTTATTTCAACAGTTCACATCATTTCAAAATCTTTAGAAATCAGTTTAGCTGCTAATTTGTTTCCTGAAATCAGAAAAATCAATACAGTGGGGTCTCTACTTAAGAACGTAATCCGTATTGGAAGGTGGTTCTCAAGTTGAAAAGTTCTTATATTGAATCTGCATTTCCCATAGGAATGCATTGAAAACCATTTAATCCGTATCTGCTCTTTTCCGTCCATAGAAACTACAGTGGAACCTCTACTTAAGAACTTAATCCGTTTTGGAATGGTGTTCTTAAGTTGAAACGTTCTTAAGTTGAAGCAAAATTTCCCATAGGAATGGACTGAAAACCAATTAATCCGTTCTGGCTGTTTTTTTGTTATGTAGAGGTGCGTTCGTACATTGAAGCATTAGTTCCCATAGGAACTAATGCAAAGCTGGTTAATACGTACTCTGCCACTAGGGGGAGAATTTTTTTTAACCTAAGATGACCTAAGGTTAAAAAAAGAGCAGGAAAGGTTTTTTTTCCTGTTCTTATCTTGGATTTCTGTTCTCAAGTAGAAGCAAAATTTAGCAAATGGAGCTGTTCTTAAGTTGGATTGTTCTTAAGTAGGGACGTTCTTAAGTAGAGACCCCACTGTAATTTTTCAAACATGTCACCTGCAAATTTTTAGGACTTCATTGCTAATTTTTAGGATTGACCCTTTGGTCTGCCCTCAGGCATCAGCAATGCTGAGAAATCAGAAGTATTATAAAAAAATAATGATCATAATAATTAACCAACTAATTAACATACTATTTTCAGTGAAAATGCCTCCATATTACAGTAGGATTATGGTCATGCAATAAAGGTTAAAGAAGAGGTATCCCAGAATAGCTTCCTTAAGATGAACACTATAATAACAAAATATAAATAATAAAAAACTGAACATCTGGCTTTGAGAATGCACATTGTACACACTGCTGTGTATTCTTGCTTCTATATACAAGATTATCTATATTGCATTCTACACCAGAGCAGATTCCAATAAACAAACTGATTTTCAAAACTTATCTAAATTTGTCCAACTCTGGTTCCATTAAAGTTACTGGGGAAGAGTTCCACAGTTTTGGAGCTAATTGAAGGATACACTCATTAGGCCCATCAGGAAGAAACCTAGTTTGGCGGTGGACGAAATTGGCAATTACAGGCCCGTCGCCAATGTTTCTTTCCTAAGCAAAGTGGTGGAGAGGGTGGTGGCCGATCAGCTGCAAGCACTCCTTGATGAAACAGATGCCCTGGATCAATTTCAGTCGGGCTTCAGGCCGCGCCATGGTACAGAGACGGCATTGGTCGCCCTGTGTGATGACCTATTGAGGGAGGCCGACAGGGGCAAAGTGTCTCTGTTGGTCCTCCTTGATATCTCAGCGGCCTTTGATACCATTGACCACGGTATCCTCCTGGGGAGGCTCTCCGAGCTGGGAATAGGTGGCCTGGCATTGTCCTGGCTCCGTTCCTTCTTGGAGGACCGTCCTCAGAGAGTTCAGCTTGGGGAGAGTGTCTCGGCCCCGTGGATCCTCAATTGTGGGGTTCCGCAGGGGTCGATTATCTCCCCAATGTTGTTTAACATCTACATGAGGCCGCTGGGAGAGGTCATCAGGGGGTGTGGGGTCAAGTGTCATCAGTATGCTGATGACACCCAGCTCTATATCTCCTTTTTGCCAACCGCAGGAGATGCCGTTCTGTCCCTTCGGCGCTGCCTGGAGACTGTACTGCAATGGATGCAGGAGAACGGGCTCAGGCTGAACCCGGACAAGACGGAGGTGCTGAGGGTGGGCGCCCCCGCAGCTCGGGATTTGGGAAACTCCCTCTCTTTTGGGGGGGTGACCTTGCCCGCCAGGGATGTGGTCCGCAGCTTGGGGATCCACCTGGACCCGGCACTCACTATGGAATCCCAGGTGGCGTCGGTGGTCTGTACCGCCTTTTTTCATCTCAGGCGGATAGCCCAGCTGCGACCCTACCTTGATGTGGGGGCGCTCACTACCTTGGTACATGCGCTTGTAATCTCGAGATTAGACCACTGTAATGCGCTCTACGTGGGGCTACCTTTGGGGCTGCTGCGGAAACTACAGGTGGTGCAGAATGCGGCGGCCAGATTAATCAGTGGTGTGAAAAAATACCAACATATTTCACCCACTCTGGCCGCCTTGCATTGGCTGCCCATCCGTTTCCGCATCGACTTCAAAGTGTTGATGCTCACGTATAAAGCCCTAAACGGTTTAGGGCCTCGATACTTGGCGGAACGCCTACTCCCACCAAGATCTACCCGTGTCACCCGCGCGAGCCAGGAGGTGAGGCTGAGGAGCCTAACGCCGAGGGAGGCCCGGAAGGAGAAGACAAGAAATCGGGCCTTCTCGGCGGTGGCTCCTCGCCTCTGGAACAACTTACCTCCTGTGATTCGCAGGTCTCCCTCGCTGGGTCTCTTCAAGAAGCAATTGAAGACATGGTTGTTCCGGCAGGCCTTTCCATCATATACCTCTTGACCCCCCTCTTTATTGTTTTTGTTTTTTGCTTTGTGTGTTATATGATTTAACGTAGTGTTTTCCTTTTTTAGAAATGTCTATTTTCGTTGTCTTATATTATTTTTATGGTTGTTAGCCGCCTAGAGTGGTCCTTTCGGACCAGAGAGGCGGGGTATAAATCAAATAAATAAATAAATAAATAAATAAATAAATAAATAAATAAATAAATAAATAAATAAATAAATAAATAAATAAATAAATAAATAAATAAATAAATAAATAAATAAAAGGCACAAATCCTGGAATTTGGTACCTTAGTCCAAGAGATGAACAAAAATCCAAGATCTGCCAACTGAGTCCTCTTAAGAAGAATATGCCATGCTATCTACCCTGTTAAATAATTAGAGCAAGAATATCACAGGGCTTTAAATTTCAAGAAAGGGATTTTAAAATATGTTCTCAGCCAAATACATACAGTATATCACAAAAGTGAGTACACCCACTCACATTTCATAAATACTTTAGTATATTTTTTCATGTGCCAGCGGTTTAGACATTAATGGCTGTGTGTTGTGGTATTTTGAGGGGACAGCACATTTACACTGTTACACAAACTGTATACTCACTACTTTACATTGTAGCCAAATGTCATTTCTTCAGTGTTGTCACATGAAAAGATATACTAAAATATTTATGAAATGTGAGGGGGTGTACTCACTTCTCTGATACACCGTAGGTAGCCAATGCAATGCTATACGATGATGGGAAATATGGGAGTAAAGTGGTAAATTTTAAACCATTCACGCAAGGCTGTTCTGTACCAGGCTATTGAAGAAAAAGGTAGACCTATTAAAGACTTTTACAGTGAGTCAGCTGTGAAACCAAAAGGGCATGGACAAGGAGCTTCGTAGTCCCAAGTGTCAGGAAGTGATGGATCCAGCAGATGTTTGCAAGATGGAAAATGCATACCTTTGCTGTTGCATTCACAAATGAACAGAGCAACAGTCAGTCATCCACTAGATAGAACACAGAGACCCATGGCCTCAGAGGCAGGAGTCACCCAACAGCCTTGGAGGGAGAAAAGAGGGACAACAAATGGATGGGCAATATGATCAGGACAAAAGACCAACTTTTGAAAATGAGAAAAGCATTTGAGATACAGATTTGCCACAAGAGGCTAGTACAACCTTAGATCAAGAAGGTGACTGATATTTGTAATATACTTTTACACAGTTCACTGTGAGGGAATTTTAAAGTCTGGTTGTAATAAATTCCTAAATAGAAGACATCTTGATTCCCTTAGTACATTTAAATAAAGTACATATGAAATAAACCCATGTCCAAAGGGGGAAGTAAGTAATGCAATTCTCTCTTGTATAAATGTATTGTACTGGGAAAAGGTTAGCCTTTCCATTTTACTGTAAGTGGAAAACGTACAACTAAAGAGTCATCCAAGACTTAGTGGTATCTTGTCTTGACTATCGCAGTGTGCTCTATGTAGGGCTACCCTTAAATAGGGTCCCATATCTTTTGTTGGTGCAGTATGCAGCAGCTAGATTGCTAAATGGTGCATATCATAAAACCTCAATACTGAAAGACCTACTCTAGTTGCCAGTTACTTACCAGGTCCAGTTCACGGTTTACCCTTTAAAACCCTAAACAGCCTGAGACTTGGCTATCTAAGGAAATGCCTGTCTCATTCTGAGCCTGTCCAGATGTTAAGATCTTCAAGAGATGCCTTCTTAAGAATACAGTACCAGCCATTTCAGAGTCCTCCTAACACACACTCAAGATATGGATCACAGACTGTAGAATGAACTCCTTTCAAACTGTGATCAGCTTCCACTCTGACTGATTTTAAGAAGCATGTAAAAACACACCCTTTTGACTGACACATGATGTTTAATTTGGTGTGTTTGTCTATTTTAATGGTTTTCACAGTGCAGTTGTTTTTAGTTGATTGTGTGATTTTATAGTTACATTTGCTTTACTTGTTTTTATTTTCTGAAGAATATACCCAACTTGTTCACTTTCTAGTGAAAAGGCAGGGTATAAATGTAGTGAATAAATAGGTTGCTCAGTTGACATGACAGAAAAGTATCATGGTTAAACATTTAACTAAGAATTGCTTAAAGTTTATGGATGATGTGCAGCATTATGCTATTTTTGTTTGCACGGTAGAATTTTCCTCTCTTGCATCTTCTCATACCTGACCCTGAGCATCCTTGACAGTAGGCTGCAGAAGCCACAGAGGGTTGTGCAATATCCTGTCTTAGTTCTGTGTTTGCAAATACACATGTAGAAGCTGTTACAGCTCGGAATGTGTTCTGGGCAGGGAGGACAGGCCACAAAGGCCTCTCTCCACAAGACAGAGGGCCTGGAATGAGAACATTCTCGTGGGCTCAGAGCTGCCAGTGGGTGTGGATCCAGAATCAAGACCAGTAAATAGAGCTCCCAGGAGCCATGACTATGAATTAGATTAATCCCAATGATGTGAAGGAATATTAACCAGAACATTAGATGTGTATCCCAGCAGACAGAGAGCCTATTTCCCCCATGATATCTTGCAGCTTGCATTCACCCATACACTGCAGAGGCAGGATGCCTTTGTCCCAACAAAGGAAATAGCTTCAGGCATTGTCTGCCAACTTTTATCCCTTTTGTTTGTTCCAGATGTCACTTTGCTGTAAGGAAAGCAGACTTGTGACAAGTGAAACTGTTCCCCTGATAAAAACCTATAAAAAGCTTTGGGTTTCAGTGACTTTTGTGCTCATTTTGCTCTGATGCTGCTTCCTGCTCTGATCTTTTCCCTTCAAAATTCCTGAGATATCAATACCTGATTGTTTCTGTTGCTTGCATTGTTCTGAAGTTGCTTACTTTGCTTTGTCTCATCCTGAACTAAGAAAAAAAAAACTAAGCATATACCTGGGGTTTTAGCTCAAGGGGTTTAAATCTATCCAGGCATTATATTAGTGGAATATAATTCCAGGGGATCACCTAGTGTCTCCCCCTCTTCTGTTGCTTTGCTCACAATGTCAGTGACATGTATACTTTGTACAAAAGAAGAAACTCAGGAAAATCTTGGTTCTTGATTTATAGAGCCTACATGTGAATGTTGTTGTTGTTTAGTTGTTAAGTTGTGTCTGACTCTTCGTGACCTCATGGACCACACAGCACACCAGGCTCTCCTCTCTTCCACCGCCTCCCGGAGTTGGGTTAAATGTTGGTCGCTTCGGTGACACTATCCAAACATTTCATCTTCTGTCGTCCCCTTCTCCTCTTGCCTTCACACTTTCCCAACATCAGGGTCTTTTCCAGGGAGTCTTCTCTTCTCATGAGATGGCCAAAGTATTGGAGCCTCAGCTTCAGGATCTGTCTTTCAGATTTCCTTCAAAATGGATAGGTTTGTTCTCTTTGCTGTCCAGGGGACTCTCAAGAGTCTCCTCCAGCACCACAATTCAAAAGCATCAGTTCTTCAGTGATCTCTCTGCTTTTTAAGATGCTGTCTAGATTTGTCATCGCTTTCCTCCCAAAGAGCAGGCATCTTTTGATTTCGTGACTGCTGTCACCATCCGCAGGGATCACGTAGCCCAAGAAAGTAAAATCTGTCACTACCTCCAAATCATCTATACCTCACTTCATAATTATTATTTGATAGTATGTAGTGCAAAAATTGGTCTTGGATTGCAGACATGAATCTCTCAGTTTCAGCCTAAAGACAGCCTAATTTAAGTCACAAGTTCAACTGTTGTTTATTGTTATTATCATCTAAGGCAGTGGTCCCCAACTTTTTTGCCTCCACGGAATGGTTTAGCATGCAAGGGGGTCTGTGCATGTGTGGGAGGGGCCATGTGTATGTGGGAGGGGCTGTGCATGTGTTGGAGGGGTATGCATGCTTCTGCCCGTGCAGGGGGGGGGCAGGAGATTTGTCTCCACAGCCCAATCTTGGCAAGGCCACAGACTGGGGGTTGGGACCCCTGATCTAAGAGACAACTAGGGTGCTGTCTATGTAATGATTTCTCAAGGCATGCATCCCTCTACCATGGCACTTTCAGTAACATACACTGTTCTCACTTGCAAATTGTAATACTGTTAGTCCTTTATCATTTCCTCCTATCATCTTATGAAGTGGGGCCATGCTCCCATGAGAGTACTGTAGTTTCAAAGTTTGACTATTTGATCCCTATGGAGATTCTTGCAGTTGACAAGTCCATGCCTGCCTATGCTCTATGGCAAATAAAGGTACACTGTACATGCTGTTGATGATGGTACCAGTATGTTGATAGGAGTCAGGTTTTCCTATTTAGTCATCAAGATCACTGTACTTGCAGTTGACAATTCCAAAATAATATGTTAATATTGGGGTTGCCCACCTATTAGTGCCAGTATCTTTTCCTTTTTCATTGAATTCTGTTTTGTTCCATTGAGTACTTGTCCCTGAACTATTTAAGTTCTTCGTGATTTATATTGAGATTATTTGTAGATTCACAGATATTTATACATTTTTCTGCTCCTCTAAGCATTGAATGACCTGTTTACTGGTGAGTTTATAGTTACTATCCTCTTAGAATTTGCCTCTTTTGATGTGGAACAGCACATTTATCAACACCAAAATTCAGCTTCTGTTTTAGTGAGTCAAGATAGTCAGCTTGTTAAAGATTTTGAATTTTATTCAGCTGAAGTGTTTCAAACTTAATGTTCAGGTTTTAAAAGACATACTCTGTTGTTGTTGTTGTTGTTGTTGTTGTTGTTGTTGTTGTTGTTGTTGTTGTTGTTGTTGTTGTTGTTGTTGTTGTTGTTGTTGTTGTTGTTGTTGTTGTTGTTGTTGTTGTTGTTGTTGTTGTTGTTGTTGTTGTTGTTGTTGTTGTTGTTGTTGTTGTTGTTGTTGTTGTTGTTGTTATCTGGTCACAAAAATTACATTCATTAGGACTAACACATATTCCAGTGGTACAATACATATTTAAAAAAATCCTAACTGCTCTTCTATTTGTTTTACATCACATTAAGTTGAAATTTGGGGATACATTTATATCTGTTCAGCTAAAAAAGCTGTAGAATGCTTCCATTGTTAGCCTAGTTATTTATGGATTCTACAACAAAATATGGCATTAGGGAATCAAATATCTCCTCATAGTTCACGAGTGTTAAATAAAATATGTATTTAAAACAGTGACAAAAATTGTCAAGGGGAACCTTTACCTTTACCTTTATATTCACAACTGAATATCACAGGAAATACAAGCAAGTGCAAGAAAAAGTATTTTGGAAAAACAATTTTAAAAAGATGATAATGATTGATGTTTGTACCCAAAAAAGAAATGTTGTTTGTTTATAAGCTATACAAATATTGATCTCTATGTTTCAGCTCAAATTCTACAAAGATATTCCCAAGGAAGTGTCCTTAGACATATGTACACAAAATCCAATAATCACAGAAAAATTTTTAAATATACTCCACTACAAAACGATAGAAAACAGTTTGTAAAATTTAAAAACTAGTTTTAAAGCTACCCATTAAGACAGAGGACTTCTCTTCCAAAACTTCTGCAATTTCTTCTCAGAGACTCAATATTATGATCATTGGTTGTTACAAATTGATCTTCAGCTCCTTCAGATCTGGCATACCACTAGCCCCAATATAATGGTTGTCCCAGGTGGCAAAATGCTGGGTGTGCAGTGGAGTTAGAAAGGCAAATTGTTGATTATCCTTTCCATAATGCCTTGGCCATAAGGAACCTGGCATTTTTGAAACAGCTGGCTGAGAAGTAGTTGGGGTATGGAGCATCCCAAAGCAGCAAGGCCCTTCTGGGGCAAAGCTGCTCTGTCTCTTCCAAGCAGCATGTAGGCAGCACTACCACCTTTGTATATCTCCTCTTCTTCCTCTGTGTGTCATGCCTCACCCAACTTTGGAAAAGGAGATCAGTTTCAGCTTGAGGAAACCAAAATAGAAGGGGAATTTAGTGACCCTCTCCGAGGCTCAGGAGAGAATAGCAGAGGCAGTCCTCATAGCGGGGGACTCAGGGGACAAAGGGAGCCTGGGAGATGTACTAACTATTTGCTCTTTTTGCTATACAACATACAGTGGTGCCCCGTATAGCGAGGTTAATCCGTTCCGGATTAACCTTCGCTATACGAAAACATCGCTGTGCGGGTAAGGAAAGCCTATTGGAACGCATTAAACTTAGTTTAATGTGTTCCAATAAGCGTCCAAACTTACCCCTCCAGCGATGTTTTCGCGTCCGGCGGCCATTTTGGAGCCGCCGATCAGCTGTTCGGCGGCTCCAAAATGGCCGCCGGACGCCCCAATCGTCGCAAAGCGAGTGCGGCGATTGGGGCTGATCCGTATAGCGATCCCCAAAAAGGGATCGCTATATGGATTCTTCGTTAAATGGTGCACTCGTTAAGCGAGGCACCACTGTATTCTCTTTTTCTTACACAAGAGAAGTGCAGAGATCCACAGAGGAAAATAGCTACAAGTTCCCCAGAATCCACCCCTTTCTTATTAATTGGAACTTAAAGTCCTGATAACTCACACTGAGACATTTGTAGGAGAAAGACTAAAAGACATCTCTATACAGTTGCTTTAAAGTATAGACTTCTGTATACTGCTTTCTTTACTGCACACATACTAGCAATCAACCAAACAAACAGATCAACAACAATAAACACCAATCGGTGAAAGAGAGGGATAGAACACTTGGCAGACAGGTGGGGTTCTCTTTGAAGAAAGAACACTTGGTTAGTGCTGGAGAGAAGGACAATTACCCCAGTCCATAAAAGTCTCTCACAATTTTGCAAACTACAGACAGCATGTGAGGTTGTAAATAAATCTACAACATTAACCACACAATTCTGTGCTTTTAGATTTCTTGATTTTAAAGAAAATCAAATGAATAATATCTGTGGAACCATATGGGCTCATTATACCACATATTTGTACTATTACTAATATATAGTACAATGTGTCAAAAGTACCTGATTGTTAAACATGAGTAATGTAAGGTAAAGGTAAAGGTAAAGGTTCCCCTTGACAATTTTTTGTCCAGTCGTGTTCGACTCTAGGGGCGGTGTTCATCCCCGTTTCCAAGCCATAGAGCCAGCGTTTTGTCCGAAGACAATCTTCCGTGGTCACATGGCCAGTGCGACTTAGACACGAAACGCTGTTACCTTCCCACCGAGGTGGTCCCTATTTATCTACTTGCATTTGCATGCTTTCGAACCGCTAGGTTGGCGGGAGCTGGGACAAGCGACGGGTGTTCATTCCGTTGCGTGGATTCGATCTTACAACTGCTTGGTCTTCTGACCTTGTAGCACAGGCTTCTGTGGTTTAGCTCACAGCACCACCACGTCCCAGTAAACATGAGTAAACTATTTGTTTTATAATTCCAAATAATACACTACTGAAACTGCTGTGCACGCACACACATAGAGCAAGATGTAACACAGTTCAGCTCTTGCACACCTTCCTATATACAGTATGTCAATATACTTCTACGGTAGATGTAAGAAAATGCTCTGAGGTTTTTTTAGGTTGCCATGTTTCACTATCATAAACTTTATCCATAAAAAGCAGTTTACAAAAGACAGAACTGCAGTCTCAATTCATGTCAATTTACCTAAGACTAAGAGTCGCTGAGCTGAATAGGTTTTAGTTTTAAATAAACATGTATAGTGTTGAGTTGTTAGGCAACATATAAAGAACTTGCTGTTCTCAAAAGAAACACACTTAGTCACTCTTATTCATAGCTAACCCACTCAAATAATTTGCAAACACTGTAATCATGTTTGTTTGAATACGAAACGTTGCATAAAAGGTTTTTCTGAAACACTCAGAAGATTTATCTTATTTGAAAGGAGTAAACAGATTGCAGGGGTGTGATGTCCATCAACCAATCACAAAGCTAAAGCACAATGCTGCCATTTCTCTATGCCCTATTGCTGCAAAGCATGGCTTGTTTTTCTGCTTCTGTCTGAAATCTTAATGATGAATGGCTGCTTCAGGGAAAAGATCAAGCTGTGCAGTTAAGATTTATTATGAAAGGCAGATGGAACAAACAAACAGCAAGAGTAATAAGGTAATACCTCTTATGTATATTTGAATTTGAAAAAGAAAACATGCTTGTCTCATTTAGTGTTCCACTGCATGCTAAATCTAAACGTCCATCAAACTTGGTAAGGTAGCACAAATCTAGGTGTAACATCAACTTTGCACCTAAAAGTTGGGGGGTGAGTGGGTACATAAGAATAGCAATGTAAGGCTGGATAGCTCAGTGGTTTAGATATCTGGCTGCAGAGCCAAAGATGAGGAGTTTAATTCCCCACTGTGCCTCCTGCAAGTAGAGCCAGCCTGTGTGACCATACGCAAGCTGCACAGTCCTAGGACACCACCAGAAGAAGGGAATGGTAAACCGTTTCTGAGTATTCTCTACTTGTAAAACCATGAAAAGAGTTGTCATCAATCAGAATTGACTTGATGGCTGAAATCCTGTTGCTTTAATTTATGCCACGTTGGAACAGATTAATTAAGAAAGCTAACACAACTAAAAATCCATCAATAGAAAGCAAAATATTTAACTCTGCAAAATATTGCCAAGACTTTCAATTACAGTATATGGATGTTGAAGGGATATTTCATTACAACAGTTAAGAAATCCACATAGTATTTCACATCTTTCCAGATTTTTCTTTGAAATGAACAGACTGCTGTATAAATGTATATAAAATATAAAGAACCAGTCCTCACAGCATTCAGCTGATCCATATCTAATTTATCTCAATTGGGCCCTCTGCCAGAGGAGTTCCTTGAGGAATGGGCTGAAGGAACCAACAAGAGTGCTGTATAACAAGTATAAACAAGTTTATATTCTTCCTACCTTCTAAATTTAATTAAGCATGGTTGTTAAGAGTGATAGAAATATCATTGCTTGTTTCATATCTGAGATTTTAACAGGAAAGGAAAAACAGTTCTACAGTACTTGTTGATGTAAGTTCCTTACACATGCCAACTGATAATTTATGTGTTCAAGTTTATTTCAAAATGTGCAACAAGAGAATTAAAATACATTCCCTACACACCTTTTTCAAGGCAAAACATGTAGCTTCTGGTTTATTGAAATAAACATTAAGAAAGACTTATGAAAAGCTCCTCACTGCTAGTTTAGGAAGGATTCAAAAACAAAAATAAAGCAACTAGAACAAAGCTCTTCCTGTAATACTTTGTAGACCAAATTAGCTTATCAAGGTAACTTTGTTACCACAAAGTTGGATTTCATCTGTCTGAAACCTCCTGGTATATATTTAATGCCATTTCTAACCAAATCATCAAATCATAGAATAATGAAGCTGGAAAAAGCCTATAATGGAGTCCAAAGCCCTGCTCAATGCAGGAATCCAAATCAAAGCGTATCTGACGGATGTTATCTAATCTTCAATGCCAACAGTTTGGGAGTACTCACCAATTCCCAAGGCAACTGGTTCCAGTGCTGTACTGCTCTAACACTCAGGAATGTTTTTCTGATATTCAAACAAAATCTGGGCTAAATAGTATTTTCCCTTTTTGCAGCTGTATCACACTGTTAGCTCATACTTAGCTTGTGATCTAAAGTAATTCTATTTAGACTAGGTCTGCTTAATTAGCTTAAGAAGCGAAGGAATAAACCCCATTCAGAGAGGGGGTGTTTGATCCTCATTGATATCTTCATAAACCTTGTCCGACTTGGACTGGACTGGTTGTTGTACATCTAGGTCCATTGCTTTCATGATACGCAGGGCCAGTTGGGAATAAGATGCAAAGTCCTCTGATGGAGAAGGAGGGTTCGCATCTGCCATATCAGAGTCCGGTGTTCGGAGATTAGGTGGTGACTCAGGGGTACAGAAGAGTCAGAAGTATCAGCATCAGAGGATCGTGAGGAAGAATGTTGGGATAGAGAGGTGTCCTCGTCTAGTGGTGCAGCTTGTAGAGATTTGGATTTGGTGGTGTCTGTTTTGAGAACAGAGGAATGAGGCGTAGATTGGCAAGTCTTTGGACGTTTAGAGTGATGCGGATGAGGGAAATGAAGTGAGGTGGAGGGCCAGCACAGGTGGTAGTAGCCTGGACTGACAGAGCGGATGCTCAAGTATGCAAGGCAGTGTCTGTTTTGTTGGTCCGAATCTTTGGAGATGACTTAGATCACTTCAATACCGGCGGCTGAGTAATAAGCTGTGAAGGAATGTGTTTCCTCTTGTGAGATGATTTTTTGTCCTTTGGTATGAGGGATGAAGGTGGACAGTCTTCTGTAGGACTGCTGGTACCAAGAATGGTACTGAAAAGATTCAGAATCCGAGTCTGAATAGCAGTAAGAGTACTGAGGTCGTTTCAGTTCCATATAAAAATCCATATCTGGATGCTTATAACAGTACTGGCTCATACAGAGTAACCCTATTGGGATGACAGTACCGTGTAAGGGAATCATGAGATGCAAGCAAACCCATGGACTCCTGAGGATGCGAGGCTTCGACATCTGAAAGACCAGTCTCCGATGTATAGTGTGTCTTCCTTGTCCGCTTATGCGGAGAATGCAGATCAGGCAAGTTTGACTCTGAATCCAACTGATACACAGAGATGGAGCAACCCAAAGAGCTCGAATGGTCATATCAAGGAAGTACAGTAACCTCAGCTAAGGTATTAGCCCACGAACGGGACTGTGTCAGTAAGGGAGATGGCAGTTGTCCAGAAGACGAGGGAAGATAGTCGTCACCCTCAATGGAGAGTGAGTCTACACAAATGGTCTGTTGGTCCTGAATAGGGACCGAAGAGGGCACTTTATCCTTTTGATGTTTAGAGGATTGTAAAGTAGACAACGACTTCTTAGGCTTCTTCGGTTTCGGCTGCTGGTCTGATGTCGAAGGAGACTTTGGTACTAGTGTCGACTTAGGGGTTGAGCCACCCGTCCTAGGTTTGGAAGGCAGTTTTGCTTTAGATTTAGACTTAACCAAGGAGGCTTAACCAAGGAAGCATCTGGAGATGGTAGCTGAGCTGGAGGCAGCTGTGCAGGTTCCACAGCCAAAGTAGGGCAAAGAAATCTTTCCCACAAATAAGATCGTAGACGCTGCTGTCTCAATTTAAGAGCTTGTTTAGTAAATTTCTTGCAAATGGACCAAGAGGCTGGCTGATGGGGTTTGCCAAGGCAAAAGGGACAAGCGTCATGGCTGTCAGTAAAGAGGATTTTACTAGGGCATAAAGTGCACTGTTTAAAACGGTGCAGAGGACATACAGTAAACTAGCAAAAAACAAGAAAAGGGATAAAAAGGAGGATTAGGGAGAGAAGGGGCAGCAAGGGAAGTAGAAGAGGAAAAATCTCACAGAAGTCCCTTTTGAACATGCTAGCGAATGGAGCTTGTTGGAGAGAAGAAACCTCAGTGGTGGCAAAAAGGAACTGAGGTACTTGCCAGGATGGATGGACCATGTGTACTGAGGGGGCGGTCCTAGTGAACAATGTTTAATCTCTAGTTTTCAGAAACTGCTGCGCAAGCGCACACTGAACCCATTAATGTGCATTCACAGAGACCGCAAAGAAGAAACAGTACTGTAAATAGTGAGATAGCCCAATTTACTATTTGAATTCTTATATTCTCAAAAATGTCAGTGGAGAATTTGGACTGCAAAAATAGATCTTATTGTGCAAGCCCCCCTAGATTTTATTGTGCAACATGTGATTGGGGGGGGGGAAGTCAGGGTGTTACGGTGCTCCAAGATCCAAAAAAGGGCCTTCAGAGGTTGTCCAGCTTTATCTCACTTTAAGGGTTACTCTGTCATAGGCAAAAATCCTGATGTGCAGTTATGTTAATATAAGGCAATCATAATAACTTTTGGAGGTGAATTGCCTCACATTTACAAATCCCCTCAGACATTATGTTTTCTACTGAGGCACAGGACTCAGCATGCAACAGATAATTTCTATGGTGACTTCTACTGAAATAGTCCTCCCTCTTTTGCAGACATTTCATTTGCAAGTGAAAAATCAGTTGATGTTAAAGGTCATAAATATTCTCTGTTTGTAGAAAATAGGCTGTATGTACACTGCTCATGGCATTTTTTTGTGAAATATAGCCAGAGGCTATCTCACTGCTATACCTTTCTAAGAAAAAAAAGTTATCACACCAAGCCCTTTCTTCACAAGCAAAGATTTTACTTTTTCATAGAATCTGGGTTGGTTTTGTGCTAGCTTTTGTTTTTTGTTCGGAACGGAGAAAAAGTCAGGTCAGACAGTACTTATATTATGACTAAACTTCAAGTAAGCAAATGTTTAGAAAGATGTTGTGAAGCTGCCTTGCCTTTTGCTACTTCCTTACTAAATTGTTGCAATCTCATTACTTTAGTTTATGTCAAGTAAAGGCTGATGATGTTCTCAGCCACACTAATTTTTTGGAAATAAAAAATGTACGATTCCATCCCCTAAAAGTCCTGAAACCCTCTTGTGATCCTTTGCATCATGGGAAAAGTCTTTAAGGCGGGATGAGGGGGCAATTCCAAGAATCATAGCTTCTGATAAAATCACATCATCAGTGACAACTGGAAATTGAAGATTCTCCCCTCAGTTCCACAACCCCTAACAGCTTCCATATGAGAAAATGGAACCCATGGAGCCTCAGGATATTAGGGGTGGGTGGGATCAGAACATTTATTTCTTGTAAATTGCAGCAGCTGATGATGTCATCACCCTATAGCATATGTTAAAGCAACAAGATTTAAGCCAATGTATAAATTTGATCTTAAAATATCAGAATTCAGCATGAGATTTGTTACCAAAAGGTCTCACAACCTTCTTCTGAAAAACACTAGTAGCTAGAAGCACAATTTACATTCATTCTTGAAAGAATTCATTAAAATGAAATTGCTAAGAAACTTGGAAAATCCAAACATTTTCTGTATGCACCACCAATGAAATGGACTGCAGTTTCATTCCTTACATTTTGATTCAATGAAAACTCAATTTTGCTACATAACTCTGCATCAATCTCTCTCAAGAATTAGGAAATTACAACAAAAAATACGATAGAAATTGTGTCAAGCTGTTTGAATTCAGCAAGTTTTAATACATAATCTTGACTTTTATATAATCAATTTACAGAACCATAAGCAGAATTCCCTGCAGTAGAATATTTTGCAAGAGTGAATTTGACCATCTAAAACCTTGCAATGTTTCTGAAATGCTTGCATTGTGTATTCCAATTAGATGTCAACAAAGGAACAGCAGGATAAAAGATGGTTCTGCTGAGAATGCTCTTATTTTTTTATAGGTGGTCACCTCAGTGGCCATTTGCTTGAGGCTACCTGAATTGTTCATGAATTCCTTTTCCCATTTCTTTATTGCATGTTGTTATAAGAACTGAAACTACAATACCATGAATCCTGTTGGTTTGCCTTTTCCTTCCTTCCTCTTTCCATTTATGTATTGCAAGCTGTCTTTTAGTTATAAAAGGAAAGGGAGTGTTTGGGATTTTTATTGATCCGTAAACCACCTGGGAACCTTTCTGACTAAATAATGTGGTGTAAAATCTTTTTCAAAAAATTAAGTTATATTTCTACATAATAAATCAATGTGTTTATCAGGTATTAGAAACTATTCTTGTAAATTGCAGCAGCTGATGATGTCATCACCTTATAACATATGTTAAAGCAGGGGTCTCAAACTCAGTTTACCTGGGGGCCGCTGGAGGCAGAGTCTGGATGAGGCTGGGCCGCATCAGATTTTCAACCAAGCGGAGCAAGAGCCCGAGGAAGCCACCCAGGAATTTTCTTAGCCTAGCTGGGGCTCCAAGGAGGAAGAGGAGCGTGCGAGCCCTCGTCGTCAGCCATGTACCCCTCCGGCTCCTTCCTCACTACCACCACCAGCAGCAGCAGCAGGATGAAGAAGCGGAGAAGGGAGGGAGTGCTGGCGACCACCTAACAGGGGGGAGGAGGGCACGATATAAATTTTTTAAAAACCCTCACAGAACTCACCTTGCCAAAGGAGAAAAGCCCCCATTGGTACCCGCAGAATTAAACAGAATGGGACAGGCCCCCCACAGGTGCACGCATGTGCACGCACACAAACACACACAGAGAGAATTTTGGCAACCTTCCTCTGAGCCCCCCCTCAAAAAAAGGCGCACTCAGCAGCAGCAGCTACCCCCACCACGACAGTGGAGTAAACTTTGCGAGGTGAGCCCAGGCAGCCTCCAGAGCCGACGCGGCTGAAGCAGGATGAAGAGGAGGAGGAGGAAGCACTGCTGGTGCTGAGGCGGTCGCTGGCCAGGCTGGTGCTGGGGGTGCCAAGAGAGAAAGAGAGCCAGAAAGCCGCTTCCCTGGAATAGGTGACGGCAGCTGCTGTTGGCGGCTTGGAGGTGCTCTTTGAGGACAGGCAGGGAGCGAACGCTCGGCAGTGGCTCGAGTGCTCGGAGGGAAAGGGCCAGCAGCATACCTCACTTGCCAGCTTTCTCCCAAGACAGCGCCTCTTGCACCCTCCATCCAGGCAGGCTGCAGTTCTGGATGGAGGGTGCAAGAGGTGCTGTCTTGGGAGAGAGCCAGCAAGTGAGGCAAGGCTTTTTTTGATTCTTGACAGCAGAGGATGTGTGGGCACTTCGGGGAGGCAGGCAAGGTGGGGGCCACAAACGATCATCTGGCAGGCCGCAAATGGCCCCCGGGCCGCATGTTTGACACCCCTGTGTTAAAGCAACAAGATTTAAGGCAGAGGAACTAGAGACCAAATTGCTAACATGCGCTGGATTATAGAAAAAGCCAGAGTTCCAGAAAAACATCTACTTCTGCTTCGTTGATTACGCAAAAGACTTTGACTGTGTGGACCACAACAAACTCAGGGCTCGATACTGTCCCCCATGCTGTTTAACATCTACATGAAACCGCTGGGAGAGGTCATCAGGAGGTTTGGGCTGAGGAGTCAGCAATATGCTGACGACACTCAGCTCTACCTTTCATTTTCCACTAATCCAGGTGAGGCGGTTTCTGTGCTGAACTCGTGTCTGGACCTGATAATGGACTGGATGAGGGTCAATAAATTGAAACTCAATCCAGACAAGACGGAAGTGCTGTTAGTGGGTGCTTCGCCAGACAGGCTGGAGGGCCATCTCCCTGCCCTGAATGGGGTTACACTCCCCCTAAGGGACAGGGTTCGCAGCTTGGGGGTGCTCCTGGACCCTAGTCTAACACTGGAAGCCCAGGTGGACTCGGTGGCCAGGGGCGCCTTCCTCCAGCTGCGGAAACTATACCAGCTACGGCCCTACCTGGACGAGCGGAGTCTCATGACAGTTACACATGCACTGGTAACATCCCGTATAGATTACTGCAATGCGCTTTACGTGGGGCTGCCTTTGAAGACGGTCCGGCGACTGCAACTGGTCCAGAATCGAGCGGCGCGGCTGGTGAGTGGTGTGGCCGCCAGGGAACATATCAAGCCGATTCTGTATAGGTTACATTGGCTACCAGTTGCTGCCCGGGCCCAATTCAAAGTGCTTGTTTTGACATATAAAGCCCTAAACGGCTTGGGCCCTGGATACCTGAAGGACCGCCTCCTTCCATATGAGCCTACCCGGCAGTTAAGATCTAGCCAGGGGGCCCTTTTGAAAGAGCCGTCCCTCAAGGAGGTAAGAGGGACGGCTTGTAGACAAAGGGCCTTTTCGGCAGCTGCCCCCAGACTATGGAATGCCCTCCCGACTGTGATTTGTCTGGCGCCGACACTGATGACATTTCGGCGCCAGGTCAAAACCTTCCTGTTCCAGAAGGCTTTTAACTGAAATAATATTAGCTGTGGGTCCGATGGCAATTATATATATATATTTTAATTGTATTTTAATTGTTGAATATCTTTGTTGTATTTTGGATGCTGTAAGCCGCCCAGAGACCTTTGGGTAGTGTGGGCAGCATATAAATAAAATAAATAAATAAATAAATAAATAAATAAATAAATAAACTATGGCAAGTCCTTAAACAAATGGGAGTGCCTGACCACCTTATCTATCTCCTGAGAAACCTATACGTGGGACAGGAAGCAACAGGAAGAACTGGATATGGAACAACTGATTGGTTCAAAATTGGGAAAGGAGTACAACAAGGCTGTATATTGTCCCCCTGGCTTATTTAACTTATATGCAGAATAAATCATGTGAAAGGCTGGACTGGAGGAATCCCAAGCCAGAATTAAGATTGCCGGAAGAAACATCAACCTCCGATATGCAGATGATACCACTCTGATGGCAGAAAGTGGGGAGGAATGAAGGAACCGTGTAATGAGGGTGAAAGAGGAGAGTGCAAAAAACAGTCTGAAGCTCAACATCAAAAAAACTAAGATCATGGCCACTGGTCTCATCACCTCCTGGCAAATAGAAGGGGAAGATATGGAGGCAGTGACAGATTTTACTTTCTTGGGTTCCATGATCACTACAGATGGATACAGCAGCCCCGAAATTAAAAGACGCCTGTTCCTTGGGAGGAAAGTGATGACAAACCTCAACAGCATCTTAAAAAGCAGAGACATCACCAACAAAAGTCCGCATAGTCAAAGCTATGGTTTTGCCTATAGTGATGTATGGAAGTGAGAGCTGGACCATAAAGAAAGCTGACCGCCAAAGAACTGATGCTTTTGGATTGTGGTGCTGGAAGAGGCTCTTGATAGTCCCCTGGACTGCAAGGAGAACAAACCTATGTATTCTAAAGGAAATCAAGCCTGAGTGCTCACTGGAAGAACAGATCCTGAAGCTGAGGCTCCAATACTTTGGCCATCTCATGAGAAGACTCCTTGGAAAAGACCTTGATATTAGGAAAGTGTGAGGGCAAGAGAAGAAGGGGACGACAGAGGATGAGATCGTTGGAGAGTGTCATCGAAGCAACCAACATGAATTTGACACAACTCCAGGAGGCAGTGGAAGAGAGGACAGCCTGGCGTGCTCTGGTCCATGAGGTCACAAAGAGTCGGTCATGACTAAACGACTAAACGACAACAGAAACTATTTTGTACCTGACAAAAATATTCTCTTTATAATGGTAGCACAGTGGAAGGCAGAATTGTGTCTGGCTGAGGACCTATCATGGTTTGTCAAGGACTCTAGCAGAAGGTATCTTTTGACATTAGAGACCTTCACCCAACAACGCCAGTGATTATATGCACTTCCGTGGTCAGCAGCAAATCGGCAGCATCTAAATTTAACAAGCAACAGGCTCAAGTAGATACACGAAAACCCTAAAAAAATCCCCAAGTCCTAATGTATTGGGAAAATTGCCCTGCTTCAAGGGTACAAATACTTGTCAGTTAGTGAAAGCATGTGTGCTTCTATTCTGATAAATTTAACTAGCTTCTAATTGAAGGTGGCTGCAAGTGCCAAATAACATTTGTCAGCTATTCTCTGAAGAGTGATTTTGAGGCTTTACTTTTAATACATATTACTACTGGGATTTCCAGTTTCTCCAGTTTCCATTCCATCTTCAGCCTCTCACCTAGAGTGCAAGTCTCCTGGTTATTTACCTCAATTGTACTAAACCACACCTTATTCTTTTTCTCATATTTCAATTCTACTCCACAGCTATCAGCTGTCGTAGGCTAAATAGGAGCTAAGTAAAGCTGATGTGACATTAGTACCATGTTACTAATGGCCTTTTGCTTCACCTCACCTGATTTTATGTACAAAAATATTTCCCTTTAATTACCCATTTTGCAGAAGCCCAACTACTGTAGTCTGTCTTCTTAGTAAGGAAAAAAGTATAGCAAAACTTTCTACTAATTGTCTACATATTACAGTATATGGACTGTTTTGTCATACCCCAGAGCATTAAGCTTGTATCATTACATGTGATTTTAAAAAATTATATCAGAAATTAATCATGAACCAAAAATTTCCTATTTATTGCACATCAGTGGCAACTTAGGTTGCAGTAGTTATTTGGATACTATTGCAGATTAATGTTTTGCAACTTAAAGGCAATAGGCATTGATATCTCAAATTAAAAATTGCTAAGAAAACTTATTGCTAGCTGAGGTCACAACATGGAATATAGTGTATTAAAAGAATAAAGTAACAGTGCCCCCAAGTGAAGGGGAAGAGGAAGTATGAAGAGCTTATGCAGAAATAAAAACACCTCAAGCTTCAACTGATGGACACATACCATTTGAACACATATCATGTCAGCCAGCATTAACAAATACTGTAGCTAGAACCCATATCAAATCCTTTGCCTAGCCAGGACAATGTTCCACTTGCATTTAAGAGACATTTTACAATTACGAGTTTAAACACAAGTTTGTTTTCTCCACAGCACCAGTTTGAAAATGAGGTTAATGTAACAGTATCTCCTGCAAAATACTAAATGGCTTGTGCCCAATGTACATAACAGATCATCTGATGCCCACAAGCAGGAATGTTTACTGTATGTTAAAGCTAACTTTAACCAAGGATTTATACGTCCCCCCTCAAAAAAATTTACCAAACAAATCTAATGGAATAAAATGCAAAAAAGGCAGTACAATTATACAGAGATAGCACAGGAAAATATGTAGGAACAGCCATAAAACCTAGCAGTTAAAATCTTTAGGAAAAAGAAAAGTTGTAATCTACCATTAAAAATAACAGTGCAGACACCAGGGAAGATTCCTTAAAAGCATCTCCCAACAGGGTGCCATAATGGAGAAGGCCTCAAAACAATCCACCAAATCACTGTGTAACTACAAAGCACAGAATCTTGCTTGCTTTATTTATTAAATTTGTATACCACCCTATTAGTGCAAAAGCACTAGTCCGGGCAGTCTACAATCAACTAAAACAATAAATGTAAATAAAAACAACAAAATAATCAATGCATCAAGTGACAGAAATATAAAATGAAATACAGCACAGGCATATAACCATATAGAGTAGCAAAGAATAGGCCGTGCAGGGTTGCCAAAAAAAAAGGCCTCTCTGTAAAGCAGTGTTGTCAATGATCTTTTCAAGGAGGAGAAGGAGAGAGCCAGGCACAATTCCAGTTGACTCCATAGTGCTGGAGCTACCGCAAAGAAGGCCCTATTTCTAATAGAGGATTTCTTGGCCTCCCTTGGAGTGGCTACCCAGAGGATCATGGCCTGGGAGGACCTAGTGGATCAGGTGGATGACCTTAGGAAAAGGCACTCCAACAGGTAATGTGGTCCCAAACAGTGAAGGGTTTTACAGGTGATCATTAAAACCTTGAATCTGATCCAAGACGCAATAGGTAACCAATGCAGGCAAGCCAAGACTAGGGAGATGTTATACAGTCTTTACATTATTTATGAATCTTATTTAAATTACATTTTGGCACTATGATTGTTCTAGTGTTTTTCTTCAGCTTTACTCTAATAAGTTACATTAATTATATCATCCATTAGATTTATGCATTCACCATCCATGATATCCACAGGTAAAGCAAATTTATTCACTTGCCTGAAACATGTATTTGCTATGAACAAAATGTTGGTTTCATAGAATTGTATGAGTTACTCTCCTGAATAATTTGTAACTCCTAAACCACTCTTTTAAGGCAGTTGCTTCTATTTTATTTCCTAGTTTTGTGCTCCAGGCATCTATGATACCATAGTATCTCCTGACCTCTTTATTTCTCATTATAATGGCAGAGTCCAGTTTATCTGACTGGGCTTCAACAGAGAGTTGCAATTACAGTCATATAACAAATATTTTTATCTCAGTGAGCTTTCTGATACCATTGCCAAGCTGTCCAAGATAGTGGGGTATGGGGAAGATGGAAGTTGACATGTTTTTATAAGCCATCTACTTTCAAACTACCTGATACAATCGCCTTTACTCTAGCATAAGTTTGGTAGTTCAAATTCTCCTTTTAAGGAATAGTCTCCAAGAAAAAAAATTATACCACATGGTCAAGAAAAATAATACTATATATTATGTCTTGTTCTTGAGTAGTCAACTTTAAGATCATCACATATGTTGGTGCCACAGGGGCCTTGCAGTCTCTCATATATATTACAGAGATGACAAAATCAACTTAAGGCTCAACTACACAATGCTCCTGGTTTTGCACTGAAAAACAGAAAAAATTTACAAGACTTAGTGGCTAGCTCAAAATCTGGAGCTCTGAGGGTAAACAGCAGTGGCAATGTAGTGGAAGCCTAGGTCAGGATAGATTTGAGGGGATAATAAAAGCTAAGCAGAAGTTGTGTCTGGAGACAAGAATTGCCCAGACAAGGAGATAGTGTGGCAAGGGTTGTGAGCTGGAGAGCTACTTGTGAGGCGAGCTACTTAGAAAAGAGCAACCTAGTTACAAGGAAAGCCACTGAGAGAGAGGAAAAGGGCTTGTACTTTGGCTTTTGTGAGGGAAAAGAACCAGTCCAGTTTAATAAGAAATTGTATTGTTTATGCTGCCCAAACAAAGTAAAAAGCTAGTTATGGAGGCACAAGTGCTGAGGAAAATGGGAACCCTCACTTTCAAAAGGATGAAGAAACTTAGGGACTTGTATTGATTGCCTCAGAGGCAGAAAATATTTAAGGCTCCCGATATGTTGAAAAATGGAAGCTAGAACAAGAATTTAAACTGAAGGAGAAAGAACTAGAAATTAAAGAAAAGAAAGGAAAGGGAATTTGAGCAAGAAACCAGGCAAAGAGAAATGCAATTCCAAATTGAAATGAAGAAATTGGAATTAGCTAACAACAACAACAACAACAACAGTTGTTGTTGTTGTTATTCCAGTGTGGGAAATCTCTCAAAAATCAACCTAAAGAAATTTCCTCAAAATAGAGAGGGGAATTGTTCTGAATCTCTCCTGATCTAATTTGAGAGAGCTTGTTGGGACTTTGAGGTTAAAGATGATTAAAGGATGATAATTTTAAAATCACAAATAAGTTGAGTGTTATCTGAAATCTATTCACACATGCCTCTGGAGCAAGCTAGTGATTTTGAGGCTCATAGAAAGATGGTGTATTCCAGATTTGGTATTAATTCAGAGCATCTCAGGAGGAAATTTAAATCAATTTCAAAGAAACTGAGGAGTCTTTTGCTCAACTTGGAGCAAGGTTAACCCAGTATCTTAATAAATGTCTGAAACAAGAACATGTCACTACCTCAGACCAAAAGAAAAATGTGTTTGGGCTAGAACAATTTGATTCAATTTTACCAGGGGAGTTGCGTTAGCTTGTCAAGGATAAGGTTCCTAAAAATATGTTGATTCTATTAATGGGATCAGAGATCACTCTCCTCTTCTATGGCTAAGGACTATTCAAGGCAACAGCATAAAATTGATGAGATGGGCGCTGATTCTGCAAGACTCTGACTTTGAAATCCGCAGTGTAAAAGGGACCCAGAACATGGTTGCTGATGCCTTGTTTCAAAGGCCAAATGACTAATGGGTGGAGAAAAGTTTGTAATATTGTATTAACTGTTCTGTTTGTGTAACAGTTACATTACTTTAAGTTATATTACTTTACTTCACTTTATGAATATATTTAATGTGTAGTACAGTATTTGCTTGGATATTAATAAACTAAGAGGTATGTATAGTGATTGTAAAAATAATAGTACCACTATTAATATAAAAGTAATGTAAAAATATAAAAGCTTCTGTGCTGCAAGGTCAGAAGACCTGCAGCCGTAAAATAGAATCCATGCAACAGAGTGAGCCCCCATCGCTTGTTCCAGCTCCTGCCAACCTAGCAGTTCAAAAGCATGCAAAATGCGAGTCGATAAATAGGTACCACCAAGGTGGGAAGGTAACGACGTTCCGTGTCTAGTCACGCTGGCCATTTGACCACGGAAGATTGTCTTCGGACAAACGCTAGCTCTGTGGGTTGGAAGTGGAGATGAGCAGCACCTCCTAGAGTTGGACACGACTGGACAAATTGTCAAGGGGAACCTTTCCCTTATGTAATGTAATTTGTATTAATGTAAGTAATGTATCCTTAGCAATGTAAATAATGTAAGAGGTTACTATTTGTATTTTTCCATAAACCTTCATTTGTTTATGAGGACAAAACATTAAGTTTCCCCTCTTAAGACAAACTTATTTGGGGGGGAGGAATGTGGCATCCGCCCAGGTAATGAGTATTAATATAATATCTGCATGACCAATGGGAGTGCTGGAGGGCAGAGTCATGAAATATAAGAGTCTCAGCAGAAGGAGAGGGAAGTTAGTTGAGGAGTTTTTGGAGTTTGGGCGGGAGAGTGGTGGTTGAGAGTGGATAAAGGAGGGTGATAGTTTAAGAGTTAACAACGTTGCTTGTTCTGTCAACATCTGTAACAATAAACACTTTCTATTTGGTTCTTTTAAAAATGACACATTGCCTAGACTTCTATTATTAATAATAAACAATGTTGATGTAATCAACTGGTGACAGCTGAAAGACACGTAGCATGAGCTCTTAGTTTGGTGAAACAAGCAGGGGCCACGTGGGAACGTGACAGTGACCAATTAGATTCTATCTAGCGTCAGCCAATATGTGCTTAGAGAATTACTGTATGTATCAGATATAAGAAAAACTGACGGTGTGAACCTCGTCTATTAATATGTTAGTGTTCAGTTAGTACTGTTTGCTGCTAGGTGTCTGCTATTTAGTATGTTAGTAAAGAAGATGTTAGGACTGTTATGAAACTGTTGTAAGAAGTCTATCAAGCACAAACCAAATCTATACCAAGTCAAATGTTCAATTACTGTTAGTTTATTCTTCAACATATTTTTAAATAAATGTTCTTAGTTACTATGACTAAATGATTATTCTTTCATCTGCTGGCACACTCATATACAGTCTATCAAGGGAAAATATTATTAATAATCTCTGTAGTTATACTCACCCTTAATCTGCTCTGTGTAAACTCTAAAAAAAATTGCCTCCCCATAGACTCTTTAAAAAGTCTGTGGGGAGGCAAGGTAGGGCACTTGCCCCCTGATCCCAAATTTCGTATTTCTTTAAATATGCACAAGTACATCAAATATACACACACACCAGCTATACAGGAAGTAATGCAGGTGGTGTGATAACTGAGACCAGTGAAAAAGTAGCAGGCTCCAGCTATGAAATGAGCGCTCTCTGCCCTGTTTTCGAGGACAGTTGACTGGACAAACAGGTAGCTTAGTTCTGAACCAATGATGATAGTCTTTTTCCAGTTTTGTAAGATATAGACACTCTGTACATATAATGAGAGCTGGCTGGATAGCTCAGTGATTTAGGTACAGTATCTGGCTGCAGAACCATAGGTAGGGAGTTCCTCACTGTGCCTCCTGGGAAAAGAGCCAGCCGGTGTGGCCATTGGCAAGCTGCAGAGTCCAAGGGCGTCCCCAGAAGAAGGAAATGGTAAACCACTTCTGTGCATTCTCTACCTAGAAAACCTTGGAAGGGGTCATCATAAATGAGAATTGACTTGATATAATGCAATTATGTATTATTATACACTGACAAGGGATGTGGTGGTGCCGCGGGTTAACCACAGAAGCCTCTGTGCTGCAAGGTCAGAAGACCACCCATCGTAAGATCGAATCCACGTGACAGAGTGAGCTCCTGTTGCTTGTCCCAGCTCCTGCCAACCTAGCAATTCGAAAGCATGTAAAAACGCGAGTAGATAAATAGGTACCACCACAGTGGGAAAGTAACAGCATTCTGGGTCTAGTCACGCTGGCCACATGACCATGGAAACTGTCTATGGACAAACGCTGGCTCTATGGCTTGGAAACAGAGATGAGCACCACTCCCTGGAGTCAGACACAACTGGACTAAATGTCAAGGGTAACCTTTACCTATACAATGACAATATAATCTGGATGGGATATATATCAGCATAAACCTAATCTACATTTTAGCTTCAGTATCTCTTTCATACCAATGGTCTTGCTTACAACAACCCTTCAGATTTACTAGAATGCCTTTCTTCCAAGGTCGTCTTCATGCAGATACAGTACTGAGAAAGACCTGTAGAATATTTACTGTGATAATATGTTTTCTTAATGGCCTATACATTGTTTTAGAAGCAAAGCAATTACTTTAACATTTCATTTTTTAAATTTTGTTTGTGCCCACATAGAAGTAATAGCAGCTTCTGTTCAAGGATAAATCTAATGAGCAGGTACACATACATTTTGTGGAACATAAAATTATGCAGTGTGAAATCAGCTGTATAGTTTAATAAAGGATTAGGCTCTTTCTTGTAAGAATATTTATTAGGAAAAGATAACAGGTAGAGCACAAAGTATTTTGACTAGCACAGTCATTGCAGATGATGCAGGAAGGAGACAAGTACTGCTCTACCTCTAGTATAGTGGTTCCTAACCTAGGGTGAACCAGGTGTTCTTGGACTACAACTCTGAGCTAGTCTTCTTCTTCATCATCATCATCATTTCAGTAGTAGCAGTAGCAGTAGTAATACTAGTTTTATTTATATGCCGCCATTAGCTGTACTGGCCAGGGTTTCTGGGAGTTGCAGTCCAAAAACACCTGGATTACCCAAGTTTGGAAACCACTGCTCTAATAAATGGCAGCTGAAAACCTTTCTCTTTCTTGATGGGCTTACACTGGAATGACTCTCCTTTGTATTATGCTGCAAGGTATTAATGTCAAGGAGGATCAAGGAGGGAACATGCTATCTACTAATCAACATTTTAAGGACTGTAGTTCCACACAAGCATTCTTGGACTGTTTTTATTTTTATTTTTTCCATTCTGGTATAAAATGGTGCATCAATAGCCTTGGGAAAAGGAATCTTGGAGTACAAAGAATTAGCAACTGAAGTGTCTTAACTGTGCCTGCTGATTAAAAGAAACCAGGACTACTATATCTTTCCCTACCTCTGTTCCTAAACACTCCTATAGACACAGAACTTCTGATACTCTTAATCTTTCTGAAGACAAAGTAGTGCAAAAAATGAAGGCAAAAAATGACTTCAGCAGGCAGCAATGACTTTTTCCAATTCAGCTCTTCAGCAGACCTCAGACCTAGTAGTGTAGTTCTCTAATACTGTACAAGAAAAATCTCCCAACCCTCATTTCAGTTTTCTGCAGGATCTAGCATTCCAGCTTTCTCTTTCCATTTTTAAATGCATGTACATGCGTACAGCCATGAGCCTGCAACAAGTGTTTCCATTCTCATAGTCAAGACCTCTATGGGAAGCATTTCACTTTTGCCTTGACTCTGGTGTTGAGTTTGTGTGTGCAGTCCTTCTTCCTCTGCGTTTGTGATAGATTTTCTCAATCGTCAGTGTGCTCTTGCATTTGGAATCAGTAAAGAGACCACCTGATTTGTCTGAAACTTATCTACAGAGTGAAACAGAGGTACACTGAAAGCACAGTAGCAGAGTCTACTCGCTACCCACATCTGAGGGAGGACAATAAAGCCAGTATAACAGCAGCTACAGCACAGGACAAACCTCTGTGGTATCATACTACACTTCCCATGATTTCTATTACATTACTTCTGTTGGTTGGTACTAGTTTTGCTCTTCCTCTATTCTGAGTAACTAATATTTGAAAAGCCTCCTATGATATGACTAAAGCTCTGGAAAATTCTGTGTAGCACAGGATCTTTAAGAAAAAACATCTCAAAATTCTGGACCAAGGGTTTACAACTTGAACTAGGTGTGCCTCCAGACAAATTGAAGGACAGTTATTGTTAGGCATGGGACTTTTGGATTTCTGGACTTCAGCCCCCAAAATTCTCCTGCGATTCCTCCAGCCAGAGGTTTAGCTCTGAGGGCTTTAGCTAAGAAATTAAAATCCTCATAAGTTTTCAATTACTTATATATGAGGAGTGAAGGCTCTGTCCACAATTTTTTTCCTGTGAAGAAGAAAGAGGAAGTGAGTGGCAGGAGCTAAACTCAGAGAGCTGCGGGGGATTAGGATACTAGTAGTACGACAAGTACTACTAGTAGTTGTTGTGGTGGTTTTTTTGGGCTCTTTCGCCGTGTTCTGAAGGTTGTTCTTCCTAACGTTTCACCAGTCTCTGTGGCCAGCATCTTCAGAGGACAGCACTTGTAGTAGTACGACAAGGCTGTATATTGTCCCCCTGCTTATTAACTTATATGCAGAATAAATCATGCGAAAGGCCGGACTAGAGGAATCCCAAACTGGAATTAAGATTGGTGGAAGAAATATCAACAACCTCTGATATGCAGATGATACCACTCTGATGGCAGAAAGTGAGGAGAAAATAAAGACCCTCTTAATGAGGGTGAAAGAGGAGAGTGCAAAAAAAAAAAGTCTGAAGCTCAACATCAACAAAAATTAAGATCATGGCCACTGGTCCCATCACCTCCTGGCAAATGGAAGGGGAAGATATGGAGGTAGTGACAGATTTTACTTCTTGGGTTCCATGATCACTGCAGATGGGGACAGCAGCCCCGAAATTAAAAGATGTCTGCTTCTTGGGAGGAAAGCGATGACTAACCTCAACAGCATCTTAAAAAGCAGAGACATCACCTTGCCAACAAAAGTCCGCATAGTCAAAGCTATGGTTTTTCCTGTAGTGATGTACAGAAGTGAGAGCTGGACCATAAAGAAAGCTGACCGCCAAAGAATTGATGCTTTTGAATTGTGGTGCTGGAGGAGACTCTTGAGAGTCCCCTGGACTGCAAGGAGAACAAACCTATCAATTCTAAAGGAAATCAAGCCTGAGTGCTCACTGGAAGGACAGGTCCTGAAGCTGAGGCTCCAATACTTTGGCCATCTCATGAGAAGAGAAGACTCCCTGGGAAACACCCGGATGTTGGGAAAGTGTGAAGGCAGGAGGAGAAGGGGACGACAGAGGATGAGATGGTTGGACTGTGTCATCGAAGCGACCAGCATGAATTTAACCCAACTCCGGGAGGCAGTGGAAGACAGGAGGGCCTGGCATGCTCTGGTCCATAGGGTCACGAACAGTCGGACACGACTGAACAACAGTATTTTTGAGAGATATTCTTACTGAGGCTAATGGGCAGAGAGATTACCAGTCTCATAATCCCCTGTATCCCCAGCCCTTCTCCAGGTAAGTACTGTAAAATGAAGTCTGCAGATATATGTTTGTGGGCTGTAACTTCCAGAATTCTGCCTTGGGAATTCTAAGATAATTCTGGGATTTAAAATTGCATCACCCCCCCCCCCTTACACATACACACACACACCATAATGGTACATTTGTAGATGGATCTGAAGATTTGAAGCAGAGATCAGGTGGCTATCTATCAGGGTTGCTTTAACAGTGAATTTTCTGACTTCTCCAGGGAGCAGGGCTTGATTAATCTTGCGGTATCTTCCAACTCTACAATTCTATGAATTCCATGAGGTTCTAAACTGTAGCAGGTGAAACTACAAACATTTTCTGAGACAGAAAAACAAGGTGTAAGATTTGTGGAACAGAATTATGTAAATCAGGATGGATAAAATATATGATTTTTTAAAAATCAAATTGATTGAAATAACAATTTAAATTTGAAAAATTATTTTTTAAAAAATCTGATTTTTTAAATTTAAACCAAATCCACCCTGATGGGAATACATACTGTATGTACATACATTCTCTATATGGGTTCCCTTATTACCTATGGACACATTTTAGTGATGAAAACCAATCTCAGATGTACCACACTGGAGAAAAAAAGCAACTCAGTGTCAATTGCATTCAGGAATTTTACAGATCTGAAAACTTCAGGGATGAATCTGTCATTTGATTTAAATTATAGGCAAGAAGATATACAAAGGAAAGACACTCATAATTGTGAGACATATGCAGTATGAACTTTACTGATCTTACACAACAAATTGTTGCTATTAATACAATCATTCTTACAAAACTTTCTTTCCCTGTTGAATGATTCTTTAAAATTATGTACATATTGAAGATATATTCAATAATGAGTGAAGACTGATTGCTTGCATTGTGCCCACAGAGAAAAGTTAAAAAATATACCCCCATCCCAAAATTATAAAAATTATAAACCATTTTGTCCAAGATCCTCAATAACTTCAGCTTTTGTTTCAAATAATCATTTCCTTTTTATCAGATCTTCTTTTATCCTATGGACAGATAGACATTAACAAAGAATTCATGCTATCAGACTTTGTTTTGAAAAATAAAGTCAGGATCTTCGAAAATGACAAGGAATGCAACCTTAGAAGGACCCGACTACTTTCACAGCAGTTTCCAAGCTTTACCCTTAAATAAACATGTGACGATTGCTATCCAATTTAGCTGTGTACTTTTGTCATAATCACAATTGCTATGGTGACACTGCAACCTCCACTGATTTTTCTTGATTCATTAAAGATGGAGTGGGAAGAAGAGTGTTTAGCTTATTTCGTGTGACTCACTCTTCCTCAGCAACCTAAGAACTGTAAACCCTTTCAGATGGGATTGAGCTTTTGTCCAAAGTTAATTAACAACCATTTTAGTACTTAAACATTTGGTTCCAACAGATCATTTTACCAGGAGTCATACTGCTGATCTTAAGTCTGTTAACATTCATGATCAATTTACTATTTTGATGACAGATCATTTGATGGAAAATCATAAGGCAAGTGCCCATAAAGTTTCAGTTGGTAAAAATTTGTCATCTGTTAAATCGACTGGAAAATTAAATCCAGAAAGTCAGCATAATCTCTACTAAAAACTGCAAATGTCTCTTCAATCCGTATCAGGGCCAGAGCAGGGAGCAATGGGTTAAAGACTCCAGCTGCCATGCTAGGGTCCAGATCTGGCCAAGGTAATAAAGACAAAAGACACAGAGACCAGCATGTTGCTACATTAAAATAGTCTAGTTTGGCCCAGAGTCAGATAGTGCTTCCTATTTTGTTCCATGACAGTGGAAATCCCCTATGCAAACTTCAGCTTGGTGAGGGGAGGAAGAGAACAAGAACTGACAAAGCATTTTTGCTTAGGATAGCTAACTGTTGGACAAACATACATTTCATTATCATTTGACAGCAGGTCAACTAGCAGGCAGCAGGTCAACTAGGAGATAGCAACATCTAAGGCAACAGCGAACTCTATGAATTAACATTAGCTAAGTTCCAATATATAGTACACTAGAGAAAGCCTTGCAAAGCCAGAAAGGAGCTGGAATAACATTATGGCTGTTTCCCATTCTAATAGTATTAATAGTGTACATACAGTGGTGCCTCGCATTACGATGTTAATTTGTTCCAGCGAAATCGCTGTAGAACGAAAACATTGTAAAGCAATTTTAAAAAGCCCATAGAAACGCATTAAAACCCAATTAATGCATTCCTATGGGCTTGAAACTCACCGTCCAGCGAAGATCCTCCATAGCGCGGCCATTTTCACTGTCCGTGCAGCAAGGAATCCGTCCCAGAAAACAGCGGGCGCCCATTTTTTTTACCCGGCAGCCATTTCGAAACCGCCGATCAGCTGTGCGAAAATCTTTGTTTTGCGATAATCGGTTAGTGAAGCAGGTAACCGATCATCACAAAGTGAAAAAAACCCATAGGAAACATCGTTTTGCAATCGCAAAAACTTCATTTTGCAATTTCATCGTTAAACGAAGCTCTCGTCTTGCGAGGCACCACTATATTTGTATTGGTAACATTTTTTCCTAGACCAAACCTCAATCATATAAATCTTAAATGAAGATGTAACCATTAAGCATAAACATGCACATGCTGTCATAAAACACACATGCATATAAATTTGTGTGGCACACAGGCCGTTGCAAATAAAAATACAATACAGTACAATTCATAAAATAAAAATATTTATAATATGATTGAATATATTTTTATGCTGTATTTTTACCACTACATCTAAGAAATTTAATCTGAGCTATATGGGCAGAAAATGCAGCCTTAAACACATAGGTGTCAATTCAGTGAGCTGTGTGGATAATGTCCAGGCTGTAGTCCAAATTCTTGATTCATAATTATGGGAGGGGATCTAAAATTTAATACAATAAAAATGCAGCAGAAATCATTTATTTCAATGTAATACAGGCACTGTGACAAATGACCATAAGAGTGTGAGATGTAAAACAGAAGTGCATACCGGCTGAGATTTAATTCTACATTCTTGTATGATTGGAAAAATATTTTAAACTCTAGTAAGGATGTTCAACACATATTTGCATATAATTGTTTGTTACTACACATAACCTGGAAAAAGGACTCTGCAGCCTGTATTAATCACATAGGCCTCTCTATATTTTAACCCCTATTACAATTTACAATTGTATGATTTACAGCTTTTTAAAAATATAAATCTTAGTCTTAGTTGTATAGGTGTTTTGTTTGTTAGTAGCTGTATCATTAAGAGAGCAAAAGCACACTAAAAACCAGTTTTAAAAACCAGATTTACAGAAGACTTAAACATAGACATCTATTTATTTTCTTGGCTGAAAAGATTGCCGATGTCTACATAGGATGAGAAAGCACCACTATAAATACCATGTGTGTTGGCCTTCTTAGAATGTTTATTTTTAATACTGCTTTAGCATTATTTTTGTATTTTCTGTTCCCCATGTTGGGCATTTTAAAGCTGAGAAACAAATTTAAAAGAAATAATAATAATATAAAAATGAGCACATCTTGATTTCATTATGAAAAGTTTATAGTGAGTACATAAGAGATTAAGCTAGCAGTTTATTAGACCACCTAAAGAATTTATACACTGGAGAATTTAAACAGTTAAGGAATTTTAAACAACAAATTTTAACTGTCCGCAATTCTTTCATTTTGAAATAAAACATGCATTTAGCCAAGACATGAAACAGAATCTGAGGTTCTGCAAGAAACCATTCATTATAAAACCATACTGCAACATATTGTTGATTGTTTCTTCAGATTTTAGAATGTTTCAGTTGGAGAGTCTAAGTACCACATTAAGTGCAATGCCTTGAATTGGCAGAATGCTTGGAAAAATCTGGTTTCGGTTTAGATTTCCACATACCTTTCTACATAGCTCTTTCTGCCTGTGCCATCCTAAGAAACAAGTGTCAGACACATTTTTTCTGGCAATTCTGCAAGCTGTGCAACAGAAAAACCACTGGATTTGTACCTTCTGACTACAATCAAAACAGTAGTATAAACTGGAGTGGACAGAAGTCCATTAGAGGACCACCAATGCAATTTGCTATGCACACCACAACAAGTGTGGTTATGTCTTATGGGGGAACAGGAGCAGAAGCCAGCTTTCCTCCCAACTTTGAAGCTCAAGGGAAGGATCAGCAGTTACAGAGAAATCCGTAGTATCTCTCAAGCTGGGATGAGGATTGGAGGCTGTCTGACAAAGATTTGGTCTAGGCTCCCTGAAAGGCCACACAGAACTAAACCAGCCAACATCTTTCTTTTCCTTCATGTATATAGAACATGAAATCAGAGAAGGCGGGCTCTCTTCAGAGATACTGTACCCAATTTGACATCCCCTTTCCCATCATTGTTTCACTTGGAAAGATGAGGGGGACTTGCTCCATGTGAAGGTGGATTTATAGATAGGGCAATTGGAGTTTTTAACTTGGCCAATAAGTCCAAACACTGCACAAAACAAGTCACTTAGTAGTACCTGGTAAGTGCTGCCATTTTGTTCATAAAGGACAGATGAGGTGGCCTTTGATTTTTATCTTGCAGAGCACTTTATACGTTTTGCCGCAAGACTGCATACTCAGATTAACATTGAGGTTTTTTCTGTAATAGAACTGGTGCTTTTTCATGCATCAATGAAATATCTGGAGTTATGAATGAGAAGTGAGAAAGTCAAACATGCTGATGACATCAAACTATTTAGGAGGCTTAAACAAAGCAAAGAGCTTCAAAAGGATCTGGGTCAACTTTGGGAATGGACATTAAAATAGCAGTGTGAGCAAGTGTACAGTGATGACTCTGAGACAAAAAAAAATCTTGCTAGTCATTGACCAGGGCAGAAAATGACAGGCAATTCAATTACAATGCTGACCCAGTTGGGGTTTGCTGTTTAAAAGGTAAATCTATATTAGGTGTAATTAGAAAAGAAACGAAAAACAAAATGACTATTATCACTATGTCTTTAAATAAATCTCTGATACGTCCACACCTGTCATACTGTTCTTGCTGAAGGAAGAGACCAGTGTAGAAGAAGTGCAGAAAGTGCAACCAGGATGACAAAGGAGGTGCAGCACCTGCTCTGAGCACAAAAGCTACAATATCTGCAGCTTAGCTTACAAAAGAGGGATGTATGACAAGAATGTACAGTATACATTTCTCCATATCACACATAACACCTCCATATCCGTTTTTCTCATACTAGCCATAAAGAGGATAAATGTTTCCTCTGTCTCTCATAACACCCAAGGTCATCCAACAAAGCTGAAAGGCAATAGTATCTGGGGGACATTAGCCTCTTAAAAAATGAGTACAGAAAAATATGGAAAAAATATTATTTTGCCCTTTTATTTTGCCTTTTTATTGTATTTTAAATGTTGTAAGCTGCCCAGAGACCTTCGGGTAGTGTGGGCGGCATATAAATAAATAAATAAATAAATAAATAAATAAATAAATAAATAAATAAATAAATAAATAAATAAATAAATGGAACAGAAGTTTTCCCACATCATATTAAGATTCAGGACTATAAATGAAAGCAGTTCTTCACACATCATAGTTAAATTCTGGAATTTTATATGTGAAGATTTAGCAACGCTAAAGTCAAGACAGAATTAAAAGAGATTGGACAAATTCATGGGGTGTAGGGCTATCAGTGGTCGGCTACTAGTGACAGACATACATATATTCACTCCAATTCTATAGCAACATGCCTTTGCATATCAGCTACTGTGGGCCATAAATGGGAGAGTGCTATTATTTATGTATGCCCTTCTAGACTTCCCATACACAACCAGTTTGCCACTGAATGAACAGAATGCCTTTGGTCCAGTCAACATGGCCTTTCTTACATTCTTATAAGAGGCTAGACAGTAGAGCAGTCAAAAGGAAGTCTTCAGATAGGAATGCCCTACTTAAAGATTACCATCAACATGCCAAGTATTTACATACTAAACATACAAAGCTTTATATAGCAAAGTTCAGCATGTTAATGACTCCAATATCAAGAGTCAAATGTTCTACAAAATCCCATTTTAGCATACAGAG
This sequence comes from Pogona vitticeps, assembly GCF_051106095.1. Lineage (NCBI taxonomy): Eukaryota > Metazoa > Chordata > Lepidosauria > Squamata > Agamidae > Pogona > Pogona vitticeps. The sequence continues at coordinate 96,107,620 of NC_135783.1, read as the reverse complement.
GCACCAAGCAAGCAAAAACTCAACTCCTTTTTCCATCATTTCTCCACATCTCACCAAAACACAAAGCATGTGTATTCAAGTATCTGGCTTTATAGGTGGAAAGAATTGGATTATTATCTCCTTAAAAAATAACATGAATTACAGGTGTGTCTATCCTATGCAATGTATTGCATGACTGTTCTAGACATCAGTATTTGAGAAAAAGTTGCAGTCAGGTTCCCTTCTTATATTGGCATTTTGTGCCATCAAGTTGTTTCCATGTTATGGGAACCCTAATAGGGCTATTTTTTAGGTATATGAGAGATTCAAAGAATTGTTTATCATCATCACTAAGCCATAGCTCAACATTCTATCCACTACATTTCACTGGCTCTCTTTCATGCACTGTTCAGGTCAAATGTTCTTTCAGATATAACAGTGGGCCACAACACACATACAGTTAGAGAGGACTAAAGGATATTGTTGTAAAACATTATGGTTTTAAATCACTCTCAGGTGTGTACAGAGTGGTATCTTCTTTGTCAAAGGATACCTACTGCAGTTTTACTTGACCATCTGGTAAGCAAATCACCTGGATTAGGGTGCTTGATTGTCTTTAAGATTTTTGCAGAATCAATGTCCATGAAGCCATTGATGCTGTCTCCCCTTACTCACCTGCTGTCTGCTGCTCCATGAAAAGAATCATAGAGCAGCAAATCATGGCAACTATTCCCTGAACTGCTCCCTAAAACAGAGATGTATGCAATATCACCTTCTGTTTGGCAGACTGATTACTTTTCACTTCAAAAAATGAAAGAGACAGCAGCTAGCAAAGTCATCTACTGAGAGAAGGAGGATGCTTCATGAAGATGGAAAGAAGAGAGTAAGGCCTCCATTCTGTGAAGCCACAAAGTCCAGAAACTGAATACAAGAACCCATTCAAAAGTTTTACCTTTCTGTTTGGACTGCCCCTCCTCTCACTAACAGCTTAGACATGAGCATCTAGGACTTTAGTTAAATGAACAAGATTTCTGTCTGAACTTCCATAGCAAATTTACCAACATAATGATTTCTAATTCAAATGCCTAATTTTCTCTTTAAAAATATTACATTGTTGTCTGTAAATCAGAATTTCTACTAGCTTGCAAACAAATGTACAGTTCTGATAGCATAGGACCTGTGTTTAAGACTATCTTTCTCAAAACACACTGACATTAAAATAATTTTGTAAATTTGCTTGTCATCACTATCCAAAGTATGATTTCTCTGTAACACTCATTTATCTTTTTTAAATCTAGGTAAAGAGAGGGCTCTAGGCAAAAAAAATCATTTCATATGGCAAAATAAAAAGGGTTACAATTTTTCATCCCACTCAAACCTGGAAGATGCAATAACTTTGCAAACTTCCATATGAGCTGAAAGACCTTTAGGAAAGATTAATATACCTCACACTTTTATATTGCATATCACTACTACAAACTTTTCTTCTTTAAAAAAACTAGGAATCCTTTTGCCATCTCTAGTTTTGTTACTGCCTTTATTGTGCACAATCTCAGATGAAGAAAATTTGCAAAACTGAAGCATCCGCATACTAAATGCTTACAGAGCCACTTACATTTCCTTACATGTAAAATTCTGCTATGTCAAGACTGCATAATAACGATTTAAACATGTACTGTGTATCTTTAGCTAATTTGAGTTCAGCGTTATGTATTTCAGCCTGTTTGCTCACTATGAATCCAGTCCTAAACACTGACCTAACATACATGTAACTTAACTAGCTAGTAACTGTTGCTACCTGAGGAGATGCTGGTGCACATCTTGCTTGTGTGTCTAGTCATACAACTGACTGTACAACCAAAGCACACCACCGCACCTTGTCAATCAGCCACAAGCAACTGCACTTTATCACACAACTCTTATACAAATACCAACAGGATTCTGACCACTGCATTAGAAATAAATTCCACTGATGATCAACTTCAAGGTTCAGCAGCAAAGTCTATCAATATAGACTCAATATAAGAATTGGGATTTTCCAGAGATAACACCTGGGATGAATCATAGTAGTCATCCAAGGGTTAGTCCTTGGTGCAGTTTAACCTCAGAAGAGCACAATTTGAATGCCACTATTGTCTCCCGTGTTCCACCTGAAGACTGACTAAAGCAGAGGCTCCCAAACTTGGGGCTCCAGATGTTCTTGGATCATAACTCTTACAATCCTTGACTACTGGCTGTGTTGCTTAGGGCTTAAGTCGAACACATAGGGACTCAAGTTTGGGAAGCCCTGGACTAAAGGAAAAGGTCAATGGTTTCAACAACATGAGCTTCCCTCTCCTTGCTCCTCCCATCTGGAGTTCTAGACAATCGAAACACCTGCAGGTTTTCTGGTTTTGCCTAAAGATAACCAAAATCAAGGTAAAAAGCTAATAAGGTTTTGTTTTTGTTTTTTGCTACTTCCCTTCTGGCCAAACCAACTACCTTTGCCTTTTCCAAGTAACTCACCCGCAAAAATAAATTTAAAAAAAAGACCAGGATCTGAGCCTCACTTTTACCTGAACACTTTTTAGAATAGCCTCGCACTTCTCTCTCACGTCCCGGAAGGGGCATCTCTCCGACAGCATAAGCAAGCGAGCCAGCACCTGGTTCAAGCCGCTCCGAGCTGCATCCCGAAGGGGCGAGAGCCCTTCCTCCGCCGGCGCAGGAAGAGTCGCGTTTCCTTTGGCCCGGGTTGCCAACGCCGCTTCGCATCTCTTGAGCACCACCTGCTTTATAGTTTCCAAAGCGCCGTCTCTGGCGCTCGGCTCCCGGCTGCGCAGCCCGTCCCATCTCACCTCTCCCTCCTGATCCGCCATCATTTCAGGGGCACTCCCCCGCCCCGAGAACGATAATGCTCTCCGCTCTCTTCCGAGACCTAGTTCTTCGGAGCCAAGATCCCCTTCATGTGATCTTTCTCCTCCCTAAAAAAAAAGGAAAGAAGCCACAGAGTCCTCGTGGAGGGTGTGGAAAGACTCTCGGCAGGAAACGAGAAACCAAACATACAAAACACACACGCACCACCCCAACACTCTCGATTACCTGCGAGTCCTTATCATTACTATCCACCAGCCTCTTTCTGAGGGGGAGCGGGAGGGCAAAAGGCGGCTGCCCTCGGTCAGGCGGGCGGCGGCTCCACTTCCATAGCCGAGGGGCCTCTCGCAACGTGGAACTCAAGAGCCGGCCAGGAAAAGTGGCTCTCCTCTCGTCGCAGGGACTGCCCGGGAAGGAGAGAAAAACGGGACCCGAGGAGCTCGTTCCCTTCCCTTCCTGAAGGGCCTCTCGAACTAGAGGCTCTCGCCCCCCCCCTCAAGAGGAAAAGCCGAGCCCTCTTCCCCTCCCGGCTCGTGTGCTCCCGGACTCGGTCTTCTTCTCTTCTCTTCTCTCTCCCCCCAAACTTGCCCTCCTGCAGCAGAAATAAAGAAAGCAACCCATGAGGAGAAGACGAGAGGAAAGCCCGCGGTGGGAAAGGGGGCCGAGGAGTCCGCTTCGAGACAGTTACCTGACGGTTTCGGAGAACCGGGGCGAACTTGGCCGAAGCCGCCGTCACCCCCACCCCCTCCGGAGGGCCGTTGCCAAAAAAAAAAAAAGCCCAGGCCCCGCCCCCCGCCCCTCCTTCTTCTCCTCCTCCTGCAAGCGGCACGCGCCTCCGGGGCGGCGCGAGGGATGCCCCGTTCCAGCCCGTCCCCTCTTTCGCCTCAACCAATCAGCGCAAAGGGAAAGTCCAGGTCTCTGGGACAGACAGTCGGACCAAGCCGTAAGGAGAGTGGAGCTGGGGAGCGCTCGAAGAACTACAAATCCCAGAAGGAAGTGGGACGGAAAGTGGGGGGGAAAGCTCTCGCCCCATCTACTCACGTGGCTTGACAAACTGCAGTGACAACTAGTAGGCGCGGTTTTCTTATCTTTGCAAAGGAAAAGAGGGTTTCTGGAATTTGGTTTCAGAAGATAGCATTTCGGATGAAGGCTCCTATACTGTATATATAACAAGTATTCTGTGTTTCTGGTTTGAGGAGATCCAATTGCTAATTCTTTAAATTTCTTACTGCTGCTTCTTGAAGAGCAAAACGCTCTTTAGGAATAAGGGCCAAGAATGCAAATAAAGTGGGTGAAGTGAATTTTTGCTGCCTAGTGTTAGGACTTTTTGATTCATAGGGTCGCCATAACTCGGGAAGTGATCTGATGGCCCATAACTGTGACACGAAATTCTGTATTATATAGGCTCTCAGTCAGTTAGTGGGACTTACAGTATTGTTGACTTTACATGTTTTATTCATTCAGTGAATTGGGACTAACAAAGCACTCTCTGGGCAGTTTATAGTTCAGTTATAAAGTTAGACATTGCACACACACCCAGCAAGCTGGATACTCATTTTACCAACCCTGGAAGGATGGAAGGTAGAGTCAGCCTTGAGCTGGCTGCCAGAACCTGCTGAGATCAAACACTAACCATGAGCAGAGTTTTGACTGCAGTAGTAAACTTTAACCACTGCACCAGGATATGAGGGCATAAATATCTCAATAAATTGACATGAGGACATAAATACTTCAGTACTTCAGTATTTATGCTTCAGTATTTATGCCCTCATGTCAGTCCACTGCACCACAAAGTAATGTTTTTTTATTTAGACATTGCACATTTTTATATGGAAGTGCCCTTAAAGACTATGCTAGCAAATTGTAAGTTTCGGCATGTTCAAGTTTGGATATGTTTCTGGATTCATCCCTGAGCCTGAATGCCCAGGGGTGTTTTTGTGCCGTTAAAATGAATGCGCTAGTGATAGCTGTTCCTTGAGATGTCTGATCTGATGCATCATAGTGATACATGCCTAGTTATATCTGTGATTTGCTTTGTATGGGGCTAACTTTGAAATGTGTTGGAAACTTCAGCAGGTCTAGGATGCTGCATCGAGACTTGTGTCTAGAGCTGGTTTTGGGGAGAACAAATTCCTTATTACAACAGCTTTACTAGCTAGTGCTCCATTTCTGACAGAATTCAAATTCCTGCTTTTCCGCTTTAAAACCTTAAATTATTTGGGGCCAGGCTATGTGAGGGACCATATCTCCCCATATGAGTTTCCTTGGATTTTGAGACCTTTGGGAGCAGGCCCTGCTCTCCATCCACTGCTCTCACAGAGATACAGAGATCAAGTGAGGATTTGTGATCAATTCGAATTCCTGTGAGGCCACAAGGGCGGGCCTTTTCAGTGGCTGCTCTTAGATTATGGACTTCCCTTCAATGGATAACCAGCTTGTCTCCCCACTACTGTCCCTCTGCCAGCAGGAAAATACTTTTGGATGTAGGCTTTTAAATAACTACAGTAAATTGCTGATAAGGAAAGAGTAATGGGGAATGTATTTGTTTCATTTACTTTCACCCAGAATTTGGCCCAAGGTGGCATCCTGGACAACTTAAAATCATGAGAGATTAAAACACAAGAAAAAAGACAAACACTAAAAATAGAATTAAATTTAAGTACTGTACATTATTAAAATGCAATTAAAATTTAAACTCTTGAAAGGCATTTTAAAATAGTACTGTTAATTTGATTCAAAAAAATAAAATCCAGCCTTCCTACAGAGAAACTGCAAGGCACTCTACAGGGGGCTACCCTTGAAGATGCTGCATCAGGTGCAATATTCAGCACATATACTGCTAATAGGAATATCTTTCAAAGCCCACATGCCAGTTCTGAAGGATTCACACTGGTTGTGAATATTTTTCCAGTCCAAGTTCAAGATTTTAACAATGACTTAAAGCCCCAAATGGTTTGGAACCTCAGACGTTGAAGGCACACCTTTCCCTATATAAACCAGCGTGATCAACAAAATCTGCTGGGGAGGCCTTCCTCTATGCTCCACCATTGAGAACTTTTAATTATGTGGAGGGAGCATTCTTGACCATAGTACCCCAACTGTTAATCCCCCCCTCCCTGAAGGCTTGACTGGTGCTAACATCTCCCACAGCACATAGAGATACAATAGTAAGTGAAATAGTCTGTGAGTAATTCTTCCCAAATCTGTTATTAAAATATTATTCTTCCTGCTTAAACTCTCTCACAAGCCATAGAGGCCACTTTAGTTTACCCAGCTGGGACTACATAGCAACACATTACTGTATAGTTAACTTGCAGTTGGAGTTTTCCCCTTTTGTGATTACTAGTGGGTGACCATTCTTTCCCAGAAGGAAGGACTATTTTTATTGCTCTGCTTTGTTTTCCCAGCTAGGAGCCATAAATCCTGCCTGTCCTTTGTCTTTTTCAAGGTGAGGAACAATCAGGGTGATAGCAAAATAGGTTGATAAGTTAGTGGAACACACAAGATACATTGATAAAGGTAATATATGGACAATGATAATAGGTAGTCTTTAAAATGCCACATATTTTTGTCTTATTTTAAAAAATACTATTTTATTTGTATTCTCGAAGGCTTTCACTGCCAGGATCCAGAGCACAGACAGAGTTCTGATTCCTGTCCTCTGAAGATGCCAGCCACAGAGATTGGTGAAACATTAGGAAGAAAAACCTCCAGAACATGTTAAAATAGCCCAAAAAACCTATAACAACCACTGTTTTGTTTCTTTGTATTTTGCCTGATATGCTTGCACAGACTAACAAGGCTACCTATTCTGAAACTACTCCTAGAGTCCATGGGGCACAAAACACTGCATATCACCAGCTTTCCATGGTAAACATAACAGAACTGTATTAATAATTTTTCTTTACTTTGCAGTTGTTTCTTGTGGAAAGCTAGTGGAATGTTGTGAATTCAGTGTCAAAATTGAAAAGTTCAGGTTTCATCCTACTCCACAGTGAACTCATTAGCCAAATTTAGCATAGTAAATTTCACTAGAGTAAGCTCATTGAATCAATAGGGATTTCGCTAATTGACTCCTGCATAAGTTGCATTGATTCGAATGGGCCTATTCTATCTGTAACTTTCTTATTAAATCAATGAGTCAATTCCTCTGTAAGTTCCATTGATTAAAAGTCAAGCAATAGGATGTTGGCCGGTATGTAAATAGACTAGTCATACATAATTTTTCATCCTAACCTAAGCAACTTGGCCATTAGGATAAAATGGTGGTGCTAGAGAGAAGAATGTCACCCTGAGCAACTTGGGGGAAGTATGAGGGAAATTGCCTTCAGTACATCATCTCTTTATGCACAGGATTCCAGAGTGGAACCTAATATTTAATTAATTTTAAGGAAGAAATATTAATTCATTGAGACATTTCCTAAGAATGCTACAGTTTGAGATAGGACTACCAGAAAGTACGGTAAGTTCCATGAACATAGTGGGATGTACAGTACTTCAAAGGAAGCTGTTGTTTTTACTTAGGAGTGAACTTGTTCAATGTGGTTAGTAGGTGCATTTAGGGTTGTGGTTTCTGGTTGTAATTTTAAAACCACTTCAGTTAAGATACATGCATGGAAAACAGCAGAAGCAAGCTGGTTAAAATGCAAATCTGACACCTTAGGTGGTTTACAAGTTGTGCTAAATATTAAATGTATACTGTACCAACATAATAACAGTCTTTGCTTCTATAATTATTTAATCAGATGCTTGATGCAATCAAATTTCAACATAGCATTCTTCAAAGAAGCAGAATCATTATCTCCTGCATTTCTGACAAGCTGAAACGGAACTTCTACAGAAAGTCACATGTATTAGCAATTTCTAACCTGCTGAATTTAGTTAGTTAGTTTTGTTTTTGCTTAGAGGCCAGAATTCCTGGCAAGTAATAATTTGGATGTTCCTTTCATGTTATGTCTGAAGCCGCTTTTGTGTCTTTGTGAATGGGGGGAAGGGATAAGAAAGCTTCTGTATAATTTATTCTAACAGCCATAACCGATCTTTTACTAATTGGAATGAAATACAATCTCCTTTATCATATACATCAGGAGTAGACAACTTGTAACTCTCCAGTTGGATGTTAAATCCCATCAGGGCTAAACAGTGTAGCCAACGGTGGTAGATCATGGGAGTCTAGAGTGGCCATTCTCAGCTAGGGCCATATGGCTCCTTGGGGGTCCCTGGCACAATTGAAGGAGGCCACAGACTGGAAACAGTTCTTCACACATCATCATATAGGATTCATTATGTGACTTATACAATCCTGATTCGGCCTATATTTCTTTCATATTGCATTTATGGCTATGACCAAAAAAAGGTTGAGAGTGCCTTGTCTAGAGGGTCAGGTTGCCCACCTGAGTCTGAAAACTGAAGCTTTCCCTCTCCCTGGAGAACATACAAACGAATGTAGAAATTCTTCTCAGCTGCCAAGCAACAGTTGGAGACCAGAATGACTCTTATAACAGTGGAGTCAATAGTGTGGGGGGTGGATTAGCAAATTTTACTCGGACATGAACAGTATCCCTCACACAAACTGCCTTATTTTTTAGATAAATAAATGATACCATTCAACTTTTATGGGGGAAAACTTATGGAACTGGAAAAAATGGTTTGTCTCCTGTGACATTAGGGGACCTTTCAGTTAGGAGGGCAGGTTTTGTCTTTATTCACATCTGACTTGCTGCTCTTTATGCTTGTTCTGTCTTGCTTGCTGAATGGTGAAATAAACACAGTCTAAAACATTGCTGGGATCTCTCATAATGACTATCTATTATGATATATGTATTTCACGTGCATGCATCTGCCTTCCGCTTATGATTTGCCCCCATTCTCAAAAAGTGATTTGTTGATAACAGAGTGTAGAGAAAATTGACCTTAACAAAAGACTCTTTAGTAGTGGTTTGCAAAACTGGTTGGACCCTAAGAGTATATAAATAGGACACAGCATATGTCAATACAATGTGCAAAACAACATTTGTTTAGAATGCTAATTCAGCACCGTCCCCACTGAGGCATGAAACTCACTTGGGCCCATCACTTACTCTCTCAACCTGATATGTCTCACAGGGTTGTTATGGGGATCTCCATACTACAGTGGATGTTGTTTTTGTTGTTGTTTCACAAAGTTAGAAGAAGAGAACAATACTGGAACACATGTTTTCTTTCTTCTAACAAATAATCATTTTATCAGTAGGACTTTTTTTGAAGCCGCCAAAAAGCTGTGTGCAGATGTTCAGCCAATTGTTCTAGATGGAAAAGAACAAGAAAAACATTTCACATTCCAAACTGGCCTTTCTAAACACTCTCTTGATGGTCGTATAGGCTTTCCAGGACAACAGCCAGAAGAACAGGGAGTTTCCCAACATTGCTGTCTGTATTGCACTATTAGCATAATAATTCTCTTTTGGAAGAGATCAGAAATGATTCATTCCACAGAAGGCTGAAATGTGGACAAACTTATTTTGTGCACAACCAAGTACATCAAGTTACAGGACTGATATAATTACCAAAACGTAGGGCAAAACAGAATTTCTCAAACATTTTAAAAACAATTCCTGTTAAAAATAACTACTATGAAACCAAGAGAACAGAATCTTTCATTTCAGAATTGCATGGTTTCTGACACTTCTAGCTGCTTTGTTGTTGTTTAGTCGTTTTGTCGTGTCCAACTCTTCGTGACCCCATGGACCAGAGCATGCCAGGCCCTCCTGTCTTCCACTGCCTCCCGGAGTTGGGTTAAATTCATGCTGGTCGCTTCGATGACACAGTCCAACCATCTCATCCTCTGTCGTCCCCTTCAATTCCTGCCTTCACACTTTCCCAACATCCAGGTGTTTCCCAGGGAGTCTTGTCTTCTCATGAGATGGCCAAAGTATTGGAGCCTCAGCTTCAGGATCTGTCCTTCCAGTGAGCACTCGGGCTTGATTTCCTTTAGAATTGATAGGTTTGTTCTCCTTGCAGTCCAGGGGACTACCAAGAGCCTCCTCCAGCTCCACAATTCAAAAGCATCAATTTGGCGGTCAGCTTTCTTTATGGTCCAGCTCTCGCTTCCGTACATCACTACAGGGAAAACCATAGCTTTGACTATTCGGACTTTTATTGGCAAGGTGATGTCTCTGCTTTTTAAGATGCTATAGAGGTTTGTCATCGCTTTCCTCCCAAGAAGCAGGTGTCTTTTAATTTTGGGGCTGCTGTCTCCATCTGCAGTGATCATGGAACCCAAGAAAGTGAAATCTGTCACTGTCTCCATATCTTCCCCTTCCATTTGCCAGGTGATGATGGGACCAGTGGCCATGATCTTAGTTTTTTTGGTGTTGAGTTTTTTGCACTCTCCTCTTTCACCCTCATTACAAGGTTCCTTAATTCCTCCTCACTTTCTGCCATTAGAGTGGTATCATCTGCATACTGGAGGTTGCTGATATTTCTTCCGGCAATCTTAATTCCGGTTTGGGATTCCCCAGTCCGGCCTTTCGCATGATGTATTCTGCATATGTTAAATAAGCCGGGGGACAATATACAGCCTTGTTGTACTCCTTTCCCAATTTTGAACTAATCAGTGTTTCCATATCCAGTTCTAACTGTTGTTTCCTGTCCCACATATAGGTTTCTCAGGAGGTAGATAAGGTGATCAGGCACTCCCATTTCTTTAAGGACTTGCCATAGTTTGCTGTGGTCCACACAGTCAAAGGCTTTTGCATAGTCAATGAAGCAGAAGTAAGATATTTTTCTGGAATTCTCTGGCTTTCTCCATAATCCAGCGCATATTAGCAATTTGGTCCCTAGTTCCTCTGCCACTTCGAAATCCAGTTCTCGGTCCACATACTGCTGATGCCTACCTTGTAGAATTTTGAGCATAACCTTGCTAGCGTGGGAAATGAGTGCAATTGTATGGTAGTTGGAGCATTCTTTGGCACTGCCCTTCTTTGAGATTGAGATGTAGACTGATCTTTTCCAGTCCTCTGGCCACTGTTGAGTTTTCCAAACTTGCTGGCATATTGAATGTAGCACCTTAACAGCGTCATCTTTCAAGATTTTAAATAGTTCCACTGGAATGCCATCACCTCCACTGGCCTTGTCATTAGACAAGTTTTCTAAGGCCCGCTTGATTTCACTCTCCAGGATGTCTGTCTCTAGGTCAGCAACCACATTATCTGGGTTGTCCGGCATATCCAGATCTTTCTGGTATAGTTCCTCTTTGTATTCTTGCCACCTCTTCTTGATGTCTTCTGCTTCTGTGAGGTCCCTACAATTTTTGTCCTTTATCATGTTAATTTTTGCACAAAATGTTCCTTTAATATCTCCGATTTTCTTGAACAGATCTCTGGTTTTTCCTTTTCTATAATTTTCCTCTATTTCTTTGCATTGTTCATTTAAGAAGGCCCTCTTGTCTCTCCTTGCTATTCTTTGGAAGTCTGCATTCAATTTTCTGTAACTTTCCTTATCTCCCTTGCATTTTGTTTCCCTTCTATTCTCTGCTATTTCTAAGGCCTCATTGGACAGCCACTTTGCTTTCTTGCATTTCCTTTTCTTTGGGATGGTTTTTGTTGCTGCCTCCTGTACAATGTTATGAGCCTCTATCCAAAGTTTTTCAGGCACTCTGTCCACCAAATCTAGTTCCTTAAATCTGTTCTTCACTTCCACTGTGTATTCATAAGGGGTTTGGTTTAGATTATACCTGACTAGCCCAGTGGTTTTTCCTACTCTCTTCAGTTTAAGCTAGAATTTTGCTATGAGAAGCTAATGATCAGAACCACAATCAGCTCCAGGTCTTGTTTTTGCTGACTGAATAGACTGAGCTTCTCCATCTCTGGCTGCAGAGAATATAGTCAATCTGATTACGGTATTGCCCATCTGGTGATTTCCATGTGTAGAGTCGCCTCTTGTGTTGTTGGAAAAGAGCGTTTGTGATGACCAGCTTGTTCTCTTGACAAAACTCTATTAGCCTTTGCCCTGCTTCATTCTGAACTCTAAGGCCAAACTTTCCTGTTGTTCCTTTTATCTCTTGACTCCCTACTTTAGCATTCCAGTCCCCTAGAATGAGAAGAACATCTTTCTTTGGTGTCAGTTCTAGAAGGTGTTGTAAGTCTTCATAGAATTGGTCAATTTCAGTTTCCTCAGCAATGGTGGTTGGTGCATAAACTTGGATTATTGTGATGTTGAAAGGTCTGCCTTGGATTCGTATTGGCATCATTCATTCTATCATTTTTGAGATTATATCCCATTACAGCTTTTCCCACTCTTTTGTTGACTATGAGGGCTACTCTATTCCTTCTACGGGCTTCTTGCCCACAAGAGTAGATATGATAACAGTCTGAATTGAATTCGCCCATTCCTGTCCATTTTAGTTCACTGATGCCCAGGATGTCAATGTTTATTCTTGCTACCTCCTGTTTGACCACATCCAGCTTATCAAGGTTCATAGATCTTACATTCCAGGTTCCTGTGCAGTATTTTTCTTTGCAGCATCGGACTTTCCTTCCACAGCTGAGCGTCCTTTCGGCTTTGGCCCAACCACTTCATTAGCTCTGGTGCTACTTGTACAGTACATGTCATCCGCTCTTCTTCAGTAGAATGTTGGACGCCTTCCGACCTGAGAGTCCCATCTTCCAGAGTCATATCTTTTAGCCTTTTGTTTCTGTTCATGGGGCTTTCTTGGCAAAGGTACTGGAGTGGCTTGCCACTGCCTGCTCCAGGTGGATTGTGTTTAGTTGGAACTCTCCACTGACCTGTCCATCTTGGGTGGCCCTGCACGGCATAGCCCATATCTTCACTGAGTTACTCAAGCCCCTTCGCCACGACAAGGCAGCAATCCATGAAGGGGAGCTGCTTAGTAACTGCCAACTAGATGCAGTGTTAGGATAATTTTTTTAATCTTGAAATTACATTTTGCTTGTAGTTAATTTAATATATTCGGCAAAACTCTCGTTTAACTATATGGTTGTAACTTGATGTTATACCTGTAGTAGCCACGAAAGCACCAAGGTGGAAATGCTATTTATTAATGAAGAACTTCCACTGGAGCATTGTGCAAGAGTGGTAATTGGAACTGCATGTCCAATTGCACAATCAAATCATGCAATTCCCTGTTGTTGGGTGTAATTCCTGCCACAATTATGTGGGCATGCCCCTACATTACAGCTGCTTGAATGGGATTTTGCCAATATTTAAGCAGTCTTGTTATCTTTTAAAATATGTAGTACCTAATCAAAACAAATATGCATGAAAAAATTGTTGTCATTGATTGGCCACATCAATGGAAATGGGAAGAACTGTATCCTATGACTTTCCATGTAGTGGCTCAGAGACATGCAAGCACTTACATGCATTCTGTTCAAATGAAATCAATCTCAAAGGAATAAGCATGCATGGTGCTTTTCATTCTGCAAGCTTGCTCACTTGATGTTGCAACTAACAGTTCTGTAAATGAGAGTAAGGTGTCTAAGTACATCACTTACAAAAACTACTCATTTGTTACATTTAACATTACGGCCCTCATTTTAACTCCTGAAAAATCAAGCATTCTTATAAAATACAGATTGAACATCAGGTAATAAGCCAATGCACAGAACTGTGGTTCACATTTTCTGTTAAGAATGAGTTTAAATAAGATCTATAGTGCAAAGTTCCTTTGAATTCCAAGAGGCTTAGGTCTGAGTAAATGTGCCAAACATATAACTTAAAGGACCTACCACTTCAGATACAGTACAACATGCCTTTTTAGGAACTGAATCATAATAATGTGTCAGTGTGTGGATATTTCTGTGATTTTAAAAGCTGCAAGTAAGACAGCCATGCACACATGACATGTCTGTGCTAAGAGCATCCGTTGGTAATTGCTCTCAGTATGTGAAGTCGTTAGAAGTACAGTAGAGAGGTGTATCCGAAAAGGTTGCCAGTTCCGGTTTCTACACACAAAATAGCGATATTGTAATCTTATCAGTGGCTTATTGAGATGTATGTGTGAAAGGCTCTGAATCGCATCAGCCACGCATTCGGAGCAAACGGGCGGTGTTATTTTTCGGTAGGTGTCTGTCTTATCTATCTGTCTGTCTGTCTGTCTGTCTGTCTGTCTATCTATCTATCTCTAACACCTATAGGTGTTCTACGAAGAGAAATGAAAAAAGAGAATGATGTGCCCATTCACACTCTATCCGCCGTGCAGCATGACAAGAACTCCACAGAGTCACAGTGAACGCATTATGTGGACAGGGGCGAAATGCACTTTTTGTAATATTCGGAGGTCATTTTTTTTCTCCCTCTCCCGTCTGTCGCCATGTTCTTGCGAATTAAGATGTGCTACGGTCGTGGACCAGCCTGAAGACGTGCGGCAGCTCCCGCAATGCCCAGGGCAAAAAAAAAAAAAGGGGGGGGCGTCCACGCCCTGCCAGCCTCGCCGAGAGAAACCGCTTTTTTTTTGCTGGCCGCGCATGCGCCTCGCTTGTTTCCTCGGCGGAAGCAGGGCGGGGCCTCTTCAAGAGCGGGAGGGGAGGCGGTCCGTTTGAAAACGGCTCTGGAGAAGGACGTTCCAGGAAGAAAGCCAGGAGATTCAAGGGCTCGTCGTGGTGTGTTTCGGGTCGCACGCTGGTGGGGAGAGCGTTTCGGGCTTGGATACAGGCCGTGTAGGGGGCGAGGGTATGCATTTTTTTTTAACAAACTCTTCTAGTGTTTGCGTTCCTCCGGCGGGGCGGGAGGGAGTTGTGGAATGGTGACCTGTTGAGCTTCTGCCTGCCAGTTCCTCCTTGGGCGTGTTATCTTGGGTGGGCTCTTTTTTATGTTCAGCCGTTTCCTTTCTTCCGACTGGGGCTGAATCGGGAGCCGTTATCCATTTCCCACGCGCATATGCTTCCTGATAGTAACGCTTCCAGTATGATTTCAGCCTCCTCTTCTCGTCCTGAGCCCATTCATGCTGGAATATCGCCCACCCCCAACCCCACCCCGCGCCCGCCCTCATGGTTCTGCAGGATGGAGAAAGGGAGTCTCCAAAGTGGCGTGCATGATCCTCTCCTGTGTCTCTTTCCCCCTTCTTGTGGGTATTACAAGATCCTTCTGCTGTTCTCCTTCTCCCCATCCTGCAAAAAGCATCGGAATAGACCCGAGTGTGTGCTTGCCGCCACCTCCTCCTTATTCCAAAGCCCTTTTAGAGAAGGCAGAGCTGAAATTTCGAAAGAACTCTCCAAGCCTGTCTCGGCGGCGTGTTAGAAAAATTAAAAGGAGGAGGATATAAGTGGCACTTCCGAAGGCTAACAGATTCATTTCAGTGTGAGGTTTTATGGGTAAAAATGTGAGCTATCCTCCCCAGCCTTATCCAGACGGCTAATGCATTTAAGGCCCCTGTTTCTGGGTGCCAAGCCAATTGTCTGTTCCAGCTGAGCTGTAAAGTAGATTACATACTGGGTGCCATCTGGTTTTCTTTTCTTTTTCTTTTTTTAGGGTTTTTGTTATCAGTTATAGTTTTGTTATTTTCATTTGTTTTCTATTTTATGAAATTGTAACCTGCTTAGAGTAGTGCTTTGACACTAATGGGAGCGGGATACAAATTGAATAAATGAATGAATGAATAAATACAGTGGTGCCTCGCAAGATGATGTTAATTCGTTCCGCAAAAATAGCTGTCTTACGAAAACATCGTCTTGCGAAACGGAAAAGCCCATTGAAATGCATTGAAACCGGTTCAATTCATTCCAATGAGCTGAAAACTCACAGTCCAGCGAAGATCCTCCATAGGGCAGCCATTTTCGCTGCCTGTAAAGTGGGGAATCCGTCCCTAAACACAGCGGGGAGCCATTTTAATTACCCAGCAGCCAATCAGCCGTTAAAAAAACATTGTTTTGCGAAGAATCTGTTCCAGAAGCAGGGAACCGATCATTGCAAAGCGAAAAAAACCTATTTAGACCATTGTTTTGTGATCTCAAAAATGTTGTCGTGAAGCAGTTTCGTCGTTTAACGAGGCAATCGTTAAGTGAGGCACCACTGTAAATAAAGTAGGAGTTGAATTGGGAGTAGGTACATGAAATCCATTTGGCAAGTTTTGGCATTTTGTTCTGTATAAATTGGGCTCCTCTTAACCCTCCTTTTTAGTTTTTTACCAGAACTCCCAAGATCCCACAACTGGAATATGATGCAAAAGTTGCATAAAATAAAAAAATGTTAAGGCACTTACTTGGAATGCTGAAACTGATTTTATTTATTTAGAATTAAAATACATTACACGGTCTTTCTCCTTAAAAATGACCCAAGGCAGCTTGCATCATTAAAAGACAATATTTAAAGCTAAAAACAATTAATATACCAATACTAAGAAGAAACAAACACCACTCTGAGAAATGGTAAACAAAAGCAATACTAAAAAGACAGTCTAATCAGTTATGCATTACAATCCACTTAAAAATTCTGTTCAGGCAGCTAGTCACTGAGGGAAAGCTGGTCAGAGCTTATTCAGCATAGGCATCCTTCAGTCTTGAGAGACTATGATAACATGCTCTGAATCGAGGAGTGTCCACTCCAGAGCCTGAAGCCCGGGTAAGGTAATATGGAGGATAGGCTGTTACCCAAGCAGCAGATCCCCCCTTTCCACTTTGCTGAAATGGTCCAATGGAAAGGCAAGAGCCAATACAACTGGTTCCAGCAACATCGCAGGAGTTGGCAGAATGACACGAACTGCCTTCAGGACTCCGGCTCCGGATTTTGCCTCGAGGTTAACTCCTGAAGCCTTTTCCATGAATGGATATAGCCACAAGGCAGTGGAGGTTTGAAATCAGAGTTTTCCTTCTCCTCAGAGCTTACTACTGTACTGTTAAATAAAAAAGCTTAAGGTTTTAGGAAGCAGCCATTTTGTTGTTTTTGCAAAAACAAAGGTAGTCTTTTGATGGAGGGAACAGAGAAATTTAAAAAATCTGACCCTGATCTCTGCTGTTAAATGCAGTCTCAAGATGGAGACTCCGGTTTGAAAGAGTAACTGCAGAGTATGCTGCTACTACATAACATCTAGTAGTGTGGTTAGTTAAATGGTGGATCTCCATTTCTGAAAGCACAAAAATAGCTGTGATACAGAGATTTACCTTTTGCCTTAGATGGAACAAATATCATCCAAGTAAAAAATCCTTGGTAAAATAAATCATCCAGAAATATAATAGTAGGTTCAAATCTACCTTTCCCCCCATCCTTGTTCCCAGTTAGGGCTTTTTGTGGTTACATTCTCATCTGTATTGGAGGATCACTTAACCAGTCATGAAACAATTTGCATTACTGTGACAAACCCAGACCTACTGGGATATGCCACAGTTTCACTAAGCTGCCACCAACCATTCCCTATAAGAAGTCACACAGACCAGGGATGGATTTTTAACAAATAAAAGAACAAGGTTTATTAAATAACACACAGGGAAAAATAAAAGGATCAAGTGAATAGGATACAGTAACGTGGCTTAGTCTCAATCATACATACACACAGTTTGGTTCACACAGAACACTTAACTTGAAGCACAGACCCTGAACCTATCAGTTCTGGCTAACCATACAGACACCTGAACCTATCAGGTTGGTACTGACTGACACACAGTAGTACCCTGTCTGACACACAGACTCCCACTCAAGCTTCTTCTCTCAGCTCTTCTCCTAGCTCTCCTCCAGCTTCTTCTGCTTCTCCACACAAACTCCACATATATATACAGTACAGCCCCTCCTCCTGATGTCCCGCCTTCCACTCCCCATAGGATGGAACTTTCCCTCCAAACCCATGACAGACAGGTAACATCAGTGCTGTATGTAACACCTCCCCTCTTTATAAGTTGTTTTGTAGGGGGAAAGCTAAGGTGCTTTTCACCAAAAAACAACCTGGACCCAAAACATACAAAAACAGTCATGTAATAACATACAATACCATACTTACTTATACTTACACTCTATTAGGCATTTAAACATTTACCATTAACAATACATCACGTTACCTTTATTCATACAAACCAACATGTTTAATAAACAGACACATTTGACTTTTTGTCATCAAAACATACATAGTCCATGTTTCTTTCGCCGTCTTCATTCTTCAGGTCTTCTTGACAAGGCGTCAGCAACACAGTTCACTGACCCTCTGACCACCTTCACTTCAAAGTCATAGTCTTGCAGGTTTAAAGCCCACCTCATAAGTTTACTATTGTGGGATTTCATTGTCTTTAACCATTGCAGTGGTGAATGGTCAGTGCACAGAATAAAATGTCTTCCCCAGATGTAAGGCTTGGCCTTCTGGATCGCGTAGACTATGGCCAGGCACTCCTTTTCCACGGTTGCCAAATGTCTCTCACCTTTCTGGAGTTTCCTACTCAGGTAGGACACTGGATGCTGGTCACCATTCTCATCCTCCTGGCAAAGAACTGCTCCTACCCCGCTGTTAGACGCATCGGTGTAGATGATGAACTCCCGGTCGAAGTCTGGAGCACGCAGCACTGGATAGTTGATGAGCGCCTGCTTCAACCTCTGGAACGCCTCCTCACAGTCGCTGGTCCACGGGATGCGGTCATCAGCCTTCTTCCTCGTCAGATCGGTCAGCGGAGCCGCAATCTCGCTAAACCTCGGGATGAACTTTCTGTAGTAGCCCACCAACCCAAGAAATGATTTGACTTTTTTCTTGGTGTTGGGTCTGGGCCAATCACGAACTGCTTCTATCTTGGCCTCGAGGGGTTTTATCACTCCTCCCCCTACTATGTGACCCAAGTATTTTATTTCTGGGCTACCCAGCTGCAGTTTGTTCTCTTTGCAGGGCCTAGGCCAAAGCACTCCCTCCCCTGGGTTAAAGTGCCTCTCCCTGCCTTCCTGGTCATCCCAAGCTTTCTTTCTGACCTTTTGAGCTTGCAGGGTCTCTGCTGCTAGCTCTAGGTTTCTCTTTAGGTCAATCCTTAAAGAGTCTATGTATGTCACAACGTCTTGTGGGTCATCCTGGGTGATCTGCTCCCAATTTTGTTTGATCAAATCAAGGGGCCCTTTCACCCTTCTCCCAAATAAAAGTTCAAACGGACTGAACCCGGTACTGGCTTGTGGCACTGATCGATAAGCAAACAAAAGGGATTGCAGCTTCTGGTCCCAATTGTTTGGATTCTCTGCCAAGTAAGCCCTAATCATGCGCATTAGAGTCCCATTGAACTTCTCAGTTAACCCATTACTTTCAGGGTGATAGGCAGTGGTTTCCTTGTGCTTAATTCCACAGATTTGCCATAAGCGTTTCATGAGCTTCGATGTGAACGATGCGCCCAAATCTGTGATTATTTCTGAGGCAAATCCCATCCTGGACATATACCCCACCAAGGCATCTGCCACTGTGTTAGTTTCAATGTTAGTCAAGGGAATGGCTTCAGGGTACCTCGTGGCATGGTCCACAATGGTGAGAATGAACCTGTTCCCCCTCTTTGTGGCCTTGGGCAAAGGTCCCACAATATCCACCCCTATGCATTTGAACGGAGTGTCAATCACAGGCAAAGGGCACAACTTTGCTTTGGTCCTGTCACGGTTATTCCCCTGCCTTTGACACACATCACATTGTTTACAGAACTCTTTGATCTGCTTCCCTATTTCAGGCCAGTAAAAATTCTGTGTGATTCTCTGCTGTGTTTTGTTCACCCCTAAGTGCGCAGCAAACATGTCAGAGTGCCCCCTTTGTAAGATCATGGGGCGATACTTTTCAGGTACCACTAGCTGACTTCTGATCCCATCTCCCCCTTTTGAGATATTCCTCAGGGTCTCTCTATACAAAATCCCCTTTTTCTCTAGAAATCTCACTGGGGTTTCAGGTGTTAGCTGGGCGTCAGTCACCTGTTCAAAACACTTTTGGAGAGTGGCGTCTGCCTTTTGCTCTTGGCCAAATCGGCTGTCTGTGGTTAAGGTTTCCACTGCAGCTTCGGCACTCCCCTCTGCTTCCGTCTCGGGCTCATCAGTACCCCCCTGAACTGTCCCTGTGGTGGCTTGTGAACGTGTAATCACTAGCACCCGTTTCACATGTTCAGCCAGGTCATTTCCCACGAGCACGGCTGCTGGCAGAGTCGATGAAATCGCTAGCCGCCAAACTCCCCTCCAGCCTTGAAAGTTCACAGGTACCTCCGCTACTGGCAGTGAGATCACCTGCCCCTCAATCCCTGCCACCTTCATGCTCTCATTTGGGATTATATATTCCCTAGGAATAATATCTGGATGGCACAGGGTCACCTGGGAACAAGTGTCCCTCAACCCCCGATACTGATGGTCAAGTATTCCTACGTCCACCCCTGCTGTTTCAAACAACTGAGAATCTGTTCTCACGAGCAAGCAGCGCTTGACCTCCACAAGAGGACCATTTTCCTCAGCCTGATCAGCAGATGTAACTGTTCCAGATTGAGTAGCCATGGCAACAGGCTCCCTCAGTGACAAGGAGCTTTGCTCTTTCTGGACACAGAACACAGCTTTTGGCTTGGTTCCACTCGAATCCTGAGGCACAATTCCTTTTAGCTGCTTTAATTTCTCACACTCTGAGATTAGATGGCCCTTTCCCTGACAGAAATAACATTTTCTGCTATATTTTGAGTCTTTCTCATCTTGTTTTGGTTTTCCCTCCAAAATCTGAGGTCTTGGTTTCATGTCTGAGGGCTTCCCTTCACCATGGGCCCCTCCCCCTTGCTGGCTTTTCCCTGGTCCCTGAGAGTACTTGCTGTAGGTTTCTTTAGGTTTACCTATCGATTTCCCCTCACCTAAGGGCTTTCTTATTTGGGAAATAAAATCTGCGATCTCGGCCGCCTCTGCCACAGATTTCGGTTTCCTTTCCCTCACCTGGAACTTCAGTTCCCCATGCAGGACTGAATAAAACTGTTCCAGCGCTATCAGGTCTTTGAGCTGCTGGTAGGTCTCTGTCCCCTCCTGCGACAGCCATTTCTCTAGCAGCCTCACCAGTTGGGCCCCCACTTGGGTAAAAGTCTGCTCTGGTTTCTTGGTGATTGACCTGAATCTTTGCCTCAGCTGTTCCGCATTTATCCCATGTCTGGCAAACACCAGTTTTTTAAACTCTGCAAAATCTTTCATCAGTTCCTCTGGCATCTCTGCATAGACTTCTGCAAGGCTGCCACTGATTAAAGATCGCATGATGGTCATCTTCTCAGTTTCCCTTACTGAGAAGTCCACAAACGCTCTTTCCACTAGGGAAAAGAACACTTCAGGACAATCTCCCTTGTGGTACACAGGGAATTTCTTCAGGTCAGCTTTAGACAATTGGCCTCCCTCAGAATCCCTATTGTTATTATTGTTCTGGTTCATCAGTTCCAATTTTCGTAACTCAAATGCCATTTTCTCTCTCTGCAATTCCAATTCAAATTGCCGTTGTTTCTCTCTTTCCCTTTCCTCCATTTCCCTCACCCTCAGTTCATGCTGTTGGGCTAGGAGTATTTTCCTGAGCTCTGGGTTCTGTTCTCCCGTGCTGTCACCCTGCACTGAGCCAAATTCATCCTCAGAACCTTGGTCAACCTGGGGGTCTTTCACTTCACCCATTTCTGCCATTTGGCTTCGAGTCAAGGGCATAATCCCCCCCCCCCAGAACAGGCTGCTTTCAAAAGTCAAGCCTCAAAATAAAGCGACCACTTTTTTTTTCTTTTGCCTCAGAACCAGCTTTCTACAGATTACTGCTGTTCTTCAGCACTAACTTGCAACAGTTGCGAGCCAGAGTCTACCCCCCTCTGCTAGGCCTCTCAGCAGGCAGGCTAGATCACTGCTACTACACAGTTTTGCCTCAGCTTTTTTCCCGCCAAAACAGGCTGCCTCAGAGCTCCCTAATCTAGTCCCCAGTTGGCACGTTCTTCCACTAGCGCACCTCCCCGTGAGGTACACCTAGAAGATTACCTACGCGCCCTCAGATTGTCCCTGACTAGACCCCCCTTGCTCTGGGCACACTTGCCAAGGCTTTGCTGTACCACTGGACAACTGGACCAGTCGTATCCCACACGCTGGACACCAATCAATGTGACAAACCCAGACCTACTGGGATATGCCACAGTTTCACTAAGCTGCCACCAACCATTCCCTATAAGAAGTCACACAGACCAGGGATGGATTTTTAACAAATAAAAGAACAAGGTTTATTAAATAACACACAGGGAAAAATAAAAGGATCAAGTGAATAGGATACAGTAACGTGGCTTAGTCTCAATCATACATACACACAGTTTGGTTCACACAGAACACTTAACTTGAAGCACAGACCCTGAACCTATCAGTTCTGGCTAACCATACAGACACCTGAACCTATCAGGTTGGTACTGACTGACACACAGTAGTACCCTGTCTGACACACAGACTCCCACTCAAGCTTCTTCTCTCAGCTCTTCTTCCAGCTCTCCTCCAGCTTCTTCTGCTTCTCCACACAAACTCCACATATATATACAGTACAGCCCCTCCTCCTGATGTCCCGCCTTCCACTCCCCATAGGATGGAACTTTCCCTCCAAACCCATGACAGACAGGTAACATCAGTGGTAAAATAAATCATCCAGAAATATAATAGTAGGTTCAAATCTACCTTTCCCCCCATCCTTGTTCCCAGTTAGGGCTTTTTGTGGTTACATTCTCATCTGTATTGGAGGATCACTTAACCAGTCATGAAACAATTTGCATTACATCCCCCCTCACCTGTTTTCTTGCTGGGTAACTTGAAAGGGAGGTATTAACCATCAGTGATTCTGTGCACCAAACATATCCTTCCCCACTAACATAATGGTTATTTGCTGAGCGTATAAATGTTAGGATGTCCACAGAACATGTGGAAGGCAGATTGCAGATGTGAGGTGATGTTGTGAATTGTAAAGCAGCCATAATCAGCATCTCCAAAGCGGCAATATCAATAATTGAGTGTCTAGCCTTGAGGAATGGGTACAGAATAACTAACACCATATTCATTTATTTCAAAGTTAAATCCTGAATTGACACAAAAGGTTCTGAGTAGTAACAGTACAAGTGGTCTTTCAGGACTCAGTTTGTGAGTCCTTCTTATTTCTCAAGTGTGGCATAAATTATTGCATGGACGGGATTGGAAAAATGTGATCCCCGATGCCATTTGGCGTTTCTGTACCTCACCGCTGTCTCACCACCCCTGGCATCCCTTCTAATAATACTCTTTTCTGCTTCTTTAGACACCTCCCAGATCCCTCAGAACAAAGCCCTGAACAGAGTGTGCACGTCATATAGTTGTTGCTTTTTTCTCTGGGGGTGGGATAGGCCATTGGTGGAGTTTGGAGGACAAAAAATGGGCTCGCAGACACTCTAGGCAGTGATGGCGAACCTATGGCACGCGTGCCACAGCTGGAGCCCTTCTGGCACGCGAGACATAGGTCGCTACTCCCCCTTGCCCCTGTGCAGCCAAATCTCATGAGGTGGCTGCAGCCGGGATTCCCCCTTAAACTGCCACTTCCTGTTCCGGTCTTCCGGGTCTGGGTCCGGTGGCGGCATGCCACCCGCTGTCGTCCCCCCCCCCCATTTTGGGCATGCAAGCCCAAAAAGGTTCGCCACCACTGCTCTAGGGTTATCCACCGCAGCGTAATGAAGCAGACGTGTAATGCAATGAGTAACAAACCAGTTTGCTGCTTATTATGTTACTTTCTGTCACATTTTTTGTTGGGGAAAAGCAGCCAGGATATTTTGTTCAGTTTTCTCTTTATTATGTATGAATGTCTCTAATATTAGAAAATAAATATGGGCAGCTGAGAAAAAAATATCCCAGTTTGTGCTTCACAATCAAGAACCAACATACAGTATGTGTCTTTTGTCTTGACAGGTGATTGGAAGGAGCACTTGATCTTTTATAATGGAGGTAAGTGATGCAACTTCACTAGCACAAAAAAGTAGCTGTTTCTGAACTGATCACTTAGATCACATTGAATAAACTAGGAAAGAAAGCTCATACATTGGTGCTCAGAAGTGACATTGTATCTCTTTCTACAGTCTGTGGACACTGACTCAAAACATAGCTACATTGGAAGCTTTCTCCAGCCTCCAGATAATATATGCTCTGCATTTGCTGATCTCAGGTCAAAGAAGAGACCAGGTATCCCAACAGACGCTCCTGTACCAAATAACAAAGGTAAAGCCCCAAACACAGAAATGAGCATTATTTATGTGAAACCAAGCCAACAAACCTTGGCTCGTGATGAATGCATTTTGGAACATGGCATTAATTTGAGGACTGGGCTAAGCATTAAGAAGAAAGAGAAACTGCTGCATTGATCTGGTAGTAAATAGTTTCTCTGTAGAGCTGGCAAGTGTCAACTAGGCTGGGGCTATGTCCCTTTTAGTTACAGAATAGAAACTGCCCAAGAGGAAATATGTGCTTGTTTTAGCTGGCCTTGCCTGGCCAAATTACCTACTGTTTAAGCTGAGAATCAGACCAAACAGTGGCTTGCACTAGTAGTATTTTTTTTATTTTACGTTTTAATAAACATATATTGCACTGCACAATCCAAACTTTAAAAAATAAAAACAAACAAAAAACCAATTTTATACACAAAACTTCAAAATAACTGTAACTATGTCCTCCTCCTGGCAATATTAGCACTGTATACTGTACTTTGGAATAAAAAGGTAAACCATGATTTCATGCTGTTTGTCTTCTTTCATTTGCTTCTTGCTCAGAACACCCGTCTCGAGGTGCAGCGGCTTGCAGGGGAAAAATGCAGGACATTTATCAATTTTTAAATGGCATCAAACCATGGTTTTCTGTCTCAGTCTTTTTGCATCATTCATATGGGTCTGCACCTCAAAATAACAGGTTGAATTTCAGAAGCACAACAAAGACATATGATTAGAATTTATAATGTTGTAATAGATATCATGTCCCCAGGGGAATAAGTACCCACATGTTTCTGGTCTTTGACAATGAAAAAGCTGAGCATAGATTTAAGGACTGTAGTGACAAAACGTCAAAAAATGGCTTCTGTTGCAGAAGTTTCCCAGTCTTTTTTTTTCTTCCTGTTTTGGCATAGAAACTTTTTTTAAAATTTTGCTGAAACTGAAATGTAAGTCTATTGTGCTATGTAGAAGGTTCCTCTTTAATGTTTTACTTATGTTTCCTTGAAATATTTCATTATCATAAACTCTGTTATTTCTCTCAGTAAAGCAAATGTAATTGGGAGCGGAGGGCAAGAAAAATAGCAAAGATGTTTATTCTTTCTAGCAAGCTGAAAATGGAAGATGAACAGATACTAATGAAAATGCCCTGGGTCTCCCAAAAGAATGTGCAGTGTTTGCCTTTCTTCCTGCTGGTTGACTGATCTTCTCCCTCTTTATTAAGTATTTAAGTATAACAAATTATACTTAAATATTGTGAACATATTACAGATGTCTGGTCCGCCAGCCCTATCATGTTCAGTCAGAACTTACATTCCATATTATTTTCTTATGCCACATTGTCCTTCAGACTCATCAGTTACGTACAGTTGACTTGTTCTCAAAGATCCGTTGACTGAATGGCGAGTTCCAAGGCCCTGTTAAGAAATTACTGCTAAGAACTTGAGTGAACTTGTTTAGTATATGATCCACTCAGCTTGGCACTAGCACAGCTTTCTTGTAGTGTAGAAGGAAAAAAAGTTTTATGCTGAAGATACAAACAGGACAGTGTGTGTTTTAGTTCTTTTGTAGCTAGTAGAAGATATGGACAGATTTTAATAATACTTTCTCTTGCTGGAAGTGAGGTGGGGAAAATGTAAAATTTACATGTTGCTCAGTCATCTTCAATCTGAATGATAGTGGCAATGAACTAGAAGCGGTAAGAAAAGATGAAACAAGTTATATTTCTAATGCCCTTTTCGCTTTCTAGCAGCTGTAGAAGTGAAGGGAATACATGCCTTATTAATTCAACATTTCCAGCCTCTAGGGAAAGGCACAGCGATAAAATGTGTATGTACTGTCACAGCTGTTGCAAGTTTATTCTCTTTACTTTATCAATGTTAAGCACCAGAAGCATAAAAACAAAGCAGTAAGGCTTAAGTTACTTGTTTACCAGCTCTTGTGGCAGCCCTGAAAACGCTTCAGGAAAAAATCCATCGTCTTGAACTAGAAAGGTCACAAGCTGAAGATAACCTGAACTCCCTGTCCAGCGAAGCTGCCCAGTATAAAAAGGCTTTGCAGCATGAATCAAATGCAAAGGATGCTACTCACCAAGAACTGCTGCAACAAAGAAAAGGTAACTTCCATTACTAGTTCAGCCTCAGTCTCAGAAGATTAGCAGGTTGTTGGCTTGCTATGCTCTGTTTGCTTTTTCTCCTAATGTGTAATTAGGATCTCTAGCAAACAGAGCAGTCATATATTGATATGTACTGTATTTTTTTTCAGTTGAACTCCCTTTTATTGTTTTAGCAGTTACTTATACGTATACATTGCTCTTTTGAAATATTAAATGAAATATAATAACCTGTGGTTTAATAAGTAAAAGCTACTGCTTTTCATTTTAATACATGCCTTATGCATTCTTCAGTCTCTAATAAAACACTTGATACTTTTATTCTATTTTTAAATGTAGGGTATGGGCCAACCACAACAATGGCATCAAATTCTCGTGGAAACTCAAAACTGCTTACATTAGTTTTTGAATAAGGCAGAGAACTTCATGAACGTCTACTGCTAGTAAAGTAATTTGAAATGGAAACATTAGGGGGGTGGGTGTGTAATTGCAGATCAGAATCCAGCAATACCAAAAGTAAGCAAAGAGTCAAGAGTTAAATAAATTTAATGCACTTATGAAATATGTTGAAAATTAGAATAAAAATATGTTAAATGTGTGTGTTTCCTTTATTTTTCTCTTCTTCAGATGTAAGCATGCAATTAGGCACAGCACAATCTCGCTGTTCATTACTGGAAAAACAACTAGATTACATGAGGAAAATGGTGGTCAGTGCAGAGTTGGAAAAGAAATTGGTTCTGGAACAACAGGTGCATATGCTTAATATTTTGTAGTTTTCCCCTGTTATTTCTACTTGATTTGTTGCCCTGTATCGAATATACTTCCTTGTCCTTTAAACATGTTCAAATGAGTAGAACATGAGTTGTACAAATTAATGTTTCTAGTGATTCCTGCGGATCCTGTGTTTTCATTAATAGGTCATCCATTGGTAAAATTAACAGGCACTTAATCTTAAAGTGAGCAATGTTCCACAAAAGCATACATTAAAAGACTGCAGTTAGTCTTTAAAGAGCCAAAAAGGTCTCTTTTTTTGCTTTTGTTTTGTGTTTCTTATAAAAATTACCACCTCGCCAACTTACAGATAACAAATATCAACAGGGTATAAAGGAAAATGATTATTTTAAACATTATATGCAGATTTTTTGGTACTCTGTGAGCCCCACTCCCAAGGTCAATGAGTTGTCCCTCCTCCATTCCCTTATCCATGGAGTTGATACTAGCAGGTTTAAACAAAGAGAGGTTTGTTTGACTTTGGACAAAAAGTGTCAACAGTGGTTTGTTCAGAGAGTGGCAGCACCCCAGGGCTAGTAATATTCATTAACCCTGCCTCAGTTTTATCTCCCTCCAGACCCCAAGTTAATTACACTGAGGCAGGAAGGGCCAGTACACCCACAGCGAGGGCAGGGTGCCTGGCAGGTTGACTGTTTGGATGGGAGGTGGGTCTGGATGGGTGGCTGTTGGCAGTCCCCCTTGCAATCAGTGATGGCACCCCAAACACTTCCTGATCCAATGTTGCAGCTCGGTCAGGGTTAGCAATCCTACACCCTTTCTAGTTTGGCATTGGAGACCCAGTCCCTCTCAGCATTCTCCCCAGTAGAGAGGGCATGGTGATGGTCTGGAATGCTGGTGCTTCTCCCCATCCATCAAGCCACCCACAGTTGGACCTCGTAATACATGATTATGTTACTTTCTGTTCAGGACCCTCCGTCTGACATCTGTTGTGGCATTGAACGTGATCTTTTCAGTTATTAGGCATTGCAAAAAGACATGTTTTCATCTGCCAAACAACACTTTATGAACATTTTCCAGACCCAACTTCAGAAGGAAAAGGAGCAGAATCATGTGGAGCTATGTGTAAAACTTGACAAACTTGAAATTCTGGAAAAAGAATGTGAGAGACTTACTATCACCCAGAAGACTGCAGAAGTAAGCAAATAAGATGACATCATTCATCAGCTCTCTAATAGAATGTAACATTTACAAGGGTACCATTCCAAATACTAGCTATCAAGGATTTAGGTGTTTCTGTAATACAGTGGTGCCTCGCCTAATGACAATAATCCGTTCCAGGAAAATTGCCGTTAAGAAAAAACATAGTACAGTAAAGCCAGGAAAAAAAAGCATTGAAAAGCATTGAAACCCGTTTAATGCGTTCAAGTGGGGTAAAAACACCGTCCAGCGAAGATCCTCCATATGGGGGCCATTTTCGCTGCCTGTATAGCAAGGAATCCGTCCCTAAACACAGCGGGGAGCCATTTTAATTACCTGGCGGCCATTTTGAAACCGCCCATCAGCTGTTAGAAAAACATCGTTTTGTGAAGAATTGGTTCCCAAAGCAGGGAACCGATCATCGCAAAGCGAAATTCCCCCATTTAGACCATCGTTTTGCGATCGCAAAAAGATCGTCGTCAAGCGGATTCATTGTTAAGCGAGGCACCACTGTAGAGTGACCAAGATTGCCTTTTCTATTTCCTGCCTTATGTTGGAAAAAGTCATTGCTAGTCTTTAACGAGAAAATAAACATGTCGTCGTTAACATGAGTTAGTTTGAATCATCTCTTTCATATTGTGTTTTCTCCTGTCAAAGGAAAAGATCAAGTGCCTGGAACATAAGCTTCAAGAAGAACAGCACCAGCGCAAGCTAATACAAGACAAAGCTGCACAGGTGAAGATTTGCTGTGATGCTACTGCAATGATGAAACAGGAGGTTCTACTGGCTTCCTTTTGGCATTAACAAGCAGTTTTGAAGTCATACCATGTCACTACTGTGTTTTGTTTATGCCTCAATTTATGGTTACTTCATACTGAATTTGCAAGAAATACGTTTTCTCCTGTGTCTTGCTTTCCTTCTGAAAAGCACTGACATCTTGGAAATTTAAATTTGAATGTTTCTATCTTGTCAGTATTAGTATTGCTGCATCTCAGTTTAGTGAACAGACTAGTCTTTTTAAAGAAACTGTCTCTGTGCCCTCATTAATAGGGAGAAAACAACTTATTCCATAATGTGATGTTTCATAAAGTATGTGGCCATAGAATTTTAAGCTTATCTACTTGCAACCTGTTGTTGTTTGGTTTGGGGGTTTTGTTTCATTTTATTAGGAAGCGAGAATACCAGCTTTAGATGTGGGTTCTGCACTTAAGTTTGAGATGTTGATTTGTATATTATATAATAAGTGTAACCTAGCTTTTTTTCAGATGTGGTCTACATCCTCATGAACCACTTGTTATTTCACCATCAAGATAATTATGCACTAATTTTAATTAGCAAGAGGTGTTTGCCTCAAATCTTGACATAGATGCAGGGAATATTCCTGGTATTCTCAAATCTACAAATAACTGATTTTTATAAGCCTACATGATTTTACCTGCAGAATTGCACACAACTCCATCAGCTGTATGATTCCTTATCTGGCTATAGTTTTAAAAATGCTGTTGAACAATAGTGGACACAGCAGTAAACTAGGGTACTGTATTCAGTTTAGTAGATTACAAGTTAAGAACTGTTGGATTAGTACATTCTAAAAGATCTGTCTAGAGATGGGACCGAAGTAGCTTGGGCTCTAACATTAATTTGTCTGCTTCCCATACCCTGGGGATCAGCTGGGCAACTTATCTTGTGTTCATGCCACCAGGTCCTTCTTCTCCAGTGGTGTTCCAAACCAGGCTGTCTGTTCTCGCCTCTCCTGGCAGCCTGATCTCCTTGTTGGAGTGGTCAGCTGCTGGAGCAGGAGGGAGTGGGCATCCTGAGCCGTTGCCCGGATTCGAGCACCAGTGGAAAAGGACCCTGTTGACATGCAACACAAGATAAGTGACCTAGCCAGTCTGGGGGAATGGACATGGGATGCCGTGCCAATGATTTTAGTCATTGGAGCCCAAATTAGTTCAGGCCCTAGTTCTGTCTTTTGTAACATTCTAGTTTAATGTGTTCTGGTAGAATATGATGTTTTTAGCAAAGCAAGGTGTTTGTTGCGTATATACCCCATAGCTTTATTAGCCCTAGTTACTGACCTATAATCTTACCCACCTTAGGTGACTTAACACAGAAGTAGATAAAAACAGCTGGAAAGCAGGTTGTATCTGGAAAGTGCTGTATAAAGAGAGATAATGCTTATGTCAGCATGCTATCATTTATTTACAACTTGATAAAGATAGATATTATGCACTGAGCAGATGTTGCTAATGAATTTGAACATCTATAGACCTGGCAAGAGTTTTGTTCAATGTTTGCCGATGGTAAAGGGGAATCGTCTCAGTAGATGAGCTTCTGAAGTGCAGTTCATGTTCCTGATGGTGAACAGTTGGCTAGATGGTTTATGCCAGTGGTTCTTAACCTTTATTACTCGGATGCTTT
This sequence comes from Pogona vitticeps, assembly GCF_051106095.1. Lineage (NCBI taxonomy): Eukaryota > Metazoa > Chordata > Lepidosauria > Squamata > Agamidae > Pogona > Pogona vitticeps. Next base: position 96,077,230 of record NC_135783.1, on the reverse strand, counting down.
TGAACTGCAACTCCCAGAAACCCCAGCCAGCACAGTTGGTGGTGAAGGCTTCTGGGAGTTGCAGTCCAAAACTCCTGAGTAACCCAAGGTTAAGAACCAGTGGTTTATGCAATCTTTCAAAGCTTTTCTTTTTCCAGTAAACTCTAGTATTACATTGAAGAGATGAGATTCCTGTTCCAGTAGATTCAGAAAGAGACATTGGTGGCTGTTTGGTTATGAGAGATTAATTAGTTATGCATACCTCTACTTTTAATATTAGTTCTGGACTGAGATGTCCATTTCATAACATCTGGTTGCATATTTTGCTTCAGCTCCAAACAGGACTTGAGATGAACAGAATTCTTCTGTCTTCACTTTCGCCCCCAAAAGATACAAAGAAGAAAAGTAAGAAAAAAAAAGCTGGAAAGGTAAACAAATGTGTATTTTGAATGTTTTTGAGAAATTACACAAATGGTATCTTTCTATTCCTTCTGTGTGGTGATTTCGGCACTGCCTCCCAGAATGTTCTGAAATATGCTTCACTTCGACAAATTGTGTTTGTACACAAGACTGTTTCGGGTCTTTCACAATTACAGCTGAATCAAGATAAAAGATTAACTTGTTTTACAGTGTATTGGATTCTCCTTCTCCAGTGTTTGATTAATCACGAGCAGGCTGTACCAAGGTTCCTTTTAAAATGGTTACTTTAACCAACTTCATAATCTACCAAATTTCCACAAACCATTCTTTTCAATAGAACATAAGGCAGAAACAGGCAGTCTCCAGAAGTCTGGTGGCTGCGGATGCCTCAGTACACAGCCACACCTTGCTAATAAGCAATACTTTGCTGCAAGAGCATACAGTGGTGCCTCGCTTAACGAGTGCCCCGTTTAATGAAAAAATCGCATAGCGATGGCTTTGTTGCCATCGCTATTGCGATCGCACAACGATCTTGCCTATGGGGAAAAATCGCTTTGCGATTTTTCCCCATAGGCACCATTTTCCCCCAGCTGAGCGGCGGGAGCTTTGAAGCCCCGCTGCTCAGCTGGGGGAAAATGTCGGCAGTGGGCTGCGGCCTCGGAAGGACCCCGAAGCCACCGTCCCCTGCCGACAATTCCCTTCCGAGCTCTCAAAGGGCCCCCTCCGATATTGGAGAAAGCCCTTTGAGAGCTCGGAAGGCTCTCAGCGGCGGCGGGGTGTCGAAGGCTTCCAGGCCTTTGCCTGGAAGCCTTGTGGACACCCCCCCACCCTGTCCGGGCGCCGGCAGCCTCCCCACGCCGCCTAACCCGGCCGTTCTCGGACGCCTGGAAGTCCGAGAACGGCTGGGGAAAGTGGCGCGGAGAGGCTTCAAGCTCCCCGGTCCACCCCCCAGCCTGTCTCCGATGCCGGTAGCCTCCCCGTGCCGCCTACCCAGCCCGTTCTCGGACACCTAGGTGTCCGAGAACGGGCTGGGTAGGCGGCGCAAGGAGGCTTTAAGCGGCGGGGACAGGCTGGGGGGTGGATCGGGAAGCTTGAAGCCTCCCCGCGCTGCTTACCCAGGCCGTTCCCGGACTTCTGGAAGTCCGAGAACGGCCGGGGTAGGCGGCGCGGAGAGGCTTCAAGCTCCCCGGTGCACCCCCCCAGCCTGTCTCCGATGCCGGTAGCCTCCCCGCGCCGCCTACCCAGCCCGTTCTCGGACACCTAGGTGTCCGAGAACGGGCTGGGTAGGCGGCGCAAGGAGGCTTTAAGCGGCGGGGACAGGCTGGGGGGTGGACCGGGAAGCTTGAAGCCTCCCCGCGCTGCTTACCCAGGCCGTTCCCGGACTTCTGGAAGTCCGAGAACGGCCGGGGTAGGCAGCGCGGAGAGGCTTCAAGCTCCCCGGTGCACCCCCCAGCCTGTCTCCGATGCCGGTAGCCTCCCCGCGCCGCCTACCCAGCCCGTTCTCGGACACCTAGGTGTCCGAGAACGGGCTGGGTAGGCGGCGCAAGGAGGCTTTAAGCGGCGGGGACAGGCTGGGGGGTGAATCGGGAAGCTTGAAGCCTCCCCACGCTGCTTACCCAGGCTGTTCCCGGACTTCTGGAAGTCCGGGAACGGCTGGGGTAGGCGGCGCGGAGAGGCTTCAAGCTCCCCGGTCCACCCCCCAGCCTGTCTCCGATGCCGGTAGCCTCCCCGTGCCGCCTACCCAGCCCGTTCTCGGACACCTAGGTGTCCGAGAACGGGCTGGGTAGGCGGCGCAAGGAGGCTTTAAGCGGCGGGGACAGGCTGGGGGGTGGATCGGGAAGCTTGAAGCCTCCCCGCGCTGCTTACCCAGGCCGTTCCCGGACTTCTGGAAGTCCGAGAACGGCCGGGGTAGGCGGCGCGGAGAGGCTTCAAGCTCCCCGGTGCACCCCCCCAGCCTGTCTCCGATGCCGGTAGCCTCCCCGCGCCGCCTACCCAGCCCGTTCTCGGACACCTAGGTGTCCGAGAACGGGCTGGGTAGGCGGCGCAAGGAGGCTTTAAGCGGCGGGGACAGGCTGGGGGTGAATCGGGAAGCTTGAAGCCTCCCCGCGCTGCTTACCCAGGCCGTTCCCGGACTTCTGGAAGTCCGAGAACGGCCGGGGTAGGCGGCGCGGAGAGGCTTCAAGCTCCCCGATCCACCCCCCAGCCTGTCTCCGCCGCTTAAAGGGTAACCGGCGGTTGGTGGGATCCAAGCCCGGGATGCCTGAAAGTCATCCAAATCCCACCACCTTCCCCCCGCAGCTTGGATCCGAGCCGCAGCGGCTACCCCAGCCATGGCCGGACTCTAGGGAGTCCAGCCATGGCTGAGGTAGCCGCCATGGGTCAGATCCAAGCCGCGGGGGGGAGGGAAAAAAACCGGATAATCCATTCCAATTGGAACGGATTAACCGGTTTTCAATGCATTCCTATGGGAAATGGTGCTTCACATAACGATGTTTTCACATAACGTTTTTTTTTCTGGAACCAATTAACATCGTTATACGAGGCACCACTGTACACAGATTCTCTTCATAAGCATAAATGAATAATAAATAGCACTCTGACCAAAATTTTAGCAACAATATTAATTAGAGTTTGACCTGTTAAAAACTTCATTCATTCATTCATTCATTCATTCATTCATTCATTTATTTATAACCTGCACTATTTGGCAACCAGGCCACTCATTAGTTGTGTGCCCCTTGTAGAAAAGAGTATGTTATCTGCATTATCTTTTCTCAAAGGAAAAGGAATCTACTTCCCTTAAAGACGTAGAAGCTTAGCCCTATAAAGACATATGGAATGTCAAACCCAGAAATCATAATTAGCACAGACAAGAGGCTATAGTATTTCTCTGGGTTTCTCTGAGTTATATTCTAAGAGCAAAGGAATCCACAGTTGGGAACCATTGCTCTTTAAATGCCATTCCCAGTGCTCTTCTCTAGCATTCTTCATTTGCAGTCAACTGTGGGATGTTGCAAAAAAATAGATTCATTGGTTGAAGTCCTGTTCATCTTCATTAAATGTAAAGTTATGCCTGCAGGTGTGTCAGGCGTTATGCCAAGGCGTTGAGAATTGTGCAATTCAGTTGCTCCAGTTACAACCATTGTGTGGCACAAAGTGAAAGCCCTTTCACCATGCTTCAGTTTTCTGAACCATTTGCGCAACTTCACATTGTGCATATGAAGCTAAGCAATAGGATCAGCCATTGCTTAATAATGTAGCTGTCTGTGTTTGTGTTTGCTAGATGCACAATAAGAACCACCTTTTCTTGCATCAATAGACATTTTGTTATTTTTCATGTTAATCATTTCATTTTGTGTTTCATTCAAATAGGGTAATTTGCAGTTCTCCAGGTGATGAGTAGTTCAACTAGGCCTTTAGCAGTAGGTTGAGCCTTCTCTGTGTACAGAGGCCTTCAGGTGAAAGGCCATGCAAATCATCCCAGCTTCATCTAGCACACAGGCTGCTGGCTTGTAGTTTTGCTTTATTAACATTATTTGTCAGACATTAACCATGGGAAACTGAAGCCTGTAATTCTAGCCCCCTCATCTGTAGGCAATGCAGTTGACCTGATTTGGATGCACTGGAGTTGCAAGTCCCTATCTGTGATCAAATAGGCCAACAGTTCTTGGAGGCAGTTTTTAATGAGGCCTGAACTCTGAAGCAAACTCTAGTGATCGTACTCAAGAAACGTACTGGGAATAGTCAGTTAGCTATTAATAGAGCAGTGATTCCCATTCATGGGTGCTAATTTAGTGGTATGCCTTATTTTGTAGCAGCTTTTCCCAAGTGTATTTTTCATGTTTTGCTAAACCTGAAAGCAAATTAGCATTCCATTTGTTTGTTTTGGGAACTTTTTGTCCAGAAAAACTGAAAAAAAATTCTCTGGAGAACAACAATGCAACTTTAGCAAATAATTTAACTAGGCTCCTTCTCTTAAGCCTCTGGGTTTTTAAAACCAAACAGTGCACATAGTAGCAAGTATCCTATTACACATTTACATTTAAACAGTTCAAAGGTGATTCTCCTTAATTTTTAAACCAGTGTAATAGCAAAGTTAGAATAGATATTGATGATGTAATTGCAAGTTTGCTATTCCTACTCCTATATCATGATATATAGAAAATCTACAGAGGAATAAATCCTATTTCTTAACTTCCAGAAAAATCCAGGTTTGATAAAAACATATGACTCACAGCCATGCCTTCAGACGGGAAAGCTGCCTTTTGTTGCTGGAATGGTAAGTAATTTATCTTTAGTCTTTTTAAACAAGAACTTTCATGAGCCATTATTTGTTTAAAGATGCTTTCTAATGAGCTAACTTTTCTTACAAGTCTGCCAGCTCAAGTCACTCTGTTGTTGCAAATGTTCAAAGTGTCCTGCATATGATGAAAAACCGTGGTCTTTGTGCAACTGCCCAATGTCCTGAGGGAGCTGATAAGAGAATTTCAAGAAGGACAGGTGCATGCAGGCCAGTATCTTCCTCCACATCATCTTCAGCTACTGAAAATCTTTCTGATCTTCTGTTGATCATGCAGAACGAACTGGGACAAATGAACCTGTAAGTATTCATTTATCTATGTGTACAGTGACTTGAGACATGGAGATTTAGAGTAAACTATTTTGAAAACTGAGATCAATCAGTATGCTAAGGAAAGGCACTTTCACAAGCAGGAGTAATACTTTTTAAAATACTTCCATGTCTATCTGAGTACAGTATAAAAAGCAGAGCATATTCTCCCCTTCCCAGCAAAAGCACGCATACCTGCAAAGTGGCATGCAGACTGGTCCTCTTCCAAGATGAAAACAGCTATGCCTAAGGTAGCTCTTTGGATCTGAGCTATGCTCATAATATTACTTCTGAAAACACCTTGTTACTGTAGAGGCAGTTTACCAAGGGAAACAAGACACCTAGAAGTTGCAGAAATGAAAGTTTGCATAGCTTTGCCTGGAAACTCTTTGCGGTCTGGACTCAATACATTCAGTATTACCAGTGGCTGTTTATTGTAACTTAGTTACTTTCTACGTGCATGTGCCACATAAACAGGAGAGAGCTTACAGAACAGAGGCAGGAATTATGTGGCCTACTGACTGTATGAAGTTCACCAAGACCCTTAGTGCGGAACCTGAAACATGAAGCTAACATCCCCCCCAGATGCCTCCGTTTTAAGGTTATTTGGGGCTCTGTCTTCATATTTTGGACCCCTGAAATAACCTTTTTTGAAAGCCAGAAATGACTGTGGTTAATTCCAGTTTTGAAAAAAGAAGTAGATGGAGCTTTCAGAGATCTCAGAGTGTAAAGTGGAGTAGGTGCATGCCACATATCGCCACCTCAGAGACACTTTGTGCTGACCTTGACTCCACCAGCAGTTTAGCTGATCCGGGGGTGACCCTTGCTGCCCCATCTCCCATTGCCCCGTTGGTTCAGTCTGATCTTGTAGTAAAGGAAGAAGCCTCCAGGGTGATGGCTAGCTGTAGGCCCACCACCTCACCGGATCCTTGCCCAGTGTGGCTGATCAGAGCCATGAAGGGGGCTATGATTGATTGGGTCATGAATGTGATTAATTCATCACTGAGGGAGGCAATGCTTCCTTCCTGCTTAAAAGAAACCATCATCTGACCCATCATCAAATGCCCCCAGTTAGCATCGGACAACTTTAACAGTTTCTATCTGATCACTAACATACCATTCCTGGGCAAGGTGATCGAGAGGGTGGTGGCCAATCATCTGCAGTCCTACCTGGAGGAGCAGGGTTGCCTTGAACCATTCCAGTCTGGATTCAGGCTGTGATGGGATGCTGAGATGACATTGGTCGTGCTGCAGTATGACCTTTTAAGGGGGTGGGTGGATGTGTGTGTGAGAGAGAGACAGAGAGAGAGAGAGACTGACTCAAAACTGAAAAAAAGGAATGGGCAAGGCTTGAATTAAGGCAGGAAAAAAGGAGGGAGGGAGGATGTGTGTGTGAGAGAGAGACTGACTCAAAACTATGAAAAGAACAGGCAAGGCTTGAATTAAGGCGGGAAAAAGGGTGGCTTCATCAAATACGGTATCATTTCCTTCCTTTCAAATCAAGGGGGTGATGTTGGCTTATATAAAAAATTTTGGGGGGGGTGTAAAAGGTAAAAAAGTTCCCTGACCCCTGGACCAGAGCTAACAAGCTGAAACTGAACCTGGATAAAACAGAGATTTTGTTAGCTCAAACTGGTCCGTATGCTGGATGGTACTTTCCTCCAATTTAGGGACCAAGTGTGTAATTTGGGCATTCTTCTGTAGTCTCAGATTGCAGCCGTGTCCAAATCAGCCTTTAATCAGCTTAGATTAATCACCCAATTTTGCCCCCACCTGAATGGGTAGTCCCTCAGGACTTTCGTGCAGGCCCTGGTCATCTCCCAGATCAACTACTGCAATGCCCTCAGAGCTTCCCTTGAACCGGATAGGGAGACTTCAATGGGTCCAGAATGCACCAACCAGACGGGTGGTTGGTACAAGTAAATTTGACCACATCACTTCAGTTCTGGCTCACCTCTGCTGGTTGTCCGTGGTATCTTGGATCAGGTTCAAGGTTTTGACACTCGCATACAAAGCCCTCCAGAGTTTGGGCCCATGTTACTTGTCAGAGTGTCTCTTCCTAATGTCATCTGTCTGACCCACAAGATTGTTCCAGCCGAGGCTCCTCTGGGTGGCTACCCTGAGGGACGCCCATAAATCCTTTACAAGAGGTAGGGCCTTGTTTGCATTGCCGCTTCTTCAAATCTCAATAAGATTTGAAACAAACAGTATTGCCTAGCAAAAGTCAAGGTGTTGCTACTGTTTCTGTAAGCATTATGATTGCATTATATCGTAATATAATATAAGCTAATTAAGAATTGTCCTCCAAAGATGAGCAGACGAACAGTAGTCGTAGGAAAGATGTTAGGTTGTTACCATTTGAATTGTGTCTTCAACAGTGAGCATCAAGAATTACTAAAGCAAATAGAAGAAACTGAGAACCAAGATGTTCAAGAAGATCTTGAACGTGAACTGGATTGTCTTGTGAAGCAGATGGAAATTAAAGGAGAGCAGATTTCCAAACTGAGAAAACACCAAGAACATGTAAGGAACACATTCTCAGACGGTAGTAGTAGTAGTAGTAGTAGTAGTAGTAGTAGTAGTAGTAATGATGATGATGATGATGATGATGATGATGATGATGATGATGATAATAATAATAATAATAATAATAATAATAATAATAATAATAATAATAATAATAATAATAATAATAATAATAATAATAATAATAATAATATAGGATAGGATAGGATAGGATAGGATAGGACTTGTAAAACTTGTGTTTTTAGAAAGTCAATATTTGGAGGTCATGAATCCTGCAGAAAGAAATCAAAATTAGATTGTTGGATAGATATGATTGCATTTGAATTCAATATGAAGAATAAACTGACTTATGTTGTTCAAGAGATGTATAAACAGTTTCCTTGATAGAGAAGTAGGTGCATGGGTCTGTATATGAACAGGTAAATATTTGGTCCAGCCTCCCCCCCCAAAAAAAATCCCAACAAATATTTTTTTATTTATTTTATTTGATTTGTATCCCACCCATCTGGTCTATGCAACCACTCTGAGCAGCTTCCAAAATAATACAATCAGTTAGTAAAAACATATAATTACATACAATTACATAATCTACAAATGAAAATATGAAAACCAGGAAAATAAAATAAAAGTAAGTAAAGGAGAAATAAGAAGAAAGAGTCAAGTTTTGACTGGAGGGAAGGCCCGAATAAACATCCATGTTTTCAGTTGGCTTTTAAAGATACCCAGCATAGGGGCCGCACGAATCTCCGGAGGAAGTTTGTTCCAGAGGCGAGGAGGCACCGCTGAGAAGGCCCGATTTAAAACTGCATTTTGTTTTCCCATTTGTCATTTGCTAACTCAGACTTAAATGCAAATAACAGCTTTCTACATAGATATATGCATATGCATAAAAGAAGGGAGAAGAGGAATCTCCAAATTTTATCCCCCTAACATCAGATGGGAGAGGGTTAAGCATCCCTTCCTCATTCATCTAAAGAAGCTGAATGGTGGAAGATCCAGGACTGCTTAAAGGAAGTACTTCATAAGTAGATTACAAAACAGTATTAAAACTACAGTGGACCCTCGACTTACGGAATTAATCCATATTGGAAAGGTGGCTGTAGGTCGAGGGTCCATTTCCCATAGGAATGCATTGAAAACCCATTAATCTGTAACCGGCCGAAGAAAAAAATACCACCACCCTCCCAAAAATGAAAATAAATATACCTTACCAGTCCGAAGCCTTCCAGAGATCCTCTGCTGCTGCCATCGCTGCTGCCCGAGGCCTACGAGGGCTTCCCCGTCGCTGCCGGAGGCCTCTCGGAGGTTCCTCGCCCCCGCTGAAACAGGCTTTCCCAGGGTGGACCGGGCCTACTAAGGGAGGGCTTGCCTTGGTAGGCCCGGTCTACTGCCTGAGAAAGCCTGGTAGGCCGGGCCTACCAGGGGAGGGCTTCCCTTGGTAGGCCCGGTCTATTAGGCTTTCCCGGGGAGTAGACCAGGCCTAGCGGGGAAAGCTCTCCCTTGGTAGGCGTGGTGTGCCCTGGGAAAGGCGGCAGCGGCAGAAACCTCTGAGATGCCTCCCATGGCGGCGGAGAAGCCCTGGAAGGCCTTCAGAGATCCCCCTGGCTGCCGATCATGCCTCCAGAGAAGCTCCGTAGGCACAATCAGCAGCGAGGGGGCCCTCCGGAGGCCTTCCAGGGCTTCTCCGCTGCTGCCGGAGGCCTCTCGAAGGTCCCGTCACCACTGCCGATCATGCCTCCGAAGCACAATCTGCGGCGGGGGGACCTCCAAGAAGTCTCCCTTGGCAGCAGAGAAGCGCTGGAAGGCATCTGGAGGCACGATCAGTGGCCTATGAACCGGAAAGGGAAGCGGGGAAAGCGCCAAATTTGAATTTGGCACTTTCCCTGCCTCCCTCTTCTGGTCCGTAGGTCAATTCTCCGGCCGCAAGTCGAAGTAAAATTTTGCGGCCGGAGAAGTCTGCAACTTGAAAAGTCTGCAGGTGGAGTCCTGCATAAGACGAGGGTCCACTGTGTACAGTTTGCTACCAGAAGTTGTAGTGACAGCCACCAACTTGAATCACTTTTTAAAAAGGGTTCTGATACATTCATGGAGGACTGGGCTTTCAGTGACTGGTGATGGATAGATATGTCTTTTAATACCAGAGCAACTGCACCTCTGTATACTAGTTTTTTCGCCCTGATGCACTTTGGGCTCTCGTGCACTTATGTCCTGCTTGTGTCGGCTTCCCGTGGACAGCTAGTCATCCACTGTGTGAAGAGAATGCTGAAACAGATATGTCTTTTATCTGACCCAGCATGTCTCTCATGGTTTCTCCCCACAGTTTCTTTGCTTTGTGCCAACCATTATGGCCACTTTTCATTATAAAGGATGAACTACAATGAATGTGGTCACACATTGTCTATGTAATGGCTAGTTTAATTCTCATTAATGTCAGACTCTGAGGTCTTTTCATCATGACACAGATTTGTGTTAGCTAATTTTACCACTTGGAAGAGTGACCGTACTTCTCCTTAATGTCTAAGAATATTTTACATGCTGTGAGGAAGAAACTTTAGTATATTCCACTTTTTTCAAAGGCCCTAAAATGTGTGACTCTGCTTAATTGAAAGTAGATGTACTTTGTCATCTCAATGTCATTTTTGTCTGCTTAGGAATTAACAATGAATGCTTCAATCAGTGGGCAGAGATCTGCTTTGTATTGCAACCTGTGTTCCTTCCATCTCATTACTCTTCGTTTTCTATTAATGAGGAATACCTGTGCTAATGAAGCAAGAGAATGCCTTAGAAAAGGAAGGAAGGAAGGGTGGGTGGGTGCCATGACCAGGATCATTTTGCAGTTCTGAAGCCAACAGAGGAGTTTTCTGAGATTTGATCGAGATGTTCAAAGGAGTGTGCAGATAATTTCAATGTAGAGATTTTAGGATTATATACAGTCTACAGTTAGATAAAATACATGTTGAAAAATACTAATAAATACTGACATCAGATGACAGGTTTCATTGACATACTCAATTTTTGGCATGAACTATGCTGTGTAATTGCAGTGACACCCCAGTGTGGAATGACAATTTAAAAATAAATGTTTTACAAATGCTTCATTTATTATTTGAGTTTAACTTGCTTTCAAAATACCATCTGTCAGTACTATAAGGAACATACTTTCTTCATTCTCGTTCTCTTCTTTGGTTTCACATAGAATCATAAACACATTACGAAATAGTTGAGAAGCAATTGAGAATTTTTTTCCCTTGGCCTTTCTGTTTCAAAACCAAATGTATCTGTAAAGTTATTAAATGCATACCACTCGTCATTACTAAATGTGTATACAACAATCCTGGTTGGCAAATTGGATGTATAATGCTTTACCAAGGCCTTTGTCCCAAAACTTTCTTTTGTTTCAGAATTATTATGCTTTGTTTGTTTTTTTTAGGTTTATAAATTGACGCAAAAGGCTCAAAAACTGAAGAGAAAAGTAGCTAAAACTACATCAAGGTCGGATGAATTAAAAGGAATTAAAGAACCGGCAATTTCTCCAAAAAGCAGCATCCATAGTATCTGTTCCATGAGTAGGAGCAAAAATTCCCTTGAATTGTTAAAAAGTGCTCAGAAGCTTCAGTCAGTACTGAAGAAAGATGATATTGTGTGGGAATCATAGTTTTCAAAGCTGATTTTGTAGACCACTCGCCATCAGGAATTGATTTTATAAATTTGGCCTGGATCCAGTACTGCTTGCATCCATTAATTCTAAGACATTAGTTTGGGACTGATAAATTGTTTGTTTCTATGCTGACTTAAGTGTAATTATGATATTTTAAATGACATGTGTACATCATTTTAAATTAAAGAACCAATTTCTTTATGCATCTTTGTCTTTTTTTCCTGTAATAATTGCTTTTATATGGCATTATCATTAAATCTCGTGATGCTTATTTAAATTTTTATTTGAAAGATTTGTAGCCTTCATTTCAATACAGGAACATTTTAAAGATTTAAAATCACCACTAAAGTTAGACTAGATTTCAGTCAATATAAATATTATTCCTATCATTCCATGTTATACAAGTTTCTTCTATACAGTCTAATAAATTCTCATTTGTTAAATATGCTCTTTGAGCAAAAGAGATACTGTACAGTAATTAAGTTAGGGACAGAAAATGTCTTGCTCAAATTTTCAGACTTGGTTTAAACATATTCAGGATTATTATAACAGGGGTTAATTGTTGATTAGTTTTTGGTCTTGAGCCTTTGATGTTTCCTTTCAGTGCAAGAGGTTTTGTGTTTAAATTCAGAGTGAGGGGTGGGTTTTATTATTCTGAATCTTTAGTTTAAAAAGGAATGGTGTGTTTATCACTAAACAATAATGGAAATGTGAAAAATCAGAGAATGTGCTTTTCTATATACCTTGGTCTTTGTGTAGAATTTTATTTCTGGTTAAAGTGGGTAGCTGATGCTACACTGAAGCAAAGTAAGAAGTGCAGGAATTGCTGAGTGTAATTAATTAGGGCCCTTGATACTTGTCAGAATGTCTTTCCTATAAGACAGCTACCTGTCCCACTCTTCACAGTCCATGTTAAGAGAAGTGACACCGAAGGGGGCTAAAAGAGTGAGCATAGTGGTGGCCCTATCTCTTTGGAATAAACTTCCAATAGAGTATCACAGTCCTTCCCTCTAGCTCTTTAAGAAATGGCTGGAAACAAAACTTTTAAAAGTGGGTTTTACAAACGTTGACTTTGGTTTTAAGATGTTCAAATGTGAGTCAGGTCTGCTTGTGGCAGGGAGAAGAGCCAACTTGTACAGCCTTGGGAAAGCTGCACAGTCCCAGGGATACTTCTAGAAGGGAATGGTAAACCACTTTTGAAGACTCACCCTACCTAGAAAACCCTGAAAAGGATCACCATATGTCAGCATTGACTTGGTGGCACATGGATATTATTATTTGCTAGTAGCAAGGAATTAATTATTTGTTTGCTTTAAATTGTATGCTTAATTTTGGGTTGCATTAGATTGAATTTACAGTTGTAAAATGCCCAGAGAGTGATATACACTGTGGGGCAAGCAGTGTATGCCCCACAGTGCATATCACTCTCTGGGCATTTTACAACTGTAAATTTGTTAAATGACAGCCAAAATCAAACATACAGTTTAAATGTGTGTATATACACACACAATGTTACCTAGTGCATTGGAGTACAAGGATAAGGATTTCTCCCTGCCCCTCCTTCTTACTTCAATCCCTTATAGATTAGTTGGGGGACCTCAGGAAATACCTAGGCTATATGGTGTGGGCCAGTGCAGGGAAGAGGCAATAAGGAAATATTTGATATTACCATGTGGCTGAGAGATCTGAGAGCTGGCATCCAAAAAAAAAAGAGTAACTTCTTCAACTTTTGCATTAAAGTCAGTGATTTAAAGGTGTTTTCAATTGAGTGTTTCAATTTTCTATCCGAGCTCTCCACAGGTACTGTACTGTACTTTTGGTGCCTTACCAATAACTATCCCATGGACGTGGTCTTCCCGTATCAGCCGCTGGATTGCCTGACTTTCCTCTCCTGTGGAAGGGCCCCGTTTTGCAGCCTGAAATGGAGGCGCTGTTTAGCCACCAGTTAGAATTATATTTTTTAAAATGGGGCTAGAGTACAAATTTTCTGTGACTGGAGAAATTCAGTCAAAGCAGTACTTACAGGCTCACTGTGTGTCCAAAAGATCTAGTCAATGGTAAAGACAATGTGGCCTGCTTCTGGCCACAAACTATCTTAACATTTTAATTTTACCTATACTGTATTTCATATACATCCATAATTTTAAATTCTGCAACACTTGAGACATGAAGAAAGAAAGTGTCTGCATGGGTGTGCCTAGTGAGGTTGTTAGGGTTACAGTTAAGCTTGCCCAAGCACTGTGACAAATGCCACCATTGCTACTTTGGCCTTTGATTGCATTTGCTATAGAAACCTGTGGGAGAAATGATTTGCTGCTTCAGTTTCCAATAACAAAACAAGGCTTCTCTTTTCTCTGCTGGAGGCTGTTTACTTTCCAGCTTTTGGAGGCAATGACCTTGTTCTTCTTGCCAGGTATTGTATTCCTCTTAAATGGTGTAATCTAAGACAAGGCAAAACATTTTAATTAATTCACAGCAAATCAGTGTTTTATTTATGGTATAATTCTGCAGCTTGCTAGAAATATGTTAGCTCTGTTTTCTTTCTTATTAATTTTGTGCTGAAACAGAAGCCCAAGCAAGAGGTTTGAAGAAAATTTTACTTTCCCCGCCAAGCTTTGCCAAGTGAAGGAATAACTAAATCTAAACTACGCCAGTTTTCATCGCTGTGGAGGTAAGGGGAGAAAAAATTGGTTGATAAAAGATGTGTGACAGCCTTTAAAAGTTTCTGGACAGTTTAATGAGGATAGATAAGGATTTCCTAAACCTAGTACAGCATAGAACATTTTGTTTACCCTCGTACTTTCTTTCCCTTTCCTTCCATAATGAGAGGCATTTCACTAGCATATTTAAAGTAGATAGACAGGATTAATGTCATTAACTGTGTCTCCTCTGAAATTTTATACACTACATTAACAACACTGATCATAATCTCATTTCTAATTCAACTTGTTCAGTCATGCTTGTGGCCTTTAAAGGCGGGAATAAAACTGATCAGCCATGATTGCAGAGAATAATTGAGGTCCAGACCTAGGAAGTAATGTAGGATGGATTTATGTAGTAAACAGGATGCTTCAAATAAGAGCTTGCATGTTTAATTAACAGTGAAGACAGGAAAAAAATCACTTCTCAAAATAGCTTTTCATTGTCCTTTATTCGAGATTAAAAGTTACTGCAATTTAATGACTGCATTAACAATTGTACTTAAAATTAATTCTACTCTCGGTTTTGAGCTCTGCCGTTTGTAAAATTAAATGTAAATTTCTGGTAAGCCACAATCAGCTATAATGTAGCTTGAGTAGTTTTTTAGCATGCAAGGAAAATACTTTGCAAGGTATTCCAGGTCACAACTGAAAAATGCTCCTCATATATGGCAGGAGTTTCTTATAATGAAATCAAGGCCCACATAACTTGATTTCTTGGTAGCAACAGTAGTGCCCAAAGAATGTGGAAGTTTGATCTCAGTGTAAAAGCTACAGATTTTAATAGAAAGAAAGTGCTGCACAGTGGAGTCATCGCCTAAGAGTGCAAATGAATGCTTAGCATAAAGCCAATGATGAAAGTGATGGGTATTCATTCCATTCAGTGTGACTGAATAGGGTGAGTGTGCATAATTCTGAACTGGGCCCTGCAATTTTTGGAACCTAGTGGCCATAATTGGATCATTTCAGAGCTGTCCTTGGGGGTGGAGGCTGGCATAGTAGATGCAGCCAGTCATCACAAAACACTCTTTTCCCAAAAGAGAAATTGATGATGGCTAAAAAAATTGGAAGGCGCCCTCAGTGGAGTACACAGAATGCCTGCCCACAGGCCACAAGAAATGCAATGTACACACAACAACCATATGTGCACAAACAGGTAAAACATTTGGTTCCACCACACCTTGACATCTAGGATGCTTCTTCCCTTTCATAACACCTTCAGATTTGCCTTTTATGACCTCAAATTCAAGCCACCTCTCATGCAGCATAAGAATGAATATTCAGCATAGAGACTACTTATAGCTCAAATTACAATGATGGTTAGAAGAGTACAGTATTACCAAGCTGTTTAGCTGTCTTGTTAAGAGAAGGGTGTTTCTATCCAGAAATGGCTGCACCTCAACCATCTGGATGAAGAACACTAATGGTATACCTGGAATGTATTTTTATTTGTATGACATGCAGCTGTATTTCTTTTATATTGCAAGCAGGTGCAGTGATATAATGATACGTACCATATAAATTAAAATTACTTCAATATTCCAAATGATCCCATTCAGCATGTTCACATAAGATGTTAAAACTCATGGGAGATCAGAAGGAATCTTTAAGAATCCCATACCTAGGAATCCACAGGGCTGAACTCATTGATACTGTGCCCAAGGTACCACCTTTTGCAGCTGACTCACCCACACAGAGGTAGAACCATTGCAAAGCTGTGCTTCCCACTTCTGATGCAGATGAATGCTTTGCATGCTACTGTCAATATAACTGACAGTGCCAGAGTTTTTGAGATACAAAGGAAGATCATTGAATACACTCTAAAAAGGGGTACTCAGTCATACATTCTTCTTTGTGTGTGCCGATCTCATATTAGCTAAACTTAACAAATAGGGCAGCGAAGTCCTAGTTGATAAAACTGGTAGGTTTCTGAGTTATCCTACTGCTTGGAAAAGTTATTATGGACCACAACTCAGAATCCCCCAGCCAGTATCTACAATGCCCATGCTGGTAGGGTTTCCAAGAGTTGAATTCCATAAAGTAACTTTTGCAACTACTAGGTAATTGTACTCTGACAAACAAATGATGGCAAGAACCTCTACCTTCGAACCACTGTATTCTAACCCCACCAAGAAAAATAAAGGTCAAGTACTTCTACCCATAATCATTGAGCCAATGGTGAATTGGAAATTTCCCACATGAGTCGGACACGACTAAACGAAATGATGGTTGTTTTCATGAAATCCTGGACCATCCTAGATCTGGTCATTTCACCAGGGATTCTGAAATCCCTCCTTCCCAAGATTAAAAGACCAGGCAATCTTATCGCTGCATCAGAGACCAAATCCATCAGCTCAGGTGGGTTATTCTTTAGTTGCATGCCATGAGCTACACCGACAGAATTTCTAACTTGCCCCATTTTGTCCAACACGAGATGCACCAAAACAATATTAAGCTGAACAGGAAGTTTAGAAAGAAGAAATAATAATAACAATAAGAAGCAGAGGAAGAGGAAGAATTACTACACTACACTACACTACACTACACTACACTACACTACACTACACTACACTATACTATACTAAAGAAACAACAATTTGAAAACAAATTAAATAGCTGGAAAAATAAACCACTACATAGATAACACCTGAGAAATACTGATGGAAAGTGCGATCATAATTTAGCACAGGCATGGCTAAAACTGGGGACTATTAAGAAAGAAACGGAAAGCTTGATTTTTGCTGTGCAAGAACAAGCACTCCAAATCAATGTGATGAAAGCTAAGATCCAAGGAATTAGTGCTAACAGCAAATGTTGACTCTGCCAAGAAAAAGATGAAACTGTCACAATTCATCTGTGAATGTCCAAAGATTGCACAGATTACAAAATTGGACATGATAGAGTGTTAAAATTAGTGAACCGGTCATTATGTAAAAAATATAACTTAACAGCCTCCAAAGACCCACGGGAACATCAGGTGTCAGAAAATGAGGAAGTCAAGATCTTGTGGGATTATCGAATCCAAACGGACAAACACTTTGAATGTAACATACCACACATAATAGCAATTGAACAAAGAAATGTCTGGATCATTGACATTGCAATTCTAGGGGATGCCAGAGTTGAAAATAAAGAAAAAACTAACAAAGTATAGAGATCTGGCAATCGAAACATCTCGCTTGTGGATTATTATTATTATTATTATTTATTTTATTTATATCCCACCTATCTAGTCGATTAAGACTACTCTGTGTGGATGAAACACACTTCAGTGGTCCCCGTTGTCATTGGGGCTTTGGGAACAATGTCAAGAAATATCTCACAGTATTATAAGCAGTTGCAGATTTCAGAAATAACATCATCAGAGTTACAAAAATAGCAATATTAGGAACAGCATACATACTGTGCAGATATTTAACAGATACTTAGGTTTTTGGTTAAAACTTGTATCTGTTATATTCAATGTTTTTATAATTTTGATTGGCTGTGTCTGGTGTTTTTGAACAACAACAACAACTACTACTACTACTACTACTACTACTACTACTTACTGTCAAATCACTTCTGACTTATGGCAGCCCTTTTCAGAATTTCTAGGTAGAGAATACACACATAAGTGGATTACCATTTCCTCCTTCTTGTGGTACCTGAGGACTGTGCCACACAGACTGACTCTTCTTCCAGGAGGCACAGTGGGGAATTGAACTCCCAATCTCTGCCTCCATAGGCAGATACTTAACTCACTGAGCTGTCCAGCCAGCTCTTAAGGCTAATTATAAACTGTATCAACTCCTTTCCCCCAACTCTTGAGGTCTGCTGAACTGAAAAGCAAAGTACACACAACTGGGGAAAACAAAATATCCTGTACTCTATTTCCTTACTTAGATTGTGGAAGAAGACGATTTTATTGACATCCAACTTGACCTTCAACAGCAACATCTGCAGGCCCAAATGCCATCACGCCTTATCATGTCACATGGCACAACAAAAATACACCTGCAGTACATCCTGCCCACTAATCTAGCTTGCTCCTCTTAATCTATATTTTGCCCTCCACGCCCTTGTCACTGAAGTCTACATTGCTTCCTTCAACGGACCTGCCACTTTTCATAGGCATTTAATGCAACCTACGTCTGGCCCACATTATACCAGCCAGAACAAAAAAAATATCCTCATGTAAAGCCCTCTGTAACCTCCTGTTCACCACATGCTGCAGGAATGGCTGTTTTATCCCTTTAAAGTGGCTCTTTTCTAAAAGGATTCCATCCCCCCCTTTAGTTTCAGATCATTTTGGGATGCTGCCACCCATGCCAGGCACAGCCAAAATATTTTTCCTATAGATAAAGCACCAGTGGGTGAGGTTCAACCAAGAGGGGGCCTTCACTCCTGACAGCCAGGCCAGTCACCTAAACAGCAACAGCAGAACATTCTCACCTGCTCTATAGAATGTCCCAGATCTCATGTCCTTACTTCAAGAGGAAGGTGGATAGCAGCAGAGGTAGTCACAGCTATGCACGAGCCTCTATTTTACCTCTATTTTCTTTTTTTTTAAATGACCCAAGAGGAAATGGATGAAATTTACAAGATCTCTTCAACTGAGAGGATCCAGCAGGTGGAAAAAGAATTAGCTGCACAGCTGATTGAATTGAAGACAGAAATAGAGGGAAATTGGGGACTACAAGAAACAGTGTACTGGTAAATACCATCATTTCCCATTAGGAAGAATCTGACCTTAGTGCAAATGAATGGCTGTACTCCAATGCTGCTTCCTTCTACACATACAACTGTTTTATTACAGTTAATCCCAAGAACAAAGTCTGCAGTGTTAGAATGCCAAGCAGGTATTTCACGTACACCAAATGTTCTATATAGTGTTTTTGATGTCTCCGATTTCAATATATTATATTAGGGTAGCTCCTTCAGTCTTTTCATGCCCAGCCATTAACTGCATACTGCAGAACGTTGCCCATTTTTCTATTCAAAAATTATAAATATGGGGAGCGGGCTGTCATGTTAGTCTGTTGCAGCAAAAAACAACAAGGAGCCTTGTGACATCTTAAAGACTTAACATGATTTTATTTGGCACAAGCTTTTAAGAATCATTGCCTGCTTCTGGATATTTTTATCTATTTTATCTAGTTCTACTCATTTCTTCTTGGGGTTTTTTCTTCTTTTTCTAATGAACTTTTTCAGAAATGATTTGTTTTTGTTGCACTTTACGGTGGTTGAAAAATAACTTGTTATTCTCATTACAGTGTTTTAAAAGAAGCTCATTGCATTATTTGTTACGATACTTTAAAAAAAAACCTTTCTGTTACTTAAAATAACACATTGAGATTGATAATGGTGCTTCACATTGTTTAAAAAACATGCTATTAATTCTATATTTGTTTAAATCAGTTCTGGTAAATTTTCATAGCTCTGTTCCCTTTCCAAAAGATGTTGAGTACTTCAGAAGAGAAAGGGAGTTGGCACTCAATAAATGTTTACAGGTAAGTGTCGAAAGCATAAGTGTGCAAATCCCCCGTTGTTGTTGTTAGGTGCCATCAAGTCACTTCCGACTTATGGTGACCCCATGAATGAATGATCTCTAAAATATCTCCTGTCTTCAACAGCCCTTGCAAACTTACAACTGTGGCTTTCTCTAGAGCAGGGATCCCCAACCCCCAGTCCATGACCCGGCTGCAGGCTGCAGACACAGATCTCCTGCCCCCCAGTGCTGCTGCACGCATGCGTGAGAGTGTGCTCCACCCCCTGCGACTGCTGCCACACACATGCATGCAAGCGCACTCTGCCCCCTGCAAATGTGCTGCAAGCATGTGTGCAAACAGCCACCCCGAGTGCCACCACGCACATTCACGTGAGCATGCTCCACATCCTCCCCCCTGCAGGTGCGCCACACTCTAGCAAGCATGCCATGCCCACCACGTGAGCTTGCCACGGCCCCCCCCAACCGGTCCATGGTTGGGAAAAGGTTGGGGACCACTGTTTTAGAGAGTCAATCTACGTAATATTTGGTCTTCCTCTTTTCCTACTGCCTCCAGCGTTTTTGTCTATTCCAAAGAATCTTGCCTTCTCGTGTGGTGCCCAAAGTATGACAGCCTCAGTTTTGTCATTTCTGTTTCCAGAGATAGTTCAGGCTTGATTTGCTCAAGGACTAACTTGTTCATCTTTCTAGAGATTTAGGGTATCCATAAAGCTCTGCATCAGCACCATGTTTCAAATATGTCATTTTTTTTCCTGTCAGTCTTCTGAACCATCCAGTTTTCACACTTGTACATGATGTAGTAGGAGGATTTCTGTGACATTTCATATTTTCTCTGCAACCTACATTTGAACCGATAAGCAAGTTCAAGCATATTTATGAGTAATCTGGCCTTCCTCACCAGATTACTCATAAACATGTTCAATGGTGCAGTTTCCACTTGGAATGATGATTGAACCAAGGTACACAAAATATTTAACAATTTCAATTTTTTAAATTGTTAACCTTAAAGTTGTGTAGTTCTCCTGTAGTCATAATTTTTGTCTTCTTAATGCTCAACTGCAGTTCTGCTTTGGCAGTTTCTTCTTTCACTATCATCCAAAGTTGTTTCAAGTCATTGCTGCTTTCTGCCAGTAAGATGGTATCATCTGTGTATCTTAGATGCTTCTTCCACCAATGTTCACTTCTTCATCTGAATCTAGACCAGCTTTCTGTGTGATGCATTCTGTGTATAGGCTGAACAGACAGGGAAATAAAATCCACCCTTGCTCATAGACAACCATCCTATACAGTGGTGCCTCAATTAACGACAATAATCCATTCCAGGAAAATCGCCCTTAAGCGAAAACATAAAGCGAAATTAAAAACCCCATTGAAATGCATTGAAAACTGTGCAATGCATTCCAATGGGGTAAAAACTCACTGTCCAGCAAAGAACCTCCATACGGCAGCCATTTTCACTGCCTGTATAGCGAGGAATCCATCCCTAAGCACAGCGGGGATCCATTTTAAGCACCCGGTGGCCATTTTGAAAACCCGGCGATCAGCTGTTTTTGATTGTCATAAGCGAAAATCGGTTCCCGAAGCAGGGAACTGATCCTCGGTAAGCGAATTTCCCTCATTTAGACCATCGTTTTGTGATCGCAATTGCGATCGCAAAAAGATCATCATAAAGCAGATTCGTCGTAATGCGGGACAATCGTAAAGCGGGGCACGACTATACCTCACACTTCCTAGGAAGTGAAGTTCTGCTAAACTCAGATAGATTTTCTTCTGAGCAAATTATTTTAAGATAGGCCTGTTTTTTTAAGAGTCACTGAAAAGATGTAGTATATGAAGGAGAGGCTTCCTAAAATGTATTGACTAGGTTCAAATGTGTCAGTTACCTTAAACATTTTTTACGAACTGAGATGAAAATGGCATTTTCCTTCCTTCTTCTATTGGTCCTGACTGCAGAAGAAAAGCTCAGAGCTTTTTAGTGAAAGGGACTTAGACAATTTTTTGATGCAGCGCTTTAGGTTAAAGCGCTGCATCAAAAAATTTGTGAACGTATGTAGAATTTAACTTCCCAGCAACATAATTTTGCCTTAATATCCTTTTTTTAACAGGTTGCAGAGGCAAAGCCTCTTGTAATTCAAGCTGATGTCATACAGAGGGAGTTAGAGAGCTGTCTAAAAAGAGAATATACATCTGAAACCTTGCCTTTATTGCTACACCAGGTAATGTTACTTTCCTTTGTGATTTGAAAACTCATTTGCCTTTTTTCAGTGTTCATGTCCTGCCATTCTATCTTCTAACACTCTAAATGAGGTTGAATGTTGACAGCCGTGTCTGTGGATAAACTTGGAATAGTTACTTGATCTGGACTATAATTCCTAGATCTGTCTAGATCACTCAGTCAGGTGGGTAGCGGAGCCAGAGGCTGGGAGTTTGATCAGTCAGAAATGCGTGTGAGAGGAGGAGAAGGAACGTGTTTACCACTGTGAAAAGCAGAATATATATGGGGAGTTGAGAAGGGAGAAAGTACACATGAGGGGAAAGGAATTATTGGGAGGTAGTCCATATGGGGGGAGGGAGGAGCAGAAGCAAAGGAGTATAAGCTCGTGTGTGCATGAATGTGAGAAGGAAACCTGGGTTATTTAGATCTTTAAAAACAAAAAAGTGAGATTTTCCAAATGCTCCTTATATTTGTGACTTGCTGCACTTTGGGAATTTGATGTAGGTCTAGTGGTTGTTGTGACGATCAACCCTTTGTTGCCCCTATTTCTTTGGGCCTCACAAAGGAACACACGCCCTTTTCACTGCCACCAGGTATTCTCCTAATACCAATTTATGTCCCACACAGGTGCTGCCAATCCAAAGGGTCATATAACATAGGAAGCAGGGGTTTTAATTAAGTATTCTTTTATTATTGAACAAATCAAAAGGAAAATCACAATAGAATTGGTTCAGGTGTTAATGCATATTGGATCATATAGTCAATCACTTTTATTCTGAACTGCTGTATGCTTTCAATCAATATCTCTCAGGTAGTGTTTATACAGTGGTGCCCTGCATAGCGATGTTAATCCGTTCCAGGAAAAACGTCGCTATCTGGAAACGTCGCTATGCGGGGGGGGGGAAACCCATAGGAACACATTAAACTCCTTTTAGTGCGTTCCTATGGGGACAAAACTCACCGCTAAGCGGGAATCCTCAATCCGGCCACCATTTTCGCCACCTTGGTAAGCGAGGAATTGGCGCGAAAACGCTGCGGGCGGCCATTTTCTTCTTCTGGTGGCCATTTTGGAACCGCCGGTCAGCTGTTCCAAAACATCGCAATGCGAAGATCGGTAAGCGAAACGCTTACCGATCATCGCAACGTGATGTTTTCCCTATTCAGAGCATCGCAATGTGATCGCATTATCGATCGCAAAAAACACGTCTCTGCGGATTCGTCGTTAAACGGTGCGCTCGTTAAGCGAGGCACCACTGTACATTCATTCCTGCTTGTTCATTGTGCTTTAAAATTCTCAATTTCCTCTCCTAACCCCCTCAGATCTATTCACTAACCCTCTCCTTCGTTCTCCTAACCCTAAATCTCATTCCACATCTTCAACTGTCTCTAACACTCTCTAACTCTCACCGCCTAACTGTCTAACTGTCCCTTCAACTCCCTAACTGTCACTCTCTAGCGCCGCCCCTCCTGCTCTATCCTTGCCTCCTCCCCTTAGCTACTGTGATGGACAGGCAGGAATGACGTCACCTTTTTGCATTTTGCTACAGTTGTTTTGCCCTCATTTGTTTATGCTCTTCTTATATATTTCTAAACTAACCATAAACTGCCAGACTTGCTCCGTCTGGCAATTAAACCCGGTATCTGCTTGGCTTCTCATGGCTTAGAAAAGTGGAAAGTACATAACAATCACTAATTCTCTTGCTATTCTTCACATTGTACAAAACCATTACATTTGCAATGTGCCGTTTGCCAACAGGAACTCTATATTAGAGCAGTGAAACACAGGTCTAGTTCTAAAGAGTTGCTGGGGATAATATAAGAGACTTAGGCCTTATGCTAATCCAAGGAAATGTTAAACTCATCTTTGAACAGCTGATCTCCGTCACATCAGTATCTGTGAATGCCCATTGATTTCAAAAGCACTCTACTATCAGTGGTAGAGAAACATTCTAGAAATAGAAATCTAAAAACTCACTGAGCTCACGTAGATCTATAAATCCCAGGATTCTGGCAATAATCCTTTTTTTTAAAGTTAACTAGGAGGGAAATGGCCTATGAGGGTAACACAATCAGCATAAATCTCAGTGGTGAGTTGCTGCACGTTAAGAAGACAGTGTAGCCATTGACTGACATGGGAGCTTGCCACAATTTGCCACCAAGATTATCCTAGTTATGTTATGTTGGCATAAAATTGTAATAATTTCCAGCCATTAATCCTAAAATTTAGGTTTCCCAGTAATCTTTTCCCATAGTGCACTTACCACTACTTTGCATACTGTTGTAGAAGCAATACTACTGTGTTAAACATTTATGATCTGTTGCTTTTGATCAAGTTTTTTACAGACAGAATTACACAATTGGTGCAGAGCAAATACTTGCACATGCTCAGATGGAAAAGGTTTTGTCAGCACAGCAGTGTTGTTGAACAGTTCTATTCGCTCTACCAGGTATGGAAATCTCAGAGCTGCAGTAATGCTGAATATAAGTGCATGTGCCTTCCTTCTAGCTAAGCAGAGCTCAGCTGTGAACTTGATTTGATCCCCTTGAAATGCAAGAGCAAAACTGTAATATAAATTTGGATATAAAGTAGAGCTTTCTGGTTGTAAAATGGAAGTTAATCTTTTCATGCTTAAATATAACCTGAAGAGGAATGATTTTCATTAGCCATATGCCTTTGCAGGTAGTACATACAGCCCATTAAAATCAAGAAGGTAAATACATGATCATCAAATATACATACATACTCAGAAAAATTAAATTGGTAAGTCTGCAGAAAAGTACAGTTTAGAAACCAACCTTATTTTAGTTGTTGGTGCTCAAAATGTTGCAGACTGTACTATTACCTTTTGTTTCAGTCTTCAAGAAGAAAAGATATTTAAACATCAGATGAACAGTCAACAAAGGATTAGAAGGAAGTCACAATTAGAGTAAGATTCACTAAATCCCCACTGGTTTAATGGGCCTGCTCTAGTTGCAACTTACAACTGGATTTCAGCTCTTGCCATTGAAGACTTTTCAACAGGAAAGAAAGGCTGAACTTGAATGCCTTAATGTTCTAGTTAATTAAGGGCCTCATTAGACATTGTGCTAAGCTGTATGTCTCTCACGTGGTGATGAAAGTATGAAAACAGAATTAAAAAGAAAGTGTTTGTCTCTTGAGGATTATATTTTGAATGTAAACAAAGGCTTTCTTCATATATTTACTTCTGGAGATAGGCATAATAAAGCAGAGTTGTTTGCTGGGGAGAAAAACCCTTATAAGAGCAGGAAAGACACCTTTCTTTCTATATGTGTGTGAGGACAGCCCAGGTGTTAGTGGGCCGTCTCCTCTTGATAAGTCAAATATACGTGAGGGAGCAGGATGGGAAGGCGAGGATGTGGAAGACCAAAGACCGAAAGGGGTTAAAGCTGAGGTTTGCCTGTCAGAAGAGGGGATGAAGGAAGGGGAGGAGCAATGGGTGGAGGTCTGGGAGGAGAATGTTGAAGAGGGAACTTTTACACGGGAATATAGGGCAGTAACGGGGAAGAAGAAAGAGAGGAAGGAGGAGACAGTAGCGTGTGAAGTGAAGTCCTTAATCGATGACTTTCCTAATCTGGCGGTTGGGGGACTACTGCTGGACCCTCTTCCGAAGTCTGAGGGGGTAGTACTCCAAGAGACATTAGAATGGACAGTAGTGGTCTTCCCTCGTGGACGCGGTCGTTGGAGGAAGGTGGTGCTTCCCGACCAGAGCTTCAGCCACCCACCATCCGAGGGGCATTGGGCCTGCCACCCGTGCTGCGGGACCATATGCGCGGGGAGGAGCGCCCCGCTACGGAAACCCACCGACAGGGAATGCTTTGGGCCGGCTCCCCCCTTTTGAAGCTGTGTTATAATGTTAACCCTTACGGACTTGTTGAAAAGGCGTTTCCTCAGCCGGATACGTTTATGCCGACTGAAGTGGTTATTGACACACCAATGTTAAATGTTAATAAAGCGTTAAAGCTGCAAGAACCTATAGAGACTCCGTTGCCTGTTTATATGAGCCAACCGTTTAACAAAACCCATGGACATTTTGACAATGTGCTTTAGCTCTTCTTTCTTTTTTTCTGAGAAAACAATGCCTCTTCTCTTTCTCTACTGTTCTTTCTTAGAAACAAGTGGCTCACATCATGGAGGAGTATGATGATGCTGTTCAAAGAGCTGTGAGACTGTCAAGTGCACGGGAGAACTTCCTGACAGGAAAGACAAATCCTGGCAATTTAATCACCCAGGAAGACCTGGCAATTTACACACAATGGCTCATATGTCACCTCCACTCACTTAAGACTATTCACAACTACCTCAAGGTAAAATGGTTGTTTCACATTGTGGAATTCCATTTCACATCATGAAACTGGAACCGTGGTTCCCAAGAACAGCAATATATAAAATAAACGTTCAACCCATGGTATGGCAAGAAGAACCCTAAGTCCTTTTCCCAAATTCGGCAAGCTCCCACTCAGAAAAGGAGGACTCTCAGGTGCCAATTGCATCCCTTGGAAACCAGTTGTTCTCCACTGACAGTTCAACCAGAAAGAGGCTGGACTTAAAGAATGGAGTATTCATTCTAGAGTAGGAAATCAATAGTAAAAGAACAGTGACATGGGGGGAAAATTCACTACTCTAATCAGCTCATGTGTTCATATGGGAAGATCTCCTTTGAGAGACCAGTTGGATTAGTTGGTTTTGTTATAGAAAAAGCAACAGCCTTGAAGTAGATGAGCACATTTATCTTTACCGTGGGTTCTAAACCACGCAAGCTTGTGCCTTAGGTTTTGAAGTGTTACAAACTTGGCCACCTTCCTTCCTTTCCAATGGAAATGGATGCGCTATCAAAAAAAAGATACAAGTATCTGGCAGTGTCCTCTCTGGTGTACTTGAGCATTGGCTTCTCAGCTTCCCATTTCCTCAGTTTGTGTGGGTGGGGCAGCTCCTGTCCCTTATGCTCATTGCACTGCCGAAAGTCAACATGAGGTTGTGTATGGTTGAGAAGTGGAACCTCTGAGCATTGATTATACTTGCTCTGTGGAAGTTCCTGGGGCTTTCTTTTTGCAAGCACTTTCCTGCCCTTTAAACAAGGTGTGGGAATTTGCGAGCCACATGTGGCATGGAAGGAGCATGATTTGCAGCATCCACATTCCCCACACCTCAAGAGGCCTCCACTGAATGGCTATTCCCATCTATCCACGGCACTTCACAAATGCCCCAGAAAACCTTATAGTTTCCAAAGCAAGAAGTGGCCTAATTTTGAAAAAAGTGAGTGGTGCAGCCCCAGGTGGGGGGTGTAGGAGGTGAAATATGGAGTGGCTGCAGCCCCCAAACCACTATGCCTCCTGACCCCTGCCCTCAGCCCTGATTTTTTTAGGAGGCTGTCCTGAAAGGAATCTCTGCTGTCTCTAAGCAGAGGTCCTGTGGATTTCCTTCTTGGCTTCCCTCCTCCTTCTCCATTTAGGTAGTATAAAAACAGACGTTTCACAGGCATGAACTGGCATTTGCAAATGCTGCCTCAGCCTCGAACAGGTGTTGATTCTGTTAAGCACTGGTTTAAAAGGGAAGAGGAGCAAAGCTGCCTGCTGACATTTTGTTCCTTCCTGTTTCTGCAGGTGGAAGGACAGGCTAAATAAAGCTGGGTCCCTGTATGCAGTGCTGTGTCTTTACCGATATTTCTCTTTGACCTTTGATCCTGCTTACATGCTGAATACAAATAATAAAGGCAAAATATAAGTTCATAAGTCTCTGTCCATTCATACTTCTAGGTACTCCAATACTTGCCTGTTTCTCACAGGATGGAAGTGGGCATTGACAGAGCTCCACCCTGGAATGATGGGGAAACATTCAGAACCCTCCCCAAAATGGAATTCTTGTCCCCCAACATTCACTTTCCTGTTTGCTCTGGGACATCCACCACCAATGGTAAGAAATAAGTGTCTTTACATGTCTTAACACCAGTCTTAGTCAACCTGGAACTTTGGACTCTTAATTCTTGGAACCCTTAGTGGTTGTGCTCATAGACAATGAGAGTCCATCACATCTGGAGTTCAGCCGGTTCAGGAATGCTGTCTTAGGGTCTCTCTGTACAACATGGCCATTGTTGAACAATAGCTGCAGATGTTTCTCTCCATCTCTCTCAAGGTTCTGTGTCTGTTATAAGAATGCAACATTTTCCCAGTCCTCAAATGCAGAAGTTTTGAAGGGGGGGAATGCTACCCCCTTCTCTTCTGTAAATTGTGGGTGCCATGCAGAACGTGGCTGTGCACACATTAGTGCTAACTTGAGCATCTGCAAAGATCCACACTACCTTTGGAAGAAAACCAAGGTCATTTCAGGACAGTAGCCATGGGAGAATATGTAGATTATTCAATCCACGTGTAGCTATTAATTCTGAAGGGAAAATGGCCTTTTATGGAGACAGAAAGCCAATCAGGATGATTTGCTTCTTTGTTGTTTACTTTCAATATCAAGTTATCCGTGAACCATTTGTTTTAGAGATATTAAATAAAGTCTCCAGCTTCATCTGCTGTATAGATCTTAGCTGGATAGATTAAACAGACAAAATGATTAAGCAAAACATTATAAGCAGAGACAGAGGAAAGTGTAGAACAGGAACACAGATGGCCCCTTACTGCCAAGCAATGAACTAATAAATTAGGTTACATATAACTCTACAAATCCTCATGAGTTTTATTGAACTTTAGCAAGTTGTTGCACAGTGATTAAAATTCTCAGTGTGTCAATAAATCTATGTGTTGTAATTATATTTGGGCTTTGAAATATAACTTGAAAAACTTTCTGATGCCACAGAAGTGTCTACAAAAGCAGGCCTGGCTGTACTACTTGGAAGACTTAGGGGGTGGTTGCAGGCCAGAGTTGCAAGAGGGTGGATAGGAAGTAGCAACATGGTAATGGAGAACCCCTGCTTGGAAATGTAGCTTTTTGGGGCTACAGGGCCCCAAACCGTCCAGGATATGGTCAGGGGCCATGTTGGCATGGGGCGTTGCAGTCTGAAAAAGTATCTTATCCAAACTCCAAGAAGATTTGAGTTGTGTGCATCACCACTGTGAACTCCCTAACTAACCTGCATCTCAACCTGCTACGCTTCCTCCATTAATATCAGTGCTGGCTGGTTTGCTTTTTCTAGGAACAAGCAATAGCCAGGATGGAGAACACCACATCCGTGATTGGCATTTCTCTCTCCCTCCAGATTATTTTGTGTTGACAGGCTCCTGAGGAAGGGGGTGAGAGAATGGTAATCAGAGATGGAAGTCATGAGGAAGCAGATGCACTTTGGTCATGGCATCTTGCTCAAGGGTACCCCAAGACCTGATGCTGGAGCCAGGAGTACCATCTCTCTTAGCTTCTCTTCCATGCAATGGAAAGGGCCCTGCCTTGTTCTTTGCCCCTTCCATTGCAACCCTGTACAGTACCTCTTTTGCCTTCTGAAATATATTCCTGCTTTCAAATCTCCAGTCAAGACTTTTCAGTAAAGATTTGCATTCTGTCACTCAGTGACATGACCTTGCACAGAAGCAAACTGGCCTGACCATTGGATCTCATTTCTGTAATGGCAGTGGAGCAAGGTTCATGGCCTAAAGGGACCACCAATACAGGTCATATGGCCAAGGACCTCAGGAAAAATAGTGGAGGGCTGGTCCCAAATTTGCATCAAATGCCCAAAGCATCTATAGTCATGGCTGTTGTAGGTTTTTCGGGCTGTTTGGCCATGTTCTGGAGGTATTTCTTCCTAACATTTCACCAGTCTCTGTGTCTGGCATCTTCAGGGGGCAGGAGTTAGAACTCTATAGTAATTTCAACTTGTTTCGGGAATGTTGGCCTCTCAAGACTCTACCGTGTGCAACAATTCTTAGCATGTCCAAATTGTTTTCACTTTTTATAGGAACCTTGCTGAGAGATGCATTCTCTTCACTTCCCCAGCACAATGCAGAAACT
Source organism: Pogona vitticeps (assembly GCF_051106095.1). NCBI lineage: Eukaryota > Metazoa > Chordata > Lepidosauria > Squamata > Agamidae > Pogona > Pogona vitticeps. The sequence goes on along the minus strand of NC_135783.1, from coordinate 96,047,670 downwards.
GAAGAACTGAAGCCTCAGCTGAGACTTTTGCTGTCTCAGTTAGGTATCAGCTATGATGTGGAAGACCTCAGGCATTCTGCTAATGAGATGGAACTCTTTTCCATGGTAATTTAATTGCTGGATTTATATTAAAAACATTGGTGGGATGTCAATAGTTTTTGTCTCTCTTCCTTTTGGGGGCAAGGCCTGAATCAAGGCAGTTCACCTTCTTTTGACCATCCTCCATCCTCATTCTTATCCTAAAAGGTAAAGTAAAGGTAAAGGTTCCCCTTGACAATTTTTGTCCAGTCGTGTTCGACTCTAGGGGGCGGTGCTCATCCCCATTTCCAAGCCATAGAGTCAGCGTTTTGTCCGAAGACAATCTTCCGTGGTCACATGGCCAGTGCGACTTAGACACGGAACGCTGTTACCTTCCCACCAAAGTGGTCCCTATTTGTCTACTTGCATTTGCATGCTTTCGAACCGCTAGGTTGGCGGGAGCTGGGACAAGCGACGGGAGCTCACTCCGTCACGAGGATTCGATCTTACAACTGCTTGGTCTTCTGACCCTGCAGCACAGGCTTCTGCGGTTTAGCCCACAGCACCACCATGTCCCTCATTCTTATCCTACACTTCTGTATTTTCTTTGTATGCATACTGTATTTTAAAAGACCACAATACAAATATATTGGACATACCAAAATTAGTTATTATTGTCAACATTTCACTTAATTTGGAAAGTTTTTAAATAGAATTAACATTGAGTCAACTTTTTAATGTAACATAGTTCCTGGATGGAAAACACTCTATTTTTTTTCCAGTCTCCTAATACATAAAGAAGGGAACATTTTCATACCATTATTTAAGCTTTTATGGAAGCAATAAGTAGAAAGTCTTCCCAAGCATCAAGCAGATGTTTCCAATAAAAATGCCCTAAATGGTGTATTAAATTTCCTTGTCAAATCTCTGAATTTATTTCTTACGATTTTATTTTAGGCAACATACCTGCCTCTCCTGATTGTTAGAAGCTTTACAATTAGTAATTACGGTAGTAAAGTTAGTAATTAGTAATGCTGAATCAGTGAATCTCCCTAATTTAATAACTTATGCAGTGTGCTAACTTCTTTGGATCTGAATTTTTGATCCACCATGCTTTCTGAATGTACTCATGTCACTGAGTATTCTCAGTTTAGAAGTGAAATGGAGCCCCTTGCTAGTAAACTAGTGACTTTATCATATTCTGGAGACTCGTTAAATTTAGAAAGGAAATTTGTATGTACATTTTTTATTTGTTTAAAGAAACAAAAGCTACCACAAAACCATGAACATCCAGGGTTTTGGAATGTTATGGGAACAGAAATGAGAAAATACTAGACCAGCTCAGTTTATTGTGGGAAGAGAGAATTTCTCTTAGTAGAAACTCCTCATTTGTGTGAGGATGGAATACACCTCACTCTTTGATCTGTGGTGATATGATAAGTTTAAATTATATCAGCTATTTTAGTCATACAACTTTTGTAACATAGGGCTTTTAAGATAGGGGGATTTTTCACTCTTGATGTACTTCATTGAGCACTGCTCTTAGAAGCATCATTTCTGAGGTCCAAACAACATTCTTCTTATATCATGCAAACTCCTTATGGAGTGTGCCTGGAGAAAGTAGGCAAAAATGGGAGGGCATGATGAGATATCAAGAACAATTGCAGATGTGCATACAGCAGATGCCTGTCATGTTATATCCAGGAACGATGATCCTACTGCATATGGATGCAAAGAGTGGGGATATACATTAACATGGTCTAGAGGGGTGGGGTCTAGAAGGGCGGAGTAGACATGGTCTAGAGGGGCGGGGTATAAATTTAATAAATAAATAAAATAAATAAATAAAATCCAGTGAAATCAGCTATGAAAACTCCCAAGCTAAAGTGCTCTCCCACCCTTGTCAATAAGAGCTCATCATTTTATAAATTGAGGTGTTCTGTGAAAACTTCTCTTGATTTTTGTTACCTGATGGGCATCTTTTTTGTGAGTTTCTTAGGTCACACGTAAGTTTAGAAGCATTTTCAGTGAGCAGCAGACAATGAGGACATTTCCTGTTTATGATGTTGGAATGCCTGGATTGGAAGCTTGGGGTATAGCAGGCCCCCACATGTCTTTGAAAAAGAGAGCCAATTGGATTCCCTATATAAAGGTAAAGGGGGGGGACACTTGATTTTGATGTGTTAGTAAGTGTGTTTAGACTGTAACAAATAACTTTGGGGTCTCCAGTTTCCCCAATTATCAGTGGCAAGCCGCTGTGCACTCCTTCCGGGTTGAACTCAATTCAATCACCTCAATCCTGAGAGCTTTGTGCTCAAACAGGTTGCATGTGTGCAATTAAATGCACACACCAGATAAGTAATTGGTAGTGTCACTCCTCAGAAGGCTGATCTAATATTTGATCAGGTCAGAGATTTGTACAGTTATTTTCAAAATGAAGGAATATTATGATGAAATACTGAAGCCTTCCTTAACTGAGCAGTGTACTAGGATGATGTTCCAGACCTTGAGCTGTTAATAAAATAAAATGTGATGAACCCTAAGTTATTAATGCTGGCTGAGAAGGCAGCCCCAGTCAGCTGTGGAGTGGATGGATGAGGAGATCCTCACATACAGCTGTTTTGGCACTTCACTCAGGCACCACCTGAATCAGGTTCAAATATTCAGCGTACTAGTTTTTTCTGCCCTGTGTAATAACTTTTTGCACACAAAAAACTAAACTAAACTGCACACAGAAAACTGTCCTCTCCTTCCAAAGTGAGCAGCTTGTGCCCTTCGGGAGGTTATTGGACTGCAGCTCCCCGTTATCTCTCATTATAGGTGAGAGCTATGATCCAACATCTGGAGGCCAATTACCCCATCCCAGATCTTCATTCATCACTTTGATTGGATTAGGGGAAGAAATATATACTGTATTCCCTTTGTGCCATGTCCTTTACATGCCTCCTCTTTTTGTTTTTTTCTGGCAAGCAGATTAAAGCTAAACAAGACCCCTGGCAACAAAAGCTCCTAATGAAACTGAGACAATCAAAAAAGGTGGATGGACTCTTGCTGCTTCAGGCAAAGTTTTTAGAGGTAAACAGAAGAGCTGAGGAATGGAGTTTCCTTCCTTCCCTCCTTTTATCAGCAGATTCTTCATGTATTTGTGACTTCTCCACTTCTCTATTAAATCTTCTGTCAGATCTGTCATCGTGCACATAGACAGAATTTACATCAAAATATTATTTGAATTTCAATAAACTGAAACAATTTTCAGAGTTCTAAGATCATTGACCAGGGAAGGATTCCGTAGCTACTTATTCCAAAAGCTATGTTCATTCAGGACTAGGTAAACTGACTGAACTGACCTTTCCACATTACATCTCTAGCCAACTTGTAGCATTTCTGAGATTTTCCTGTACTTATATTTTTCTCATTGATTTGATATGCTTATTAGCCATCCCTGCAGTTTAAAAACTATAAAATTACATTACCAGTAAATTAGTGGAACTTCTGGGTCACATGACAGCGAAAGGGACAAGAATAGTTTTGAAGTAACCTGAGTCACTTTGATTTCAATGGGACCAAAAATTAACTAGCTCAGTCTGTTTCCAACTCATTATTTTTGTCCCTTCTTTCAAATACAAAATTGAAGAAGAAAATTCCTTTCTCTTAAGAAAGTGCACAAAAACAACTATCTTAGGAATCAATTCAGGTGTCAGACACAATTATACTAGTCTGTGGGACTTATGTAAGTGTTCACAGTAGTCAGTGGGTCTACTGTCTTTACAACTAACAATTGCATTTAGCCCATCATGTAGACAACATTAAAACAAACTATGGGAAGATGGACTGGTACCCAAGGTTATTCCATTCATTCAGTTTTCCTGTCTAGCGAATGTTTCACATATGCCACCTCCTTTTGTGCTGGGTGAAAGTGCTGTCCTCCTTCTTAAGATGAACTCTCTCCTATATGTAAGGTCTACATGATCTGAATGGAGCCTTTTCTTTTGATAAGCACCAATATGTTGCTGTGATCAATCAGGTTTCCAACATGGAGTGGGTGATGCAGGCTCTCCAAGAGCAAGCAACAGCGATACCGCAGCCAAAGCCAATGACGTCAGTTTCAATGACTTCTTTCAATTCACAACAATATGAAGAAATCTGGGAAAAGATTTATTGCAGCCCAGAATTCTACCAGGTAATATGAAGGAGAGTACAGTATAAGCCAAAATATGTGTGGGCCTCTATAAGGCTAGGATCATAAGCATTTTCTTTTCTTATGTGTTTTCTTTACTCTTAACAAAGATCCTGCTCCAGTCCCAACTCATGAGTACACTTCAGTACTGTGTTACAGCAGAGATCTTTTTTGGCATCCTGTTTGAAACTTCTCTTTTTGCTTATTTTGTGGTGATTTGCATTTTGTTCCATCGCTGGCTGAAATGATGAAAGGCATCGGTTGATTCTGAATTCATAACTTCCATTGTCTCAGACAGTGGTACGACAGTGCGTATGATGGCAATAAGACATCACCCAGTGACTGGAATCCTGGAATCCTATGGCCACCATAGTCAGTAACCAAGGAGTCCAAAAAGGTTTCCTTTTTCAAGCACTACATGTCGTGTAAGCATAAGGCTCACACTCAAATGGCCTGTGAATGAGATCAGATTGGCATTTAGCTCACTGTTTGGAATGCTCTGGGGAAGGGTTGGTTCCCTCCTTTTGACAGTGATCCCATGATGTAATCACTGGAGAAAACCAAATTGTCCCCAGGGTGTGCCTACCCAAACCTTTCTGGCTCCTCTCAGGGCCTTCCATTTTTCAAGTGCAGCTTTTGTCTGTTTTCAGCATATTATTGCTGGGAACAGACCAAAAGCAAGCCTTCCTCTAATTTGCCAATATTGTTAAGTAGCTTAAGAAGAGAGCCACATCACAATATTGGCTAATAAATCACTTCCTCGGTTCCATGGAATAGTCAAGGAAGTGAATGGTTGTTTTTGTAAGTTTGTATTGGGCAGCAAATATTTGCTGCACTACTTTTTAAAAAATGGAATGCTTCATCCTGGAAGCTTTCCTTTGTTTTTCTTTTAAAAGTCCAGCTGAGAGCTGTGTTCCTCAGTGGCAGGAGGAGACAGGAAGGGGCAACAAGAGCGATTTTTGTTTGCTTTTCTCCACTGGCTCTCAACCAGACTTTTAAGAAAATAAAAGATAAAGAATGGCTAACTTTTGGCTACCATTGGTTGAGTTGCTTAGGACTGATGGTAATGAAACTTCAGCCTCTGGAAGATTAGGTTCTGCAAGATTGGAATGGTGTGTTGTTTCTTTCTATTTATATAATACTTTAAAAAAACAGAGGGGGGACAATCTGTCTGTAATACCAAGTCCTTACATTTGGACAGGAAAAACAAACAAATGGAGATTATGATAGCCCTGCCAAGGCAACTGATAAAAGAGTCATGGAAGATGGCAGCCTTAATGAAGGGTACAGTTTTTCAAGAAAGAAAAAAGATGCCAGGTGAATTGTTAATTCTCGGTATATGTTGTGTTTCTTCCTCATTACACAAAGTATATATTACACATGTATTTGTTTGTTCATGTACATTTGTGTAAAATGCCACTTTTTAACTGAGTGCAACAGAAGCCCTGGGTCCTTCAGTAGCACATTCTGTTTACAGATTGATGTACTGTATATATTTATAGTAATAAGCATAGTTTATTACTGCAGACCTTACATATATCTGTCCCATTTCATTGCTGCCTTCCATTAGAACTCTGGTGCTTTGCCAAACTGATGATGGTCAAAGGATAGCACTGTCTTGACTTCTGGATGTGCTCAGTCCACTCCCTCCACTATATGCAACAGTCCAACAAGCTGTCAGAAGTTCAAGTCCCCAGCCATGTCCAATACAATGGATTATTCCAGCATCTTCATTTACTGGATGCCGCATACAGGCCCTCTACATAATCTCCCTTCTGTTAACACAGGTTTTGGGGCTTTGCCTTCCTCCATCTGTTCTCTTTTAGTTTGTAGCTACAAAACATTTGCCTAACAACAAAATTGTGTTAGTGCTTCAATATTAAGGTGATGGGATGTTCTTTCTATCCCCTTCAGCTTTCAGCCCTCCATGCCGTCCAAAAACTAGCTCTGGGGGGCTTACTGGCCTTCATTGGATTTAGTTACATTGGAAAAGAACAGACTGACCCCTCTGCTAATATCAGCACTTTATGGATCCTGACTTCCAAAAATTATTTCTTTCCCATTTATAGTCCCAGTGATAGCATTTTCCACCACTGTGGTTCCAAGTCATTCTTTTATAGCTCTCAGTGCTTACCCTGGTCTACTACTGGCAGGGCAACAAATTATATGTCTCAACTGCCTTAATGGATGAGAAGGATGCTTGTTACTGTTGGTGATGTGAGCTAGGAAGAAACAAGGCTGGAGATGTGGCAATGGAAACTATAGATACTCAATGCTCTCTGCACATAAGTGTAATTGCATTTCTATAAGATTGTCCATTTGTAACCCTTATTTACATCATTCCCCTTAATGATATGAGGTCCCCTTTCTGAATTCAGTTCTGTAGGTGGTTCCATGTAGGTGATTTCAACAGAGACTTTCCTTCTAGAGAGCAAATATAAAGAGGTAATTTAATTTAGATGCAGCTTAGAAATCTCTTTGAGGAGCAGTGTTTAATTAAATTTCTTCTTGGAAAAAAATAGTTACACAACCACCTTGCAGCTGCTTGGGTTAGATGAGGACACAGAAACTAACAGCCTGGACCTTGGCCCAAGGAAAGGAGCTTATTTGTCTCTCCTTTATTTACGTCACTTGAGAATCAGACAACTACAGGTAAACAAAAACTATGTGTATGAAATATATTATTTAAGGCTGTTAAGACAGCATACAGTGTTGTTAATTCTTCTGAATGCTTTTTCTTATTGTTAATACTTATTATTTTTGTGCTCTTCTTACTGTTTAAACCTCTTGCCAATTGATGCCAGCGAATTTGCCTGGGAATCCTCAACTACTTCAGATCTATTGAAAGGTCACTAACAATCAGCACCTCAGGTGTTGCCCTGAATGCTGGCCATCTGGTTTCTACTGCTGAAGACTCCTGTTGGGTAAATGCAGCCAAAGGAGGCACTGGTGACTGTGGTGGTCTTGGTTCTCACCCCTATGTGCATTATACACCAGCAGACTATAAGGTGAGGCATGAGGTGGTATCATAAAATGTCTTCATAAAAATGAAGTCAGGTGTAACAGGGTAAATTCTGTGCAGTAGACAAGGATAACGAAAAAGACCCTCCGTGTCTGTAATCTTCTGCATACACTTTGGATTTTTGCCCTAATAATGGTGATTGTAAAGTCCCACATTGGAAGGTAATCAATGAACCTGAAGTGAGAAAATAACACTGCTCCTGTAACCAGACCTTGCCCTACCATTAGGCAGAGTGAGGCAGCTGCATCAGATGGTAGATTGTAGGTGTCACAAAAGGACAGGATATACTGTAGTTATTTATTTTTATAACGTAGGAAATGGTGTTTCTGGGATTTGCTGCCTCGGCGTCAAAATAACTAGATTGGCTTTGGGTGCTTTGTACTCTGTCAGGAGGGCTGCAGTTGCTGCTCTGCCTCTGAACAGAAATACCAATATTATTGTGAGGCTTGGACCTTTGTTCGTTCATTCCTTCACTACCGGTGCCATTCATGCCACTGTCACCATGGAAGCTCATTGCCAGGTGGTAACATGCAGTTATTATTAGACTTTATACCATGTGCAACTGTTGTCCCACCCACCCTCATGCCCACACCAGAAACGCCCAGCAAATAGATGGGTATAAACACATGTTGGCGCATAGCCTAGATATAATGTTCCATATGTCTGAAGAAGTGGGTTGCAATCTACAAAAGCTCACACTGAAATTTATTTATCTTAAAGGTACCACAATGTGCCCCCCCCCGTTGCTACTGAAATCAATGCACACAGCCTCACGGCTGTTGCATTTTATTTTTTATTTCCTTTGAGCCTTGATACCTAATTCAAGCATTCTAACATTGGAACTCTGCACTAGAAGAAGTGGATTTCATGTAACCTAAACAGGAACTTATGACTTCTGAGCACTCATCACCCCAACACAAAGCAAACTACCCAGATGAGTTCACATTGACCTGAGCTAGCATCTAAAATAATCTCCAGCCCTGACAATGTACAAACTGCCTAAGGGTGCAACTACACTAGGAAGCCAAATTGGAGTGATTTGGCTTTGCTGCAATTTGATTCACAGCCTGTGTTGATTCATGCAACGGTTGCAGGTTGATTGGGGAGTTCACAATTCATACTGGATGTGATGTAATTTCCATCACATTCCTTCATTCTTCTGATCTGACTTTTACCAGTCTGATGGGGGCATAAATGCAGGAAATAATAACAGTGACCCAGTGATAAAATGATAGATTGATCTAGTGCCAATTTCATATATGTAAGAATTTTTTTAATGGAGGATAATCGGAGGTGAGGGCATGTTCCCCGGTCCTGAACATCACACCCCAGTTGCTTATGTCACAAAAACACCACCTATGGGTATACATCCGCCTTTACAAGAAAGTATCACAACTAACCACATAGGGAAAAGCCTGTTTGAATAATTCCAGCTTTAAACAATAAAAGCCGTCCCTTGGCAGAAAAACAAACTGATTTTGAAGCAAAAGGGGCTGGGCCAATTCGAATCAGCCTTTTATATCTTGTGGTCAGTAAAAAAAACCTTCAGTTTTACCTGTTTAACCAGTGGAGCAGATCCCATGGTATCTGACCCTGTAATACATGATGTAAGACTCTCACTCTGTATAAAAGAACTGTTGGCTTCACACTGGATAAGAGACAGCTCTGTGCTGCAAATGAGTTCTTGTATTTTCAAAATGGAGATTCAGAGTTTACTGCCTTCTATAGCCTTTCATCCTCCCAGCAATACAAAGGGGCCATTCAGGCTGAACTGTAACAGCTGGACAGTTTTAACTGTCTGAAAATCTTCCCCATTACAGCTCCAGATGATATGCAGACTCCTCTGCTCTCACACTGATCTCCCAGACACATACACCTTTTTGAAACTTCACCATGCCTGATGAAGGAGGGGTTTGTATGTGTGAAACTTTACTTTTTGGATGGACTTATAGTGATGTCACAAGAACACAGATTTTAGAATTTGCCATAAGGCCAACAGGACCTCCCTTGCACTCTTGTTGAAAGTTCGTGGATGCAAACTATAAAAGAAGTTAAAAAATAATGGAGAGGATGGATTCGTTCTGGCTGCTCAAGCACAGGAAGAACTTTTGTTCTCAGAATGAGAGTTATTCTCCTGGAAGGAAAGTTCCGTGAATGCAGTTCTCCTTTGAAGGGTCGCTGCTCGTAGGAAGAGCACAGCTATTGTGACCAAATATTTATCTATAGCGGTGTGTACATGGCCTAAATGTGACTAAACGGGGAGAAAAGGATTCAGATGGGAAGGTCATGTTAATATAATAAATATGCATTTTTTTCATATTATAAAATCTCTCCAGATTGGGTCATTCTAGAGCTGATCAGCCTAAGTAGGATAGCAGCATGACAACTGTAATATTACACTGATTCAGTGACTTCCCTTTCAGCATACGTAATATCCATTCATTCCTTCTAGGTTTATTTTCAATATTTATTTTCTATTTTGTTTCTCGGCTTTTATGGAGCCCTCTTTTGAAAATTCTAGAGATTCATAAATCATCATGGCTACCAATGTTCAGACCACTAGTCTCGCCCACCCCAAACCACATGCTGCCTCCAGTCACAAAATCTTGTTGCCAATCATATGGAAATCAAAGAAGGTGTGGCTTAATTGAACAATATATTTTTCATCCAGCTTTGTTGATCTCTCTCTCTCTCTCTCTCTCTCTCAACATGCAGGTCCATAGTGTGAAATTTATGGAGTTTTCAGAGATAGAGAATCATGATGATTTTTACACCACAGAAGAGGTATATATCCACACACAGGATCAGAGAGGGATTTTTGTGATGTATGATGTTGCCCTGCAGGACCTGAACAAACTAGAAAATCAGCTTTTGCTTGTGGCAACCCAGTACATAGAAGCAGAGAAAGGTAAGGTAACATTGTTTACTAGCGCTATAATACGTTCAGTGGACCAAAGAGCATTGAGACTGACACAGGCCCAGTGTAAACAGAGAAAACTGGGTAGCAAAAGCACAATCAAGTAATAGGACCAGGATTGAATATCCACAGGAATGATAATGGAAGTACTGTAAATTTTCATTTGTCTGTCATGAATGATCGGGTTATCCTAATCTAGTCCACCATAATGAGACTCCAGATTGTTTTCTGAAGGCAAGCTTGGAAGTTACAATAAAATAGTCCAATAAGGATATATAGCTAAATTCCATTGTGATTGTAATTTGATAAAGGACAACTTCATTCTTTTGTGGTGTAACTGTTGCTGAGGGAGTTGTCTACTGATGCTGTAAAAACTTGCATGTTAGGTTTAAGGTCCTGTCAGGTCAGGAAGTCTGATGCCTGAACCTCTCCCTAAAAGCCCTACAGAACTTTATTACCCTCTAGGCAAAAATCAGAAGTCTCTGTTCATCACAGCCAGCATTTATCCCAGTTAATAACTAATTCCATAATGAAATCAGACAATAATTTCCAATCATGTCAAAGTTCATCTGGGTATCAAGGCATAAGTCTTTTCAGCATTGCAATAATTTCAGCCAACATCAGCTTGTCTAATTCCATAACCTTTATTCATCTACGTTGCTTCTATATTTAATATCCGTAATAAAACTTCAAATATTGAAAACATTAAGTGACCTTGTTCCCAGACTTGGCTGGAGGGCTGATTAATTGTTTTGCAGCAACCTTTAGTAAACTGCTGTTCAAAGCTCATTTTGTTGATTTGTAGTATCTCTGTAGCAAAATGTACATTTTCAGGATTGCATTTTCTACAGCCCCCTTAATTGTTTTAATGCTCTATACACAATTTAACTTCTTGACAGTCCCATTTATAAGGTCACAAAGTGTAGATTTCCTGAGTACTCCCAAAGCATACAAGGAGTTTTGGTTATTCCTGAAATGTGCACAGATGGCTGATTTATACTGAGCTATGTGAATGAATGACATCTGAGAAGTCAGAGCATGCGGATGAAGGGACAAGGAAAAACAGCCATGTTAAACAGGCATCTCGGCTACAAGAGCTTTGCTTGCTTACTTTTGTATCAGCATCTGCTCTGCTATCTTTGTCTTTCCAAGGCCATAAAGCCAACAGTGATTCCTGTAATAGCAGCCGCTCAGACTGGGCACATACAACAGTGGATCGAGCTGCAGTACTGCTTGACCTTTGGACATGTGAAGCAGCTTTCTTAGAAAATAAATGGCAGGTATACACTGTGTGTATATTTTTCACATTAAGAACCTGAGAGTGACTATAGTCAATTAAGTGTGCAAGTTCATATGGTGAATTGTAGGTAGCATGCACTACAGTTAGCCCGCTGTATAGAATTTAGTTTAAGAAGCTCAAGTCCCTCTTGTGGGAAGTGCACTTAGCTTCCTAATAGATTTCTTGGAACTCAGTTCTAAAGACCTGATTTTTCACTGTAGCTTTTAATTATTGAATTTTATTCTATCCATTCATTTTGAGGCTGACCCATATTTTTAATCAAACTACAACTTCAGATTATTGCTACTGTCTTCTGCTGCCTTTTTGATATAATTATTGAAAATTGTTCATGCATTGAATGCATATTCCATTCCTATTTTTAATTATTTTTAAATATTATAATATGCCAAAATCCTGTTGCTTAGAATAGTAAATTGTACAAGAGTACAATTTGATGCGTCAACTCCTCTGTAAGTTCCATTGGTTCAAACAGGACTACTGTGTGATTTATTTTTGCACAGCAAGTCACAGTTAAAGTAAGATCATTTGAATCAACAGAACTGATGGTGGAGTTGCCTCACCATATCCCCATTGATTCAATGGGCCTAATCTAGTGTGATTCACTACATGGCCATATGGAAGGCTATGTAGGCTTGAAATGTATATTAAACATGAAAAAATACAAATAGTGATGGAACTTGCTTATTATCTATGTCTTCATTTCCCTCCCCCATGGGATTCAGACATTAGCTTAGCTTTCAAACTAATTGTGTTCTTATAGTTTGAAACACTCAGAATGGTTTCCAACTGTCACTTCCCTGCCTATTGACACCATCCTGCAATGGGAAAAGACAGAAAAGTATAAACATACACATAAAACTCCTCAAAACAAGGAATGATAAAAAGGAATTAATCAACTGCAAAAAATCAGCTAAAAGTTGATTTAGAGACTGCTTGTTCATAGCAGAGATCAAGGCAAGCATCAGGAGTAGGTATTGTTGGATACCTCCCAAGGTCTGTCCCACTGTAGGGCAAGCAGTACCACTCCCTGGAGCCACCTGCTCCTCACGGTCATTCCTGAATCAAACCAATGGCCATCTAGTCTGACCTTCTCTTCACATAGTGGCCTGCCAGTTGGCCACTATGAGGAACCTGCCACTAGGCACAAGGGTTACTTCCCTTTCTCTCGTGTTATCCAGCAACTTTTATACAGAGATATCCTGCCTTTAAGATTGGAGGTGAAATATAGCCATGCTGACAACTCGCTGTGGATAGCCTTACCCTCCCTAAGATTGTCCACTCTCATTTTAAGGCCGTTTAGATTGGCGGTCCTCACTACCTCTCCAGGCGGTGCTTAACCAGGGACTGGGTTGCTTCCACATCCTATCCCGATCTCTCGCAAGTCAGTTTCAGTGGATGGCTCAGGTTCTAGCAATAGAAGAAAGGGAGAAAAATATATTTCCACCTCCCTTTGATAAAGCCATTTAAAAAGGACAAAGGAAAAACAACACTTTCTTGTTTGTGTTTTTAATATATTTTCAGCTGCTGGATAGTTACTTTGAAGCATACCAACATGCTCTAGATCCAGAAGAAAGATTTTCTTTGGCTCAAGTCATAACTGACATCATGTACAGACGCCCTCGGTTTGATTTCCAGGCTGGATATTTTCTAGACATCTATAAGGATGAGTGCACTTGCCTAAGGCTTCATACACAGCTGGTGAGGGATGTAATAAACCAACAGGTGAGCAGTCAGTGTTCTGTATAGTTAATGCTCAGCTGAGGCCAAGAGATACCATGGTTTTCCACATGAGGACCTTGAAGTCCAAGGTATAGGAATCTTATAATTACATTGCCGTAGTGCAGTGGGCTAGTATGATTCCTTCACAGCTGTGAGTCCAGAATAATCACTCAGGATGTTCATGATCAGATAAAGAGTTCAGCTTATGCTTTTTGCCTCATGAAATATATTGAGGCTAGAACAGGACAAAATGAACAAGCCTCAACTACAGAAGCCCCTAGAGTTGGCTTTCCTGAATATAAGCATGCTAAAGCATGCTATCATATAGATTGACCCTCCCAACTGCCCATCCATCACAGGCTGGAGGAGATCAAAGAACTAAGTCACTTGCGTGAAGAAGGGAGAAATGACCTAAGGTCAAAAATCTATAGATAGTCATTAGAGAAAGGCAGCAGATGTCAAGATGCACATTTCTACCTTGCTCTCCCTCTCCTCTTCTTTCTTTCTTTCTATCCTCCTGTGTACTATTTCTCCACTTTCTTTCCATCTCTCATCCACTTATCAAGCAGCCACTGTTAGCGTTCCTGCACTTGTTCAACACAAGGTGCATGCTACAAGGTTCGTAGGAAGTGAGAAAGAGGAAAGAAAATAAGTTTATTCAACTGGTGAGTCTGGCAATCTGATTGTGCCACCATGCCTACTTGCAACATGCTTGTAACATTCTTGAATTGTTATTAAAAAGTCGGTCCTTAAAAATGTTCAGAATTCTTTGCATTTTATATAATCTCACAAGAGATGTTTCTTTGATTTTCAGGTAGATAAGCAACGTAATTACAACCATAAGATTTGGCGTGATGGCCCCAAAGGTGGTATCTCTGAATTTGGTTTCCCCCCCTATATAATTTCAAAACAATTAATTGCTCTTAATAACAGCCTGTGAGTAATATTGTCTTCTATTCTTGTCAACCTTTGCTGCCATTATTCAATTAAAATCTGGAACAATCCAGTTCTGCTCTTGTTAGTTTCTTGAATTAAAAAGGTTCTGATTAAAATAAGGTCATCACACTGAGTTATCTGAATAGTCTATTAATCAGTGGTCAGAGCAAGATTGCCATTTCTCATCCTTAAGTTTAAAAGTTGAAGTAATAATTATGCTACCTGTATATGTGTATGTGCATATATGTTACATATACTGTATATTAATAGTCTTGCTTTATTATTCTTCAATATTCATTAAACCTTCCATTATACAAAATATTCTTCCTTTTAAGTTCCTGAATTTATTTGACTTCCCATTTAGTCCACTTAAAGGAATCACAGAAAATCACACACAACATAGGGGGGCCCAAAGTCTCTGGCTACCAGAAAGGTTTATTTACGTTTTGGGCTGATGTGTTCATTTCCTTTTATCTTGACTGTGAATGGGAAGGTGATAACTCTGACAGCATTTTCATGTCATCAGTTTTTTAAAAAAACAATACCCATTTGTTCCTGCTCATAATTGTTTTTTTAATGCCATCTTGTCTCTCCTTTCTAAAGCATAGCTTCAAAGAACACTTACTTGTTGGAATTCCACCCCTCCCTTGGACTGGTGTCTTTAATTCCAAAGGCTCTGGGTCACGTCCTCCAAGAGTTCCAGCAAATCAGTAGGCTAAAGACAGCCAGCGAGGCAATTAAACTGGAGAAGCAAGTCCTTCAGCTTGCACTAGACACATGGTTCACTATGGAAAATCCAGAGTCCCTTTATGGTCTTCAGATTCAGAAAGATGTATGTTTTGTCTTCCTCCTCATACATTTGTGGTGATTTCTTATTGTTTTGAAGTAATGGACCTGCAGTATGTTGTATTCTTTTACTTGGACCTGCCTCTGCTGCTAGGAGGAATAAGCTAGATGCTTGAGGCAGCTTACAGTATTTGGAATGCCATTTAAAGGCAGCAGATGATCAGCCCTTTCCTTTTATTTTATTGCATTTCCACCCCATTGGAGATAGCATGGGTGGTTGTGGTATTTTCTGCCACAGATTCCGGAATAATCTTCCTAACTCTGGGTACTGTGAAGCTTGCTTGCTTGCTTGCTTGCTTGCTTGCTCGCTCGCTCGTTCGTTCGTTCGTTCGTTCGTTCGTTCGTTCACTCACTCACTCACTCACTCACTCACTCATTCATTCATTCATTCATTCATTGGTTACAACACTTATAATAAAAAAATAATAAAAATAGAGACATTAAAACCAGCAATAATAACCCTTAAAATAACAGATGGCACTGACTAATTCCCAGAGTGTATGGAGGAAAAGAAGGGAGGGAAGAAGAGGAGGGGAAAGAAAAAGAAAAAAGGAAGGGGAAGGTGGTCAGCTAGGGTTGGTGCGGAAAGCTTCCCTGAAAAGCAATGTCTTTAACTGCTTCCTAAATGCCCACAGGGAGGGGGGGCTAGGTGGAGCTCCTTCGGATGCTAGTTCCATAGAGTTGGAGCCAGTGCTAAGAAGGCCCTAACTCTTGTAGAGAATTATGGGCCTCCCTTGGGGTGGCCACTTGGAGGAGCCTTGACTGGGATGGTCTTGTGGACTGGACAGATGACATTAAGGAAAGACGTTCCAACAAGCTTGGTGTGGGTGGAAAGATGGCATCATTGGCTCTCATTCTTCCAGCAAGAAGACGCCGTGGGATAGCTTTGTCCTTACTTGAGTAAATGCTATTGAGTTCAGAATGGTGTTGTTGGTGCTCCAAAATTTCCATGATCTCTGTTGCAAACCTGGCACCAGAGAAGGAGGAATGGGGCCCTCTAGAGCCTGCAATCTCCCCCATTTGCTGTGCTAACTAGGGTTGATGTGAGCTGCAGTCCAATATCAGCTGTAGGTGTTTCCCAACGCTGCTCTACACACTCATGTTATTCATAATGAAAGAGCAGGGCTTGCCCTTTTGTTAGTCCCAGGGAGACAGCCATCTGAGGTCATGGAGCCCAATGGCACCAAAGACACCACCACACTAGAGGCAGAATTGGAGAAATCTGCCTAGGGTATTGGCTTCTTGGCTGGCTGTTTGAATAGTGCCTGGTCTTGAGAGGTTCCTTGGGGACAAGACACAGTGGGAATGACAATCAGAAGGAATTCATTTGATGCAGGCATTCTTTTGGCCATCCATCTCACAACGCCTTGGCCCTTGCAGTCAGCCACTATTCAAATGCCCAGCCAAGGCTTCGCCTTCCTCTGCCTTGTGAGCATTGCCACATGGATGGCCAGCTATGCCTTGATGAGGAGATGAAAGGCATTCTTTTCTCATCTTGGGTGGCAGAAGAGCTTGCTCTGTGTCTGTGAAGGACTGATGTGTTGATGCAGTAGTCAGACAATCATATCCATGCTTCTTGATTATAACTGAATAAAGAGGAAATGTTTTTTAAAAAAATATATAACCTGCTGTTTAAGCAAACTTTCCCAAAGTAAAGCATAACAGCATAAGCAATAAACTTGTAATCATAAAATCAGTGGTCACAATCCTATTACTGAACTACACTTGCATAGGGGGAATTGCACAAGTCTTCACAACAAATGGCCACTTCTCAAGGAAGTCCTGGTTGCAGTCTTGGATACACCCAGGAACACAACCAGCTCCCCTCCTCGATGAGTCACAATTTGCCTCTGTGATTTATGCAGTTTCCCTTAACATGAGCATTCCTTGGCAATAGGATTCTGGCTGAAAACAACAGTAGGTTTTTTAACAGAATGCTTGTAAGTAGCATGTTTTCCTGATAGTTATTCACAGATATTCTGGTTGAAGACCCTTCTGTTGTTAGAGAGATTGTTACATCAGCACTGAAATCCGTAGCAGAGGAAGAACAGAAACGGAGCAAAGAAAAACAAGATTTAATTCTGAATGTCTTCTCAAGGCTCCTTGAACTTCTCATCCTTCGCCATCGATTGATAGAGGCAGCAGTGGAGAGTGCACAGCTGGGCAGGTTAGTAATGGCTATGTGGTATGGTCAATGATGTTCTGAGGGAAATTTCTTTCTTTTAAGTCAAATTTACAAAACAACACCCCCCACAAAAACAAACAGAAAAAGGTTTCTCATTTATATTACAGAATTTATTAATCATATTTAATCATCATATTAATCCATTTATTTTTCTAATTTTTTCTCTGTCCTCTTTGCTACAGTTAAACACCATCATTTCTGACTGATGCTAATTTATCTGTAACCCAGTCTCCAAATTCTTTTAGACATAGTTTTACCCTCTCCTTAACCTTTAGAAGGTTTTCTATTGTTAATAAGCTATCATCAGTGAGTAAATTAATTTTAAAGCTATCTTTAATACCAATCTCTGGAATTGCTTTATCTTCTCTAATAACATTCACTAACAGTTCTATAACTAAAGTGAACGATACCAACGAAAGGGGACATCCTTGTCTAGTACCACAGCCTAGAGATATTTGTTCAATTATTCCATGATTTATTAGTACTACTACTATATGCTCTGAGTATAATTAAGCTATTATTCCTTTAAAACATTTGCTGAACCTAATACCTAAATTATAATTTTTAATATTAACCATTCCACACAATCAAGTGCCTTAAAAATATCTAAGGAAATAATACATGTCTTTACTTTTTGCCTCAATATTCCATTTCTTACACTTCATACTCTCCTAATCAGGTTTGCCATTTGCTTTCCTGGTATAAAACTACTTTGATCTTCTTTAATGTATTTAGTAGTAAAAATATTTGTTCTCTTTGCCAATATCGCCATAAATATCTTAGCACCTTGATTTATTAGAGACATAGGTCTATAATCTTCAGGGTCAGTAGAGTCTTTATTCATTTTAAAAATTAATATAATTATCACTGAGCTTCTGAGCCAGCCTCTCTTTTCAGCGTTTGGGATATATTAGTAAAAAGCCACTGGCAATGGTGCGGCTAAAAAATATTGTAAATAAATAAATAAATAAATAAAAATGTGTATTCAGGATTCCTGTAATACTAAGACTATTGCTGCCATTCAGATTTCTCCATTCTCCAGTCCTTCCAAGCCCCTTTCTGGCCAGTATATTTTCTCTGTCCATTGCCCACTTAAGTCAACATATCTACCGTCATCCACATCCACTCTGATGCAGTATAAAACTATACCCCGAGTGCAGGAACCTGTAGCCTTCCTAATGTTCCTCGACTTTAGCACCCATTAGCACTAATTAGAATGGTAATGGTGTAGGCTATTGAGGAGCAGTCACTGGACAGAGGTTCTCCTCCTGAACTCCTTACTGTACAGTTGTTGATTATAAAACTAGGACCATCAAAATTTAAGCAGTATCACTTAAAAATGCAATCCTGCATGTTGTTGTTTTAGTTTGTGTTTTTGCAGTAACAGACAATGGGTACAAAGTTAAATGTAACTGACATAGACTTCCATAAGTACTGTATAAGAAAACAACAATGAATAATGGAATATCGACCTATAGAAGTGTATACAGTATCTCTCTTTTTCAGGCTGTATAAAGAATTTGCTGGAGAAATGGGTTTTGATGAGTTCCATTTGTACTTACGGCCTGTTTACTTTGAATTTGCAACTCACAAAGAGAAAGTAGATCAGCTGCCATCAGTATTTCTTACTTCCCTTGGAGAGCAACATGACAGCAGTGTGGTGGATAGGTAAGGCAGGGCTTTGTGGCCATTTTGGTAAATGTCACAGTTCATAAGGAGGAAATGATTACAGTTCTAGAGAAGCTAGTCCTTCTTAAATTTTCCATAGTTTAAATATATATGCAGCCTGCAAAAGGTCAACGAACTCTACCCAGCCACATAGACCCACACAAAACACCAGCTAACGATACCCATCACATCACAGTGAAAGATCATCTCTCCCCCTTATCACAACAATACACCCACAACAAAAAAACATGCTGATCACCATAATCACCCAATCTTCTGAAAAGGACAAAAAGCTGATCTCACAGCTATACTCAACTATCCCACAAACTGCACCAGAGCACAGAGTTCTGACTCCTGTCCTCTGAAGATGCCAGCCACAGAGACTGGCCAAACGTTAGGAGGAAAACTTTAAGAACACGGCCAAACAGCCCGAAAACCTACAACAACCTTCCATAGTTCTTTGACTTTTGCGTATTTCAGCATTGATGTAAAGTGAGGGTTCAGGGATTGTTGCTTCAATCTTAACCTTTCAAAACTATAAATGATGAAATAAAATTCTGATAATTTCACAAGCTGGAGTGGAGCTGCCATTCTAGTCTTGCAAGTACGGCTGAGAGGGTTAGAGCTGGAAGAACCAGGTGCATCTAAACAAAACCAAACACAGTTATGCACAGCTAACAGTGGCGCCTTTGCTTGTGCCATCGTTCGGGCCTCAGGTGTTACAATGTCCACACAGTCAGTTTGTGCATCTGCTATGCTACAGGTATTTGCACTGCAATTTGTTTTTGCCTATGTCATGGCAACTCAGAGCTTCCCCTTTATCTTGACATATCCCAGTGATACAGATCATTCCTCCTCTTCCTTTAGCGACTTCTCCCTTCTCATACATGCCAGGGAAGGACAAGTGGATGACTCTACTCAGTTGTGACTGCAGGGGTGCAGACAAATGTACCCCACACAGATTCTGGCAAATGACAAGCAGAAGGGGAGACGAACTGTGCTATGCAATGTGGATACCATGCCAGTACAGTGGATTCTGGCATGGTCTCATTGCTGTTGAGATGGTTAGTTTGTGCCTGCAGTGCTTGATGGATTCCCCGGGGCAGTGCAAGTGCTGTGTTGCTGCCACAGTAAAGTGCAGACTAGATTTCCTGCTTCCTCAACTTCATATCTAGGATTAAATTGAGAGCCTTGCATTAGGTTGCTATTGTCATCACTTTTTCTTTGATAATTCACTCTGGGTAAAACTAGATTCTAATAGTTAGATGTATTTCTTCCAACTGACTTGTTTTTCTGCCTACAGTTGGATTTCCTCAGCAATGCATGCCTCAACAATCAGACTTGGAAAGCAAGTCCTCTTTTTCTTCCAGTCACAAACATTAGTTGTCTGGCTGCAGAGCCAGAGGTTGGGATCTCCGTCCCCCACTGTGCCTTCCTGGAGAAGAGCTAGCCTATATAACCTTGGGCAAGCTGCATAGACCCAGAACGCCCCTAGAAGAAGGAAATGGTAAACCACTTCTGATCACCAGAAAACCCTGGGACCTTATGCCATAAGTTAGATTTGACAGCATGTTACTGTTTATTATTAATAAAAGTGAGGAGAAATAGTTCTAATGACAAATATTTTTTCACCACCCGAAGGAGAGCACCTCTTCTACATAAATTCCAAACTTCTCTGGTTTGACCTTTAGTCTACTCATCCAAATCAGAATTCTTTTTCTCCAAAACAGTGGTTCGTTTTAATTGTCTGATTCAAGAAGGTTTCCATATTAATTTGTGTAACTGAGAAATTCTTCTTTCTTGCAGATACATTCCATCCAGTATAATGTTAAACATCCAGGATATTGACAATCAGATCGGGAAATTTAGCTTTTGCACAAGAGAGAGCATTCTGCAGGTGGCTGACCTCTTTTTCTTCCATTCAGTTTCAACATAGTATTTTACTTTACTCTCATTTCCTATAAATTTTGTGTCTAGTTGACCAAGCTGTATATAAGAACCACCAGTGTCCTATGCTTTATTTTATCATGGTAACTTGACAACCTCTGCCAACGACTATGAGAAAATAGAGTGAACAGCTCTCTCACGCACATACACACATACACACACAATGCCTAGCTTTTGAAATGTCACTTTACATCATTTCAAAGATGCCAGTCAATGCATGAAAGCAATGAATCTAGTTCAAAACAGTAGAAATAGTCTAGAAAGTCATACTGTAAGACCACTGTACCATATTTTTCCATCTATAAGATGCCCCCATGTATAAGATCCCCCCGTACACTTTTCTAACCTAAAATTAAGAAAACTTAGCTTTGAGAAAACTTAGATTTTGAGCCTCTGGGCTCAGAACACTCAAACATTATGAGTCCCTGTTGCATCTGAGCCTACTACAGGTTCCATCTCCAATGAGGTGTGTTCCAATTGGTTTGTTCTGACATCAGTTCCATAAGGCTCCTAATTGGAGGAAGCTAAGCCTCGTGATTGGAGGCACCTGTTTGCAGAGGCAAGGTATGTGCTGTTTTGTTCTCTCTTCAGCTTACTTCCATGTATAAGATGCCCCTCAATTTTTAGAGTAATGATTTTAGGAAAATGTAGCATCTTATACATTTATTTATTTATTTATTTATTTATTTATTTATTTATTTATTTATTTATTTATTTATTTATTTATTTTATTTTATTTATATCCCGCCTATCTAGTCAATAGACCACTCTAGGCGGCTCACAACAGGGGTACAACAATGACTAAAAACGAATTTACAAAGAAGAAAACTTTCAACCATAAAATTATAAACTAAGAAAAAGAAAAAAGGAAAATCAGGATTAGCTAAGGGGGGGGTGGGGGGGAAGGCCTGCCGAAACATCATTGTCTTTAATTGCTTTTTAAAAATACCCAGCGAGGGGGCCGCGCGAATGTCCGGGGGAAGGTTGTTCCAGAGGCGAGGAGCCACCGCCGAGAAGGCCCGATTTCTTGTCTTCTCCTTCCGGGCCTCCCTCGGCGTTAGGCTCCTCAACCTCACCTCCTGGCTCGTGCGAGTGACACGGGTAGAACTTGGTGGTAGAAAGCGTTCCGCCAAATATCGAGGCCCTAAACCGTTTAGGGCTTTGTACGTGAGCATCAACACCTTGAAGTCGATGCGGAATCGGATGGGCAGCCAGTGCAATGCGGCCAGAGTGGGTGAGATATGTTGGAATTTTTTCACCCCACTAAGGAGTCTGGCCGCCGTGTTCTGCACCACCTGAAGTTTCCGTAGCAGCCTCAAAGGTAGCCCCACGTAGAGCGCATTACAGTAGTCTAATCTTGAGATTACGAGCTCGTGCACCAAAGTGGTGAGTGCCCCAACATCAAGATAGGGCCGCAGCTGGGCCACCTGCCTGAGATGGTAAAAGGCGGTTCGGACCACCGACGTCACCTGGAATTCCATAGTGAGTGCCGGGTCAAGATGGATTCCCAAGCTGCGGACCCCATCCTTAGCGGGAAGGGTCACCCCCCCAAAAGAGAGGGAGTTTCCCAAGTTCCCGACTGTGGGGGCACCCACCCTTAGTACCTCCGTCTTGTCCGGGTTCAGCCTCAGCCCGTTCTCCTGCATCCATTGCAGTACGGTCCCCAGGCAGCGCTGAAGGGACAGAACGGCTTCTCCTGCGGTAGGTGGAAAGGAGATGTAGAGCTGAGTATCATCAGCATACTGATGACACCGGGCTCCACACCCCCTGATGACCCCACCCAGCGGCCTCATATAGATGTTAAACAGCATTGGGGAGATGATTGACCCCTGCGGAACCCCACAATTGAGATTCCACGGGCTGAGACGCTCTCCCCAAGCTGCACTCTCTGGGGGCGGTCCTCCAAGAAGGAACGGAGCCAAGCCAATGCGAGGCCACCAATTCCCAACTCGGAGAGCCTCCCCAGGAGGATACCGTGGTCAATGGTATCAAAGGCCGCTGAGATGTCGAGGAGGACCAGCAGGGACACTTTGCCCCTGTCAGCCTCCCTCAGTAGGTCATCACACAGGGCGACCAATGCCGTTTCTGTGCCATGGCGCGGCCTGAAGCCCGACTGAAATGGATCCAGGGCATCTGTTTCATCCAGGTGCGCTTGAAGCTGATCGGCCACCACCCTCTCCACCACCTTACTTAGGAAAGAAAAATTGGCGACGGGCCTGTAATTGCCAATATCGTCCGCCGCCAAACTTGGTTTCTTCCTGATGGGCCTAATGAGTGTCTCCTTGAGGGCAGATGGAAATCTGCCCTCAAGGAAAGACCCATTAATTATTACGGTGGCCCATTCCGTTGTTGTAGGCCTGGCTGCTTTGATTAGCCAGGCCGGACAGGGGTCCAGGGAGGAGGTGGTGGCGCGACAACGATCAAGCGCCCTGGCGACAGTGTCAGGCGTGACAGGCTGAAAGGAGTCAAAAATTGCCGGGCAAGACGGAGCGCTGGACATCTCAGCTCGACTAACTGTATTCAAAAAAGGAGACAGGTCCCGGCGGATGGCCTCCACTTTAGATACATGGAAAAATATGGTCCTTGGTCCTTGTGCATCACTTGGAAAGCAGCTCTATGAAGTTAAAGGCTGGATAACGCAGTATAAATTCAAATACTAAAATTAAAAAGAATTGCTCTTCCATAGGGAAAATCCACTATTTAATAATTTTAAAGTCATGGACAATTTCTCCCTCACCTGCTGCATGCTCTGGGGATTCCAGAAGGTGCAATGTGAAATGCAACTTTCTAACTCTGAATTTAACTGGATTGGAACCAGCATTTTACTCAACAGTGAGATGAAGTCCATTTTGCCTCAGTTTGTAGGCTTGTAATATGCTTCAGTAAAGAATAAATGAACATAGATCAATGTGTGCATTTCAAATATTTGTCCCATTAAAATGCACGCACGCACGCACGCACGCACGCACGCACACACACACACACACACACAATGTACGGAAACATCAGTCATTGAGGAAATATTGCCCAAAACAGGTACAAAGTGTACCCAGTAGGACAATTGTGTGCTATAGGATGCACAAATATCTGTGTGAGGATTTTTTTTTGTCTCACAGGGCAAAACAGACCCAAGGATGGAATGAGGTAGTTTTCTGAAAAATGCAACAAAAATGAAACAAGCAAATTTTCCACATCGGTAGTTACCGTCACCACTTCTGCATTTCCACCAGAAGCGTTCCCACCAACATTGCTATTTTGTTTCATTTCCTTAATGTTAGCCACTTTATTGTTTTGTGTTGCGCTCAGTGATGGCTCTAGATGCTGTCTAAAATAAGATTAGAGTCGACCTGCAAAGATTCCATCCTTTGTCTGCTGCCCTTTTTGTGAACAGAAAGAGTCAGCTGTGCCTGTGCCAAGAAAAAACTGTGCAGTTTCATCATCATTTCTCATCATCTTCATTTTTATCCTTCAGCTACTACTAAAGCCCTATGGAATGGAAAATTTGCAGATCGCTCTTGCTTGCCAAATCACTCATAAAAACACAGTCCTTGTCGCTGTTCAACAGGCTGCATTTTGCCCCATGGTGCAATCCACACAAACTGTGGGCATGAGGGTGAGCATTCACCTTTAGGGATACTGTATATGGATCTGAGAAAATATGTAGTTTTCCTGCAAAATATTTCTTTACTCATTACAGTCTGAGGTGGAATTTAATCCACTCCTTTCCTGTCACTTCAAGCTTAACAGTTTTAATGCTGGAATGTTTTCATGTATGAATGGCCAGTAATGGCGACTACCTGCCTACTATGAAAAAAGGACTTAGATACTATTGTAATTTTGAAAATTAAACTGAAAATTAGTAACATATGCATAATGACACACTATTAACAAATAAAGCAAATAGAATAAATGTCATGAAAGGAGAAGTTTCCTCTTGCAGAAGTAAACCCAGTTGGGCAGCTGGATCTAGCCACCCTCTGAAATTCCTTTAATCACCCATCATCGTGCTGCTCAGGGCCATTCAGAGAGTTTATGTGACCCAGGTAGTAGAGGTCCCGTTGTTGCTGCAGTTGTCGTGTCACCTTCAGGAACCCATGCATGTCAGGGGCTCTGCTGAGCAAAAATGGCAAGGCCAGAGCTTAGAAAATATACCCACAGTAGAGCTTCCAGAATCCCTCAAGTTGGAATGGCTGATGAGGCAAGCTGGGGGTTGACGTCTAAAATGTAAATTTCCCATGCTTTGAGTCCATTTTCTGCTTAAAGTAATCCATCTTGGTAAAATAAAAATCCTTCCTCTTTCAGGAAGGAAGCCTAAGTCTGAGGAGTCAAAACAGCTCAATGGGTGGAAAGAGTCCAGCTGGCTGGAAGGAAGCAGAAGACCAACTGATGGCCACTTCACGGCTGATGTCATACGCCACAGGGCATTTTGTACCTGGACAGAACACTTTACGGAGGTAGAGAGATACAGTGCAGTGGGTTCCAGAATTTTGCCCATGTACACAAATACTGTCAGAGATTGTGGTCACATGCATTCACAGCTTCTGGCAGCCCTATCCGTGTGTTCTGTGGTGGATGGATGTTGGAATTGTGTGGGTTGAGCTGATAACCTCAGTCTTTTCAGCTTTTCAGTCTGCTGGAAAGGAGGAGAAATTGCTCTGTCCTATTTTTAAATTAGACTGGGGAGTGCAATTTCCACATGACCCATGAAGCTCACCCTGCCATTAGTGGCATGGCACTGACAAGCATGGTGCAGTGCTTTGGGGGTGATCTGATGGGAAATATCAATTTCATTTTGTTTAGACAGAACTGTGAGACGGACAGTAGGCTGATGCATATTTAAAGTAAGCCTGGATTTTTAGATGGTGGTAGGAGTCAATCCATTTAGTTTAATCATGATATTTTAGTACTCTGTTGGACTAAAATTTTAGAGAGGGTAAATAGGGAGTAACCATTTCCTGTTCAGCAATACGGTGTGTGTAATAATCAAACACTGTCAGTATTTCTGTCTCATTCATTCTTTAGGCTTCCAGATGCTTTTGTTTCAATTCAGTTGGAGAAACAGGGTCCCCGGGACATGATGCTAAACACATTCATTCAAAAGAAACAAATCTTGGGAAGCAGAATGCAAAACCCAGTAAGTCTGTCAGGAAATCTTTGAGCAATTAACCTGCATGTTTGTTTGGTTTTAAAATGATTTCACTGCAAGTTTTAAAATCATCATCAAACTGTTATGCCAGTCTGTGGTGAGAATCATAGAGAACAAAATATTGTGTATGGATGCAACAATGAAGTCTGCATGAAATATGTCATTTTATTTTCCATGGGTTCCAAGACATTTATTGTGACTTATTAGGGATTTTACATGGGTATTCATCTGGTGTCAATTGTTCCCTTTGCCTTATAGGGTACCTCTTGTATAGTACTCTTTGTCCATGATTGCCTTTATATTAACAAAATGCCTATTTAATTATATTTAGATCAATTTTTTGTATTTCTATAATTATTCTATAATCCCAGATCAACTGTGATTAGGTCAACTAATGCCTGATTGCTGTAGGGCCACCACAACTTCACTAGCTCCTTGCCTGGCCTAGCTCTTGAAAGCAGCCAGACCATTAATAACAGAGTGGGCTACGGCTATTTATTAATGGGTCTTTCCTGGAGGGCAGGGTCCCCATTGCCCTCAAGTAGACACTCATTAGATCAATTCATAAAAAGGCCAACTTGGCAGTGGACAATATTAACAACTCTAAACCCACTGCCAATGTCCCTTTTATCAGCAAGCTAGCGGAGAGAGTAGTGGCCGACCAACTTCAGGCACTTCTGGAGAAAACCAATGCCCTCAATCCATTCCAGTCCGGGTTCAGGCCGCATCACAGCACAGAGACTGCATTGGTCACCCTGCACGATGACATTTTGAGGGTGGCTGATAAGGGCAAACCATCCTCGTTGGTCCTCCTTGACCAACCACAGTATCCTCCTGGGGAGGCTCTCTGGGTTTGGCATCAGAGGCCTGGCCTTGGCCTGGCTCCAGTCCTTTCTAGAGGACTCCCCTCAGAGAATACAGCTGTCCGCTTTGTGGACTCTCAGTTGTAGATTCCCACAAGGCTCAATCATCTCCCCAGTGCTATTTAACATCTTTATCAGGCCACTGGGGGAGGTCATCAGGAGTTTTGGAGCTTTGTGTTACCAATATGTGGGTGACACCCAGCTCTATCTCTCCTTCCATCCTTCTGCAGTGGATGCTGTCCTGTCTTTTGAGCACTGCCTGGATGCCATGCTGGATCGGATGAGGGATAATAGACTGAGGCTGAACTCGGAGAAGATGCACTGGTAGTCTCAAGATCAGACTATTGTAATGCTGTCTACGTGGGGCTGCCCTTAGGGCTGTTATGAAGACTTCAGCTGGTCCAGAATTTGGTGGCCAGATAACTGAGGAGACATCAACACATTTCCCCCACTCTGGCCACTCTGCTCTGGTTACCTGTCTGTTTCCATGCCAGCTTCAAGGTTATGGTGTTAACCTATAAGACCCTAAATGATTTTGGACCCCAATATCTGGCAGAGCTCCTCCTTCCGACTAGATCTGCCCGTCTTGCAAGATCTTCTCAAGCTAGGTGGTTGAGAGTCTTGACCTCAACAGAGGCAGGAAAAACGACAACCAGAAATCTGGCTTTCTCAGCAGTTGCTCCACAACTTTGCAATAGTCTCCAGTCCAAAATATGCCTGGCCCCTTCACTGGGAACTTTCAAAAGATTACTAAAAACATGGCTATTTAGACAGGCCTTCCTGGCCTCTAGAATGTCTCGATACAGTGGTGCTTTTAATAACTATATATTCAACCCTTCGCCATGCCTTTATTATTTGATTATTTTAATGTACTGTATTTTATTTTCATTATTTTCACACTTAGTTTTAAATTGTTATCGATTATTTTTGTATTATTGTTTATAATGATGGTATTTGTAAACTGCCCAGAGTGTCCTTGGTAGCCAGATGAGTGGCATGCATAAATGAATGAATGAATGAATGAATGAATGAATGAATGAATGAATGAATGAATGAATGAATGAATGAATGATTAGAAAACAAAGACAAATCCTTCTAAAACATGGTGGGCTGGATTCAGAGAAATCCAGGTGGCATTCTCTTCATGTGATGAGCATTTCCTGCCCTTTCCTTCTAATGGCAGCACCCTTGCACGCCCTGAAAATGTGCTCTGAAAGATCAGGGACCCTCTGAAAGGGATTGTCTGACTTGTGCAGGATTGCAGCATCAGTTGGCAGAAAGCAGAATTTAGAGAGGCCACTTTGAAATGGAAATCCAAAAACTGGAAGAGGCTTTCCATTCATGCAAGACAACTTTGGATTCCATCGATTCTTTCTAATTATTCCATTAGACAATCATTTTATTTTAATACAACGGCCAAAGTCCTATTGTGCAACTATGCCTGTGGAACTTGAGGTTGTGCCTGCAGTAGTTGTGCTAGTACCAAGACAGACGTGCTGTCCTTGAGACACGTCTTCCAGCACATAGCACAATCAGACAGCTGCGCATGAGTGCCAGAGTGCATAGTAGCATCCTGTAATTTCTTCATGCTGGAACAGTATGAATCCACTGTATCCTTACATGCTTGTTTTAATTATGTGCATAATTGTGTACAATTGTGGAAATTGTATAAAAGACAAGTGGTAACATTTATTGTAGGAGGAAGTTGAAAAAGTCAAAAGAGAAGTTATTATTGACTACTGCCACAGGTGAGTGCATGAAACATAGATAGTTCATCTGCTTAGGAGTCACATATATGAGGTCTCTTTTTCTCATCCTCAGTTGAAGCCTACGTAGCAACAGGTTTGTTGCTATCCACTTGGCGGATGTGGTGATGTTTGTTTCAGTAAGCGTGCCAGGAAATCTTTTAGCAATTAACCTAACTGTATAGCCTGCCAGTCTTCTCAGCGTATCAGGTTTTAAGAATCTATATTATGACAAAATAATGTATCCAAATCGATATGTTGAAAAGATATTCTGGAAGAATATAAGAAGTCTAAAGGTACCAAAAAAGAAGAAGAAAAGAAACCCTCCCACAGACCATCACAGCAGGGGCACCCTCCCACCCATCTAGCCCAATATACAGTATAAGGTCTGGTGAACTGAACTCTAGATGCGATCTGGAATGCTTAAGGTAGTTTTTACATAAAGTGTATTTACAAAAATAAAGCTGCATTTATATAAGCCAAGTAATGATCTTAGAAGTAAATTGCCAAAGTAGTTGTTACACAGGCTCCCTTTTGTTCCAGGGAAGGCTGTGTGTTTGGGACAGAGTGTGTCAAAGAGAAAGAGAGAGAGAGAGAGAAGGCAAGTAGAGTTAGCAAAGCAGGGAAAGCCAATGAGAGGGATCCTGCATGGAATTGAGAAAGGCAAAGTCGAGGATCCAGTGCTTACACCGTAAAGTCTATATTGGTCAATTGCTCATATTAGTAGAGCAAGGATATGGGCTTCAGATCCTACCGATGTTGGACTTCCTCATCCATCATTCCTTACCCTCAGCTGTGCTGTGTGAGGCTGATGGAAAGGGAAGTCCAAATAACTGAGAGGGCCAAAAGTTCCCTCCTCCTATTGTATGGCATTAGCAGCTGTTCAGCTTTCCAGCTGTCCATGAGAAATGCTTGCCCTTCAGACTCTATCACAGCAGTGTTTTCATTCCTCTGGTGATGCTATCCCTGCTCTGCTTTAGAAATGAGTCTCTTGCAACAGAACTAACAAAGGCCACAATCCTGTTGCGCAACTTCACACACGCAGCTCATGGTGGCACCTGTGCCAGCACCAAGGCAGAAGTGTGATGCCTGAAGCACTTCTGTTGGTGTGTTCTGTAGTCAGTTGTGCCAGGGAGATGTGATTAATTACACAAATGAATACTAACTTTACATTAACCCAGCAAGAACAGGGTTTGCTCCAAAGATACTGGTAGAGCCTTAAAAGCTAAAAAGTTTCATCAGGCATAAGCTGTCACCAACTAAAGCCCACTGCATTTGAAGAAATGGGCTACAGTTCAAAAAAGCTAACATTAAATCCAACTTCTTAATCTTTGAGATGCTGCAAGTCTCTTTGCTGTATAAGTTTTGGGTGAATTGTTGCAAAAACATATCAAGCTATTAAAGTCAACAGTCTAGAATGACGACAGCAGTCTCTTTCTCATGATCTGAATGTAGAAATCATACAACTATATCTGCTTTATATCTATGAAATTAAACAATAGGAAATGATTATAGATGTCTGTGTTCAACAAAGAATGCAATGATTATTCACGACAAATTTTGAAAGTGCAAGATATGCTTTATATACACGGAATTTATCACCTCACTGAGAAGTTATGTAAAGTGTGGGTGTCGCCATAATTTATTTCATAAATGTATTAGTTTACCTTTAAGTTGAAGAAATCATAAAGCAGAGAAAACAACGTGTTTAGCATACTAACAGTGTAATCTAACATAGCCTTTTGATATCATTTAGGATGAGCCATCGTATATCACAATATTCTCTTCGAGGTCAGATAATTGCATACTGCAACAGTACAAAAGCTATGCTAGACAATTTTCCCAGTGTGAGGGCCCAATACTTCATTATAGGCTTGCCGCAAGAGAAGAAAGGAGAAAAGGAAAAGCCTGAAAATGATCCCAGGTTAGCAATGAATCTGTTTGTGATTCTGTATCATATTTGGTCTAAAAATTGGAGAAGGTGGGGTGTCTTGTACTTGCCATCAGCTAGTTTCTTTATAGCATTTATAACCTAGTCGTATTGTCATAAATAATACCAATAAAAGCCTTTAAAAACTTTGTAACTGAATGGTTGAAGGAGAGGTCACTATCATTTTCTCTGTCATAAACACCCACTGTTTCTCTGAAAAACTCAGGACTGTTTATAGAGCCTTCAGCAGTTGCCTGTCCAAGCAGTGATAAATTCGGTTTCTTTCTCCATCTCATAATATTGCAACAGCTGCTGGCTCTGTGCTAGTTACTGATCTAAGTGTGTGATCACAGAGACAATTGTCTTTTACAAATGCAAACTTCTCTATACCGCACCCTGGCATTTATACTGCTGCCATGATCCACACAGAAATGTTTAATTATCCCAGGAAAAAGCAGTTCAAGACTCCTGATGTCACACAGCCCCCTCCTTTTCACTCACACTTCTTTGCCAATACCACACTCTTACCCACCCTTTTGCCAGCATTCAAATCCTTTCTTCTGTTTAACATTTAGCAAGTCAAATAGCACTGAACTGACATGACATGATAAGCATTTGAATGTGTGCTGTATTAGTTTAGCTATACCCTGTTTCCCCGAAAATATGACCTAACCTGAAAATAAGCTCTAGTATGATTTTTCAGGATGCCTGTAATATAAGCCCTACCCCCAAATAAGCCCCAGTTAAGTGAAACCCTGCCCTCCACCATTGTGCAGCAACCAGAAGAAGATGACAGAAATGTACAGTGGTGCCTCGCATAGCGATCGCTCCGTTTAGCGATGAAATCGCTTTGTGACGCATTTTTTGCGATCACAAAAGCGATCGCTTTGCGATGTTCCCTATGGGGGAATTTCGCTTTGCCATGATCAGTTCCCTGCTTCGGGAACCGAGCATCGCAAAGCGACTATTTTAAAACAGCTGATCGGCTGTTTCAAAATGGCCGCCGGGTAAACAAAATGGCCGCCTGCTGTTTTCTGGGACGGATTCCTCGCTTAAGAGGCACCAGAAATGGCCGCGCTATGGAGGATCTTCACTGAATGGTGAGTTTTAAGTCCATAGGAATGCATTAATCAGGTTTTAATGCGTTTCTATGGGCTTTTTTATTTCGCATTGCGATGTTTTCATTCTGCAGCGATTTTTGCAGAACAAATTATAGTCGCAATGCGAGGCACCAGTGTATTTGAATAAATGTAGATTGTACCTGAAAAAAATCCCTGGAAAATCAGCCCTAATGCGTTTTTTTGGAGCAATTTAAGACCCTGTCATTTTCAGGGAAACACGGGTAGTGTTAAACTAAGAGAAAAACATACTTTAAATGCAGTTTACAAATTGCATTGAAAATCCTATAGTGCTCAACTAAGAGAAAATTAGTTTTAAAATGCAGTTTACAAATTGTATTGCAGTTGTGGTCCTTATCAGTGCAAACACAAGGCAGGCAAAAGGCGTAGGGTTAATTCCCATGTCACACCCTAATCAGTGTTGCCATTTGGATACACTCAGCAACAGTCCTATAAAGGTGATCACACAAGCAAGAAAAAATAACATGAAAGGAAATGCTGTTGCAATCCCTGGCTGAACAAAATATACCACATACTCTTGCCAAAATATTGAATCCACTTGCAATTAGTGCTAATGTCATTTAGTTGACAGATTAAATATCAAAGGAACAGTCTAGTTCCCCTGCTATTATTATTTTTGGCACGTGCCACTTTAGGTGTAGAATGGTGGTGTGCCATTTGTACTTCTACTACTGGTAGTAATGATAATAATCCTTACATGTTATATGTACATTGCTCGTGTGGCAAATAAAAAATAGCTATACATAGAAAAGGGGCATCTTAGTGTTTGTCACCAAAAACAACAAAACAGAAACATCCATATTGTGGCGATTTCCTCTGAAGCCCCTATTCCCCCAGGCCTTCAGGAGGTTCTCGCTCTTCTTCTTTCTTCGCTGCCACCAGGTATTGCTGCTTCAATACCATTCAATCCAGGAGACATGTGTACTTTTAAAACTTAAATCATTTATTAGATCAGGGAAGTTAACATTTGATTAATATTCAATAGGTAAATCACCATTGCTAATCACTTATATTTGAATCAATTCTACTTTAACTTTAGAACTCTATTAACCCTCTGTTCCATTCAGCATTCTTACAGATCTCTAACTCACTCTTAGTTCACTCTTAGTTCACACTGCCTTTCACTACCAGAATCACTCTTCATACTCCATACACCAGCCTTTATATCCAGCCCCCTCCCCCCTTGGCTCCGCCTTCCATCCTCTCATTGGCTCCTTCTCCACTGTTCTGCTGTGATGGACAGGTGAGGGCAGGGCTGTTCGCTACACATATGTTACTGCAAGATGTTTCAGCTTCCATCCTCTAGTGGCTCTGAACAGAAGCAAATACATGGCCAGAATCCTGTTGTAGAAACATGGAGTGGAAGGGCATTTGGATAAGCAGTTCCCCCCTCCAGGTGGGTTGTCCTTTACATGACCAGTCATGTACCAGGTGTAAAACTGGGCACAAGACCAACCACACAACTGGGTGTGTGAAGGGCATACTGCTCAGGAAAACCGCGTATGCAATTGCCCTTATGTGCACTGTTTTTCCAAACAGGATTCTGGCCTATATATATCAATATCAATATATATATGCCAGCCATGACCAATTACTTGGACAGAACTTGGTGGTGTAATTGTACAAGTAATTCAGCTTCCTTCCGTAGATCATTCCAGCCACGGCCTCGTTCTTTGCTGTCCTCCGATGGACAATCCTTCTTGAATCTGTGGTTTGTTCCTCACCCTTCAGAAGTGCTATTTGTCTTCAGAATGCTACCAGAGAAGGTTAGTACCTTTAGTCTTAAAGAAAATCCCTGTTAGTCAAACTGCAGAGATGGAGTTGATGCTGATTCTTTTGTGACACATAGCAAAAATGTACTTAGCATTCTAAAGCTGATTCACAGTCGTTTCAAAAATGACTGAAGCTAGAGGTGTCATAAGATGTGTTAATGCGTCATATGGAAAATCTAAATGGGGAATAATAGCTGTTGAAAAATCTCAATGTAATGCAATGAACTCTAGCTCCGTTACAACACTTGCTAGGGAAAAAAAAGCTGGAGGCAATGCTGAAGTAAGTTTCTAGGCCATTCTTTTCAAAGGAAAGCTTACTCAGTGAGAATATTTGGTATTTTGTGCCAACACAATGTGGTGAGCTAGTGTGGGCTGATGGCTATAAAACCCGAATAATCACTCTGCAAACTTGTATTTAAGTAAAAATATAAAATGCATTTATTTTAAAACTCCATTCCAAGATAGTGCATTAAAAAGTCACACCTTACAGTATTTGGTTGCAGAAGCCTACAAATGGCTTTTATGTATGCTGATAGCCCTCTTTAAGACTCCATGGGTGTGGCTACCTCCTAGTGCACTGATTAAACTGCAGTACTGCAATGAAGACTTTGTTCACATCCTGCATTCAGTCTTGGGCTCAGGTAGTTGGCTCAAGGTTAGCTCAACCTTCCAACCTTCTGACGTCAGTAAACTGAATACCCAGCTTGCTGGGGGGTGGGGAGGCAATATGGAGCCTATATAATTACATTGTAAACCACCCAGAGAGAGCTTAAGCACGATTGGGCTGTATATAAGCAGCACACTTTGCTTAGGTTTGGTTTGGTTTACTTCCCACTAAAAGAAATAAATATTAATTGACTTCCTTGAAGAAAGAGAGAATGCAGGAATTTGTGTGAAGAGGGTTGTTTAGAAAACTCATGATAGGACAAGATACCCAAACCCAGTGACTTATGCTCTATTCCAGGGGTTCCTAACCTTGGGTCTCCAGATGTTTTTGGACTAAAACTCACAGAAGCCTTCAGAGCTAGCTCTGATGGCCAGGATTTCTGAGAGATATAGTCTAAGAACATATCAGGACTCAAAGTTGGGAACCAGTGGTCCATTCCCTCCAGGTGCTTCTTCATTTTGTCCATGCTTTGTTCATGCTTTTTTAACTGCTAGCAATGCATTAGTGAATCAACAGTCCAAATCGCAGCCGAATCTTCCAGTTTGAGATTTTTCATTAGCTGATATGCTTGATCTTACAACTACGGAGTTGGAAGGGACCCTATGGGGATCATCAAGTCCAGCCTCTGTCAAGGAGGCACAGTGGGAAATTGCACACTCAAAACCTCTGGCTCCACAGCCACGTACCTAAACCACAGAGCTATTGATGTTTTGCTTTGTTTTGAATATAGTCTTAGTTTCTGTTCTTTTTTTCCCAACCTTTTTTCTGCAGACTGCTTCCCGAGCCTTGAGACAGACCCTTCAGATTGTAGCAGCTCTTCACGACATTATTTCATACATTTTTAGTTTTGCTCAGCTAGGGAATGCGCCCTGTTGCTTTGATTACCTGTGCCCTTCTGAGCATCTCACTGCAGACTGGGGAGGGACTGAATGGATTGGTTAGTAGCCAATATGGAAAGTATTACATATGCATGTGTGTGTATGTATGTATATGTACTTCTTTGGAATTAAACACCCAGAATTCTTTAGCCATTATGGCCATCTGGTATTTAAAATACATGTTTATATTTCACATATCATGATCACAGGACAGTACATGCTTACACTGTGATGAGACCTGCACTCTAGATGCCAGTCATGGAGTCTGGGTGGTCCTTTCAAGCTGCTTCAAGAAGGAGGCTTGTGTTTCTGTAGTGACCTGTACAACATATTCTGTACCTGCTGTTGGAGGGGCTGAGGTCATTTTCTTCCAAGGGCAGCCATGAATCAAATCAAGCAAACCAATTGTGCTCTCTGACTTCCCTGAGCTTGAAAATTATTGCACTGAAAAAGACTGAGAGCAGGGGGAAGGGATTTGTAGCTCTCCAGATGATGATGGGCAGCAAACCCAGCATTCCTTACCATTGGCTAGGCTAGGGGTGATGGGAATTGCAGTCTCACAAGCTATGGAGGGCCTCACATTTCCTCTCCTGATTTAGAGACTGAAATCAACAAGGCCAAAGCATGCCAGCATCTTTGACTGATTCCTCTCCTTGGGAATTCTAGGAAATGAGCTCCAAGAACTGCAGAAAAAGATAGACTGCCTTCAGAATCCCTCAGATCCAGCTAAAGTGGCTCAGATGTTGAGCATGCACCGAGAACTTCTGTTTCTGCAGTTTGATGCAGCTGTGAGACATTCTATGCGGTAAGAGGTCACAAAGCAAAAGCTACCATGGGGAACTGCAAACATCAATGGAGAAAGAAGGGTATAACCCTTCCTTCTCTGCATATCCTTTCAGTGCAAAA
This sequence comes from Pogona vitticeps, assembly GCF_051106095.1. Classification (NCBI taxonomy): domain Eukaryota; kingdom Metazoa; phylum Chordata; class Lepidosauria; order Squamata; family Agamidae; genus Pogona; species Pogona vitticeps. Next base: position 96,011,889 of record NC_135783.1, on the reverse strand, counting down.
GACTCTCCATACAATGTCTCAGTCCACTAATTAGGGAAAAGATGGAGACACATCTTCTCTTCCATTGTAGACTGGAAGGAAGCTGGGTGGTTGGACTTTGAATAGTTAGAATGGCCAGAGAGAGAAGAATTAAGTGACCTTTGCTCTGTTCTACATTTTAACTTGCGACCCCCAAGCCTAGTTTAGGTTTAAAAATAAAACAGCTGGTGGAAAGTTATGCCTGACTGTGTACCTAGTTTCAGTTTAAGATTTCAACACTTAACAGTAGCAGAATGATGTGCATGTTTACACCTGGTGCTTTGTCTTCATTGGAAACAACGTTTCTGTCTTTGTTGTCTTATTTCCTTTTTTAACCAAATCTATAAATAACAAGTTTCAGTATATTTTGCACTAAAGCACCATGAAACATCTGATCAGGGAGAGTGTATGTTTGTTACATAAATACATTGTATGGTCAGATGTCCTAGAACAGCAGTTGAACCAAAGGGATCTTAAGGAGGAATGTAGGAAAGATGTTTAAATGCAACTGATTTTTCATCTGTACATTCCCAGAGCCAATGCAATGTAGTGACCAGTTCGTCAGACTCCAAAGGAGATTGGGGTAGAATTTCCCATGGCCATGGACACATACAGGGTGTGTATGTGTCCATGGTAAAAACCACTTGTTAAGTATCTCTTGTTCCTTGAAAATCTACTGGAGTTGTCACAAGTCAGATGCAGTTTGGCAGTGCTTAACATAGAACATGTTCATGTCAAGCTAAAATCCTGTCACACAGCTCCCCCTATGCAACAGGAATGATGTCATCAGCAGATTGCCACTGCCTAAATATGTCCTTGTTTAATGTCAGGGGCTGCATTCTTGCATACAGTGAAACAAACTCTTATGCATTTTCTTCTGCCCATGGTGATGTTATGCCTGTTGAGCAGGCGGAACCTGCCCAATAGGGTTTTGTTCAATGTGTTGCAAAAAGAACATGTGGCTCCGCAAGTAGATTGTAATCTAGGAAAGTAGTTCACACTCAAATAAATCTGTTCACACTAGAATAAGTCTGCTACAAACCTTTTCATTCTCTTTTCATTGTACATTCGGTCATTATACTTTTGTGCCCATATAGATACAGGGCTGTGTTGTACGTAATCTAGACCGAGGCAAAGACATCTGGGAGTGGCAGTGGTAGCCTCTCAGCTCTTCCTTCTGAGTCCCCTAGCTAGTCCTATCTGTGAGTGGACAGAGTTGTGTATGTTGTATAGCCTGACCTGCATGTCCTAAACTAGTCTGCCTCTCATTGCTGGCTTTGAACTCAGGTTAAGTGGGTAACCTAGTTTTCTTTTGTACATGGACTATGGGGAGAGGGTAACATTCAAATCCCTGGGCCAAGCAAGCAGCATTTCACCTTGAAATTTAAGAAAGATATCTCCCCTGCTTGCACCACCAGCCAGTCCTAAGGGGTGAAGGTCTTGTCCTTTGTCTCTGTCAGCAGAATTACTGTACTTGGACCTGAATATACAGATGTAATGCAGCTATGTATGTGTTAAATGCCGTCAAGCCACATCTGACTTATGGTGACCCTATAGGATATTCAGGGTATGTGAGGAATGGTTTTACCAGTTCTCCCCTTGAATCTCCATGGCTCAGGCATCATTTAAACCCAGGTCTCCTGAGTCCTAGTCCAAGACTATCCACAAAAGCACACTGACGTCCATAATATAGGTCGCTAGTCTTACACTCTTTGAATTATTTCATCTGCACGTTATTTAATAAGGGCTTTTTCAAACAATGATTCAAATCCAGCTGGTAGTTTCAACTAGGGAAGACCCATTGAATTGGTGGACAGCATTCAGCAGTTGCTTGAAAGGATTTACTCTAGTAGAAATTACCACGTTTCCCCAAAAATAAGACAGGGTCTTATATTATTGCTCCAAAAAAGCAGTAAGGCTTATTTTCAGGGTATGTTTTATTTTTTTATTTTTTTCATTTACAACAATCTACATTTATTCAAATACAGTTGTGTCATCTTCTTCTGGTTGCTGCACAATGATGGAGGGTGGGGTTTCACTTAACTGGGGCTTTTTTTGGGGGGGGGTAGGGCTTATATTACAAGCATCCTGAAAAATCATACTAGGGCTTATTTTCAGGTTAGGTCTTATTTTCGGGGAAACAGGGTAGCAATTGGATTTAGACCAATATGTGAATTTAGGCCTGTTCAGTGCTGACATGTGTCCATTTGAAGAGCACATAGAAAAGGAAAAGAGCAAAATGGAATGAGTGAGAGAACAAGGAATAGTATGGTAGGTTTGTAGAACTCTGCTAGTATGATCTGATGGATTGTTACTGAATTCTAAGCATTGCCGGCGGGGGGGGGGGCAGGGGATGGAAGGTGGCATTTGTTTGAAGAAGAATTAAGATAGACAGCTGCATTTGCCCTTGAACATTTTCCACCAAAGCACCATGGCTACTTCACTTTCAGGCAAGTTGTGGCATATTTATTTTTAAAAGCAGATTTTACGGAGCAGTTTTAAAAAGCAGAACAAATTATATAATCATGATTTTCCCTTCAAAAATATATATTTTTTAAATCCTTCAGAAAAATGTTTTTATCATCTGGGAATGTTAACGCCTATCAGAGCCTTACGGACAACATGTACCATGGGTTGCCTCCTCTAAGTAATGCCATTGTTGGAAGCCTGTTTGGTTCCCAGCTCCGGCTCCCACAACCACTAGATCCACACAGCCACAGAGTGAGTAAAGTAGGTTTTGAAAGTTTTCTTTAGCGATTTTCTTCTCACTTCTGCAACTTTGGGCAAGGAGTACAAAAATGAGCACATCTAAGTGAAAGTGTTGTTGTTGTTTAGTCATGTCTGACTCTTCGTGACCCCACGGACCAGAGCATGCCAGGCCCTCCTGTCTTCAAGTGAAAGTGTAGGCAAACACTTTCTGAGGAAATACCTCAAGGAAATCTGTTGATAATCTACAACTTAAGCCTAATAATATAAACAAAACCATGTAATCTTACTATACACAAACACCCACTAATAATTTACTTATATGCTTTTATATACACATGTTATAAATTATCAGTCATCTATACAAAATAAATAGTTGTGATATTCAAATATATATACAACCACACGGATGCCTAAAAGATTATCTCACATATGTTTATAATATATACAGTTCTTTAAGTAATAAAAAACCATTGGCTGGGAAGCCTGAATATACATTCTTACGAAGTGCTAAATTCACTTCTTGAAGTGCCTAATTTCTATAGTCTATATCACTGGTTCTTAACCTTGGGTTACTCAGGAGTTTTGGACTGCAACTCCCAGAAGTCTTCACCACCAGCTGTCCTGATTGGGGTTTCTGGGAGTTGTAGTTCAAAAGCATCCGAGTAACAAAGGTTAAGAACCACTGGTCTATATCACTGGTTCTTAACCTTTGTTACTCAGATGTTTTTGGACTGCAACTCCCAGAAGCCTTCACCATTAGCTCTGCTGGCTGAGGTTTCTGGGAGTTGCAGTTCAAAAACACCCGAGTAACAAAGGTAAAGAACCACTGGTCTGTACTGTATCTTGTTATGTTCAACATTTCCTTGAGAGTTTTTTCAAAATCCTCACTGCTTCTCTTCAGCATCTTTGATAACAAACTGTCCTTGGTTCTCCATAATAAACTGTCCCTTGCTGCTGACCAAGACACTTGCATATGAACTTGGTTTTCATTTTCTTTATCAAAGTGCTAGAACTCGTTAACACCAACAAGGAATCTAAAGCATAAAAAAACTCATTCACATTCCATGTACCTTCAATAAAGCAACTGAATAAAGTAATTATTGCTATTATTATTATATACCCACAAACTTCTGTCTAGATAAGCTTACCGGGGAGAGAAAACTCTCACCGGTAATTAGTTTGCACCTGTCTTTAAAGATTCTCAAGGCTAAGCCCTTGCAGCTGTTGGTCAGCAGCAATGGACAATTTATTACTGAGAAACAAGGACAGTTTGTTATCAAAGCAAACTAGATTCTTAAGAGAAGCAGTGATGATTTAAAAAAAAACTCTCAAGGAAACATCGAGCATAACAAGATATGGACTATACGAATTCGGAACTTCAAGAAATGAATTTAGCACTTCGTAAGAATATATATTCAGGCTTCCCAGTCGATGGTTATTAATCACTTAACAAACTGTATATCTTATAAACACATGTGAGATAATCTTTTAGACATCTCTGTGGCTGTATATATTTTTGAATATCACAAATATTTATTTTGTATAGATGACTGATATTTTATAACCTGTATATATAAAAGCATATAAATAAATTGTTAATGGGTGTTTGTGTTTAGTAAAATAACATGGGTGTTGTTTATATTATTAGGCTTGTAGATTGGTAGTATGGGTACCAATCTACAATTTAAAGCATCCCAGTTATCTGGTTTTTGTCTCAGCCAATTCTTATTTTTGTCTGTTGCTAAAATATCCTTGCTGTAGTGGCAACGTTGGAAATACTAGTGCAGAATTTGGTACAAATTGAGTCTTCTAATCCTCTTGCATCATAGATCTGTTGGGAACATGCTTATTACCCAAGTGTTTGTCAGCCAAATATTTTTTCCTCCATGGCAGTTCCCTGTGTGTGGTAAGCAGGCGGCTCAACACCACTGATTGCCATTTCAAATGCCCGCAGAGCAGATGCCATGCAATGATTTTTTTCCATCTAGGAATATTGTTAAAATGCAATGTCCAATCAATTTGAATTGTGACATGGTACAATCCCTGTTATTTTGCTGAATGCAGAAATCAGTCCAGAGCCCCGGTAGCAATGAAACGAGGAGTATTAAAATGCTGAGTACCAATTAATTACTTCTTAAAGCCTCTGTCATGTAAATGCCACTTCTCAAAATGTGTGGAATTGCCACACTATCACTTATTCCTAAATATTTTGCTGTTGGAAGACACATGACATTTCTACCGAAGACATGGTGCATAGTTTCCAAAGTCAGTCAAGTTATCTTGATATATAAAATTAACCAAGTTATCTTGATACACCAAATTAAGCAAGCAACATCCAGCTTACCTTTTCACAACAACCAGTAAGGCAACTGCTTCACTTTACATAATGGTAATACCAGCCCAGCATTGGCTCGGTCCTTCCTATCAGTGACACTGCATTTTCTCTGTGTACTTTGATTTTGGAAGCTAAGCAGGATCAAATCTGATTAGTACATGGATGGGAGACCTCTAGGTATAGGGGTCTCCAGGTATGACTCAGAAAGAATTCTGCCTGGGGAGCTTCTGTCAATCAGAGTTTGATAATGCTGGGCTAGATCAGTGGTTCTTAACCTTGGGTTACTCAGGTGTTTTTGGACTGCAACTCCCAGAAGCCTTCACCAACAGTTGTGCTGGCTGGGGTTTCTGGGAGTTGTAGTTCAAAAACACCTGAGTAACCCAAGGTTAAGAACCACTGGGCTAGATGATCACAAGTCTGATTCACTATAAGGCAGCTGCCTATTTTCCTAAAATATAGGCTTGTTCTTGAGTTTAGTTCCAGATTTTTAAAATTACACTTCTTTATTTTAGGCAGAGATGTTGTTTCCCTGGAGAACATTCCTGGCAAACAGTGGCCCATTTCCTGTCACTATTGACAACTTAAATCCCATAAATTATTGCATGCAGGTATGGTACTTTCACTTTCAGTGTTTATTTTTGCTCATCTTGGATATATATTTGAATTAAATCCAGTTCTTCCTTGTGTTGTCATTGGCACATGTATCCCTATAGAAAAATCAAGTACTTTGCATGACTTATGAAACAAGTCTATAATATTGCCACTGGAACAAGGCAAATACTTTCTTAATTTGTTTCCACCAGTGCCAGGAAGCTTCTCTCCTGTAAACATCTTATTGGGTTGATTACTTTCTATGGGCACTCCAAACAGTTTTCAATGTCTGTCATCTTTTCCAGTTATGTTTATGTGGGCTGAATGATGAAGATCGAAGAGTAGCTCATGGTGAGTTGGCTGGAATGCAGTTTATAATGGAGGATGTAGTTTGGAATAATCATGAAATCCTGAGTGATCAACGAAAGCGACAAATATCTTTCCGAGAGGTAAAAGTAATGGTTATAGCAGAACAAACTTTTATTTAATACACTACTATCTAGCATCTTTTTCTTCTTCCTTGCCATCCTCCTCCTTTCTCCTACACAGATTACCCTGAAGAGTTCTGTCACAAAGCCAGTTAAATTACATGTTGTCATTCCATGGGTAGAAGAGGTGGGCCACTTTTTGTGTAAACAGCTCAATGACTAATAAAGTGGTGCCTTATGGAGGAGCTGATTCACTGAATTCCACCAATTCAATGGGCCTACTCTGGTTGCAATTTATTACTGGATTTTGTCCATAAAATAGCAACATATTGCACCTGATGAAGTGGCCTGCAGTCCATGGAGGCATATCCTGAATTGTCTGCTTTTAAGGTGCTATAAGATTCATTGTTAGGCAAAAACAAATCAAAACAAACATGAAAAATAAAGAAGACAAAAACATTGTAGCACCTTAAAGACTAACTGCTATATTTTAATGTGAACTTTTGTGCACAAGTCCACTTCTTCAGACACTTGTTCAGATAAGATTCTTTGTTGTTTTAAAATAAACATAAGCTCTGTGGCATTTTCTAAATCTGCGATGTTGTTCTGTTAGTGTATTCTGGCTTTAACATGGTGTTTCTTGAAGTACTCTGTGATCCTGCATGTTGTAATATTAACTTCAGCAGAATTCGGAAACAATAACTGAAGCAAGGAGAAAAGCTTTATCAGCACCAATGGAGCCGCCTGATCCAGTGGCTTCGTGTGCCCTACAGAGATCGTACCTGATTCTATGGAAGCAGCTGGAAATTTTAAAAGCAGAATGGGGAAGACTTAAATTGAAAGTTGAGGATATCAACACAGTTCCTCTGCATAAACAATTTTCTGAGCTATATGGGTGAGTGCATAAGTAATATTGATAACATAATTTGGGTCACATTTCTTAGTGTGCGAATGTTAAAGACCTGGAGCTGCAGTAAATGTTAACTGTCAGCAGTATAGATGACACAACACATAAAAGATTACAAATTTGATTTTATTTTCAAAATTAAAAATAAGATCAGTTGCAGTAGCATACTGTCATACCACTTTAAAAGCTACAGCATTTTTTTTAAAAAAAGGGAAGAGGAAAAAACTCTATTTTGTATGACCTCACTATAACATATGTAGCAGAAGCAAACCACAGAATGTTCAACTGATAAATACTGAGAAACCAAGAACCACACCCTCTCTGCCCATGGCATATTATAATGACTAAGTATTTATATAGCGTGAGTCATACAGAAGATGTTTTACAGCCTACATTCCAGTCATCTGCACAGTAACTTTATCCAGGATAATAGAGAGGGTGACTTGCTTGAGATTAGTTAGCTAGCAAATCTACATACAAATCATGTGAAATCTGAGCCCTCTGATATGATTGTGGTGGAGCACATTGGTCTAACTCGTTTTCAGAACATCTTCTATCTCCTCTCTCCACCCTCGCCTCATTCCACTTCCTGTTCCATTGCTTCATTTAACCAAACATGGAGACACCTTGAACAACCAAAAATAAAGGGCTCTTCTACAGCTCTTTCCTTGAAATAGGGGTGGGTGACTACTCGGTGCCAGTTTTGCTGAACTTCTTCTACAGTTTCATGTCAGCTTCCTTTTGCATCAGTTTGCAAGACTGGCAAAATTCATTCCTTAAATTCTGCATAGAAATTCACATGCATTTTCTCTGCATTTTTTTCCTAGTGTGCACACTTTTAGCCCATTTTCTCCTCTCCAGCGCATACACTTTTGTGCAAAATTTTTCTAAATGTACACATTTTCAAGCTGTGGACTTGATTGCAATATTCTAAAATTTAATATTTTGGAGTGCCAATACATTCCAGTTCATTTACGGGTTTGTAGTTCTGAAAATGTTTAGAATACAAACCTGACAATTTTGTCCCATATCCCTACCCCTAGCAAGGTAGTTTTTAATTTCAGGATGAAATGACAAGTAACATGATCATAGTGGCAGATATTTTCAAACAAATGAGCTTAGACAATCTTGCATGCTCAGACCTGCACTTTCAGATGGAACAAGAAATGGTTCCCCAACTACTGCTTGTGAGAAGTAGGCCTGAAGAATACTTCATGTTCTGTGTGTGTTCTTAAGTGTTATCATCACTATTTAATTATTGGCCTTGATTGTGGTCCAACCAGTGAAATGACAAATAACATGAAATAATCTATTCCATGTGCTTTGAAAGAGATATAGGATGATAAACAAAAATGTATCATTGGTGATCTGAAAGATATTTAGAAGAGAAATTATATTTGAATATAGAGAATTATATTTGGATATAGACAAATTATATTTGATTTTTTTCTAGTACTGAAGTTATGTCCCCAGCTATGAAATCCTTAGCCAGGCATAAGGGCATAGAAGATGATTCTGAAAGATTTGGAACTACCCATCTGTGTATACTTCCCCCTGAAGAAGCTTCAGAAGTTGAGATAAAAATATATCAGGTAAAAACAAACCCAAAGAGGCAGTGCAGAATGCAAGAAGAAATTATATTTCTGTTTCTCAAAAGCATTAAAATTATACAATAGAAGAAATCTGTCTCTCCTCAGACTTATGAGAACATGTACGGTAGCAAGCATCATTGAAACCATTACAAGGAAGTCCTAGCTGCAAATAAGCTTAGGCACCAAAGGCTCCTGTATATAAAACTGTCTTTGCATGCTGCCAGAAGGCAATTGGGACTCCTTTGACTAGGGGTTCTAGAGCCTATCACTGAAAAGGCATATACAGATAGCATACGAAGCTGCCCTACATTGAAGGAGACCATTGGCCTATCTAGCTCTCTGACCTAAGCCATGGAAGAGGATTATGTGACCCTCCAGATGTTGTTAGACTTTAAATTCCATCAGCACAGCCAGTAGAGAGCAATGGTGGAAGATGCAGCCTGAAAACAACTGGAGGGTTACATATGGGGTCTATACTGACTGGCAGTTCAATGTACAGTAGCCTGACTGGTGCTTTTTCAGCCCATGCAAAATAGCAAAGTTTGTCCAGGGTGGAAGGCCAGGTTAGCCCCATAAAAACAAAACCCACAACTTTTGTGACATGTTAAAACTTAAAAGCTGATGATAGGATATGTTTATGTGGATGGCTTTGATGAGGTTGGTTTGTGACATCTTGGGCCAGAAAAAGGCATTAGAGAGAGAGTCCCTAGTTAAGAGCTGAAAGCACACTAACATTGCAGAGGTGACTGAGGTAGTCTTTGGGGTTTATGAAATCAGAATTCCATGGAGTCCTGTACTTCAGCCCTGAAAGCCAGTCATCTGTCAGAGCAAGCTACTTTGCATTCTCCTGGAAGTGAGAGAAACTATTGCTGCAGCATTTGTTAAGGATTTTCCTCTTCTAGTCATGGATTGGCTTTAACATGCTTCTGGCCTTGGCCAACCTGTTAACTTGAAAAAGAGTTTGGTGAGTGTTATCACCAGAGACTGGTCAATTCTTAGACTTCATTCAGTCAACATCTATCATTACTCTGATGTTCTGTGATGATAGTTGCTGAACACGTTGTTTTTTAAAAAGTACTTTCTTACATTTCAGTTTAAGTAAACTATTAAGATTTTTTTTAAAAAAACAGCTTATCACTTAATTAAAGAACTCTTAAGCAATTGGTCAAATTTGTTTTTTAACAGATTTATCAAGCAGACATGCAAAAATATGCAGAAGATTAAAATTTTCACTCTGGAGACACAGATTGCTTTCAGATGTCACAGACAGATACTGTAGCAGGTGCGATCTTAGAACAGCCACTTCCAAAATTTGGAAAAGTTATTTTGCAATTAAAAAAACATCTTTTCCTGTTCTGCTCTCTACTATCTGGCAGTGAAGGAGAAATACCTCTTTTTAAGTTACGAGCAGTCACCTGCAGTTTCTATATGAATCTAGACTAAATACTTTATTTTAAGGTATCCCCTGATGAATTGGGACTTTTTTGTTCACTAAAATATTTCAATTCCTTGCCCTAAATGACTGATTACATGCCCTATAAAAATATACTTATGGTTGGATGTTGTTGGCTCTTACCTTGAATTTTATACCTTGAATAAAAATATCCACTGTAAATTCTGAAGTAACATGATTGCTGAATGAGAAACTATAGGTAAGAATTAAAATAAGCATGCTGTTTTCTTTTTCTTTCTTTAATCCTAGCTTCAAAAACTCTTGGAAAGCCTAGAAATACATATGATCCATGATGTACAAAAGAAGATTAACAAAGAGATAACACTGGTTATATCAGAAAAAGCAAGAGAAGAGAGAAACCTCCCTATAGGTAACCAATGGAAAATGTTAAATCTCTTGCTCAGCTCTGAATTTTGTTTAGAAACTAAGGGAAGAGGGAGAAGGAACCTGAGGAGCAATACAAAGTGGGCCTCTGAGTGTCACAGCATGCAGCATCTTCTGCATACCACATCACATTAGATTGCCCCATCTAGCATCTGTCTGGGTGAGGAGTTGTTCATTGCACCACAACTCTCCCAGACTGGATGTCGTAGAGGAAGTTGTATTGCCCAGATTGTGAGTTGGCACGCATTGCCTTTTCCCTGGAGACACAATTTTAAAATGTGTAGGTTCATTTCCCTGACCCACAACTGTTACACATATGTCCTTGACCTTGCTACATCTGACAGGTATCAGCAAGGCATATTTGTATTGTCCAGTGATCAGCAGTCTAAATATCTACACAGCAAAGACAGCTGGTCTATAACAGAAGTTAAAAGCTAAAGAGGTATTGCTAGACATATATTTTATAAGAGATGCCTCTTGACAGAAGGACTAAGTTTACCTTTGAGAAAACAATACCGTACATATGGAGCAATTCTCTCCTCTCCCTAATGTCCCCCCACGCCACCCACAGGACTCCTCATGCCCTCCCAACTTCTGGAAAGGTTTGAGGAGCATGCAGGTGGCTTCAGGAGAGAGGGGGCATTGGGAAATGGATTGTTTCCCCCCTCCTCTGAGTTTTTCTAAGGTTTCAGAGGATTCCATGTTCTTAGGAACTGGCTTAGAGTGTTTTCTATGGAGTTATGGCTTTATTTATATTATTTATTTATCATCTTAGCATGTGTATGTCAACCAATATCAAATGATTCTTTCATTCCTATACAGTGAAAAGTGATTGTGAGAACTTTGCTTCTCCCAAAGAGCCCTCAGTGGAGAACAGCTGTTTGCCTCGATACTGTGGGAGGGAGGGCTATGTGAAAACTTTAGGAAAGGAATGGATGGTTCTTATGTAAAAAAGGGGTCCAGGGATCAGTATCTTTGAATTGTGTCAAGTAGCTTCTGATACTGGCATGCAGTCTTATCCACCATCCAGCGGGGCTCTGCAATATTAGTCCAATAATTGTCTGCACAGCAAATTATGTTGGAATAGATGCGTTTGCTGGAACTAAATGGCAGTTTCTTGGCAATTACCTATAGCTGTCACTACCTTTTTTATTTTCAAGGTTTGCAATGGTATAGAGAATCTTGTCTTGTATAGTGCCATATATTAACATCTTGCACCGCATAGACCATTAAACACATGATGATAATAATCCATACACCACCTACCATCTTATTGATTGATTGATTGATTGATTGATTGATTGATTGATTGATTGATTGATTGATTGATTGATTTGATTTGATTTGATTTGATTTGATTTGATTTATATCCCGCCCATCTGGTCTGGTCTTGGATGGTACAGGGCCAAGACAGATATTATTTTTAGTATGTGGTAGCAACTACAATTGTGTTTTGTTTAAATTTAATATTTGATGCAGCAGGAAGAGGATTTTCCCTGGGATGGCAAGGGAAAGAGATGTGCGATGATCTCAGCCACTATTTTGATGAAAATGACTCCTATGTGATAGTTAATGCTAATGGAATCTACCACCCTGGATACTGGGAGTGGGGTGGGGGCAATGATTTGTGCTGGGATTACCGTTTCGTTAAATTCCTCCTTCCTGTGCATTGTAGTCCCAATGAAAATCCCCTCCTCTCAATGAGACCTAGCTTTCTTTTTCAACCTCAGGTGTGCCATAGTGGCCAACTAGGTCTTAGAAGTTTGGCCTGGCCTTAGTATTGCAGTCTCCTTGTGCTATTACTTCAAACACTGTTTATGAATGTCTTCTCCTTGTTTTTTAAGAGCTCTGGAAGCATCATAGCATGCAAGCAAGCTTCTCTGTCACAAGACCAGAAGTAGCTGAGTCATTTATACAAAGGTTAATGGAAAATCACCGAGAAACTGATACAGAGGTACAGATATTGTAAATCCTGACTACCTGAAATCCTTGGGGATTATTCTTTGAGCTTTAGCTTTTTGTATATTTGATACCTGAAATTAACTGTTATGGCTAGGAAGGACCTGGGCTTTGAAATATTTAAGAGTATATATCACTAACATCAGTGTGCTGTGGAGGATGCACCAGAAACAAATCCATTTATCTGTGTTGTCCACAAGAGAGGAACCTTCCTCCCCCACAAACCTTTCATTAATGGGGTTATTTTCCATCTCAGATTGCCTTTCAGAAAGACCACTTTGAAAAATGCCTGATTGCTCTAGGATGTGATATCATGGCCAGAGAGCACAGTAACTTTGAAACCTATTCCATGTTTTATGAAAACATCCTCCGCCAACAGCATCAGCTCCTCTATCAGAAAGAACAGGTATTTCCCATGCCATTGAATTTTATGGTGGAAAAGGAGTAATGTCATTTCCTTGAATATCTTTGCCCTGAAAGTTATTTGTATGTCGCTTCACCACACAATACCACTACCTGGTAGAGATTTTTAAGATGGGAATTAAAAAGCACTGTTTGATTCAATTTCAGGAAATACATGCGATAGAAGATAAGGGAGAAAATTCAGAATTAGGTCTCAGCCAGGTCAGTGGCAAAAACTTTACTGGTTTTATTCAGGCATCCCTACTATGTCTCTTGGCATCTTAATGGATCCAATGATTACTTTCTGAGACACACAACTATGCATTTACATGGAAAACAGTCTTGATTGCATTTTCTCTCTTTTTGTTAGGTAGCAGAACTGTGTCACGAGACAATCATGGAGGTAACGGCTTTGCGAGCTAGGCTTGCTGATCTGCAAGAAGAAGGTTGCAGCCTCAAAGAGAAGATAAGAAAAGAAACGCAGGAAGAGTATGAAGCATTAGTGCAAAATATATTCATGGTGTGCCTGCAACTCAAAGTATGTGCAAAAAAATGCATCTGCTTGCAAAATGTACAGAATATCACTCAGCTGCTTTTTTATACACAGCGGTAGATGAGAAGTGACAATTGGATAAGTATTGGCTAGATTTCTCTACTACTTTTTTTGAGAAGAGGTTTTATCTGAGATAGGTTGCACAATGTGGGCAGTGCTTGAAAAAGTTACCTTACTGGACAACAGTTTACAGAGTCTCTTGGATAGCACAGCCACTACTCATACTGGCTAGAGAATGCTGGGAGCTTATCATTCAAAAAGTAAATTTCCCAAGTTCTGTGGACAGTGTCTTAGAATAATGCACCAATGATAACATAATCGGAAATTCTCCTTTCATTTTCAAAAAATGTACACCCCCCAAGTTCTTGAGAAACAACCATCTTCTGAAAGATCCCAATTATATTTCCCTTTTTCATTTAGATCTCTATTTATGAAGAAAGCATCAGGTGAAATATCTAAGCTAGTTCACAAAACAGTGATAGCATAATTATGCAATTTAAGTTAAATGAGGGGATTTTATTATTCATTTTAGATCTGTAAAACTCCAGAGAGAACCGCATGCCTTCTTTTGAGTGTCTATACTTTAAACAACGCTTGCAGATTTTGGCTTTTGGTTTCAGGGGAGAGTGGATGAACATCGCCTAAGTATGAGCCAGCGAATATTAGAGATCATCAGTGAGGTGAGGAAGGAAGGAGTAGACAAAATGATTAACTTGAAGAAAAAGTTTGGCTCCACAAAAGATAACAGTGCTCTCAAGGAACATTTAGAACAGGTAAGTTAGTGCCTAGTGATAATTTTTTTCACAATTATTTCCCTCCCCTCTGGAGAAAAGGAGTATAACTCTAAAGATCCAGTGCCATAAAGAAAAATCCTTGAAAAAAGACATTCTTGATGCTACCATCTGTGCTTACATGAAACTGTACAATCCTTAGGATCTTCTAAATACTAACTCATGAGTTATTGACTTTTATCAGAAAGCAAATGTTGTAAAGCATAAATATAGCACACATGGACAAAATGAGCTCATATGTCAACTTAATGCATAACCGGAGAAATAAATCTCTTCGCAAAGCAAATGCATGCTGTGCATCGTGGGCACAGATTTAATGCAAAAGTAATGTTTTCAAACCAAGCTCCCTATGGTGATAACTCAAGGTCGCTGGTATGCATAACTTTGAACAGCCACAGAATAAGCATGCTAATACTAGTCAAGGAGTACAATATGACTAGAGTACAATTTTGTTTGTTTGTTTATCTATTTATTTAGTGACATTTACAGGCTGCCTTTCTCTTGATGAGAAATTTACAGGGTCTGCTAAGTGCCATGTCTTTTTGCTCACTGGTGCTTACTCATAGAAACTATGTACTGTAGTTTTAGAAAGCCGCCAGAAAGATGATGCGTTTGTTAGAACTTGGAAATATCTGCTGTCATTATCAGCAGGAACAGTTGCAGGAGTTACGGAATGAAAACAGCCAGTTGGGCCAGCTGGTATGCAAACTGAAAACCATGAGCTGCTGGAAAGAGATGGCAGAAAGAGCACGACTACTGGCTACAGTGAGAGAGGCCGAGAAGGTGAGATTCCCAACAAAAGCCCTTGGCTTCTGAGTCAATCAATGTGTTCAAATAAAGTCCTCCTGAATCGTGAAAATAATCTCTTTCTTTTACATAACGAAGGCCAATGGCTACAAGTGCTTGCACGCAGATAACTGGGCAAAACCAGGGAATGAGTACACTGTGAATCTTTATAAATGGCGTACTTAAGTCATAACTGATGGAAAATTTGAACTTCATACAATATCTCATCCATATTCATAACCAGAGCTTGACTAATTACTTTTGAAAGTAATTATATAGTCTTCTATTACCAAGGTTCCAATAAGTAATTAGCTGCCACCATTGTCAAAAAAAAAATTCTTTGCCATTTTTTTCAAGTTAATGTAATATACTTACTATTTAAATATGGATGTTTTTGATTCAGTGGCATGAGCTAGCACGTGACGAAGTGACATCCCTACTTTGCCATTTAGTGAGGCCAGAGCCCCACAATATAAAAGTAGCTTAAACCTTTGCATTGCAAAAGGATTGAAGTTTTCCCTTACTAAGTTACAAGCATGATGTAGTTAGAGCTTTATTATTGTGAAAGGGAATTCTTTGCAAGTAACTTATTATTTGGGTTAAGTTACTTCCATGTTCTAACCTATGTATTTCAGACGGCAAGCCATCGGGACTGCATCCATGCCATGCTAGAACATCTCCCATGACCCAGTCTACATAGGAACACCTTTGTTTTCAGATAACTTGATTTTAAACCAACATTTTAAAGAACACTTTCAGGATTCCCATTTAAGTTAAGGAAGCAAATACACATGGATTAGGTCAAACAATGACCATGTATGCACAGTGGGGTGTATATCAGCTACTGTGTATAGAAGATTGCTGGCTTGACTCTACATACAGTATTTGCTTTTAAGAGAAAGAGTAGAAAAAACTTAAACATTTATCTTTCTCGCCATCTACCAATTTTACTTTGACAGATATCCTATGAGATAATTAAAACCAGAGTTCCTTTATTTTTCTCCTTTGATGGAAAAAGAGACATTTTACTACATAGAGATCCTGATTGATCCTACTACATACCTAGAAGCTTCAAAAAATAAACTGTGTATCAGATGGCATGGCTAATTGTAGCCACATGGAACAGAATAATGTGCCAGAGTTCTGAAGTGACCCATTCACTCTCTGCACCATAAAGACATCTTGCATCCAGAGAACATGGGGGAAATCCTGTTCATGCTAGTATGGTACACTACAGTATACAGTGGTGCCTCACTTAGCGACGTTAATCCATTCCAAAAAAAGTTGCTAAGCGATTTCATCGCTAAGCGATATTAAAAAGCCCATAAAAATGCATTAAAACATGATTAATGCGTTCCTATGGGCTTAAAAACTCACCTTAAAGCGAAAATCCTCCATAGCGCCGCCATTTTCGCTGCCTCTTAAGCGAGGAAAAACAGCGGGTGGCCATTTTGTTTTCCCGGCGGCCATTTTGAAACCACCGATCAGCTGGCCAAAAATGAGGGCTTTGCAATGATCGCTTCCCCGCGATCATTGCAAAGCGAAATTTCCCCATAGGGACCATCGCAAAGCGATCGCTTTTGCGATGGCAAAAAGTCCATCGCTAAGCGATTTCGTCGCTCAACGGAGCGATCGCTAAGCGAGGCACCACTGTACGTAGCTCATAATTCAATGTAAAAAATAAAAGTTTTTCAAATTTCTCAACAATGCAGAAACATTTAAAAAGAAATAAACCACCCCCAAAATGGAGCCCCCTTTTTTCATGATAAAGAAAACAAAATTTATAAAAATTAAAATAAACAAATAAATAAAAAATTCACCAGTAGACATTTTTATTTATTTATTTATTTATTTAATATGCCACCCACACTACCCAAAGGTCTCTGGGCAGCTTGCAACGATTTAAATACAGTAAAAAGATAAAAAGATTTTGCAGGATATCAGTTCTTAAGTAGCCAGGAAAATGTTTGCAAAAATGTCCATGGTTTGAGTGTCTTATCTCACAGGCTTCGAAATCCTCTGCATTCACAGGAGGCCATTCAAAATAAAAAAGAATGCCTGAAATCCAATATGATATCTGAACAAGAAGCAATTTTATTTCGTCAGCAGCTGCGGGCTGCGAGGAAAGCCTTGGCACAGACTCAGGCAGAGAATAAAAGGTTGAAGCAACAGCTAGACAAACAGGTATGTGTCTGAATTCTCCTGCACAGCGTTCTATATAACAAATAGGTTTTTCTTTTAATTCAAAAGTGGTTAGTTTGCCTTTCTCAACTGTCAAAAACGGTGACTACATTCTTCCAGGACACAATGTATTGCTGTACAGCTTTCTTGTGCGCAGCATACCTGTATCATTCCCTCTGTTTGCTAAGTTTTGCAGTCAGTGCTGCTGCTTATGAAGACAAAATGGGGCCCTCATTCCTGCCCAAATGAGAGGTAGCAGGAGCCCTGCGCACTCACTCTTTGAGACAGTGTATTACCACATAGCGTATCTGTTCTCACCCACAGGGGCATCTATTACAGGAGGCAGAGCATAAAATGAATCAAGAAATTCGACAAAGGCAGCAGCTAGATCTGATTAAGACAACAAACCTGGAAAAGATGCTGGAAAACCTTGGAGAGAGAGAACTGAACCTGCAGCACATGACAGAAGCAGCTGAGAAATCCTCTAAGATAAGGCAGCTTCATGAAAAAAGAGTTCAGAAAGAAATCCAGCAAGTGAGTATCTTCAGTACTTAAGGTCCCAATGAACATACAAACATAAGTCATACAAAAAAAGTTTTCCAATCTTGATTTTAAAAAAAGGAAATACTGTATTCACAGAATCTATAATTGAGTTAAGCAACTGACTGGTAATGAGTACCCAGGACAAATACTGATTGTACTAAGAATTTTTTTAAGATTATAAAATTCATTAAGATTCATTAAAATTCATTAAGATTGCTGAGCAGCCTCTGAGGGTTAAATCGAATAACGTGCTTAGCATGTTATTAGAAGAGGTGCTTCCTCACAAGGCAAAAGATGTCTGTTGGCATAGCATGTGGTTTTCCTCACCTACATATCTTGCATTTGTTTTAATTTACAAGTTGGATTACTGAGGTGTGTCTTTCTAAGAAAATCCTATTTTAGGAGGAAAACAAGATAATAGCAGGAAAAAAAATGCAATTTTGAATTGACCTGAGACAGTTGTACCCAGTGGTGCAGGCAGGACTAGATGCTGGGAATGAAGTCCAGGGCTCCAAATCAACAGCTGGGTCAGGAAGAGCATGCTCTTCAGAGCATTCTTGCTACTACTTTTTAAAAGCCTGCGAGAAATCTGTGTTACAGACATTCATGTCATTATTATTCTTTTACTTTAAAAATATACCAGCTAGGTGATATTTAGAGCCAAGTAGATGTTTTTAGCATCATGGCAGCTGAAGCAAACTCACCAGTTTTATTCCTGGAGTCATCACAGTGTTTTAAGTCAGTTTAAGATTAGAAAAATTGCACACGCTAGGAGTATTGCCTTTTTGAAAATCAAGATTGGAACACACACAACTTTTTTTTTTTTGGTCTAAGATAAACATGGGCAACTTTGGAAGGCTAACCCCAAGACCCTGGCCAACTCTTTCCTTAGATGTCATGAATGTAGGAGCCATTGTAAAGCACAAAACAAGGCAGAGGAGAGTAATGTTAACTGTGCTTGCTTTATAACTAAAGTCCAAATGGGCCAGCCTCATCTACCTATAATTAAATCCACCCTTCTGCAGTGGATGATGTCCTGTCCCTTGAGTGCTGCCTGGATGCTATGTACCTGGATAAGATGGAGATCCTGCAGGTGGGTGCCCCCAGTGTCTGTTGTTTAGGAGCTTCCCTTTCATTTGTTTTGGGGGGGGGGCTACTTTCTCCACTAAGGATGAGGTTGACTGTCTGGGTGTACTTCTGGACCCAGCACTATCAGTGGAGTCCCAGATAGCATCTGTGGTCCATTCCACTTTTTTCTACCTGAGGCAGATTGTTCGGTTGTGTCCCTACCTTGACACCAGGTCCCTTACCATGCTGGTCCATGCACTGGTAGTCTTGAGATTAGACTACCGTAATGCTCTTTAGATAGGGCTGACCATGAGGCTGCTATAGAAACTTCAACATGTCCAGAATATAGCGGCCAGATTAGTGAGTGGAGTGAAGAAATACCATCATATCAAAACTGGCTCTTCTCAGTGATCACCCCCTGTCTCTGGAAGAATCTCCTGCATGAAATTCGCCTGGCTCCTTCAGCGGGAATTTTTAAACCATCGCTGAAAATATGGCTCTTTAGACAGGCTTTTCCAGAGATCACACCATCATAGCACAGAGGCTTTTCAGCGCTTATATCTGCCCTGTCATCTTGCTTTTTAAAATTAGTTTTATTTATTTTGATGTCTTTGTGTGTGGATTGTTGTATTTAATTTTGGCTTTGTATTGTTTTATTGCACTATGAACCACCCAGAGTAGTGTTGGTAGCCAGATGGGCAGTATAAAACTTGAATGAATGAATAAATCCAGGGTGTGAAATTGCCCACTGCATCAGTGGTCTACTCTAGACATGAGAGATCCTCACTATCATACATCTTGACTTTTATAAAGCAAATCCTAACTTATCAGGTTTGGACCTGTGTTGCTAGTTAAGAAATCCTTTTCTAGGTAAGAAGCCAATTGGCACAGGAGCGCAGTTTAAAACAGAATGCATTCCAGCGGGTCGATGAATTACAGTATCAGCTTTATGACTTAGAAGCTGCAGCTTCACAGAGAAGTTTCCCTGCAGGTATGAATGTTATTTGAATAATTGCTGGTTGCCATTATATGTGAGATGCTACTGCATGGATGTTGGACATGAAAAGAAAGTTGAAAACAGACATAGGAGGTTGCAGTCTTGGGAACAAGGGCATGCATGCACTGCAGTAGGTATGAAGGCAATCCACGGATGGTTACTGTTTTACAACCTTGATGACTCATGCATCAAATTACCTACAAGTCTGAACTTCCTTATATGGGTTTTCTTTGTAAAGTAATTAGGACAAAAAGGCAGGAAGGTCTCAGCCACCTAGTTCACAGTTGACACTTGAAATGAAAGAAATAGTGAGACAAGTGAGAAAACAGACATTTTGTTGGTCTGTGTGGGTCAAATAGGTGGCTTCATAATTAAGGATCAAAGGCAGTTCACGTGGAGAGAACATCCAAATCCACTCACATGGAAGACTTTCCCATTTCCTCTAATTTCTTCTACAGTCTCACCTCACAGACTCTACCCTCCTCCCCAGTCCCCTGAGCTTGCCAGTCAGCTGTATGTTTTCTTTTGGCTATTTTTGTTTAAAGTTCAGCACATGGTTTGAAAGCAAGGCTTTGTCTTGTAGCCACCTTGTCCACTTTTTTTCAAGCATTGCCTGTGAGTCCCTATACAGTATTTGGAGAAAGAAAGCTCTTGATTGGGCAAGAGCCCTAAGCAGCTACCGGGGTAATGCCTATGGGTGCCATTGCACTTGTGCCATCTTGGGACTTCCAGTCAAGTACGAGCGCCCAGTTGCTGTCTTAAGTTATGTTTATTGCAGCAAACTGGAAAGGGTCAAGGAAGTTATGGCATTTGGCTTTCTTTCACTTTAACAGATTTGGATACCCCGTTTCCCCGAAAATAAGACCTAACCTGAAAATAAACCCTGGTATGCTCGTAATATAAGCCCTACCTGAAAAATAAGCCCTAGTTAAGTGAAACCCCGCCCTCCACCATTGTGCAGCATTGTGCAGCAACCAAAAGAAGATGACATGACTGTAAAATAAAACATCCCCTGAAAATAAGCCCTAATGCTTTTTTTTTGGAGCAAAAATTTATATAAGACCCTGTCTTATTTTCGGGAAAACAGGGTAATTCAATGAGGCCAGAGATCTTAGTTCACTAACAGCTGATGAGATCTAACAGTCTCACCTAACAGCTAATGTGATCTAATAATGGGCTCTAATCATGACACTAATCAGCTTAAGGACACAATCCAAGTCTGAATACCTGCAAACAGTGATGAATACCTGCAAACAGTGATGAGTATAGTAACGGCTGCAGCAATCAAGCAGCACCTGTTGCTACAGCATATCCACCTGCTGAAATTCATTGTTCTACTTAATTTACTATTCCTGGATTGCAATAAACAAATTTAGTATATCAGTATAAGAAACTGAAACTGATGTGAAAAATAAATTCATTGTTCCACCCATAAACTGTTCACTTACCTGCCTCTGGGGTCATGTTACACTGTATTGCATTTAACAGCTGAGCCAGATTTTCAAGTGCATTCAATTTATAATTATGCTACTTTAAAAATCTACCAACCGCATCTGGAATTTGTTCAGATTTGACACTCCCCTTCCCCCATGAAACAACCCTAAAACTTGCTATATAGCAACATTTTTCAAACTACAGTGGTGCCTCGCTTAACAACGATAATCCACGAAAATCGCCGTTAAGCAAAAACATTGTAAAGCGAAATAAAAAAACCCATTGAAACCCAATCAATGCGTTCCAATGGGGTAAAAACTCACCGTCCAGCAAAGATCCTCCATACGGCGGCCATTTTCGCTGCCTGTATAGCGAGGAATCCATCCCCAAACACAGCGGGGAGCCATTTTAATTACCCGGTGGCCATTTTGAAACCGCCAATCAGCTGTTAGAAAAATATCATTTTGCGAAGAATCGGTTCCGGAAGCAGGGAACCAATCATCGCAAAGCGAAATTCCCCCATTTAGACCATCGTTTTGCGATCGCAATTGCAATCGCAAAAAGATCATCGTAAAGCTGATTTGTTGTAAAGCGGGGCAATCGTAAAGCGAGGCACCACTGTACTATACTAAAATGTATGCACTGTTTTCTCTGCAGATCCTGGGGATTTTTACTCTAGGTCAGGGTGAATAAAAATCCATTAAAATTTAGAATTGGATTTTTAAAAATTTAAATCAGATTTTGTTTCATAAAATGCCTTTTGAAGAAAAGTGTATTTAAAAGATAGTTTTCTATTTAAGGTGCATTATAGCCCAAAGGGTTTTCACCAAGAAATGAGGTTTTTGAATTACACAGAGTGTGACTGTAGATTCATACAATGTTTGAAAACATAGTATATGAGTTCTATTAATTCATTCATTAATGTCATTTCCTATGTAATCTTCTCTCAGAGGTTTCTGTAAGATCATTTGAGGTAACTCTTCTATCTAGATGATGCCAGCATAGATGTTTGGTTTTCGAGTTCTCAAAACGGTGTTGTGTCCACAGTAATAATATGCCTTTTCTTAACATTAAAATATTTTAAAATAAATGCACAGTTGAGAAAGAGACATCAGTCCTGTAGCCCCTCTGTAAATCTATGTGCACAGACTTAACCTCTTACCTCTAATGTGGATGTCAGGAAGATCAGTGAACAGAAGGCTTTTTGAGGTGGAATACATATGGATAAGGAGATGTTAAGTGTGAGGAAGGAGAAGCAAGCAGTACAAATGAAAGAGAAACTTTTGAAGTACAGTGGTGCCTCGCTTAACGATGTTAATTGGTTCCCAAAAAACATCGCTATGGGAAAACATCACTAAGTGAAACACCATTTCCCATAGGAATGCATTGAAAACCGGTTAAGCGAAAATCCCCATAGGAAACATCGCTAAGCAATACAATGTTTCCCGTTGGAATGCATTGAAGCCTATTCAATGCATTCCAATGGTTTTGCGATGTCTGTTTTCGCTATTTTTAAAGTGTCTTACAATGTTCAAAAACGGTTTTAAATGCTTGGGATCGTTAGTGCACCTTGCAAAACCTGTGCAAACTTAATTTGGCTTTGTTCTGAGTCTTCGTTAATTTTTGGTGAATTTTCCCCCCATTGGAATGCATTGAACTGTAGGTTTGACAGTGAAAATGCAATGAGGGAAACTAAACAACAATTAATTTTCTGATACACCTTTTCTGGTAAAACTAACCTAAAAATTATTATTCTAAAAATGAAATGTGCATCTGGTTTGTAATGATTAAAACTGTACCAACCAGCAAGAATGAGCCTTTTATGCAGAAATCTATAATTTAAGCCTTACTAATGACTTAATTTGATTTATATTCCATCCTGCAATATATCATAAGCACTGCGGAAATGAGTTAAAATTATTTTCCTATGAATGACAGGGGCAAATAGCTTATTTTTATAACTAATGCATATGAACCACATTCAGACCAATTGGCCAGAAATAAAGTTAAGTCATATAGTCATGGCCAGACAGGAGGGCCTGGCGTGCTCTGGTTCATAGGGTCACAAAGACACGACTAAACAACCACCACCAATGCAAACCAAAGAAATGAACATGTGAGTACCAAAACATTTGCAACTGCAACAATTTTCTGAGAGAAGGGTTGGATTTTCTGACAGAATTGCAAGGGTGCCAATATTTTTGGCCATGACTGTAACTGAAATTACTTTTTTTAAAACTCTCATCTTCAGCTTTAATTTCAAAAGGTGCCATTTTTAACTGGGCTAATGTGGAAACTTTTACAAACTTGATTATTGTTAAGCAAAGTGGAAAGAAAGCATATGTCTCGGCATCATGCAGAATAAAATTCACCAAAATAAGTGATGTGATCTATTTAAAGCTTATAATCTAGTATGTCAAGCAGGGGTGCCGTTTGCTATTGTAATCCAAATAGAAGGCATGTACAAGTGTCCTGGTTACTTTTAATAACATTAGAATTAGAATGTTTTTAAAGCTAGGTATGTGTTTTGTGTCATGCACAAGGTCACTAACAAGTAAAGCTGACCAAATATTGCTGGGTGGTTTGGATTCCTACGATGATTCTCGTTAAATCATCTAATGTACGTTATTGTTTTCACAGCAGGAAGAAAAAGATTTTCCCATCTTTCACACAGTGCTAGCAGCACACATAACTCTTTTTCAGGTAACAATTATGTTTCCAGCATCAACATTAATTCTTCGACATCAGACTCAATTCATCTAACTTCAAATTTTGTTAAGCCAATCATTTTTAAGGTCAAATTAAACCACTAACTTAGGAGTCCCAAGAACTTTAAAATAATTTACAAACAGTATCTGTTTTAAAGCTGTCAGTCCAATCCATGCCTCTTGTTAAATAAGGTGCGATCCTATCATGAGATAACCTGTTCCAGTTGAACTGAAGTTCATTTACAGTTCAACTGTCCATAAACACTAGTTGAGACTAGTCTGGGGAAGCAGATATCTCCCCTTAAAAAGCAGTATAATCAAAAGTATGTATCAAAACAGAATGCAATGTCAGCTGCATGTAAGAATGCACAAAGATATTCCAGAAGATAGTTCGGCACGCTTGGCTTTACCAAGTGACCTAGGACTTGTTCCTACCCCTAATTGTGTCAGCTTTAATTGTAAATGGAAGCACTACAGAAATATTAAGAAGCTCTTTTATGGGTCCAGCTATTTACATGGTAAGCTCCCTACAGGGGCATTGTTGTGCAAGATATAATTTGTTGGCAAGATCTGTGAACAATACATACAACAATTTTACAGCTGCATCCCCAGTGATCTTTTTTCTGACTCCTTACAGGCACAGACGTTATTACAACAAATAATGTCTTCGCTAACACATCTAGTAATTACAACTCTCAGCAGTTGTAGGTACACGTTGTTCATTTTTTCATACCAAACTCAGAAGATATCACACTATAACACCTGTATTGGTTAAATGACTCTTTAACAGAGATATAATCACTTAATAGCTAGGGAGGTGCTATTGATTCTCACGGGGGGGTGATACATTCTTTTCTAAATGTACATTCTTTTTTAAATAGAACAGAAGGCAAAAAATGGAAAAATTATTCTGAGTTGCAATGTGTGGATATAGTTTGTACATTTTAATTCCTTATGTTCCAGGTATTCCTTCAGCAAGCCAGAAAACAGGGATATCAGTAGCCACTAGAGACTTCAGGAAGCATGTTTTGACTGCAAACCCTTTGAGAAACAGCAGTATAAAGTCAGAAAAAATTTCAAGACCCAAGACAGTGAGTAATGAAGAATTTACTGTAGATGTTATTATGAATCTTCAAAGTAAAAGTTACTGTATATTATATATATGTTGCTAAACAAGCTGTTCTAAAGTCTTTTTGTGGCTGGATGACTCTTTCAATAACACAACTTAAAGACATTTGGTTGTAGTGGCTTTGTCTGGCTTCTCAGAGAATGGAGCATAATAATTTTAGGAGAGCTCTACTTTTAGCCTATAGGTCCCAGTGAAGCCAAATATTCCTGAAAAACTGATTGTAAGTTTAGCTATTTAAGGTGCAATATATGAGAGTTGCAATCAATTTTATTTCTCTTTCTAGGTACCCTCTGGAGGGAGAGAAAGAGTAATAGATGTTCTCCTGCCAGACCTCATAAGAGATGGTACCCTACTCTGTGGACAGAAGGCATCTCAAAAATAACCTGCTTCTTGCTTTTGAAAAGGTCACACCATTTTAGTTACCAGTTTGACTGCATGATTTTAATTGTGCTCTACTTGATAATTTATTGCCAGTCAGTAATGAAAATGGGATTATTTAAGGTGTAAACCTGTACTCTTGGGTCTAGTAGTCTCAATTACTTGACTAGGATTTACTTCTAAATGAATATGTATAAGAGTGTAATGTTGTGTATTAGGTTTGTACTACTGCTAATGAATCACTTTCTACTAGTGTTTCTGCTGTACCTTTATAGTGCTAAATCAGATAAAAAGATTTCTGTCAGCTGTGGAAGTCTGTGAGTGCTTTTACATTGACATACATTGGATTGAGCAACCTTTCTATCAAAAGCCACATACTAGTGGTAAGAGGGACTGAAGCCAGCAGTGGGCAAGGGCAAACACAGGTGAGTCTACCAATTTCCTTACTCTGCTTCCCCACTTTTGAGATACAGTGGTGCCTCGCATAGCGAGGTTAATCCGTTCCGGATTAACCTTCGCTATAGCGAAACATCGCTAAATGGAAATAAAAAAGCCATAGAAACGCATTGAACTTTGTTCAATGCGTTCCTATGGCTTTAAAACTCACCGTTAAGCGATCTTCCTCCATAGCGCCGCCATTTTCGCGCCCTCGGTAAGCGAGGGCAGGGTGCGAAAATGCAGCGCGGACCTTCCGCCGGCCATTTTGGAACCGCCGATCAGCTGTTCTCCCCCGCTTCGTTATGCGATATTCGCTAAGCGAATTGCTTAGTGAATATAGCAAAGCGAAAAAACGCCATAGGGGCCATCGCTGAGCGAATGCTCCAGAGCCCCTCATTAAGCGATTTAATCGCTCAGCGGGGTGCTTGTTAAGTGAGGCACCACTGTATTTTTCCCTTTCCTCCTCCCTGTCTCACAGACTGGGACCTGGTCTTAACACTTGCAGAGTATTTCTGCAATTAGCTGAAAGGCTTCAACCACTCCTAAGGTTGCAGGTTCCCTTCCAACAGTGGACATACACATTTTGTACTTTGCTTTAAAAAATAAGTCTGTCATCTGCATTTAAATAAAAACAAATCTACTGGACCTTCTACAGAATCTTTCCCCTTCACAAGCTATTTTGCTAACACAAAACTTTCATTGTTTTATGATGTGACCCAGATTTAAAGATTTGTTTCTGACAGATAAGACGGAAACATTTTTATAAGTTATTTATTATTTTGACATTGTGATTATACTTTGCATTTCCTCCAAGTAAGATAACACATGTATTATACAGTAATATCAATAATATTCCATTCCAGATGCAAGATGCTTGCACATGGGACTTTTAGGAGCAATAGAGATAAAGAGAGTGAAAGGTCACAATCCAATGCCTTAAAATTAGAATTCCATACAGGCAACTTTTTTTTTAAAAAAACTTATATTAAACTTCAATTTGCAGAAAGAAGTGATGGACATTATTATTTTAGCTAATTTGTAAGTAGCCAGATTAATGGTAATGCAAAATTCAACTCAAACCTTTGTAGAACAGCAAGATAAGCAATGAAACAAATGGATAACAGGAAATACTTTCACAGTCTTAGCCAGAGTTTGGAAAGTTGCTGATAAAGCTTGGTATAGAAAATGGAATTTTATACAACTACATGTAAGTGCCCTAAATGAAGTACAGTAATATGCTAACTAATAGAATCTGCAGATTTCCTAAAAATAGCAGTCATACCTGAATTTCCTAAATTCCTTGGAAAATAGCAATCGCTGGCAATAATGGGCAAATTTAGATCAAATGTTCCCTTCCCTACATTTCTTCAACAGATGTGAGAAAATTTAAGGCACTTGAAAGAGGATTCATAATTATCATCAGCACAGAAAATATGGTTTAGTGCATTTTGAACAGCAGTTCTTGGCTCAGTAACAAAATTGGCTCAAATTCTACTTTTGAATTTATGTAGCATGGTTAGTTTTGAAAACCTCTGCATAAATTTATAAGACTACATTTTAAAAGCTATTCAGTAAACTGCAACAAAGCAATACTAAACAGCTTTTCAGTACCAGTAAGCACAAGCTTTTCAAGGATTTAATAAAGAGTGCATTTTAAAACAACTGACACTGTTTAGAAGTACATTATTTTATACTTAACTTTAGAATATACTCAAATACTTGGGTTAAATTTATGAAGCTACAAGAGGTGGAGAATTTGATTAAATCACTATATTAAGGCTGTTACACCACCCACTTAAGCCATGTTATTTGCTGAGAACAGGGTGGTGCTCAATGTACTTTTTAACTCATCTGAGCTGATTGTCTTCTAGGAGTGCAAATGCCTTAAAGTCCTTTAAAGTTACAGTACTATTTCCTTATGTTACAAACTTCCTATGAAACCTTATTGAAGTGAATAATGCTCAAGCTTAGAAGGGCTAGACAAGCTAACTGATTAAAATGCACTTTTCACAAGTCATAACCCCAGACTTGCTTCCATCAGCTTAATGTGAACTGCTGCATTTCTTCCAAGAGATTCCCTGAAGTTCATCCAGAAGCAGCATTTAAACTTAAAAGCTGAATTCTTACATTCAAACCATACAATCTGTGAAACAAACACTGGCAATCCTATTTTGACAAAGTAGCTCCTGGTACACAATCTGATCACTTCTATTGTGACTACAATGTTTTACAAAGCAGATGAAAGGACATTAGGAACAGAATGTTACTCACAGATTTATGCGAATTAAATGGTTTTCAAATTGCCATAAGCTACTGAAATGCATGCCCTCCAATGTAAAGCTTATTACTGTACCCTCTAAGGCAGTGATTCCCAATCTTGGGTCTCCAGATGTTCTAAGATTAAAACTCCCAGAGGCCTTCACCACTATCTGTGCTGGTCAGGATTTCTGGAAGTTGTAGTCCAGGAATGTCTGGGGCAGCAAGGTTGGGAAACATTGTTCTAAGGCAAGTAATTTGAAGGCTACAAATACATGGCTTTAGAAACACTACATGAAGATTTGCTATCCTTTTATTTCTTCACTAGAATCAATTAAACGTGTACTGGAGAAAATCTGACACAAATAGAATGACATTTACTGCACCTCAAACAAATAACATGGCACAAACATTTGCAGCCTACTGATTAAGGCACTGATCTTTACTGCTTATGAATCAAGAATGATCATTATTCCTCCTATGGCTGCTTACACATAAATTAGAAAACAATTATCCATCTGACAACTAGTATATAAAAATACGGGCTTCCTTAATTCCTACAGAAAAAAGATAACATTCTACAAATCTGCCCCAATCTTTTAGCAGAACATAATAAAAAGCCATAATTCTCACAAACAGTGTTATGCCAAGTCACCGGCAATTCACATTTTAATAATTATATAGGGGACACTGCATACAAGACTAATTTATTCATTGCAGTCATAATATTACCTACTAATAATTCTGCTGCCACTGAATACAATAACTATTTAATGTCTACATCTGTAATGTACAGAAAACTGTTCCACAGCAGCAGCTACTAAAAAATTTAAGACAGCCAATAAGGATTCATGCAGAATATTGCAAGTGTTCTTGTAGCATAAGACATTGTTTCACACAACCTTCTTCCAAGCATGTTGCAGGAATATATTCCTTTTAAAAAGTCGGAAAAATAATATTTTGATTTACTGTTTTCTATAAGGAATAAAGATCTTTTGGTGCAGCTAACAACGAATATTGAA
Source organism: Pogona vitticeps (assembly GCF_051106095.1). Classification (NCBI taxonomy): domain Eukaryota; kingdom Metazoa; phylum Chordata; class Lepidosauria; order Squamata; family Agamidae; genus Pogona; species Pogona vitticeps. The sequence goes on along the minus strand of NC_135783.1, from coordinate 95,982,827 downwards.
CTATTTTAAGTCCATTAAAAGTAACATACCCTAGAGAGTATGATAGTTTTGATCTTTGGACTTGCAAAATTTATAGAGAAAGAAGATTACTGCTTGCAGACCAAGCACAAGGACAATACCACCAATGAAGCTGGCAGCATCAAAAGTTGATGTGCGAGGCGACGGTTTGGAAGTTGGCTTTGGAGACACTGTGCCTGTCAAATAAAAGGATTGTGATTAGTGCTAGGCATTTTAAATTACAGAGATTTCTTTTTACTTTCACTAATAACCCTTCAATTCTGCTCCTGGTGCTACAAAAGATGAAGCAGTTCCATTAGTCATAGAAAACCTATGAGAATTAACCCTTTGCCAGATGTAGAGGGCACAGCAGCTGGAATTAAAACTTATCTCCCAGATTCCTACAACATGTTATTTCTAGTCTGAATAGAGGAAAGCCCACCTCTTTCCCCATTTTAAAACTGGAAATTAAACTCAAATATTCTATATTTACTACACGACACAATTAAAAACTGCTTTTCTTTATTGTTACTTACATAGCAAGAAACATTGGAAAAATCTGTCTTAAAGAACAGACAATTTGGTTATAAAGCAAAAATTACCTGATGTACTGGTTGTATTAGAAGCTGCAGTACTCGTGATTACGGTAGTATTGGGCGACATAGTGCTTACTGGATGTGATGTTGTTGTGTTAGTTATGTTACCTGCTTCAAAGAGAACACCACTTAAATTGAAAACAGCTTTAACTTGCTTCATTTCATCATTAAACTTGAAAATGTAAAAATCAGGAAAAGGTCGTAGTTACAGAATACAGGTTGGACTTAAGCATACATGACAGTAAATACACTAAATGAAAAATACGTATCCATGAACAGGAAAATTAATTATATTTGAAGACTGCCCAATCTTATATCAGGGGACGAAATATAATTACAATAACCAAAATACAATATTCCAAGGACCAAATAAATATTAGAAAATAATAGCATTTGGCAGATAGATAAAATCACTATTTCATCTGGCCCTTCTATTAAACTGGTATTTAAAACAGATTTCTAACATTATTTTTGAACTGTTTTAAATAATATTTGTATGTATTTTATTGTAAATTGCTTTGGGGCTCCTAGTGGTCAGAAAATGGGTTAATTAATTCATATAAACACATGTGGCTGTTGAACATGATCATTTTAAAGTGTAGGATGTCAAAAGGCCCCTGCTCTCACAGCTCTTCGCACTGTGGTACAAGAGCCCTGTCAAACAGGTTTAAAAAAAGACCTTGGGAGAGGAAAATATTATCAAAGTGCCTGGATTTATTATTTTTTTTAAAAATGCCCCAAATCTACTAGCAAGTTCTGTAATTGTATGAGGAACAAACTGATATAAAGAGTCTGTGCACGGACTTTGGAAGTGATTTTCCACTACAATGTGTTCTCATTTTACATTTTTTGTCAGTAAGACTTACCCAATTTACTGAAATGGCTGTAATCATTTTAAGGAATAGGTCAAGTAATAGTAATATGTTGACTTGCAGGTTTATGATCAGGTAAATGGGTAAATGGGAGGATGGTGGCCAGAGACCATCACAGTGGGAGACACATTCCAAGACAAACCAGAGGGCCTGGGAGAACTTTGGGGAATACCAGTAGATGAAGAGTGGTGGAGGTGGGAATCTATGCCACTGTTGCTGATGTTGTTGCCACCGGGGTCAACACTAGGACTAAAGCTGCAGGATAAAATCCCTGGACTGATGAAGGGGAGACTAGACTCCTAAGATGGACAAAGGTTCCAGGAATCCTTTATATCTGTTGCCCCTGCTGGGCCTTCATTAATAAATGCTGACTATTTGAAGCAAAAAGATGGCTCCTGAGTAACTTTGCTGGAAGGAGAACAGGAGGGGGGAGCACACATGAACTCTCAAAGATCCTCATTTCCAAGTTTTCATAGTCAACCCGCATATCTTATTACAGACTAAATTTTTGTATTCCATTAAACATTTATTATACTGCATATATTACCTGCAGCTGTAGTGTTTGAAATGATAGGTGCAATGCTTGTAGTAGGAATATCTAAAAAGAAAAGGAGAATATGAAGCAAAAAGCAGTTTCTCCCTCCCTCTCAACACTGGTATCAGCAGCGTTCTGTACTAGATACTCTTGAGATGCTACACTGTGATGCAAAAGAATTCTTAAATGGGGAATAACAATAACAACTATACCTTATGGAAATCCAAGTTCAACAAGATACTAAGCCTAACATGTAATTTCCACATACACAGCCAATGATATGACTTAAGCCAAACAGGGCTGATAAAAAACAGATGTATTGTGGATCAATGCCTTGAGCCATACTAAGTGTTTCAGTACTTAAGAGGCGAGTTATGTTAACCTTGATACTGTTTACATGTATCAGGAAAATTCCTAAGTGAAGATGGCCCTTGCAGAGCATGGAGCGGGCCTGCCTCTTCTATTCATGGTTTTAAAATCTGTTTTACTGAGATATCCCTTATCTGGGAGTTGTTATTGTCATTTCCCATGAATTCTAGAACTCACTGTCATTGACTTTTAAATGTTCCTCCCTTTTGGCTTGGTGCTCTGAAAAGAAATGTCAGTATCTGCTGCTACATTTTGTTTTCATAAACTGTCTGGACCCTAACATGATGATAAAAGCTCAGAAGCATTTTTGAATAATAATGATAGTGGCAGCTACAGCCATGGTATCCAGAGCTTCCTTGAACATTGCTGCATGTCCTGCTTGGCAGATGAATGGGGACACTGCTACCCATATCAGTAATGATGAGTTTCTGAATGAAGCAACTACAGCAGCCACAGTCTTCAGATCAGAAGGGAAAGGAAAAATGGTAGCTTGCCCAGAAGTCCCTCACAGCTGGTGCTTGTTCTGGTTGTTCCCTTAGCTTCTCTTTTAAGACACAAAACATTATAGATAGAAGGTTCAGTAGTAACCACTGGATATATTGCTTATAGATACCTGTAAAATACTAGAAGGTACAGCAACTGAAAATCTGTTGTTTCCTTAAGAGTATAAACAGACAGGAAGCCTCTCCAGTAGCAGTCTGCCTATTTTAATAAGGCCATGGGTGCAAGTACAATTAATTTGCTCTACTTTTCATTCATTAAACAAAGTTAAAATTAAGTATAAGTATCCCCTCCTTTCTCCACTTGCCTCACATTTTCTGTGCTACTTCTTTTATTTCGGATTGTAAATATGAGACCGGGGATTCTCATATTATCTAAATTGTTAGCTGCTTTTGGACTGAAGTGGCATTAAAATTAAATCTCACCTGAACATGTTAGATTTTCAGTGCAACCACCTTTTGTTGTGTTTGTGCAGTAGGAGTTGTTATCTGCTGGAAAAAGGAAGATGATATAAATAATTTTAGTTCAGTTTAAAAGAATAAATATCTAAAGCATCCATTCTCAATTGGGGCCTTGGCACATTTTAAAGGAACCATAGATGGGAAACAACACCCACCCACTTATAATGTTCGTTATGCAACTCCTACAACCCTAATTGAAATTATATGCATAATTATACTGGCTCTACACAAAAATGTATATAAGAAAAAGTCTACATACACATCTGTGAAAAAAAAAACCAACCTCAAAAACCTAACCAATTCTATATTGGATTTGAAACCTAGATTGCTGAGGCACCAGCTTGTGAGATGCTGTTCCCATGAGAAAATCACATGCATTATCTTTTGGAACACTAATTAAGATTACTCCAACTAGATCCTAATTGCTAATTAGTCTCAGTTGTCCTTATATGGGAGGCATGCAATTTCTCCACGTGTTCCAAAAGGTTCTATGTGAACTGGCTGATGGGTATCACGTATGCTATTAGGGGTTAAAGCAAGCACACAGAGAACCTTATAGGACATTGCACCTTCTGATGTTTAGCTTGTCATTCTGTCTGCTATCAATTCAGAAATTCTGGCTGTTGCTATTTTGGGTCCCACAGTGTTTAAGTAATAGCTTCAGCTATTAAGCCTACTGTGGACATCTATTCTAATTTAGTGTTGGGAGAATGAGAACAGATAAAAGAAAATATTTCTTTACACAGAATGCTGTTAAGTCTGTGGAACTCCTTGCCACAGGATGTGGTGATGGTATCTGGCCTAGATGCCTTTAAAAGGGGATTGGACAGATTCTTGGAGCAAAAGTTCATTGCGGGTTACAAGCCATGATGGGGATGTATAATCTCCAGTCTAAAAAGGTACCGCAAAATGCCAAATGCAAAGGAGGGGTATCAGGAGACAGATATCTAGTTGTCTTGTGTGCTCCCAGAGGCATCTGGTGGGGCCACTGTGAGATACAGGAACTGGACTAGATGGGCCCTTGGCCTGATCCAGCAGGGCTCTTCTTATGTTCTTACCTAAACTGTTTTTTGTAATCTGGCTTTGTTTTGCTGTATGATTGTGTCTCGACTTACAAACGTCCCTACTTCTGACCATTTCGAGTTACGACCCGCTCCAGCCACAAAATTTTGCTTCGACTTGCAGCCAGAGTTTGCACTTACGAACAGAAAAAGGCAGGGGAAAAAGGTGGGAAATTCAAATTGCTAACTGTAGGTGGCAATGAGGCTGCTTCTTTGTAGCTCTTTCACCCCAGCAGTTAGAGAGTGTATGATTGGAGGAGGCTGCCTGGTAAGGTAAGATGATGTTGTCTGCTTTTTAAAAACTGTTCTGGGTGTTTTTGCAGCATGGTTTGAGGCTGGGGGGGGTTTGTTTCTGTGCTGTGATGGGTCTTGGGGGGTTTGTTTTTTGGAGTTTTTCCCCCACTTCCGATGGGTCTTGCATACAGTACTTCCCTTGCTTTTTGCTTTGTTTTCTGTGCATTTCCGATGTGCTCCACTTGTTTTCTGTGCATTTCCAGTGTGCTCCCTTTGTTTCCTGTGCATTTCCGATGTGCTCCGCTTGTTTTCTGTGCACTTCCGATGTGCTCTGCTTGTTTTCTGTGCACTTCCGATGTACTCCCTTCGTTTTCTTTGCATTTCCGATGTGCTCCACTTTTTCGTGCATTTCCGATGTGCTCCCTTGGTTTTCTGTGGATTTCCGATGTGCTCCGTTTGCTTTTTCCTTTGCTTTCTTTGAATTTCTGATGGGTCTTGCATGCTTGATTGCTTTTCTTCCCTCCCCCCCTTCAGCCGGAAGGGATTAATCGCATTTCCAGTCTTGCAGCGATTTTTTTTCTTCTGCCGGAACAGATTAACTGCATTTCAATGGGAAATGGTGCTTCAACTTACAACCATTTCAAGTTACGACCATCTTCCACAACCAATTAAATTTGTAAGTCAAGGCACCACTGTAAATATATTTTTTCCTTTAATTTGATTTTTCTATTCTTTACATAAACAAATGTAACATCATCTCTACAACTTGTACATACATTCAGTGTGCAAATGACACTCCTCATCCTATTATGCTATTTAGTTTGGCAATTGTGGTTTTATCCTGCAGGCCTGCTTTTAACTTTGAGGGTTAAGTTCCTTAGTCTTGCTGACTCCATTTGCATTACCTGGCTATCTTAGGTAGTGAGCATAACTGGAGGGCCCAAGAAAAAGAAGGTTGGGAGTTGCCTTGACACCAAGCTTAGTCTCACCTTCACTCCAGTGCTTTCTGTCTTTCTTTCCCTGTCCCCATAAATTCTGTTCCACAAAATGGTCTTTTTTCTCCCCCCAAGTCAGTACTCAGCCCAGTATTCATGAGCTAAATATGTACTTTTTTGGACTACAACTCTCAGAATTCCCCAGCTGGCACAATGAATTGAGCTAACTACGTCCAGCTGTCTTTATTGACCTATCCATTTAAGATGAAAAATCAGTAGTAGCAGTGAAAATTTTTTCTAGCTTTTACTATTTTAGCTGGAGGACAGAAACTTCCAAAACTAACCCCTGCACCAATATGATGCTATCAAGATATTTAACTTGAACTCTGCAGCACCCATACAAGGTTCTCTGTTGCCAGCTCTTACTGCCTCACAGATTTTTCAGAACAAAGAAACAAATTGTCTGTTATACAAAAGATAAGGTTTTTGGATTGCTGCATATTTCTTCAGATCCATCTGAAGTAGACTGTAATTCACCAAAACTTATACTAAAAAAGATCTATCAATCTTCAACATGTCACAAGACTCCTTGTTGTATCAAGTCAGATTCTGGAAAAATGTTTTATGAATTATAATGAGACTGATTTTTATTTGTATAATTTAGTTTATTCCCTATGCAGTAACATATTTAAGATTAATAATATTTTGTTGGCCTAAGAGATCAAAGAGTTAAGAGCATAAAGGATTCCTTCATCTCCAAGGAAAAAGAGCTCTACAGATTTGGCCTAAAGACATGGGTTTCTTATTCAATCTTAAACTCTTTGGCCCCTCAGTCCCAAGCCCACCAATTCTTCCTTTACACCCACTTTTTTTCCCTGCAAACAGCATACAGATACCCTATTCTTGTATCCTAGGTAAGGCCAGGCTCAAATTTTCCTTTGTCCTTTCTTCAACTCTACCACTCCCTCATATGTGTTTTATCTCAGGTTGCAGTTCTTTAGTCCACTGTTTCTTCAATCCCTCTTTTCCTTTAACATGTCTATTTCATGGGCATAAGTCTACTAGAAGTCATCTCCCTGCCCTCCCTCAACACAGAAAAAGTACTGAATTGCAACCTGGGGGGCAAACTGCAGCTTACAGACAAAACATATGCATATTTTCTCCAAAACATCTGTAGCAGTATGTGGCAACAGCCTGCTTAACATGCATTCTGATTATGGAAAGGAACAGTACAGGCTCTCCACCTTAACAAGCATCAACAACTACTACTTCAGTTGAGGCAAATGTAGTTAAATGTAATTCCATTTACCTGTGCACTGAAGCCATGTGCAGTTCAGATGAGACTGAGCAATACAGGAACTACAGTTGGTATAGCTTCCACAGTCATCTAAAGTGAAAAAAGTTGAAAAAAGAGCAGCCATACAATAAATCAGAACTTCAAAATGTGACACCATAATTTATAGACAACAGGGTATGGAACTGTTGAGATCAGGAAGTATTTTACATGCCAATCAACACTAAAAAAATTAGAAAACAATAAATGTCTAATAACCTCCCGGTGCAGTGGTTAAACTGTTGTAGTGCAGCCAAAATTGTGCTCACGCCCTGGGGTTTAATCCCAGCTAACCGGTTCAAGGTTGACTCAGCCTTCTATCCTTCCAAGGTCAGTAAAATAGCTACCCAGCTTGCTTGGGGGGGGGGAACACAATGTGTAGCCTGCATAATTAACTTGTAAACCGCCCAAAGAGTACTTTAAGCACTATGGGGCAGTATATATGCACCACACTTTGTTCTTTAGTTTTCCTTTTCAAAATTGTAAATTTTGTCCAAGGGAAATCACCCAGCAACATGAAATATATACTCAAACTTCTTCCTTCAGCTCCTAATTCTGTTAGCTACTCCTAAGTTTGTGGCCCATGTGATTCATAGCCACTTTCCTTAGGGCCAAACTTAATGTGATCAAGCAGCTATATATCTAGTTCATTTGTCTGCTGAGTTCACTGATGAATAGTGTGTCCCATTTTAATCCAGATATTACCAACAGAAAAAGGAGACAAAAGCAGTTCCATACATTTTGCAGAAAAATTGAATTGGGAATACAGTGGTGCCTCGCTTAGCGATTTTAATTGGTGCCAAAAAACATTGCTATGGGAAAACATCGCTAAGCGAAACGCGTTTTCCCATAGAGATGCATTGAAAACCGGATAATCCGTTCCAATGGGAACGGATTGCTGTCCTTAAGCGAAAATCGCCATAGGAAACATCGCTAAGCAAAACGCGGTTCCCCAACTGAAACGCATTGAAACCTATTCAATGCATTTCAATGGGGGGAAAATTACAACAAATTCAAAGAGTCAGAACAAAGTCAAATTAGTTTAACAAAGGGTTTATTAAGTGCACTTATGATTCAAGCATTCTAAACCCTTTTAAAACATTTTTACACATTTAAAAAACAGCCAACACAGGGCTGTCAAAACCATCATTAAGCGAAACAGGGGGACCCAAACTGTCATCGCTAAGCGAAGCAAGGTCCCAAACATCGCTATGCGAAAATCACCCATAGGAAACATAGCTAAACGGAGCGCAAGATTGCTCCGGAAAAGCCATCACTAAGCAAATTCGTTGTTAAACGAAGCAATCGCTAAGTGAGGCACCACTGTATTTTCTGAGAATGTTCCCAGTTCCCTTAATAGAATAATTTAGATGTAATTTAGCTGTTCGATTTATATTTAAGAAAAGAACACATAACTGGAAAATCTGACAAAGAATAAAAACACAGTTATGTTTGATGTGGTTTAAATAAATTCAAAACTTTACGTAGAAATTACTGTTGTGGGAATATTCTGCTCTGTTACCAAACTGGCCAGGTTTGTGAAATACCCCTGCAGAGTGTCATTTTGCCTAGACATAGATGTGAATGCCACAAACTATTTTAACTGGAAAACCTACCAGGTCAAAGACAGGTATAGGTTAAAACAGTGGAAGAAAAGAAATAGTCTCAAGGGTCTACAGGAGAGATAAGTCTAAGAAGAAATGGCAGCTATTTAGCTCTAAATTACTCCCATCAAAATGACATAGGAGACATACATAAACTCTAGCCAAAGAGGCATCTCACAGAATAGCCCTCCTGTAGAGAGGGCCAGGGAAATTTAATTAATTTTTTTTGTTTTTATGCTAAAAGGATTATCTGGAGGACAGAGAAAGCAAACATCCTAGATAGGTTTTCCCATCTTCCTCTTCCTGTTTAGTAAATGGCCCATTTTAGGGCCTTTGTCTCTTGATTAGCCAGGTGGGAAGACAAGACCCCTAAGACAGTCAAAAGTTCCAGGAATCCTTTCCTCTCCCATTAGAGGGGGAAGAAACTACCAGCTGAAGCTATTATCTGTTGCAATATATTCTCGAAGGCTTTCACAGCAGGGATCTAATGGTTGTTCTGGCTTTTTCTGCCATGTTCTGAAGGTTGTTCTTCCTAACATTTCGTCAGTCTCTGTTGGGCCTTCATCAAGAAATGTTGACTATTTGAATGAAATAAGAGGGACATGGTGGCGCTGCGGGCTAAACCGCAGAAGCCTGTGCTGCAGGGTCAGAAGACCAAGCAGTTGTAAGATCGAATCCACGCGACGGAGTGAGCTCCCATCGCTTGTCCCAGCTCCCGCCAACCTAGCGGTTCGAAAGCATGCAAATGCAAGTAGATAAATAGGGACCACCTCGGTGGGAAGGTAACAGCGTTCCGTGTCTAAGTCGCACTGGCCATGTGACCACAGATGATTGTCTTCGGACAAAACGCTGGCTCTATGGCTTGGAAACGGGGATGAGCACCGCCCCCTAAAGTCGAACACGACTGGACAAAAATTGTCAAGGGGAACCTTTACCTTTACCTTTATTTGAATGAAAAGGTGGCTCCCAAGTAACTTTGTTGGAAGAAGGAGGGAGGCACAAAAGAACCCTCACAAATTCTCGCTTCAGTTTTTCATAGTCAACCTGCATATCTTTTTACAGACTAAATTTTGTATTCCATCAAACCGTTATTACACTGAAACTAGTACGTCTGTTACCTGCAGCTGTAGCATTTGAGGTGGTAGGTGCAGTGGTTGTGGTAGGAGTATCTAAAAAGAAAGAGAATATGAAGCAGAAATCAGTTCTCCCTCCTTCTTAACACTGGTATTAGCAGCATTCTGTACTAAGAATATTCCTGCTATGCCAAAGAATTCTTAGACAATAATAGCAACTATACCTTGTGGAAGTCCCAAGTTCAACAGGGTACTGTTACATACAGCACTGATGGTACCTGTCTGTCATGGGTTTGGAGGGAAAGTTCCATCCTATGGGGAGTGGAAGGCGGGACATCAGGGGGAGGAGCTGTACTGTATATATGTTTGGAGCTGGTGTGAAGAGTGGGAGTGGGAGTCTGTGTGTCAGACTGGGTACAACTGTGTGTCAGTCAGTACCTACCTGATAGGTTCAGGTTTCTTTATAGGTAGCCAGAACTGATAGGTTCAGGGTCTGTGCTTTACTTTAAAGTGTTCTGTGTGAACCAAACTGTTGTATGTATGATTGTGACTAAGCCACGTTACAGTATCTTATTTACTTGATCTTTTTATTTACCCTGTTTGTTATTTAAATAAACCTTGTTCTTTTGTTTGTTAAAAATCCATTCCTGGTCTGTGTGACTTCTTATAGGGAATGGTTGGTGGCAGCTTAATTAAAGTGTGGCATACTCCGGTAGGTCTGGGGTTGTCACATTGATTGGTGTCCAGCGTGTGGGATACGACTGGTCCAGTTGTCCAGTGGTCCAGCAAAGCCTTGGCAAGTGTGCCCAGAGCAAGGGGGGTCTAGTCAGGGAAAATCTGAGAGCGCGTAGGTAATCTTCTAGGCTTACCTCACGGGGAGGTACGCTAGTGGAAGAACGTGCCAACTCAGATTGGGGACTAGATTAGGGAGCTCTGAGGCAACCCGTTTTGGCGGGAAAAGGCTGAGGCAAAGCTGTGTGAAGTAACAGTGATCTAGCCTGTCTGCTGAGAGGCCTAGTAGAGGGGGTGAATTTTGACTGGCAACAGTTGCAAGTTAGTGCTGAAGGAACAGCAGCAATCTATAGAAGGCTGTTCCTGAGGCAAAAGGAAAAAAGTCGTCGCTTTATTTTGAGGCTTGACTTTTGAAGGCAGCCTGTTCTGGGGGGATTATGCCCTTGACTCGAAGTCAAATGGCAGAAATGGGGAAAGTGAGAGATCCACAGGTAGACCAGGGTTCTGAGGAGGAATTTGGCTCAGTGCAGGATGAGAACACGGGAGAACTGACCCCAGAACTCAGAAAAATGCTCCGAGCCCAACTGCGTGAACTGAGGGTGAGGGAACTGGCGTTTGAAAGGGAAGTGAAACAGAGACTGTTGGAAGTAGACAAAATGGTGTTTGAGCTGAAGAAGATGGAAATAATGAGTAGAAATAGGAATAACAATAATGGTGAAGGGAAGCCCTCAGACATGAAACCACCTAGACCTCAGATTTTGGAGGGAAAACCAAAACCAGATGAGAAAGACTCCAAGTACAGCAGAAAATGTTATTTCTGTCAGGGAAAGGGCCATCTAATCTCAGAGTGTGAGAAATGGAAGCAGATAAAGGGAAATTTGCCTCATGATTTGAGTGGAACCAAGCCAAAAGCTGTGTTCTGTGTCCAGACAGAGCAAAGCTCCTTGCCACTGAGGGAGCCTGTTGCCATGGCTACTCAATCTGGAACAGTTACATCTGCTGATCAGGCTGGGGAAAATGGTCCTCTTGTGGAGGTCAAGCGCTGCTTACTAGTGAGGACAGATTCGCAGTTGTTTGAGACCGCAGGGGTGGACGTAGGAATACTTGACCATCAGTATAGGGGGCTAAGGGATACTTGTTCCCAGGTGACCCTGTGCCATCCAGACATTATTCCTAGGGAGTATATAATCCCAAATGAGAGCCTAAAGGTGGCAGGGATTGAGGGGCAGGTGATCTCACTGCCAGTAGCTGAGGTGCCTGTGAGCTTTCAAGGCTGGAGGGGAGTGTGGCGGCTAGCGATTTCATCGACTCTGCCAGCAGCCGTGCTCGTGGGAAATGACCTGGCTGAACATGTGGGACGGGTGCTAGTGATTACACGCTCACAAGCCGCCACGGGGACAGTTCAGGGGGGTACTGTCGAGCCCGAGACGGAAGCAGATGAGGGTAGTCCCGAAGCTGTGGTGGAAACCTTAACCACAGACAGCAAATTTGGCCAAGAGCAAAAGGCAGACGCCACTCTCCAAAAGTGTTTTGAACAGGTGACAGACACCCAGCTAACACCTGAAACCACAACGAGATTTCGTGAGGAAAAGGGAATTTTATATAGAGAGACCCTGATGAATATCTCAAAAGGGGGAGATGGGATCAGAAGTCAGCTAGTGGTACCTGAAAAGTATCGCCCCATGATCTTACAAAGGGGGCACTCTGACATGTTTGCTGCGCACTTAGGGGTGAACAAAACACAGCAGAGAATCACACAGAATTTTTACTGGCCTGAAATAGGGAAGCAGATCAAGGAGTTCTGTAAACAATGTGATGTGTGTCAGAGGCAGGGGAATAACCGTGACAGGACCAAAGCGAAGTTGTGCCCTTTGCCTGTGATTGACACCCCGTTCAAATGTATAGGAGTGGATACTGTGGGACCTTTGCCCAAGGCCACAAAGAGGGGGAACCGGTTCATTCTCACCATTGTGGACCATGCCACGAGGTACCCCGAAGCCATTCCCTTGACTAACATTGAAACTAACACAGTGGCAGATGCCTTGGTGGGGTATATGTCCAGGATGGGATTTGCCTCAGAAATAATCACAGATTTGGGCGCATCGTTTACATCAAAGCTCATGAAACGGTTATGGCAAATCTGTGGAATTAAACACAAGGAAACCACTGCCTATCACCCCGAAAGTAATGGGTTAACGGAGAAGTTCAATGGGACTCTGATGCGCATGATTAGGGCTTACTTGGCAGAGAATCCAAACAATTGGGACCAGAAGCTGCAATCCCTTTTGTTTGCTTATCGATCAGTGCCACAAGCCAGTACCGGGTTCAGTCCGTTTGAACTTTTGTTTGGGAGAAGGGTGAAAGGTCCACTAGATTTAATCAAACAAAATTGGGAACAGATCACCCAGGATGACCCACAAGATGTTGTGACGTATATAGACGCCTTAATGATAGACCTGAAGAGAAACCTAGAGCTAGCAGCAGAAAACCTGCAAGCTCAGAAGGTCAGACAGAAAACCTGGTATGACCAGAAAGCCAGGGAGAGGCACTCTAACCCAGGGGAGGAAGTGCTTTGGCCTAGGCCCTGCAAAGAGAACAAACTGCAGCTGGGTAGCCCAGAAATAAAATACTTGGGTCACATAGTAGGGGGAGGAGTGATCAAACCCCTAGAGGCCAAGATAGAAGCCGTTCGTGATTGGCCCAGACCCAACACCAAAAAAAAAGTCAAATCATTTCTTGGGTTGGTGGGCTACTACAGAAAGTTCATCCCGAGGTTTAGCGAGATGGCGACTCCGCTGACCGATCTGACGCGGAAGAAGACTGATGACCGCATCCCGTGGACCAGCGACTGTGAGGAGGCGTTCCGGAGGTTGAAGGAGGCGCTCATCAATTATCCAGTGCTGCGTGCTCCTCACTTCGACCGGGAGTTCATCATCTACACCGATGCGTCTAACAGCGGGGTAGGAGCAGTTCTTTGCCAGGAGGATGAAAATGGTGACCAGCATCCAGTGTCCTACCTGAGTAGGAAACTCCAGAAAGGTGAGAGACATTTGGCAACCGTGGAAAAGGAGTGCCTGGCCATAGTATACGCGATTCAGAAGGCCAAACCTTACATCTGGGGAAGACATTTTGTTCTGTGCACTGACCACTCACCACTGCAGTGGTTAAAGACAATGAAAACCCACAATAGTAAACTTATGAGGTGGGTTTTAAACCTGCAAGATTATGACTTTGAAGTGAAGGTGGTCAGAGGGTCAATGAACTGTGTTGCTGACGCCTTGTCAAGAAGACCCGAAGAGTGAAGAAACATGGACTATGTATATTTTGGTGACTAAAAGTTAATTGTACCTGTTTATTGATCAGTCTTGGTTTGTATTAATAAAGGTAACTTAATGTATTGTAAATATGAATGTTTAAATGCCTAATTGATATGTTTAACCTAGAGTGTAAGTATGGGATTGTGTTATTGTATAACTGTTTTTGTGTGTTTTGATCCTGGTTGTTTTTTGGAGAAAAGCACTTTAGCTTTTCCCCTGCAAAACAACTTATAAAGAGGGGAGGTGTTACATACAGCACTGATGGTACCTGTCTGTCATGGGTTTGGAGGGAAAGTTCCATCCTATGGGGAGTGGAAGGCGGGACATCAGGGGGAGGAGCTGTACTGTATATATGTTTGGAGCTGGTGTGAAGAGTGGGAGTGGGAGTCTGTGTGTCAGACTGGGTACAACTGTGTGTCAGTCAGTACCTACCTGATAGGTTCAGGTTTCTTTATAGGTAGCCAGAACTGATAGGTTCAGGGTCTGTGCTTTACTTTAAAGTGTTCTGTGTGAACCAAACTGTTGTATGTATGATTGTGACTAAGCCACGTTACAGTATCTTATTTACTTGATCTTTTTATTTACCCTGTTTGTTATTTAAATAAACCTTGTTCTTTTGTTTGTTAAAAATCCATTCCTGGTCTGTGTGACTTCTTATAGGGAATGGTTGGTGGCAGCTTAATTAAAGTGTGGCATACTCCGGTAGGTCTGGGGTTGTCACAGGTACCAAGCCCATACACAGCCAGTGATACAACACAAGCGAAAGGGGAGTGATAAAAGCACAGATGTATTGCTGATCAATACCTTAAGCCAAGCCATACTGAGTGTTTCAGTACTTAAGAGGCAAGCTACGGTGTTAACCTTGATATTGGTTACATATAGCAGGAAGATTTTTAAGTGAAAATGGTTCTTGTACAATATGAAGGGGTGTTGGATCTTTTGTTTATGGCTCTAAACCATTGAGAACAATTGCAAACACTTAAGTATTTGAAGGGTTAATGAGCAGCTAAGGAGTGCTAAATGTGAGCAGGCAGAGCAGCTGGATGGAATGCCACACCATTAGATATCCAAATGATGCTTACACATGAAAGGTTTTTTTTCAGGGATCTTGCCTGAAGATCCAAATCAATAACAAATTACCAGAACTCAAAGTGTAGGATGGGGTGGGCACTTTTGATGGGAGCTGAGGAGGATTTTCAAACTGAGGGAATGACTAAAATGGGCTATATAGGCCAAATTCCTTCTTCATAAGCCTTCATGTAAGTTTTGTGTAACTTATCACAGCTAAGTAACTGACCAGGTACTATACTACATCTTGATACAATAGTGCCCCGCTTTACAATTGCCCCACATTATGACAAAACCGTGTTACAACGACATTTTTGTGATCGCTTTTGTGATCGTAAAATGATGGTCTGAATAGGGGTTTTTCGCTTTGCGATGATTGGTTCCCTGCTTCAGGAACCGATTCTTTGCAAAACGACGATTTTCCTACAGCTGATCGGCAGTTTCAAAATGGCCACCAGGTAAATAAAACGGCTCCCCGCTGTTTTCTGGGATGGATTCCCCGCTGCACAGGCACTGAAAATGGCCGCCCTATGGAGGATCTTCGCTGGACGGTGAGTTTCCAGCCATTGGAATGCATTGAAGGGTTTCAATGTGTTTCAATGGGCTTTTTATTTTCGCATTACGACGTTTTTGTTCTACAGCGATTTTGCTGGAATGAATTAACGTCGTAATGCGAGGCACCACTGTAGTTGCAGTCAGGCATGTGATCTGGCATACAACTGAGAACTCATTGATTAGTCCAAGTTAGCTGTGGCAAGTTATACAAACACAAAGAGAAACAATAACAGACACTATTATATTACAGTATTTCAGTACATTAACAGCATCTAAAACCATATGAAAACCACTATAATATGTAAAAATACTACAATAAGTAAAAAAAATAAAAATATATCAAAATATATATGTAATGAAAGCATTTAACTTAATTTTATGTTATTAGGTACCGGCCAAAATCCTGTCCACACAGCTATGCTGTGTATGGCTATCAACATCATTAGCCATGGCGATTTGTTTAGAAATAAAAAATTTCTACTCCCAACCCTGTCAAAAGCTCCCATGGAATCCCCAACCACCAATACAGGCATGTATAATAAGATACAAGATACACAACAGGCTATTACATTTTAAACTGTAAAGTATTACTCATTTTATGAAAACCAAATTTGTTGCATCAAGCTACTTTGTTAAACAATAATTAATTGACTAAAAGTCATTCAAAATGCTAACTTTATTCAACTATTTTTTCACATTTACTTTAATAAGGCAACAACTGCACTACACAACAAACAACTCAGAGGTTCTCTCATAAATAACTAATTTCCCACACCGCTAAGCATCTTAAACAATTAACATCCAAGATCTTGTATAACAAAAAGGAGTAACACTGGGAAAACAGTTACAAGTGAAAGCTGAAATTGCCAAGGCCTACAGCTTTATTACGGTTCCTCTTTTGATTCAGTGTACTTCTGTTGATTTTGAAAACTTAACTTCTGGGTAGCACTGGGAGATTGCAAAATGAGGACTGGGAAAGACATACCTGCAGATTACACTTTGCCCACTCCTAGTCTAGATCTAGAAAAACTCCACCACTAAGAGAGTGGCTGAAAGAAGTTTAGTATTTTATTATTTTGAACAAAATCCCAACTTTAAATTACATCCAGATGGATATATTAAACATAATTCATAGATTTCAAGGGCTCTGAATTACTATAAAAACATTTTTCTATGGGTTAATGCAAAGATGCAAGGGCTGGCTATGCTATAAATACTTTTTTTCTCCTGGGTTTATGAAGGAATGCTTGAAAAAAAATATGGATTTGAGCTTCCAATCTCTCTTTATGCTTCTCCCTTTGTTAAATAAAGTCTTTTAAAAACAGGGACATGGGTAAAGTATGGTCTTTCAATGCCCATCAGCTCCAACCAAAATAACAAAGAGTAGTGAGAGCTAAAAGTTGGTTGTTCCAATTCAAAAACTGGAAGTGCATTTTTAGCTTATAAATTCCTCTTCATAAAATGGCAAAGATGTTTAAATGTTAAAAATTAAGTCACTGAGTTCATATTACATTTGCAACAAATAGATCTTTAAGAAGGTGGTCCTTTGGAAATCCTCCTTGACACCCTGGCTGTTGGCCTATGGGGTCCCCTCAGGCTTTAGTTCTGTCCCCCATGACATTCAACATATACACTAGCTGACTAGCAGAATCTATCTGGAATTTTGGGGTTCAGTATTACCAGTATGATGACAGCTCTTTTTTCTCTTTCCCACCTAAATCTGAGAAACCTGCTTCAGTTCTACACCAGTGTCTCATGTTAATAATGGACTGGATAATGTCAAACAAATCAGAACTTAACCCAGATAAAACAGAGATGCTCCTGATCAACCAAAACACAGATGAACAAATATGGATTCAGACAGTACTGGGTTACACTCCCCTTGCAAAAGCAGACTCATAGCAAGGGTGTGCTCCTGGCTTTAACCCTGTGAAGCAATTACTTGGACTTTCAGAAATTACTTGGACTAATAAAAAAATGGGGAAATGGACTGGAGACACCCTCAAACAGATGGAACATAGGAAGATTTTATTAGGATTTTCTGCTAAGTAAGTAATTGGAACTTTAACCCAGCAGATATTTTACACCTATTCATCCTATTGTCTGTTAGTTCAGAGTGCCTTTGAAATCAATGTTTCCTGGGCATCATGAGTCTTCAAGAGGTACCTTCTAAAAGACAAGACTATTTCACAAAGTGTTACAGCAGGAAATAAAGGCCCAGAATGCAACCCTGTTCCACTTGTAGGAAATACAGGTATCTGGAGGCCTGAAATTCCAGGAAATCTACCAAGGTAGCTTTTTTGATAATTCTGGGAATTTGAGTCAGAAAAATCCATAAGGCATATCCCTAAATTACACCAGTTGTCAGTTTGTTTCCAGGCGCAATTCAAAGTGTTACCAATTATCTGCAAAGACCTATATAGCTTGGATCCAAGATGTCTGGTTGACCCTATCTCCCATATGAGCTGGCCTTTATTGTAAAGATCTTCTGGAAAGGCCTTGATTCCACCACATTCACAGATGGTGGTGGGGGCACAAAAGAGGGAATTTTCACAGCCTGCTACCACATTGTGGAATACACTCCCCTCAGGCAGCCAGGCTGGCCCTCTCCTGTTAAACCTGACCACAGGTGAATAACTTCCTTTTTAAGCAATATTTTACCAATTAAGAAGGATATTAGTGTTCTGAAGCATTTGCCATCATATGATGTTGAACATAAACCATGTTTAGTTGTTAAGGGAACATTTATTAAAACTACTTTTGTTGGATTAAAAAACTTTTCTAAACCATAGACCTTAAATGGGGCAATAAAAGCAAAGTAACAATGTGGTGTCCTAGTGATCCCTACATAAACAAAGTAAAATTCTAAGTCTGGAATAACAAAACTTCAACTTCTACTTTGCTTCCTCGTGATTATGTAATACAATGTTATCAAAACTGAATGGGCAGTACTTGCAGTAAGAACTTTCACACCTATGTTACTTCACTGCCAAACTTTTAGCTCCATGTCTTATTTACAGTACTAACCTTCCGCTTTCCCCTATCAGCCTTTTTGATACCACTCACCTTGTTTTTCCCCAGATCTTTCCCTAAAGATCCAACATTAGCAATATGGCAAATTCAAAGATTTTCAGATTGATACATTCTACAGATGTATTGTACAGAATATTTTTCTCTACAGTAATATTATGGTTTTTTGGATTTCTGTTTCTCCCTTCGCCAATACTCCCCAATGCCCACTGTGAAGAACAGTCCTCCAAGACAGCTCATCCGTTCTTAATATTCTACTACTGTACTCTTGTTTGTGGTGGGTATTTTTCAGTATCAATGCTTTGCAACAGATGCTTCTGCAAACTAGTTCCTATGTGAACAAGTGGAGAGATGAAAAATAGAATTCTGGAAGGCTGCAAGATGTTAATTTATTTCCAGCTGAAACAATCTAGACTAATTACGGGTTCTACAGTGACAGATTCAATGTTTACTCTGGACTGCAGAAATCAGAGTTTAAGAAAGAAAAACACTTCTCAAGATGTACCACCATCCTTATTAGCCTTCATCATTGTGCTATTGTGGAGGGGGGAGCAACAACAAAGACAAAAAAAGGGGGAGAAACATGGCCCAAACTAATTTTAAATTCAGAAACTCAACTACTGTTTCGAAAGACACTTTACAACCTACATTAATCCCATTACTGGGATGACTTTCTTACAACACTCCCTAAAGTGCCATGTATATTGAGGGCATATGTTATAATTACATTAATGACAATGGAAGAAAACCCAAGGCAAAACTGAAATCTCTGTATTTGCTCCAAACCAACAGGCCAGATTATTCTCCCCCTTCTCTCAAAATAGCTTCGATTCTGGAAAGAACCAGAGCTACTGAACAATATATCCCCGTACTTTATTCCTTGGATTAATTCACATCTGGCAGAGAGATCCTACGTCATTACAACTGAGTGGGGAAAGAGATGAAGCAACAATCTCTACTACACGAAGAGAGAACTGCTTCTGGAAATTCTCCCTCATCGCCACAAAGACGACTATTTCTCCCTACGAGAAAGTGTTCCGAGTCTTCCCGACATCCCTAACTCTCCTCTTTCACTTCCGCCTACGAGAGAATTCCTTTGGCAGCTGTTGGGTCTTCTTGGACTAAGTAGGTGAAAGTCCCGAATCCTTCCTCCTCCTTCCCAGCCAGAAGCAAATCGACTCAACCTGGGCGAGGTTTGCAACTTCCGAAGAAAAAGAAACGCACCCGCAGAACCCATTTGTTTGGAGCGGCCGCTGGGCAACGTGCAATATTTAACCATTTCTTTCGGGCTTTCCTCTCTTTAGCGGGTCCCCTGGTCTGTTCTCTGTCCCTCTACGCATAAAGGAGGACGCGAATCACAAGTAGGCCCACAACCCGACCCTTTTAAAGGAGTGGGGCGGGGGGGGGAAGGAAGGGCTTCCCGCGCTCCAGCAGCGAGTCCTTCGCCCCTCACCGGGGCAGCTCTCAAGTCTTCTCTCCCCCCCGCTCGCAGGGCCTCCTCCTTCCCCCGAGGGGGGGTCTTCTGGACCCCCTCAGCCCCGGCACTTGTTCTCTAAGCACTTCGGCGGCCCCCCCGCCCCCCAGTTTCAAGCCACAACACGACATCCTGAGCCCCGGCACCTTCCCTCCCCTTGTTCCTCCCTGGCTCCTGCAGTAGAAGCCGCCCCCTCTGGGCTGAAGGAGGCCCTGAACCACCCGTCCACGCTGTCCGGCACGGCTCCTCTTTCTCCTCACCTTCTGTGGCGGCTTCTCCCAAAGGCGAGGTGAAGCAGGAGGCGACGAGGAGAAGCAGCGCCCAGCCTACGGGGCTCCACCGGAGGCCGTTGCTGCTGTTGCGGCTGCAGGGACTCATCATGCCAGCGGCTACCGAAGGCAGCAAGAACGCGTCGCCTGGCGAGGACGACCGAGGAACAGAAAAAAAGGAGCGCCTGAACTTGCCCCCAAACCGCTTCACTTCCCGGCCGGGCGAAGTCTGCAGTCACGTGAGGCGGCCGTTGGGCGGTGCGCGCGTGAGGAGTGACGCGTGGACCGAAGAGAAGGTGCCTGGTTCTCCCGCCCCCTCCCTTCTGTCTCCGGTTCCACGCGATTAATCCTTTCCTGCGTGCGGCGAGGGAACACTCGGCCCCCCCCCCCCCCAAAATCAACCACCCTAGGGAAGCGTCCTTGTCACGTGGCCTAAACCTCGAACGAAAAAGAAGGATCTGGGAGGTGGGCGTGGCGTTTTCCTCTTCGACCCTCGGCGAGTCGATCCGTGCAAGGATTACGTCATGTGCCTCGCGGGTGGGGCAAACCTGCGCAGGTGATGTTAATGTTAGGCGTTAGTGGTGGAATTGCAGAACAGCTGGTACACTCCCAGAGGAGTTTTTAAAGCACATTTTGGTGGGATCTTAAACTGCTAGTGCCGGGTCTTAACGCTTTCACTAAGCACCAAAAAAAAAAAAAAAAAAAATTTAGACGGGAAAACATAGCTAGAAGACCCAACCAGAGGATTGATGCTTTCCTAATCTTGTAGGTACTACGTACTATCGTTCAACATTGGCAAGGCGGGTCAGTTTGTTTTGAAAATGTGTGTCATCGGGTTCGGTTTTAGGCAACTCCTCTTTTTGCGGGGGAAAATAAAATTGGAGATGTTTTTATCACATTCAAATCTTGAGTTTTATTTGTTGCATAATTTTCTGTAACGTTAACGATTGGGTCAAAACAAGTCAACTCTGGCAGCAAGCCGTAACTTGGGGACGCAAAGTCCCTTCCAAAGTCCAACGAGTTCATTGGGGTGCTCGGCCAAATTGCACCCAGTCCGTGAGCTTCCGTAGAGGGGCGCTCCGAACTGCACGGATGGTGCCGAGCCCAGTCGCCTTCCTTGCTGGGGTGTTGTATCTCCCCCCCCCCCAAGAGATCACCTGCATCCTTTGCCTCTGACCTCTCAAGAATACAATAACTGTCCACTCATGGGGTTTCATGGGCAACTTCTCCCTCAGCCTTAGGCGCAGGATCAGCTAGCAGCCCGCCCACTTTCAGGTTGGGAAAATCCTTCAACAACTCCTGAGCTTTCTTATACTGTAGTGTATTTCAGTTCCTTACACTTCTCAGCTTGCCACGGTCTCATCCTGCTTTCCTACTCTGCCCGGAACCAACGTTCCCCTTGCTCATTTATACTTTCCCTTCCACACCAAGGTTGTCCTCTCCTTTCTCCTCCCTGCGTTCTTCCACCAAACAGATCTCTACCTTCCCCTTTTCCTCTTTTGACTCAGTTTCATATTTTCCCGCCTTTACAACCGCTTCTTCCGTGAACTCGCTCTTTCCCACTCCCAATGCCATTTCTCCCACAATCTCGCAGGCCATATCTTTTCCCGCCTCCTTTATCACAGCTTCAGTCACAAGGGACAGCACACTCTCAGTTATTCCTCTTTCACAATGTGCTATGGTTAGTAATATCATGCCAGAGTGGGACATGAGATTAATTAAAGAGGAAGACACGAGGGGTTCACGCTTTTCCTCCATGTTTCCCGCATGTGTGAAATGGAACATACAGTACTGTTAAAGGAGTGGCTGTGTTACCTTACAGAATTACAATCAAGGCAAATAAGAATTGTCCATATTTGTACTGCTGGCTGAGTTCTGACATGAATAAATCCAGTTCTTCAAAAACCTCTGGTTTATGAATGAGAAATACTGTGCTTCTGTATCCAGGATTCAAAGCACCAGGAAATGGCCCCATATTTCTGCACAATATTGTTGCTGCCTGCGCACGGGAAAAGGATGCCGAGCTTTACATAACAAAGGGAAGCAGACAAGATGGTCTGTAGGATCATCTTTTGTGCTCACTGTCATTCACAGAGTGACACCATGCAAGGAAAATCCCAGAAGCTGACTCCTATTTTCAACCAATTAACGATTTCTCACCCAAACAAAAAGCAATTGTTAGAGCAGTATTGCCAAAAGTGTAAGTGGTAGCGAGTACAAAAGGGGTGTCCTTTTGTTGATTTTAACTCTTTAAAGAAAACCTGTGTTTTGATTCTGTCTCCTTGAGCTTTCTTTGCCCTACAGCCTTCCCCATACAAAGCTGCAAGAATGTTCTACTTTGGAACTGTGTAATAAGGTCATCATTTTTCCATTTGAAAGGGCCTTTTTTGAGGATCAGTACTTCAGCCTATGCAGTCTGGATTCTTTCCAGATTAAAACAAGAAAGTGGGGCCAACCATTCTCTTCAAGATAAGCAAGTTTAGTATTTTCAATTTATTTGCTCTTAAATCTGAGGATGTTTAGGGCTCTTTGTTTCTACACAGGAGGGCAGTTTTAATTTTTAAAGAATCATGGCTCAGAATCCTGACAGAACACCTCCTCCCAATTAGATCTTCATAGGCTGGGTGGTTGAGAGTATTGACCCCAAGAGAGGCCCAGAAAAAGAGAACCAGAAACCGGGAGATCTTGTTCGTCGTTCCTCAGGTTTGGAATAACCTTCCCCCCACCCCCGGCCCCTTCACTGGAAATTTTTAAGCAACTATTAAAAATATGGGTTTTTGACAGCCTTCCCAGACCTTACAACATCTTAATACATTGATTGGTCCAAACATTTATATTATCAGTCCTGCTTTATATTATTTTATATTATTTTAATTATTATTATTCAAAATGTTGGTTGTTTATCCTTATTTTGATTTTATACTATTACGTTTATTGTTTTGAACTGTGTATGTTTAATATGTAAACCACCCAGAGTTGCCTGATAACCAGATGGGCAGTATAGAACCAAATCAACCCATCAATCCCTTTGCCCAAATGTCCCAAAATTTGGCACCAAGGAAGAGCAGACTGTCTGCTATATCTGTGCCGCATTTGGTGGGTCTCTGAAGTCTAGTTTCAAAGTTGTAACTTTTTGTTTGGGCTGCCCCCATTTTTATAATTGCCTTGTAAAATGTTGGTTTCCTCTGCTGCACAATAACATCAATATACAGTGATGCCTCCCAAGACGAAAGTAATTCATTCAGTGAGTAGCACCTGTTACATACAGCACTGATGTTACCTGTCTGTCATGGGTTTGGAGGGAAAGTTCCATCCTATGGGGAGTGGAAGGCGGGACATCAGGAGGAGGGGCTGTACTGTATATATATGTGATGCCTGTGTGGTGAAGTTCAGGAGACGCTGGGATGTGAAGAAGCAGCAGCTGGGAAGAAGAAGCTGGTGTGGGAGTCTGTGTGTCAGACAGGGTACTACTGTGTGTCAGAGTACCAACCTGATAGGTTCAGGTGTCTGTTGGTTAGCCAGAACTGATAGGTTCAGGGTCTGTGCTTCAAGTTAAGGGTTCTGTGTGAACCAACCTGTGTGTATGTATGAGTGAAACTAAGCCACGTTACTATATCTTATTCACATAATCCTTTTATTTTTCCCTGTGTGTGATTTAAATAAACCTTGTTCTTTATTTGTTTAAAAATCCATCCCTGGTCTGTGTGACTTCTTACAGGGAATGGTTGGTGGCAGCTCAGTTAATGTGTGGCAGATCCCAGTAGGTCTGGGTTTGTCACATTGATTGGTGGCAGCGGTGGGATACGACTGGTCCAGTTGTCCAGCGGTCCAGCAAAGCCTTGGCAAGTGTGCCCAGAGCAAGGGGGGTCTAGTCAGGGACAATCTGAGAGCACGTAGGTAATCTTCTAGGTGTACCTCACGGGGGGGTGCACTAGTAGAAGAACGTGTAACCTCAGATTGGGGACTAGATTAGAGTGCTCTGAGGCAGCCTGTTTTGGCGGGAAAAAAGCTGAGGCAAAACTGTGAAACAGCAGTGAGCTAGCTTGTCTGCTGAGAGGCCCAGCAGAGGGGGGTAGACTCTAACTCGCTACAGTTGCAAGTAGTGCTGAAGGACAGCAGCAATCTATAGGGAAAGCTGGTTCTGAGGCAAAAGAGAAGAAAAAAAAAGTGGTCGCTTTATTTTGAGGCTTGACTTTTTAAAGCAGCCTGTTCTGAGGGGGGATTATGCCCTTGACTCGAAGCCAAATGGCAGAAATGGGTGAAGTGAAAGACCCCCAGATAGACCAAGGTTCTGAGGATGAATTTGGCTCAGTGCAGGGTGACAGCACGGGAGAACAAAACCCAGAACTCAGAAAAATACTCCTAGCCCAACAGCATGAACTGAGGGTGAGGGAAATGGAGGAAAGGGAAAGAGAGAAACAACGGCAATTTGAAGTAGAGAGAGAGAGAATGGAAAAAGAAGAAAGATTAGAGAGACAGAGAATGGAAATGGAGAGGGAGAGAGAGAAAATTGCTCTGGAAAAAGAAAGAATGGCGTTTGAATTAAAAAAATTGGAACTGATGAACCAGAACAATAATAACAATAGGGATTCTGAGGGAGGCCAACTGTCTAAAGCTGACCTGAAGAAATTCCCTGTGTACCACAAGGGAGATTGTCCTGAGGTGTTCTTTTCCTTAGTGGAAAGAGCGTTTGTGGACTTCTCAGTGAGGGAAACTGAGAAGATGACCATCATGCGATCTTTAATCAGTGGTAGCCTGGCTGAGGTTTATTCAGAGATGCCACAGGAACTGATGAGAGATTTTGCAGAGTTTAAAAAACTGGTGTTTGCAAGACATGGGATAAATGCGGAACAGCTGAGGCAAAGATTCAGGTCCCTCACAAAGAAACCAGAGCAGACTTTTACCCAAGTGGGGGCCCAATTGGTGAGGCTGCTAGAGAAATGGCTATCTCAGGAGGGGACAGAGACCTTTCAGCAGCTCAAAGACTTGATAGCGCTGGAACAGTTCTATTCAGTCCTGCATGGGGAACTGAAATTCCAGGTGAGGGAAAGGAAACCAAAATCTGTGGCAGAAGCAGCCGAGATCGCAGATTTTATTTCCCAAATAAGAAAGCCCTTGGGTGAGGGGAAAGCGATGGGAAAACCTAAAGAAACCTACAGCAAGTACTCTCAGGGACCAGGGAAAAGCCAGCAAGGGGGAGGGGCCCATGGTGAAGGGAAGCCCTCAGACATGAAACCAAGACCTCAGATTTTGGAGGGAAAACCAAAACAAGATGAGAGAGATTCAAAATACACCAGAAAATGTTATTTCTGTCAGGGAAAGGGCCATCTAATCTCAGAGTGTGAGAAATTAAAGCAGCTAAAAGGAATTGTGCCTCAGGATTTGAGTGGAACCAAGCCAAAAGCTGTGTTCTGTGTCCAGAAAGAGCAAGGCTCATTGTCACTGAGGGAGCCTGTTGCCATGGCTACTCAATCTGGAACAGCTACCTCTGCTGATCAGGCTGAGGAAAATGGTCCTCTTGTAGAGGTCAGGCGCTGCCTGTTGGTGAGAACAGATTCTCAGTTGTTTGAGACAGCAGGGGTGGACGTAGGAATACTTGACCGTCAGTATCGGGGGCTGCGGGACACTTGTTCCCAGGTGACCCTGTGCCATCCAGATATTATTCCTAGGGAATATGTAATCCCAAATGAGAGCATGAAGGTGGCAGGGATTGAGGGGCAGATAATCTCACTGCCAGTAGCGGAGGTACCTGTGAACTTTCAAGGCTGGAGGGGAGTTTGGCGGCTAGCAATTTCATCGACTCTGCCAGCAGCCGTGCTCGTGGGAAATGACCTGGCTGAACATGTGAAACGGGTGCTAGTGATTACACGTTCACAAGCCACCACGGGGACAGTTCAAGGGGGTAATGATGAGCCAGAGACGGAAGCAGAGGGGAGTTCAGAAGCTGTGGTGGAAACCTTAACCACAGACAGCAGATTTGGACAAGAGCAAAAGGCAGACGCCACTCTCCAAAAGTGTTTTGAACAGGTGACTGACGCCCAGCTAACACCTGAAACCCCAGTGAGATTTCTAGAGAAAAAGGGGATTTTGTATAGAGAGACCCTGAGGAATATCTCAAAAGGGGGAGATGGGATCAGAAGTCAGCTGGTGGTACCTGAAAAGTATCGCCCCATGATCTTACAAAGGGGGCACTCTGACATGTTTGCTGCACACTTAGGGGTGAACAAAACACAGCAGAGAATCACACAGAATTTTTACTGGCCTGACATAGGGAAGCAGATCAGGGAGTTCTGTAAACAATGTGATGTGTGTCAAAGGCAGGGGAATAACCGCGACAGGACCAAAGCAAAGTTGTGCCCTTTGCCTGTGATTGACACTCCGTTCAAATGCATAGGGGTGGATATTGTGGGACCTTTGCTCAAGGCCACAAAGAGGGGGAACAGGTTCATTCTCACCATCGTGGACCATGCCATGAGGTACCCTGAAGCCATACCCTTGACTAACATTGAAACTAACACAGTGGCAGATGCCTTGGTGGGGTATATGTCCAGGATGGGATTTGCCTCAGAAATAATCACAGATTTGGGAGCATCGTTCACATCAAAGCTCATGAAACGCTTATGGCAAATCTGTGGAATTAAGCACAAGGAAACTACTGCCTATCATCCTGAAAGTAATGGGTTAACTGAGAAGTTCAATGGGACTCTAATGCGCATGATTAGGGCTTACTTGGCAGAGAATCCAAACAATTGGGACCAGAAGCTGCAATCCCTTTTGTTTGCTTATCGATCAGTGCCACAAGCCAGTACCGGGTTCAGTCCATTTGAACTTTTATTTGGGAGAAGGGTGAAAGGGCCCCTTGATTTGATCAAACAAAATTGGGAGCAGATCATCCAGGATGACCCACAAGACGTTGTGACATACATAGACACCTTGATGAATGACCTAAAGAGAAATCTAGAGCTGGCAGCAGAAAACCTGCAAGCTCAGAAGGTCAGACAGAAAACATGGTATGACCACAAAGCTAGAGAGAGGCACTTTGACCCAGGGGAGGAAGTGCTTTGGCTTAGGCCCTGCAGAGAGAACAAACTGCAGCTCAAATGGGCAGGACCATATAGGGTCATTTCCAAGATGTCAGACCTGAACTACCTTATAGAGCAGGAGGAGAACCAAGCAAGGAGGGTGGTTCATGTGAATGCCCTAAAACCCTACTACAGAGGGGAACAGAGGGTTTTATTTGCGATAAAAGCAGCTGAGAGTGAGGAAGCTGAACTACCTTTCTGGGAGGGTAGAGGGGAAGTAAAATACAACCCAGAGGAGGTAAAGATCAGTCCTGCACTCACCCAAGACCAGCAGCAAGAACTAAAAATGCTGCTTAGTAAATATCAACAGGTGTTTTCCAACAAGCCGGGGATAGTGAAGGGAGTGATGCATCGGATCCACACAGGGGATGCACCCCCGCAGGCAGTATCCCCATACCGAGTAACGGGACCCTATAGGGACAAGGTGCGGAAGGAGCTGGACGAGATGCTTAGAGAGAACATAATCGTCCCCTCTTCTAGTCCTTGGTCCTCTCCGATAGTCCTTGTGGACAAGCCTGATGGGAGCATTAGGTTTTGTGTTGATTACAGGAAATTAAACCGCGTAACCACTCCTGATGCCTACCCAATGCCCAGGCTAGACAACCTGATTGAAACCATAGGGGGTTGTCAGTTCATCTCATCATTGGACCTGGTAAAGGGATATTGGCAATTAAGAATTGATCCCAGGGATCAAGAAAAGACTGCCTTTTGCAGCCCTTTTGGTCTCTATGAGTTTCGAGTCCTGAGCTTTGGTCTCAGAAATGCACCAGCCACATTCCAAAGGCTGATGGACCAGACCTTGGCAGGGCTCAGTGACTTTACAGTGGCCTACATTGACGACATAGGGATCTTCAGTAATACCTGGGAAGATCACCTGATACACCTGGAATTAGTGCTGCAGAGGTTAAGGGCAGCAGGGCTAACAGTAAAGGCCAGCAAGTGTCAGCTGGGTAGCCCAGAAATAAAATACTTGGGTCACATGGTAGGGGGAGGAGTGATAAAACCCCTGGAGGCCAAAATAGAAGCTGTTCGTGATTGGCCCAGACCCAACACCAAGAAAAAAGTCAAATCATTTCTTGGGTTGGTGGGCTACTACAGAAAGTTCATCCCGAGGTTTAGCGAGATTGCGGCTCCGCTGACCGATCTGACGAGGAAGAAGACTGATGACCGCATCCCGTGGACCAGCGACTGTGAGGAGGCGTTCCAGAGGTTGAAGCAGGCGCTAATCAACTATCCAGTGCTGCGTGCTCCAGACTTCGACCGGGAGTTCATCATCTACACCGATGCGTCTAACAGCGGGGTAGGAGCAGTTCTGTGCCAGGAGGATGAGAATGGTGACCAGCATCCAGTGTCCTACCTGAGTAGGAAACTTCAAAAAGGTGAGAGACATTTGGCAACCGTGGAGAAGGAGTGTTTGGCCATAGTCTACGCGATCCAGAAGGCCAAGCCTTACATCTGGGGAAGACATTTTGTTCTGTGCACTGACCATTCACCACTGCAATGGTTAAAGACAATGAAAACCCACAATAGCAAACTTATGAGGTGGGCTTTAAATCTGCAAGACTATGACTTTGAAGTGAAGGTGGTCAGAGGGTCAGTGAACTGTGTTGCTGACGCCTTGTCAAGAAGACCTGAAGATTGAAGACGGCGAAAGAACATGGACTATGTATATATATTGATGACAAAGGTTAAATGTACCTGTTTTTTTGAACTTGGTTTGTATGAATAAAGGTAAATTGATGTAATGTATATGGTAAATGTTTAAATGCCTAATTGCTATGGTTAACTTAGAATGTAAGTATAAGTAAGTATGATATGGTATGTATAACTGTTGTTGTGTGTTTTATCCAGGTTGTTTTTTGGGAAAAAGCACCTTAGCTTTCCCCCTACAAAACAACTTATAAAGAGGGGAGGTGTTACATACAGCACTGATGTTACCTGTCTGTCATGGGTTTGGAGGGAAAGTTCCATCCTATGGGGAGTGGAAGGCGGGACATCAGGAGGAGGGGCTGTACTGTATATATATGTGATGCCTGTGTGGTGAAGTTCAGGAGACGCTGGGATGTGAAGAAGCAGCAGCTGGGAAGAAGAAGCTGGTATGGGAGTCTGTGTGTCAGACAGGGTACTACTGTGTGTCAGAGTACCAACCTGATAGGTTCAGGTGTCTGTTGGTTAGCCAGAACTGATAGGTTCAGGGTCTGTGCTTCAAGTTAAGGGTTCTGTGTGAACCAACCTGTGTGTATGTATGAGTGAAACTAAGCCACGTTACTATATCTTATTCACATAATCCTTTTATTTTTCCCTGTGTGTGATTTAAATAAACCTTGTTCTTTATTTGTTTAAAAATCCATCCCTGGTCTGTGTGACTTCTTACAGGGAATGGTTGGTGGCAGATCCCAGTAGGTCTGGGTTTGTCACAGCACCGTCTTGCAAAATTTTTGTCTTGCGAAAAGCAGTTTCCCATAGGAATGCATTCCTATGGGAAACCTCACAAGACGAATGAATTATTTTCGTCTTGCGAGGCATCGGTCTTGCGGGGGGAAAAAGTCTTGCGAAGCACGGCCATAGAAGAAGCTGTCTTGTGAGTCACCAACAAAATCACAAAAACCATTGGTCTTGCGGGTTTTTCATCCGGCGAGGCATTCGTCTTGCAAGGCACCACTATACTCTCAAACAAGGATAATACTAGCTGAGTAACTACAAGGAAGCTGGGGCCCTGTGTCTGCAATCATTGTAAATGCTAGGACATATAGTATATGAGGTGGCTCATTCAAAGCTGTAGCAATAACTGAAGTAACTTAAAATCACCTAACAACAACAGCACTGAACAGAAGTAATAATAACTGGTTAGAGGGAGGATTCCCACCACTCTTTATGGATTAATTCTCCATCAAAACAGATGTATAGAGGAATATAAT
This sequence comes from Pogona vitticeps, assembly GCF_051106095.1. Taxonomy (NCBI): domain Eukaryota; kingdom Metazoa; phylum Chordata; class Lepidosauria; order Squamata; family Agamidae; genus Pogona; species Pogona vitticeps. Next base: position 95,952,811 of record NC_135783.1, on the reverse strand, counting down.
GATCAAGAATCTGATTCCTTGCACAAGAAAAACACAAGCTGTACCTGAGGTCAAAGTCCATGTAACTTAAGCAAGAGGTCTCTTTCTTGCTGAAGATAGATGTCAGCAGTCTCTGTTGACAATACTTGTTAAATTGATGTACACACATGTCCCTTGGTAAAATGACATTCTGTTACTTCCTGTGAAAGATTTCCTGTGAAAGATTTTTGTCTGTTTCTTGATAGTTGCGTAGATATCAAGTAAGAGTCCCCTTAAAAATAAGAACATTTATCTTATTTCAAGAAAATGTACTTTATGTCTAATTTAAAAAGTGAAACACTGACTCCCAAAATTATTTCAGTGGAACAGAAAATAGAAACAGCAGAGAGTGAAATTGATTTGTATTTCTTACATTGTATGTTCCAACTACTGTACATGTATACTTAATTGTGCCTCACAGAAACTGTTAAGCGGCAGAAAAGAAGAATTTTCCTCCAGCTCCAGCCCAGTTTTTAGTCACAGCTTCTTCAACCAAAGCAGTTTGTCACTAGCCCATTCATTTCATGACTGCCAGTTGGAAAACCAAGAGGCTCTTGGCTGGACTTTGCAGGAAGGCACACCTAGGAGCAATCATGGCCACTGCTTTGACCATTTCCCCATTCCATAAATCCATCATGGGTTCAGCAGAATTGTACGCTGAGGTGACAAGCAGTTAAATATGTAGCAAAGAACTACCAATCTTATTCCTTTGAGGTGTCTTTACATGAAAGTGGTGAGCATAATTTTTTTTAACGTCTGGTTGAACTCAAGTCTGCAAACAATTCTCTCTAATCAACCTAATATGTTGTTGTTGTCGTTGTTGTTGTTGTTGTTGTTGTTCAAAAGCTCCAGGCACAGTCAAAATTATAAAAACACTGATTGGTATTATATAACAGATACAAGTCTTAACCAAAAACCTAAGTATCTTTTAAATACAGTATTGACGCATTATGTATGCTGTTCTTAATGTTGCTGTTTTTTGTAGATCTAAAGGTGTGTTGTTGTTGTTATCATTATCATCAAATATTTTAATGCTTGTTCCCTTTTCTATTCTCACTTAACTGCCTATTTGGTATACTGTATGCAGCTAAGGAAATACAATTTAGCCCCCTAAAAGTCATGGGATTAAAACATAAACCCTGTACAATACTTCATTTTAAGAAAACTATAAAGCAGGCATTGAAATAAAAGGGATCCGTGTGGTCATTACAGTGGTCTATAAAAGTATTGCCTACTCCTGCATTTGTATAAAGTAGGCAGTTAGTCTTTAACAAACAATATGGAGGTCGTTTTACCCTTTATGCACAGTAACAATATGCCAGTGAGGGTTTGCTTTCCATTCTGCATTTGCAGCAAGTATTTTGGTAATAGAGGAACTCAAAGACATGCTGTCTGTATGAAGGTCACACAAAAGAAAGAATACATCATGTTAGCCAAGTGAGGCTACTGTTGTTTTTTTGCACCTCCAAGAATTCTACCTGAAGTGGGGAATTCCTAGGCTTGGAGTTCAAAAACTCTGAATGTCCCATCCCTAATGCATTGTTAAATGTTTTTTTTAATCCAGTAGCACCATTAATTCATAATGACACATGGCAAGAATGGCATTTTTGCAAGAAAAAATACCTTTTACTCCCAATATGTTTCTTTTATATAACACTTTTATATCATGCATCAACCAACACTGGCCATATAGACAGCTCACGATAGTGCAAGCGTACCTACAGCAGTGTAACACATATGAAATATGTTTAGCGAACCAGACTTCAAAAGTACTAAATATGAAACATAGGTCACAAGTCATTACTAAGTGTGAAATGCCACCAAATATCACTGAGAGCCATATAGTCTCTGTATTCTAACTCACATGGCTGAAGAAGTGGACAATGTTCCACAAAAGCTTATTTTAAAATACTGTATAGTAGTTAGTCTTTTAGGTGCTACAATGTCTTTTTTTTTTTTTTTTGCTTTTGTTTTGTATTGTTTTGTGTTTCTTGTTGAAATACTTGCACGGACTAACATGGCTGTAACTCGAAAATCTGAGAACAAATGAGTACCACATTTATGAAGCACCACAAAACTATTATAACAATAGGAGAGTTCCTTGACTGAAATGGGATAATGGTTTTGGATTCTTCCAGCTACACAGCTGGAACTCATTAACATATTTTACATTTATCTTCTGGCTTTGAATGCTTAGAGCAAAAATTCCAAGAAGCTGAGCATAATGATCTTTCCCAAATCAATTACATGGTTGGTACTTAGTGGCTTTTTAATCCTCCCCAGTATTCTTTTGTAAAATTCACTTCAGCATAATTTGAATTCTAAAACATTGATTGTATACACAATAGATATATAGTATCTTGATATATACTTTTCTATGCTCTTTGCAGCGCTGTTTTTTTTTCCGGGTCCTCTCTGACCTTTTTTTCTTGTTGAAATTGTTTGTCGTTGTGCCTTTAGAATTTCCTTTTTTAGAAACTCCCACACTTCTTGGACTCCTTTTCCTGTTAGGATTTCCTGCCATGGGACCTTACCTCATCTCAAGACTGTTCTGAAGGTCAATTGGATAGGGAGCCATCTGGATTGGGAGCAGATACACCTGGAAGCTCAAGGATGGTGTTACATTTCAAAGCAAAATTGTAAAACCCTGTAGCTATACTTGGAGAAGAGGATACATGGCAAACGGCATGTCTTCTAGAAAGTTTGGTGAATACCTTAAATTGGTTGGTTAAAGAGCGTCAGCTGAGAGTCCATCTAATAGTAGGTCCAGTTTCTCATTTCAGGGGGACTCATTGTCTGGAGATTCAGCACTTCATGCTATTGGTAAGTACGGGCACAGTGTCCTAGATTAGAAACCACACTGTGTTATTCTGTTAGGTCTTTTAGTATTTAGTTTAAGCCAAGATAGCTTTTTTATTTTCTCCTATAGGTAATTAATGACGCCTGTTGTGTTTTCGCTTGAATTGGCTTTTTGTTTTGAAAATATTTTGCTCCTTTCGATTAGGTTAGTCTTCTTCTGATGTTCTAAATGAAATGTAAGATCTCTGCCTGGTGTACCTCTTGGTTGGTGATTGGACTGCTTGGTTCTAAGTGCCATTTTCTTAGACTGAAACTGGCTACACCAACATGCGTTACCATTTTTATTATCTGGGATTTTGTCTTGCCTTGCAGGACTGGTGTTCATTGTGCAAGAGCAGAGATACTGGAGTAGTAGTTCCCGAAGTGAGGGGATGCAACTGCTAGTGTGCTCTAGCCCTCTGAGGCTCAGTGGAGGTTAGCTAATTTCTCATGAGACATTTCAGAAAGTGGGTGGATTTGGCCCATACTGAGCCGCCTCCTTGGTGGCAGGTTTTGTAAATGTATCAGGAACATGGGTCAGATCCCTTGACTGTGTATGTGGTAAAAATGAAGAGGATTCTGTCCATAGTATCCATGGAAGTCTTGATATGTTGTTTATGTTCAAATAAGTGAGCAGATCCCCAATCTGGATTGGGGCCATCAATACTAGTTAGACAAAGATAAAACTTCCCACTTTCTGTTCATTAATCCACCCGCTCCAAAAGTGCCATGAAATTTTATTTATTTTTGCGGGAACAGAACATTTAAATCTCACCTACTTACGCAGAGTAATCCTGATGCAGACTGGGGCCCTGCATACTTACTTGAATTTAAAAAGCGTGACTACATATTTAAAGCCCCACATCCTCAAGAGGAGACAGATTATTCAAAATATTTTCTCAAAGTAAGAAAGGTACTTTTTATCTGCCAACACTTTATCAGCCATAATAAAATGTAGTAATGAGAAAGCAAGATAAAATATTTCAGTAAAATTAAATAAAACTTACATTCACAATCATGGCTTAAACACTCCACAGTTAATAATTTTACATTCTAAAATTGGCCTCTCATTGAATGTTTCCATTGCTTCCAGTTCCTGGAGGACTTCTGAGCCTTCAAGCAGCTGTCTAAAATGAGGGGAGAAATACTTGAAATAAATACTAGGAGGTCATTGCATCTGTGTCCCATCCTCCTGCCCCCCCCAGGTACCAGCCACTGCTAGGGGAAGGCCTGAGTGCGCATCACACTGGCATGGTGCTGAACCTAAGCGGGTCTGGGGTGGATCGCCACCAGGAGGGCAGACAACTTAGGCATCCTGCATATATCCCTGAATTCCATGATGGGAGGAAAAGTGAGACTTAACTATATTCAGATATTTAATACTATAAAAATAAAAATGTTTCATTTTATTATTAACGCAGTGCTGCCTTTCCACCAAGCACGTTTCAGTTGACATGTTCATACTTAAGATTTGTCACAGAACTCTCACACGTACCCAAAAGCCACATATTTGTCATTCAAGTAAGGTGCTGCCTGTAACGTGATGTAGAACTGGGACCCGTTGCTGTGGCGTCCTTTATTGGCCATTCCAAGGACACCCCTCCTATCGTGGCGAACAGCAAAGTTTTCATCTAAAAAAATAGTCATAAACAGATAGGCAGGAAACCGTGGTTCTCTTATTTCCATGTATTTGCTTTTCTTGATTTTAAATTTTCATTTTATATTTAGTCTTCAGTATTATATTAATACTAGTGCTTTCTAATAATTTACTAATAATTTCTAATTTAGATAGAAAACTGTGAATTATACATTATGTATGACCCAGAGAACCTACTCAAAATGGGATGCCATGTCACACTTTTTCTTCTGTCACTTTAATGACCAAGAAGTACTTATTCATGATACTGAGTTTCTCCACAGCCCAGTGCTGTGCATCAGGGCGTAGAATGTTACAACATGACATCAACTGCAGGGTGAACCTTGCTATAGCCTTAATATCTATGTCATCCATAAAACTACGGAACAGGACAAATATTTACACTAAATTTTATGGTGCCTGACAGGTTACTCACAGGTAAGATTTTTTAGGATCACAACTTCTTCACTTTTTGTTCTATCATCAGCCAAAATATTTATACCCCACCTTTCTCCTCAAGAGGGTAGGTTCTAGTATTTAAAGCAAATAGAAAAACTGGCAAGGAAACAGCAGCAAAACAAAAACAAAGGAGAAATAAGCCAAAAGCAACAGCCCAAATCTTAGGCAGCCAGTTGCTGAGAAAAAGTCTTCCGGAAAAGAATAGCTGTTGCCTGGCAGCAGAATGACAGCGGCTTCCACAGCTTGGAAGCAGCAAAAGAGAAGATCCTGTCTCATGCACCTGTGAGGGTGGCAGGACAACAAGAAAGGCTTTGCTTGGTGATATTAAAATCCAGGCAGGCTCATAAAGGGAAATGCGGTATTTCAAATAGCTTGTACCAATGATTGTTTAGGGCTTTATAAGTAAAAACCAGCATTTTCAATTTTGCCCAGAAACAGACTGGCAGCTAGTGGAGCTGTGGTACTGGGAGTTTTGTGATTCGTGTATCCAGCCCCAGTTAACAATCTGGCAATGTGGATTCGCTCAAGTTTCTGAATACTTTCCAAAGGTAATCCCATGTAGAGTGTCTTACAGTAATCTAAAGAGGATGTGTCTTATTATAGTTTATATTGTGCTGCATACAGTGGCCATAACTAGGAACACACTATGTAGAGTCCAGAATTACAGAGGGATTTTCCCCTAGGAGTTTTAAGATGACACATTATACACTGAAGATGACCCATCATTAAAGCTGAAATAATCTTGCTGTTAAAGAGACCTGACTGTATTAGACAAATTAGATTTAGAGTTTGAAGCCATAAAACAAAGCAAACTAATTTGCAGATTACAAGAGGTGAGAAAAGCTTCAGCTGTGACAACATATAGTTGGGTTCCATATTGTGTTCCACCTGTAAATATATGATCCTTATTTGTGTGCAAGTGAAGGTGAGGACAGGCAGTTATAATGATAATGAGCATTCCAGCCACTGTGTGGTTTTCACATTTATACAACAATCCTGACTGAAACAAGAGCCATATTCTCATTCTGAGTAAAATTTATTCCTAGGCAGTATCTCTGGCTATTTCAGTGATGCCTCTCAACTTAGCCCTATCAGCACTTTCAGCACATGTGCCTACCTTCAAAGACAGGACCATATATTGACTCGCCTCCGTTCCCTCTTCCTCCATGTATATCTGTATATTTCAAAACAATGATCATTGTGTCTTTATCTTTTTTGTACTGAAAAAAGAGAGCCTGCAAACTTAAAATTATACACTATTAAGTACAATTTCATTTCTAAGAAGTGAGGCAAATGGCGTGATTTGTGGCTGCCATCTACAGCAATGTCTGTTATGCAATTAATAATTTGAATGAGTTTGGCTTTTCTGTTTTGAGATTTGGTTCCATTAGACCAGAATTCTTCCATATGATGCAATCTGCTTAAACATCTCAGTACAAAGCAGTTCTATTTTATTTCCACGCCATACTAATTTCTCTTATTCCTGCTAAACAGTCTCTTTTGGCGAAGTAGTAGTATTAAGGGCAAGAAATGTCAAATTTAAGGTGTTTTTTTTTGCACTTTTGGAAACTGACTATATTTCTTTCAGAGGAGAGAGCAGATCTGTGGGTAAACAAGAGTATGTGTCAAATGAGCTCAGAAGGTGAATGCAAAGGCATACTCTAGTTGGAGAATCACACTCATACAGTACTTGAAGCAGACTATTGGATGGGTCTGGTTACAAGCCAGTGACCGAGAGGGGAAAAGACTCAATAATTCTATTACATAAATATGACTATTATCTCAAAGTCTATTGTTTAATCCAATGATGAAAGTGAAGCACAGAATCATACCTACTGAATATCCTGAGAAAGTTGCAACATACCTTTCAACCTATGTTATCACCCACCTCCTCCTTGTATCCAGCCATTTTTGACAATTCGGTGAAAGATAGAATCTTGGTATGTGAGGACCACCCCTGACTCAGAGTTCATTTTCTCTCCTGTGCACAAATATTGGAAATTCCGACATGTCCTGGGGCAGATATCAGAATAGAGCTGCATGATGGAGACAGAATGTCATAAATGTTCACAAACTGAGTCCAAGGGAATGGTCCTGTAAATAATCCATGAACTAAACAGATGATACAGATTCCGCTGCATGTTACATACCTATAGAATTTTTAAACTGCTATATCTTTAAAAGCACAGTTCTGTGCATTTTTGTCACCTGCCCTAGATCCTAAATCATTTTCATGTCACAAATCAGCTGATCAGCAATGCAGTTTTTGTGTGTGTCTGTTCAAAAGTTCCAGTAATTTAAATAAGACTTCGAGGTGCAAGCACATTGGGCTGCAGGCAAAAGGCATGCATTCCCCCATTTCTTTTTTTATCCACCTTCTCCCCAAACCAGAAACCCAAAAGTGGCTTACAAAAATGTTTCTTTTTGTAATAGAAGTTATAATATCAAATGTAATTAAAATATATGAAAGAAAATTAAAACTAACTTTAAAAACTGAAAATATTTTTAAAAAACAAAGAGAACTAAATAAATGCAACAACCACCTTTCTTGACAGCCTGTTTAGTTGTTAAAAGCTTACCTGAAGAGATATATTGCTGCCAGCTGATGGAAGGACAGGAGGGAGGAAGCCAACCTCTCTCTTGGGTGTAAAAGGGGTACTACAGACTACGTGCACACACAAAAAGTCTGCTCTTTTGTGTATTCATGAGATGTACCTGTACATTCTTTGGGACTAAGAGCAGCGCCTCCCATTAAGTTCTGAAAACCTGAGGAGACTCGTATGAAAAGATGCAGTCCTACAGACAACTGGGACTCCTGTTCTATAGTACTATATAGGTCAAAATCACTTGACCACTTTTAAGGAACCTAGAAATGGACTAGTGGCCAGTAGAATTGTTATAAAAGAGTAACTGGCCTTGGTCAAAAGTCTGGCTGCAAAATTTTGAACCAGCTGAAGTTTCCAAACATTCTAAGGCACCCCAAGTATGTTACAGGAATCCAAATGGAATGCAGTACAATGTAACATCTTAGGCAGATCAGACATATCAAATAACAGGTACAGCTGGTTCATTAGCTTTAACTATGCAAACTGTCCTGCCCACTACTGAAACCTAGCCATGCAAGCTCAGGTTTGAGTCCAGGAGTACACTCAAGCCTGTGATTCTGAGTTTTTAAGGCAAGTCCATGTTGAAACCCTATTCATAGATCTGCTCTTTGATTGACTAGGAGCACTTCTATTTCGTCTGGGTTATGCTGCAATATAGTCAACCTCATCCAGGCATCACTGATATCAGGCTTTAGTTTAGAACCAAAACGGGAATTTAATTGATCAATAAAATGTGCATAAAAGTGAGAAAGAGCAACCATTCTATGTTTTTAAAAGAATCTGACAGATCTGCAGATAATGCAGTCTTACATAGAAGAAGGATTCCTGCGTCTAATGCCAAGCTTTGACTCTTCTTTATGCAACTTACCTCAAATAGCAATTTTCCAACAGTCATCTCTTGAATAGCTATCTCCAAGAACACAAACACATGCTGCCAAGATAAAGCAAGTCCAGAGGTCAAAGCTCATTCTGCATTTTTCTGAAACTGAGGGTTTTATTTTTCTCTGCAAATGTCATTCTTTTGGGAAAACATATTATCAGTTAGTTAATCTGCCAAAGAATTCCTGCATGACAGAGAAGATTCTCTAGCATGAATGTTTATGGCTCTTTAGACCTTTTGGGTCCCATTGCCATCTTTCATGCACTGAAAGTACACACTAAGCACTTCCTGTGCTTCTACTTCCCAGTGGTTGTGCAATTTGGGCAAAATCCTCCCTTACTGACTTTGAGGGACCGAAGCTTTTATTAATTCCTGATAAGTTCCAGCAGGTTCTCTGGAACAAAAGTATCCCAAGTGCTGCTCCCAAAGTGACTATATATTTAGGGAAAAATGAAATTAAAATAGCATCAAGGTTTCTAAAAGGACCTCACATTATGTTGATATCAAACAAAAGAGGATGTGTGGGGTTAAGAGCACTTGTCTACAGAACTATAAATGTGTGTCCAGAGTTTTGAAAGCACTTCTGTACCTAGGGTTTCCATACACATGGCTCCTGAATGGATTGTTGGTGCTGTCTGACAGCAGGGTTGAAGAAATGAACTAGTCTAATAGAAACAGGAGAGGACAATGGTAATATACACTTTATTTTGAAGTAATTACCACCTCCTCTGGATTATTAGAATAAAGTTACTTATTCTCTTCTTAGTTTATGGCTAAAATCCTTTTGTTTCACATAGTAAACTGCAGCTAGAGTAGGCTCACTGCATCAGTAGAGATTTGATGAGACCTCCTCCATAAATGTGATCCAGTGGGCCTACTCTAGTTGTGATTTACAAGCAATAGGATCTCCGCTACTAGGTATAACGTGCCCATTATAATAAATAAAATCATTTTCAAAATATTTCCACAGATTGTAAAAAATGATCCCCACAGTGTGGGATCACCATGTGCTGTACAAATCCTTCATACTGGGCATAAGTCTTCCTGAGATCTAACACAGTGTCATTTTGTCCCAAAAGTGAAGAAGAAAACTTAAGTTGACTTGCAGTTCAAGATGTCTTTCTTTGTGCAGAGCACAGCATTTATTTTCCTTGCCATTTAGCCAATTGGAAGAGGATTTATTACGTATTTTGTCTTTCCTTCAGGGATTTCAGAGTGGCATGTGTAGGCAACCCAGGTGACCTGCCATCCCAGAAGTGGTTAGCATCAACAGGTTACTGTTCAGAACCTGGAAAATGTTACTTTTCTGTTTAGCTCTCTTTACTGTTCTACACTGTGTATCATGAGCGTTCAAATAATGCTGTGAACCATGACATACGTAGAACAATTCCATGCTGCTTCACTGAGTGGTCAACATGATAAGAAAATGTCCTGAACATTAATTGGCTGCTGTTGCAACCAGGACAAACTATGCACTGTGGTATGGTTCAGATATCCCATAATATAGTAAACCATGATCTGGAGGATTGGCCCATTTTTGTTTTGGTTTTCTTACGAATGGTCTGAACGAGGCAAAGTACTAGAATTTGAAGTGGGACTGGAAAGAATGTTTAGCAAAATCCACTTATTCAGCCGCCTATCACTGAAGCAACTTGGGAGAGAGAGAGAGAGAGAGAGAGAGAGTGTAGTATTTGTGGGTGCCAATTCACAGGTCATTCCCAGTCTTCTAAAGGATAGCCTTAACTGATCCCATAAGACTAAAATAAATATATCACACAGAGTCGTAAGACTCATGAACAAGTTAAAATCCAATCCAAGTATGGTGATCAGCGAGACACAATATGAAGACACATTGCAAAAAGCACAAAACAGTGTTATTTTACCTTTTTGTTTCTCATGTATTTGGTGAGGAAATCTTGTGTAATGGCCTCATAGAGTGCTGTGGGTTTAAAGTCTTTATAATCCCAAACATCATAAGCCCATTTGAGCATCATTTTTTCATCTCCAAGGAGCTGGCCATCCACAAAACACATCACATTGGAAGGATATTCCCAAGTCTCCCCTCTCAATTCCTGTGATCAGAAGGTACAATGGCAATGTTTACAGATCAGTAAATGTTTAACAGGAAAGCAGGACATTCAGCATGCAGGTTTTACAGTGGTGAAGAGGGGCAGGGGGAACAGAAGAAATCTGGATGGCTCAGTGGTTTAGATATCTGGCTGCAGAGCCAGAGGTTGGGAGTCTGATTCCTCACTCTGCCTCCTTGACAGGGGCTCAGCTCAATGATCCATAAGGTCCCTTCCAGCTCCGCAGTTCTAAGATAATGATAATGATGATCTAAAAAGGTGAGCAAAGTTTCTGTCAAGAGGGGCAGATGCTTGTCAGGCATCCCTGAGCATTTCAATGACAGCCACAAATTTTACTGAAAGAGAAGCAGCAATTCCTCAACTGCTGTCAGCAGGCTGAGTGCTTTTTCCTCATTTTGTTTGTAAATTAGCTTGCTTTGTTTTCTGGCTGCTCTTCAGGATTTAAGAACAAATTTCCCTTGATGCTTCATTGCTCAAATAGGAAAGCCTGAAGATGACTTTAAAAAAAAACTAATACTGTAGTGCTTTTGGTTCCAAGCAGGGGCTATCTGTAAAGTGTGTTTCTGCTGCACGTGTGTCTTTAGACTGACTAGGAAGGTACCAGAAAACCGATAGACAAACAAAAACCTGCTTTTTATGGACTATCCATAAAGGGGTTGTGCTAAGCCTGAAGAAGTCTCATGAAAGCTTGCAATTTGTTTGATTTTTAGTGGCCCAATAAAAGGTATCACCCACTCTTACATCTGTGTAAACAAAGGTCCTTTCATAACAGAAAAACAAGGTTATAATGTCACTCTGCTTCTGTGTTAGGAACAGCTGGTGCAGCTTGTCCTGGATACTGCCCCTGATTAGCACTCTTAGTTGTGACTGCTTGGACTAGAACAGCAGACCCTAGTGAATGATTTATACTGGATTGCAAGGAAAAACGACCTCTTCATGCTTAGAGCTCTTTAGGAATAAGTGAGATTGCTATCTCAGGGATAAGACTGGATAATTCCTGAGTGAGCAAGGCTGCAGTCATATGGACCTTACCAGAGAACAAAGCCCACTGAATTCACTAGGATTAATATCTAAGCAAACTTGCACAAATTTGGATGCTGCCTTACATACTGTATGTTTGATATGGGGTGCCTCTGCTTCTTGTTTTAGGCAGAATGAGAGTTCCATGCCGTTTCCTCCAATAATTACAACTCTGCTGATTTCTATGTGTATGTACACATACTATAAATAGAACAAAGTCAGAAAAAAAGGACAAAGATATTGAATGACAGACTGGAAATTTTGAAATGTACAGAAAGTAGATAACCCAACGGTTTAAAGTCAGCGTAAGCAAGAACAATCTAATATTGGTTTCATGTGATAAATGGTATAGAAATTGTCTAAAACCATCATAATAATCTCTTCATACATCTAAACAATTCATGCCCCCAAGCATTTATCTGTGCTCAGTGGAATGCAGATTGATATCTCCTTTCCTAAAAAGCTTTTATGAACAGAATCTGAAGAAATTTCAGTCTGAAATGTGTAGTAAACAGAGGCTGAATTCCTGTTGTTTAGTGTTGCAAGTTGCTCTAGAGTTGGCCCATTGAATCAATGGGGATTTGGTAATTCACCTCCTCTGCAAGTTCAAATGGGCCCACTCTAGTTACAACTTACTGCGCTAAGCAACAGGATTTCAGTCAGTGTCTGCTATAAGATCAAGAAAATGTAAGGTTTCACTAATTCAGATAAATCCATTCTCTTGTGGATCTACTTAAATAAAGTACTGTATACCTTTTTTTTCTCCTGTAGATACTCATCCCATGCAAATTGTAAGAGAGGAATTACTTTAGGCTCTCCTATCTTGGTTGGAAAATTTCTCCTTAGAGCCTAGATAATAAATAAAAAGTGAAATTATTAAAAGGTAAACTACTTAGCTGTATTGGGTGGGGTGCACATATGATGATACCATTTTGGTTTTAACTGTGCTTTTGTATCACTTATCTGAGACTGATTCATGCGACTCTGTTCCCATGGTGACAGATTTGGGCCAAACCATACTTAGGATGAAGGGTGTATCTTCATACTTTGGTTGTGTGGGTGTATCATGATTAAAATAAAATAGTCTCAATATCTTCACTGTTCTTTGTGTAACAGCAAAACTGCTGAAAGCAGCTTAAGTAACAGAACAACAGTGGTGAAGATTGCAACTTGTCAATCAGGAAATCATCCCCCTATATAGCCATGAAATCACTAGGCAGCCATAGCATTTGTTCCCAGTCATAGTCCTCATCTGGAATACCTACCATCTGAGTCTTTACAATCTCAATATCAGGCCTGCTGGCCTGTCTATCTGTCTAACATTCTCCCTTTCTCCCAGGACTTAGACTCAAGGCTTTCAGTCCTAAGTCACAGATTAGCTGGTTTGCAAATCCAAACATTCCCTCATGATGGACCATTATTTTAAACAAGGTAATTTAGAATATGTTTTAAAAGTATATGTTGTCTATTGCTTTTCAAAAATATCATACTGATGTTGTTGTTTAGTCGTTTAGTCGTATCCGACTGTTTGTGACCCCATGGACCAGAGCACGCCAGGCCTTCCTGTCTTCCACTGCCTCCTGGAGTTGGGTCAAATTCATGTTGGTAGCTTTGGTGACACTGTCCAACCATCTCATCCTCTGTCGTCCCCTTCTCCTCTTCCCCTCACACTTTCCTAACATCAGGGTCTTTTCCAGGGAGTCTTCTCTTCTCATGGGATGGCCAAAGTATTGGAGCCTCAGCTTCAGGATCTGTCCTTCCAGTGAGCACTCAGGGATGTTTCCTTCAAAATGGATACGTTTGATCTCCTTGCAGTCCAGGGGACTCTCAAGAGCCTCCTCCAGCACCACAATTCAAAAGCATCAATTCTTTGGCAGTCAGCCTTCTTTGTGGTCCAGCTCTCACTTCCTTACATCACTACAGGAAAAACCATAGCTTAGACTATGTGGACTTTTGTTGGCAAGGTGATGTCTCTGCTTTTTAAGATGCTGTCGAGGTTTGTCATCACTTTCCTCCCAATAAATGACATTACAGTACAGTACTTGCCATTAAAGAGTGGTGCATTAGTGACACTATCTTTCAGCTCCTTTGACCAGAATGCTACCAAGAAAATCTGGAGTGGAAGAACATTTCTGTAAGTCGTTCCTTCCCTGCCTGCAGGCTGTCCTTCACACTGTCTTTCATACATAGCCAGGGGGACTCATTGTACCCATGCTTTGCCAAAAATTTTCCCCCAAAAGGATTCTAGCCAACATACAAAAAGAGTCCCAAATCCTACCTATGGTACCCAAAAGCGATATTTTATAATGTCAATGTTCCTTTTTCAGGTCAGAATAAGAAAAAATAAAGTGATTGTGCTAAGGGCTGATACAGTAGTACTAATGTTACTCCTTCCCTCACCCACCTTAATCAAATGTTGCAAGGAGCAGAATTATTTGGAACCTCTAGGACTAAATTCTCCCAGTGCTTCCTAGTAGGGCCATAGATCTTACAGTCCTGCATTTGAACTCCTGACATGTTAACTAAATGGTAATTAATGGCAATATAGTGTTTGGGAATGGCTTCAATAACTTTAAGCCATTGCGAATCTTGTAGGATGCCTCAGGACATACTTTTGACTCCAGTTGTTTACTTGCTGAAACTATTGTAGGATAAAAGGTGGGACAATTTTAAACATAATTGCAGAAGGTAAAAAAAACACATCACAGATAGAATCTGTGGATGATGAATGCCATTTTATTAAAATATTTTTACTCCCCCTTTCTCCTTAAAAAAAGACCTGAGGCAGCTTACATCATTGGAATACAATATTTTTATTTAAAGAATTATTATTAGGTAAGTTCTTACATTAAAAATAATTAACCTAAGTACATGCACACTCAGGCAGCATTTGTTCCCTGTTCATCATGCAAGATATTTATACATTGTAGTAACTATAAACATGTATAAACATGTATGAAATGTAGTAACTATAAACAGCACAAGAGAAAGACAGATGTTAGCATGTAGCTGCTAATGCTACTTCTGTAGAAAGGTGTTACCTCTGCTGCATGGGCTGCCATATGAAAAGCAGGTTCTGTGAGAAGCCCCACAACTTCCAACTCTTGTAGACCCACAGGCCTCAGAGCATTCTTAGCCCACATTGTTCACAGGATTGTCTGTCTTTTTTTCCTTGCCTTGTAGCTCCTTCCTTTATCCCTTCCCAACTTCACAGGAAGAGAAATATAAACAATTCTGTTCCCCATGGCAACTCCAATCAGAAGCAGTCATTCCATCTGAATGGGAGTTGCAGCATATCATTGGTTCTTTAGTATTTCTGCATTTATGCAACACCACGAGGTCAAAAATACCCCACAGTAAGCATGCGTTTGACACTGGCAAATATTATAAATCCAGTTTTCAGCTTTTATTTCTACTTTTCATTTCATCACAGCAGTGATGAGAGTTTGTGATGTAAATGTCATCAGAACAAACTAAGCTGTGAGAAGTATTAATTCAATTTTCTTTATTCAGATACAGTAATGATTTCAGCTTTCTCAAGGTCCTCATAGAAATTAAGCACCTACAATTTAAAGTGTATGCAGAGTGTAATAAATAGCAAAATATACAAACTAAGGCCGAGGAGAATCCCTATCTTTTAAAGACAGATACTGTACATGATTATATTTAACATCCCCTTCAAATACTAAGGAGAATAAAAAAGTATGAGTAGCCTGCCTAAAGCTGTTCGAAGAAAGGGACCAATCTAGCTTGCCCGGAGTGACTGCAGAACCAGCACATTTTATCTAAATAGTGCTTGAGTTGCACAGGAATTATTATCTGCATTGCTACATATGGGACAAAGCTGTGCCAAACAAAAGTTGCATTTATGCAAATATGCATTGTAAAATCTCACATGTAAAAGTACTGCAGATAATACCGTGTGCTTTTAGAACAGCAAACAGGGAGCTTATCAAGAGCCAGATTGTACTGTGATTTATTGCAGCTGGCTGTGTTGTGCTTAAAATTTAATCCTTGCTATAATCCATGCGTTAACACCACTGATAGAAATGGAACGTCCAGGTCATGGCATGGTCAGTAAAGAAGGTAGGGATAAATTATACAACAAGAAAAGTGTTTATGAGTGCTTTCAGTTAAATTATGTTGTTTGTGCTTTGCTACTTTGTTGCGTATTTTTGTCAAGAAGGAACAATTAGTGTAATTGACAAGCACGCTTGGAAAACATAGCTCTTAAAGTTCTGCTTTTGAAAGCAATACATCTAGAGTAAACATGCTGACATTAAGGCAGGAGGGGCAAATCTCTGGCCTTCTGAACTACAGTACTGTTCCCATCGTGTCTCACCAGGCGGGCTACAGTTGATGGGCATTGTCTTTCAGCTACATCTGAAGGGCCAAAGGTTTTCCAGCCCTGCTTTGGGAGTTGAGTACAGTGGAGGAAAGAAAATTAGTTGAAAATCACAATTTTCCAGTTACTTTGAGCATAAAGAATCTATGTACTATGTATCAGTAAACAGAAAAAAGGGCATGAAGCTGTAGCACTTGGAAGGTTTTGTGGCTGTTCAGGCCATTGTATAAAGTTGATGCATGAAAAAGGAAATAATCATTACTCTGGAACAAGCCTTAGTGCCATTATGATGCATATTAGCATTGTATTAAATGTTGATTATTTATAATACTTACATGTTGCTTAATATAATTAATCAAATACATGTACATAATGCTACAAAAACCAAAGCTAGAATATGTACTGTATATAATAAAATATATGAATAAAACAGTAAAAAGCAGCAGTGCCGTGATTAGTTTTAGAAGGCAAGGGAAATGTATAGATTAATACTGTATATAGTTTTAGAAGTTATTTAGAACTCACCAGAGTTTTTGCTTCTCAGTATGCTCCTGAGGCAGGGTGCCCCTAGGTGCTCAGAGGCAGCCGCTGCCCTCAAGCAGAAGATTTTGCAGTACCAGTGTATTTTTGCCATCTATCCATAGCATGGATCCACATGAATTTTATCGTACGCTCATCTCCAAATTATTGCCCATCTCTATTTCCTCGGTTGTGGCACTTTCGTGAGAGGTTGGACTGTAAGCTTCTTTGAAGTGGTATATTTGCTCCCCACTTGCACTTCCCAAGGAGCTGTCCATGGAGTGCTCATGGTGTTGATGATGAAGATGAGGCTTGTCAGAGAATGAGCTGCTGTGCCAGGAAATGGCTGGGCTCCCCTGAATCTCCAGGCCAGGCAGACAAATGTGAGGAATGGTGGTGGATGGGAAGGAGCGAGTTTATTTTTACAGGGTGGCCATAGTGTTTGGGTACCCAACTCCAACCCTCTCTGAATGGCACCAGGGCTCACTGGCTTCCTGTGTCTGTCCAACACGACACAATATATACTTGCTTAGAAGCTCAAACATGGAGCCCACAATGCCTAGCTTACTCCCTCACACATGCATGGAGAAATATGATGTTCCCAATTCCTGTGACATCACAAGGCCCCACACCCTGACTTCACAAAGACCCACCCCAGGCATTGGGCCACAGATATAATGAGGGGATGGGGAAGATAATCCTGTGACAGCCCCTGACAAACAAAACACTTCAAAACCATTCCAGAAAAAATATTTTATTGGTTTTGGAAAAGAGGCTAAATGGGTATCCTTAGCAGAGACAACGGCCTGGTTCAGCTCCAGCAGGGCGCCTGTCCTCTGGTCCCTTGGATGCCCCTGGGGAAGAGGAAGCTTCAGGCCCTGCAACGGAAAGAGAGAGAAAATTTCAATTAAAGGGGTGAGCTCGTCCACGGCCATCAACCAGCTTCAACCCAGGTGTATCCACTGACCCATGTTCTCGCAACTTCATCCCAAAGTTCCGCCTGCCAATATCCACTGGCTTCCACCAGGAATATCCACCCGTTCATCTCTTCCACTCCACTTCTGAAGCCAGCCTCCGCCAGCTCCTGAATGCTTGGGTCACACTCAACCCCCAGCGACATCACCACGGAACACCAGCCAGCACATTTGCACACATTCACACACACACCAGCCACCCCCCTGACACACACACACCTTCACCAGCCATTCACACACATGCCTGGGCTTCCATCTACTAATATCCACCAAGCGTCCGTCAGCTGGTTTCAGGAGGCTAACGTCCCCCGGCTTCATCCGCCAACCTCTTCCGGCCTCCGCCTTGCAGCCTCAGCCAGCTTCTGCAGGGAGATTCCACCAGCTTCTGTTTGCCAATGTCCACTGACTTCTTCCCGATCCATCGCCGACATCAGCCAGCTTCAAGACAAATCTCTGCCAGCCTCAAGCTGTTAACTCGCCAGCCCACTTAGCAAGTTCATCTGCTTTCGCAAGAGAATTTGCCTTGGGCAGAAGGGCTGGGTCCCCTGCAGCCACTGACGCTCTCTCTCTGCCGGACTGCCCTCTGGCGCTTTGCCTCCTTTCTGGTCTCCTGCCCTGCCCAGCAAGCCCCTTTTATCTGCCAGCAGAGAGGTGGGGCCCCTGTGAGGTCACAAAGACCCAGGTGAGCGGGGTTGGGTTCCCAAGGCAGCAGCAGCAGCATCCTCGGGATTGGCTGAGTCCTGGAGATGATGTCAACAGTCCCTCTGATCATGTGATTCACTGGAACTTTCCTAAGCCCTGAGCTGGGGGGAAAATGAAAGTAATAAATGATTAAGAATGGGTACAGTCACACAATGCAGCCTTTGACCCTTTGGGGGTTGGGTTTTTTTTTTTTGCCTTTTTTTTGACATTTTTTTTCTTGCCCTTGCCGTGAAAAAGATATTATAAGGAGCCCGTTAAGAAAAAAAAACTAAGTGTTTGAAACACATACGAGTATTTTAACATCATCCCTGCACTATCAAAAATGCAGCTGTGTTTCAAAGACTCTCCCAGCGTTTGGAACTCCCTCCCACTGGAAGACAGATTTGCCCCATCTTTGCTGTCCTTCCACAAGCCAGTGATGACATTGCTCTTCAGGCAAGCTTTCCCTTATGGACTGGCTGCCTGGTTTGGGATCTTGAATGGACTGTTGTGCCTTATTGCTTTGAACACATTTTTGGTGTTGCTTTTGTTTACCATTTTTATTGGGGTATTTGTTCTTTTAAATTCCTTTTTCCAGCACCTTCTGAAGCATGGCTTTCAGGGACTGAACCTGCTACTTCCTGCATGCCAGACTTGCTGCCAGCCTCTGAACTAAGTTGCTCCCATCACATTCTCCATTGCTGGTGCCATCATGAGCCTTAGGTGGCCTTTGATTATGGATGCCTGGCACCTATTATACGTGGGTGCTTACATAAGGTTTGAGTAACGTGCCCTGGCTAATGGAAAGGTGCCAAGGAGTGTCTGGGTCATATGCCTGGTCATGTGCCTGATTTGTGTAATCAGGATGTACCCCAGCACTTCATCAATCAGCTGCAGGTAGCCGTGGCAATTTACTCATATATTATGCAATTGCCAATAGGATTCCAATTAAAATGTCTATAAATAGAAAATGCTTCCTTTCTGTCTCCCTTTCAGCATTGAGCACGTTGCTGCAAAAGTACTGCAGACAGTTGGGTAGACATCCGTTTCTCTCAGGCTGGATATACAGTAGGACCCCTGTATCCACTGGATCAGTATCCACAGTTGCACTTAGCCGTAATTTTGCAAACGATTAAAAGAAAAAAAAAATAGAAATAGGTATTTTCACAATGTTTTTAACTGAACTGGCCACTACAGGGATCTCAAAGCCATACTAGGTATTGTTATTGTTGAAGAATATGTAGCATGGTCTCTGGCTCCCTTGGTTGGCCAGTTCTGGTGATATTGGTGAAAATACATATTCTTTAATTTTGCTCTTTTACCATGCTAGTTATTATCCACAGTTTTCAGCATCCGTGGGGGGCTTGTAACCAATCCCCTGCATATATGGGGTTCTGATTGTGTTTTCTGATTCAGAAACTGTGTTTTCTAGTTGCAAAATCACTCCCTGTGTCAACATTTGTACATACATAGTATGTTATGCATACCGTACAAATTGCTTCCTTACCAAAATGCTGAAATCAAGTCACAGCCAGCTGAACTCACACACCTGCTGACACAAGAAGGGGAATACACTATAAAATTATGCAGAAGATGAATAAACTGGATAGAGGGAAGCTCTTTTCCCTTTCATGCAATACCAGAACCAAGGGACATCCATTCCAATTGAGTGTTGGGAGAGTGAAAACAGATAAAAGAAAGTATTTCTTGACTCAGCGTGTTGTTAGTTTGTAGAACTCCTTGCCACAGGATGTAGTGATGGCATCTGGCCTAGATGCCTTTAAAAGGGGATTGGACAGATTCCTGGAGGAAAAGTCCATCGCAGGTTACAAGCCCTGATGGGGATGTATAATCTCCAGGCTTAAAAGGGAGGTACCTCCAAATACTAACTGCAAGGGACGGTATCAGGAGACAGGTATGTAGTTGTCTCATGTGCTCCCAGAGGCATCTGGTGGGGCCACTGTGAGATACAGGGGGCTGGACTAGATGGGCCCTTGGCCTGATCCAGCAGGGCTCTTCTTATACTTTCTTATGTTCTTAAGGAGTTGAAATTCCCAAAGCTTCCCAATATATTAATAATATAAGCATATTCAGTGTTAACATTTCTAGAATAAAACATTAATAATGCTGTAGTTCCTGTCATTGCAAAATGTGATACATGTGATTATGGAATTCATAGAATCAAAGTATCATAAAATAATTGAGTTGGAAGGAGCATACAAGGCCATGGGGTCCAACCCCCTGCACAATGCTGTAATCCAAGTCAAAGCAGATCTGACACACGGTTGGCCAATTTTCTCTTGAATGCCTCGCTTTTGTGATCACAAAATAATATTTAAATGTTTTTTTTTTCACTTTGCGATGACTGGTTCCCTGCTTCGGGAACTGATTCTTCACATTACGACAATCAAAAACAGCTGGTTGTCGGGTTTCAAAATGGCCGCCGGGTATACAAAATGGCAACCCGCTGTGTTTAGGAAGGCTTTTTCGCAAGACAGGGAGCAGAAAATGGCCGCCATATGGAGGATCTTCGCTGGACGGTGAGTTATTCAGCCCATTGGAATGCATTGAATGGGTTTTCAATCCATTTCAATGGGATTTTTTATTTCGCTTGACGAGGGTATCGCTTAACAGCGATTTTGCTGGAACGGATTATCCTCGTCAAGCGAGGCACTACTGTATTTTAAAGATTATGAAGGTGTGGGGGAGGAGGCATGGAGCCATTGGAAGTGTTGCAGGGGTTCTCCTCCCCTCAATTTTAGCCTTCCAGTAGACAAGCTAAATCCCTACATAACACTACTCTTTATGACTCTTTATGACTCCAAACATGATTAAGTTTGGAAAGTAAGGAAAAACCTACCAATTATTAATAAGAGTCTGGACAATAAATTAATACCAGTGGTTGTGCTTTGAATGCCTGTATTTTCATTATAGCTGATGTTGCAGGCTCAACTGTCTTGTTCCTGGGGCCCTATATTTTAGGTCAATTCACATTGACCCATTTGCTGGAAGAACTTGTTTTGTAGCTAGACATTTAGGTTTGCAAACATCTCTCCTAAGAGTCCAAATAAGCTGAATGGAACATACTGCTGGGTAAGCAGGCACAGGACTGTCTCCCCACCCCCCACCCCACCCCCAGAGTGTGCTTCTGGATCAGGCCTTTAGTATCACTGCAAACAACAGTCATGGAAAGATGTATTCTCAGTATAACAGTTATGAATGGCTCACTAGAAAGAGGTCTTGTGAATGATAACATCACATGCAAATCTTAGCACAGGTGAGGCTTTTGCCCATCAAAGCAAGAATACAGGAAGGTTCTCTGCATGTCTACTGAGTTGGCAGCAAATTCAGTGCCTTAGGCCCCAATGAAAACGAAAGAACACAACTATGGCCCTCTCTCAATCTGAGAGAAATCAAGGCTTGCATTCATAGACACCTGAACCACTACGCCAGTGATGGTGAACCTATGGCATGCGTGTCATAGCTGGCACACAGAGACCTCTCTGTGGGCACACAAGCCATAAGTCACTATAGAGAAATACTTTACCCATCCTCCGATCCTGGGTTTCGGCACTCCCCTCTGCTGGTGCAATGGTCCAGTGGAGGGGTGCAATGGTGACCATTACCAATCTAGCCCATGCAAAAAAAACAACAACCAAGCATTTAACCCTTGCAGTGCAGGAGCAGTTGCTTTTTCTAAATTAAAACCTCAGCATTCGGGTTTTAATTGCAGTATTGGCACTTTGAAATAAATAAGTTGTTTTTGTGTTGCAGTTTAGGCACTCGGGCTCAAAAAGGTTCACCATCAGTGCCCTACTCTAAGGAGGCTACCTTTAATGGTGTAAGATGGCTACATTTCATGGGTCATGGAATGCGAAGACAGCCTCACCTAAAGATCTCTGACCTCCTGTAAAGGTGCATCCAAGGGAAGATTACCTGCTAGGTGTTAGGATTCCCAAGTTATTTTGTTTACTTTCACTTGTAGCTCCTGGTAACATAGACGTTTCTTCCATTCATTTTATCTTCCAGTTTGGCTCCTCCTTATCCTTCTTTTTCTTCCTGGCTCATTCTTACTCCTTTAGGACAGCAATAGGGAATGCGTGGTCCTCACAGAGATGGATTTTGTTTTTTAAACAACAGAACCTGGCGTTTTCCAGACAATTATGGATTTCTAATTTGTTGCAAATTGTCTGGGTTGTAGATGCACAAACGTGAGATGGATCCAGTTTTGTTTCACTGGCTGAAACGTCCTTAAATTTCCACTCAGAATTCTTTGGCTGATAGGAAGAAGGAAAGGAGTAAGAACTGACACCCCCCAGTGCTACTCCTCTCCCCCAAAATTGGTTCACAATCCCCATGTAATGTTTCAAGGCAGAAAATTTGGGAAGTGCAAGTGCAGTCCAGGTAAAAGCACTGAGCAGTTGTAAACAGAACTTCCCATGTAAAGAATAGAAGACAGAGCCAAGTACCCACTCTGTAAATCACTTACATTCCAAGGGGAAAACTCAAGCAGCGAGTAAACAGAAGCACAGTTGTAAACAAGTCAGGTGTTTTTTGTCCTTCATGTCAAACTCCTCTCTTCTGCAGTTGGCTTCACTGTGGGTTAAACCGCTGAGCAACTGGGCTCTCGATCAAAAGGTTGGCAGTTTGAATCCGCACAACGAGGTGAGCTCCTGTTGCTTGTTGCAGCTCCTCTCAACCTAGCAGTTTGAAAGCATGATGCAAGTAAATGAATAGGTACCACTTAAGTGGGAAGGTGTAGCGGAACCGCCACGTCATGCCTGTCCATCATTGGAAGCTCAAGGGGAGGAGGCAATGAGAAGACAGGAGGGGGCGGAACAAAAAGGACAGTTAGACAGTTAGAGAGACCGTTAGAGAGGAGAGTTGGAGAAAAGAGGTTGCTGATAGGGAATTGAAGAGTTAGGCGATTGTATTGAAAGTTAAGAAAGAATGCTAGAGAGAATAGGGAAGAGTTTAAAAGTATAGAGAATATACATATAGACAAAGAATATTATAACAGCGAATAAAAACAAACAAACCCAATGTGAAAGCAAATGATATTTAATGAATAAGCCTAAGCATCTGTGGTTTACTCCTGTGATTTGCATCACATTTATAAAATCAATAAATCTGTTGAATTGGCAGCATGTATCTAAGATCTATTTGGTATTAAAGGAATAATACCTGGTGGCAGCGTGAAGTGAGGACATACATCCAGAGGGTAGACTTGTGTTTAAGGCAAAATAAACAAAGGACACGGGGTATATGTCACAGAAGGTAACAGCATTCCTTGTCTAGTCATGTCGCCCACATGACCACAAACTACAGACAAATGCCGACTCTTCAGCTTACAAACAGGGATGAACACCAGCTCCTAGAGTTGGACATGACAGGACTTACTGTAATTGTCAAGGGGAACCTCTACCTTTATCTACTGCAGGTAGTTGACTTATGCTGACTTGACCTCAGTTATGTTCTTTGTTCCAACCACCCTGATTTGGCAGCATTCTCTGGGACGGAGGGAATTATCTGTCAAGCTATTATCTCCTGAAGGGATTGGTCTTCCCTGGCAAGGGAAGGCTCTGCCTCTATTCCTTGTCCCTCTGGGAGGGGGCTGTCAGGTCTTCGAAGTCCTTCCTCTGTTCTGATTTCCTCCTGTTGAAGTACGTTGTCCTCATCACCATTCTCCCAAAAAGGCTCAGCCATGTAGTGCACGCTCCCGTCTTTCAGAGCAAATTTTCAGAAGACAAAGGAGCTCTACGGTCCACACATGGCTTAAGCAGGAACAGTCAGTTTTTCCTTTTTTAGAAATATAGAGACAAGTCAGATGAAATGTCTTTGGCTATTTTCTGAAATGGAATATCCACTCCAAGTAACAAGACAAGGACTCAGGAGCCCTGCCAACTCCATGCCAACTCAGCCATGGAAACTCAGTAGGGTGTGGACTTGGTAAAACCACTCCTTAAATATCTCACTGTTAGGGCTGCTATAGGAGTCAGTTCCAAACTGTTGGCACAAAGCATACAATTTTATGAAATACTAATATTTTACCTTTAATTTTATACTAAGATTGATCATTTGCAGAAGTGGCTTGTATTCTTATTGGAACAGCATCAGCAGTAACACTGACAAGTAACTAAAGTCAATAAACAGGATGCAAAATAAATAATTTCAAGTTAGCTTTTAACTAGAGTGGAGTTTGCAGCATTCAGAGAAACCACATAAGAAACAAAACCTTGAAGGACAAATTATGCACTGCATTTTTATTTGAGAAGCATCTCACCTAGAAACAAAGAATGTTTAACTTTAGTTGAGAAAAGTGCATATTTTTTCTTAACCTTGTAACTTAACCTTGCAACCCTATCTTTAGTTACAGCAGAATTATCAGTTCTTAATTACTAATTACTTTCTAATTAGTTATACCTCCAGATTGCATCTTTTACCTTTTTTATTTTTCTCCCCTCTGAGTCTATCTTTAAGTGAGATTCTTTCTCTGAAAGAATTACTATTACCAAATAAACATTTCTGCAGCTTTTAAGAAACCAAGTGAGCTACTGGCTATATTTCATTGTATTTTGATGGATCGTGCAGTTCAGCTAAATTTAATCTAGAATAAAAACAGCATCATGTTCCTGAAGGAAAAATTGTGGTTCTGTTTTATGGTTTTAAAATGTGTTTTGTGTTAATTTCTAGCACTTAAGCATTCAAGGATATTTATTCATTTATTTACAAAAACTTAAGTTCCTTTGAAGAGATTATGTTTATTCCCTTGTAAGGTATCAAAAATTAAGGCACAAAAAGTTTACATGATTTGTTTATAACTGCATTGCCAGAGTCAATTGAACAAAGGAGTCTTACTAGTTTACTCTAAATAAAAATCACGTGAAATATTTGCATTAAGTGCATTAGTTTGTGTTCACATAAAGAAAGTTGTGCATATTCAGATAGTTGCTGTACAGTGAGGTAGACAACGTCTACGTTATTGATATTGCTGCCCCACTGCGACCCACATTATCAAAATATGTTAAGAAACTGGAAAATTGCATTTAAACAAGCAACTGAATTTCAGTGATACCCTTGTTATAAAGGCTTAAATAAATGGTTATTGGCCGTAGGTTCTGCTGTTATTTAGGACCCTGCACATTGGTGTAGCCTCAGGAACTGGACAATTCTGATAAACAGTTACACAACAAAACATATGTCACCCCATGAATGTCATTAACAAATTGAAGGCAGTAAAGTATGTCAACTGCTAGAGGCCAAGCCTAGTTGGCTGAGTCGGCCCAATATACACACACATAGATATGCATTTACTTCATTAGAAGGGACAGCTATGAGTGTGCAGAAATATGTACAGAACACATGTTCCACTGAATATATGTGTGCGGGAGCTCGTATACATTGTACATCAGAGTGCTCTGGGTAGGAGTAAGGAACAGAAGAAAGAATTGCAGGTGAAATTACTTTTGGTTCTCACTGAATTAGTGTAGACAGGGCATATTATAATACTTATCCTTAATTCTAGCTGAGATTAGATACTCTGTGCCCCATTCCCCTTGTGTAAATTCCCACCAATAACACAGGTGAGCATTGCATTCAGTCTTGATTGACAAGATACTGAGGTAGTCTGCAAGGCTTCATCTCTATAGTATGTTCAACTCTAATACTTGTCACTGGTGGAGACAATTAATTTAAACCCATTGTTCAACTGCAGTGGGTTTACTTCAGATCTACTTTCAACCAGGAAAAAAAGTGGTAACCAAACATGCAAATTATTGGGCATGAAGAGGGAAAAACAAATGGGCATCAAAAGAAATATCTGAGGAGTGATTTGCATAAGCACTATGCAACTTTCACAAGGACTTGAAGTCTGATGTGTACTTAACTAGTGCTCGACTGTAGCACGTTTTAGGTGTAATGATCTTGGTTCAACAATTTAGTTGTCAGACTGAAAATGAACTTTTTACGGTCACAACTAGAACTGCAGTGAGAAACTAAGCCATATTTTCTGAATGCTGACATAACAGGGGACCCAAGTTTAAGAAAGAGAACGAAAGGAGAGAAGGAAACACTCAGCTTCTATGCAAGCTGCTAAACCATAGTTTACTAAACTGTTACAGTTGAGCTGAATCTATGTGCAGTTGGATCTGGATCATCAAGGCATGTGCAGACAAAGCTTAACATTAAACACAGAAACAAAGTCAAGCTTCTTAAAAATAAATCCTGGCATTTTCCAGGATGGCCTATACAGGTACATTCAGGGACTGAACTTTATTTTTTTCCCTTCAAAATTACACATGTGCTTATGTTACAAAGCAAGGCTGCAAATAGAAATAAAAGTGCTGGAAATAAAAAGACAAGTTTTCCCCAATTAACGCAAACTCAGTGGATTGATTTATGCAGCCCACTAAGATTATTAACATGTCAAGTATTTTAGTTGGGTCATGCCTATAACATCTCAATATAAATTGGAATTTAGGCAAAGTCAATACTGGCAGGTTAAGAAACTACCGTCTCAATGTAGAGTTAAATTAATAAAGCTGTTTCAAAAAAGTCAGCTACAATATAGCCAATCATCAGTGTTAAAGGCAAAGGTAAATGGATAATAAAAGAAATGAGACACCGATAGCATGAAAGAGCTCATATCATTCTTGATAAATACTTAAGAACCCAAATCAACAAATATTTTAGAAAGTCTGTCTCTCAATGTGATGTTCCCCTGATGACTGGTCTACAGTTAAAGCCTGCTGAGGTGGTTCGGAGACATGTGCAGTTTGGGACTGTACTTTGCTAATTTGAGGAGGTAATACTGTTTCTTGGCTGATGCGAAACTGATGGCTAGTTTCTTGTGCCACTTGCAGGTGCTGGGTTGGATGTGATGTCCCTGTTTCTATCTGAAGCACTTCGGCTGGACTTGGACTAGCATGGAGGTGTTCCAAAGCTTCTTTGGAAAGGGTGATGACGTGCATTTGCTCAGCCTGGGCAGGCTCCATCTGGCTGCTCACAATGTTGATGTTATCCGTCTGGTCTGTCAGTTCTGGCTGGGATGAAAGAAGCAAGTTCTGCAGCTGTTGTGGTGGCTGAGTGAGAAGGGTCAGACTGCCTGCATGATCTGCCATCACGTTTTGGGAACCATCAGCAGTGACAACACTGATCCCTTGGTTATGGCTGGGCACAAAATTTATATTGTGCACTGAATCGGTAACTAGCAGCTGGATCTCTTGCGCCCCAGAGGTAGAGAGCTGATAGTGCTGCAGCTGCACAATGTTCCTTATTTCCTCTGTACCGCTGCTGGTGGGAACGCTATTTGCTTCCTGTAGCTGTTTTTCTTTTATATGAATCTTTAAATGTGATTTCAAATTGTCTAAGCGTGAAAACTGCACACAGCACTCGGAACAAGAGAAGGGCTTTTTGCCAGTGTGTAAGATACAATGTCTCCTCTTGGCACTGGAATCAGAAAAGGATTTCCCACAAATGCTGCATGAATATGGCTTTTCTCCTCTGCAAGACAAGACATATTTGGGATTAATCAGATACATGAATACTTTTTAGGAGAATTTTAGGATACAGCTCTTTAAAAAAAAGGTAAATAGCACAGGCAAAAACTGCTTCACTGAAACTGGATGCCACATGGCTGCTTTTTCTGTATCACATTTTTACTGCAACTACTTTATATATTAGTTTTAACTCAGTGTTGGCCAATTTTTTACCAATGTAGTATAAGAGTGTCATTTCAGCACATGCAGCAGTTTTGTCTCTGTTCCATGGAGCTAGGAATTGGCAAGTGGGCAGAAACACAGCAAGGGCTAATTAGCACTCTTGTTTACATCCAGGTATGCCAAAAATCCCCAAGACCCATGTCTGTCCATATTCACACACATTCTGCTAAAATGAGAAGCATACATAAATGTTAAAGGAGTACCATAAAGGAGATCTATACCTGTATATACCGGCATAACAAGTTAAACGTATTAAATTGGTCATAACTGAACGGAGGTGGTACGTACTGACAGAAACAGCTAAGTCAGCACAGGGCAATCTCCTCTCCCCACCGCGGTTCCCAGTGCCACTCCAAAATCTGCTCCTGAGACTCTGGGAAAATCCGAGGATATGGTTTGGTGATGGAGCCAAAGAATATGGGCAAAGGGGAAAATGTTCTGCTACTCTCCTCCAATAATACTGGTTCTTGGTCGTTGACTCTGCTGTTATTTAGGAGCCTGCACATAGCCTTAGGAACTGGAGAGTTCTGAAGATAGTAAGATAGTTATACAACAAAATATACTATGTTTCCCCGAAAAATTATATTAATCTTTGCTCCAAAAAAATGCAGTAGGGCTTATTTTCAGGGGATGTTTTTTTTTCATGTGCAACAATCTACATTTATTCAGATACAGTCATGTCATCTTCTGCTTGCGGCACAATGGTGGAGGATGGGGTTTTACTTAACTAGGGCTTATTTTTGGGGTAGGGCTTATATTGCGAGCATCCTGAAAAATCATACTAGGACTTATTTTCAGGTTAGGTCTTATTTTCGGGGAAACAGGGTATGTCACCCGATGAATGTCATGAACAGTCTGAAGGCAGTAAAGTGTGTCGACTGCTAGAGGCCAAGCCTGGTTGGCTGACTACGCCTGGGTTCCCCAAGGCTGTCCCAAAAATGACTCTGAAACACAGAATCATAGAATAAATGAGTTGGAAGGGGCCTATAAGGCCACCAAGTCCAGCCTTTTGGCCTTTCCCTTCTTGAGCCCAGCTGGAAAACCAGAAAGAAAAGCATTACCACAGCACAAGAGCACAAAGAAAAACTCCATTCCTTGTTTCTGTGCATTAATCAAGGTTCTTTCTCCATCTTTAGCTTCCCAGTCTTCTAAGACTGGGCTTACAAATGCTTTATGAGTGGCCAAGTCGTTATGCTGTTATGCTGATCTTTATTTTGCCTCACACAATACAACTCTCTGAGTTCCTTTTGATGAGAACAGAACAAATAAACTGTTGAACAGCCCCAATTCAGATAATCCTTGAAACTTAATAGCTGTGATACCAAGTGTTATTTTTTTCCTCAGAAACCTCTTCCAAGAAGGTAAGTAACACCTTCTCTAGGCACTGTTACATCTAAAGTGGGAGAGAACGTGCAGTGTCACTGAAGGGATTACTTAACTCATACATCTTCTGACCATATGATGATTAATGTGACTGCACTTTGGAAACAGTCTGTGAGAAAGGCAATTGTACAATTTGTGCTGACTGAGTCAGGCTGCAGCCTGTAACTGTGTTTAAAAGAATAGCATACCTGTGGATTCTGATGTGAGTCTGAAGAGAGCTTTTTGCCGTGAAAGACTTGCCACAGATTTCACAAGTAAATGGCCTTTCACCTGCCAAAAAACATTCATTATTACAACAGCATGCAACAATAACCCTAGCATATAAGGAGAAAATATAACTATTTAAAACTGTAGACATTTGATTAGTCTCTTGCTAATGAAACAACAGTGGCTTCATCCCAGATTTTGCCTTGTGCTCAGAGTGGGCACCTTGACGTATGGCAGCAATTTACAAACATATTAGGACACATACTTTTGTAGAACTGATACTATAGTTACAGACAGAAAACAGGAGGGGCCAACCAAAGCAATATGAAAGGGGGACTTCTTTATGACTGAGAGGATCACTGTTAGAGTTTCAGAGATCAATGCAAATGACAGTCATGTTACCTGTATGTGTTCTTAAATGTTTCTTCAACTGAGCTGCATCCATGAATTTGCGATGGCACAGGATACATTCTGGCAATGAATGGCCTTTATACAAAAAGCAGAAGTATATCTTTATTTTATTTTAAATCTGTATCTTGCCCATGAGCCCAAAAAAGAGTATCCAAACAGATCATCAAAGTTAAAGCATAAAGACACATGTTTAATCCTCATCCAGGTAGTACTCACAGCAAGTGACTTCTGGGGTATTTTTTGACCCCATGGACTTTCAGTTTTATTGCCGGGTATGAAAATACTCCATGTCCACTGGAGTTTTTGCAAGTGTACAACCAGTGGTATTCCATAATACTTAAAACAACCAGATCTAGAAAACACACATCTACATGAACAGCAAACTTTGTTTTGAGCAGCTGACAGTTTTATACTGGTAAAAAGTGTAAAGCAATGCATTTTTGTGCCTTAAAAATATTACTACTGTTATTTGCCAGTAGTAGTTTTCAGTACTGTTCATTTCCCAGTAGTAGTATCCCAGAAGGGGTAGTTTTCATCTGACCACACACAACAAAACACTGTTCCAATGCATTATACTTTGGGGGATTAAAAAGTGACCAAAACCCCCCCCACAAATACACTGTACTTTGTTGAGGACCGTTCATCCCCACCTGTTATTCTATTTGTGAAAATAAAACGAAAAACCTACAGGTGGCAATGAAACTGTCTATAACTT
This sequence comes from Pogona vitticeps, assembly GCF_051106095.1. Lineage (NCBI taxonomy): Eukaryota > Metazoa > Chordata > Lepidosauria > Squamata > Agamidae > Pogona > Pogona vitticeps. The sequence continues at coordinate 95,922,313 of NC_135783.1, read as the reverse complement.
TTCACATCACAATGTCATGAAATGACAACTTCATTGGTCATTTTATATGTGACTTCTGCAACAAAACATGACTCCGGGGTTGAATGAGGGTTAACATATTTGAAACCAAATTGATATCATAATAAGAAGCCTAAAGTGTTTAACAGATTTCATTGCCTTACATAGGACAACAGTTTGTTTTTCATCTACAACTCATTAATACACCAGCTCATTAATACACCAATCATTCTTTTTGGCTTTCTCACAAATTTGAATTTAGACAAATTTTTCCAACAAAGAGTTCATCGTTTTAATCATTAGCAACAGCAAACACTCAGTTGGACAACGTGAGATCATAATTCACACACAGCTCTGTAGATCACAAGGATAATATTTGCCCTTCCCAATTACAGTGGTGCCTCGCTTAACGGGCACTTTGTTTAGCGACGAAACCACATTGCAACGAACTTTTTGTGATCGCAAAAGCGATTGCAAAACAATGTTCCCTATGGGGGAATTTCGCTTTGCGATGATTGGTTCCCTGCTTCGGGAACCGATCATCGCAAAGCAATGATTTTTTAACAGCTGATCGGCAGTTTCAAAATGGCCGCCCGCTGTTTTCTGGGACGGATTCCTCGCTGCACAGGCAGCGAAAAGGGCCGCGCTATGGAGGATCTTTGCTGAACGGTGAGTTCCAAGCATTTCTATGGGCTTTTAAAAATCATATTGCGACATTTTCGTTCTACAGTGATTTCACTGGAACGAATTAACGTCGCAATGCGAGGCACCACTGTATTCTCAACTCACTGACACTGCACAAGTAAAGACATGAGAGAACAGATTTGTATATGATGTGAAGATGCCAAAAACAAACAAACAAACATAAAAACCCAGTATGTAAAACAATGTAATGCCGTTTTCCCTATTTTGACCTGGACTGGTGGTAAGGGCTGTTCAAAGGTATGGATGGAACTTTTTTCCTTCCTCAGAGATGCTTGGGCACTGAATATTGGAACATTACCATAATTGTATAGTTCACATAGAAAAATAAAATTCATTTTGTCTGTATCAAAGGAGAGTGCATCATTTGTATTTGTTGTTTATACACTTACAGCATATATTAAACCTCTGTTCCAGACCAGCCTCCTTAGTTGAATTTTCAAAATAAAAATCTCAACAGCATGCAGTCTTTCATATAAGTTCATATGGAGCTAATATATAAATATTTTCTTGTACCTTGAAACATTTTCATGTACATATCTCTTCTTGAGTTCAGTAAACATTCCAAAGTATATATAAATATTCATATAAATTTTCTGGATTGCAAAATAAATCATTATGAATAAATTGACAGCTATAGTTAGAAAAATACAAAAATCTCCCAATGTTGCAACAACGTAGCATATTTCTTAAATCCATTATACCTGTGTGAACTCTGTAATGACTTTTAAGTTGCCTCTTCTGGCTGAAGTATTTTCCACACTGATCACAGGTAAAAGCTTTCTGACCTGACAGAAAATAAAAGGTTTCAGAAAACAGTGCAAGGAAACACGAAAGATATTACTTTATAACTTAAAATAGGTTCATGAGTCATACTGAGAAATGAGTCATACTGAGAAATATGACAAATGTTAAGCAGAATTAGATTTTGATGGCATAAGATTCAAGGTACAAGGCTGTGCGTGTTTACTGGAAAATGAATTCCACAAAGATCTTGGAAGCTGACTCCTATGTATTGGTACACAGTTATTCAACCTTTAGTGAGTAATTAGCATGGAATTTACTCTGTAAGATGCAGAGATCAGGACTTTACCTGTATGCAGGCTCATGTGTTCTAGGAGAGAATGCTTTGTCGTTAAAGCCTTACTGCAAACAGTACAGGTATATGGCCGTTCTCCAGTATGCATTCGTTCATGGACCTGGAGAGAGTGTTTCTGGGAAAAGCCTTTGCCACATTCACTGCACTTAAATGGTCGCTCCCCTAGAAACAAGGTACAAGTTCTGTGAAATAGCCAGAAATTTCAAGTGGGCAGAAAAATGTTTCAAATCATATAATTTGAAATAGAAACACCAACCTTTCTATAAAAAACTGCTAAGAAAAGTAAGAGAAACAAAGACAATAAACATAGTGATAATAATTCTAAGAAATCAAAACACCAAAATACTTTGCATATTCTGAATCCTGCTAAACATTCTATAATTAATATAGCTCAGTATTGGAACCACCATATTAACAATGGATGCCTAAGGCCAAAAAAAGTCATTTCTCTAAAGCCACCTTTCCAAATGTGGCTGAGGATTTCCTGGTTTATAGCACACAGCTATATAATTATTTGGCAAGTAGGTTCTAGAAAAGCAGGCTGGATAATTCAGTTGCGTGGGTATGGCTGGGAGTTTGATTCCCCACTGTGCCTCCTGGGAAAAGAGCCCAACTGTGTGGGAATGAGCAAGTCACACAATCCCAGGGGTGTGCCAGAAGAAGGGAATAGTAAACCACTTCTGCATATTCTCTACCTAGAAAATCCTGGACAGGGTTGCTGTAATATGGAATCAACTTGATGGCACACTATTATTATTAATTACCGTATTTTTCACACCATAAGACGCACTTTCCCCCCACAAAACAGGGGGGTGGAAAGTCTGTGCGTCTTATGGAGTGAAGAAAACAGATTATATTTTCCTGTTTTCTTCTCCTAAAAAATTGGTGCGTCTTATGGAAAGGTGTGTCTTATGGAGCGAAAAATACGGTATTTATTTATTTATTTATTTATTTATTTATTTATTTATTTATATTTATATTTATATTTATATTATTATTATTATTATTATTATTATTATTATTATTATTATTATTATAGTTCTAAAGTACAAGATTATTATATAAAATCAAACTGTGTTTAGACAGATGTACTGTGGCCAACATTCCCTCTCATTTTCTGCCGAGGCTGGGTCTGGGCCCTGCCCCATGTGTGAGGGGTCCTGACTGCCACCAGAATCAAGATGACAACACTGTCTGAGAGTGCATGACATTGATGCAGCGCTGCACTGTCACACATTAACGCAGCTTAGAGGGAACACTGATTTTAACTTATGCAACTATCTCATGTAACTGTAAATCTCCAGAAACATATTTCTGAATGCAGACTTTATAGATCCAAGGGTCACTTTTCATGCAGATGTTCATTGGTATAAAATGGCCTGTGATATCACCTTGGCTCACTTGGTTTCTTTAAAGAAAAACCTATACAGCAGGACCACAGTATTCATGAGGGATCAGTTCCAAGTGCTCCCCCACAGATGATGAAAAGTTGAGCATAGCAAACCCCATATATATAGCATTGTTTCTGGTACTCTTTTGTGGCCAGTTCTGGTAATATGCCCTTGAAATGCATATTTATTGGGGTGGGTGAGTTATTTAATATTTTCAGGCAGCGGATAAGTGAAACCATGGTACTGATCTCACAGATACAGCAATCCTGTTGTATACAATTACTTGCTACCATGAAAAATGCATGTACATTTTGTTTACAATTAAGTTTTAAAGACCTGCAAAAATTTTTGAAACATACTATGAATTGCAAAAGGAGATTTCAATTTCTATTAATCAAATTAACATTAACTTTCAATTTCAATTTAATTTTCAATTGTAAAATGTACAATTGGATATTTTTGTTTAAATTGGATGTATTTCATTAATTTGATAAAAAAATTAATTATTTCATTTACTCTGTAATTTTATTCATTTTATTACATGTATGCAATTTATTTTACATAAATCTTCCTCTGTAATCACAAAGTAAGAATTATATTTTAAAAATCAGCTAAAATATTGCAAGAAAAAAAGTGTCACAGTCAGAAAACAAGTTGCACATACTATTTTACTACAGGATTTAATTAAATAAAATAATCTTCAGGAGACTTACCTGTGTGACTTCTTCGATGAATAGCTAAAAAATGATTATATTTAAATAGCTTCCCACAGTCTTTGCACTGAACTGAGCCAGTACGTTTTCTTCTCCCATCAGTCCTCTTTTTCAGTCCACTATCCTCTTCATCACCAGTAAGTTTATAATCTCTTAGTTTGATAGACCGTCGTATCCTACGCTTGCTGTAACGACTCTGGTTAGTCTGTGTACTCTGGCATTGAGGATCACAGTTCTCATCCTTCTCAGTGGAAACACTCCCCACGGCATCAGAACTACAAATGTCCTCTGCTTCTCCCGCTTCTCTGTTTACTGGAATCAGCTCATTGGAATTTCTATCTTCCACCACAGCATCATTCTTCATAAAATTTTGCTTATTTTGAACAGAATTATTTTCTCTTAGCTGCACATCTTCAGCAGAAGACATCCCCAGTTTTTCTTCCTGGATGTTCTTAACTTTTCTTGGTCTTCCACGTTTTCGCTTTGGTGGATCTTCACTTTTTTGGTTGTTTAACAATGGAGCCATTGTGGTTCCATCATCAGGAATGGTAGATAATGTACTGTTCAAACTACAGTTCTTCTGCTGATCAGTGTATGCTTTTACTAAGTCATTCACTTTGAGAAGTTGAGCAGTAGCTAAAATTTGCTCTGCATTTTTTTCACTCACTTGCAGATAACCTGTGTAGATAAATTCCAGGAGTGCACCAAAAGCCTCTGCCACCATGCCTTCCAGCATGTAGATTGACTGGCCAATCTCTCCCTCATCACCGAACATCATTGAAAAATACTCACTGCTGGCAGCAAGCAAAGCTTTGTGTGCTCTGAAATGAACATTTTCTACAATTAAAGTGATATCACACAAAAAATCCTTTTTCCTCTGCTCTTCAAAGTTGGTAAGAATAGTATCTCTGTGAACTTTTGAATGGATGATTATAAGCTTCTCAGAAGCATCAGGTACCACTTCATCCATTTTTGCTGGAAAAAAAGAACAGAAGAGGTAGAAACACACAGGCTGCAATTCAAACAGATGCTGTATAAATTTCGCCATGTACATTGGGCATCAGTGTTCCTCCAGGGAACTACCCCAACCTTTAGAAATTGGTGGGAATTTTTAAAGCATGCAGCTATTCAGGGGAAGAAAGGAATTAAATCCCCTGTTTTTATCTACTCAGTGAATTTTCTAATAGTTTCTTTTCTAACAGTTTCTGTGCAATAACAAAAGTCTGAAAAGGTTAGAAATTGACATATTGTGTAGGTAACATTATTTATTTCATTATTCTAAAAAGAGAACCTGTTCCAGTTGGAAAGGTTCACCCTTTAACAGTTAATGGATTAATATTTATGGCAATTTCTCACTTATGAAATAAAAGTAAAGGAAAACTTAAATCACTAAGGGTGCATAAATGAATCAATTCCTTTCCCTCTGATAAACTGGACATTTCTCAAATGAAACAAGATGTTCATTCAGTTGCCACACTTTAAAGCAGGGGTCTCAAACTCAGTTTACCTGGGGGCCGCTGGAGGCAGAGTCTGGATGAGGCTGAGCCACATCAGATTTTCCGCCAAGCGGAGCAAGAGCCCGAGGAAGCCACCCAGGAATTTCCTTAGCTTAGCTGGGGCTCCAAGGAGGAAGAGGAAGAGAAGCGCACGAGCCCTCGTCGCTGGCCATGTACCCCTCCGGCTTCTTCCTCACTACCAGCAGCAGGAGCAGCAGGATGAAGAAGCGGAGAAGGGAGGGAGCGCTGGCGACCATCTAGCAGGGGGGAGGAGGGCATGACATAACGTTTAAAAAAACCCTCACAGAATTCACCTTGCCAAAGGAGAAAAGCCCCCATCGGTACCCGCAGAATTAAACAGAACAGGGCAGGCCCCCCACAGGTGCACGCACACAAACACAAAGAGTTTTGGCAACCTTCCTCTGAGCCCCCCTCAAAAAAAAAGGCACACTCAGCAGCAGCAGTTACCCCCACCATGACAGGGGAGCAAACTTTGCGAGATGAGCCCAGGCAGCCTCCAGAGCCGAGGCGGCTGAAGCAGGATGAAAAGGAGGAGGAGGAAGCACTGCTGGGTGCCAAGGCGGCCGCTGGCCAGGCTGGTGCTGGGGGTGCCAAGAGAGAAAGAGAGCCAGAAAGCCACTTCCCTGGAATAGGTGACGGCAGCTGCTGTTGGCAGCTTGGAAGTGCTCTTCGAGGACAAGCCGGGAGCGAATGCTCGGCAGCAGCTCGGGTGCTCCGGGGGAAAGGGCCAGCAGCATACCTCACTTGCCAGCTCTCTCCCAAGACAGCACCTCTTGCACCCTCCATCCAGGCAGGCTGCAGTTCTGGATGGAGGGTACAAGAGGTGCTGTCTTGGGAGAGAGCCGGCAAGTGAGGCAAGGCTTTTTAAAAATTCTTGACAGCAGAGGACGTGTGGGTATTTCGGGGGGGGGCAGGCAAGGTGGGGGCCACAAACTATCATCTGGCGGGCTGCAAATGGCCCCTGGGCCGCATGTTTGAGACCCCTGCTTTAAAGTATAAATACAATAATTACCAAGGAAACTGTCCAGATTGGCCAAATACTGCATAATTTCCAATGGAGGACTACGATATTCATCAATCACATTATAAAAATCACCTTTCAAGATCCACCCAAGTCAATGTCTTTATTAGGAGGCAGTCAGAAACACACAAGTAGAGCATAATGGTGAAACAATCTCATTTTCCCCCCAGCATCTATATCTGTAAATGGAGCCTTAATTTTGATGTTAGAGCTGATAGCTATTGACTCATCTGTCTTCTGTAAATTTGCCTGTACCTTGAATACACAACTTTCTGGCATTCAAAATAAGAAATTCTTATCTCGCAAAATATGTTTTTGTGACATTAACACCATTGGTATTATATGTGAGAATATGAACAATGTAAGCAGTAATGTAAACCTGTGAGGTATGACAGTTTGCTATGAAAAACACAGCAAATGATACGTATATGGCATAGCAAGGCCCAACTTTATACTATGGTGTGTAATTTACTTGGAATATATATTGAAACATCCACTATCATTCAAGAGAACTGGTCTTAATAAATTATTCTTCAGACCACTACAGACCTATAATCTTAGTGAAAGCCAGATTGTTTTCTTTCCCAGCATTTTGACAGATTTAGAATACAGCAAACTTTATTCTACCAACATGAATTTGACCCAACTCCAGGAGGCAGTGGAAGACAGGAGGCCCTGGCATGCTCTGGTCCATGGGGTCACAAAGAGTCGGCCACGACTTAACGACTAAACAACAAACTTTATTCAGATGCTGTCCATCCCACAGTGAGGTGCCTTTCATCTCCAGTTATTTGTATGTATCATCACTGGGGAAATGAAGATTATTTTTTTCCTGACAGAGTTGCATACACTCAGAATGAACCACTTGATGTTACAGCATGATATTCTAGCATGAAGAAGCCAGAATACAGTATGTTATAGCTCCTTCAGATAATTAATGTCAGTTGGGAATTCCATGTCAGACTTCACAAGTTAGGGCAGTTTTTATTCTACCATTTTGTTAGTGATTGAAAAGTTAAAAACAAAATTCTTTCCTAGAATGAGAAATTTCCCAGACTTTTAAAAAAGTTTATTGTTAGTAAAATCTTGATGTTGATGCCATGTACAACTTATAGAAATCTTAATACAGCTTTCATGAGAAGTTTATGTGGAAACCCTGTGAGTTTCCACAGCCAAACAGGGATTCAAACCCAGGTCTCCTGAGCCCGAATCCCACACTCTGTCCATTATGGCACACTTGACTGTCAGTAAAAACATTGACGGGAGCAATCACAAAACAGGCAAAAGGAAGGCATTAGCAAGTCAGTCTCTAACATTCATCCTCATCTAATCAGACTCATTTGCAATTTGGGTCCTTTCGAGGAGAAAGGTAGGGTAAAAATATTTTAGATAACTTTAAATAAAAGAAAAAAAGTTCAGAGTCAGAAAATTAGGGGGAAGTAAATAAAGAATTAAGAAGAAAGAGCATGGAAAGAGGAAATATGTGAGGAGGCGGAAAAGGCCAACGTCGCCAGCTCCTCCTCCCCTCCTTCTCTCCCCCTTGGGTCGGGTGGCTGTGCCATGAAGGGCTGCGAACCAAGCAGAAATTCAACAGGTGACCCTTCCCATATCACTGCATCTCAGGTAGACACCAGTGACCCGAGGCTTTTCCTGCGCGACCTCTGCTTCCTGATCAGCTTCTGAAGCCAGTCTTGGGCCAGGCGCCCATCCCTGAGCAGAGGCTGTCAGGCGGGGGGCAAGGCAAACGGAGACACCCCCCTCCCCCGCCCGGGAAGGAGCTGGGAGACCAGAGGAGCCTCTTTGCCGTTCCTTCGGCCCTCTTCTCCTGACAGAGTTCAGCGAAGGGGAAAGAAGGGCCTTCCTTGTGGGGGGGGCACAGAGCTCTCCTTTAGGTTGGGGGCGGGAAGGGAAAGGATCCTTACCTCACGTAAGGAACGTCCCGTCCCGAAGCCCAGAGGGTTTGAGGCCATTCAATGCGCAGCCCGAAAACAACAGCCGCGCACGCCGGACGTGACGTCACAAGGATGAGGAAGTGGATCAAAAAAAGGGGACGACGCGGAAGTGGGCGGGACGCGATGGGAAGCCGTCTATTGTTGGGGAATGCCGGGCATAAGAAAGAGGGGCGGGGAAGACCGGCACGGTCCGATCTCCTCAGGGCTGAACACCTTTGCTCGGGTTCTTACCGGGGGTAGGCCCCTGCCTGGCTCACATCCTCGGTGGGGACAGCCCTTGGGAGATCCCTGGGCCTGCTGGTGGGAAGGTTCCTGGGCCTGGGTCACCATTCTTCCCCGGGGCTGAAGGGGGCAGAGGGCCCCGTGCTCGCTTGCCGCAACCCGCAGGTTCTTTGGCGGTTGCAAGGCCGCGCCTTCCGTTGACGGCTTTGCTTTGCCACCAGGAAAGGCACGGCGGCTAAGGAGGGTGGAAACGGCCGAGAACAAAAGGGCCGGAGGGACTTTTTGGACCCCAAGCGAGCGATGTCTTACCAATCAAGCGCATTGAAGCAGATGGTTTCCCTTCTTCTCGCTCTGGTGTGCTTTGCCCGCAGTGGAATAATGCGTGCAACCTAAACCCCGGTCTAGCCCTCTGTAGAGGAGCCCCGGCGAACAGTATGAGCGACACCTCAGTTTCACAGGTGGTAGCTCTGCAGCTCTTTCTCAAATCGGTCCTTTCCCACAAGCGCTGGCAAGCCAAGAGGATTTGCTTCCTCCACCCTGTCACCCATAGGTCTGCGGCAGACATTCAGAGCTCCCAAGAATGGATACCAGAGTTTCATAGTTCAGTGTCTGTTTTGTAGCATTTTACCTCTAGGAAGGCTGGGAGTCATGCCCAGACTTATCGGGAGGACCGTAGACAACTAGCCAATGCTCAACCAGCATGCTCCGCCCCCGTTTTGGAAAGTTGAGCCACAAAACATGGTCTAATTTTCAGCTGCTTGCCATTCCTAGAATATCTCCACTGGAGATTATGTGGATGTAGCGTTCACCCTTATGTTAAGTAGTCAAGCATATTCATGTTGCAGGCTAATATTGATAAGAGGCGGACCTGAGAGATATGTAATAAAGAGTCAGAGTCAGAGGAGAGATCACAGTGGAGAGATAGAGTGTGGTACAGTATTTGGGACATCTGAGGTGTGATTAGAGTGAAGAGTGAATGAGAACTGTGATAACCAATAGAAGGTTGAGACTGATGATAAACTTGTAGAAGTTACTTGTGATTAATAATCAAACATCTGTAATCAATAAACAAGTTTTATTTAAAAGACAATGAAGTTTGGACCTTCATCTTCATTCTTCCATAAGTAATGTTGATTTAGTGATCAGCTGGTGGCAGTTAGTATAAATGCATTTTATATGTTTTTTAACTTGTTTTAACTGATGTCAGCCGCCCCGAATAGACGTTGTCTAGAGGGGCGGGCTAAAAATCGAATAAATAAATAAAATAAGACCCTCAAGAAGGCTGACTGCCGAAGAATTGATGCTTTTGAATTGTGATGCTGGAGGAGACTCTTGAGAGTCCCCTGGACTGCAAGGAGAACAAACCTATCCATTCTGAAGGAAGTAAACCCTGAGTGCTCACTGGAAGGACAGATCCTGAAGTTGAGGCTCCAATACTTTGGCCATCTCATGAGAAGAGGAGACTCCCTAGAAAAGATCCTGATGTTGGGAAAGTGTGAAGGCAAGAGAAGGGGATCACAGAGGATGAGAGGATTGGACAGTGTTATTGAAGCTACCAACATGAATTTGACCCAACTCTGGGAGGCAGTGGAAGACTGGAAGGCCTGGCGTGCTCTGGTCCATGGGGTCACGAAGAGTCAGACACGACTAAACAACGATGATCTATAGGCTGATATGTAATGGCTGTCTGTCCCTCTCTGTTAACAGAACTGAGGAGTACACTTTTCTTTTATTCCTTAAATGTGCATTCACATGCAATTGCTGAGCAGATCTGTTGTTGCAAGACTGACTATAATGCTTTTAAGATATTCACAGTAAAACAATGAATCATAACTGTTTAGAAACTACAAAAAAAAAAAAAAGAAACTGAATGCTGTTTTATTTCAAGTAAATTTAAGATATATTTCAGCTAATGAGGAAAAAACATTAAAACCACTAATTGGTGGTCAAAAGTATTTATCAAAAACTATCATAATAAAATGGATTGAAATAAAAATGCATTAGAACTTTAACAGCAATAAAGAACATTTTTAGGTTGAAATTTTTTCAGTGACACTTTAAAACAGTAACAAACAATAAAACTATAATCTTACAGACCTTGGAACCATATCCTTCCCAGAGATTATAGATTAGATTGGAAATTCCTTTCCAGCATTGGTGACAGAGCTCTGATTCTGGAAAGGGAAGATCAAGTCTTGATTCATCCATCCTGCACATCATTCCACATAATCAGAGAAAAGAAATGGGGAGATTGGGGATTTGGAAGCATAATGTAGGCAAAATAGGAGAGACTCTGAATATGTAGTATCCCAAACTATCTGTGACATCCCCAGTCCAAGGAAATGTTCATACTAAGCTCAGAATGGTTCTCAGTGTTTCAAAACCAGACAGGAATGACAAGTGTTGCTTCTTCCACCAGGAGCCTAGCAGAGTTTAGGAAATGTCAGAATGCTTTGACCTCCTCACAGAATGCCTTTTTAGGGTATTCATTGAGGACTAGAAGACTGTGGTAGACGTCTGCCCCACTTGTACATACATTTACTTAAAATTAAGATTGAACACAGGTTACTTCCAATGAAAGGTGCTTATGATTCAACGGAATCTTTCAAGTAGCTGTGTAAATTATTAGTGCTAGATCTGTAAACTGCATTTTGCAAATTGTTGCATTAACAGTTGTGGAACTTTAGTACAGGTTTGTGCATGTAGAGTGTTAGAAGCCTAAACATCAGTTCGAACCACTGTCCTTTGGAAGGCAGAACCCACAAATATGAACTTAGATGAATGTGTGACATTTTTCATTGTCTAATTCTAAGTTACTGAGAGGCTGGGTCCACATCTTTGAGAGACAGAAAGGTCCGTAATTTGTGATCAAAGTCAATAGGCCGATTTTGAGGTTCCTTGTACTTTTGTGTCATTTTGGTTCCCAGATATGGGATAAGTTCACAGTGATCTATGAACCGATCCAATTTCCTCTTGTACTTCTTTCGCACATAGTCAGAGCTCCTGGGGTTATATGCTGTAAGAAATAAAATTACACCTATTACCTCATGCGACATGTACTTTCTAATTTGTACTGCTCTTCTCAAGATGCCTGAAGACACATTGTAAAATGACATATGCAGATAGTATGCATAATACCTACAAGATTTTCACAACAGATGTATATGGCCCTGTTGATAATACTGCTGAAGCTGCCATTCTGTAAATGTAGATTTTTTTGCTGCAGTGTTTTGCTTATAATGTTCTATTACTGGAGTCCTAGACTACGGCATATAGAATTTTGGTATAGTCTGTCTCATCATACAAAGCAGGGGAAGAGAGTGCAATTTAAAGAATCAAGGGGTTGCTAAATCTCCCTTGCACACAGCATTTTCCTTCTTTAGCCCTGACCCCTCAAGAATGTTCCTTTCAACTGGTATCATTATTGGTACTGCAATCCAAGTGTCAGAAGAGAGCCTGGAGCAGCACATGGAAGGGTTAAAAGTGCTATGCAGTGGACTGAGTATGAATGTGTTTTGTTCTTTTATTATTGTATCTCATCACTACCTTGCACATGAATGGGAGTGATCCATGTTGCAAGACATATATCATGGCCCTCATACTGTATTAAAAAAGTACGCTACACTCATAGACCAATATATTATGATAAAAATAGAATAAAAGACATTGAAGTTATGGTGGATCTTCCAGACAGAATTTAATTCAGGAAGGGTCAATAGGTTTCTGGACTTTAAACAAATTATTTATAAAACAACATGATCAAGAGATTTTCCTTCCAATTCTACAAAAACAAAACTGGTCATTAAGCAGAATCCTATTACATTGTCCAATTAAGAATAGAGGACAAAAGATTAAAATTAGGGAGCATACATACTCCTCATGAATTTTCAAATAGTATCCACAAGAATGTAAAATTTCCAAATAATTTCATTATTTAAATTCTTTCCTCTGCTTTCATTTCTCTTTATTCAACCTTTGACCTAGTTCCACAGGAACGATGATGGTCCAAATTAAGTATACAGATAAATAATTATTTCTTGTCAGTTGCTATACAAAAATTTCTAATCAAGCCAGATGTGGCAAGAAAATCAGCTCTCAAGCCTGAATCTTACCACCAGGGATGTCATGCATCACTGTATTTTAGCCCGTTTCCTATTTATAATTTAAAGACCTGGCCCTGACCTTAATGCAGTTGAGTCCCAGATGCTAGAAATGTAACTTTTTTAAAATTAGGAATGACAGTATTTACTCACATGTTTACTTTTTAAAAATATATGAAAATAAAATTGGTGACCATGCATAAGGAAACTATTTATTTATTTATTTATTTAACTTATATGCCGCCCACACTACCCAAAGGTAGTGTTTATTTTATTTGTTGTTGTGTACTGTCAATTTGGAACTGACTTATAGTGATCCTAATAGGGCTTTCATGGTGAGTGAGATATTTAAGGAGTGGTTTTACCAGTTCTATACCGGAAGGGAGTTTCCATGGATGAGCAGGGACTTGAACCCAGGCCTCCCAAATCATAGTCTGCCATTCTATCCATTACAACTTTTAAAATTTAGTTCATTCATATTATAGAACAAATTTTACTGTACCTTTTAAATGATAGGCTATGAACAGCAGAGCAGTCTTTTTCACACTGAGAAATGGAAATTTTGGTTTTAAACAACCTACTTCATTCATTGCTTTTATCAGAGCTGTCGCCACACCCTAAAGCCATAAAAATATTAATGTTAATCAATATAATCACACTATTCAAAATCACATTTTTTTATTTTCACTAATCACTGTGTTGATGTAATTCATTCGTTTTAGAGTGTGATGTTATCCCATCTGAAACACTTCCTATACCTTCCACTTTTGAATCACTTCCAAGTTTGATAAACATTTCCATACTTTATCCATTTCACATCTTGAACACCCCCCGTTTCCTGGAGCTATGAAAAGTTGCTATTCCTTTTCAAATTGAAGACTATGCAAAGACATACAGAAGAAAATTAAATGGAAAGATGGATGGGCAGACAATGGCTTAACATTGTATAATAATAATTGTGAGCCATCAAGTCAATTTTGATTTATGGCGACCCTTTTCAAGGTTTTCTGGGTAGAGAATACTAAGAAGTGGTTTATCACTTCCTTCTTCTGAAAGCATCCTGGGACTGTGCAGCTTGCTCAATACCACACAGGCTGGCTCTCCTGAGATGCAAGTGGAAAACTGAACTGCCAACCTCTGGCTCTGCAGCCAGATGACTATCTCACTGAACTATCCAGCCAGCTGCTGCCATTGTATTGGCTTTTAAAAATATGGGCAAATTTCAGTTCATAACATTGACATTGCCCTTTTGATCTTCTTTTTGCGGTTTTAAGGCAAACTATAGAAACCTTATCTCTTCAGGTTCATTTGATTTCTCCCTCTTCCTACTGTTTGGTCACATTTTCAAAGTTCTGTTTATCACTATGTACTGTATTTGAATTTGCTTCACACCTTGGTGCACTTTGATTAGATTCAGTAACACATATATGCTTTGCCATCTCTCATTTTTAATCAGAAATGAATTTACCTTACTATAAAAATATGGATTACCTTCTGATGAGACTAAACTAAAATACACTGGCCAGAATACTATCACATAATTCTACCTGTGCAACTGTTGGCATAAATTTCAGTGGGGAATTGCCTCAAGTTAAGAAGCCAGGGTAGGCATTTGCTGTCATGTGCTAAAAGTATGTGAAAATAAATACCAACATCTATTTTTAAAATTTGTGGCAGTTCACCACTGAAATTCATACCAATGGAGTTATATAGTCAAGTGTAATTTTTTCTAATTACTGTTTTGGTAATTAAAAGGTAATCCTAAGCATGTGTACTTGGCAGCAAGTCTATGACGTTAGTGTGCACTGCTCTCAGGTAAGCATGTATAAGAGTAGAATCATAAACATTTGAAAGCACCATTCTAGAGCCATATTTATTTGTTCACATGATGTAGAGAAGGCATCAGCCGTATTAAAAACCCTTAATGAAATAAAATAAGCTTGAAAAATGAACTCAAGGAAAAAGGAGCCGTCTGAGTCATATTCATTCTCACTATATTAATGCAGTCAGAAGCAATTTCAATATTAAGAATTAGAAGTTTTGAGTGAACTAACTGGGGACCAATATTGCCCATGCGGTAACAATATGCCCATTTGAATCACCTGGATTCCCCAAATAAATCAAATTTAATCTGAGCAAAATGAATAAGAGTAGTACAGTAACCTGTTCAAGGTATCCCATCAGGGGAAGAGCCGTCAGCATTATTGGTTCTTTCATTGGGGGAAGTTTATGTGGAAGTTTCTGATCCCAGTATTTTTCTGGTAGCCTAAGAAAACAGACATCACATATTTGCAAAAGATATGATAAACACAAACCATTAAGGTCTGTATCAATCCCCATTCCAATGACTGTTAAATGTCCTTTAATGACCATTGTTAAGGTTATCATCATGTTGGAAACTTGCCCATTTTATATACATTTTACACTTCAGAAACACTCTTTGCTGTGCATTTGTCTAAATGTTTGCCTGCTGAAACGACACTCCATGCACCCGAAGAGCTGCGTGCCATCTTATGTCCTTAAGGTGCCACTAGACTCCTTGTTGTTTTTATAAATCCAAAGGAAAATGTAAAAGAAGAATTACCTCATAAACTTTTGAAGTTTCTCTTCACTTTCAAAGATATATAGCTTTTTGCAATAAAGTACAGCATATTCAGTGTCACCAGGTATCAGTGCTTCATACCTAAAGAGACAATGAAACAGATTATTTATTATTACCATCATCATAATATTTGTATTATTCATGCTCCTTCAAAGTGTTCCAAGAAATGGCTCTTTGCACATCCTTTCCCCCCCCAAATTATTTATTTCTAAAGAATGAAGAGACAATCGACCACATTGCAAATAGTAAATACAAAGCTATTCCCTACATTTCTCCAACTCATATATATACCATTCCCTGTCACCATTTAAAGAAATATTGACCAACAATCTAAATTTCTTTTCAAACCACATGTCTCAAAGTCTATTTTGTTGGCATATTTTAATAATGGCTTCCAATTTTCTGTGTATTTACTATGGCTTATTTCTCCTCTATGTAATCTAACTTTATTGGTCGTTTTTTCCATCAGCAATGTATGCCATATTTTTCTTGTGAATGCTTGCAATGAGAGATCCTGGGCTTTTTTTCCAATTTTTAGCTATTTCAGATCTTGTGGTGCCTATAAGATTTCCAGCTAATTCTTTATATTGTAGTTTCTCGTTTTCCCCCGTGAATAATGAAAATAACATTAATGTTTCATTAATATCTATTTTTTGATTAGTCAGTGTTTCTATCCATCTACTTCCTGCCAAAAAGTTTCTATTTTGGGACAAGAGATCCACATACGTTCCAGAGTTCTTTTTTGTCCACAGTTCCTCCAGCATTTATTGGATATATCTTTATTAATTCTATGTAGTTTTGTAGGATATAGATGCCACCGATGCACTACCTTTAGAACGATTTCTTTTGCACTTGCTGATATAGATTTATATGGGTATTTTTTCCAGATTCCTGTCCAAATTTCCTCAGGTATATTAATATTTAAATTTGTTTCCCACACTGTTTTAGATCCTCCACCTTTTCCATATTTTTTCTCAATAATGCTTTTATATATTAGTGAGGTTAGTCCTCTTTTTATTTTTATCTTTTTGTATACAATATTGTTCAAATTCAGTTAATGTTCTTAGAAAGCCAGTTTTTGTTGTGAGTAGCGAAACTTATTTGTTTTATTTGTAGCCAATCGCTTTTTATTTGCTTTGTTTTCTCTTCTATTTTGTCTGATAGTAATTGGTTCCCCTGAATTGAATAAGTCATTAATTCTATATATTCCAATTTGCTTCCATTCCTTAAATTGTGCATATTTCTCTTTAGACTTAAAATCTGGGTGATCCATGAGGGGACATAAAGGGGATACTGGGGGGGGGGGCAGTGTTTTACTATGTTTTCTCCACAATGTTTCAGAAATGAATGGGTTCTGTATTTGTTCTCCTTTTCCATTTTTTTTAATTGGAAAAAATAATTTTTTTCCAATAAAAAATAGGATTTTTTTTTTGCACATCCTACAATGCATCCAAGCAAAACTTTTATTTTTCAGTCCTTGCCTCAGTCACAGAATTTCATAGCAGCTTTCTGAAATGGTCATCTTCCACAGGTAACCCACATTCACCCAGTGTTTGAGCTCTTCGTAGTAAGCAGGAGGTGACCCTGGAATGTCTTAGTTTCCTGGAATGTCACAGTTTCCTGAGCTTCCATATGTGTACGTCTCCCCATGATTTAATTCATTCTTACAGACCTATCACTGATAACCCTGCTCAGGACCTGCAGTCTAAGAGCTATGATTTTGTTTATTAAATGAACACATCTCACATTAGGTCATCTTTGTCTGTTCCCTTTATTTCCCACTTTCTTGAACACTGTTGTTTTTTCCAGAAAGCTGTCTCATGATGTGCCTAAAGTATGTTAACCTACGTTTATTCATTTTAAATTTTAGGGATAGTTCAGGTTTTGTTTGATCTGAATCCAATTATTTGTTTACTGGAAGTTCATGGTATCTCTAAAAGTTTTGTCCTATGCCATGTTTCAAATGAAATGACTCTTTTTTTTTGGTTCACTTTCTTCATTGTCCAAGTTTCACTTCTATACATAGTAAGGGGAATACCACTGTATGGGTGATCTTGACTTAGATCTCCAGCGACGCATTTTTATACTTAAGTATCTCTTGTAGTTCCTTCATGGCTGCCCTTCCAAGTCGAGATCTCCTTTTGATTTATTGGTTGTTGTTATAGTATTTTGTGGCCATTGCCTGGCTTGGATGTTTATCCCACAACAAAGCAATATTTGAAATATTCTGGGAGTTTTAAATTTGCCCTTCCGTAAATGGATGATGCTTTCCATATGAGAAAGGGCACCAGATCTGTCCCTGAAGTCTTAAATATACACCATACCATATATTTTGTCAACTTTTTCCCTTCTTCAAAATCAGATTTTTTTTTTTAAAAAAATGACTTCCAAGTACAGTATAATAATAAATGTTACGAGCCAAAGAAAGTTAAGGCTTCACATTCCTGAAGAATAAAATAAGGTGTCACAGCTTTATTGTGATCGACAAACAATTAAAAACAGTCACAGCTTTTTTGTGAGAGACAATCAATTTTAAAAACAAAGAATTTTATGGAAACTGGAAGACTACATTTCACAGACCAGCATTTATTACAATAAATTTATTAATCTTTAAGTTGCCACAGCCCTGTGTTATTTTTGCTAGAACAGACTAACACAACTATCTCTTGGGAAGTTTTTAAGGAGATAATTCCTTTCTAGTGATACTGCATTCTTTTAAAAAATGTGTTGTGTCATAGAAATTCTTGTCAATGTGCACATTTACCTTTGCTTCCCATCTAGGTAAGTAACTGGACAGTATCCTTGCATTTCAGCTTGCATAGGGAACAAAGCCTTCACATCTGCTGCAGTCAGTCTCTTTGGTAATTTATTTGGGAGAGGAAGAGGATTAGGTGCCAATGGGGGAACATATAATTCTGGTGCATTCAGGAATTTCTGAATTGAAAGAAAGCAGACATTTTATTGAATGAAAATGAGAAACCTCATGTTTCAATTCATGAATCACTTGTTCATGAAACTGCTTGTTTTATTTGCAAGTTTGTGTCCTCTCTGTATTTTGAGTACCTGGGAGGAACTTTTCTGAGCTGAGCTGATTGTCTGCCTATCCAGCACTTACCAATAATTCCTTTCAGCCTTTTAATTCAAAGAGAGCCCTGCTCTTCTGCTGAGTGCTTTCCCCCACTCTTTTTAGTCCACTGGCAGCAGTTTGCTTGCTGTTGATCTGTTGAGTTGATTGCCAAGTATGTGTGCAATAAATAAAGAAAGCAGCGTACACAAGTCTGTAATTTCAAACAACTGTAAATAATTTTTTTAATTCTTTCTCCTACAAATGTCTCAGAGTGAGTTATTGAGATTTTAAGTGCCAGTTAATGAAAAAGGGATGTACTCTGGGAAATCTGTAGCTATTTTCTGTGTCTCTGTATTTCTACTGCATAGCAAAAGGAATTTTAAAAGAAATTCAAAATTCTGCAACAGAAACTACTGAGCTCAAAAAGGAGCTGAGATATTGTTTACTTTCTTATATCTTGGTAATATTTAGCTTGTAGTGCCGACTATGTTGTTGGTGATCTTCAGAATGAATACAAAAAGTGCATGCTTGTTTTAAAGGACAAGATCAAATCAGTGAAGGAGAGAAATGGACTGACATACTAATATAAAGCAACATAAGTGACATGGAAGTTCAAAACGTTTTTTGTTGAAAAGTTAAAATTTGAGGTCAGGGAGTGACCTGATAAAGGATGGGAAGCTATTCAAAATAAAAGGAAGTGTTCAGGGGTTACTTTTCCTCCTCAAGTCTCCATTATTTCACTTGTGCTATTATTTGGAATATTTGTACAAACAGAATTTCCCTTTGCTTGGAATTATTATGACCAAAAAGGTTATTAAGAGAATATAACAGAAAAAATTCTACAGTACCATAATGGCAGTATAGCTTAATGAAAAATACCGGTAAACATTACTTGTAGTCAGTCTATATAATATCTGAGGCATGTTCTTGCATATATACCTATGTATATAAGTACAGTATGTGTACATATAGAGTGGCTGAAAGTGAAACTAGAGTAGGTCAACTGAATCAGTGAGGATTCGGTGAGGCAACATCTGATTCAGTGGTCCTACTCTAGTTATGACTTACTATTGGATTTCAGCCTATATATAGTAAAAATTCTAACCAGTGACAGAGAGCTTTTAAAGCATTTAAATTCTTATCAGATTCTCTCAATGAACTACTGTTTTTGTCATACTGCAGACTGGAAAGTGGAGTTTAAAGTTAAGAGAGAGTAAATCTGCCTAAAGAAATCTAAGGTAATTAAGGCAAATGTATCCATCCTCTTTTTACAACATTATTCCCTCACTTGTACAGTACATGCAAACCTACAAACTAAACCATGCTGTTTCACAATTATTATTGACCAATTATAAAATGAAAGGAAGCTAATTTGCTAAATGCAGAGGGAGACAAGCTGTGTTAGAATATACAGACAGTCTTTTTCTCTTAAGGACATATTGCTTCTAGCAATCAATATCTCATCGTGGGAGGTCCCTCATGGGTTTATGTCAGAAATAAAACATCTTGGCTCACACAGTGAGTGAATACTGCACACCACCTCTTTTGTACTTCCACCTGTACGTTCTACATACAGTACGTGTCTGATCTGCTCTGATACTCACATCCAGTTCCTCCTGCCCAGCCATTTTGTAATAATGTCCTCGAAACTCTGCCGCAAAGCGCAGTGAAGGAGAGACAGAACAATCGACAAGCTCGCCTTTTTCTGCAAGGTTGACAGGACAGTACTGCCCAAACTCTCCCAGTCGAGACAGCAGTTCTTGTGGCATGATACACATATCAGCAATACTGGCTGCTTTTCCTGTTAACAGGTGGATACAACACTTATGTTTCAGCTGTGTAACCCTGCATTTGGAAGATTATACCTGTTTTGTTGATAACATGTAAATGAAACAGCTATATCAGATAATACTGAGAAGAGCAAACGGACACTCTTAAACTGTTCAAATGGCAGGATAATTTGATGGAACTTCTGCAAAGATCAACAGAATTGATTCTGGCCTTTTTAAGTAAAGAAAAGCTGATGGGGACGTAAAATACAAAAGGTTACACCACATAATTAATTTATTAGCATGCTTAGCAAATGTTACCTATACACGCAGTATAAACTTTCATTTGCTGCTGAAAAAAAATTAATTTGCTAAATGGATTCTTCCTTTCTAAGACACTGAATTATAACTTGGCGTTGATAAAATATTGTTCTACACAAGTTTAAAAATTGGATCTCCCTACAAGCTTGTTCAATGTCTATTTAAATAAAAAATTACCAAGGTCAATGAATGAGACTCCATTCAATGGGATTCACTCCCAGGAAAGTGTGTAGAAACTACTATATGTTTGCATAACATTGGAATAATGCTTGTTATCAAATATTAAAAAGTAGGTATAAGTTTTTCCCCCATCTAAGGTATTTATTTAACTAATAGCCCACTTTTCTGGGACTTGAGGAGGTGGCTTACAGTATAATTAAAATCAAATCTAGTTTAAAATTAAGTATTAAAACATAATTAAGTAAATTCTCCTATTTAAAATGAATGTCATTTCCATTATTTCAAAGTATTTCTGTTAAAAATAGTAACTGCAGGACCTCCTCAGGTTTCCTTGTCAGGCTTCCTTTACTGGCTTCTGACCTTGGCCGACCGTCCTTCCATCTTAGCTTCCTGTTCTTAGGATTGCTGTTGTCCCTTCTATCCTTCCCATGCCTCTTTCTTGTCTCTTCCAGGAGGAGGTCTCTTGCTTTTGTTCTCTGGAGACAATGACTCCTGACATCTTTGTGAATACTAGAACTAAGACTCCTGTCATCTTTCGTAACCCAAGTGTAGTTCTCTAAGAAAGACAACCTTAACCTTAATAGCCGTGCATTATGTGCCTGCAGATTTATGATATTAACTCAATGGGGGGGGGGGGGGTTAAGTAAGAAGTCAACACTTGGCTCATGTGACCATAGGCCAGAGAAAGCTAAAAGTGAAACACTTTTGAACAGCTGTTAGGGTCAAAAGAGTTGGTTCTGGCCAAAGAAGAGAACACTTGCTATTTATAGTCACAGGAACAATGCATAGATGATTTCCTTGCCACCGGAATAATTTGTATCCCTCTGTCTTAGGGCTGAATCCTCCATATTGTGAGCATGTGGATGGGTATGATAGGATGGAGGGCTGATGCTGATTCCTTAAGGCAATACTGGGCCAGTGTGGCAATCGATAAGAAACTTGAAAATCAGAGGTAAAGCAGAAAGCATGGCTTTCTCAGTCATTATGGGAGTATGAAAGTGTTGTATGGTTTATCTCTTAGCAGAGTCTAGTGAGTCAGAGAAAGGGTGGGAACAGGTATAGGCTCCTGCCACACTGGGAGAGAAATGTGTCCCCTAGTGAGTTAATTTTTTGGACTGAGTTCTTCTTTGTCAAGGTACCAAATGGTGAAGTTGTCAGTAGCAATCTGGACTACACTCCCATCAAGTAGAGATAGAAAGACGTTGCAGACCTTGAAAACTGCCAGCAATTCTCAAAATTTGATGTGATGGGCCTCCCTCTGAGTCCATCACCCTTGAATACAATGGTCCAAGCAATGATTCCCCCAACCTACACTGGATGCATCCACTGTAACTGTTGAGGCAAGGCAGGAGGTTTAAAAGGCATGCCCAGAAATATGTGGTTGGTATTGATATACCACAAAAGGGAAAGGAAAACTGAGCAAGGGCCTGCCAGTCAAAGTAATTTTGAATCTACTTTTGGAAGGTAAAATAAAGGCACTTATGTGATGGATATGTGGCTATATGGAAATAAATGTCCTTCAGATTGATCATGAGAAATCAATCATCTTTCTGTGATTGGGGAAAAACTGGAGGCAGTCATCGTTGAAGAGCACTTTGTTATTATGAACTAATTGACACCTCAAAAGCAGAAAACTGAGTGCCAGCCCCATCCTGTTTCAGTACCATGAACTATCTGGAATAATGAGCAATAGATTGTTGATGTGGGTTTATTGATTTCACTTTGCAGAGCACGGTGCTACTCTCCTTTAGTAAAGCTGTCAAAGGAAAGGTGGAATAAAACACTCCATCAGGAGGGAGACCATCAATTCATATCCATTAGCCCTACTGGATAATGCCAGGTGTCCAAATATTGAATAGGCCTGAAGCAAAAAACAGGGTGATTGTTAGAGGTGTCAGTGAGATAGGACAATCAAAAGTGGTATTTGGGATCAGTAGACTAGAGTTTATAAAATAATTGTTTGGAGTGTCGGGTGGAAATTGGCTATGGAAAGTGTTTGAAGCCGGCAGTTGGTATATAGTAGTTGGTAGACTGAGACTGGGAAGATTGAGGGCACTGTGATGATCCTGATACAACTCTAATGTGGCAAGTTGTGGTGGATAGTTTATGGGTCTTATCTAATTTCTAACCTGTCCTTTCAGAAAAGAGGATGAAACTACTGAAGCAGATATCATCCACCTTAGTACAATCGGTCTGGGACAAGGCTGTGGTGGTGGAGCCATAAGCATTACCTTAAAGCAATAGTGCCCATTGATGTGCATTCCTACATCGTGTCTGTCCCAAATGACTTGTTGTCCAAAATATTGCCAGATGCTTCAAAGAAAAAGTGGACTTCTCTCTCTCCCTCTCTCTCTTTTTAATGTTCAGGCAGAAATCTCATCATATTACAGACTTATTCTCAAGGAGTAACTGGTGTTTTCCCAGATAAGCCTATAGCTTCATCATTTTCAGACCTAATGAAACACCAGAGTATGCTTTGTGGCTAAGGAAGTGGAGCCGTCAGCAACAATAGCTTTCCAATGGATAAGGCAAGAGTTTCAGAGTTAGGAGCCAGATGCTTTGGAAGAAACTTAGAAGACTCCTCCTGAATGCCATACAATGTCTCTAGTGGAGGAGAAGTTTTTGGTGTTGAAGACTGTTTTTGCTATAGTCTACAGTAAGGAAAATCACATTGGCACTGTCCCTAGAACATTGCCTGGAATATGTACCACTAAAAAGACTGGGTCGTACCTCATGCCAGTTGTTGTTGTTGTTTAGTCATTGTCATGTCTGACGCTTCATGGCCCCGTGGACCAGAGCATGCCAGGCTCTCCTGTCTTCCACTGCCTCCCAGAGTTTGTTTGTTTGTTTGTTTATTTATTTCATTTGTACTCTGCCCATCTAGTCAATTGACTACTCTGGGCGGTTTGGTCAGATTCATGTTGGTAGCTTTGATGAATGGACACTGTCCAACCATCTCGTCCTGTCGTCCCCTTCTCCTCTTGCCTTCACTCTTTCCGAACATCAAGGTCTTTACCAGGGAGTCTTCTCTTCTCATGAGATGGCCAAAGTATTGAAGCCTCAGCTTCAGGGTCTGTCCTTCCAGTGAGCACTCAGGGCTGATTTCCTTCAGAATGGATAGGTTTGATCTCCTTGCAGTCCAGGAGACTCTCAAGAGCCTCCTCCAGCACCACAATTCAAAGGCATCAATTCTTTGGTGGTCAGCCTTCTTTATGGTCCAGCTCTCAATTCCTATTCATCGCAACTGGAAAAACCATAGCTTTGACTATGTGGACCTTTGTTGGCAAGGTGATGTCTCTGAGTTTTAAGATGCTGTCTCACGCCAGTTAGGAGTGTGCAAATATTTCACTAGACAAACTTGACACAGGAGGACATTTGTGCATGAAGAGGAGGTTATGGTGCAGCTGGAACAGGAGGAGAAGATTACAGTGGTAGAATCTCTGGTGGTGGTGGTGGCTGGTCAGAGATAACTTCAGTAGAGTTGACAACAGTAGCTTTGGAATGTGTAACTTTCTCCTCCTCCTCCTCCTCCTCCTTTCCCTTCCCTCTTCCCCACCACCCTCAGGTACAGTACTGAGGGTCTTCTTCAAAAGAAAAGATTTTAGAGAGGCACTCCAATTGTATTCAGGCAGACTAGAAACAGTTTGACAGGTTTTGCACAGTGGGAAATATTCCTCCCCAAAAGCACTTTCTGTGTCCGTCTGGGGAGGAATTCTCACTTTCAAAACAGAACAACATTTTAAAAATGCCCCCTTCTGGGCCATAGGCTCTGAGAGGAAATAAAAAACAATACAGCAGCAATGAAAGAATAGTGCATATGCACTAATGGGGCGGTATAGAAATGAATGAAATAAATACAATAATAATAAATAAAATACTACTGACACTACTGATATATAAACAATGAAAGAAAGAAGGAAAGAAAAAAATGACTCTGCTTTCTCTGTTTCTTACTACATGCTGCAGCTGTGGCTGACAAAATGGAACTGAGGAACAACCTCTTGTACAGGCGCTGCAGGAAGGAGGGTTGAGGCGACTCCTAAAACTGTCTCTATTCAGAAAGTTCTAGATTGTGGCTGTGCACAGGCACAGATGCATGAAAGTAATGCACAAAGACCACAATGAAGACCCCACAGTATCCTCCTCACCAATGCCATCTTGAAACTAAACACACACACTCCACAAGTCAGGAAGAGAGAGAGATTACATTCCAATAAACATAAAAGGCATAACCAGAATTGGACATTATGAAAACTTGCGATTCTTACTGGGCTCAGATTTTCTTTGGTAAGTAACAATCTAAACAATGCAAGTGTTTCTGCCAAAGGACCTGAACATCTATATTAACCTTCAAAATTACTTTTTGTTTTTATTTTAAGTTAATATCAAATCTCATTGGTTGAAATCCTGTTGCACAAATTTGCAATACGTAAGGCTGAAAATGTCTTCAGTTGTGACAGCTTTTTGTAAATTAAAACTCTCCAAATGCTACTATCCAAATGTTTTCTTGGGATCTCCATCATGGGGAAATCACTGAGGGCCGTAGGATGGGTGCAAAGTCTTAACTTTCCCAAAACTGCCACCTGTGCGATTGTTTTACTGGCAGTGGTGAGTTTTGAAAATTTAACAGCTTCCCCCATCCTATTGTTCCCCAACAGCTTACCCACACTGAAAAGGATCCCAAGAGAGACTCAGAACCTTTGGGGTGCAGGACTGAAAAAATAATTAATTTACAAAAGTACTATAGATGATGATGCCGTTCAGCTTTATGCAGCGTAAAGTTGCACAAGAGGAATTTTAGCCCATGAGATTGAAACTGTAATTCTATAAGCAACCTTTCGTTTAAAACATGACAGTTTACTCACCTTGCCGTATTCTTTCAAGATATGTCTGGATTTGTTTCGTGATAGCTTGAGTATCCTCAAGGACTCTGTTCCATATCCACCATTTGCTGTGGGTTGCATCAACCACATACCAGTTCTGGTGCTGCTCTTCATAGTAAGGTCTGATTTCTTCAGTCTGTGCTTTGTAACATGAGTTCTTGACAGAAAGAATATGAGAGCTGTCGTGCGCGGGATAAGGAAGTCTGAGAAGACAGTTTGAAGTGCATTAACATAACGATTATTTAAACTTCCCTCTAAAAATTATTCTACTGCATATCATATTGCTACACACAAACCATCAGTATTGATCTGACTATAAAGTTGTGACTTCAAAGTGGCCTGTATGCTCTGACTTGGAGGTATACATGAGACAATTAGAGGATCATTAAGGGAGCAAATTTAAGGGCTTACGGCATTTTGTGACCAGTACAACAGAAGCAGGGCAAAGAGAGTGGGGATAACTGACTAGTAAAATATATGGCTCTAAAAATAAGAACTTTACTTTAGTTATTGACATTTTTCAATTGTAAAAAACATTTCATGTATTAGAATGTTTATATGATAGCAATAACATATTTATATCATGATAAAGTTATTTTGAGGGCTTTTTCCTTCTCACAATTACCTTTCAGAAGTTTGTTTATCCAGTAGTGCTCTTCTGAAAACCTCCTTCACATCGATTTGTAACTCAAAAATTTTTACTGGAATTATTTTCATTTCTTCTAAAAGACCTACTTGTTTTCTTGTTACTGGGTACCCATCAATAACATATCTGTGGAGAGAAACCAGACAAAATTCAAACTGAATGCAGATTTATTTTTGGACACTATCAATTCCATTACCATTCATACAGTTGTCAACGAGCATAAAATATATAGAATACTATTCTGAGACAAGAATACAGTACTAAAACAGAGAGCCTTACAGCATGTTATTTTATCTTTAGCTGAATTTCTGTTAAGCAATTCTGTGGGTTTCGGTTTCCTTGGAATGGCTACCTGTTTGCTTCCATGCTCAATCCAAAGTGCTGGTTTAGACCTATAAAGTCCTAAACAGTTTTTGTAACCTGATATCTCACAGAACATCTCTCCCTGAAGCAATCTACCCATACCGTTCACTCCTCAGAATATTTGCCACTGAAAGAACCAACACCACTGAGGCCAGAAAAGTCACAATTAGAAATCAAGCATCTTCTGCCCTGATCCCCTTGTTGTGGAACAAGCCACTGTTGGCGGTCTGCCAGGCACCATCCCTCCCTCTTGACCTTCAGAAAGATGTTAAAAACTGAACTTTTCATGGCGCCATTTAATTAGCTTGTACTTGAAAACCCATGAGCACTGCTATAGCATTTGCCATGTTATTCTAGGTTTAGGTAGTTGGGATACTAGACTGAGGTTTTAATTTTAATTTAACTGTCTTCTACCCCTTCACAGATTGCTGCCTTGTCGTGGCGAAGGGGCTTGAGTAATTCAGAGAAGGTATGGGCTATGCCATGCAGGGACATCCAACATAGACAGGTCATAGTGGAGAGTTCTGACTAAACGCAATCCACCTGGAGCAAGAACTGGCAATGTCACTCCAGTGGGAAAAGCTGTACTGGGATACAATCTCAAAGATGATAGAATGATTTCAACATGAATCCAAGGCAGACCTTTCAACATCACAGTAATCCAAGTTTATGCACCAACCACTGATGCTGAAGAGGCTGAAATTGACCAATTTTATGAAGACCTACAACACCTTCTAGAATTGACACCAAAGAAAGATGTTCTTCTCATTACAGGAGATTGGGATGCTAAAGTAGGGAGTCAAGAGATAAAAGGTACAACAGGTAAATTTGGCCTTGGAGTTCAAAAAGAAGCAGGGCAAAGGCTAATAGATTTTCGCCATGAGAACAAGCTGGTAATCACAAACATTCTTTTCCAACAACACAAGAGGCGACTCTACACATGGACATCACCAGATGGGCAATACTGAAATCAGATGGATTATATTCTTTGCAGCAAGATGGAGAAGCTCAAAACAGTCAGCAAAAACAAGACCTGGAGCTGATTGTGGCTCTGATCCTCAGCTTCTTATAGCAAAACTCAAGCTTAAACTGAAGAAAGTAGGAAAAACCACTGGTATAATCTAAAGCAAGTATAATCTAAAGCAAATCCCTTATGAATATACAGAACAGATGTAAGGAACTAGATTTGGTGGACAGAGTGCCTGAAGAACTATGGATGGAGGCTCGTAACACTGTACAGGAGGCAGCAACAAAAACCATCCCAAAGAAAAGGAAATGCAAGAAAGCAAAGTGGCTGTCCAACGAGGCCTTACAAAGAGCAGAGAAGAGAAGGGAAACAAAATGCAAGGGAGATAGGGAAAGTTACAGAAAATTGAATGCAGACTCCAAAGAATAGGAGAGACAAGAGGGCCTTCTTAAATGAACAGTGCAAAGAAATAGAGGAAAATAATAGAAAGGGAAAAACCAGAGATCTGTTCAAGAAAATTGGAGATATTAAAGGAACATTTTGTGCAAAGATGGGCATGATAAAGGACTCATTTCACACGCTAGCAAGGTTATGCTGAAAATACTCCAAGGCAGGCTTCAGCAGTATGTGGACCAAGAACTCCCAGAAGTACAAGCTGGATTTTGAATGGGCAGAGGAACTAGAGACCAAATTGCTAACATGCATCGGATTATGGAGAAAGCCAGAGAGTTCTAGAAAAACATCTACTTCTGCTTCATTGACTATGCAAAAGCCTTTGACTGTGTGGATGACAGCAAACTATGGCAAGTCCTTAAAGAAATGGGAGTCCCTGACCACCTTATCTATCTCCTGAGAAATCTATACGTGGGACAGGAAGCAACAGTTAGAACTTGATATGGAAAAACTGATTGGTTCAAAATTGGGAAAGGAGTACGACAAGGCTGTATATTGTCCCCCGGCTTATTTAACTTATATGCAGAATACATCATGCGAAAGGCTGGACTAGAGGAATCCCAAACTGGTATTAAGATTGCCGGAAGAAATATCAACAACTTCAGATATGCAGATGATACCACTCTGATGGCAGAAAGTGAGGGGGAATTAAATAACTTCTTAATGAGGGTGAAAGAGGAGAGCGCAAACAATGGTCTGAAGCTCAACATCAAAAAAGCTAAGATCATGGCCACTGATTCCATCACCTCCTGGCAAATAGAAGGGGAAGATATGGAGGCAGTGACAGATTTTACTTTCTTGGACTCCATGATCACTGCAAATGGTGACCGCAGCCACGAAATTAAAAGACACCTGCTTCTTGGGAGGAAAGCAATGATAAACCTAGATAGCATCTTAAAAAGCATAGACATCACTTTGCCGACAAAGGTCCGCATGGTCAAAGCTATGATTTTTCCAGTAGCGATGTATGGAAGTGAGAGCTGGACCATAAAGAAGGCTGACTGCTGAATAATTGATGCTTTTGAATTGTGGTGCTGGAGGAGACTCTTGAGAGTCCCCTGGACTGCAAGGAGAACAAACCTATCCATTCTGAAGGAAATCAACCCTGAGTGTGCACTGGAAGGACAGATCCTGAAGCTGAGGCTTCAATACTTTGGTCATCTCATGAGAAGAGAAGATGCCCTGGAAAAGCCTGTGATGTTAGGAAAGTGTGAAGGCAAGAGGAGAAGGGGATGACAGAGGACAAGGTGGTTGGACAGTGTCAACGAAGCTACCAACATGAATTTGACCCATCTCTGGGAGGCACTGGAAGACAGGAGGGCCTGGCGTGATCTGGTCCATGGGGTCACAAAGAGTCGGACACAACTTAATGACTAAACGACAACAATCTTCAGTTCAGCAGAGGATATTTTGTATTTTTATTATATCTGTTTATTTGTTGCTTATTAATATGTTTGATTGGGGTTTTTTTGTCACTGTTGTCTGTAATTTGGTATCCTGGCTGTTTGTACACTGTTCAGAGAGTGCCTATTCACAGTGGGGCAGCATAAAAATGTAATAAATATAATGGGTGGATGAATGAATGAAGAGTAATGAAGTCAACAGCTAGTGACTTTAAATTTAATCTAGTTTAATTTAATCTAAGGTTTCTTATCCCCCCACCTCAGGTTCCAAGGCTCCCTTCAATCTAGGAAAACCACTGAAAATCTCTAATGTTCAAAACGCGCCGCCAGTCCTGCTCCTGAGACTGGGCCTGGCAGTAATGATTTTTTGGATATTAAAGGCTGTCCCCCAAAGCTTCAAAAGTCTTCTCCAAATCAAAAGGGATCCCTAGGGCAACTCAGAATTTAAGGAGAGATAGGAAACTTTAAATAAAATAAAATAAAGTAATAATGTTGCGAGCTGATGCCATGATTGCCATTTCACTCATGCAAGTTCTGCTAGATTGCTGCCAGTGGCCCCAATCCCTGCAGAGATGATCTGATGGTGATTGTTCAGTATTAAAGGTTTCTCACGCCCACATCCCAAGACTCCTGAAGGATTCCCTAGAGCAAAAAGGAATCTCAGAACCCAAAATGGGGCAGATAGGGAACTTTCCATGAGTTGAAATTAAATGTTTCTGAAATTTGGAAGTGGTGAAAATGTCCCTAAATTACATGTAGATTAGATAAATTAAGATAAAAGGGAATGAAAATTGGATGCATTTAAAACCATTTTAAAGCCAAAATTACTAGTCTTGGAGGCATCCGGGAGCAGAGTCTTCCTCCTTCCCACATACATTTTTCCCCCTCAAAAAATATTTCTGTAGTGCTGGAGGGCACTGGGGTCTGTTCAAATGACCTGGGGGACGGTATGTGACATGGATAACATTCTTGTTCTTTTGCAGATAAAGTTGTGCAATAAGTAAAATGAAAGGTGATCTCACCCTGAAGTGTTGCACACTGTGTCCATCAATACAATGTCCAGAGCCCTCACGGCAAGTTCATCAGGTGCCGTCATCCCTTTATGAAGGTGCCACAACAACACAAGTGCGAGTTCAGTCTCCGGCTGATTCTGTAACACCCAACGGATGGCATCTCCCATGGAAAGACGCATCAGTCCGTATGTACTTGCAAATTTTTTGGCAACTGCAAAATATTTTTGTAAGGAAAATCGAGAAGGATTGAATCTTATCAGTGGGCTATACTGATTATATTCTATATAGATTAGGATAAAAATAGTAGGCTGCTGATAGTGCTGCAGCATAAGGCTTCCTAACAGTAATTCACTTTATCTTTAGGTACTTTCACACTACCTGAAGTAATATGTGATTAACACAGAATCATAGAAAAGTGAAGTTGGAAGGGGCCTACAAGGCCATCAAGTCCAACCCCTGCTCAACACAGGAATACAATCAAAGCCTATCTGCCAGGTGATTATCTAAGTTTTTCTTGAAGGCCTCCACTGTTGGAGCACTCACCAGCTCACAAGGTAACTGGTTCCACTGTCATACTGCTCTAACAGTTAGGAAGTTTTTCCTGATATTCAACCGAAATCTGGCTTCTGTTAACTTGAGCCCATTCTTGTGTGTCCTGCACTCTGGGATGATTGAGAACAGATCTTGCTCCTCCTCTGTATGACAGCCTTTCATGTATTTGAAAAGTGCTATCATATCACCCCTCAGCCTTCTTTTCTCAAGGCTAAACATGCCCAATTCTTTCAGCCTTTCCTCATAAAGCTTGGTTTCCAAGCGCCCTGATCATCCTTGTCACCTTCTTCTGAACTTGTTCCAATTTGTTAGCATCCTTCTTGAAGTGCAATGTCCAGAACTGGACACAATACTCAACGTGAGGCCTAACCAATGCTGAATAGAAGGGGACTAGCACCTCGCAGGATTTGGAAACTATACTTCTATTAAGGTAGCCTAAAACAGCATTTGCTTTTTTTTGTAGCCACATCACACTGTTGGCTCATATTTAGCTTGGGATCTACGACAATTCCAAGATCCTTTTCGCTCGTAGTTTTGCTGAGCCAGGTATCCACCCATCTTGTAACTGTGCAATTGGTTTCTTTTTCCGAGGTGCAGTACTTTGTATTTAGCCCTGTTGAATTTCATTCTATTGCTTTCAGCCCAGTCAAGGTCATCCTGTCAAGGTCATTTTGAATTTTGTTTCTGTCTTCTAGGGTATTAACTATTCTACCCAATTTGCTATCATCTGAAAATCTGACAAGCATTCCCTGCACTCCCTCATCTATTAATAAAAGTATTGAGGAGCACTGGGCCCAGGACTGAGCCTTGGGGTACCCCACTAATTACCTCCTTCCAGTTAGAGAAGGATCCATTAATCATCACCCCCTGAATATGATTCTGTAGCCAATTGTGTATCCACCCGACACTTGATCTATCCAGCCCACACCTGGTTAGTTTGCTAATCAGGATATCATGGGGCATGTTTGTCAAAAGTTTTGCTGAAGTCAAGATAAACTGCGTCTACAGCATTCCCTTTGTCTATCAGGGAGGTGACCTGATTAAAAAATGAGATGAAATTAGTTTGGCAGGATTTGTTCTTGACAAACCCGTGTTGGCTTCTACTTATACAGTGGTGCCTTGACTTACGAATGCCCTGACCTATGAACATTTTGAGTTACGAACAGCTCCGGATGCGAAATATTGCTCTGAGTTACGAATGGAGCTTTGACTTACAAACGGAAAAAAAAAAACAAAACGCCTGCCCTTTTTTTGACCTAAGTTCATCTTAGGTTAAAAGAAAAAAAACTTCTCTCCCTAGTGGTAGAGTATGGATTAACCGGTTTTGCATTAGTTCCTATGGGAACTAATGCTTTGATTTACGAACCGTACCTTGACGTAAGGACAAAAAACAGCTGGAATGGATTAATTGGTTTTCAGTGCATTCCTATGAGAAATGGTGCTTTGACTTACGAACGTTTTGACTTACGGCCACTGTTCCAATACGGATTAAGTTTGTAAGTCAAGGCACCACTGTACTGCATTGTTTTCTAGGTGCTGGCACAATGACCACTTTATGATCTGTTCCAGAATTTTGCCTGGGATTGATGTCAGGCTAACTGGCCTGTAATTAATTCCCAGGTTCCTCTTTTTTTGCCCTTTTTGAAGATAGGGACAACATTGACCCTCCTCCAATCCTCTGGCACCTCCCCCCGTTTCCCATGATTTCAAGAAAATAATGGATAGCGGTTCTGAGAGTTTTTCAGCCAGTTCCTTCAGTACTCTCGGAAAAATATATTCTCAATGTACTCCACAGAAGTAATGAGTTACAGTGAAAACACCTTAGATTATCTGGCCTCCTTTCCCTTGCTGGCATTGTGCTTATCTGCCATTTGGTTCCAGAGGCAGAACAAATGCATATCTTCTATTTCTGATACACACACTCAAAAGACACAGAATCTTACCTGTTGTCTTTCCAGATTTTGGAGGTCCCACAATTGCAATCTTCACTGGCACAGTGGGTTTAGGCTTAGGTTGGCGGAGATATTTGATGGGATTTTTCATAAATGTTTCTCTATTTTCTTTGCTTGTAAAGAAATAAATACAGTTTCGATGGAGAACAGTATAACTCGGAGTATCTTGGTGTTGATATGGCTTGATAGCATCTCCTTCACTTAGCTGCAATAAATACAGAGTTCCTGATGTCCTGAACTACTATTGCAACCATTTTCCTACACTAAACCCATATCTACATAGCAAATAATCTGCTGTAAATATTATGCAAAGGTTCTCCATGTTTTAATTAAAACACTTCTCATAACACAAATTATTCTCGAGCAAATATAGCAAGGCAGAATATAACGTCCACTATTATGAAATTATTTAATGTCACTTCATTTCCCCTGGTGCATAGACCAAGGAAGATTGCAAATGACTAATGGTGGTACCACTAACATTGGGCAAGTTATAACATTACAAACAATGAAATATAAACATGAAAAGCAGTTTAGAAACATTTTGATCACACATATACATAGAAAACAGTAAAAATGTACAGAATCCTGCAGCAAAACTTGTTAGTCTTATTCACTGGCTAAAAGTCTGTCTAAAACGAAAGATCTTTGCCTGCTGACAGAAGGACCAGCACAGAGGGAGCGATCCAGACTTCCCAAAGAAGGGCACTTCACAACCTGGAAGAAGCCACTGAAACTGCCTAGTCTTGCTCTTTTGAGAGTCCAAGGATCAAAAAAGGGAGTCCCTGAAATTCTTTGAGGCAGAGGATGCTAATATTGAGAAATACAAGTTGTATAGGGCCTTTAAAGTCATAATCAGCATTTTGAATTGGATTCAGAAACAGAGTGGCAGCAAGTGAAGATGTTGTAACCGTGGAATAATATCTTCCCTGTAACAGGCACCCATCAGCAGTCTGGCTACAGCTGACGTTTCTGAATATTCTTCAATGGCAACCCTGTGCTGAGTATGTTGCAATAATCCAGGAAGAACACAACTATGGTGGATACTACATTATTTCGTGATAGGTTTGTTTTAGAGCAGTTTCATAATTTATGTTTCTTTCTTTGTTGTAGACTGCCCAGAACACCGATTTTCTAAAATATTATGTTACAATAAATATGATTGTAATAAACCGTAAAAAGTGTAGATGCTGTGGGTTAGCTGTAAACAGATGCGAGCTTATTTTTTCCTATGTTTTAATACCCCTCAGTTGCTCTCCTCCCTAGGAATCAACCCACTGGTCCATGAGTAGGATAGGTCGGTGAGAGGCTCCCCTGATAAGAAAAGCCTGGTGGGTAGTGAGAGTACCCTGCTGATGGGCCACTCGGGACCTTCCCAGGAAGCTCTGTGTGGCTGAGGGGGCATTCTCTTTTGCTTCCCAGCTGATACATGTCGAGAGAAGCACAATATGGAGGTTAAAAGATACTTCTTTTCCTTATGGTTTCTCCTCTTCAAGGCCCAGAATTCTGCCAGGGTATTCTAGGTGAATTCTAGGATAGAAATCCTTACAATCTGAAAATACCATCCTCATGATCACTGCGTTTGTTACCAACTTCTGGTAAGGAGGGAGCAGGGAAGTAGAGGAATGCTCTACCTCTCTACCCCTCCAAATTTTATCCATGTACTAACTTTGTCTTAGTAATAATCATTTATCAAATACAAATAACATTCACCATATAGGATTAATTTCAAATAATGAGCAATTTCTAGAAGCCATAGCACACTGCTGTTGTGTATAATAATCAATACAAGAATTCATATTATTGATGTTAAGAAATACTTTTAGACAAGGAATTAGACACTTACCCTAACAGGGTCCCACTGACCAAAATTACTTGGGTGTTTGTAGGAAAGGCCTATCATTTTGCGTGCAAGGGGAAATCTTAATGGATAACATTTCTCAAAAATGCTTTCACGGTTCTCTACCAAGTCCTTCAGCTTTTTATACAACTGGTAGCAAACAATGTGAGGTTTCCTCTTGGAGCTAATAATTATTTGAGGTATCAGTAGTTTTTCAAGTTCCTCCTAAAAACAAGAGAACAGGACAGACATCAATAAGATGCTCAAGAGCTGCTATACTCTGGAATGCTGATCACTTACTTTGAGAGTTCCTGCTATTTGGTGTGAATCAGATGTCCACAATGGTTTAGGTCTCCCCAACACACAAAAATTAGGATCACATGATCAAGATCATTGTTTTCATGGTGTGGAATCTGGCCCAGCCTCTCAAAATGAAAGAATGTCTTTGCAAATACAGTAAGGTATATATACCGCCTAGAGTGGTTGAAATAACCAGATAGGCGGGGTATAAATAGAATAAATTTTTAAAAAATACACAGACCAACATGAATTTGATCCAACTCTGGGAGGCAGTGGAAGACAGGAGGGCCTGGCGTGCTCTGGTCTATGGGGGTCATGAAGAGTCGGACACGACTTAATGACTGAACAACAACATACAGCATATACAAACAGAGAGAAGATTTTAGCAGTCCATTCACATCTATAGCAGCCCAGGGTGTAGGTCTGAAGAACTACTTGCCTGACATGCAGCAAACAATAAAGCTGTTGTATGGATCTCTCTCAACAGAATTTCTGCTGGAAAGTGTGATGAAGAACTGACAGAGGACTGGCTACTCAAGCCCGATATTATAACTAATTTCAAGTATGATCATTTCAAAAGAACTGCATTAAAACATTTGTCTTACACTGTTCTTAAAAACTGATTTTATAATTTTTATTGTGGTAGCCGGATTTATTAAACTTTATTGGTAGCTCCTGCAATGATCGAAAAAATTGAGGGCAACTTTGCAGAACAAGGCTAGAAGGAAGACAGATATTCTTTGACATCCACACAGGCAACAGATTTATTGGGGGCTTTTGCAGAAAGCTGAAGTCAGGTAAGTGCAAGTCAAAGAGTTGGACAACTGTAACAGCTATACAGACAACACATTTTGCCCTGTTTCTCTGGACGGCATTGCCAGCTTCTTATACTTGAGCTTTCATCTGTAATTCTCTGTAACACAACGTATTGTGTAGAGAGGGGAGTACACTGAAATTCCGGTGGTGGCAACATAGAAGGTATTCCAGAGAGAACCATAATCCAAGCAGAAGGACAAAGTCGAGGAGTAGCTATACCAGAGTAAGACAGGGGCTTCATGTACCCGGGGAGCCCTATGACAAGAGCAGAAAGCAATCATCCACAGCTACTAGCTTTGAAGACTGTATAGAGGAAATGTGTCACTGCATACAGTTACTATGGAATAATGTCACATTATTCCTTGCCAAATGGACCTTTTTGCCCAACCCACTGTACCCTTTTGTTGTGAAGTAATATGTTCTGATTAACTTTTAGACTACGCTTGTTTGTGGAAAAACATAACTTTTATGCTGGTAAAAATTCACTTTTCCGAATACCTCACAACTGCCAGAAGAAAAATGATGTCATTAGTAGGTTTAAGCCCTACACCCTTAAGATTCATAAGGAAGGCTTCCTATTACTCTCATAGATTTTATATTACTGTTCCCAGAAAAGGGAGACTTGTATAGTCATATGTAGAGTGGCTATTCAAAACTTTTGAGCCACATGGGAAGCTGAAATGTAGTAAATCAATCTTAATTTATACTTTTAGATAAAGTAGATTCCTAAACATGAATTATAAATCTCTCTGAAACCCATGAAACTTAAATACCTTCATGATCAGTATATTAATGTGAACAATAAAGATGTTTCTGCTTGGATATAATCTAATAATCATGGCACTGTTTGCCCCTTTAAATGCACAATAAATTATGAGGTAGTGCCCCAAACCCTATTAGTGTAAATTTATATTGCAGGAACTGGATGACATAATCATTCTGGCCAATAAAATGTTATTCAAATTAATTGAAATCTTTCTATTTTGCCCCTCTTTCAGGTTTTGAGGCTCCCTTGTGCCCTGGAGAAGCCTTTGGGAGCCTCGAGATGGGAGGGGGAAGCCTTTGACAGTAAAAAAAATTGCTGCTGCTGGGATTGGGACCACCACTGACAATCTGGCAGCAAATTTTGACTATCCCTTCGCCCCCATCCCAAGGCTCCCAAGGGTTTTCCCCAAGGCAAAAGGAGCATCTGATGCTGAAAGGGGAGAGAAGATGAGCAACATTTATTTAAATTAAATATCGACATCACTGAATTAAAAAATCCTCCAGCTTCTTCCAGCAGAAATTTACACACAAGGACTTTGTTCAGTTTTTTTGATAAGAGGTCTAGTATTGTTTATCGTTCCTTGGCATTATCATGTTTACAGGTAGTTTAAGTGCAGAAGAACTTTACTCTTACCCATCATAACCTGGAAGTCTGTTTTTCTGGATATGTCAAAATGGATACAATACTGAAGATATTAAAAGAAACAAGTTACAGTGGAAAAAGCCCACTTTTTTTTTTACAAAACTAAGGGCCAGAACATACTTTGAAAGAAATGTGTTTTTCCTGCTGTTTTGTCACCAGCAACAGACTCTGCTTTGTGAAGCATTACTGTAGAGCATTATGCAAATAGTTATTGATTGCATTCCAGAGATGATCAATTATAGTATTTTGTTATTTGAGGAAGTACTCCTAGAAATGGATTTCAATGCTTATTTAGCCTGAAGTTACAGAAAC
Source organism: Pogona vitticeps (assembly GCF_051106095.1). NCBI lineage: Eukaryota > Metazoa > Chordata > Lepidosauria > Squamata > Agamidae > Pogona > Pogona vitticeps. The sequence continues at coordinate 95,884,752 of NC_135783.1, read as the reverse complement.
CTTTTTTTTAAAAAAAAATCTCCTTTAGGCTTGAGTTAAGGCAAAAGAAGTAAACAACATTGAAAATACCTGTACATTTTGTATGCTAGCAATATCTGTCTCATATTTCTCTGAAATTTCAGTTTTCATGCGGTCAATAGCATCACTCTCCTGTTCCTCTTCCTCATCTTCAGCATCATCATCTTCCCTGGGAAACTCTTCTTCTAGAAGAGCTTCAATATCTTCATCTTCATCATCCTCTTCATCTAGATCTTCAAATCTAGACGTATCAGACTACAAAATAAAATATTTAACTAAAGCATAGTTCCCGAAAAGATCAGTAATGTGTACCAGTTTTTGATTCAGTGGCTGAAATCCTGTGGCTGAGCATAGAAAGTCAGATAATAGGATTTCAGCCAATATTTTCATATTGATGATTTGCAGAAATCCTGCAGTGGGAAACACACACAGAACCAACAACCAAACTTAATTCTCGTTGGATGAAATTGAGATGCAGATGTGCAATGGGGCTGGTGCAAATGCAAGTTCCGTACTTCCTCTCCACAGAAGCCTTTCCAATGTTCTGAAAAGGCTACACAGAGAGTTAGGGGAACCTGCTTCCTGGGGCAGTTTATGATGGGAGCTGTGAGGAAAGAGGAGACACCTAATAAGATGCAGAAGCTGCTCACAGACAGTACTGTACCTCAGTTTCATTTACATTATCGTTTCTCCTTCCTCACCCCTCCACATCACAGTCCATTCGATCCAGCAGATTCCCTGTCTGGCATTTCCAGGGGGCTGAAAAGGCCGCCTTGGGAAGGAAGGGAATCTGCTGAAGGCTCTCCGTTTCCAGTCTCTCAAGTCTGGAGCTAATCCATTCATTGGTTTTAAGGGAAAGAATTAATTATCTCTTATTTTGAAGAAAAATGTGTACAAAAAACCAGACTTCTATGCTTATTTATTATTTTAGCTGCTTACTGTACTTTTGAAAATGTACTGTAAATTATGGTCCACAACAATTCCTTCCACATTTTGAATTTAAAGAGTCCCACCTCTCTGCTGAGTGTTCTATCACTTTCTTTTGTTGGTTGGTGGCAGTGTTTGCTGTTGATCTGTTTGGTTGATTGCTAATATATGTGCAGTACAGAAAGTAGCGCACACAAGTCTGTAATTTGAGGCAACTGTACATACAGAAGCATTTTTTATTCTTTCTCCTACAACTGATTTAAAGTTATTCATACTTAAAGTGCCTGTTAATGAGAAATGGGTGGACTCTAGGGAACTCTTGTCATTCTTCTCCTCTGTGGGTCTTTGTGGGTTTCTTCTACTGTACAAGAAAAGGAGAATTTTACCAGAAATTCAAAACCGCAATGGGTTTTACCTTCCTTTTTAGTTGTTCAGCAATAAGTTCTGCTCTTCTTCTGGCAATTAGGTCACCCTGTCAGTAAAAGATCTGAAGTTAATTTATTTTTGAAAACAGATACTTTAGTGATTCCAAATTACTGTATATATATTTTGTATATAAGTATATATTGGCATACATAGGTTTTGAGTAGTAGCTGCAAGTTAGATGTATGCCAGAGGAGTCTGTTGAAACAGGTTGTGGGGTGGAATGTATGTGATTGGAACTGTGTGTTGATTAGCTGGTACACTGTTGTAGAGATGTTGTTTTTATCTCTCTGTCTCTCTCCGAGAGATTAGAATTTGTTAGGGGAAAAAATAAGAGTTTTGAGGTAGTTTGTTAAGAGCTATGCAGAAGGGTGCATTCTTGTTGAAACCTGTATAAAAGTGCATTGTATTCTTGTTGGAAGTGTATAAAAGCAAATATCCATCTATATTTATATCTATTCATATATATAGCTATAGGGCTAGAGATACAATGAGCTCCCAGTGTTTAAATTCTATTGCAAGATACCACCCATACCTTGGGGCATATAGTCTATGTAGTATGTAATAATAAAGGCTATGTATATGTGTTTCATCAGAAGTGTTCTTATTCTTTTTAAACGACAGGGCAGAGTTAGGCCTCAGTTGTGGCAGTACTGAAACTGCAGTGGAAAAGGATCACCAGCTCTTTGCCAGGGCAGTAAAACCTGCACATTGAGACTGTGTGTACCTTCCAGTGAGCAATCCCCAAATGTCGTTTGCTGCAGTACAAGATAGGGAGCTGAGTGAAAGCATGTGTGATGACATGAAGATCTCTTCCAACACTTCAGGAAGTACACTTGTTATAAGGTGCTAACTGTCTTATCCAGTTTGACCCTTAGTTCGCATGGCATGAATATCCTCAGCCATGCCTGTTTCTCTGATCTGGGCTCCATAAGTGAAAGTAGTTTTTGACAGTCATCTGCTGTAGATTTTATCTTTCTATCACTTAGTGCTCTCCTATAATTTTCTGAACAAACATATAATTTTCTTAAATAATGTTTTAAAAAACTCTATACCAGCAACTGGACTTGGATCAAAATTTCTAACATTTTTAGATCATAATCCTACCAGCAGGGTCATTATCTCTCCCTGTCCCCCACCCCAATTATACATGCCTAGCTTTAAAAAAAAATATTACTCTGATCTTCTCCTTTAGTTCTTTCATCAGCTTTTTCTTTTCCATTTTCTTAGCTTGTTTCTCACGCCATTTTTGCACCCGCATGGGGAGAATCCGGTCAACAACATCATCTTCATCAACTTCAAGAAAGACTGCAGCATCAGGACAAAGCAAATGTTCTCCTAAATATTGAGCCTCATCCCCAGTTCGGGGGAAACCATCCAGGACAAACCCTGTCGATCTAAATGAGAACAGCATATAGAAAAATGAAATACTGTATTAAAAATGTACTGGAAAGTTCCTTTTTAATAGTAATTAGTTATAATTGCAGCACTGGGTCCAATATTAGTTACTATTATAATTTTAGAAGTAACTTTAAAATAAATTTAAAAGTAACTTCTGATTCTCAAAAGTAACTCATTATTTTTGAGCAGCTTTTAGAAACCCATCTCAGTGCTGCAAGGTATCAGTTAGTAGTGCAAGATACACTCACTCACTTCACTTTTGCCTGAACACCAACAACAGAGGACAAGACAGCAGCACGAGGTACAGTCTGAGCTAGCATTTGAGCCATGTGATATTCCACTATCATGTGATATTATCCACTATTTCACGATACTATACTCCTCCAAAATAAAAAGCAACTATCAAAATTTAAAGTTACACTGCAAAAGGAGTGTTATCCCTGATTAAGTTAAAAAAGAAAATATTTTTAAAAGAGATCCGTCCTACACCCTTGAAAGTACTGTAACTGAAGGCTTATCTACAGGACCTCAAATGAACTGGGCTGGTTCAGGCTAAGCTGCTTAGGTTCAGGTAAAGGTCTGCTGTGTCATTTGGTGCAGTCCTTGCATCCATTATTTTTCTATATTAGTATTTCAATACAAACATGAGGCAAAGGATATTTTTCATTCAATGCTGGTACTGAAGACAAAAGCTAACAACAATTTACTCTATTTTCTATTGGTCTGGATTATGGCTTATGTCCCACTAAACGTTATGCCTAAGAGACTTCCCTGTGATAGAGCAGCACAAATGTATTTCTTGTGAGCACTATTACATTTTTTTAGAGCAAGGCTTTGATGGAAACCATAGTTTCACATCTCAGCTCAGACAAAGGCTTAAGATCAAAAGCAGGGATACATAACTCACAATCTTTTTTCAAAAGAATTAGTTATTGTTGCAGGATCTGAAAAAACGGAAACCCAAAGCTCCTAATAGGTCCACCAACACTGACAGATTACCAGATGATCGGTAGTAAGGGTTTGACCCTGAATTGTGGAACAGACAAAAGCATTTTCAGACAGGGGGCTCATTGTAACAGCCATTAAAAAGCACTGCATATTATTCTCTCTTTTTCTCCATAATGGACTTTCAGTGGTAGAAAAAAGATGGAAGAAGTAGTTGGAAAAATAGTGGAGGCTTATAAGTGAAGGGTGATGTTTTGTGAAGCCCCTAAAATTCAGTGAATAAGGCAGTGCAATGGTGTGAGAAAAGCATCTACTGAAGCTCTGAAGGACATCAGATGTAACTTATTTATACGTGGGGGGCATTTTAATATATAGCATATAAGTTATAGTCAATATCTGAGTCTACCCCTTGAGCCACCATTTTGCCTTTGGCTCTAAACATCACTGAGGGCCAGACTATATATTATAGATAATCTGTGATCAGAACCAAAATTTCTTATATGCTGGTGTTTAATTCCCACAGCAGGAGCTTTTCAGATCTCCTGTAGCCTGAAAATTAGCTCACTTTGTTCTGTAATTGATCTTCAAAGATAATAAACAGAGGCTTGATTTACAAATATAATTACTCAATCACAAAAAATGCTTCACATTTTATCTCTTGAACACTAACAGGTTTTCATCTTCTAATAGCAGTTGATTTAGGGAAAGGAGAATAATTGGGCAAGGAGCTTTGGTAACCTGTATTTCATTATGAAGCTTATTGGTTATTTCTTTATGAAAACAGCTCATGAAGACTAAGATGGAGAGATATGTTCCTTATGGCATAAATCAAGATGGATTCAGGAACTGGCTGAACAGTCATACATATCTATAAAAAATTCAGTTCCAATGAGTCCTAACACCTTTACACAGAATAACAAGAAATAGATACCTACCGAAACGGTTCCTTCATCCACCATTCAGGAACAATATTGTCAAGTACCTCAGGGGGTATGGGTTCATTTTCTATTATGTTTGCCTTGATTGCTTCTTCCTCATCTGTTAGCTGCATTTCTTTCTGTTAAAATGAGTCAAACTACATGTAAAAATCTGAGATTCTCCTGTTTTTTTAAAATGAAGAATGACAACATAGTTTAGAACTTTAATTAAAAGGATCTCACATATTTCATTCTCTTAATTTTTTCCTTGACAAAGTCCTTAATTTTGCTCATATACTGCTGCTTTCAGTAAGGTCAGAAGAGCTGAATGTATTGATTTTATTTTGTCCTCAAACACATTATACCTAGACTACATATTATATGGAACACACACAGTACATGTTCACTTTTGAACATTTCATTCCACCCCCACACAGAAGGACCACACTACTGATACAAAGAAGAGGAACAAGAGATGAACACCACTCTTTTTTTTCTGATATGCTATCTTTCTACATCATGGGAGGCTGCTTTTTGTGTGTGTGTGTGGTAGTATCTTCACACACAAAGATCTTAACTTAGGGTCTAAAGTGATACAGACCAGGGCTTGAGTCAGACAATCATGATCAATATCTGAATTTTAATACAATAAGTAGACCAATTTAGACAACATAACTTTCCCATAATCTCCTCCTTCTACAGCCCCTTTTCGTGCCCCAGAATCTGCTCTGGAGGGTCTCCCAATCTTCCAGGGTAGATCTGAAGATGAGTTGGAAACTGGAGGATGAATGCTGGTAGACAGAAACCAGCTGGTTATGTCAACCAGCCCTTAATTTCTTGATCTCCCCTATGGAAACTATGAAGTTGGTATTACCTCTTGGGTTCGCTTACTATCATCTTCACTCTCAAATTCCGTTTCAGTTGTACTGCCATGAACAGTAGGAGCAGATTCTGCCATTTCCTGAATTGAAGATTCTTCCTCGTCTTCATCCTCATCTTCTGGTCCTACTCTATTTCCTGTTTTGATCATGATCAGTTCCTGTAGACGTTCTTCAAACTGAATGTGGAAAATACCTAGTTTGTCTGCTAACCAGCGGGCACAGACTGTTTTACCTGCTCCATGAGAGCCTAAAAGACATATCCGTATGGGGGGAGCCTGAAAAAAGAAAAATATCAGTGTAATTGTTTGGATTTTAAAACTCCAGGGCTTTGCTGAATAAGGTCACAACATGTTTCTTTGCTGTATAAGAGGATGAAATATTTCCGAGGAGGCAATCATATATACCACTCAAATGCATATTATTAGTTGACAGCACACACCTTTGTCTTGCTTAAAAGAATTTGATCACCTACAAAGTTGATAAAAATACAAAACAGATTTCCATTCACATCTCACTTTCAACTTAAAAAAATGCTTTTCCTTTATTTAACACAATCCCACACTTTTTCTTTAGTAATAATGAGAGCTAATAAATAAATTAATTTAACCAAAGTATTATTAGTATATAAGAGGAATGATTTCTTATTTGAAGCCTAGTGACATTCTTACCACATCTCTCATCATCAATGACCACTAGCCATGCTGGCCATGGATAGGGCTGACAGGAATTTAACAATATCTGAAGGGCTACAGATTGCTCACCCCAGTTTCAAACACACACTGTTGGGCCTATCTATGGTCTGAAACTGGAATACAGCCAAATGAGTCACCTAATCTGTGAGCTGGGGCTACAGAGCACTCTTTGGACACAAAAAGAATATTCATCCTGACTGGCAGGCAGTATGAAGCTTCTGATTGGCTTTGTATAATTAAAATACTAGAAGCCTGGGAATTTGTTCTTACTAGGTTGACAGGGCTTTCCAATGCCTTCCAACAATTGCACTTCACAATCTAGTTCTCGTAGTCCTTGCCTGGCTGAAGACTAAGCCTTACTCTAGCTTCAACACTTATCAACTCAATGTGTCCTTTCACATTTGGATTTTGGTAAGGCGACTGATACCCCAGGTCTGATCACACCCAATGATGTCCATCCTGTGGATAGGGGTAGTACTGCCTGGGACAGCAAAGTGAATCAGTTATTTCCACAAAGTTCTGGAGTAATGCTGGGAGATACCAGGCATTCTGGGACTTTGGGAAATTGAAAGTCAAGTAGCTTCTAGAAGTCACTGTCCAGAGATGTTCATAGGCAGCAGAAAGAATGGGAAGGCTCAAAAAAGCATAAGCATGAGTGGCTGCCATCCAGGAAGCCTGGGCCACCACCGCTGCCAGAAAATCTGGGTGCGGAGTGATCTTGACATGCATTTTAAGGAATTCTCTAAAATGGAAATATAAAGGCACAGCTTTCAATTAACTCTTCAGCAATGAATTATGTGTCGCTAGACAGTTATTCCAGACATTTTGAATGGAAACCGGTTCTGTAAATCACAAATTAGCCAAGATATATCTTGTGTTGGACAATTTTAGTATCTGAGATTTTCAAAATCCTTTGCTGTTTCATAGGGAAAACAGAATGATGTTCTTTGTATCAGAGATGTTATTAAATATGAACAATACATAGTTATATCAAATAATAGTAGAACCACATTTAAAATTAATATTATAACCCAGATGTATGATTAAAAAAAACATCTATTACATACTTTTAATGGTTCATTGTGAGACAGGTACTCTTCTGGGGTTTCCAAAAATTTATCTCTGTATTCTGGGGTTGCAAAGTAATAGAATTTTTCTCGATACTTAGCAGTGTTTTCAGTAAGTCCCGGGCAAAGGATGAAGTTTTCCTTCAGAACCACTGGACAAAAGTGCTTGGTGTCTCCCAAGTGTCTCTTCTTCTGAGCAATTTTTTCTTCATCCTTCAAATAGCAAAGTATTTCCGATCATGTATTGACCATTGTTGTAATAAATACCTCTTAATAATGTAATCCAACCCACTGGTCTTGACTTGGGAACCAAGTGAACAGGAAATTGCTGCCTATCCACTACAGCAGTAGTCCCCAACCTTGGGCCTCCAGATGTCCTCAGACTACAACTCCCAGAAGCCTTCAGCACCACCTCTGCTGACCAGGATTTCTGGGAGTTGAAGTCCAAGAACATCTGGAGGCCCAAGGTTGGGAACCACTGCACTACAGCACTCAAGGAGGCCTTCCTCATTTAGAATGTGATAAGTGCTGGAGTGGGTGCAGGAGTTCATAGCATATGAACCATGAGCAAAGTAACCACATCTCTATCTTTTCCATGTGTGTTGAGTGTCACCTGAGGGCCAAATTAGACAAGACATTCAATTCTCCTTTAGAAGCTAAAACCCCTTCCACAACATGATTTCCCTAGAGATACAAACCTTGGCATTCAGAATTCTAAATCAAGCCAATATTTACCTTTCAATGACTAATAAGAAAACAAAACTGAATGGAATATAAGAGTTGGGCTAAGTGAAATCATGTGCTATGATAATAGACAACTCTGAACACTTATAACAATGGGCTAAATGTGCTAGACTGTCTTGTGTTTGGTTCTGAGTAATATTCACCTACTTGAGGTTCCAAGATTCCCTAAAAACAATTGTTTACATTCTTGGAAGGGGAGATCAGCACCTAGAACACTGTTTCTATTCGAAGACAGCTCCCACTGGGCCGAAACAATTCAGACTACCATGTTGGTAAAAAGTACCATAGGCATTCCCTCTTAAATTCAGAGGAACATAAACAATGTTTTCCATAGCATAGGAACCATCAAATGATTTAGGGGCTAAAATTCTGCACTTGGTGAATATTTTGGGGAAAAGACACACCTTCAATTTCCCATGGAAATGGAAATATGAATCCATTGTCAAGTCATCGATCAGCTCGACACTTCAGACAGGCTGTTCTTCAGATGAGCAGAAGTAGACTTTTTGCCTTACTCAGGACATCAACCTTCTACAGAGCCATAACCAGGCTGGGCAACTGGAGCTTTGCCAGGCTCCAAAATCCAAGGGGTTAAAAAACAGGTAGAGCTGGGCAGGATAATTCAGTGAGATAGTTATCTGGCTGCAGAGGCAGAGGTTGGGGCTTCAGTTCCCCACTATGCATCCCAGAAGAGCCAGACTTATGTGGCCTTGGGCAAGCTGGACAGTCCCAGGATGCCCCCAAGCAGAAGGAGACGGTAAACCACTTCTCTACCCAGAAAACCCTGAAAAGGGTCGCCATAACTCAGAATTGACTTGACAACATATGATGATGTCAATTATTAAAAAGCAGGTGCTCGAAGGAAAAAGGTTCGCCTATTGGTATTTCTTGATGGAAGGGCATGAACCTACCCACTCTGAGCACACCTGCTGCTTCTAGTCTCTAATTCCTTGGCAGAAGGAAACACAATACAGGTGATTTTAGTGTGGAACCAATCTGGACAATGTTGCAGGCTCACACACAGGTATTTCTCTGTCCTCTACACGCATACGCCAATCTCATGTGAGTTTCGTGAATAGAGTAGGGAAGCCCTAGTTTCCAAAAAAGTAGTTAATAGTTCTGGCCTTCTAGTTCTAAAGATAGTTCCTTATCTTGTGTGAAGTGATACACGGCTGGACAGAACCTACAAAGCTTACTATTCCCTCGGCACAAAACTAGAAATGTACAACACATAATGTAGTAAGAAGGTAACGTATCTTGCTCTCTGTGCTCAAAAATGTGTTTAAAATCACATCTATGGACTATCTACATTAAATCTAGGCCACTGCTTACTTCTTCTTCTTCTTCATCCTCCTCCTCATCTTCGTCTTCGTCTTCCTCCTCCTCCTCCTCTGCCAACGCCTCTGCTTCAGCCTGCAAATCTTCTTGTTCTTCTTCCTCATCTTCAGGACCAAATTCCCAGCCATGATACTTCAAAGGTTCTGTCAAGAGATTTCCCATTTATAGCTTATATAAGTCTTTTGCTCTCTAAAGATGAATGTGTACACAAGACCTCAGGTAAATTCCAACAAGGCTTTTCCTGGAAACTAGTGCAAACGACTGACTGAATATAATCTGGTGTACTGTCAAATATCTGCAGAACTGCTAAAATCAGTGAGAGATACGTGCGCATGACTGTCTATTGGATTTCAGGTGTTGTTACTACCCAGTCCTTAGCCTTAAATAAGAATTATCCACATCTACTCATACTCAGAGAACAATATGATGACATGCCAAGAAGGAGGGTCACAGCCTAGGTTTCGCCATTTTGTGTGGTGTAAGGAGTGCTGAGATTCTGAGTTATCATCATTATCTGTAGCAATTGTACACACCAAGAGTGGACACCTTCCTAGGGTTGCACTACCACTCCAGACCCAGTGAGGGCAATCCCCATGGCAGCAATATTCAATGGCCAATGGCATAAAAACCTTGAAAGGGATGCTTCTGCTTTACAGAAATGTGTCAGACCAACATATGTCTTATTCAAAAACTTGCTAGTGTTTTAAAAAGCTTCTGGGGTGTCAACAGGATTCAAGTAAGATGTGTTCAGCATGCACACCTTGTTTTAAAGCAGAAACCTCTTAGTTTTAAGGGTAGTCTGTTTTTTACTACTGTGTAGCTGAATTTTTAAAATTAAAAGAATAGTTTACAGCACTTACGACTCAAGGAGGCACAAAAAAGCACAAGAAGACTGCATGCGATCTGTACATGCCACACACTGCTTACTTTGCTCAACCTGAATACACTTGGTTCCTGACTGCTGTGCTAGCAGGCCTGGACCATCCATAATTCCCAGATGAATTCTGAATAGCTCTTCTCCTTATAGATCGGAGGTCTCTGTGCACATCCACACTTTAATACAATGATGTACAATGCAATTTATGACATCTATTGCCGAAGGAATTAGAAAGAAAAGCTACTAGATGATGACTTTAAACATTCTGGAAGGGCAGCTGTATCCATTTTTATCACCCATGACAGTTAAAGGAAACTGCCATATTCAGAGGCAGTATATACTTTAATGTCCAACACTGCAGACGAAACAGAGAGGAAAGTCACCATTTTCGACTTCAGATTCCCCTCTGCCCAGATGTGTGTCAACCAGTTCTTCCTAATGAATTCCCTCTATGATTTCCCTCCTGCACAGATGTGGTGCCCCTAACTCTCATTTTTCTCGATTACTCCCAGTGTTATATAAATTGCCCAGCCTGATCTCTTAAAACTTTCCCTCTGAAGGCCGCTTGGTTGTCCTAGCTCTGCCTCCAGATGGGACAACGATGGTGCAAAATTTTAAATAGGCAGCTGTGTACCATTGTCCTGATAGTCAGCTCGTCTCCACTACTCACCTATCCTCCTGAACTGGCTTATTGGGATTGGCTCAAAACCAGAATCTTAATAAAGAAACAAATTTGTTTTTGGTTTCTTAAAAGAAATTGTGCTGTTGCATGCATGCACCCACAGTGTCTCTCAAGATTTTGTTTTGTTTTGCTTGTTTCATAAGGGCAGGTGTTAGGGCATGACTGACGCTGTGTAAGGAGATGAAACTGTTCATAACCCACTATTTTTACAATCCTGGGCAGGAAACAATTACATAATGCTCTTTGCACCTGCCTTGAAGGAACAAATAATACTAATAATAGTATTCTATTAAAACTGTTCATATTTTTAGAGACTAGCATCATTGCTCTTCTAGATTGTTTTTTTTTCTTTTTAAAAATACTTTCTTTTTTCAGTCTCCCAATTTAGAACAAATCTTTTTTTAAAAAGTGGAGAAAATTACATACGTTCCATAGCTAGAATGCTCTGGTTCAGGAGCATCTGTGCGGTTTGCCCTTCGATCTCTAACTCGGCAATCTGAACTAACGGTGATTCTGCAAGTGTTGCCTCCATTTTTTGCCAGCGTTGTGTGAACTGAAGCACTTTGTTTTTAAAGGGTTCCATTTCAGCCACATCTGGGAAACCATCTTCAGGATACTCAGGAAACGTTATTCCTAAACAAATCAAACTGCATTTACACATTAAAATATACATATATACAAGATCCCACTCATTGAGGCATAAATTCCAGTGCCCATGTAGCCAAAATGTTGCCCAGTGGAGACCAAGGTTTCCAAAAGTAGCGGGAGAGTTGCCAGTTGTTCTAGCAACTCTCTTGGACTCGTGAACTAAGCAGGGAGCAATGCATATTAAGCAGCAGAGCAAGCAGGTGGGGGCAATGCTAGCCAACTTTCCATCACATGCAGTAGCAGCTTGTAAAGAAGGCCCAGCTGGCACTGAGGGGGTCACACAGAGCAGAAAGAAACTAGCCATGCTCATAGCACTGTAATCATCCAGTTATCATCCCAAATGAGTTCCAATGAGGATGAATATGCATGAGTAGTTGTATTGTAGAGTCCAAGTCCCTCATGCCTGCAACATCAGAGCAAGCTTTCCAGGACACAGTCTTGTCAAGGCAGGGGTCTGTCCTTCAGAAATACCACCCCAGGGGAAAAATACTGGAGAAGCAGAGGTAGAGGCATACATGTAGGAGCCCTGCAAGCCAATAGAGACCCCTCCTTTGTCTTCCTGGGCTGTGGAGGAGTCTGTTTGGGGAGGTCTGGCCAAGGTGGCAGTGGGGAGTGTTGTTTTACCCACCAACTAGAGTGGTTAGAGTGACAGAGGGTTCTCTCCTGTAGGGGACATTGTCAGTCTACAGCCCTCATGCCTGGAACCTGGATCTGTAGAAAAACTTTCTTTCCTTAAGTTCAACCTACCATTGCTGGGCTTCCCTGAAGTCCCTTTGAAGTAAGAGAGAATGGTACACTCTGCTCCCAGTACTAGGTATGGAATACTTCAGTCTGCTGCCCCCTCCTCTGGTTATTTCATTCTTCAAGAACTGAGAGGGGCTAATTTATTATTATTTATTTATTATTTATTTGATTTATATCCCGCCCATCTAGTCTGGTTGATGTTCCACAGGGTCCCTTGATGTTCCACAGGGTCCCTTCCCTCTGCAGTTCTGTGATTATTATTATTATTGTGCTCACTCACTCTACTGTGCTGTGCCCATGCGGTTGGCACAGTTCCCCTCCACTACAAACTATGTGCTGTCCCAATCTGCCTGTCCGTCTTGCCCAGGGTATTTACCCACTCCCCAGAGTGACTTATCCTCTGCTTCCCCAATGCTGCTGACACTTCCTGATGGCATTCCTACTGTTCAGGGTTCAGTTAGTATGCCCATTATAGCCATTTCCTGTTCTGTGGGCACTGATGGATGTTGGTGTGCACTCTCTTTGTTTGGCACAATCATGGGGAAGGTATCAGAGGACACAGGGAAATCCTTTTAAAAAATGTTTTGCCTGATTGTGTTTTTTAAAGGGGAAAAAGAATGACTATATAGAATTCAAATTGACTGTAACGGAGTTCCGTATATCCAGTAATTCTAAAATTTTATAATTCTGAATTTTGAATCTAAACGGCTGTAATTCTGAATTCCAAATCCAAATTTTTGTGCTAGTATGCATCCCTAATACAAATAAAGTATAATTGGATGACTAAATATAATGTAAAGAAAGATGGGGGAAGAAAATTAATTTGACCTCTGACCTAGTTCAGATGCAATGCTTTTCAGTATTTCAAGATGTGACTCCTCTTTTAATTCACTTTCATGGCGTTCTATTGACTCTGTGAAAAGACACAAGGAATGATCAGTCCTCCTGCATGATTTCTAGCAAAAGTGGTAAACCTACAACCTATCAATTGTTTTGGACTACATCTCCCATAATCCCACAGTACTATGTGAAGCTGATGAAAGGTGTAAGCGAAAAGATCTGGAACAGAAAAGATTACCTTGCTCTATTACATATGAAAAGCTAACAAGTATTTAAGATACAAAAAGAGATTCATATAGACATAAAATACTCTAAGTATAGGGCCAAGGAAAGGATTAATAGGCAAAGAAAGAAAGAAAGAAAGAAAGAAAGAAAGAAAGAAAGAAAGAAAGAAAGAAAGAAAGCATGTTTAAAGTGTCAATTTAGATAGAAAAACAGGAATGCAGTGACAGTGATATGCCGCCGAGAAAGGGATTTTTTAACGCTGAGATATGTTGTGGTGCAAAGCACAGGGTGGTGATAAGGATAGGAGAGACCTGAAACCAGTCCTATCCACAGACATACTAAAAATTTATTTACTGTATTACACTATCAAAAAACAGAGGTTATCTGGGAACATCACAGAAAGTTAAAAGAGAAAAAAATGTAATGTTATAAATTATGGTTTTAAAAACAAACAATTTAAATAGAAATAAAATACTTCATGCACTCTTTGTTCTGCAGTCCTGGCAGCCACTTCAATAAAAAATGGCCTCTGTGATGGGAATGATAATTACTAACCCAGTTATCATCTGAAATGAATTCCAATGAGGATGAATATGAAGAAAATTAAACTGTAGGAAAACAGACAGCACGTACCTAGCTTCATCTCGTGAAGAAAATTCCAGACAGAGAGAAACCTAAGGATTCTAGATGTCTAGAGGCCAGATTTTCCCTTGCCACCCCACATCATCTTAGCAACCTCCTCCCTGCTGATGTAAGCATTGTAACGTTGCTGCCATCAGTAGGAGTCCTATTATGAACTACTGTTGATTTTCCTTGTCTCATTGGTCCAGTAGACAATACAGTAGGAACATAAGTAGAAGTGGAACTCCCTTAAGAGGAAAAAAATTTCAGTTTATTCTAACATGAGCTTGCTTCCCTGGGAGACAATATTGCTTCATTTCCATGTCTGACGTCTGGAGCACAACAGAAAGATTTCTGTGCTTTCAAGGGTAATATTCAAAGAAGAGGAAATACACGTATGCCTTATGGTGTGAAATGATCCACAGGTTTGATGCTAGAGATGATCTGGCAGGTACTGTGATCTTTAGGTACTTGGGTGCCATAGAATAACCTGTGGAACATACGCATTCGGTACAAGGGGCAGCAAATAGAGAGACAACCTGACCTCACTTGCCAGGGAGGTTCAAGGTCTGAGAAGATCCATGAAGGCTGTCCTTCAAGCTATCATCTCTTCTTTCTCTACACCCTTCTTCTAAGAGATTGTGGACTGGTGCTCCTGACTATACTCTTGACTGGACGTCACCCAAAGCTAAACTCTGATGGATAAAATAGTTCTAGAGCAGTTGGGTTGCTCTAAGTTCATGGACTAAAACACCCAGAATCCTTCACCACTAGCTGTGCTCACTAGGATTTCTGGGAGTTGCAATCCAAGAACATCCGGAGAGTCAAGGTTGGGAACCACTGTTTTATCACTTAAACAGTGTGCAAACCTAATGTTTGAAGAAAAGAATAAGAAACTCTTCATCAGCAATACATTTTGCAAACAAATCAATAAAAATGACAATTTTATTTAAGTGAAATAGATTACCTGACTTTGATTCTTCGTGTTCTTTGGACTCTTCAGATGACTGTGCTTCAAGCTGTCCCTCAGACAGTTCTAATTCTGTGATTGGATACAGAAATCAACAGCTATAGAGTGATATGCACTATATATGTGCAATATCCCCCTTCCTACCATCTGTATTAAAAGTAAAAAAAAAGTGACCTCAAGGTAGGAAACATGTGATTTGCAGGTTCTCCGCCTCCCACCTTGATCTCTCAGCCCCTCTGATACTGTTGACCATGTTATTGTACTGGATAGACTATTTGGGTTAGGAATCGATGGCCTTGCATTAAGCTAGCTCTGGTCTTTCCAGGATGGTCAATTTCAGAGACTGCAGCTAAGGCAGGCTGTTTCAACCCCAGTTGTGGGGACCTGCAATCATCTCCCCAATGCTGTTTACTATCTATATAGGGCCACTGGGAGAGGTCATCAGGAGATTTAGAGCTTTGTTTCATCAATATACGGATGACACACCGCATTATCTCTTCTTTTAATCCAACAGCAATGGATCCTGCCCAGTGCCTAGAAAGCTGCTTGGCTGCAGTTCTGTACTGGACAAGGAAGACCAGACTGAATTGCAATCCAGAAAAGATGGAGATCATGTTGCTGGGGGATCCATCTACTTTTCTGAGTACTTTTCTGGGTATCTGTCATGAACTTGGTGGATTTAACTCCCTTATCAAGGATCAGAGGTGCAGTCTGAGCATGATTCTAGATGAAGCATTGATCATGGAAAAACCGGTCTCACTGTGGTATGTTCTGTCTTTTTCCAACTTCAGTGAATTGCCCAGCTGTGTCCCTACCTGGATGACAGGCCCCTAGCAACATTGGTCTATACACCAGGAATCTCAGAAACTGACTAATGCACTCTATGTGGGGCTTCCCTTGAAGCTGGTATGGAAGCTTCAGGAGATCCAGAACATAGTCAGATTGGTTGTTGGGGTGAGGAAGTTCAATCATATTACCCCAACTCTGGTTCACCTGCACTGGTTACCAGTCCACTTCCACGTCATGGAACATAAAGCCCTAAATGGTTTTGGACCTTGTTACTTGTCTGAATGTCTTCTGCCTAATTTGGCTGCCCGTCTGACTTGATCGTCACAGACCTTGTGTATGCAGGTATTGACACCTTGAGAAGCCCAGAAAATATCAACTAGAAACCGGGCTTTCTCAGCAGTGGTACAGTGGACCCTCGACTTACAGACTTTTCGAGTTACAGACTTCTCTGGCCGCAAAATTTAGGTTCGACTTGCAGCCTGAGAATCGACCTACAGACCAGAAAAAAACCAAAATGGAACAAAAATGGAACAAAAACGGCCGGTTACGGGATTAATCGGTTTTCAATGCATTGTAGGTCAATGGAGATTCGACCTACAGACTTTTCAACCTGCAGCCACTGTTCCAATATGGATTAATTCCGCAAGTAGAGGGTCTGCTGTACTCCATTTGCGGAATTCTTTCCCACAGGAATTACCACAGGCACCTTCCAATTGTGTCTTTAAAAAACTCCTGAAAACAGAGTTTAGGAAAGCTTTGGTTTTCCCCAATTAATTGGGACAGTGGAGGAAGGAGGAGAGGAATGATGACTGTGTGTTCTGATACTGTTATTTGCTGCCACATTGGTTTGTGTATTTTTGCGATAAGTTTAGTGTTTTAGAGCAATTCCATAATTTATGTTGTATACCACCCAGAGTAGCAATTTGCTAGATGTGTGATAAACAAACAAACATCATCTACTGCAATACGTAAGATTTTTGTTTTACTATTTGAGCTTCCTTGATTCAAACTTCTCATATTTCACATTTCAATTGTAGGTGCAAAGCAGCATCAGGCATTCTTTTTACATCTGTGCACATTAGCAACTAGATATCCTTTTGGCTTTAATTCAGATGCTTTATTAACAATTGTTCATGCTTTACTGGGAGTTTCCTTTTCCAGCATCATCTCGTTTCATTTTGGATTCATCAGACTGTTTTCAAGGTATAAACTATTCAGCAGAAGTTCACTGGCACCTTTTGTGCAGTATTAAAAAGAATCTGCTTGCGTGTTACTAGTATTGACTATGAAATATCTTTCACCAGAGCCACCTTTCCTTAATGCTTCTGGCTAGTAGCTGCCCTTCACTCATTTCTCCACCTCCATCACCGCTGGAACCAACCATTCTCTTCTGCTGATGGGACTACTAATTCCTGAAGATGATAGGTACATCAAAAATCAATGATGCTGTGTGTAAACCTTTGTCAGACTAAATGACCACATTATTGCAGTGTAACTACCTTAACATAAGATAAAGATGACATGGGAGAAAAAGGAACAAGACAGTCTAGAGCTTGTTTTTGTAAAGAAAGTATATGCCAAATCCAACCTTTAGATTTTTCCTTCTCTTTAGGAGAATCAGTATGTTGTACTGTTAAATCAGTCCCTGACTGAGATTTGGATTGTGATTCAGCTGCAGATGGATGCTCCAGGAAGTCCATGGATTCTAGAAGAAAAAGAAAAAAATACAGCCATGATATTTCACAAAATTATTCTGGACTTACAGATGAGACTTTAAAGTGTTACAAATATTACAAGAAAGTGCTCTTCCCCTGGACATGACTCTCATAATTATTGTGGATATGTATTTGCACCCTTTACTTCTGAAGAAGTGGATTTTGAGCCATAAAAGCTAGCACTGAAATAGATTGCTGGTCTTTAAATGATTAGAATATTTTGCTTCCCCCCCCCCCACACCTCTGCTTTTTCTGGAGTCTTGGTTATTTGTATCCCTCAAAGCTGTACACCAACAGTTCCTTGACTAGCTCCTGGAGGCTCAGGCATACTGCACGCAATTAGTGTAAATTCTGAAATAATTGCAGATATTCATTACCTCTGTCTTCTGCAGATTCTTCGTCTTGCAATCTCAACATTTCTTGCAGTTCTCTTCTGCAGTCAGAACACAGAGTTATGTGTGGCATGATTCCATAGAATATAAATAACTATGAAAACAACAGTTAGTAGATTAAACAGTTTGAATGTTGTGCCTGATTTGTTTTCTGCTTTAAAAGTGAGCCTATCATTTAGAATGGTTAACACTGCAATCCTATATATGTCTCAGAGATCTCATTGTGTTCAGCAAGGCTCATTTACTAGAGAGTAAGTCCCACTGAACTTTCTAGAAGTGACTGAATAGATTTTGGAAAAATAATCTTGACCAAACTTGAAGTAAGTGGCTTGTTTTATATATGGAACTGTTAAGGACCTAAATAATGAAGAAACTAGGTGTAATCTATCAGAGAAAGCGACTAGACCTATATCTAGCCAGACCGGTGAACACTCCCCCACCTTCATCTGAGACTTGGCTGAGAGAAACAGAAAGAGAGGAAGGGAGAGGGAGGAAAAACAACTTTGCTTCTATCGCGGCAATAAAACTTGCTCTCACAGGACAATATAACTACAGTGGTGCCCCGCAAGATGGGCGCTCCGTTTGACGACGAAATCGCATCACGACGAACTTTTTGTGATTGCAAAAGCGATCGCAAAATGATGTTCCCTATGGGGGAATTTCGCTTTGCGATGATCGGTTCCCTGCTTCGGGAACCGATCATCACAAAGCAATGATTTTTAACAGCTGATCAGCAGTTTCAAAATGGCCACCGGGTAAACAAAATGGCCACCCGCTGTGTTTTCACACGGATTCCTTGCTGCACAGGCAGTGAAAATGGCCGTGTTATGGAGGATCTTCGCTGGACAGTGAGTTTGAAGCCCCTAGGAACGCATTGATCTGGTTTTAATGCATTTCTATGGGCTTTTTAATATTGCATTACGACGTTTTCGTTCTACAGCAATTTCGCTGGAAAGAATTAACATCGTAATGTGAGGCACCAGTGTATTAACTACTGATGCATTTAAATCTGTGAAGCAACCAGAAACAGTCTTGGGAAATGCCCTTCCTCCTGTCAACCTTCTGCCCCAAGCTACTATTGTGAATAACTACTGTGGTCACTACCTGTTGGAAAGAAATCCAGATAATACCTCCAATTATGGGACAACAAGACATCCTCAAGAATATTCAAAACATTATACTTAATGGACTGCACCAGATGAAAATAGAGATGGGTCAGCTATTTGAACACATTAAAGAGGTGGGGACACAAACAGAATTTACAGTGAAGATGGAGAAAGAAGTGAAATGATGACGGTGAATCAATTTTTTTTAAACCACAGACACAGACAATTTTATTCTTAAACCCCAGAAAGTTCTAGAAGAAAAAGGTGTGTAGTCCATAAGATGGAAAATGAAAGACGACATGATAAGAGGGGCACAAAATATTGGTTGAAATATGAAGATAGAGCAGTGGAGATAAACATTGTTAAATTTAAGAAAGTCTTTTGTGGTGAAAGAATATACAATAAAATAAACACAAAGTAATAGTTATAACAGTGATTTAGGACAATAGAGCAATTTAGAATAGATATAAGATGGCAGAATAATATTGAAACTTAAAGATAAAAAGAAAGAGAAAGTCCAAGAAAATGGAAGATTAATAATGATAAATATTATGAAAAATTGTTATAATGTTATTTTTTTCTGTTTATATGATTTCCATCTTTAATACAATTGTATCAGCGGATGTAAGAATACTTTAAACTCTCTGGAATTTTACCCTTTCTTACCCCCCCTTACCTGGCCCCCTATTTGTACCATAAGCCCTATCCCTATGAAAATGAATGCAAATTAAAAAGAAAGAAAGAAAGAAAGAAAGATTCACCAGAGCACAGTTTGCTGTCCTCTGAAGATGCCGGCCACAGAGACTGGCAAAACGTTAGGAAAAACCACCTCCAGAATGCGGCCAAGAAGCCCGAAAAACCCACAGCAACCAAAAGATTAATTACACTGGTGCTATCTCAGTGCTGGATTTATGCAAGAATGTCTATCATTTTTGTGGAAACACTAGGGTTTTGAACCATGACGACGAATATTCTTCAATACAATGTAAATATTTTTTAAATGATTCTATATTTTTTACTTTGCTGCTTCTTCCTCTTGTTTCTTCTTTAAAACTTCATCTGTTAGTCTTTGTATAATCTTAGCATCAACTTCTTCTTTATTTGCTTGGTACAATCTAGTTAATAAAATTCTCCCTGCGATGTAATAAAAAGTAACAGAAAATGATGCCATGTATGTATTAGGAACTGAACAATCTTTCAAACACTTAAACTTCATACAGTGGTGCCTCGCATAGCGAGCGCCCTGTTTAACGACGAATCCGCATAGCGATGCGGATTTTGTGATCGCAAAAGCGATCGCATTGCGATGTTTTTAATGGGTAAACATCGCATTGTGATGATCGGTAAGCGTTTCGCTTACCGATTTTCACATTGCGATGTTTCCCCAACAGCTGATTGGCAGTTCCAAAATGGCCACCGGAAGAAAAATGGCCGCCCGCAGCATTTTCGTGTGGTTTCCTCGCTTACCAAGGCAGCGAAAATGGCGGCCGTATGGAGGATTTCCGCATAGCGGTGAGTTTATCCCCATAGGAACGCATTAAACGGGGTTTAATGCGTTCCTATGGGGTTTTCTTTTCCATATAGCGACATTCCGGATAGCGATGATTTATCCGGAATGGATTATCATTGCTATGCGGGGCACCACTGTACATGATAGATATTTTTCCTTAATATTTATGAAGGAGCTGTGAATAATGACAGTGGTGAGCTTTCTTTATAGGACTGCTTTTGAAATTTTAAAACAGATTTTAAAAAAAGAACGCTTGTTTTAGGAATGTTAGTACATTCACTGTAGGGTTCTCTAAATTTTAATAAAAAGGTTTAAAAAACCTTAACTTTAATTGGGAAGTAAAATGGCTAATTCAGCGATGATGTGGTACACTCAATATGTAGTAGTGGGTTAAGAATCAAAGGGCTACATTCTGCTAGCCATTTTCTGGAAAGGCAGAAGTGTCTGAGATACCAACAGAAGAGGAACAATATCCATCTCCAGGCAAGTATCCTTACATGACTATCCCCTCCCCCCCCCAACACTCAGTGGTAATGGTAGAAGACATGTGTTCATGGAAAAGTCTCTAATTCACTGCCTGCTAAGGAATACAAGCAGCAAAGCTATGAATGACACCTGCTAGACACCTAGGATAACTATGTCTAGCTTGGGACAAAGGCATCAAATCATTTATCTCAACATAAATCTCCCTGCCAGTTATAGAGACTGACTACATGGGTGCTTAGCCCGCTGTTTGGTCCATTGCAGGGAGAGGCTGGTCCGCTCCTAAAGACGGTGATCAGACCTAGTCACCATCAGAAGCTTTGTTCTGTGTTCTATCATAAACCAAAGAACATTTGACAGTGACCCAAAACACGGCATTTTTGTAGAAGCACTTTAGTTGTCTACTATTCTGGTATTAGATGGATTACAGTGGTGCCCCACATAGCGACGTTAATCCGTTCCAGGATTAACGTCGCTATACGAAAACATCGCTGAACGGAATAAAAAACCCCATAGGAACGAATTAAACCCTGTTTAATTCGTTCCTAGGGGGCAAAAACTCACCGTTCAGCGAAGATCTTCCATAGGGCTGCCATTTTCGCTGCCTCGGTAAGCGAGGCACCAAACGGGCAGCCATTTTGGAACCGCCGATCAGCTGGGCGGCGGGCTCTTGGGGAGGAGTGTGGGGACCTCCTCCACCCTCCTTCCCAAGAGCCGGCCGGCCTTTCCCCCCAGCTGGGCGGCGGGCTCAAGCGGCAGCGGCTGCAGGGTGGCTGGGGTGTCAGGAAGGCTTCCGGACACCCCGCCACCCTGCAGCCGCAGCCGCCGCTTGAAGCCGCCCACCCCAGCCGTTCTCGGACTTCCAGGCATCCGAGGACGGCTGGGGTAGGTGGCGCGGGGTGGCTGCCGGCGGCGGGGCCAGCACGTCCGAGCAGCAGTGGAGAAGCCTTCCCCCGAGGCCTCTCGGAAGCGCTGGCCGGGAAAATGCCGGCCAGCGCGTCCGAGCGCCGGTGGCGGAGCCTTCCCCCTCCTCCCGGCTCTGGACGATCCACCCCTCACCCTCATCTCCGCCGCCGCCGCCGGGTTTCAGAAGCCCCTTCCGAGACCCAGCATCGGTGGTGGAGAAGGGAGTGAGGGGTTGAGAGGAGGGCAAGGCTCTGGGAATACCCGAGCCTTGCCCTTCTCGACACACCCCTCACCCTCATCTCCGCCGCCGCCGCCGGGTTTCAGAAGCCCCTTCCGAGACCCAGCATCGGTGGTGGAGAAGGGAGTGAGGAGTTGAGAGGAGGGCAAGGCTCGGGGAATACCCGAGCCTTGCCCTTCTCGACACACACCTCACCCTCATCTCCGCCGCTGACGCTGGGCTTGGAAGCGGCTTCCAAAGCCCAGCAGCGGCGTTGGAGAAGGGGGTGAGGGGTTGGGAGGAGGGCGGCCGTGATCCGCGTCGCGGCCGGCTACCCCATCCATGGACGGACTCCAGAGAGTCCGTCCATGGATGGGGAAGCCGGCCGGGGGCAGATCCAAGCCCTGGATGCCTGAAAGGTATCCGGACCCCTCCCATCCTGCCGCCGCCGCTTGGATCAGTCCCTCCCTGGCGAGGGTAGGGATCCCGGCCGCAGGGGCAGGGTGGGAGGATCTGAGGCATCCGCAGGGGAATCCTGGGGGTGGCCTCGGAAGGACCCTTCGGAAGGGTCCTTCCGAGGCTACTGCCTGCATTTCCCCCCAGCTGAGCAGCGGGAGTGGTCCTTCGAAGGCTCCCGCCGCTCAGCTGTGGGAAAATGGTGCCTATGGGGAAAAATCGCAAAGCGATTTTTCCCCATAGGCAAAATCGTAATGTGATCCGAAAAGCGATGGCAAAAAAGCCATCGCTATACGGATCCATCGTTAAACGGGGCGCTCGTTAAACGAGGCACCACTGTATACATAAGCAGCAACTAATTTTCAGTCTGCCAAACTCTGAAGGGTTTTAATGGAGTGGTAATCCTTACGATACTATTTTTTTCTGCAGTCCCTTTTTATTACTTTTTTTTTACTCACAGTATTTATTTTATTGAGAGTACTCTTGAGAAATGACATACAATACAAAATTATTTCTATAAGTTGGTAAATAATTATTGGGAGAAACAGACCAATAGTCCAATCAATATAAGCTGTTATATTGTGTATGTTTATCAACTATATCATCTGAAATTAAAGACAGAGGCACTTTAATCTCCCTTTGGAGCTAAAAATTTTTCCTTGGGGAAGCAATTTTGAATTGGAAACATGGCAGGGGGTAATGGACTAAGCATTCATTTCTTCTACTGCCCTTCCCCTGCTTATAACTTGTTGCCTTTGAGTGCTTCTTTGAAAAGAAAAAACGAGCGGGAGAAAACTATATGGGATTACATACAGTATTTAATTCTGCTATCATATGAAATGTTTTTAACATCATAGAGAAAGCATGCAATATGCATGACACTGAGATATCAACACTAAAAATTATTGCACATCAAAAAGTGTCCTTCTACTTAAAAGCCAGTAGGCTTCATGTGTTTTATTTTCCAGAGCTGTAAAAAGTAAGGTGATAGCTCATACTAATGCAGCCACAAGACAAGCCCTAAAGACCGCTGTAATGTTGTTAAGATGTCTAATTTTAACTATAGACCAACCATTTTGTTGAGCATTCTTCAGACAAATCACAATATCAGGTAGAAGTCCATTCTCTGCCAAAGCTGCCCAGTGTTCCGACAATGGGGGGAAATTATCTACTACCCATCCTCCTTTCGCTGGAGCTCCAGGATATCTGTCTTGATTCGTTTGAGAAACCTGAAATAAAACATAATTAACAACTTATACATATGTTGGAAATATAGAGCAATTACTTAAATGGTTTGGAACGATGACTCTTCTGACTCTGAATCATGCAGACATATCCAAACAGAAACATAAAGACATGTAAAAATAACACCATTCCGTGGTTTCGGTATCTGGTTGGGGAACCAGAGATTGGGAGTTTGATTTCCCACGGTGCCTCCTGTAAATAAAGCCAGCCTGTGGTGCCTTGAGCAAGCTGCAGCCCAAGCGCTCTTCCGGGCACTCTACATAGGAAACCCAGAAACGTTTTGCTGTAAGTCAGACTTGACTTGACAGCACATCATCATCATCACCACCATCATCATCCTTTGGTGTCTCTACTGAAGATTTTTAAAACATTTGAAAAAAAAAAGATGGATTCCAAAGATGCAGTTTTGGTCAGTGCAACATCTGCTTGTCATTACTAATTTTCAGTGGCATTGCAAATTTCTTTCATCTCCTTCTCGAAAAGAGAAAAAAATCTTTATGTATAATAAACGGACACAACAGAGATGAAAACATGCTCTCGCTACTGACATTGTATGGGAAGTAATATAAGATAAACGAAGGAGAAATAAATGACTGAAAGATTTTGCAGGTTGTAGCATATGAAAAATGGCTGAAATGTTCTCAGTCTCAAACTCTATTTCCAGCTTTTCAGCTTTTTAATTTATACAAGAGTATCCCAAATTGACAATTTGCTGAAAAATAATTGTATGAAAAAAGTATGAAAATAAAAGTAAAAGTATGAAAAACCGGTAGTTTACACACATGCATTCTCAAATTTAAACTAATATTCGTTGGGGAACATATTCTAGACCTATCCCTCATTCACAGAATTTGAAAAGGAAATGAATGAACGTGCAAATTATTAAAACATTTTGGGTATTTTCCATTGGTGCTTTTACCGCTGTAATGGCTTCTTCCAATACTTCAGTATACGTTTTGGGGGGCAGCAATATTGGTGCTAACATCGCAGCTTCTACAGCTTTCTGAACCACTTCTTGGACTTCTGGATGGTCAGGAGAAACCTCTGATTCAGTTTGCTCTGCTGACAATTCTGGTAATCAGGTTAGGAAAAGGGAAATGTGAATATAGGGACATGTGGTAAACAAGAGGCACTCTCAAATCAGTGCTGCCATGTTCCTGACAGAAGGCTTCCCTCAGTGGAAGGCAGCACAAGACGAACAGGGATATAGCTTCTTAACATTATAAATACTGTATAGTTAGTTAGTCAAGATAACACATTTCATTCCAGGAGAAAAAGATTACTAATATTTCTTCTTATGGGGCTTGTTACAGACTCCCGTCACTTGATCTGCCCACACCTCGTATAAAAGCCGAGATGCAGAAATACCAAGTAGCCCATAGGAGAGGAAGCAGCTAGCAGGAGTCTGGGCTGGTGATCCACATCATCACATGGTGTTCATGAGGGCAAGAAATGGAGAAAGGCGGGTCCTGATCTAAGGCAGGATTTTCAACTGCCCGAGAGGCCTGGGATCTTGACGTTGCCATGGTTCTTTGCTTAGGCCTAACTATATAGTTAATGAAGAGGAATAGAAAATGCTGAGCTTATGGTGCCTGAAATGAGTTGCTGCTGTAGCGGTCACCCTATCATGCATACTCAGCAGTGTATTTGCATGAACCAAGAGGGAGCTGTTGGGAGGCGGAGTCAGCTACGTAGAAGGGGAGCTGAAGCAGAGAGTGGAGGAGATAAAGAAAAAAGAGGAGTGGAGAGTTTGAGGAGATAGAGAGGTAGTTTGGGACTTTTGTGGCAGACAGAAATTTTAGTAAGTGTACAGTTAGAGTGTGCTTAAGAACTATTCATGAAACAACTTGTAACCAATAAACCTGTTCTTATTTCAAAGTTAAGTACTGAATGCACATCAGTCTTTCACAGTAAACATAGTTGGTATCTTTTATTGTATTTTGATTGTTGTAAGCAGCCCAGAGACCTTTGGGTAGAATGGGTGGCATATAAATTAGATAGATAGATAGATAGATAGATAGATAGATAGATAGATAGATAGATAGATAGATAGATAGATAGATAGATAGATAGATAGATAGATAGATAGATAGACAGACAGACAGACAGACAGACAGACAGACAGACAGACAGACAGACAGACAGACAGATCAACTAATGCAGAGTAGTAAAGGACGTGATGGGTGCCTGAGATTGGGTATATAATCTAGGTACACGCAAGAGGCATGCCAGAAATTGATAGTGAGTGATTGGGTACTGAGACAAGTGTGATACCTTGCGGGATGGTCATGACAGATTGCTGTCCAATTGTCCTGCAAGTATCTAAAAATTGCTGAGTTTCTCACAGATCATGTTCTTCTTTAAAAAAACCTCCTCTGATGAAGAGGACATATGCTGACCAATACATTCTAATGTCAGAATTCAGTTTACAGTACTTGAGTGAGGATACTAACTTGATTCTGAAACAGGTTCCATAGCTGCCAATTATAGGCAATGCTTTTCCGCTTTAAAACCTTTCAGGATCAGGATATTTCAAGGACTGCCTGCTTTCATACAAATCTTCCCAAGTTTTAAGATCCTTAGCAACGGCTCTTATTTGGGTCTCAATCTGCCTACTGTCAGGCATGAAGTGGAAAGAGTATCCCCAATCATTTGACCGGAGGCAGAATGGGACCCAGGGTAAAGTCTCTGTTGTGGCACCTGTCTTTGCAACACACCTTCCAGGGATGTTTGCCTGTACTGGTGCAGACTGTTTTCTTCTGGGGCATCAAACAAAGACCTTTTTATTCAACGATGCTTTTAATTTGTCCTAGCTTTAGTCTGATGTTTTCATTTTGCTCTTATACCAGTGGCGTTTGATGCTACTTCTTCTCATCAGCATCTTTATTGAGATTGTACTTTAATATTGCTGTACTTTACTTTGAGAAATTATCTACATCCAAAATAGTAAGAATATATTAATGTCTGAAATATAAACACATTCAATTGCTACAATTAATACATAGATTCTACTGCTATTACAAGGATCACATCCATTACAATTACTAGTACTGTTGTTAATGTCATTAATACCAGTTTGATCTGTAGTTTGGAATGAGGATAGCTCTTCATTTTCATCTTCTTCTTTTATGGTGCCACTCTCTTTTAGGGTAATACTCTCTAGACAGGGAAAAATATGGTCAGTGGGGTTTGGAAAAGGATATTCTATGCTCCCATTAAAGAAAAGCCTTTCTTTTTTCCTTCTTTGACATTTGTTTGTTTACTTGCTTGCTTGCTTGCTTGCTTGTTTGTTTGCTTGCTTGCTTGATATACTGCCCCTCTAACCAGTGGTGACTATGTAAGAAGGATGGGGTCATCATCTGGATGTGCCAATACTGCATGAAGTCCTTAAGCTAAACAGCATGCTGTCAGAAATGAGGACTTAACTACATGCGATTCTCTGGATCTAACTGTTAGGAATCAAGTTGCTGGTTTAAAAAAATGACATAATGTGTGCATTCAGGTGGTAGTCTTAGTCACCAGCACTATAGCACACAGGAAGGGGAGGCTTAACCCCCTCCCCTTTCTAACTTTGATCATAGTAAAAATCCCACTGCCATCCTGCAGCCCTTGGCATGAGAAAGAAGCTTCTGATGGTGCCTATTAGTTTAATGAAACAATGCTGTTGTGAAGTCAAGCTACTCATACTCTGAGGGTGCCTAGTGTGTACTGAGTTTCTAAATAGAAAGTGTGTAACTCATGCTCCTGTGTTACAATCCTGATCTAGATCTCTCCCCTTTCTATTCATTAGAAAGCCTTTGCAAGGAACAATTTCCTCATGATTTAGTATCCTAGTTCTTTGAGGCCTAGACTAACAAAGCTGACTATACTGTATAAAGGATCATAAACTTTGCACAGTACAACAAAGGCTTATACTGGGAGCCAAACTAGACAAACCATTTGTCATGTAGCTTGCTGTGTATAGTCAGTTTTTCCTGAATCGGTCCAGGAGGTTTTTTTTTGGGGGGGGGGGCAGTGACACACAGGATTAGATTGATGAAAGAGACCCTCAGGATCTTTGGAGGAGGGGTCAGAAATGTTCAATTTCTGAAAAATTTCCATGGCTGATAATATCATCAGCCTCATGTACTGTCAGTTAAAGTAACAGGACTTTAGTCAGTTTGAGTCAGTAACACAGTATATAGATATAGATAGGTTTTTTAGAATAGGTGAGAGGGGGACAATGAAACACAAATCCCAGTCTGTCACTCTCTCCACTCGACACACAACGCTGATTTTAAAACTGCTTATGTGGAAATAATTCTCACTTAGAATTGTGTAGCCTGCATAATTAAATTGTAAACCGCCCAGAGAGTGCTTGAAGCACTATGGGGCGGTATATAAGCAGCACGCTTTGCTTTTGCACGCTTTTATTACTTTATGCATAGAATTGCTGTCATAGGCCACGTAAGATACTTAAGGTATAAAAGAGGAGTTCTCAATAAGGAAAAAGAGGTGAGAATTTTGCAGCTGCCTCATACTCTCCTATTACAGACTGAATAAAATAACCAACTAACTACAATATATTACCTTTTTGGCTAGCAGATGTTGACTCACTAGGCAGTGTTGAACTTTTCTCATCAATGTGAAGGCTTTCTTCATATTCATCAGCATCCTTCTCAGAGAGTTCTTGGGCAGCAAGTAGAGCTGCAATAGTTAAATCGTATTTTGCTTTGGAAGTGTTGACATACATTTGTGTAAACCAGCAGAGCATCAATATTTAGAAAAATGTCTGAATGAACTTCAGCATATAGATAAGGCAAAAATGGGGAGAAATTCCTCAAATATTTTTTAAAAATTGTACACAACCCTTCCGGGGCTGCATTCAGAAACTGTTTGGAAACTTCCGCTGGTTAACAGCCCACTGTTAACTGGGGCTGGTTATAGGGATCACATATCCCCCTTGTTGCAGTAGTTCCACTGGCTGCCAATCCATTTCCAGACACAATTCAAAATGCTGGTTTTAACCTATAGTATAAAGCCCTAAATGGCTTGGGTCCAAGTTATCTCAAGGCCCGTCTCTCCCTTTACGAGCCTGTCCTGGTGTTAAGATAATCAAGGGAGGAGTTTCTCTCGGTCGTACCATCTTCAGGGTGTGTTTGGTGGGGACACGGGAGAGAGGGCCTTTTCTGTCACTGCACCCAGGCTCGGGAATTCCCTCCCACAGGGGGCCAGGCTCACCCCATCTTTGCTGTCCTTCTGCAAGCAGATGAAAACCTTTCTCTTTAGACAGGCTTTCCCAGTGACTGGCTGTCTGAGAGGGATTTTTAAATGGAGTGTTGTGTCTTTTTGAATGTGTTTTTGTTGATTTTGTTTTCCATTTTAGAATGATACTTGTTTCTTTCTTTCTCTTTTAATACTTGTATACTTACCGTTTTTGGCTTTTAAATGTTCTATTTTAATGATGTAAGCTGCCTTGGGTCCTTTTTAAGGAGAAAGGTGGGGTAATGATATTTTAAATAAATAAAATAAAATATCCAAATTGCAATCCTACACACATTTACCTTGGATTGAGTTCCACTGAATTTAATGGGATTTATGTCTGATTTGGTATGAATAGGATTGTGGCATAAGACTTATTATGGTTGTGCTTTGAGACATATATTAATAGGGAGAAAACAAGTGAGTAAAAATCCATAGCATTACTTCAACTATTGCTGCCACTTTAGATATAAATTGAAATGAACCGTGCTATCTGTGTAGTAACATTCCTCACTTGGCAAGAAGATCTGAAGGGGAGCCTTCCAAAAAAAAAAAAAAACATACACACACACAGCTGGACACCTCATATTTTATACAGAATATCTTCACCTTGCTCCCTTAACTGGCGTTCTATTTCTCGTTTTTCCTTCACTTGGGCAATGCCTGCCTCTGTTGCTTCAATACGAGTCTGCTCAATGAGTTCTATTCTTGCTTCTTCATAATGCCTTTTTAGAAGAAACTCTGTATCCAGAACCTAAAGAAAAGATTTGAACGTTAAATCATAGGCAGCAAAGGAGGGGAAGGTCTGTTTGCTCTTGCTAATGTTTCTACATTTCATCTTTAAACATGCAGAAATTCACTGCTTGAGCAGCCTTACCTACTTGCGATCCTTGGCTCAATCTGAATCCCTTAGACACAAAAATTAGTCCACCTAATTACAAAATTAGGTAATTAGGTACCTAATTACCTAACTACCAAAATTATACCTACCTTTCCGTGATAATAGTCTGCAACCAAATCACACAGGGTTGATTTCCCAGAAAGCGGAGGTCCAATTATTAATACTTTGCAAGGTGGAAGCGGCATAGGTGATAGGAGGTAGGGACGAGGATTCAACATAAACTCTCTCTGTGCTTCTTCAGATGACAACATGTACATTTTACCTAAGAAACTAAGAAGACAGCATTAGAATGGTAGTTTGTATTCAGATGCTGGCTAGATAGCTCAGTGAGATAAGCATCTGGCTGTGGAC
The DNA here is from genome assembly GCF_051106095.1 of Pogona vitticeps. Taxonomy (NCBI): domain Eukaryota; kingdom Metazoa; phylum Chordata; class Lepidosauria; order Squamata; family Agamidae; genus Pogona; species Pogona vitticeps. The sequence goes on along the minus strand of NC_135783.1, from coordinate 95,854,480 downwards.
CTAGAGATTGGTAGTTTGATTCACAATCATGTCTTCTGGGAGGAAAGTCAGTCTGCATGTTCCTGGGCAAGCTGCACAGTCCCAGGATGCCCCCAGAAGAAACCACTTCTGAGTACTCATTATCAAGTAAACCCTAGAAAGCGTTGCCATAAATAAGAATTATTATTTTCAGGCACCTTGGATTTCTGCTTACCTAACAGCAAAATCTGGTGATCCCATTATGATTTCACCGCCTTTTAAAGCCACAGGACATGCTCGCCCCCACTTGCTGCGGCGCCATCTGTATCTTGGAGCTACAAGTTTATAGCTCCCGAGCACCCGAAAAAGTTCATCCTGGGGGTCGAAATAAAGTGACTAAGAAATGCATACGTCATTCTGCTTTAAAAAGTAAGTGTTCAAAAGCTTTACTTTCACAATTTCAAAATGCTACCCCCACCAACTTTATATAGCATTGATTATTGAATGGGAGCTTGTGTATGAATGACATTACTGTACTTAATCATGATGGATTTCCAGGAATTATGAAAGACAAAGGACAGAAATGCTTGACAGCAGAGATTTCAGTTTCTAGGATTAGAAAAATATCAAATCAATGGAATACAAATTTAAATCTAGGAGACAATGGCTGAAATCCTGTTCATTTTGGTGTCTGCTTGTCATTGCACCCAAGCATGGGACTTTCGTTGCTTTTGGGTTGCATCTGCCAGAATTCACCAGTAATTTCCCCAGACAGAAATCTGAGACATGTAACCAAAAAAAGATCAAAGTTCTGAGAGCAGCTATCATAACTTTCATATAATGTCTCTCCCACCATTCTGGATCATTTTAAGAAAAAAGAAACTGCCTTTCTGGTGCTTCGGAGTCACAATGTTTTATGGCAATTGCAAGGAGTCACAGGTAGAATAGGCACTCTAGTGAGCCCCTCACAAGGAACAACCACCCTATGAGCCATTGTGATTCCTGTGAAGCACTGTGACTCCCAAGGCCATTGGGGTAATCCCCTTCTTCTTCAAAGGATCATGATGGCAGCAGAGACACAGTATTAAGGTAGGGCCAGCTGCTCTGACTACTTTGATTTTTTGGCAGCATTTCCCAAAATTTTGTCTGGCGGAATTCCTCTTGAATTCTGGGACCAGTAGCCCCAAAGAAACAAAGTCCCATGCCTAGTAATGCCCAGACAGCCAACGATGGGCAATTTGATTTAACAATCAGTTGAGCAGTTTGTGCAGCAACTGTTGTGCGATACACATGCAGAAGTGCTTAATGAATAGCACTTCCGCTCTGTAGTGATTTTGCACACCACTTGCACAGCTTCACATTATGCAAGTATAGCTGTGCAACAAGATTCCAGTCATTGAGTAGTACCAAGCTGGAAAATTTTAATCATCTTTTTGTGCTAGCACTGAATATATTATTCCAGATGTGCCATATGTTCAATCAGTGGCATGCAAATGACAGTTTCTTAACTATGTTCATATCATAGGATAATTGAGTTGGAACATGGCCTATAAGGCCATCGAGTCCAACCCCCTGCTCAATGCAGGAATTTAAATCAAAGCAGATCTGACAGATGGTTGACCAATTTTCTCCTGAATGCCTCCAGTGTTGGAGCACTCACACCCCCCCCCGAGGTAACTAGTTCCATTGTCATACTGCTCAAACAGTACCAAGGCATCTCTTACAAGACAATGTGCAATTAAGACAGCCAACCAGTGATATACTACATGCAAAGATCAGGCTTACAGTCTCCAGTCCATCTAATATTTCTTCCTCTGCACTCTGAAGTTTGGTGATAAGTGCTCCATTTCTCAGGCCCATGGACTGGAGGCGGATTATTACTGACTAAACAAACAAACAAACAAAAACAAGGATTTTAAGCACTCAGTCACTTTAAAGTATTCTATTAGTATAACTTACATGGTCTGAAAAATAAAACGAGGCTGGAAACTTACTTCAGTGCCTTTTAAAAGCCATCATCATTTTTTTGTAAACAAATTAATGTAGCCCAATACTAGTTACAACCCAGAAGCCTATAGATAGAGGGATTTTCTCTATTTAAAAGTTAACAATCTGGGGACATCTAAGTGTTTCCACTACACATTAGATTCTCCAAATTTTCTCTTCAAAAAAATTCATGGAGCTGGAATTCTGTGAATACCCGAATGGCTTGAAGCAGACAGGATGGGAGCTGTGGAAAGCTCCTTCTACAGAAGAATATCTGGTCATTTTCACAGTGCTACCTTCGAAACAAGGAGGAAGAAACAATGTTTGGATAACCTCTACTACCAAAGGAGAATGTTAGCCTTAATTTTACAGTGTCAGAAAGCTCAGTTGAGTGTTCAGCATACATCAGAACATTAACAAGATTTTGAATCAGAGCATATACCTATATTGCAGGGGGTAGGTGGAGGATAAATCAAGATCTACAGATAGATCTCTGGGAGTGAGATTAAATATTAAGGCAAATAGGTATTTCTTCCCTTTTAAAAATGTTTCTTCCATGCATACAAATCTTATAGTGCTACACAGCTAAAATATCAAACACAGAGAGAAAACCATGCAGTCTCCCCGCTTACAAAACAAAAAGAAGCTGATTTGCCAAATACAGAATGATGCAAACTTGAGTTAGTATAAATAGAACATCCTTCCCTCTTAAGGGTGTATCGTTTCTGTATATACAATCCCCAAAATCAGTACTTTGTCTAGAGAGGTCCTTTGTCTACTGATTTGTGATTAATTACCAACGGTTTTGACTGCTCATTATTTAACAACAGCAACAACCACAAAAGACTTCCTTCATCTCATCTAAATTACACTTTTGAGATTAAAGGAACGTTTGGAGTGAAAAGCAGGAATGGAGTTTGCATTATTTATTTATTTATTTATTTATTTTAGATCCCGCCTATCTGGCCGGTTAAGACCACTCTAGGCGGCTAATACTGATACAGGGTTGATACTGAAAACAAATTCCCATACCAACCATGTGCTTGGAAGCACCTTGTTCTTTAATACTACAGGTAGGTTACCCCTTCCTCATGGGCCCATGCCATCATTGTGTACATGGCTTCAATAGAACCTGGCCTTTGAGGTTCTCCTTTGAAAACAGGAAAGTACGGTAAATCACATAGGTCTAAAGTCTGGTTCACCTTCTGCATTGCGTATTAACCACAGTTTACCATAATAAATTAATGTCACATACATAAATAAAGCAATACAGAGCATAATAACTGAATATATTTCTTGTCCAAAGAATCATTCCATAAGACAGCAGGGGACTGCAACTGCTGAAATTTATAGGACTGTAGTACTGTAAATATAAAAGTATTCTTCAAACATAATATGTGGGAAGAGACTGATGACTAGCTTGATCTAGAAAGCTGTTAGGACAAGACACTTGGATGTAACAAATGCTTAAACTATATGGGCTCAACTTGCTAATGGATCAGGCTGTAAGTATATAGCAAGACTATGACTGACAGTGAGTGAAGTCATATTCTCTGCTAAATTGTGTTTGATATGCCTTAGCAAAAGAAATAGTAATTTGTCATAACTAGAGAAAGCCTACTGAATCAGTGGGAATGTCATGGGTCAATACTTGTGCAAGTTCCATTAAGTCAATGAGCCTAGTGTGGTCGCAACTTACTACTGCGTTTCAGCCAGAAATATAATTTTGAATGACAGAATGGAGAACGAGAATAATCATGCTTCTTTTGAACAAAATGAGTAGGAGAGAGATGGGACTTTTGTATTTTATCATAAGGTAAAAAGACAAACAAGGCTCCTATGTATGAATGATTCACGTTAACTAAACAGAGGTACACAAAAGTTTCATTTTGGTTTGTGACAGAGGTGCTGCGTTACCAGACTACGCCAGGGGCGTAATGGTGAAGTGAACTGCCCAGAGATTAAACCAAACAGACACTGTTGTGGTGTTGAAAATGTTATTTACATTAAAGTCCATATATACAGGGGTAAATACAGCTTCTCTTGGTCTTTATACAGTCCTGGTCATTCACAGTAGTTCTTCAGTTAGCAATGGTAAATTACAGTTTTCAGTAACCAAAGATTGTTACCAATGTAAATAGTCCAGCATCCACGAAGTCTTCTCCTCTTACCACGGAGATAGTCTTCCTCCAGGATCTTCTCCTTGCAATGCAGCAAGTCTTCATCCAGCGATGCAGAATATACAGCTCTCAGCAACACGATCACCAGCAACACAACAGTACAACCACCCAAACTATCCAACAGCCCAACTACCCAAACTACCCAAACTACCCAACAGTTTGTCTCTGTAAGTTTGGCTAGTTTTATTCTTAGTTTCTCCAATCAAATTGGTTGTCCCACAGCTGCCTCAATTAACTCAGCTGTGCTCCTTTGTTATATGTTGCTTGACTAAATCTGATCCTGTAACAACTTATACACTGAATTGCAATGAACAATTCCCTAGGTTGACTTTGAGACCTGTCAATCTCCTCCAATTGTTTATAGCAATTCTGTTACATACATTGTACATTGCCTTGAACATATACAGAGTTCTTTTTTACATTCACATACATCATATCATTCCCAACATTTCACATGCTTTGTTATGTTTAGTTGGCCCCAATACTTTTGTCAAACAATCAGCTTTGTTATTTTCTGTTCCACAGTATACCAGTTCAATTAAACCATTTTCTATACTTTGCTTTACATTTTGGTACCTGATATCTGTGTGTTTAGATCTGCTTTTTACATTTGGTGAGTTTGCCATTTGTATGGCAGCTTGATTATCTTCAAAAACCTTTATTTGTGATTTTATATTCACACCCAGATCTTGTGCCAATTGTTTATAGAATACTAGATCTGTACACAATTCAGATAATGCTGCATACTCAGATTCGGCAGAAGACAACGATATAAATTTCTGTCTAGCTGTCTTCCAGCTTATCAAACTTTCTCCCAAATGTACAGTCATGCCTGATGTTGATCGTCTGGTTGTTAAATCACTACCATAATTTGCATCGGCATAGGCAGTAACAGACAGTTCTCCCACTGGTTCTAAATTTAGCCTTTTATTTTGTGCTTCCTTTAAATACCTAAGTACTCTTTTTGCTGATTGCATGTGCCTTTCATTCGGCTTGCTCACGTTCCTAGATAGCAGGTTTACAGCTATAGAGATGTCTGGCCTTGACCATCTGCTCAAATATAGTAAGCTGCCTACCAGTGATCTATATACATCAATATCACAATCTGGGCCACTAATATCTTCTTTCTCGAACTCTATGTTCATTGGAGTTGCTGCACCTTTACAATCCTCCATCTTATACTGTTTTAGGAGTTTTAATATTTTGCTCTTTTGGGCTATTTTAAATCCTTTCTTACTCCTTTCTATTTCTACTCCTAAGTAGTTACTTATTTCTCCTAAATCTCTCAATTTGTAATGTTTCTTTAACATTTGGATTATTTCTTCAGCCTCTTTCTTATCTTTGGTGAATATGGCTAGATCATCCACAAATACTAATATTATAGCTTGTGTTCTCTCATTTATGAATAAACAAGGGTCAGCCTTTCCTTGCACAAAACCATTATCTTTTAAAGTTTTAGTTAAATGTTGGTTCCATTCATGGCCACTTTGTCTGAGACCATATAGACTTTTCTTCAATATCCAGCATTTACCTTCACTTTCAATTCCTGGTGGAATTTCCATATAAATTATGTGTTTCAGGTCAGCATATAAATAGGCTGTTTCTATATCAACATGCCTGGTCATGAGATTATGCTTGGCTGCATAGGTTAAAGCAAATCTCAATGTCTCTGGTCTTAGAGCCGGTGCAAAAACTTGATCATAGTCGTTTGAAGTTTGTGCATATCCTTTTGCCACTAACCTTGCTCTATACCTCACATTACCATCAGCATCCACCTTCCTTTTAAATACCCATCTGGAACCAATTACTTTTGATTTTTCAGGCAGTTTCACCTCCTCATAAACTTTCAGTTGTTTTAATGAATTTAACTCCTTCTCCATTGCCTCTTTCCATTTTATTTGTTCTTTCTCAGACATATTACATATGTCATCATATGTCTCTGGTTCAGCCACATTGAGACAGTAATAGGTCTCAGGCTTGTACCTGTCTGGAGTTTTTCTCTCTCTGCTAGACCTCCTAGGTAATTCTCTGTCCTCCTCTAGAGTTTCCCTCCTTTCTGAGTTGGATGGAATTTCTTTATCTGATTGCATTTCCTCAGGTTCTACCTCTCCTTTAATTTCTTGCTCTGTTTGTGAGTCACTTTCATCTGCACTATCTTCACTACTTTCATTCCTTTCATGCAATTTAATTATTGTTTCTGGGGGTTTGCATATTTTGTCCCAGTTACTGTGCTCATTAAAAGAAGCACTGCTACTTATTACAAGTTTGTTGGTATTTGGCAACCCAAACCTAAATGCTCTCCTATTTTGCTGATATCCAAGGAAATACATCAACCTGGCTTTCTTCTCTCCCTTTCTCCTTATTTCTTTTGGGATGTGAACCCATGCAGGAGATCCAAATACGTGTAAAAATTTTAAATTTGGTTTTCTCCCAGTCCAAACTGTGTAGGGTATGTTGTTTATTCCACTGTGCCAAAGAATATTAATATAAAAATTCGCACAAAGTGTAGCTTCACCCCAATATTTCTCTGATAGATTACTCCCCCTAATCATTGCCTCAGCCATGTTCTGCAGAGTTTGGCCCCTTCTTTCAATAAAGGCATTCTGAGTAGGTGTATAGGGAGCGGCTCTCCTGTGAGTAATGCCATTTTTCTTTAATATTGCTTGAAATTTGGCATTTGTAAACTCTGTTCCATTGTCAGTTTGTACCACCTTAACCTTTTTCCCTGTTTTACGCTCTACAAATTTGAGCCATTTTTCAAACTCTACATGTACTGCACTTTTATCTTTCATAAGATAACAGTATCCAAACCTGGACTTTTGGTCTTGGATAGAGAGAATGTATCTAGCTCCTCCTAATGATGCACTTTTGGGTCCAATTACATCAATTGACACCAAATCTAATATATTTTTCACTTGTACATCACTATGTTTCATTATAGGAGCTTTCTTACTCTTGGCTAATTGGCATGCTTGACAATTCACATATTCATTACATTGTTTTAGATTAACTCCTACTGAGTTTTCAATTGTTTTTCTAAGTGTTTTGTAGTTTGCATGTCCAAGTCTTTGATGCCATAAATGAATACAATCTTTGTGTATACATTTGTTCTCATAGACATTGTTAGCCTTAGTACAGTTTAGTCTATATAAATTATTTCTAGCATAGCAATTCAATTTTTCATTGTTCTTGCTAGTTATTATACATTTACTCTCATAGAAAGTGCTAACAAACCCATTCTTTGCTAATGAACTCACAGAAAGTAAATTATGCTTCAAATTTGGAACATGTAAAACATCTATTGGTCTAGCAATATAAGGTAATTTCACTTTACCTTTTCCCAGTACCTTAGCACTAACACCATTTGCTAAGCATACTTGTTGGTTGGATACAGGTTGGTAGTTAAATATTAGCTGTTTGCTCTTACACATGCTGGCAGTTGCTCCTGAGTCGACAATCCACTCTTCACCCTGTTCAGAGTTATAAATTTCCTCAGTCAGGCTTAGTGTTTCTCTCTTGCGTCTGGTTTGTTTTTCTTTTCCTTTCTTAAATTTACAGTCTTTCATCAGATGTTTTCTTGAGCCACAGGAAAAACAGCGTTTTCCAGAATGAATGCTTGCAGCTGTGTCCCCCTCCTCCTCACTTTCTTTCAGCTTATCACGTTGATTAGTGAGTTTGGAGTCTCGGAGCTGTTTGTTATCTTTTCTCTTTTGTTCCTCTTCCAACAGTTTGCTCGTTATATTAATTACTGTTAGCTCTGCTTGAGGAAGAATTTCTAAATTGGTCACCAGCTGATCATATGACTCATCTAATGAAGACAGAATAATAAATGCTTCTTGTATTTCTGTAAATGTGATGTTCTTTTCCCGTAAGTCCATCAACATTGACTTCATTGCCTCTAAATGTTGAAGCATACACCCTCCAGCTTTCAGTCTAGTTCGAAAAAGTTTCCTGGCAATTTGAATCTGGCTTCCAACGTTATCTCTTACGAAGAGTCTCCTTAAATCCTCCCATGCCTGCTTTGCTGAGTTTTGGCCTCTCAGGTGGATAAGAAGACGGTCTTCTAGAGTTAACCCAATAATAGCCAGAGCTTTTGCATTTAGTGCTCTTTTTTCTTCATCTAGGACTGCTGGGGGATTTTCTACAATGTCCCATAACGCTTCCTTTTGCAATAGCAACTGAACCTTCTGCTGCCAAGTTGCATAATTTTCCCCATTCAACTTTTTTATGCACAGTCCAGCCATAGACATTTCGTTGGCCATTTTCACCACAGACTGTAGCCCACACTACTTGGCTCTCTCTGTTCAGCAGTTTCTTCAATAACTTCTTAAATTTATACCTGGATGCAGTCTGGTGCGCTGTCTGGGCCCATAACCAATTGACAGAGGTGCTGCGTTACCAGACTACGCCAGGGGCGTAATGGTGAAGTGAACTGCCCAGAGATTAAACCAAACAGACACTGTTGTGGTGTTGAAAATGTTATTTACATTAAAGTCCATATATACAGGGGTAAATACAGCTTCTCTTGGTCTTTATACAGTCCTGGTCATTCACAGTAGTTCTTCAGTTAGCAATGGTAAATTACAGTTTTCAGTAACCAAAGATTGTTACCAATGTAAATAGTCCAGCATCCACGAAGTCTTCTCCTCTTACCACGGAGATAGTCTTCCTCCAGGATCTTCTCCTTGCAATGCAGCAAGTCTTCATCCAGCGATGCAGAATATACAGCTCTCAGCAACACGATCACCAGCAACACAACAGTACAACCACCCAAACTATCCAACAGCCCAACTACCCAAACTACCCAACAGTTTGTCTCTGTAAGTTTGGCTAGTTTTATTCTTAGTTTCTCCAATCAAATTGGTTGTCCCACAGCTGCCTCAATTAACTCAGCTGTGCTCCTTTGTTATATGTTGCTTGATTAAATCTGATCCTGTAACAACTTATACACTGAATTGCAATGAACAATTCCCTAGGTTGACTTTGAGACCTGTCAGTTTGTTTATCTTTCTCTCATTTACCCTTTCTTTCACCCATCTGTTAAACTGCTCAGGAAATTTTTTATCCAATAGCACCTTGAGAATTGTTGTCAACAGCCAATCAGAACCTCTGGAAGTTGAAATTTTGAAGGTGTAAAACAAAATGCACTGGTTGGAACTCAGTGGAAATGTTCTCAACCAGTTTCACTCTTTCCTTGTGTGTGAGAGGTCCTGGTGCCCTCCATCTTGCAGCAGATTAGATGTGCCTCTACTTTGAATCCTTTGCTTTTTTCTTTAAATTTTGGGGGATTCCCCCTTCTCCTACTTCTTTGAATTATTTTTGTTGCTGCTGCTGTGCAGCCTGCCTATGCCATGGTGTCTCCTTAGGACTTTTTTTTAAATTGCTCCCCCTGATTTCTTTTGGGATATTTTCCCTTCTTTGGTCCTATTCTTAACTTGTTTAATACCTGTCTGCTGCTATACTGGACACAAGAGAAGAAAAGGCAGGCATTAAGTGGTAGTGAGGAAAGAAATCTCCCCCCATTCAAGTAGTTTTAGTTTGATAGGGCTTTGATTTTTTTTATTTTTGGCTTTATTTGCTTGTTTGCCTTTCTAAGAGTTTTGGCAGAGAAGGCAGCATATATTTATTTTGTGGTGTGTGTGTGTGTGTGTGTGTGTGTGTGTCTCTCTCTCTCTCTCTCTCTGACTGATTTTTAAAAAATTGTTATTTGGTTAATTTATTATGTATTTATTCTGTTAAAGGAATATACTTTGGTGTTTTGGGGGGGCTATTTTGTTTGGTTGTGGTGATGGTGGCTGGTTGTATACTGATTCCTTTCGGAGTTGACTGATTTTCTTTTGTCTTGCCCTTGCTGTTTTGGAGTAGTTTTTATGGGTTCTTTAGTGGTTTTTGGACAAATGCCAGAAAACGCAAATGAAAAAAAACACCAAATAACCCAAAAGTGATGGTCCATTTTGTGTGAAATGAAAGGAGCAGTGTTTGAAAACCACAAAAATTAAAGAGTCAGCCCCTGAAACAAAACAAATATGAACGTTTTTGCTATGTACATCCCTAATGTAATTCTTGTTGCATACTTACTGCAAAGAGTTCTTCTGGGGTTTTATTCCCATCTAATTCAAAAAGATATTGGGAATCCTGTTCGGCCATTAATTCCTGAATGTTTTAAAACAGAAAGAAATGCTTTTAGTTATCTGAAAGTGACAGAAAAAAGTACACCAGATATGATTTCGCTTTTACTGTATTATTTCAGTAATAAAATTGAAAGATGTTGTTTTTTGACATATACTTCTATAGGCCTCTTTGTTAACAGTGAATGTTTAAAACACTATAGCAGAACTAATGCTTATTATTATACACAAGAAAGAATACAAACATATGATATTTAATTCTGTTTAAAGATCATTGTGAGCAGATTGCATCCATGAGTCATACAAAAGATTAACAAGTACAGTCATACTCATAGACTTCTGCCGTTAATGGTACAGTATTTCACAGCACAGAAATGACATGGTGGAGTATGGTCAAAACAGAAATGGACAATGTTGAACAAATGTTATTGAAATGATCACTGGGGATTCTACTCTTTTTGCTCCTTTTTCTTCCAGATATGGTAGCACAGATTCCATTATCTTCATACCTCTAGGGGATGCAGCATAGTGTCCTTATAGATCGCAATTCTCTCTTGTGTATTTTCCAAAAAGTCTTCTGGTCTTTGTACTAAATGTGGCAGAATTTCCGTTAACATGATCTGGTCAGCTATTGCCTAAGAGAGAAAAAAATTAGCACCTTGCATTGCTTCATTGTAAAGATGACAGGCTATAGAAAATGGTTCTAGTTCCTATTGCGCCATTTTAGGGATCTTCGTTGTGTAAGCTCTTTTCAATTGTTTAAAAATGAAAAAAAAAAGCATCATATCTCAAACTACAGAATGATGTAAGCCTGAATACAGAACTCCATGCCAAAACTCCATGAATGCCAGTAATTCCATGAGTAAACTTTGGGCAGCATCCATACTTGAGATGTACAAGGACTTTCTTCTCAGTAAAAGAGAAGGACTCTGTATGAACATGAAATATCTGAATACTCATTGAGGGCAGAAACAGATTAGATGGCAGCTTCCCAAATCAAAGGCAATACAATGTTAGGCTTCCAAAGACAGCATGTTTCAAAGCCTCCATCTCTGCACAGTCAACTTGCAAATGAATCCTGAACTTATTTCCCAATGGCCGAAAAAAAAAAAGCAACTAGCTGTGCAACTTGCAAGGCAATAATATGTCTGTGTCGGAACATGTTTGGCATCAAGCTCTGCTATATTTCATGTAAGGTTTGTGTAACTGTGTAACTTGCCGCTATTCATCGCAGCTAACTGACAAGGTGCCGGGGCATATCTCACTCACGTGCTTGTTGGTGTGCCAAACTGGGCTAATGCGATGTACCCTGGAACTTTGCCAATTACCCTCAATTAGTCAGGGCAAGTTATGAACCCTTGTGTAAACGCTGATAGGATTCTGGCCTTTAACTCTTAAAGAAAGCCTCACTGCTAATTATGAAGTTAATGTATATTCTGTTTGTTCCCTGAAGTCAGATTCCGGTATAATGTACTAACTAGAACTAGCTGAGGAGTACTGGTACCCATCTCTTAACTGTAGTTAAAGAAAGAGACTGTTTAATCACACAGTCCTTCCTCTTTTCTACACAAGACCACCCTCATTCCACAGTCATTGCCCAAGTTATATGTGCATCAACACATGCAGTGCCTAATTCCGACCTAAGTGCTCTACCAGTTACACCTACAGCAATCCAGCAATAAATCTGGTTCAGCTACCTCAGCTGTTTCCTCCTCCTCCTCCTCCTCCTGTTCTTCTTCTTCCTCCTCCTCTTCTGTTGTTTTACGTGGTTCCTTCTTTTTTTTCTTACGCTTTTCAATAATATCAGGATCCCACTCTGTCCTTTGAAATACGTGTCCTGTATCAGGGAGCTGTCTTTGCCCAGAGAGTCTTTGGCACAAATCATAATCAGGACACTAGTTATAAAAGAAAATGCACATATATTACTTCTTGATTGGTCTGAGCATAAGGCCCCACATGACCCTAAGAGTTCCACCTGAAATCTGAATTAGAACAGCACTCAGTTGGCGTATGAATCCTATGAACCCTCTGTGGTGGGCAGCTTCCACGTCTGCCCTCGCTCAGGGTCCTTGACCCAACTGTACAGGAAACTTGGGAAAGTGGAGCTGAAGAGAAGAAAGGCAGAGTTCAGTTTGAATGTGGGTCTGAGTAAAAAAGGCTATTCTGAGACATACAACAGAGAGAGGCAGGCATGCACATCATCACCAGTCTCATCGCAAATCACATAATCTACTGAACAGCTGGTATTCACACCCACTGATCAGTTCACATGCATGGAAAAAGACCATGTTATCATTGTAATCTAAGCTCTGAAAATCACTATAAAGCAGGTGGCTGGTCTTTGACCGTAATAAAGTTTTATTTATCTATCTATTACTATAAAGCAGAAGTTTAAAAAATCCAGAATACCCGGCTATATTGCATGTTACATTCTCAAGGTTTTGGAACTCTTAGGAACAAATTACAGAGTAAATAGCACTAATTGTACTAAAGGAAGTTCTGTTCAGCATCAGGATCAACCAGAACCTTTCCAGGAACTAGAACAGCGAACTAAGATACTTCACTCCTTCCCAGTATGGATCACGGTTGCACAATATGTACGAAATTGACTAAGCAGTCACAAAAATCTTACGTTACCTTAATATTAATGAGGACATCGGCTTTTAATTTTAAATTTCTAATTGCCTCTATTTGTTCTGGTATACTCATGAATTCTTCTGAAAGAGATGGAAAGTCACACAGAACATAACCTGGGAGGGAAAAACAACAAAACTGTTTTAACATTTTAAAAATTACAGATGCATTTAAAACACACACATTTTGCAGCACTACAAGATGCATATGTAACTGAATCAGTTGTGCTTATTCAACAGCAAACCTCCTGTCCCCAAGCAGAAGATGAAAAATGACAGAAAGGTGGGGCTGGCTTTCCTTCCATCAGATAATGAACAATACTGTATAGGATGCTGCTGTAGAGAGTTTCGTATTAATAATATAAAACTGTAATGTATCCAGGCACATAAATAGCCATCATTAAGTTGAATCAAAGTGTAACAGTTGGTAATATTGCTATACCTAATCTTCAGATCTTTTAAATGCTGCAAATTGTCATGGAGTAAACAGAAAAACAACCCCAAAGGATTACAAATAATGGTGTATACACCGTATTTCAAACATGACCATATCACAACAAATGGGTATATTTGTAAAGCAATCAGATAAAACAGGTAATTAAGTAAAATGGGGCTACCTGGATACAGGACAAATTTTCTGTGACTGTGGAGAAAGTCAATCAATGCAGCACTTACATGCATGCCATTTATGCCCGATTAGGTGAACAAAAGAAGATCCAGCAAATGGCTGAGATAAAGTTACTGAAGTGGCCCGCTTCTGGGCAAAAATAGTCTAATTATCTTGACATTTTGTTTTTGATTTTAACTTATATTTTATATACTGTATGTTCATAATTTTAAGTTGTGCAATGCTCTGATATGAATAAAGAAGAAAGAAATAAAGGTATAGTGGTAAATTTGGAGGTGCAGGTGCTCATCATGATAGCCAGCTCCCCCATAAGGAGAGTTCAATAATATAACCAGAGATCGGCTGCACAAAAGTATCATGCTGTGCAGCAGGCCACTTCCAGATACTGTATTGGCAAATTAATCACTTCTCCTGCTTGGCAGAGGGTAAGGGAAATGAAAAAAAAATGTTTTTTTTTTCCTTTCCTGTTTAAGCCTATTGCTAATGCACTATTGTGAGGACAGGACGGAGAGAGTGAGCCATCGTCTCACGAATATAGCCTAGAGCAGATGAGTAAGACCGTGGTGAAAGAAAAGGAAGGAGAAATAAAAAGAACAAAAGAGCAAGCTACTGAGAGCAAGCTACTAGGGTGGTCTTGAGGGAAGGAGAGACATGAGGAGGGGGGACTGTTAGGACAGTTGCGGGATGAGGAGAAAGGAGGAGGAGTGTCAGGACAGGAGAGGGGGAAAGTAGATGTGTTTCTGACAACGGAGGTAGGAGAGTTGTCTCAAGAAACCGAGAAAGTGATCGTGTATAAAGAGAAAAGACAAGAGATAGCAGATGAAAATGTACATGCCTTCTCAGTCCTGCGCAAGAGAACAGCAGAGAGTTTAGAGGACGTGGGTGAAGGAACATCTACTAGAGATAAATTCTGACCTATTATCCCTGGGTTAACTCCACTTGAATGGACCGTCCTAGTCTATCCAAAGACTCGAGGTCCGGAACGACCAGTCTACACAGTGGACCCAAAGGTGGTGACAGAGGAGCCGTTAGAAGGCGAGTGGGCTCGTCATCCATGTTTCGGGACACTATGCGCGGTGCGCAATCGATGGTTGAGAGAACCCACGAAACAAGAGAGAGAAGCAAAAACTTATTAAATGATGTTAATTGTGAAAGTTCTTTGTTATGGTTATGGGAGGAATCCCCTCCCCAGTTATCTATATGTTATCCTAGTGAAATAAGTAAAAGAGACACAGTTGGCTTTGATAATAAAAGTTCGTTCATTCAGAATTCAGACTCATCTTTTGTGGCACGAGAAGAGGAACAGCCAGTAGTGAACCCAGATCCTACTCACAACTATAATAGAATTTTTAAAATCCTTTCTTCGACTTGCTAGGTTTCTCAAGGCGAGGCAAAGAATTTTTTTTTTTGTATCTGACACAGAGTATCAGCAATAGTCTCAAACAGAAAAGAACAATGTTTTTTCACTTCCCTTGCCCTCTGCCAAACAGAAGTGATTAATTTGCCAGTATCCAGAAGCGGCTTGTTTATAAGGCCTCTTCATAGTATTGGCTATGAAATGGTCAGGCTTGACTAGAACGCCTCTAATCAAGCCTGGCTGTTCACATGGAAATGGCAGGAGCCATTTTTGTATGAATGGTCAGGCTTGATTAGATTGTTCTAGTCAAGCCTGACCATTTCAAAGCAGCTCACATTAGTTCGCTCCCTGCATCTAGTGAAGTACCACATCACCAAGTCAGGAGTAGCTCTGTAGCTATAAAGTTAATAACTCTTAGCTCCTTATTTAAGAACAAAGCACTGTCAAATACTTTGTATTACAACAGCCCCTAATGCTTCCTCTCTCACTGTTCTGGAATTGGGGACAGGTCTGGAAGGTTTTCCAGTCCTACACAGCGAATTTTGGATTCATATATAATGCAGCAGCAGGGAGAGAGAAATAAAAAAAATGGTCTATTAGAGTATTATTGTGTTTTGGAGAGAGAATTTTTGCTGAGATTTTAGAAGATGCTGAATGTTTTGAATCAAATAGGAGGAGCCTTAACTGCTTCAGCTGGAATATCTCTTTGTATTTATTTTATTTTCACAATTTCTTTATTATTTTTCTACAATGGATTTCCATCTGTTGTATTGTACTGGGCAAGAATAATATAAAAATGCACCCTTCTGTTACTTTTAGTTTACAACTATACAGCAGTTAATACACAAAACTAAAACTGTTTCTTGCCTTTATGGAAGGACACATTTTCATAGGACTACAGAAAGCACACTTAACAGAGAAGAAATATATACCAAAGTGCATAACCTCTGGCGATTCAATCTTATTCAGAAGCATCTTTATAATCAATTCTTCCGGAACACTTTGACCTTGGTAAAGCAATTCTTTACTCTAAAAGGAAAATAAGTATCATCATATAGTCTATATACAGTTAAAAATACAAAATCAGCACAAGGAATTATCTTAAATTAAATCATATTATTTCTCCACCTGAATCAGAATATCTATTCTGATTGACAATAGTTTTCCTGCTCACTAAAGTTTCTAAAAAAGGGTCTATCAAATTTGTTCATTTATCAACATATTCACATCTGACTGTATGTCTGGAGATCTCATTTTTTCTAGGCTTTCTTTACTGGCGATGCCAGAAGCTGAACCTGCAAAGCATATGCTCTGCCACTGAGCTATGGCCTCTTTATTTATACATTCCTACATTTCCTTATAAGCAAATATCACTATAATTCTTAGCAGTACCCCCCCAACACACTTTAATTAAACTTTCACTGATAGTAATTGGGACAGAATCACAGTCTTAAATAGAGATAAAATTAAAAATAAAGTCAAGAAAACCCAATAAACCCCATTGAATTAATGAACTATAGGCTTTACCTGAATTCCATATTCCGTTTCTGCGGTTATGTTCTCATCTATAAGCTCTAAAGCTAAAAATGATACATTATATTTTAAAAGTCTGTATCTTTCAGTGTTGATCTATGCATGCAGATATGCAGCACACGTCAGATGGTGATCAAATAGCAACTGTAAAACTTAATATACATCCTTAGTTCACAACTGCAGTTCTGCAGAGGGTTTTAAAACTGACCCTTTGCTTACAGCTTCAGTCTCTCACTATACAAAGTGATGCCATGCTCCACTTTGGACATTATTAAGAAAAAGCAGAAATCATGAAATAGTCTAGTATTTAGTATCAGATCAGCAGCACAAACATCCCATCATACCTGGAATCCCTTAAGTCACCATCTTAGAAGTACTGTATGGAGCTACAAGGGACCCTTCTGGATCCATGACTCCAGCCCATGTCAAGGAGGCCCCAGTAGTGAATTGAACTCTCAACTTCTGGCTCCGTAGTCAGAGGCCTAAAATTATTTTGGCCTTACAATGTTGTCATGCATTCCCCAAATATCGGAAGCAGTCACAAAACACCATCGTCCCAAAATGTCAAAAGCAGGCCTGCACAGCTTGTGATTCTGCAATCTTCACAGGGGCCCACCAGGTGCATGATAAAGTTTTTGTAATCTCTGGCCAAGTACAAAAGAGGGCATGTTGAACTTCTGGAAGACCACCATATGCAACTGGTAAGTTGTGCACAGTACTGTGGGTTACACATAACAGAGGCTTCAAGCTACTGTCTACAGAAGCATTTAGTGAAAAATGAGATGCATTTCTTTTAACTCATTTGCTTTAAAAAATATTTCTGTCAGCAACTCAGAAAAAAACCCAGAAACATGACTTATATTAAGTCAAATCATTGGTCCATCTAGGTGTATTGGGAACGCTGACTAGCAGTGGCACTCCAGCATTTCAGGCAAGCTTCTTTCCTCAGCTTCCCTGGAGTTGTGTGGGAATGAACCTGGGACTGTGGCCCTACTATGAAACTATAGTGCCTTCCCAATATACGTATTCCCTGGTGATGCTCTATCCAGGTACTAACCAGGCCTGACCTCCTTAGCTTCTAAACCAAAATAAAGTTGGTGTGTTCAAGGTGGTACAGCAGTAAGATTCCCCCTCAATTTTTTGTTTGCTTTGTTTTTAAATGTTCATTTTAGAGTTAGCTGCCTTGAGTCCCATGTTTGGGGAGACAGGTTGTTTTGGAAATCAAAGAAATAAATAAATAAGCATAAGCTTAGGCAGCAGTTTTTACTCACATTCTCAGATGATGGGCATTTTTCCTCACCACAGAGAAGGCTGCCTTCCCTCCTGCCTGCACTGAGAAGTATTTACTGCCAGGGTCTTCTGGCCATGTTTAGCTCTCCTTTATTACAGTGGAGGTCAACAGGAACCATTCTGACAGTATTTCCTGCTGACCTTAGCCTATTCACCTCACCCAACTAGTCCAGCTTTATCTCTATCCCAACTATAATGGTATTGCTGGTGGAAGGGAATGGAAAAGCATATTGCTGTTTCTTAGTTATCAAAGGACATCAATCACTCCAATAACATTGGACCCCTAAAATCATTAAGGGGTCTATCCTGCATGTATCAGGTAACTTGCAACTGATTTCCATGAAACCTGTGTCTACTGCCTTAGGAATGTATGTATCGGTTTAGATCCTTATCTAAGGTCTTGCTTGATACAAGGTCTTCTGCTCTGTGCCAGAGAATTTGGGTTAACCCTCACACCTTTTTTAAAAAGATAAGGGCTTTGCTAGATTGGACAAAAAGCCTACAAAGCAGCACTTAAGGACAATAGATCTTTCCTGTTATTGTTGTCAGACAGCTGCTATTTAGAGTCCTATTGCCCCTGATAGTGGGGGGAAAAATTGGGCCCACTATGATTACAGGTCACCGATAGCACAGTCCTCCATGAATTTGTCACATCTTCTTTTACAGCCATCTAACAGCAATCATCTCACCTTATGGTAGCAAATTCACATCATAACTATATATTGTGTGACAAAGTATAAGGTATAAATTTCCTGTAAATATAAATTTGAGAAGAGAGTACGATAGGGAACTTGAGCCACTGTAATAGTCTTTTGCTTTTGTAAAATTTATGAAAGTTAAGTTTTATTTTTAATTGTTTTGGGGCAAAATTTTAGAAACACACATTGTTTACAACTTTTTAATTATTCTTATTATCTTTGCTATTAACCTCCTCTGTAACTGTTTAGCAGAATTCAGAGATAGTTTTTTTTAAAGTAACAAATAACTGAAATATATTGACCAAATACCTTCTACTGTTAATTTTCTTTAAAAAGTAGAATGATTCCAGTAACAATAAGTCAACTGTATGAAGACAGACAGACAGACAGACAGACAGACAGACAGACAGACAGACAGACAGACAGATGATAGATAGATGCTGCAACTTTTCCTGAATCCCAATATAACCAAAATGTTCTAAAACTATTATAAAGTATGAAGCACCTGTATTTTACCTCTCACCTTAGCTTTAGGGGGCAGCACTTAAAACAGAGAAAGAATAAAAACAGAAAAAGAGAAACACTCTTTCCTTTGCTGAGTGCCATTTCCCTGATTTTCAAAGCAGCTGTACAGAGCTGCCAATCAGTTTTTAAAATCACATTTATTTGACCATAATATTTACAGAAATCAAGACTGAAGTTTTAACCAGCAGAGGGCTCCCGTGTTTTTTCTAGTTACTGCAACCACAAAATGTGTAAAGAAAGTTAATTCAATTCTCTCAGAAGGAATGTAAATCAGACTGCAATTAAAAAAATTCAGAGATTATAGTCATGCAACAGGACTATTGCCTAATGATACAGTAAGGGTAGAATTTCAGAGAAACCATTCTTTCTGAAACAACCCGGGAAAATCAATCAGATGTCTATCATAACCTTAGGCTTTCAAAATCCTGCTGCCAGATTAACCTTGATTGAATGCAAATAAAATCACTGCCTTATTCTGCTACTTCTTCCATTCACTCTTTCAAATTCAATCCACTTAACTGCTTCTAAAGGTGAATTCACCAGGGGACCAGCACCTTTTCTCTGTGGGGCAGAATGATTCTGGGGAAGAACTTAATTAAATAATAATAGGTTGCTGAAATGACTAAATTGCCAGATGGCATCCCAGAGAGAATGTATGAGTCCCTTATATTACATCTCAGAAGCCAAAGATGCTAGGGCTATTTATATACCCCATATATCCTGGGCCAACACATGGAGAGATGGCGAGAAGGAAAAGAAGAGAGAAACTGGGACTATGTTGCCGTTACAAAGCCACATCTTACAGGTATCCTGTCATTAGAAGAGGAAATTTCTTGAGTAATGGTGAGGTTGCAAATTAGACAGCTTTATTTTATGATTGGTCTCCAGCTCATAAGGACATCCTTGTTTGCAAGTGTGATTTCTCAAATGTGAATCCCATGGATAGATCATTATTGTGGCAGCAAGGGTGTGCTTCCTGAAATTTTGGAAAGAAGTGCCCCCATTATGCCAAGGTGTGCTCAGATCACATCCCTGAGACCCTGATGAGTTCAACTGGGAATTATTTGCACCCTGTTTCCCTGAAAATAAGACAGGGTCTTATATTATTTTTTGCTCCCAAAAAAACATTAGGGCTTATTTTCAGAGGATGTTTTATTTTTTTTTTCATGTACAACAACCTATATTTATTCAAATAAAGTCAATGTCATCTTTTTCTGGTTGTTGCACAATGGTGGAGGGCGGGGTTTCCCTTAACTGGGGCTTATTTTTGGGTACGTATATTACGAGCATCCTGAAAAATCACACTAGGGCTTATTTTCAGGTTAGGTCTTATTTTGGGGGGAAACAGTGTAATGAATAATATACTGTAAGATGTATAAACAACTCTCCAGGTTGTGACCTGTACCTGAGATGAAAAAGCTGAAAGTGCTGTTTTCCCTGTATAAGCTTCCTAAAGCATGTAAAGAAGAAAGCTCTTCTACATAATTCTCTTGTTTTCATTTGCAAGATTTCTGGAAAATATTTTAGAGCTTTTCCAAAATATTCAGTACAGTTTAGTGTAGTGATCAGAGTACTGGAAAGAGGTTTGGGAGATCCAGCTTCACGTTCTCACTGAGCCATGGAACTGGCATGTCTTTGTCCAACATACTTCACAAGGACAAAGTGGGAAGGAGGAGAGCCAGGAATGCTACTAATGTATGCTACCAATCCCATTAGTAGCAATCCAGTCATGCTTTTTGGCCATTAAAACTTCCTGACCAAAATCCAGAGGCCCCAAAGGATTCTCAAGAGCAAAGGGGAACTCTAGGGAACCTCAGAACCTGAAACAGGGGGAAAGGAAACTTTAAGCTAATTTAAATTAAATATTCCCATCACTGAATCAGTATGACATCATCCTTCTGGCATTGCATACAGTTGCACAAGAGAATTTCAACCACTGTATTGTATCATAGATGTTTTCAACTTGTTTTCCTAATTAAAATTAAATGCTGCCTGTTACTGGTTTTAAGCACAATCCTAACTAGGCAAGATGGTTGCGGGTAGAAGTGACATCAAGCTAGCTGAAGCTGTGTTGAATCCAAACTTCTCCCAGTGTAAGGATATTACTTAGTTTTTCTACTCTGACCTTGGCCTAGCTTCATACTAGCACAGTGGCAATGAATCTGGATTGAAAGGGGTTTGGATCTGGCTTCATTTAGATTTTCCTCTTCTCTACCCCCCCCCCCCTTTAGTTCTTCTGCAGGGCTATCTCAGCCAGCACAGTGACCACGCCAGCAAATCCACATGTGCCGGTAGATCTGAGATCAGCAGCACAAGAGAAATGTGCCACCACAAGCAGTTGTAGTGGCACAAGAGTGTTTTGCCCAATCCAGACACTCTGCAGGTAGTATATCTTTAAGTCTGGATTGCACTGTTTGTTGAAATCCATTTGAACAAATGAAATAAGAAATTCAATGTTGCTGAATATGTCAAACATCTCTATCATCTACATGAAGATGCATCACCATCAATTTTAAGCCTTGTATAGACAAAACTTCCTTAGAATCAAAATATGGGAGCATTAGACTCATTCCTGCAATGGTGGTTTTTATGATTTTACAAATATAATAAAGGGAGGAGGAAATTGTATTTCAGTGATCTTATACTACCTGGGGACATGAGAAACCTTTGTGAAAATCATACAAAGAAACATAAGAACAAGCTTCTGAACTGTCAAGGTACTATGATGGAAGGAGTAATCTTGGAGGATTGCTGTTTTTTTAAAGACCTACCTGAGTGATCATGAGATAAAGCATGGACATTCGCTTTATCAAATTATAGGTCTCATTTTAAAAAGACATTAAAATGGTAAGTAGGTTGCATATCTATATATTCTATCAGTGAAGTGATGGCCACTGTCCATCCATGCCCATCACTACATGACACTGATTGTGCATCTTTAAGAAAGGTTTTAGATTTTAGCAAATCCTGATAAAAACAAGGGGGAGATAGCAAGTTAACAAACGTAATTGAAAGACACACACACACACACACACACAGAGAGAGAGAGAGAGAGAGAGAGAGAGAGAGAGAGAGAGAGAGAGAGAGAGAGCGCATTTAATTTAGAAGAAATGTGCAGACTTGGATCTCCTCTCAAGCAACTGCTACTTATGCGGCAGGGTCTCCCCTCCTTCCTCATTTCACTAACTTTCCATTTGTTCTAGAGACTCCTCAGAACTTCTGGAATAAACTGAGGGTACACATGGAGGTTGAAGGATAAATGTTTTAATGTATTCTTGAAGGCTTTCACGGCCAGGAGCTGATGGTTGTTGTGGTTTTTCCGGGCTGTTTGGCCGTGCTCTTAAAGTTTTTCTTCCTAAAGTTTCACCAGTCTCTGTGGCTGGCATCTTCAGAGGACAGGAGTCAGAACTCTGTCTGTGCTCTGGTCTAGTTTATTGGATAGCTGAGTATTTATAGCTGTGGCATCAGCCCGGAAAACCCACAACAACCATCAATAAAGGTTTTGTCTACTTCCAATGACAAAATCTATTCTGTTGGCAGAAGTAGAAAACTAGATACAATTCCTACGATCTCACATAACAAAAGGAGGAAAGGCCACTTCTACATGCTCATAAATATTAAGACTATGAACACATAAAAAGAACAATGCTATATCAGATCAAAGGGTTCCACTTCCAACATAGGCTAGGATCGCAGGGACCAGGGTGAAAGCCTACTGACCATGAAGCACATTGGGTTATCTGAGCCCCATCACTGCTTGTCTGCCTAATCTATCATCGAGTTATTGTGAGGATACAAAATGGAAAAGAGAAACATATACACCACCTTGTATTCATTGGAGTAAAATCAGGATATGTAAACGTACATAATACAACTACTAATAATAGGCTTGCAAATTGGGCCGGATGACTTTCCCTCCCTCCCCACAATTTGTTCACATTACTTCTATAAACCTTTACTCTGTTTTGGAAAAAAGCCACAAGATAATTAAGGAAAATAGTGTAGATGACTTCATTAATCTAATAGGTCTCTGGAATGCTAAGAATCATTAAAAGTACAAAGAATGAAACATTGTTAATGTAATATTCTATATAAAAAGTAATAACAGTATGTTTGCAATATTTACCATTAATGAGTGTGCACTTCCAAAACTGTGCTAATTTTTTAGCTAATGTATTCTTCCCAACACCCTTGAAAGCAAACAAACAAACAAAAAGATTGTTTCAAACTGGAACAATATTTCAAAAATTTCAGTGCTTTAAATGTAACAAATTACAATTGAAATACAAAGGTTATTTTACAATGGGTAATTAGAAAATCCATGTGGGTTTTCACATTACAGTACTAGGTATCTGAAGGCCAGAAATCCTGTATGTCATCCCAACATTATTTGTATTCCTACTTTTTATGAGAAATGAATGGTGATTGAAAATATAAGACTGTGGACAACTTTGGTCTTGGTCTCCAGTGACACATCCTTACATTTAATTATCTCTTCTAATTTCTTCATTCCTGCCCTTCCTAATCTCTGTCTTCTTCTGATTTCTTGGCTGCAGTCTCCATTTGGACTGATGACTGAACTAAGGTATACAAACGCTTTAATTAGTTCAATGTCTTCATTGTCAGTGCTCAAGTTGTGTAATTCTTCTGTAGTCATGATTTTTGTCTTTTTAATATTCAACTACAGTCCTGCTTTGGCATTTTTTCTTTCACTTCCACTAAAATTTCAAGTGATTGCTGCTTTCTGCCAGTAAGAGGGTGTCATCTGTATATCTTAAATTATTGATGTTTCTTCCACCAGTTTTCACTCCTTCATCTGAATCTAATCTGGCTTTCTGTATATGTTCTGTGTACAGATTAAACGTATAAGGGCACAAAATACACCCAATGTCTTACACCTTTGCCTATAGAAAATCATTATCTCTCTCTATATTCTGTCCTAATGGTAGCTTCTTGTTCCCAATGCAGGTTACACAATGGGACAATCAAGTGCTGAGGCCCACCCATATCTTTCAGAACAGCCCAGTTTCTCATCATCTACACAGTCAAAGGCTTTGTTGTACTCTACAAAGCACAGACATATCTTCTTCTGAAATTATTTGGTGTGCTGTAGTAGCCGGTGGATATCTGCAATATGATCTTGAGTGCCTCTTCTTTTTTGAAATCCAGTTTGAACATCAGGCATTTCTCATAACATAGGTCAGGAAACAAGGGTAAATTACCCCAAATGGGATAAAAGTAAAAATCCTGGGGGTAATGAGCAGAGTGCTACCCCCTCCCTCACTCCCACCCACCCCCACCCTCTGCAGCCAAACCTCGAATTGTAAGCTACTTCTCCCTGTTACTTCCTTGGTTGCAGCAGGGCACTTGTAAATCCTCTGTTGGTTCAGAGATCGGAGATAAACCTGCTTGATTGGTTACAGCTGTGGATTAGCCCCAGGCAATCAATCATTCAGTCCGGGGCTTCTGAATGACTGCTTCCTCCGGAAATGACTGCAAAGAAGCAGGAGGAGGGAAAGGATCAAGGAGCAAACAAGGGAAGGAGGGAAGAAAGGTGCAAGAGACTGAGGACTTCATCAAGCTTATTTAAATGTATGTAGAAAATGGAGGGAGGGAGGAAATGGAGGGAGGGAGGGTGGATGGATGGATGTGTGTGTGTGAAGGAGAGAGAGTGAGAGTGAGAGAGACTGACTCAAAACTATGAAAAAGAACAGGCAAGAAAAATAGAAACCTTGAATTAAGGCGAGGGGGGGGAACGGTGGCTTTTTAGGGTGCTGTCTAGGTTTATCATTGCTTTCCTTCCAAGAGGTTTTTTAATTCCTCCTCACTTTCTGCCATGCTTCTGCATAGTCAATGAAGCAGAAGTAGATGTTTTTATGGAACTCTCTGGCTTTCTCCATAATCCAGCATATGTTAGCAATTTGGTCTCTAGTTCCTCTGCCCCTTCAAAATCCAGCTTGTACTTCTGGGAGTTCTCAGTCCACATACTGCTGAAGCCTACCTTGAAGGATTTTGAGCATAACCTTGCTAGCATGGGAAATGAGTGCAATTGTACGGTAGTTGGAGCATTCTTTGGCACTGCCCTTCTTTGGGATTGGGATGTAGACTGATCTTCTCCAGTCCTCTGGCCACTGCTGATTTTTCCATTGATGATGATAAAAAAGCACACTGGTCCTTTGATATTGGGCTGTGGCACTAGGGTGGGTGACATGGCCTTTAGCCTGGTTTGTTCCTTTTTGCACATCACACATAGAATGATTAAAGGGGTAGGGAAAGCCCCCTCCCCAATTCTGCGTTGGCTGTCTCTAGCAAGCATGTCATTGCTAGCACCACTCTGGTAGCCACTGAGGATGATTAAATCCTCTGCAAGCTAGCAAAAATTTAATGCAACTTGCTAGGCACGTTGGACACCTTACTACTCCCTATACCACACCATGGTTGGAGTGCAATGTGTTCCAGCAAAAATAGTGCACATCTTTATCAAATTTGGTGCATCCTGCTAGTTCGGTACACAGCCTGTGTAGATTCAATAATATTTTTAATTCAAATAATGTATGATTTCCTTCCTTTCGAATCAAGGGGGTAATGTTGGTGTATATAAATTTTTGGGGGGGTAAAAGGTAAAAAAGGTCCCTGACCCCTGCCTTATAAGGTAAAAGCATTTGTTGCAACACCCTGAACATCAATTTGCTTTATGGGAAATTAATGCAAAAGTTCTATAGTTACTGCATTCCTTGGCATCTCCTTTCTTGGGGACTGGAATATATATTGAATCTTTCCACTGCGTGAGGCATTGTTTTTTACCCCTGTATTCTAGTAAGGACTTTGACAGATCCAGTCTTTGTGACGTGAAATAGTTCTATTTGAATCCCATCTATCCCTAGTGATTAATTTCTTCCTAGTGGCTTCAGAACAGCTTTCACTTCACTTTCTAGAACTACAGGTTCTTCATCAGAGGATTCCTCTTCAAAGGAGTCTGTCATCCTTTTATCTCTTCTGCATTGATCTTCAGTATATTGTTTCCACCTTCTCTTTATTTTTCCCCTGGTCAAATAGTGTGCTTTCCTGGTGGTTATTCAGCATTCCTAATCCAGACTTTCCCTTTGATTTCTTGAAACTTCTGGAAGAAATGTCTGGTTCCTCCCCCCACCCCTTTTTGTTGTTGTTGTTGTTCTCCTCTATTTCCCTGCATTGATTTTGTCTTTATTGATTTTCAGAACAAAAACATATTTGGCACCTTCTAACTTGCTAGCTTTGGAGAACCAAGAGGGATAAATCAATTTGCTTCTGTCTTCTATTTATAAACACATTTAACTACACAATTTCAAGCTACAGACACAAAAATGGAATTATCTTACCTGAGAGAAAATCCAATGGAAGTCAATGATGCCTACTTTTGAGTAGACACATATACAATTGCTATATAAGACAATACTGTACAACAAGTACTTATCTGGGAGTAAGCTCCACAGAAAATGCTGTATGTATAGGATTTTGCTGCCAAATTTCACAAAGTAGAATTGATCATGATGTTACTGGGTTTTATTTTTTTTCAAAGAGGTGCAACCTGATTGTTTAAACGAATAGCTATAAAATCAATGCTTCTGTGTTTAACATGTGTTTAACAGAAAGACAGACTGCTCACAAGAAAAAGGAGGGGGCACAAACCAACTACAATTGATCATATCATTGAGTGTTACCATTTAAAAAAATACTGTACTTGAAAACTACATTTGCTGTAGAGCTAAGCATGACTAGCAAGATGAAAGGTGACAGGAATAATAATGTCACACAGAGACAAGAAACAAACAAACCAACAAACCAAATGCTATACCCCCATACATCCTATTTTGTTTTTATCTACAGTGGTATACAAATTGTATCTGTCATGCGGAAATAACTCATACTGTGTTCTAGATGTGTAAATGTAGCCCTGCATCTGCATTTATTTTTATAAAATCCCACCATACCATTAGCTTCTTCTGAAATACAACACAGTTTCAAAGAGTCTCGTCAAACAGAAGCAAAAATACAGTACTAGCTGTGTATACACAGCCTGATTTGCCTAACCAGATCCATTGCATTTAGAATTGAGATTACATCTCTCTTTACACTTTTTTTTACCAGTGGTAAAGGAGATGCTCTGAAGATGCTTCAAGGTACTAGAGCTTCAACTACTCTAATATTAAATATAGGATAAAAAGAAATCCACAGAATTCAGTGCAGCTTATATTCTGGTATGTAGTGCTGATCAGGATGTACAGATGAAACATCAATATTTACTTGGAAATCAATCCTTTTAAAATCAATGAGATTTATGTTTAAGTAAGATTACAATGCTCAACACTTGTACTTGAAATTAAAGATCATTCTATTTTCACACAGAGATGAAGTTGGGAATAGATTCTAGGACCTATGTAATGGCTTCACATTTGCTACAACATAAAATGTACAATGGTTGTTCTGGGTTTTTCGGGCTCTTTGGCCGTGTTCTGAAGGTTGTTCTTCCTGACGTTTCGCCAGTCTCTGTGGCCGGCATCTTCAGAGGACAGCAACAGGTTGCTGTCCTCTGAAGATGCCGGCCACAGAGACTGGCGAAACGTCAGGAAGAACAACCTTCAGAACACGGCCAAAGAGCCCGAAAAACCCAGAACAACCATTAGATCCCGGCCGTGAAAGCCTTCGCAAATATATAAAATGTACAATTTTGAAGTTGTACCGCAACATAAAATGCAGGGCCATAACTAGGGTGGGTCAACTGCAGCCTTGCCACAGGGTGCCAAATTTAGAGAATGAGCCCCTTCCTCATCTAGAAGTCTGGTCTCCCACTATAGTCAAGAATGGTGGTAGAACAGGCCTCTGGGGGAATAGTGTGGAGGAACAATAGCTGGTACACCAGGCCTTGCTGAGGCAACAGAGGACAGATCTATCTGGGGCTCAGTATAGCAGGCCTCTGGCCCAGGAAATAATAGTGCCTAGATGGAGGGCTGAACTAAACAGATTGAGAGTAGATTAGGCTGCCCCATCAGAAGTGAGGTCCAGCTGGGTAGACCAGGCTTCTGGGCTGCACAGAGAAAGCCAGTTTATTAATACAGATGACATGCAAAACAGAAACAGAGAGAATACACTTTTAATGGGGGTGTACGTGTGTGATTTAGCTCTGACAGTGCTTCTGTATTGGAAAGGAGATGCTGACAAGGTGTTAATGGTATAATTATTTCTTGTATTATCTTCACATCATAAATTGCTAAGTTGATTTGGGAATGGTTTGCCCTTTAGTGCAGTTTTGATCACAGACACATTCTAAATGATAATAAAAAATAATACACGTATATACGTGACACAACACACAACAGTGATTTTAGTACTTTCAGCCTCTTCCACATATAAAAAATGAAGATCAATTATTTGCTATCTTTATGTGCAAACATAAAATTAAAAAGATGTAACTTTTCTTCCTTCACAACTGTTCTAAAAGGAAATAAGCAGCATAAAGTGATCTCCTAACATTTTGGTTGCTGTGAGAAATTTCTCCATAAACACATTTTCAATGTTACTAAAATTTAAGTCTGTTAACAATGACAGACCTGGGAGATCATTATTCGGTAACTGTGAGAAAAAATATTATGAAGCTAAACTCACTAACCATATAATCTTCTGCAGTTTTACCCAGAAACAAGTTCCATTGTTTCAGGTGGGGTCTGTTTAATTTCAAGTACATGTATTTATCACTAAGCCAGTGGACACTCACCTAAGACTAAACCCTACTGAACACAGTACAAATTATTTCTGCATATGCACACTTTCAATTTGTACAAGAATGTAGATTATTTAAAGTGTCAATTCAATCAAATTCATCATTCTCTCTTACTGGTTTTCCAAGAATGATGAAGCAGGTGGGCTTAGACAGAAGAAAGGTTCTGTCAGCTTCATCTTCATCATATATATCTACGAAAGGGTAAGGCTCCTCCTCCTTTTGAGACGTCATAATTACACCTGTATTAGGAGGGGGAAAAGAGTTTCAGTTAGTCAGATCATTAACAGCTTTGCATGCTGGAAGCCTTTGGAACTTACAAACCAAGGTCTGTCAGTCTAGAAGTGGGATGAACAACCCTGAGGACCTCCAGATGTTTGTTGGACTGAAACTACCAGATTACTGAATTCGCACCATTACTATACTGATTACTGCCTATGGGAGTTGCAGTCCAACATTTGGGGAGGGGGAGCACGTTGCCCACCCTTGGTCTAGAAGCCATTCTCAACAACCTAGGAGGAGCTGGGAACCCTTAGGTCATCAGGATGGTTTTGAAACACTGGAAGCAATTGCCCAGTGGTTAGCAACTGTGAGGATTGTAATCCAAAACAGTCAGAAACAGTGGTTCCTCATACTTGCCCCACAAAGCATGCAGATTAATTGAAGGACTACTTCGGGTTGGATGTAACTGTTCAAAACTTGACTTGGGTGCTCTAGAACAGCCATTCTCAACAAGGGCCGCAGGGTCATCCTTTTGGATTGCATCCTTGTTTGCCCACAGCCAAAGGCTTTCCTTGTTGGACAGGGGGCCCTGGAACCCGAAAAGAGCTCCTAAAGGGGCATTATTATAATAATTATTATTATTATTATAAAAAAAGAGCTGGGAATGGCTGGAAGTAAAACAGTACTGAACATCCATGACCACGAGATCATGGGCGAAACGTAACCCGCACAACAGCGATCGTGGTAATCGGGAGCTGCGGGAGGGGAAAGGGGAATTTGGCTGCCCCTCGCCTCAGGCAGCCGCCTGGGAAGAAGCACTTACTGCGTGAGGGGCCCCAAGATGGGTCCGGCAGCCTCAGTTTCGCCGGCGGACGAACTGCGCAGAGCACGGACTGGGGCGCCGTGATTTGTGTTTCCCTGTAACCGTGGAGACCGCGGCCCGCCCCCTCCCCCCCCCCCGGGCTTCACCCACGAGGGACGGTGTCAGCGGCAGGAGGCGAATTCATTACGAAAAAAGGGCGCCGGTGTGGTGGCACCGGTCGGATCGCGCTCGGATTCAAAAACCCACCATTTCTCTTTCGGAGCCCTTTGGGGTGCGGATTTCTTCTGAGGGTTAAATTACGAGTATATGGGCAAAAATAAGAGAGTCGGGCAAACTATTGCCTCTGTTTAATGAGTCACCAGAGTTATGTTACTGCGACTTTTCCGGAATCAAAATCCTCCTGTTTGTTTGCTTGTTTATTTACTTATACATACCCCGCCTTGCTCCTAAGCACTTCTTTGGAATTTACTGCTAACAGTAAATGACTCTGAACTGGGCTCCAAGTAAACATGTCTATTTAATTAGCTTATTTTGTGTTCCGCCTTTTCTTCAAAGCACGTCCACATTTTTCTTCTCGCAACGATTCCGGGAGTGACATTAAGGGGGGTTACCGGCCTAAGGTCGCCCAATGTTCCTTGTGGCGAACGGGAGGTCTGAATGCGGAAACCGCTGTACTAATCTCGCAATTAAGTATTATGCTACCCTACTAAGACCTGGCTCTAATTCTGCACGGGGGTGCAACGTTATGTTTAGTAGCACAACTGAACCTCCATGCACGGCGACACAGCAGCAAGCCCACTGAAGTATTTACAGATATACAGTATATAGGACTTCTGTGGACTTCAAAGTACCACATCAGCTTTTTTATACTGGAATTCAGTTCAGAACCAGCCCAGGAACGTTACCCTCCAGGGGAGGCAAGTATTCATTGGGTCTTCGCGCCAACTTTCCCGCCCACGGACACTGCCATAAAAACATTTGTTAGGATAAAGATGCAACGAATGTTCTGTATTGGTTTTGCAGCCATTGACGAAAGCTGATCTCTGGGAGCAGTTAATGCGATAGATTCCCTCCGATGGGGATAAACCGGAGTAGTGGAATAGATCGGGACGGCGACAAACTCCCGTTAAAAGGGACTGGGAAACTTATAGAGCGCAGGCGCGACGCGCTCCGTTCTTTCCCCCGTTCAATCTGACCGCCTGGAGGAGACAAAACTAACCCCGCTCCGCAGATTCGTAGTGAGAACGGGCACTATGCCCACACCTAAGATGGCTGCGGTGCCGACAAAGGCGGTCAGGTCAGGTGATACTGCGCGTTCCCTTTGCGTGTCATCCTCCCGCGACTGCGCGCAATGTAGGCAGAACGGCCCCCTCTGGGCGTTGCGAAGGGTTTTTATATAACTGCCGGTCCCGGCGTATTTCTTGGCGTGCGGTTGTGCCTTCCGTGGAGCGGAGCGGGGAGGCGCTTGTGGACCCTTCTACCCCAGTGCGGTATCCTTTGCGGGGTTAGGGCCAAACCTTCCCTCAAAAGGAGGAGGGGGCCCCTTAGGACGGTTCCCTGCTAGGGGCAGCCCCCCCGGTCCCCTGCGGCCGCCATGCCCGCGGCGGCTCCGATCATCAGCTCTGTGCAGAAGCTGGTACTGTACGAGACTAGAGCTGTAAGTAACCCCCGCAACGCCAGCTCTTCTCTCCCGCTGCCGGGCCGATTACTGGGCAGCTGTGAGACCTGTTATGGGAAGCGGCGAAGGCACCTGGTTGTTTATCTCTGAAGACCTCATATCTCACCCGAGTCCTTAGAGCGCAACGCTCTTGAGTTGAGATCCTATGAGACTGATCCCATGTCTGTTTACTCGGAAGTGCTATCGTGCTTGGTGGGATTTAATTGCCCATAGGATTTTATCTGAGACTTGCCTCTTGATAGGCCCTCTTGAACTCGGTGGGACTTACATCCAAGTAAATGTGCATATGAATGGGTTCATTGGTGCTTTACTCCCTGCTTTATTCCCTGCTTGCATCTTGAATGTTTCGGAAAGCATTAGTGTTAGTCAAGTGGTGGTAAATTTGGAAGCCCTGGTGCTCATCATGTCAGTCCATATATCCAGCCCCCCCACAAGATGAGTCCAAAATGCAAGCAGGTGGATTGGTCCATATTGACAGATGAGAAGCTCATTTGTGAAGCTAGTGCTTTTTACTTGCTCAGTTCAAGACTAAACCACTTTCAAATACTTAGCATTACAGCAGGGATAGCTTGTGGGAACTCTTTCTCTCTCTAAGCTACTGTGGGGATTGCAGCTGAGTTCAGAAGAAGTTGGGAAGCCTGAGTAGGGTGGTGGGTAATGCTATGGAAGCTGCTACTCAGAAAACCTTATGGTGTTGATTCTACAAGACCTGGCTCTGCTGTACCACTGGTTAATATCCTACAAGTAGCAAATGACTGGGAGATTTTAAATTCATCTGTTCTCTGTGGGCCTCTCAGGCCTACAACATTTCTCATAATACTTGGGCAAGGGTGAAGAAAGCCATAGGCAAGGATGAGAGAATTGTAGTCCAACAACATCTTAAGGACCACACATTTCATGTCCAAGGCTTAAGCCAGCCTTCATTTGCCAGTTCCGAACACCCCTCTCCAATGTGGTAAAATATCAGCAATTAAGGGAAGTGTAGTTCAACAGCGTCTGGGGAGCTGAGCCTGCAAATGGCTGACCTAAACCTCACTGCTCTGTGGTAGTTGTAATGTATCATTTTCTTTCCTCATAAATAGAAAAATACTAAATCACATGATTGATTTTTTTTGCAGAATAAAACATCTTAATATGAATGGATATTTGGCAGTTGTCAGCAACAAAATTGGAGTACTAGGAAGTTGGGGACAGAATACTTTAATGGAATCTATGTCAAGGCAAGGGACGTGGTGGCGCTGCGGGTTAAACCACAGAAGCCTCTGTGCTGCAGGGTCGGATGACCAGCAGTCATTAGAATGGAGTGAGCTCCCATCGCTTGTCCCAGCTCCTGCCAGCCTAGCAGTTTGAAAGCATGTAAATGTGAGTAGATAAATAGGTACCACCACGGTGGGAAGATAACAGCATTCTGTGTCTAGTCGTGTTGGCCACGTGACCAGACAAATGCTGTCTTAAGACAAATGCTGGCACTGTGGCTTGGAAACGGGGATGGGCACTGCACCCTAAAGTCAGACATGACTGGACAAATTGTCAAGGCTTACCTTTACCCATATGTCAAGGCAGTACAGTGGTGCCTCGCTTACTGATCGCTCCTTTGAGCGACGAAATTGCTTTGCAACACTGTTTTTGCGATCACAAAAGCGATAGCTTTCCAATGTTTCCTATGGGGGAATTTCACTTTGCAATGATTGCGTGGAAGCGACCATCGCAAAGCCCCCGTTTTTGGCCAACTGATCAGCAGTTCCAAAATGGCCGCCGGGTAAACAATATGGCCGCCCGCTGTGTTGCCTCGCTTTAGAGGCACCCAAAATGGCCACCGTAATGGAGGATCTTCGCATAAGGTCAGTTTTCAAGCCCATAGGAACGCATTAAACACATTTTAATGCGTTTCTATGGGCTTTTTTATTTCCCTTAGCGACGTTTTTCCTGGAACGGATTAACGTCGCTAAGCGAGACACCACTGTATTTGAATTCCTATTGCTTAGGATCAAATAGGACGGTGGGGAAAGCCTTAATATTGATTTCATGCCTATTTAAAGGCTTTCCAGAAGCATCTTGTTTGCTACTTTGGAAACAGCATAGAAAGGACCCTTGGCCTCATCTAGCCAAGTTATTTTGCTCTTCCGTTCTGGTAGAAAGATGAAAAAATTCCCTGGAACAATTGAGGGTGTGTTTACATAAGTTGTTTTTCCTGGTAATGTCTGCCCAGTTTGCAAGACATCTTGGGTGGGTGGAGCTACTGACTAATACTGCACATCCAGATTTCTTTTGCAAGGACAGTCAGACTTACATTAAACATTTCAGTTTCTTTTGAGAACCTGTCTGTAGAGTGAGAATGTTCCAGCATACTCTCCCAAAGGTATGCCCTTTTTAGTACCTCCTGGAGTGCAAAACTCCTGTAGTTTCTCAGAATTTATATGGAAGTTGTATACGGCAAGTACCTGAGATGAGGAGACAGTTACAACTCTTAGGGTAAAATCCTGTTGTGTAAATTATGCTGTGTAAGGCTGATGACAGCATCAGCTGTGGTAATTTTGTAGAAATTAGACATTATCAACATCTCCCTGAAGGTCCCAAGGCATCATTTTCATTGCTGGAAAGCTGTTGGAGGCTACAGAATGGGAGGGGGAATCTACTTACCAGAAATTGTGGTTGCTAGGATCTCAGCAGCAGCAAGTTTTGGTAATTAAAGAGTCCTCCACCCCATCCTGCAGCCCACAACAACTTTCTGATGGTGAAAGTGTTTATACAGGATCTCTAAGAGAACTCAGAAATGTTTAATTTTTGAAAAATCATATGGGTATCATCAGCCTTATGCAGTGTAACTTATGGCAAAAGGATCTAAACCTCAAAGTCACAATATCATAAGATACCTTCCTTGTTAGTCTAGGCTTGTGTGGATTCTCTGGCAAAACATGGCTACAGAAGACTAAAACCTTTCATCTTTCTGTATTAGAATACAAAAGCTTGAACTGCATAGGAAAATTTGTAATTTTGGAATTTTGAATCATTTGACATTTAATCAGTTTAATATGAAGAATAAAAACATGCTGTTTAGCCCATGTATTATGTTCTGATGACTTACTCTACTTTGAGATTACTGTCAGGAAGGTAGATGTTACCATATTTTTTGCTCCATAAGATGCACCTGACCTTAAGACGCACCTAATTTTTAGAGGAGGAAAACAGGGAAAATATATTCTGAACCAAATAGTGTAATAAAATATTTAATAAACTATAACAGAATAACATTTCAACCATGTAAAGTGAACAGCAGTCAACAGTTGCATTAAGAACCATTACCACTGTCGTTAACAAATGGAGAGACTTAAATAAATTTGTGTACCATAAATTTAAGTCAAGTACATATAGACCATTATCAGCCAGTGATAAGACCTATAT
Source organism: Pogona vitticeps (assembly GCF_051106095.1). Taxonomy (NCBI): domain Eukaryota; kingdom Metazoa; phylum Chordata; class Lepidosauria; order Squamata; family Agamidae; genus Pogona; species Pogona vitticeps. Next base: position 95,819,685 of record NC_135783.1, on the reverse strand, counting down.
CACACTACCTTTATTTTACATTTCCTTTCATCCACCTCATCCCCATGCTTATAGAAATGCCTCAATGACAGATGAGATTGTTGTGCAACTCTGCCCAGCTACAGCTCAAGCCTATAAGTTAGAAATGGTTTGTCTGATTTGGCACTGCATTGAGAGGTCCATTTTAGTTGTGTGGAGGTTAAATAGTGGAATTAAACTATTTAACAGCTGGTTTTCCTTATTTATTTTAGGTTATGCAAAAGAACAGCAACACAAAGCTTAACCTGATCCCATTCACATGCAGTAGCACATGCTCAGCATAAGACATAATTGAACGTTTATAGTATGCAAGGCACAACAGGTTATTCAACACAAAGCCAGGAACAGTGTTCTTGGCGAGCCAAAAAACCTGAATACAAACTATAATAGCTGAAATCAGGAAGCAGGTACAGTGCACCCTTGACTTACAGACGGCTTGACTTACAGACTTTTTGAGTTACAAACTTCTCTGGCCGCAAAATTTAGGTTTGACTTGCAGCCTGAGAATTGACTTACAGACCAGAAAAAAACCCAAAATGGAACAAAAATGGCCTGTTACGGGATTAATCGGTTTTCAATGCACTGTAGGTCAGTGGAGACTTGACCTACAGACTTTTTGACTTGAGAACCGCCTTCCAATATGGATTAAGTTCTCAAGTCAAGCCCCCACTGTACTGTAATCCAGTTAGAAGTCATGAAGAATTTTGACTTTTTTAATTTTCAAACTACTGTATCAGCAAATGTAGTATGTGCTATGGGCAAAAACACAAACCAAATAACTATGCCCTGTCTCTGAGACTTCCTGGCCCTGTTCTTATTTAGATACATCAAAGAGATACCACAACCATAAGGACTTGGAAACAACTAAAAGTAAGACTGAATTTTGCTTTCCCATGTATGAAGGGTTAATTTGTGATCAGCAGCCAAGTTTGTGTTCTGGCTCATAAAGCACAGTTAGTTTCCTTGCTGTGACACCCTTTGGAAATACGTTCTCTATTAGATGCCCAGAACTAGTTGAAAAGTTTGTAAGTTGAATCCAAATTTCCCATAGGAATGCATTTAAAATTAATTAATGCATTCCTATGGGGGGAAAAAAGTCAGAAACTAAAAAAAATTTTAAAAGAAAATCAGTTACCAGGTACTGTAGACTGAGCCTGGCTCCTCACAGTGCCCCCGAACAGCCGAAAAAGAGCACCAAACAGCTAAAAGCCAGCACCCAGCAGGCAGCCATTTTGTGCTCTTCTCGGCTCCTTCCCCCTCCCTTTCCCCATCTAACAGCTGATTGGTGCTGGTCTGAAAGGCTTCCCAGGCAGATTTTAATGCAAAACTAGCAGCTTTTAAAGGAAGTATGCACGTTTCTACACAAGCAGGTTTCAACTCAAACGGACCACCTTTTCACCCAAGCACGGTTTAACCCAAAACAAGCAGCTGTTAAACTAAATTTTACATTTTAAAATGACAATACCAGGCAGTCCCAGGTCTCTCTCCCAGCTCTCTAACTGCTTAGACTAGCAAGGAAGCAGACAAGCAGCCTCTTCGCTAACTGAAAGTTTGAATTTCTCGCTTTCCCTGCCTTTCCTGCACATTAGGTATGCTAATATCTGTGCACTGGAGGATTGTGGCTGGAACACCTGGCACCTGATGGGGTTCCCGCGGTGCACCCCAAAACACTGAGGAGCTCTCTTAGCTTCTGGTGTAACTGGGGCTGTGCAGCCCTGTTCTGAGCAGGAGGTGCAGCTGGGGGGTCACTGTGCCTGGGGGGGCAGGAGGTGCAGGGGCCATTCCAACTCATACTTACCTGGCAGGGGAGATACCATGATCATGAAAGTGGTTTTCCCAGGGTGAGGCTTATCCATTGCACTTTGTGTGTGCTGATCCCTGTGATTTCCCCAAATGTGGGAAAATCAACTGCACAATTTGTAGTAGTGGAGGACTGTGTTTGTGCTTTCCCCTGGTTTTTCTAGAATCACTCTTTCCACTTTGGTCCTTGGCTGTTTTCACTGCCCTCTGCCATTCATATTTGCTGCCATAGGCCTGGTGGCCCTGCTGGCTTTCCAGGTGGGCTCCAGGAGGCAGATCCTGGAAAGTCAGCAGTGCAGATGGCAGAGTGGTGAGGTCTAATGTGGCTGCCACGGCGAACAGCCTCTGGTGCCAGTTCAGAGGCCTCCCAGCACAGCGGTGGGAGGCACCTGGAGGTGGTGGGAGGCTTCTGGGTGGTGGTGGCTGAACCCTTTTTTACAGTATTCACTCCATAAGATGCACATACTTCCCCCCCCCACTTTTTTGGGGAAAAACTGCATCTTATGGAGTGAAAAATATGGTATATATCTTCCTGTTTCTTAGGGAACTGACTTCTAAGTACATCAAATTGTCCATTTTTTCAATCTTGTCTATTCTGTACTCCACAGCCTTGTGTAAATATAGATACTGTCTTATAACTGTGGCAGAATGGAAATCACTAGCAAATGCTATAGTATTTGGATACTGTTCCAAAGTATAAATGTCTGTAAATTCTAATCGGGTATAAAGCACTGTTACTTTAAGCTGCCTTCACATTTATTGTTGAAAAATTCTGTTGGATATATGAAGTATGCTTTTCATTCAAACGTCAAATTTTCTCAAATCCATGGAAGTTCATTAGTAAAAATGGTGTTGCTTATTGCTTATAGTGGGCACTAATACATTTTGCAATCAAAGGCATCTAAAGGCGGTGTGGGCGAAGCAAGCTGTTAGGTGTACTTTTGTAGTTTTTTCACATCTGCTTTCTCTAGAAAGTGGTTTTGTGCTTGTATGTTTGTTTTTAAAGCTCCTGGTTGCTTAGAAAAGGCCATCCTAATAAATATGACCTTTTCTACCTTTCATTTTATGTTTTAATGCCAGGCCAGGACAACTTTGGGTCATGTGTATTTTCATGGAAAGAATATCAACAATGTTTGTACACACAAATTACTGCTGACAGTGATCAGTTGTTTGGTTTCCTTTCCATGTTACAATCCGAAGTAGCAGAAATTGAATCCAGAATAGATATTTAGAGATGGGCCATGGAAGTAGAAACCAATTAGGGGGGAAACAGCTTTTGTGTGGGACTGTTGCCTGGCTACTTATGGATCAACATGTATTTAAGTGTTTCGCATTCTGTGATTGGAGTACTTCTAGTGATTTTTATCATATGCATGTTCTTTTCCATGTATGTGTTTTTTACTCAGATTGTGGACATGGTCCTCTTCAGCAGAGATTGCTTCCCTGATAAAATATAGTCCCTTCCTTACTGCCGACTGAAGTGAAGGGGGAAAAGTACAGACTACACTGGGGTCTTGACTTAAGAACGGCTCGAGTTAAGAACATTTTGACTTAAGAACCGCTCTCATAGGAAAGTATTGACTTGACTTACATACTTAGATTTGAGTTAAGAACTGAAAAAAACCCACGTGGGAGGCAGGGAAAGTGCAAAATGTGAACTTTCAGTTAACTGTTGGCCAGTGAAAAGGGTGCCTGTCTGCTTCCTCACTCCTCCCAGCGTTTAGAGAGTGGATTGGGAGACAGTCTTCGGACTGCCTGGTGCTGTACTGCCTGGACTGTATTTTCCCTGCCTTCCCTGAACCTTTCTTGACCTAAGAAAAAAAGAAACAAAATATCCCCCTCTAGTGGTCGAAGGCAGAATAGCAGCTTCCCATTAGTTTCTATGGACGGAAAAGAGCAGATACGGATCAAATGGTTTTCAATGCATTCCTATGGGAAATGCAGATTTGACCTGAGAACTTTTTGACTTGAGAACCACCTTCCAATACAGATTAAGTTCTCAAGTCAAGACCCCACTGTAATAGGTTCTGTTTGGCACAAAGTTAGAATTGCAGCCCACTCATGATTTCTAGAGAGTGATCCAGAATTGGATTGGAAAGAACAGTTTCCAAATTCTTGGTTCTGCATGACTGTGGCAGTCTTAATTTGATGAAATACAAAAAAGTTTTAAAGTTTCCCCCCACCCTTTGTGTGTGTGTGTGTGGGGGGAAATCGTCCCTTCAAGCAACAGTGAGATTTCTGATTTTTCTTGTTCACGTTTCTGCAATTTGTGCAAACTGTCCCTCCATAAAACCTGCCTCGTTTCACTTTTAGAAATAAGATTCGTATAGCAAACAATAAAAAGATGGGTGAGTTGTTTCATAGAAGCAAACAACCACCATGAGGCTTCTGATCCTTCAGATTCCATGCGACAAAGCAGCAGGTGTTGTTTTACACAATTGGCATTAAAGCATCATTGTGCATTAATAGTTTTTGCCATACCATCCCTAGGGCCTTCCTAATAATGTGTTATCCAAACTGTGAGTGTTCCTTATGTTTCCCGTACCATACATATGCGTGCCATCTCATCTTTATATCGTGTCCCTCTAGTTTCATAAGTCTTTGATTTTCTAAAGTTATCCATTCTTTAATCCAGGTCATCGTGCAGGCCTTGTAATATAATAACCAATTCGGCAAGCCCACTCCCCCCCTTTCTTTCAGATCTTGTAGCAGTTTAAGTTTTATTCTTGGCTTCTTAGGTTTCCAGAGAAAATTTGATGTTAATCTGTCCAAGTCTTTGAAATATTTAAAATTCAGTAGTATTGGGAGATTTTGAAACAGGGATAGGAGTTTGGGTAAGATCATCATTTTTATTGCTGATATTCTTCCCATAAATGTGAGCTGTAGTTTGCTCCAATCCTCCAGATTTTTCTGAATTTCTTTCTGTATTGCTAGGTAAATCTCTTTCATTAAATTGCTTGGTTTTTTAGTAATAGTCACACCTAAATATTTAATTTTTTTCACCGGCTCAAAATTAGACTTTCGTGCTAATTTTTCAACATCTTCCTTCTTTATGTTTTTTGTCATAAATTTTGTTTTTTGATAATTTTAAATCTAGAATGGATAATTGGCTATTGCACATGCATATTTGACTTACATTGATCAGATAACTAACATCTGGTCAACAAGCCCGACAAAGTGGGCTTTATTTTCCTAAAGTTTGTGCCATGATCAATGTTAGACTCTGGTGTGACAAAACTCTTTATCTGTGGTTGTGTTCATCACAGCTATGTTGGTAATAAATGGCTGCTTTGATTTCTTTAACTTTGTATGTCATTCATCAATGGTTTTCCCTCTTTTTTCCCCTTTTTCCAAAAAATAAAAATCCAGCGATATTTTCTTGTTGGGAGCAATCATGCAGAAACCAAATACCGTGTTTTGAAAATTGATCGCACAGAACCCAAAGATTTGGTTGTTATTGATGACAGGGTGAGTACTTCACAATTCAATATGTTATTTTTAAAAAGTCATTGAAAGTGAAACATTTCAGCATGTTCAGTTCAAATGAAATAAAAGCCTTTTAGACAATTTTTCTGCTAATGTTTCTTTCCAAAATACCTGCTTCTCTGTAGCTTTCCAATAGGAAATCTAAGTACAGTACATAGGAAATGAATGGATAGGATTTGGGAGAGGAGAATATAGTCTAAAAACCAGAGATTTTTAGACAGGGTTTTCCCTTCTTCTTATAAAATTAGCTTCTTCCTATGAAAGGGTTCCTCCTGTTAAAGAAAAGCAACCTTTGACTTCATTTTAAAATAGAGTTATAGATTTTTCTAGAATATATAGAAAAATGTTTTACTGTACTCTTTTGCTGGGATGGAAGACTGGCACTTTGGAAGCTTACTATTGGAGATTCCTTAGCTGAAATTCCTTAGCTTGAATAGTTATGCTGGCGTAAAACAATTCTGAAAGTGAATTGCCTCAAGTTAAGAAATCACCACAGAAATGAAATGTTAGGTATTGAGTCCTATACCTCTGCACACAATAGATAATGTCACGGTTGATTTCTTAACTTGAAGCAATTCATCTGTAAAAGTTACACTATGCTGGCATAACTACCTAAAACAATTGGACTATTAATTTCATGTGGTTGTATGTGATTTTTTTTAAGATGTGGGAGAATTTAGAGATACTTTCTCCCTGATTATCATGTTTTGCCTCTGAAACCCCTGATTATGGGGGAATTTTGCCATAACCTTGTTATTCACAATGAGCTTATTCGGCCAGGTGGTATACAAGACATTGCTATAGAAGTGTTTCATAAAGGGGCCATATCCCCACCCCCATGGTGTAAAAGCCTGGTGGGGTGCATTCAGGACCCTTATATCAAAGGGAGGTTTTCAACTTGTTCTCTCTTTTGGTTCCTCTGACAGCTGGTGGAACAAAGTTGTTGAACTCTGTTCTGAGGTTAAAATCCTAAATGATGGATGTCTCCTTTAGACCCTTAAAACCATGGCTCCTGTTTCCTAACAGGAAAGCCCCTTCTTTGCTTAGAGAAAAGAAAAGAAACCATTCTTTCTTTTTAGTCTGAAACTATGTATGGTAAGCTTCTAGAACTAAAACAGAGAAGTCACTGTTCAGCAACCAAGACAACGGAGAATCTGGTTATCAAAAATATGCCAATTTATTTTTTATAAACCTAACAGTAATATAAAGAACTGGAGGATGGATCTTATTCAATGTATGACAGGTCTGTATGTTATATGCATGTATCTTTAATATGCCTTTATCTCAAAGACAAACTGCCTCGCCTGAAATGTGTATGTAAATTAAAGGTTAAGAACCACAGATTTATGTACTGCATGCAGATAAGTGGTGAAATGGCTGTCTATGTAGCCACTGAGAACCAATAAGAATTATCAAGGCATAAGGATGCATTTAGTGATCTCTTTTTACAGCCCAGAAAGTGAGTTTTGAAATTGGTGCCTGTAGAAACATTAATACTGAGAATGTCATGTGGAAACATACCACCATATAGATTTTTTTAGGAATAATACAGTGTGAACAACAGTCATCACAAAGCATAACGTCCTGTTGAAGCCTTCTCCTGGAAAATTCCCATTATTTCCAATATTGGAATGCCCTGTGTGCATCATGCCAGATTTGTTCTGCAAGTACTTTTTGAGCTGTGCGTTTTACATCTGATTTGCCCTATATCACAAGTGAAAAAAACAGATTGGGTATTGCTCATTCCTGCCAGTTAATCTTTTTGAACATGCATATGGAGACATTTTTGCCTCTGCAGAGGAACTCAGTTGTCTCAGTTCCTGGAGACTTGTACTTACATAAGGCACTGTAAATAGCCAACAGACTAAGTTGTATGATGTGTGACTCAAAGGGTTGGTTGAGAGGAAGACATTTTCGTGATGGACAGTTTTCCTGAGGATCTGGATGCAGGGAAGCTTGAATAATTCAATCTTTGCAAATTTTGACAGCAACCCCCATGATTGCAGGTTTATGCGCACATTGGAACTCAATGGCTTTCACACCTACTGAATGTTCACTGCTGAACACAGTTCACTGCAGAAAAACCTTGTTACATTACATTCCAAAATTTACCATTTGGAGAGAGAAAAGATGCTTATATGCTTGTGAAATTTCCTGGGGATTGGAAAATATATCACAGTTCAGTGTGGAAAGGCATACAACACACTGATAGATGGGAAATGGTACCAACTATAAACAGATTGGCCAAAATGCTGTTGTGCAAGTTATGACTGTGGAAGTGTGGCCTCATCAGGGGAGTTATTTTCAAAAATTAAAGACTTCCTTCTATTCAACAGAATTTTTAGATGAGCACTGTTTTAGATAAATGTATTACTTTTTAATTTTAAGCATGTATATACCCAACAAGAAGTGCGGGAACTGCTTGGGCGCTTAGATCTGGGGAACAGGACAAAAATCGGGCAGAAAGGCTCCTCTGGGTTATCACGTGCTGTCTCTGCTTTCGGTATAGTAGGTAAGTCATGTCTTTTATTTGCTTACTGGATTTGAAGATAGAGGGTCAGGGGATTGCAAGCAGAGATTTTGTGAAAACCAGCCAATCAATCAATCAATCAATCAATCAATCAATCAATCAATCAATCAATCAATCAATCAATCAATCAATCAATCAATCAATCAATCAATCAAAACAAATGCAGCAAAACAAAGAAAAACCAATTTGCCCACCTAAAAAAGAATAAAAACGGAAGAGTACTGGTAATTTGGTGCAGTCAAATCAGTACAATTGTTATGTATTATCAACAGAGATTTGATAGCTGTGTTTCTGGGAAGTACCATATAATAGAACCAGCATTAACTTCCATGCTCCAATAACATGCAGTAATTGATTTCAAGCCAACTTGGGTTCTTTTCCATAAATTATAGGAGCCATCCTGAGGGTGCCAAGAAAAGCAATCCCCTGTGAAGAATCTCCACTCAAGTAACAAAAGCTCCAAAAGACCCAATTTGTATATTTCTCCATCATAAAAAAAAACCTTATATCTACATAGTTAGCAGTTTTTGATAGTTACCATTTGTTTACAAATCTGCTGTCTCATGATGGCAGTGGTTTCTGTGTGGCTGACATGAAGCAACCCTTAAACTCACTGCAGATAACTGGCTAATGTGTAGGCTGAAATCTAGTTTTCACAGATTGCTTATTTAGTTTGCACCCTTGTTTCATCTGTGGAATGCTCTTCTTGGGTCTTGCTCCTGTTGGTCTTTGGGGTAGATGACCGCTGACGTGCAAATGCATCACCCCATTGATTTCACTTGGATCAACCATGTTAAATTGCAGCCCTGTGGTTTCAAACAGTAGCTGCTACAAGAATGAATATAACGTTTAATTAATGCATGCCTAATATGTGGTTGTGTGATGTCTCAACTATATCTGAGATTTAAAAAAAATTATTTGGTTTTAAAATCTCTGTCCTGTGAAAACAAGAGAGTAGAAGAGTCACATAGCAGATATAAGATAGCTTAGCAAAGTTAAAAGCTTGGTGAAATAAAACAGTCTTTGTCTTATTTAGAAGTCCAGGCAATAGCCAAAGTTGCACAGAAGAAGCAAGTTCACGGAAAAGATTTTTCTCTCCTCGTATTTCACATTAAAAATAAATAAATTAAAAATCTAGAATTTGGGGGGGGGGGGAAGGAAGGACTTAATAGATTTTGTGTATGATGTCTCATGGGGGGCTATGGCAGGAGTGAGCAGACTGATGAGAACAAAAATTTTGCATCACTTGTACTGGATTTGTAATTTGAGTGGTTCTATCCTGCCAAAGCAGCCCCATTAAGTGGGCTAATTTGCATTTACAGTGGGCTGCAGAAAAGGTACAGCTGAATGGCTCAAGGAAGGTATTCCATAACAAATGGTGTTTTGAGTGCTTTCTTTTCATCTTGAAGTTTAACTTCCCATTATTACAATATGCATACAGTATTTCTATATGTATACAAGTAGCTGTGCATTTGTCTTCACCAGCACTACAGTATCAGCCCAGATACCTAGAATTCTTGGTTGATGGGTGGCTAGATGACTTGGAAATCTTGTGAAGTTTAAGGAATGAAAAGTTATGTCAAAATTATAGAATACTGAGGATGAAAAATTAAATTTCAGTGAACAGCCTGAAGGATAATAGTCTGGATGCAGTGTTTTCTATTCTACCAGACAGATATTCTTTACTCTGTATTGATGAAAAGTTACTCCAAGTCACAGCTTATAAGGACAAAGTGTGGAAAAATAACTAGTCACTGCACGATCAGCCACATTGCCGTATCAGACAGCAATAGGTAATATTTCAGTTTCCTTAGCTCACCCCAGGCTGTGACATGATGAAATATGCCTTGAGAATCCACTAAATAATTGTAGAAAAGAATTGAGATCAGAAGCAATTTTGAAAAGCAATGTTTAATGTATGTTCATTAATGAACATACATAACTTTAAAAAGAAATGCTGTTTTAATAAAAAATTTGTAAAATACAGTGTTTTTCCTCATGTCTACCCTTTTTTTAATTGTTGGAAAGTATGTGTTGTTATTGGAAATCTTGAAAAGGCTTGGGATTGGTTTTAACTTTCTGCCAGTATATTGAACCAAATGACAAATACAAATGAGATGGAAAGCAATTTATTCTTTTCCCTGTAGGGTTTGTCAGATTTTTAGAAGGTTACTATATTGTGCTAATTACAAAGAGAAGAAAGATGGCAGATATTGGAGGACATGCAATCTATAAAATAGAAGATACAAGTATGATTTACATTCCAAATGATGCTGTACGAGTAACTCACCCTGATGAGGCAAGGTAAACAATCCCTTTTCATGAAGTTCTGTTTCTCTTTAAGATAGCATCACATGCAGAGGAGGCTTATTTATTGAATGATATTCAGACAGAGCTGGCTGGTTGGTTTTGTAAATCTTATTTTTCACTCTTTACATACGTTCCTGAAGTCTAAAGCCACAGAGTATAATTGGTTCATTTAATTCGATATATGAAATCTAGGCTCCACTTTCTCTTCATTCTTGAATCCCTAGGTTATCTGCTCACTGTCTTGATCCTTGGGCTATTCTTTTAGAAGATTTCTATTTGTTATCTGACTACTTCTTTCTTCCAGAAACCTTGGATTCTCTCAGCAACTTCTAGTATCCAGTCTTCTCCATGCCCTAACAATTCTTTCTGTCCCCAGTAGACTATGTTAGGATTTCTGTTCCTCCTTCATACATCTTTTGCTTAATACAAACAAGTTGGACTTTTTACAGACATTACGAACCATTCCAGCCATTTCTTGCACCTTTCTGACAGGAACAACAAAAGTTTCAGTTGCCCCTGTGACGATTACCCACATGTCCCCTGCTTGTTTCACCAAACAATGAGCTCACAGAGTATCCCAACATGCCCTTTATCTCGCTGCCACCAGTTGATCTGTTTAGCAACTATGTTTCCTATAACGACTGAGGTCCATTCAGTACTTAACTTTGAAATAAGAACAGGTTTATTGATTACAAGTTGTTTCAGGAATAATTCTTAAGCACATTCTTAAAGTTACATAAAGCATTCGGTTTTTTTCTTTAACTTCTATCTTAACTAATAGCAATAACCCTCTCACTGTTCACTCTTTAAGCTTTCTCTCTGCCTCAAAACCCAAACCTTCTCTTCCAGCCTCTCTCTTCTCTATCCCTTCCTTATCTGCTTACACTCTGCTACAGCCCCCCTTCTATATAGCCTCCCAACAACTCGCATTGGTGCAGGCTAATACCATTACATATATGGGAAAGCAGGGTGTCCGCTATAGCCCCCAGTGGGAAAAATCATATTTGTGCAGGGCAAAATTATTCTGTAAACCAAAGTGTGCCTTCTTCCCTTATTTAAAAAAAAATAATTTACAAACACTAATGTCCCCCCCCTTTTTTTAAATTTTGAGGGGCTAGTGCAACTCCCAGGAGGAGGGTCATAGGACTACAAAAGTGGTTTCTGACCACTAGAATTTACACTCCTCTGTACAAGATTATGTATGTTATGTTTTTGTCTAATGTCTTCTTTGTTTTAGAAAAGGAATTAATTTCTGGATTTGCAAACTAAAATTCTAAGCACTCAAGAGATATCAAGACCTGTTTAGACCAAGAGTTAGTGTATCAATTATTGGTGGAGAGGCCAGGCTGGTAAAGTTAAATGGATGCTCTGTGTGAAAGTACTGTTTTATTATCCTGTGTGTTCCTTTTCAGATATCTTCGAATTTTTCAGAATGTAGACTTGTCCAGTAACTTCTATTTCAGGTATGTTTTTAATTTCTAGCAATTGTTAGAATATTTTTCCATGGTATTATGTAGGAATTGTTTCTTACGGAGGAACAAAATAGTTTTTATTTTAATTGCAATTTATTATGATGGAGTGAAATATATTTCCAATATTTGTGTCAGTTATCCTTGATGTCTACAAACAATATCAATGTCTACAAACAATAATATTTTCAGACAGGTTTAAACTCCTCCTTAGAAGTTCTAGCTGAAAATTTATATTGCAGGATCAGGTGAGATCAGAAATATGTTTGAATTTAAGATCCTGCTGTGCTGTGATCTCTTCCTGTTTTGGTGCTAGGTTCACTAACAAAGCTGCACTAACACAAATGAAAGTTCAGCATGCTCAACAATTATTACATGATGTAGGAATCAGGTCCCTAAGACTACAAAGAGAATGTGGGCAGGCACGTCATGAGGCGGATCCCTCAAGGAGCCCTTGAACTCCTTGTACAAAGAGATGTCTCTGTGAACAATGGAGAGTACCTTAAGAGACTCCTGGTACATAGAGTTATTTCTTCAGAAGGCATCTTGTTATGTTGATCAGGAATGCTAGGCTTAAAAATACCATTTGGATTGCCCTTCCTGAAGAAAGTTCAAGGTTTATGGTAGGGTTGCTCATATTTGTGATTCATAAATGCAACTGGCCATGAGTACTTCCATTGTGTCATGATTGAGCAAGAGTTCAGATTCTGATTTGTGGAGACCACCACATTTAAAGCAGCCTTCTTTTTTACATTTTACAAAACTGTAGGCAAAGTGACCAGTAGTTTGTTTCAGAAAATGTCTTTCTAATTTTATTACTGTTTCATATGGATTTCAGCTACAGCTATGATCTGTCCCATTCTCTTCAGTATAATCTCAGTATTCTGAGAATGCCTCTTGACATACTTAAGACAGAAACAACACGGACTCGACAGGAGAGTTTTGATATTTTTGAAGATGAGGGACTTGCAACTCAGGGTGGAAGTTGTGAGTATTATCCAAAGACTGGAATCCTGTTGTGCTGTTGTGGAATGTAAGACTATGCTAGCATTATTCCATGTTTCTGGTTTGCCCTTGTACATCCCAGAAATGGCTCCCATGTTCTACTTACACTTTTTCAGGTAGGTACTGGATGCCTTTTTGCAGAAGCTCTGAAAAAGCCCAACTGCTTTCACAGTGAAGTGTTGTGTGAGTGAAAGCAGGCAGCAGGATAGAAAATAAGCATATAGTGGTGCCTCGCTAGACGATGATAATCTGTTCCACTGAAATCGCTGTTTAGCGAAATCATTGTCTAGCGAAAAGCATTTCCCTATTGGAATACATTGAAACCTATTTAATGCGTTCCAATGGGGAAGAATCATCGTTGTCTAGCAAAGATCGGCCATAGGAAAGCCACTTTGCGAACCACCGATCAGCTGTTTAAATAGCTGTCTTGAGAAGCTTAGGTCCCGAAAACACCCGTTTTGCAAGTGCGGAGGGAGCTGTCAAAATCATCATCTAGCGAAAATTGGTTTGCAAAGCAGGGACCAAACATTGTCCAGCGAAATTCCCCCATAGGAATCACTGTTTTGCGAATCGCTATAGTGATCGCAAAAAATCAATGTCTAGCGAATAAACTGTCATGCGGGGTAACTGTCTAGCGAGGCACCACTGTACATAGATTTTGATTTCTTTTAACTGCAGAAAGATTTGGCTCCTCTGTTGATGAATCTAGAGTTTGCAACAGTCCCAGGTTGATTAAAGATTACATAAAATACAAGTTAAAGTGAGGTGTTTCTAGCAAGAAATTTCAATAAATGATTAATCACTTATTTTGGCGATTTAAAATATACCTCTGAAGAATAACTGGACATGCTGACATTTAATGGAAAAAGTTGTTCTATTCTATATATTTGAATTTGTACATGAACCTTGTCTCTGTCTTTTTTGGGGTATAAAAATGCTAATAGTTTAATTCAAATATTTATAAGAAAACTTTGTGATAGTGTTATATCTACCAACTCCCAGAAACCTTCACCGCTAAGCTGTGCTGGTCAGGATTTCTGGGAGTTGTAGTCCAAGAACATCAGGTGACCCAGTGTTGGGAACCACTGATATAGACAGACTCAAAAGTGAAGAGTAAGCCTTCCACTTTTGTATCAATGATGTAAAATGATTAAAATTAATTTTTATTTCAGTTATCCCTTCCCCTCAAGTAGCAATCAGTATATAATTCTAGAATTATATACTGATTGCTACATTTCTTTCCTCATTATGAGCGATATGTCATGCCCCCCCCCCAGTAATATATGAATCATACTCAACTTGGAAAAGATCTGTATGCAACAACTCTCTTCCAGGAACTGACCTGGTTTGTTGATGTCATTTGATCACCCATTCACCAAATAGCCATTTCCCCTCCATATTTTACTAATACATTCCAGTCAGATGTGGGCATACTGAGGTTATCCGTTTTTAGCTATGCTTAAATCAGAGTACAGACTGTCAAAAAGTAAATCATTAGTGTCTTTGCCAAATCGGGTGCAATTCAGTTAGTGTCCCTCCACTAGGAAAATGCTCCCATCAGAAGAGCAGGGAAAAGATTAATTTCTGCCCCTTTGTGCCCTCACGTATGTGTTATTAAAGATTAGGTTAGAGTGGATTTGGTAAAGGAATTGTTCTCTTTCTTTTTCCTATTGAAAAATAAGTTGTTGGAAGAAGGACACTAGCTTGATTGCACCCTGTGTCTAGGACCAAAAAGCACTTAAGGAAACTTGTTGAGATATGTTTTCCTTCAGTGCTTTTTGGTCATGGAGAAATAGGTTTCCCAAGAATGGCTCAAACCCCCAGCCTCATGTCACATTTACAGTTCGTATACCCTTGCCATCATTATAATATAAGAATGTAAGAAGAGCCCTCCAAGTCTTCATTCTGTCTATTTCCAATAATAATCAGTCACATGCTCCTGTAAATCATGGTTCTTCTTCGTGGCCTCTGTGAATCATACTATGGGTAATCCGTGCATGAACAGACCCTTGTCGGAATATGTAGCAAAGGAAAATACATTAGCATAGACCCCTCCCCCTGGTATATGCACCTTGGCGCCAAGGCTCTCCATTCAGTTTCTTTCAACCACCGCGTTGAGAGCCTCGATCATTGCTTCTGTGAGAAATCTGAAAATGAAAGTAGGAAAGTTATTGAACTTTATTTATTATTATTAGCCTTATTATTTTCAAAACACATGCTCCGGCCTTAGGGCCAAAGCGTTTTCCCCCTACCTTTCCGTTGTTTTCAAAACTGGTTCTGAGTTCATGGCCTTTTCAGGCCAATTTAAAAGCTGCGTGGCCTGCGATAATGAGATCCCGCTCTCTGACGGCCTCCCTAAATGCCTTTTTTGCCTTGGTGAGGCCATCAAACTTCCTCATCCCCTCACTGCAAAAACTTTAAACACAAAGTTCTCTGCAGTCACCTCTCTAGACTCAAGCTTCGGCTCGGGGAGCAATCCCTAAAGCCATGGATGAAGCTGTTTCCAAAGCCATAACTTAGCGCCTGTCAGCTACTCCATCTCGTTCCAATCATCGATATCCTATTCTGCCCTCGATATTGACGGTCATGTGAGTGCACAAAGCCAAACATTTGATGTCGAAACCCTCAACATTGAAAGCAGCCTCTAAAAGAAAACCATCCATGGATGCTTCCTCGGCACCGGAACCAACACCTCCAAAGAAGGCTAAGTCTTCGAAATCGAAGCCTTCCAAAACCGTTTCCCCGACTCCACAACCACCGGAGTCGAGAAACCTCATCTACGTTGGTTCTCTTTCAGATGAGGAGGCACTTCCACCTCCTCAACCTCACCATCACAGTCTCCTGAATGGGAACAGTGTGTTGATTGACTCATGGCTTCCCCTGATAGCCCTCGGAGTCTCCAAGTGAGTCTTCACAAGTTGCCTCATCAGACATCCATGGTGCTAAACGCAACCAGAAACTGTGCCATATTCTGCCCCTGTAGGCCTACCCCCCTTGGCCTCCGGCACATCAACAAAGGCATCAAGACTATATGAGCGTCCGCTTGCCTTCTCGCACGGAAAGAAATCACGCTCAGCAACATCATTGGGATGCCATTTGCCCTGATCGATGCCTAACGGAGAAGCCCACCAAACACTATTGGCCAGTTGCTTTTCCTGGTCCACCGGTGCTGCCCCTGCAGGATGTCTCTGCTAGGGAGCCTTCGATGTCGAAGCGATATTACCATGATTGCCCATGACTGCCTGGCACCTCTTATCTGCTGGAACCTAAGAGCCCCAGCCAAGCTGATCAATACTTCTCGGCTCCGGACAAGTTGCAGCACTGGCAGGTTACTATTTTCCTCTCCTTTAGGAGGACCACGAGTGCTCATCCTGCTCAGCATCACTGGCATCTGTCTAGTCCACCATAATAAGAGTGTGATCCATGCACGCTTTTACCATCTCAACAGCTCTCTCGACACTGACAGCAACCTCCATTTCGACACACCTCGATACCGACCCTTTCAATATTGACGGTCCTCTATATCGAATGCTGCCCATGGATGCACCTTCCATGCCGGTAGCAGTAGAAGACCCTCGCTATCAACCCCTGTCCATGGACACACCTTTGGAGTCCATACTGATAGAAGATCCTTGATATCAACCACTGTCCACTGACGCCCCTTTGACATCAACAGCTCGGTGTCGACACCAATATTTTGAGGACCAGCCGCTCAACGTCAATATCGATCGATAGTCAATTGACTTGAGGCATGATGCTGATCCATCTGATCATGGTTTCAGGCCTCAAGCACCATCAGGACTTAACATCACCGGATTCTGACCTGGCAGACACAGACCCTCCATCACCAGTAGAGGATTTTCAAACCTATGCTCAACTAATGTTTTGTATGGCCAAATCCCTCAACCTACAAATCCATAGACCCACTACTGGAGCAGCAGATCATCTTTATGATCCCATCTCTAAAGATACTATCACACCGGTCCATATCTCCATGCTCCCTTCTCTCCTGAGCACAGCTAGACATTCTTGGACCAAACACAGCATCATCTCATTTGGTGTCAAAATGCATAGACAACCTTTATCAAGTCCATGACCCGAATGCAGTCTTTTTTTTGGAAGCAACCAGCTCCCAATTCTATATTCATCAAAGCTTCACAATCTTGCTCTCAACACAGACAGAATACTAATACCACCTAATAAATACTGTGGCTCGGGCCCTGGATACCTGAAGGACCGCCTCCTTCCACATGAACCTACCCGGCAGTTAAGATCTAGCCAGGAGGCCCTTTTGAAAGAGGCGTCCCTCAAGGAGGTAAGAGGGATGGCTTGTAGACAAAGGACCTTTTTGGCAGCTGCCCCCAAAATATGGAACGCCATCCAATTTAGATTTTTCTGGTGCCGACACTGATGACATTTCGGCGCCAGGTCAAAACCTTCCTGTACCAAAAAGCTTTTAATCAAAATAATATCAACTGTGGGTTCTGATGGAAATTTTTGGAGTATATATTTTAATTGTATTTTAATTATTTTATCTTTTTATTGCATTTTAATTGTTGTAAGCTGCCCAGAGACCTTTGGGTAGTGTGGGCGGCATATAAGTTAAATAAATAATAAAGACAGCAGGTACATTGACTGCATGGGCAGAGGGCTATACTTTTCTGCCACCTTCACCATGGCAGTTGCCAACTGTCAGGGAGCTATAGGTGCCTACCAATGTTTTTTCTGGACAATATGTCTACCTTTCCCTCCGACAGTTGCAGGAGAAATGCAGGGAACAACAACAGCCACTCTTAGTGGCCTTCATAGACCTTACAAAAGCATTTGACTTGGTTAGCAGGGATGGCCTTTTCAAAATACTTCCCAAGATTGGATGTCCACCTCGTCTCCTTAACATCATCAGGTCCTTCCACGATGGAATGAAAGGCACTGTAGTTTTTGACGGCTCAACATCAGATCCCTTTGACATCCGAAGCGGAGTGAAACAGGGCTGTGTCCTCGCACCAACATTTTTTGGGATCTTTTTTGCTGTCATGCTGAAGCATGCCTTTGGAACTGCAACAGAAGGTGTCTATCTCCGGACCAGATCAGATGGAAAGCTCTTTAATCTCTCTAGATTGAGAGCAAAGACCAAAGTCCAACTGAATGCATGAGGGACTTCCTCTTTGCAGACGATGCAGCCATTGTTGCCCACTCTGCTGAAGACCTCCAACAACTCATGAACCGTTTCAGCAAGGCCTGCCAAGACTTTGGACTAACAATCAGCCTGAAGAAAACACAAGTCATGGGCCAGGGTGTGGACTCACCTCCCTCTATTACCATCTCCACACAAGAATTGGAGGTTGTTCATGACTTTGTGTACCTTGGCTCAACCATCTCTGACACCCTCTCTCTAGATGTCGAGCTGGATAAACGCATTGGGAAAGCAGCCACCATGTTCTCTAGACTCACAAAGAGAGTATGGCTCAATAAGAAACTGACAACGCATACCAAGATCCAGGTCTATAGAGCCTGTGTCCTGAGCACACTCCTGTACTGCAGCGAGTCCTGGACACTTTGTGCCCGGCAGGAGAGGAAGCTGAACACCTTCCATATGCGTTGCCTACGACGGATTTTTGGTATCACCTGGCAGGACAGAGTTCCAAATAGAGTAGTCCTAGAACGAGCTGGAATTTTCAGCATGCATACATTACTGAAACAGCGACGTCTACGCTGGCTTGGGCACGTTGTGAGAATGGCTGATGGTCGGATTCCAAAGGATCTCCTATATGGAGAATTAGTGCAGGGAAATCGCCCCAGAGGGAGACCACAGCTGCGATACAAGGACATCTGCAAGCGGGATCTGAAGGCCTTAGGAATAGACCTCAACAGATGGGAAACTCTGACATCTGATCGTTCAGCCTGGAGGCAGGCAGTACATCACGGCCTCTCCCAATTTGAAGAGACCCTTGTCCAGCAGGCTGAGGCAAAGAGGAAGTCACAAAGGAAGCAAAACCAGGGAGCTGGACAGGGGACAGATTGGATTTGTCTCCAGTGTGGAAGGGATTGTCACTCTCGAATTGGCCTCCTCAGCCACACTAGACGCTGTTCCAAGTCCTCCATACAGAGCACGATACCATAGTCTTTCGAGACTGAAGGATGCCTACTACATGTCTACCTTTATTGATGCTCTCCCTGAAGATAAAAGGGTCGTAGCACAAACTTTTCAACAAGAGGGTCTTTTGATGGTGAAACAACAGATGCGATCTGTTAGACACACAATTGATGCCGCACCTAAATCAATGGCTACCTCTGTAGTGCTTCGATGTTTCTCTTGACCTAGAACTGCAGGTTTCGCTGAGGATGCACATGCGCGCATTAACGATCTTGCCTTCAGTAGAGTTGGTCTCTTCAATGCAGAGACTGATGGCTTTCTTGAGAATGTTCAGAAAAAGAGAACAGCTGCCAGCCATTCGGGAGTCTACCCCACATACCAGCAACACCCTCAGTGCAATCAGTGGTTCAGCCCTTACACCTCCTATCAAAAATTTCAACAAGAATCTCAGAGACAAACATCTTATGTGCCTTACTACAAACAACAACCTTACTGAGCCAAACATCGCCAACAAACCACAATTAATGAACAATGACTTTAAGCCTAAGCATCATGTTTGACATCCAACCAGCTGAGATCCCAGTACCACCTCCCACCTCTCCTCCTCCCCTTTGGAAGCACTTACCTACATGGAAAGAATCACTACCGATGCCTGAGTGCTCTCCATCATAAGAAACGGGTACTACATCAAATGGCACCAGCTTCCTCCACCGTCACACCTCCATCACAAACTCTACAAAAAGAAATATAGTCGTTACTACTCAAAGACACCATAGAACCAATACCACTACAACACGCAGTCATAGGTTTTTCCTCTCGCTATTTCACCATCCCCCCAAAAGATGGAGGCCTTCGCACCATCCTCAATCTCAGGGAGCTAAATCAATACATCACTACCACCAAGGTCCGCATGGTTACCCTCGTCTTCCCCTTACTCTGCAGAAAAAACTGATTTGCAGTCATAGACCTAAGAGACACCTATTTTTCATGTCTCCATTCATCCTTCTTACAGACCCTACTTATGCTTCCAACTCGGAACTCAGGCCTACCAGTTCAAAAGACTACCAGTCAGACTCACAACAGCTCCCCAAGTATTCACCAAATGCATGGCCCCTGTGGCACCTTACCTCAAACTTCACAAAATTCATATCTCCCCATACATCAATGACTGGCTGCTCATAGCACGCTCCCATCACAAAGCACAACGAGACATTCGCTTCACTTTGTCTCTTCTCCAGGATCTTGGCCTTGCAGTAAACCTACACAAATCCAAGTTAAATGCTTGGCATTTCTTCCAACAGACAAATTTCTCAATCTAATCTCCTTACTACGTGCCTTCACTCCTCATGCACTCGTGTCTGCTTTAACAGTCCAACATGTTTTAGGCACTGTGGTGTCCATGACTGCTGTGGTTCAGCATGTTCGCCTCGAAATAAGATAACTCCAAGCATGGTTCCTAGCCTTGTACAACCCATTGATAGACTTACCACATATGTGCATGGTGGCACTCTACTCAGAACCCAATGATGGGATGGCCCTTTCAACAACCCCACCCACAAATCCAGGTTACTACAGATGCCAGCCTTACCAGCTGGGGTGCCCATTGCAGATCCCTGCAAATCCATGCCTGGTGGTCACAAAGAGAGAAACTCCTCCATATTAACAAGCTAGAACTCTTAACACTAATAAAAGCTTGCAAAGCTTTCAAAAACCATCTCATGGATAAAATGATTCAAATAGCCATAGACAACACCACCATGATGTATTATATTCTCAAACAAGGGGACATTCACTCCCCACGTCTTTTATACCACGCTGGATGTATTATATTCTCAAACAAGGGGACACTCACTCCCCACGTCTTTTATACCTCACTGTCGACCTGTGGGAATGGTGCCTCTTTCATCACATTTGTCTCACGGCAATACATTTAGCCAGTCAAGACAACAATCTGGCAGATTTGCTCAGTCGAAAAAAATCTCAAGCCAAAACGGGAGCTAGATCTATCTGTTTTTCTCTCCCTGTGCAAACGATGGGGCACACCCGCCATCGACCTCTTTGCCTCCCAGATAAACTGGAAATACAAGTGTTACTGCTCCCACACAGGAGTAGGCAAGAACTTCTGCGGAGATGCATTTATCAGCCATTGGCCCAAGTCACTCATTTACCTATTTCCACTGTTCCTGCTCCTCCACAAAGTTGTAGTCCGGTGTCAACAGGACAGGCTCAATACTATCCTGATAGTTCCATGGTGGCTGCGACAGCCATGATTCCTAATTCCCTACCAGCTGTTGTCCGACATTTATCACCTGCCCTGTCTACCTCACCTGCTCATACAGAACAAAAATCAAATTCTCCACCCAGATTTCCGTGCTCTTCATGTCGCAGCGTGGAGAATTTGGCCTCACTGATGAATGTCATTCGTCATGCAAAGAAACCTTCAACCAGGAAGGCCTATGTGTATAAATGAAAAAAAATTCAAGCTTTTACTGCAGTGTCATCTTTTTCCTCAACCAACTCCTCTCTTACCACTGTCTTACTTTTTTAAAAATTGCAGTTAAAAACTAAGGGTCTTTCTCTCTTGTTCCTCAAGGTCTACCTTTCTGCAGTTGTGGCTTATCAACCACCAGCCTCACAGGCAACTAAGTTTTTCAGACACCCTACTATGAAACATTTCCTCAAGGGGCTGTCACACCTCTACCACAGATGTCCACCTTCCACCACCTCAGTGGTCACTGACATTAATCATTCAACAACTTACAAGGGGCCCATTTGAGCCCCTAGCATCAACTGACCTCAGGTTACTTACCTTCGAAATGATATTTCTTGTGGCCATCATGTCAGCTCGACATCCTAATGAACTTGCGGCCTTAAGATCTGACTGCCCTTATTTCCAGTTTTACCCAGATAAGGTTAAACTTTTGTAGATATTTCTTTTCTACCCAAGGTTGTCTCCCAGTTCCACCTATCCCAACTTTTAGTTTTTCCTTCTTTTTTTCCATCTCCTTTTACTCATCAAAAAAGGATCCTCCATACTATGGATGTAAGACGGCCTCTGGCTTTTTACATAGCCCGCACTCAATCCTTCAGACGCTCAGCTAGACTTTTTGTCAGCTACCAATTTCTTGCCAAGGGTCTTCAGGATACCTCGCAGTGCATATCTAACTGGGATGCGTCTACCATCCAACTTGCTTATTAGCTTGCTCAAGTTCCGTGCCACAGACTATCCGCCCTCATTCTAGGGCGTTGGCGACATCTACGGCATTTCTTTGGGGCGTGGCCATAGCAGACATCTGCACCTCTGCCACGTGGTCACAGCCATCCAAGTTTATCAGTCATTACAGATTGGGCATTTGGCAGTAATCTGATGCTGCTTTCGGGCGTGCTGTGTTATCGTCTACCTTGGCGTGACAGCCTCCTCCAGGTACGGTAGCTTTTTAGTCACCCATAGTGTGATTCACAGAGGCCATGAAGAACGACAGGTTACCTACCTGTAATTGTAGTTCTTCGAGTGGGCCTCTGTGATTCACATGTCCTGACCCAGCCTCTCCACTGTCACACCCTTTTCTTTATGTGACAGTTGACCTAACTGAATGGAGAGCCTTGGCGCCATGGTACATATACCGGGGGAGGGAGCTCTAGAATATTCCAACGAGGCTCCGCGGATGTGAATCACAGAGGTCCACTCGAAGAACTACAGTTACAGGTAGGTAACCTGTCGTTGCCTGTGGTATAGCATTGTGAGGACACTCAAGAGAACATTCATTCACTTCTTATTGTGTAAGTTGATACAGAAAGGCAGATTTCTTCCCCATGTGAGGTTTGAGTTTGAATAATCAGTCTGATTAGGGAATAGAGAACGTGTGGCCTCTAGATGATGGAGTGCAGTTCTTAGCAGCTGTAGCCGGTATAGCCAGCAATGATGGATGGAGGAGGTGCTGAAATAAAGCTTCTGGTGAGCCTCCTGTTCCCTGGTATTGGATGAAAGTAGATTGAGCACGCATTACTTATTGATCAATTTGCATTTGTCTTTTCAGGTATATTTGGAATTTGCAGTGAGCCCTATAAAAAGTATGTGTGGAATGGAAAACTGCTGGATGTGGTCAAAACCGCGGTGCATCGAGATTGGCTCTTGTATATTATTCACGGATTTTGTGGGCAGTCAAGTATCCTTCTGCTGTTGGAGATGAGTGTGTGTTACAGTAACAGCCAAGTGCAGTTCTAGAAACAAAAATGAATTATGGTAACATACAATACAGTTATTGCTTAGCTTCTTTGTCCAGGCTGATGAAATCCATTCACAAATTGATTAGCGCTCTTTATTTAAAAGAACCTCTTGGATCAAAGAGCTGGGAAGTGGGGACATGGGTTCTCAAGCATTGTCGTCTGCCGCGTAGGTAATGAAACAAGATAAAGAGCTATTCTTATTCCAAGCATGCATGTTACGAGAAATCATGCATAGCACTGCCAGTGAAGAAAATAGGATCATATAAAGGCTTCATTTACCTACCACAGTGGCCATGTTTATACTTAGCCTCACTGTGAAATCAGATCTTAATAGGATAATTGAGAACATACTCATTTGGGAGCAGATAGTAGACAAGGCAGTTAAGTTGAGTTACTATAAAAATACTTTATTAATGAAAGCTAATAAAATACCAAAATAAAATTTGACATTGTTTAGTAAATTTAAATATTTTGAGTTGCATCTGAAGCTTTGCTTTTGTTCACTGAAAGCAATGTGATCTAGGTGGGGCTTCAGTGAATGAAAGGCAGAAGTAGATCATTTTGTACATTCCCCATTCAGCCAGATTGTTATGGAATCCTTTTGAACAACATGAAAGGAAGGGCAGGAGGCTGTAGGGGAAAAGAGAAATGTGCAAAACTACCCCTACCACATCTCTTTATTATTTTGATGCTTTATAACTTTGTAACTGTAAACAGTGTCAACTGGTCTGTTAAGGCAAAGAGGGTGCTGTGCCACCCTCTGCCCCCCAAGCCAGTTTATTCTTACCTCCCTCCTTACTGGAGATGGAGAATGAGGGCCCTGCTGGTATTTCCTTCCTGCTTCATATATCTGTGAATGTGTTGTTTGCTTGTATACCTGTGTGTGTGTTAACACCAATGATTGTTTCTGAGTCTGCCTCTTATTCTTGGTTCTGCCCACTGCTGCTGTGGCTTCTACCCTACCAGTCATGATGGAGTTAAGCTGTGCTGAAGAGAAATATGTGCAAAGGAAAACAGGATTATTAACAGATATAGTTTGTAGTTCTGAGGTTGTACGCTCTGATATACTCAGCACTCAGCAAGCGAGTGAAAGTATAAAGCAAAGGCCACTGTTCTTTTCTTTGAATCTTTGAGCAGAGAGAATGTTTTGTGAACCTTAGTAAGATAAAGAAGCGCCAGAAGCTCCTTTGAAACCAAAAGAAGTCTCAAGAACATTGTTACAAGTACAGCAGAACTGTATGAGTTAAAGATTCTACAGATTTTAAAGTTTTATTGTATATGAAAAATAGATGAATAAAAGCATATCAAATAGCATTAGCTTAGCTGCTTCGATTTTCTGCTCCTAAGGAGTTGAATAAAAAAACAAAATGTTTGAAGAGAGAAATGCTTTCTTTTGCATGACATGTAACTTGCTGTAATACACAGAAGAGGCTGAAGCATGTATGCAGAGATATCCAGGTGACAGTTTCTGTTTGAAAGTGTTAGACAGGCAGCCCCTTAAATCTTTTCATGCCTCAACTACCGTGTTTCCCCGAAAATAAGACAGGGTCTTATATTAATTTTTGCTCCAAAAACGCATTAGGGCTTATTTTCAGGAGATATTTTATTTTATTTATTTATTTATTTATTGGACTTATATACCGCCCCATAGCGCTACAAGCACTCTCCGGGCGGTTTACAATTGTAATTGTAAAGGCTACACATTGCCCCCCCAGCAAGCTGGGTACTCATTTTACCGACCTCGGAAGGATGGAAGGCTGAGTCAACCTTGAGCCGGCTACCTGGGATTTGAACCCCAGGTCGTGAGCACAGTTTTAGCTGCAGTACAGCGTTTTAACCACTGCGCCACGAGTCATGTTATCTTCTTCTAGTTGCTGCACAGTGGTGGAGAGTGGGGTTTCACTTAACTGGGGCTTATTTTTGGAGTAGGGCTTATATTACGAGTATCCTGAAAAATCATACAAGGGCTTATTTTCAGGTTAGGTCTTATTTTTGGGGAAACGGTACTTTCATGAATCTGTCCATCAGTAGCTTGCTATTCCTATTATATGCCTCAGAAAACATTTAGCATGTTAAATGTTACCTGCATAATTCTAGTTGGCCATTCAAATATGGGTAAGATTTTGTTTCCAGTCCATAGACACTGCTACATCAAAACCTTCCCATGTTCTACCCTCTGAAGTCTACGGGTCTCACTCTGCCTCTGCCTCTCCTGTGGGTCTCTCTCGCCCGCCCCCCCCCCGCCCCCGTGCCATCTCAGTTACTAAGACTGGCTACTGTCATGGCATATGCTGCCTATTGCTGTGTGTGTGTTAGTTCTCTTTTAAGGCCCGTGTTAAGAAGATAATGACCACAGAAGAACTACAAAACTTTAATGTTGACAATGAAAAAATTGAAATAGTTAGAGATTTTGTATGTCTTGGTTTAAACGTCAATACAAATGGAGACTGCAGCCAAGAAATCAGAAGACTGAGACTTGGAAGGGCAGCAATGGAAGGAACTAGAAAAAATAAGTGTAAGGATGTGTAATTGGAGACCAAGACCAAGATCATCCACACTCCTGTATTTCCCATCACCATATATGGATGTGAAAGCTGGACAGTTAAGAAAGCTGACAGGAAAAAAAATGATTTGCCTGATATGTGGTGCTAGAGGAGATCTTTGAAAATACCCTGGACTGCCAGAAAGATGAACAAATGGATCCTAGATTAAATCAAGTCTGAGCTATCTCTGGAGGCAAAAATGAACAAACTGAGGCTGTCCTACTTTGGGCACATCTGAGAATTCTCTGGAAAAGACAATAATGCTGGGAAAGGTTGAAGGAAGCAGGAAAAGAGGAAGACCAAACATGAGATGGACGGATTCCCTAAAGGAACCCACAGGCTTGAGTTTGGCAGTCTATAGAGTTGTTAATGGCACATCCCATATACTATATATGTATTTGTTGGGTTATATGTAAGATATTGCAAAGAATATTTATATTGACTTATCACCATTGCTTTTAATTTTTGGGGGCATTGATTGACAGGCCCATTTCTTACAATAATATATCAGAAAGTAGTTTTTAGCTTTTAGAGATTTTGAACACAATAAAGAATTTTGATTTATAAATAGAACTTCTGCCTTTCTTGCTTCTGTTAAAGGAATCTGAATGATTAAAATGGCTTGTTGACAGACTATGGTAACATTCTGTTCTTGTTGAAATGCGAACTGTACACTTGCTTTCTGTTTGTGTATATGCTAGATAAAAGTTAGAGGGAAGTTGAATAGTGAATGGTATGCACATCTGTAATCCTTAACTTGACTTCCTAGAATTGCTTATTTACGGTCGTCCTGTATATGTCACTCTGATAGCTAGAAGATCAAGTAAATTTGCTGGAACACGGTTTCTAAAGAGAGGAGCAAACTGTGAGGTATAATAGATGATTATCCAGTCCTTTTCATGTGTGTGAGAGCTGTAATAAGATATATATTTTGTTACAGAGAATAACACCCTGACTCCTTTCACCTTGTAATGTGTATTTTGCACTGTTTGATGACTATCAAAACAAAACTAAAACTCATCTGTCATAGCATTTTTGAGAAGTGTAAGTTACTCATAGTTCAAAATAAAATTAATTTGCTCTATTAATGTAATAATTATATAAAATATTGAAAACTAGAGTGAAGCAGTGATAATAATAATTTGATTAAAAGATGTGATCTACAATAAAACTTTTTCAAGCTTTGGGTGTGATCAGAGTTTTACAACTGCATTGTTCATTTGTACACTTTGGATTTTTTAAGAAAAGAGATTTCATTAGTATTTGATCTATAATGGTCTTATATTTTCATATAGAAATTTCAGATGTTTAGATTCCATATGAATATCAAACTGTCTTCAAAGCTCTGTGTTGCAAATCTAGGGAGTTGTTTAGAATTTAAACATCAAAATATACTCCTGTAAGTTTCTGTGTACACAGAATATACTTTAAATTTCTGTGCAGGTGATCTGCGCAACCTGCTACTCGTTAAGAGGCTGTATTCCACTATGGTACATAAACATGGAACTCTGTTTAGATCCTTCTGATACCCCCTTCTCAGCAGTTGCCAGATCAGTTGTCTAAGGCAAAGTCTTCGGTTCTACTCCTATATTTCTGAACCAACTGAGAATTTGGGGGTTGTTCTCAAGAATGCCAAAGTACAAGAAAGGAAAGTTGAAATGGAACATTCTTCCAAACTAAACTTTGTTTAGGTCTGGCATTACGCCATTAAAACTAGATTAAGGCGAGACAATCAGAAGAAGAAGATTTTAAGTATTGGCAGGGATTAATTAATGGATTTTGTAATCAAGGTAAAAAAAATCAAAAATAAATAAAACATATTGACATAAGGCTCAAAAAATTGAGGTTTAGGTATTCCTAATATAAAAAAATTATTATATAGCGAATCAACTAAGATGTATTGGAGATGTTATATATAACAAAGGAAGGTTAATTTGGTGGGATATGGAATCCTCAGAAATAAATGGGAATATTGAAAAATATTGAAATGGAACATTCTTCCAAGCGACTTTGTTTAGGTCTGGCATTACGCCATTAAAACTAGATTAAGACAAGACAATATGAAGCATAATACATAGTAAATGTCTTGTTTAGTTTTCCTTTAACTAAAATTAGTCTGATGAATCAGTGGTATAACTTTCACTCTTATCATTGCAGTTGAACATCAGAAGTAATGATATTGGTTTTTGTTTTGTTTTTTTAATATAGGGGGACGTAGCCAATGAAGTAGAAACTGAGCAGATAATCTATGATGCTTCAGTGATGTCATTTACGGCTGGAAGTTATTCATCTTATGTCCAAGTACGAGGTTCCGTCCCACTGTATTGGTCACAGGATATTTCAACAATGATGCCCAAGCCCCCTATTACATGTATGTACAGAATATAAATTATATTATTTTAAGATTATACAGATGTGCAGTGTTCAAAGTCACCAGAAACCATTAGCCCATTGATTTCAGGCTGAACTTTCTGTTGGGAGTCTGGCCTCAGCTTTGAAGAAAAATGGGGTGAGGAGGTACATTTTCATTTAGAAGAATGTATGAGGACAGAAAGGATTCTTATATGCCAGTAGCAGAATCTTATGCTCTTTTAAAAATTGTTGCTTTTCCATTTGGTACAACTGGAAGGGGAAAGAGTTGCTTAGTTTAGTGGATTGTACCATTTGGTATCACTGCCGGCTTTTGGGTCACTCCTTGACCCAGAAGTCTTGTATCAACAGAATTGAGTACAGTGGTACCTCGCTAGACGATGACCTCGTAAAACGACGAATCCACATGACGATGAGGTTTTGCAATCACTATAGTGATTCGCAAAACAGTGATTCCAATGGGGGATTTTTGCTGGACAGTGATTTGGTCTGTGCTTCGCGGACCGTTTTTTCGCAAGACGACGATTTTTACAGCTGATCAGCAGCTTCGCACAATGGCTTCCCTGTGTTTTCGGGACCCATGCTTTGCAGGACAGCCACTTTAACACTGATCGGCGCTCGCAAAATGGCTTCCCTATGGGCGATCTTCGCAGGACAACAATGTATTTTTCCCCATTGGAACACATTAAAGGGGTTTCAATGCATTCTAATGGGGAAACGGTTTTCGCATGACGATGATTTTGCTAAACAGCGATTTCTATGGAACGGATTCTCATCGTGGTGCGGGGACCACTGTAGGGGGTGATTTTTTTTGCCAGTCCCTTCATCCCATAAAGATTTCCATGGTTGTGTGGGATTCTGCAGGGTTAAGGGGAAATACATTTCTTCCGCCCCATGCTATTAATAGAATCCCCCACTGGGTCAGAGAACATTGCCTCATGTGAAGGACATAAGAGTAGATATGGATGTGGCAGTTCTGTCCTGTCAGGGTGCCTAGTTTGGTTATCTAATTAGAGCCAATCTGGAGCTTTTGCTTTAAAAAGTCCAGATACACAGTTCTCTTGTTTTTTCCTAAAAAGGTCTAGAGATGCCCTGCTCTTTTGTAAAGCTAGAACTGAAACAGAATTTTCATTTTGCATTTGATTCTTGCCAATATTTTACTGCTAGCAGCCTGGCAAACAAATTACAAGGATTGTATGACCATGGTGATGACCTCCTTGTGGAATTGTTTTCTCAGTTCTTTTATTCTCACTACCTCCTTAGCTGTTACCATATTTGAGTTGTATTTGAACATTTCAAGTAGGATCTTAATGTAACAGTTAAAGATGTTGGCATTTAACCATCAACAGCCACAGATCAGGATTTTTTTTTTGCAAAAAAAAAAAAAGACAAAAAAGAAGAAGAACATACTGTAAATAGTCCTGAAAATAAGCCGAGATGTGTTCTTTTGGTCCGTTCTTCCTAGTTTCATGAAAACTTTCCTTAAACTTGAAATTTCTAGTGCTTTAGATCCTAATAACAAAGTCCTGTAAAACACCCATCAATCTTGACATAATTGCTTTTCTTCCCTAGTGGATCAGGCAGACCCATTTGCACATGTTGCTGCTCTTCACTTTGATCAGATGCTCCAGCGGTTTGGCTCTCCAATAATCATTTTGAATCTGGTGAAGGTAAAAAACTGATTTTTCTTGGTTTACATATATAGTAATAGTTCAAAGAGTGCTGTTCTGTTTGGCACTGATTTGCTATAGTGTGCACACTTGTGCAGCCATTTTGTAGTGCTTGGCAGGGGCCCAGTCGATCTGAAGGAGATAGACTGGGCCTCCAGAAGACCTGGGGCCACATTTACCTGCTCCAAGTCGATACTGCTTGGTTCTTTGTTCTCTCCCTACTCTGATCAGTAAATTAGGCCTTGGAAATTCTGGCAGCTGATGCACTTGCCATCACTTTTTGTTCATGACCTTAATCTTAAAGCAGCAACCCTAGCCTCAGGTTTAACGATGACCTGTTATTCCGGAGGCCCAATGTACTTGCGCTCTCTTACCTATGCTGTAAGGGACGGTGTTGAGATAACCCCACTTAGTGCTGATTTAGTAAGTGCTCCATTTTCTTGAAACATATCCTGAGCACGAAGGGATTAAGAGTTTGGATATAATGCTAAACTACTCAAACTGCGCTTAATGGAAGCAGCTGTTTCTTACCTCTTGAGAACTGTGTTGAAGAAGGAGAGTTCATTTGTGACAAGTGAATGTGGCCACTGACTTTAACCATTGGACCATCTAGTTTGATATTGTCTACATTGACTGACAGTACCTCTCAAGGTTTCTCACCCTTGCTTGGAGTGGCTAAGAACTGATGCTGTAGCTGAGCTGCATAGCAAGTTCTTTACCACTAAACTTTGTGAGCCTGCCCAGGTGTTACGATCATCAGGGGAGGGCTTTCTCTGGGCCCCACCACTTTCCCAGGTGCATTTGCAGATGACATTGGACAGGGCATTTTCTGTCGCTGCTCCCAGACTCTGGAACTCCCTCCCACAAGAGGCCAGGTTGGCCCATCTTTGCTGTTCTTCTACAAGCAGACAATGACCTATCTATTCATACACGATTTTCCTTAGTGACTGCTTGTCTGAGAGGAGTTTAAATGGAGTGTTGCAACTTGTTGCTTTGAATATTTTTGCTGTTGATTTTGTTTACTATTGTTATTGTGTTATTTGTCTGATCCTACTTTTAATATTTGTATGCTTAATGTTTCTTCTTCATGGCCTCTGTAAATGCAATTATCGCCCCTCTGCTGTCTTACTGTGATCTTTTGCAGGTTCCAACTGTTTTAAAATGCTTACACTGCTTGTAACGCACACGATTTCTGAAAGCCAGCCAGTTTTTCTTAACGATAAACTTGAACTTGTAACAGCTGTTCCTCCTACCAATATTATAGGCTGCAGTGTTTAAGCGATTTTTGTTCTTATTTTGCATTTGTGGTTTTAATAATTTGTGTTAATAATTGGCAGAACATTGGCATAATGTTTAAACGCTGTTTGCAAAAGTGATTTTAAAGTGTGACATGTTCTTAGCCCAGTTGAATGCTAACAGCATTTAAAATGCACCGAAAATTACTGAAAAAAGCCAAACTTTTTGGCTTTTTTCATCAATCACTGCACAACCATTTTTGCCACATAAGTCCCTGTAGAATTTTTCTCCCTCACATTTAAGTTGAAAAACACAACCTTTTAATCACTCTGGAACATAAATTAGAAGAGGCATCTGGGTAGTGGGAAATAAACCCAAATAGTTAATTTGATCTCTTACAGAATTCATATAGTGTATCTGCTCACTGTCCAATCCAAAATTCATTTACTTAACTGGATATAGAAATACAGTGGTGCCTCGCTTAGCGATGTTAATCCGTGCAGCAAAAATCGCTGCTTAGCCATAACATCGCTAAGCAATTTTAAAAAGCCCATAGAAACGCATTAAAATGCATTTAATGCGTTCCGGTGGGCTTAAAAACTCACCTTATGTGAAAATCCTCCATTGCGACGGCCATTTTCAGTGCCTCTAAAGCGAGGCAAAACAGCGGGCGGCCATTTTTTCCCAGTGGCCATTTTGGAACCGCCGATCAGCTGACCAAAAATGGGGGCTTTGTGATGATCGCTTTCCCGCAATAATCGCAAAGCAAACTTTCCCCATAGGAAATATTGCAAAGCGATCGCTTTTGCGATCGCAAAAACAGCGTCGCTAAGCAATTTCGCCGTAAAACGGAGCGATCGCTAAGCGAGGCACCACTGTATTGTAGGAGTATTTTGATGGCATTCTTCCTGTTTTTTCTGTGACCTCCTGTTAGTAAGTCTGCCTGTGAGAAAAATCATTAGTGCTTTATTTGAAAATGCTCCATGACAAAGATAAATGTATGCATGTGACTGATGTGGGACTCCTCACTGTGGTTTCTGAACAGGGCACAGTGAAGAAGCAATGTAAACTTTATAAGAGTGAGTGGTTTTACAACCTGTTGTTCACAAAGTCTGGGTTCAGTGGGGAAGGTATGGGCTTCTAGATGTTGTTGTTAGCTTGTAGCTCCCAGCATTCTTTGATATCGGCTATGCTGGTTAAGGTTGATGAGACCTATAGTTCAACAAGGTCTGAAAGGCTTTTTCCCATTAAAAGTGATTTCTTCAGATTTTTTGCCCCCTCCCATCAGATTTCAGGATACTTTTAGAAACCGTGTAGCAGTTGAGAGATAGAAAAATATGTGTTATGTACCGTAAGTGTGAACCCCCTTGCAGTGTTGCAAGAAAGAGTGAAACATCTTAAACCACGCTCACACAGGGTCTTCTTCCATTTATATTCTAAAGAGGGGTGTCATTAACTTAATCAGGCATTCAGTCAGAAAAAAAAGGTGTGGGGCTCAAAAGAGGGAAGTGAAACTGCAACTCAGATTGACCCAATTCTATCTAGAATATTTGGAGAGCTTTGGGTGTTCAAGTGCGCAGGTACTATAAGTCAACTGGACACCTGACAGTCCTTCCTTAACAGATTGAATGCTTGATTGGGACTTTGGAGTATGAATCACATTGAGGGGAACATCTCATTTAAGAAGTCCAAATTTTGGGGGGGGGGGAGGGAAAGGCGGCATGACTCTCTTATCATGACTAGTTGCTAGTGCTTGTCTCCTTTCAGAGGGTACAGGGAGCTGAAAGGAGGAGAGGGGATGATTGATTCTGGTGCAAATGGTGGGATCCAGCATTATTGGATTCTGGCCCAATATGCCTCCCTCCCCACCAATTTAAGGCTTTTTTTGTGTTCTAGAATAAATATTGTCAAATCATATGCCATGAAAAACATAATTGCATAAATAATAACAAAACCTATTCCACTAATTACCACCCTGCAAACTGAGCAAGCACGTGCATTTTAGGAAAACAAAGAACGGAACTCATTGACCTTAAATATAAAAGCTTCAATCAGAAAGGCTCCGGTTGAACTAAATCAATTCCTGCTCACATGTATAGGATAATATCCTTCCCGCGACAAACACACAAGTGAGAAAAGAGCATTAATTTTAATGCCCTAGTATTGAACACCTACAGGGAAACACATTGTTAGTCGCACTCCAAGAGCCCTGTGAATAAGAGTAGATAATGATTCACATGGCAGTCATGTGAGCCTAGACACACATTATAGTTCTAACCCAATCTAAAAATATAAGAGGCAAAGTTATTTTGTTCTCCATCATTGTTTACAACAGCCTCGTGCCCAATTTCTTCAAGTCACATTGCCAAATTAAAAGAAAATGGTTTACATTTTATTTGATAGAGCTCTTGCACATCATACACAGACACAGAGAATCAAACTCCCAGGCTGACAACATGCAACTGAGAAGAAATCAGAAAACTTCATGCAAAAAGTTGCATATCATGAATCATACCTAAGCTTTGACTCATTAAGAGGATCAAGAATAAAGAACAGTCCCTTGGAAATCACAGCATGTTAGCTTTTCATGTTTACTTTCACATTAGAGGCATCAGAAGTTTGAGTTGTAAAAGGCGAAAGATTTATGGAACCACCTGAGGTATCTAAGGTCCCAGTCTGGAGCTAGAAGGCTCTAAGCTGAGACAGAAGAGAAGGGGCAACACTTGGCTGTGGTTCGGGGGCCTTATTGTGCTTTCAGGTTAACATTTTCTTTAGTGAAACTAAAGAATGGTGGCTAGGTTCAAGGTACTAAAAGGTGCCAAGAAGATTCTTGTGATTCCATGAAGATCATGCAACCCACTAGTGTGAAATACCAACCCAAGTAGTGGAAATACCATTGCTTCTTCAGGAAGTAAGAGTGCCACACCCACATTCTGCTTTTTGCCCAGGAAGAAATCTATTTCAGACAGGGGCAGATGAAGGCAAAAGACCTCACCAAGAATTTATCTAGGCTATACACTTATAGAAGTTTGACACCACTTTAACTGCCATGGGTCCATCTTACAGAATCCTGGGAACTATATTCCAAGTGACTGTGTACAAAGCAGAAGCCGAGGCTAAATGCCACAGCATGCACAAAATCAGTAACTTCTTCCTGGCAGGAAGCTGTGATAGTGTCAAACTTCTCCAAGTATCACTTCAAAGAATTAGGGAAGAGGATTTGTAGTGTGTTTGTGGAGCTTCTGGAAATACCCAATTGGCCTTTTACTACAGATAAAGTAACTAGGGTGTCTTCTCATTCTCAACTACTTGGAAAGTCCCTTGGGTAAAGAGACAATCTTCTGGCTTTATTTTGTTCTGCTACACAAGGCTTTCTGAATGGCTATGCAATTCATTCTGTTAGTATGCATTGAGTACCAGGTCTTATCTTCAACTAGCAGATCACCATACAAAAAATTACAGAGGAAAGAAATGATGTGAAATTTCAGGTAGTGGTATAATTATAGTAATATAAACAGTGTGCAACAGAAAATACACCAAAACATTTAAGATTCAAGGGACCTTTTGAAATATTAGACTTGGATAAATTAAAAATGTTATTGCTCTTCTTTCTTACACTCAGCGGACTAAATACTGTAGTAGCTTAGTGCAGCTGCATTGCATAAGGATAGAAGGATGGCCAACTGGCAGTTTTTAATAAGAAATTCTCACTGTATCTAATATATTAAAGAAGCATGACCAGCAGCAGAAGGAGAATGTAGATGAAACAAGGGAACAGACTAATGAGAACAGCTCTGCTCGGTTTGTGTTTGTGTTCCATAGATGCCGACTGATTTCTCTACCACAGATAAAATGGCAAGATAAATATCTGCTGAGCAAAAAGACTTAGATCCTCTTTGCTAAAATCTTGTAACAGCCCTACAAACACTTGGTCATTACAAGATTTTTTGCCGCCATGATCAACATATTTTTTTAAATTAACATTCTGGTTCTGAGTTCAAAGCTTCTTCCATCTGTTACTTTCCTATTTTCCAGCCATTCTCAGGATTGCTTTGAATAGTTTTAATGAACCTTTTGGCCTCATATGCAGCGTTTTCCCAATCTCCTTTATCTTCTAGAGCAATAACTAGAAGCACCTCTATTGGCTCCAGGCCCTGCTCTACCAGCTGGATATGGCAATCTAAAGGCACTGCAAGGGCATCATAGTTATAGTCTTTTGCCGCCATCTTTGGCTCTAAGTACAGCGTGTGCATGTAATCAATCCATGACTGCACTGTCTAGAAAATACTTTTACATAGACAGCCAAATAACACAAAGAACAACGCACAAATGCTTTCATTTCACAATTCTATAACAATACTGACCAGGCCATGAGAGATACTGAATTGTGAAAGGAGACAAGCACTAGCAACCAGTCATGATAAGAGACGGCTGGTAGACGGCTGGGAAACCCTGAGTTACAACAGGGTGGAGATGGAGTGGGGTAGAATTTCTCTTTTTTGCTGACCTCAGTATGCCAAAGTACATAGTTGGGACTTGACTTCTGGTTCAATATTTGTCACCCAAGAAATCTGTTACACGAGAGAAAACTGTCAATAGAAGCATCTTTTTTATTCTTTTAAAAACAGACTTTCTTGAAAATTTCCCATAATGCTCTCCGTGTACGTATATTTGCCTCAATACATAATCTTCTGTGTATCTAGCGATGGCTTGCCTCCATTATAATCTCTCTTTGCTCTTAATTTCCTGCTATGCTGTTATTTCCTTTTTAACTTATCTAGTTATTTTTTATTCTGTCACTTCTTCAGTGTGAATGAGCACAGGTTATGCAATGGACATAGGCACTGACATAAAGGCAGATGACATAAGCATGTTGGCTGTGATGGGGAGAGGGAGAAAAAGGGGAAGGGAAGGCAGAGAAAAAAGATGGAAGGTGAGAGCTCAAAAGGAAAAAATTGAGGAAAGGAAAATTTGACTAAATGGGATGAATTATTGTATATTATCATTCTTCTAATCGCTTTGCTTTTGAGTAGTGTTCATAGCAAAGGTGTATAGTTCTTTGTTCTATTTGTATATTAAGAACAAATGTTACAGTGTTTAAACTGGTAGAGCAAAAGCATGTCTTATCACAATTTTTCTGATACAAAGATATGCGGATGATGAGAAGTTTAAATAAATGGGATTGCTACTTTCATATATTTATATTGTCACAAAATAGTGTTTCTCGTCCATAGGTGGGTATAGAGCTTATGGGAAACATGAATAATTTTGAATGTCTTCATTGTAAAAGGTGTACAGATTTTCAGTGATGAGAATTCCCAGAGCATGGCAAACCTTTCTGATACAGTTTAAAATTCTGTTTCTCCACTTAACACTCTGAAGCCATTGCAGAAAACAGACCAAAAAAAAGGTGAGGAAATCACAGGTTTTACAAAATGAGTAACAAAGTATTATTTTTTCCTAACCATGTGGAATTAAGGAGTGAAGTATAGTGATCTGCACTGATACAGCTGAAATAAAAATTCTTTATGCTCCAAGACTTCACCACCTTACCTTTTGGGCTGAATAATGTGAGCAGGTCTGAAAGCAGGTCTGAATAACTGGTTCAATTTCTCTGGCTTTGCCATGCTTATGGCCCTTCATGATTCTCCTCACTCAAAGTGTCCCCCCCCCCTTTTTGGGAAGTCAGAGGCAATTTCTACCTTACAGTGTTCTAGCATTATATCTGATAGTATGCGTGCTCTGTTTTCTCCTGTGAGTCCACTTACACCATGCATGTATATCATGTTCAGTTAATGGCTCTCTTTGAAGGAACGTGAAAAAAGAAAACATGAAAGGATATTGAGCGAAGAGCTTGTGGCAGCTGTGACCTACCTCAATCAATTTTTACCTCCTGAACATGCTATTGTATATATTCCTTGGGACATGGCTAAATACACTAAGAGGTATGTGCTCTTTATTTTTCTACCTCTAGAGCATGTGAACATGTAAAGCACTTCTTGCTTAAGGACAAGCCTAATAATTGTTAGTTAGAGCATTTCTTGGGAGAACTCATTTTGTAGATAATGCATATAAATATCTACTTCACAGTTTTTCTTTTAGTGTATAGAACATTTAGATACCCTGTCATTTGTATTAGTCAACAGTATTTGGAAACTAGAGGTTCCGACACGGCCCTACCTTCTTTATTTTCTTTTGGCTTCCTTATCCATCATAACCCCCCTGTTCCAGCAGCTCTGCTGGCTGATGATCCATTTCCAGGCACAATTGAAAGTGCTGATTTTAACCTATAAAACCCTAAGTGGCTTGGGTTATCACTATCTCAAGGACCATGTTTCCCTTTATGAGCCTGTTTGGGTGTTAAGATAATCAGGAGTGGCCTTTCTCTCTGTTCCACACATTCACAAATGTGTTTGGTAGGAACACAGAGAAGGCCTTCTCTGTTGCTGATCCCAGACTCTGGAACTCCCTCCCACAGGAAACAGGCTGGCCCCATCTTTGCTGTCCTTCCACAAGCAGATGAAGGCTTTCTGTTAGTGATCAGCTGTCTGAGAGGAGTTTTCAAATGGAATGTTGTGCCTTGTTAAATGTATTTTTGGTGTTGATTTTGTTTACCATTTTAGAGTGGTATTTGTTTGATCCTTTTTAGAATTTGTATACTTGCTGTTTTTAGCTTTCAATGTTGCCTTTTAATGATGTGAGCACCCTTGGGTCCTTTTTAAGGAGAAAGATAGGGTAAAATATTTTAAAGAAATAAAATAAATAAAAATGTACAGATAAGTAAGTCTTGCTGAGTTGCATGATTGTGAATCCTTCTGATAATGCTGTAAAGATTGTATTATCACTTGTACTGATACAGCATGGGTTTTCCACTGGCTTTTATATTTTTAAAACTGTAGCAAATACTACTTTGGAGTTAGTACACACAAATTGAAGAAGAAATAAGTGGAAACATAAGTGAATTAATTATGGGCATTTTTCAGCAAGGGAGAAACAAATTCATGTATTCAATGTTTGTGCTTTAATCCCACCTAGCAAACTGTGTAACGTCCTTGATAGACTGAGTGTGATTGCAGAGAATGTGGTGAAGAAAACCGGTTTCTTTGTAAATCGTCGTGATTCCTACTGCAGTGTCTTGCGCCCAGATGAAAAGTATGTATGTATAAGATGAGCAGTGTCGTACTGTGTAATTATTTTTTAAAGGTACTTCAAGTAGTTTGAAAGCTTTTCATTTTATGCTGTTTTTGCTTTCTTGGAAGATGATGGCACATGATTCTAAGAACAGTGATTGAACTTTATTTTATAAAAAAAATAGAACTTAGCGAAGCTTCTCTGGCTGCTTCAGAAATGGTGACTGGTGAATATTAATTGTAGTTATTTTCTTCCACTGAGCTTAAAAACAACCTGCATCTATATATATCAAAATGGGGAATAGAAACAGCAGCTTATGTAAGAATTTGTCTTGAACTAAATTTTTCTGGATGATCTGCAAAAAACTGTCCCTTCTAAACAGAAAGCTAAGATATGGGTATAGATAAGTGGTTCCCAACCTTGTTCTTGGACTATAACTCCCAGAAGTCTCTGACAGCACAGCTAGTGGTGAAGGCTTTTGGGAGCTGCAGTCCAAGAACACCTGGGTTACCCAAGGTTGGGAACCACTGGTATAGATGGTTGAAGAAGTCTTTCATGTTAAAAAAAGCAGTGCTTCTGGGCATTGTGCTTCATCTCTGAATTTTTCTATGTTTAGCAAACATGCAACCTTTTTTGTGAAATACAGTATATAAAATACCAAGGTCCCAATGGAAAGAAAGAGTGTCAAGGTTACATCCATGAGCATCAATGAGATAAACCGTTGTATTACTCCATGAAGTTCGATTGACTAGTTTTGGTTCATAGTCTGAGCCTCATTTTTCTGGAGTGAAAATATTCTTGCCCAACATTATCCAGTTATTAGCCTATACCAACGTCTGGATGCTATCTGAAACAACTGAGCTTTTTTACTTGCATGATAATCTGGTGATATATAATTCCTTATTTAGGCTTAACATATTTAGGCTTTTTAATGCAGTTGTTTATTTATGAATAAAATCTTTATTGGCTGCCCTTCAGCCCTGACTCTCAGAGCATAAGATCTATAATGCAATTAACACAGTGAACATCTGGAAGGCAAAGGGGGGGTCAACGTTAGGAAAACTAATCCAGAGGTAGGACCTGGACTGTAATGCAGACACTCACAGGGAACTGGCCCCCAACTGATGTAAGTCTTATTTAATTTAAGGTGAGAGGAATTTGAATTAAACTTCTCATGCCAGGCCCTGAGGGGGAGTTTTTATTAGGCTTGCTGCCTCAGAAAAAAACAACAATTCTTGTAAGATATAGTTTATTCTTCTTTTGAGTAAAGGATGTATCCATATAGAAACAAAATCTTCCAAATTGGAAGCCCATTAATAGCAAATGTTCCTTTTATGTGCTTTGGCGTATAGTAAAGCAGGATTTCTAATCTAATTAAGTTTCTCTGAACTAGCTTTTCCCAATCTAGTACCATCTGAGTGGTCTGGACTAGTGATAATGCTTGACAGGAGCTGTAGTCCTCTTTGCAGGGTGCTAGATTGGAGAAGGCTGCCATGAACTATTTAGGGAATACAAATTGAATTGTATTACATAGTAAGATCTTTCTCACATGGGGTTTTCTCTTCGTAACTTGAAACTTAGCAGGTGAGCACCCTCTGCCAAACACAAAACAAGTTTAAGCAGAAATTTTTCTTGGTTGGATCCAGATTTTCCCAGAGTTCTGTTAACTAGATTATCTAGTAGGCAGAGTAGGGCTTGCAGATTCCTCCAGTCTTGTGCAGTTCACATGCCCTTATTCAGGAGCAGTTTGTGAGGAGATGCTGGAGGCTGCAGGGAGGAATGGGCAAAACTAGCTGCCCTGCCCTTCATCGGGGAATGTCTGGTGGACCCTGGTTCGCTCTGTCAAAAGGAGGACCCATTCTGTTTTCCAAGGATCCAGTCCATTGCCATATGGATGTCATATGTTTCCTTCATCATCTATGACTTGTTTCATTTGGATCTGAGTAGTAATTATGGGGATAAAGTGTTCTTCGTGTACTGTTCTGTACACTGGTGCACTGTATCTTAGATGGGAGCAAGAAGCAGAAGAGGTATCTTGATTGTACTTATTCCACAAGACTGTACTTGGATGATTACTGTATTCATTAAAATCTGTGAAACAATGTTTCTGTGGATGATTCAATGGTGAATAAGCCATTATGAAAGAATATTATTTAATATTGACTGGTAACCTTTGACTCCTTTCAGCCTGTCACGCCTGATTCTGTGGCCAAGGCGCTTGCTCACTGCCGTGCCACCACCTCCTCCCTTGACCCTTGCCTGGCCTGGCTAATCAAAGCAGCCAGGCCTACAACAACAGAATGGGCCACTGTAATAATTAATGGGTCTTTCCTTGAGGGCAAGTTTCCATCTGCCCTCAAGGAGACACTCATTAGGCTCATTAGGAAGAAACCCAGTTTGGCGGCGGACGAAATTGGCAACTATAGGCCTGTCGCCAATGTTTCTTTCTTAAGCAAAGTGGTCAAGTGGGTGGAGGCCAACCAGCTCCAGGCGGACTTGGATGAAACAGATGCCCTGGATCCATTTCAGTCAAGCTTCAGGCCGTGCCATGGTACAGAAACGGCATTGGTCGCCCTGTGTGATGACCTGTTGAGGGAGGCTGACAGGGGCAAAGTGTCTCTGCTGGTCCTCCTCGACATCTCAGCGGTCTTTGATACCATTGACCACTGTATCCTCCTGGGGAGGCTCTCTGAGCTAGGAATTGGTGGCCTGGCACTGGCCTGGCTCCGTTCCTTCTTGGAGGACCATCCCCCAGAGAGTACAGCTTGGGGAGAGTGTTTGGGCCCCGTGGAGTCTCAGTTGTGGGGTTCCACAGGGGTCAGTTATCTCCCCAATGCTGTTTAACATCTGTATGAGGCTGCTGGGTGGGGTCATCGGGGTGTGGAGCATCATGTCACCAATACACTGATGACACTCAGCTCTACATCTCCTTTTCACCAACCGCAGGAGATGCCGTTCTGTCTCTTCAGCACTGCCTGGGGACTGTACTGCAATGGATGCAGGAAAATGGGCTCAGGCTGAACCCGGACAAGACGGAGGTATTGAGGGTGGGGGCCTGGGAAACTCCCTCTCTTTGGGGGGGTGACTCTTGCCGCCAAGGATGGGGTCCGCAGCTTGGGGATCCATCTGGACCTGGCGCTCACTATGGAAACTCAGGTGGCGTCGGTGGTCCGTACTGCCTTTTTTCACCTTCGGCGGATAGCCCAGCTGCGGTCCTATCTCGATGCTGGGGCGCTCACTGCCTTGGTGCATGCGCTCGTAATCTCAAGATTAGACCACTGTAATGCGCTCTACGTGGGGCTGCCTTTGAGGCTGTTGCGGAAACTCCAGGTGGTGCAAAATGCAGCGGCCAGACTACTTAATGAAGTGAAAAAATGCCAGCACATCTCACCCACTCTGGCCGCACTGCATTGGCTGCCCATTTGGTTCCGCAAGTGTTGATGCTTACGTACAAAGCCTACTCCCACCAAGAACTACCCATATCACTCGATCAAGTCAGGAGGTGAGGCTGAGGAGCCTGACACTGAGGGAGGCCCGTAAGGAAAAAACAAGAAATCAGGCCTTCTCGGCAGTGGCTCCTCGCCTCTGGAACAACCTTCCTCCAGAGATTCGTGAGACCCCATCGCTGGGTATTTTTAAGACCCATCTCAAAACTTGGATGTTCAATCAGGCTTTCCCTCCAGATAACACTTAACCTTTTCTTCTTTAATTTATTTTTTGTTATATTGCCATCTTGAAAATATGTCTACTGCTTATTGTTGGCTGCTTATTGTTATTGTGTATAGTATATTGGTTTTTTGTTATATGTACATTTTATTGTGTTTATATGTCTGGAAGCCGCTTAGAGTGGTCATTTTGAACAGATAGGCGGGGTATCAATCAATCAATCAATCATTGATTAGAGGATGCAAAATGAGCTGTTTGTGAGAAGACTTTGTCTTGAGAGTCAAAAACATTCAGCCTTATCTATATGCTGATTCCATTTGCCAGTAACTATGCTGACAATGATTCTAAGTGGAAGTGTGACAACAATTCCGTCTTTAGGCATTTGCAGAAGAATGGCATTTTTGTGAATAAAGTACTGTTCCATAGAAGAGATTTCTCATCCAAATTTGGCTTGCCAACACAGTGACTTCCCAGCCAGGAATCAAGGAGGATGCTATGGTACCAAGTATTCAGGCTGTATGACAGCATTCTATATACCAGTGTAGCTGTGCAAAGGTTACATGTGAAGTCTTTGTATATGCGAGAAAGAGAAAGAAATCATTTTGCCTTCTGCTTCAGTGTCCAGCAAAACCAGATTCAGATTTAGATAAATAGCATGCTGTTACTGTTTTATTTAAAATGGGGGGGGGGGAGGAGAATTACATAGGTCCTATGATAAAAAATAATTCCGATAGCTACATACTGTATATACCAAACCATTACACATGACCAAATACCATCCTGCAGTTTATTACTGCAGAAAATAACAAAGACACTCAAGTTGTCATTCTGTTTTAAAATATCTGATTATTTCTTATCCTTATATCTTACCTTGTTCCTGGAGCAGTTATTCTTCTGTATCTTGCCAACCCTACAAGAATTTGATAAAAATATATCCATATTAGTTACATAATTTTACAAGAATGTGTGTGCTATTTATTTTGGTACAGAAGCATATCTCCTTGAATTCTTTATTTGCCAGATTCCTTCCTTCCTCCTCTGTATATTGGCTAGTAATTTATTGGTTCAAGTCTATCACTATAAAAGTTTCAGTTCTTCCTTGCCACAGTTTATTACTGGTATCTTTTGGAGACACATGTCTCTTCATGTGTCCTTTATAACATAATTGTATTTTTCTGTAGTCTTTCAGTCTTTTCTGTTGTATTCCCATAACTGGCTTGCAAAGTTTTTTTTAAAGAAAGGGTAGATTTGCTCCCACAACTGTGTTCTGTTATTTTTTAAAAAATCACATAGACAGTTGAAAAGAAGATACAGCACATGCAGCTTATGGGCTTTGAAAGCTCTGTGGAACTCTGCTACATTTTTTAAAAGCCCTCATAGCCATTGGTTGAGCATCTGAATTCATGAAATGTCTAGTATTCTGGAAATTGCTGCAAAAGACAACAGGGACACATGCTGTGATTAGTCCTCAGGAAACAAGTGATTAGTGCTGTTGAACTGATAAACTGTTAGACAAAGGAGAAAGGATACCAGTAGATTCACTGTTGTTAAATGTTTTTTAATTGTTTTTAAACTTGATTTTTAAAATCTAAAAATTGTTTAATTGTTTTTCAAATATAATATTTATATAGAGTTTTTAAATATGTTGTATTATCTGTTGTGGACCACCTTGGGTTCCCTATGGGGAGAAACCCAGCATATACATAAATAATTTAAATAAATAAATAACAAATAGTATGATAACATCACTTGGACTTCAGATATCTTGTTGATTTCCTTCAGTCATCATTACAGTAGATCTGACTCTGTTGAGCAAAGGTGAGGCTTTTAAGTTCAAATCCATGAGCCATCTGTCTTCTCTCCATTCTCCTCAATAACAGGATGGTGGAAATGTGGCTATCCAGAAGTAATTGGACTGTAGAATCCATAAATATTAGCCAACATAGCCAGTGATGAGAGCTTATCAGACAGTATCTGGAGCCCAATTAATTCCTCATATGTGCTGTATAGGGAATGATGCTAGAAGGTGAACAGTCAATTCTAGGTTTTGTTGATACTGTAAAGAAAATAGCTAAGCCTTTCCTCTGATTGAGGACAAGTCTTGGTTTGTCGTGATAGGAATGAACTTCCATAAGCCGTGTACTCACAAATTGCCTTCCTAGAGCTCATTCTTGCTTATTCTCATAATAACAGTAAACCATTATTCACTATGACATCCAACAGTGAAGGAGGATGTGGCCAGCTTGAACCAGGATTGCAATGTCTAATATATTATATGTCCGCTTTGATATGCACTTTCCCAAACATTAATGTTGGTCTTAAAACATGAATTAAAAAAAAAACAGAATGAGATGTCTTGTCTATGTTTATATTTGTAAAACAATTGAGCCTACTTTGATTTTGAGTGAAAAGCTAAGTCTATACTGTTGAAATCAACTGTTCCAGCAGCTAGGTCAGCACTGTAATTTTGTATATGCAGAACTATGCATTTTTACCCCTCTTCCAAGGGCTCTGCATATGATTTAGTGTAGCATCTCGAGGCCTCCCTATAAAGCAAAACTGCTAGAATTAAGTATCTACATAATTATCACCCCTGTGATTTAGCTCATGCGCTATAAATTTCTACAGAATTACTCCCATGGAACTTTACTTTATTGACTGAGGGCAGGTTGAACATAAACCTTACAGTATAAATCCCTTGTAACATACAGTGTTCTGTATTACAGGTGGAATGACATAGGAGGATTTGTTGTTCCCACTGGCCGTCTTCAGGTAATGAAATGGAATTGTTTTTTCAACTATTGTTGTTATAGATCATTGAAAGCTATTTAACACTTTTCCTTGGCCACGGCTGAATACACTATTATTATTATTATTATTATTATTATTATTATTATTATTATTATTATTATTATTATTATTATTATTATTATTATTATTAGTATTAGTATTAGTATTAGTATTAGTATTAGTATTAGTATTAGTATTAGTATTAGTATTAGTATTAGTATTAGTATTAGTATTATTATTATTATAGTAACAATTATAGTAATTATGTCCATACTAAGTTACTGTTGCATCTAAATTTCTCTAATTTGATATATAGAGGCCTTGTATACATTCCATTTGATGTGGAATTTGGAATAATTTGAGTAGGATGGCCACATGCATATTGCAAAAAGAGAGAGAGGGAGGGAGGGAGAGAGAGGAAATGCATCTCTGTGAAACTCAGCTGAGAACTACCCACAAAACACTTAAGAGTGTTGCTGGCTGGGGAAGGGAAGTAATGACAGACCCGTATATAATTCACATCTTTGACAGAGAGTGGGAAGTAAGATAGAAATGGAGAGAGGAAGAAACACTGATAAGAGCCAGACAGAGAACAGAGCAGGTTGTCTACGACAGTTCCAGCTT
This sequence comes from Pogona vitticeps, assembly GCF_051106095.1. NCBI lineage: Eukaryota > Metazoa > Chordata > Lepidosauria > Squamata > Agamidae > Pogona > Pogona vitticeps. The sequence goes on along the minus strand of NC_135783.1, from coordinate 95,774,716 downwards.
CCAGCTGGTTCTCCACAGCAACAAGACCAACCTTGAAGGAACTCTTGGTGTGTGACAGTCTGATAGCTCAGTGCACTACATCCTGTCTTTTAAAATGGAAATCGCCAGTCTAAGACAGATGGCCCTGAGACATAGAGCCTAGCAGTTCAGTAGGGGCCAAAACCAGACCATGAATCAGAATCTGCTATTTAAGGCCCCTATCCCACAATTAAAAAGGGCCTGACTTTGCCCACAACCAGTGCCACTGATAAGGAGTACAGTCATGCTGGGCTGTATCCTGTAAAGGCTTGTGTCTGATGAGTGCTGGATCTCTATCAAAGATTTAGTGGTGATAAGGCCATTCATTCACAAGCCTTTCAGGGAGACACAGATTTTACTCCTGGCCTTAAAGACAAGAGAGGGGGCCCTATGAGGCAAAAATGATTTAGACCATGGAAATGCCTCAGCAGCCAACAGACTGAGCACCACAATAAACCAATCTTAACTTCATAAGCTTTATGATTATAATCAAGATGGAGGCTATTGGTTATAATGTCCATGAGCACAACTCTGTTGTCATGAGGGGAGACACCAACTAGGCACTGAACAGTTTTGTTGGAGCCAGCTTGTTGCCACTGGGAAGCAACACCAAACAATCTGGATTATGTGCAAAAACAGTCTTCTGCTTATGGAACAGATTTTCAGCATGTGAAATTGTTTGCATAAGTTTGCCAAGTGGCAAATGTAAGAGAATTTGCAACAGTGAATAAGGCACACAATTTTTAAGATTATGCTTCTTTAGTGCAGTGGATTGTGATGGACAAAAATTGTAATTATACCCTGAAGATTTGTCATATATTAATAGATTTCAGACTGGTTATAGGCTTTGTATTTTTTTAATTTTCTCCCCTTAGACAGGAGTTCTTCGAACCAATTGCGTTGATTGCTTGGATCGTACTAACACAGCCCAGTTTATGGTGGGGAAATGTGCTTTGGCCTATCAACTTTATTCTTTAGGACTGATTGACAAACCCAATCTGCAGTTTGATACAGATGCTGTTAGGTAAGACACCTAAAAAAGTTAATACAATTTTTATTTAGTGAGAGTGAACAGTGGTTAATAGAAAGCTACCACTTTCCTTTTTTATTGTTGATACTTTTCCTGTTATTAGTACTTACATATTTATCTGTACTTGTTTATTCTCAACCAGAAAGTCTTCTGAATAAGGTTGCATTGTTAATTAGCTAAAATATATGCAAAAAAACAATTGGAATGAATGCAGTTTATTTACCTTTAATGTAACTAGGTTACATACAATGATTCTTAACTATATATTATATAGTTGTAATGCATTATAATACATATGCAGTTCCAATGTATTATAATGGATGCACAGCATGGTGTAGTGGATAGGACTGTGATTCAAGAGACCTGGTTTCAAATCCCCACTTGGCCGTAGAAACTCAATGGGGATGTATAGAACTGGTAAAACCACTCCGTAAGTGTCTTACTCACCTTGAACTCCTATTGCAGTTGCTGTAAGTTGGTTACAATTTGATGGCACTTAACAATAGCAAATGTATTATAACGTGTTCTATCTTATAAAATATATTATAGTTATTATACTTTGGATGCTACTGTTGAACAGATGCTGCCTCAATTTCCTTCCAAACTTGCTTCTCTAGGAGCTTGGATACGCAAAAGCTTTTATGAATATAGTTTTAAGTTACCGACAGGTCCATATGGGTCCTTCATACATCCTAATCCTGTGCCTGGAAACAAAATGAATTAGGTCCAAAACTTGTTTAATATGGTGTACATACTGTTGACAGAAATTTATCTACTACTATTTGTATTTTCTTACTACCTTTCAAGGGAAGTTAGATATTCATGCATTATGTAATCTAAACAAACTGCAATTAAGGAATGAATACTGTACATTGGTGAATTTCTAGTATAAGGAAGCATAGAAAAATGACTTTAATTTAAAAAGCAAAGCAACGTATGTTGTTTATATACTGCCCCATAACACTTAAAACACTCTGGGCAGTTTACCATTTTGGTTGTGCAGGCTACACATTGCCCCCCCTCCCCCAGTGAGCTGCGTACTTAATTTACTGAAGTCATAAGTGTAGAAGGCTGAGTCAACCTTGACCCAGGTACCTGAGCCTGTCAGATTCGAACTCAGGTCGTGATCAGACTCTTGACTGCAGTACTGCAGTTTAACCACTATACCTTGAGGCTCTTTTAAGTGATGTGATATGGCATTGGTCCCCAACGTTGGGCCTCCAGAAGCCTTCACCACCACCTCTGCTGGCCAGGATTTCTGGGAGTTGAAGTCCAAGAACATCTGGAGGCCCAAGGTTGGGGACCACTGTTATATGGGATTTCACCACACATGCATTCCCCTGAAACATAGAAACTGCTTCATGTTCTGACATATTCCTGTAGGTGCTGGAACTGGTCAGCAGAATGTTGTGTATGAATGCTCATTATGTCTGATGTTCTTACTGATGTTCTGCTTCCTTTAGATTATTTGAAGAATTGTATGAAGATCATGGGGATACACTGTCACTCCAGTATGGTGGTTCTCAACTTGTGCATCGAGTAAAAACATATAGAAAAATCGCTCCTTGGACCCAGCATTCTAAAGATATTATGCAGACTCTTTCCAGATACTACAGTAATGCTTTTTCAGGTAAATTGAATTCTCTTTTTGAGGAAATTGAATTTTTTGTTTGTTTGATTTTTAGAAAAAACATGCCAGCTAAAAATCTCTGCATAAACATCGCCCTTGTTGTGTTTTAATAATTTGCGCAGCAGTCAGTCTTGATAAAGACTGCATGGTGTTATTGTATTTTTATGATAAAACTAAAAGTAGGTCAAGCTAGTAGGCTAACAGTGCTTAAGGTTTTTGGGTCAGGCTAAACTTTAAATTCAGTAGGCCAAAGTCTTAGTTAAGGTATAAGAATAACATAAGGCAGTGGTTTATCATGATGGGATGGGCCTAGTTAAGCTTCAGGCCTCATGCGCCTCCTTTCTCTTTGTTTCTGTGAGAAGCTGAGATGCCTTTGATTAACTGCAAATTAGCTTGTCCTGTCAGGCCATCTGAATCCTCAAGCCCACCTCCAGTTTAACTCCTAAATTGCTGGGCAACTTCCCTTTGTACTCTTTAAGGAAATAGAAGCAATTCTGTCATGTTTTGCTATGCGTGGTAATCTTAACCCCCCCCCGCCGCCCAGCACTTTTTTAAAAAAAAAAGTTAGTACTAGAGACTGGGCTGAACTTTTTCAGTTAAAAAAGTGGATGAAAAATAGTTTGGAGGTGCAGAATGAGTGTGTGAAACCTCCAGGCCTTTGAAAATTGCTCATTCCAATCTACTGAATTACCACATTTTGAATGTTCTGACTTAAAAGGGGGGGAAAAGACAAGTGTGGTAAAGTTCTCCCTTAATAACAAGATCAGACTTTGTTCCCTATGGGCTTCCTGGCCAATTAAAATTATGCCAGACTTTAATAATGTCATGTGTTCACTGAGCAGAGTGATGTCCTTTACCAGCACTTCAGATAGAAGTTCCCAAACCGCAAACCTTCTTGAATGCAGTGGATAGGGTTATACAAAAGAAGTGGAATATAACTGATCATAATTATAAAATTTGTACCTATTGGGCTTTCTGAGAAATACTAAATCAACTTCAAATTAAGCGGGCAGAAGTTTGCTCCCTGCTATTGAAGCAAGTTGCTTTAGAAGGATTTATGACTTTCTAATAAAGGTTCCTGTTCTTCTTCCTCTCCCATCTGGATATCATCATAGCTATATCAGCTTTAGATTGACACCTCTAAACTATGATATTGTGCTGTCTACAAATCACTCTCCCAAGATTCTTCAGCCAATACAGTATTATGTTCTGATTTCCACACATCTTAGCCAAAATCGTGTTTCAGAACTATGTGCACAACATGAGGCTATGTCTATGGTAGTTGTGCTAGTGCTGAAGCAGAAGTGCTGTCTTCTAAGACATTCTGCTCACACATTGAACAGCACATCCCAGTTTCATGCTGCTGGATGTAATGCCCAGCACAATTATGCCAGCATTACTTTACATTATACCAGCTTGAACAGGATTTTGCTCCTTTTCACATTGATTTTATTTTGAATTATCATCTGTAGCAATCAGTATCCTTCATTTCTTATTATATGGTCTTATTATGAAGTCCCTCTTTCAGCTTTTCATGCTCAGAATCCTCTTACTGATTTTATGCTTATGTAAGGGAAATCACTTAAACCTTGTTGATTGTTGCTCAGCTGAATGTCCAGAAACACAACTAGTACCTCATTAAAGAGTGTCAGTATGCTGCCAAGACTTACACAATTTCCTCTATGCAAACATAAAACAGCAAGAGGATCCTGTTGTATGTGTTTCATGATTTTATGGTCTTTATTCATTTGGTTCTGTATTCCTTTGTTGGTAAAACTGGCCCTCCTCCCAAGTTGGATACTAAAAAATGACAGGGGCCAAGCCAAGGAAAGTAGGGATGTTCATTCAGATTCAGAAATATCTGGAATTCTCTGAGTAATGCCATATTCAGATATGTTCGAATATATCCAAATCTGAATTTGATAGTTTTGAATATCTGTAATAATAATTCATAATATTCAGAGTCCTATTTACTCCTATAGATTAGAAAGTAGATGACTCGATTTCTGGTTGCTAGATGAAGTGAAAATGAAACTTGTTTCTCTGGCATCCTCGGGTGATTTCTTGAGAAATGAAATTTATGGACATTCTTGTACCAAAGGTAGTGAGGGCAGAGAACTCTGTGTTTCCTGATTGGGGTTTCCCAAGGGAGGGAGCTGGAGTGAGAACAAAACCTGTACATGATGTCTGTCTGCACTAATGAAATCTAGAAGCAAGCACAAACACCAGAAAGTATTTTTTCACATTGGTTCTTTCCAGTTGAAAGATGGGCATGGCTCCTTATAAATTCCCTGAACATTTGCTGTTATGATATACTTTGGTGCAAGCCTGCACTGTATCAGTTTTCTCTGTCCTTTTCTGAACCCTCAGCTTACATCAACAATCTCTACATCTCATTGTCTATTTTTCATTTATGAACAAACTGCTGGATATCTCAGTGGTTAGGGAGGTTAGAAGTTCGATTCTCCACTATGCCTCCCTGATGGGCTGGATTTGATGATCCACAGAGTAAATTCCAGTTCTGCAGTTCTAAGGTGATGATAATGATAAGATTTAGGATTAGTAGATTCATAAGCTAATATGTTATAAATCAACAGGGAAATATTATATTAGGTTTAGCCCCCCCCCCCTTTTGGGGTATAATAGACAGGGAAATAAGATTTTGTTATATAGAAACAGATATATTAATAGATTTGTGTGTGTGTGTGATTTTCATTGGAAGGGTTTGTGTTCTGCAGAAGCAGATACTGTTCTCTTCTGGGTAGAGACTGCAGGCTGTAGGAAACGGATGTGGCAGAAGAAGTAGGCACTTGAGGAAGGCTGCATGAATTCTGCCTGCACCCACTGCAGCGGCTTTTACAGAGAGATGTGGGTGGGAGAGGGGGAAAAGACAGCTTGCAACTGCTGTTATGAGCCACCCAAACAAAATATTTTAGCCCACTGCTTTGTTCAGCACTGACACTGTGAAAGAGCAGCAGACAGCAGTACTGTGTGTATACATCTGTCGAGGTGGCAGAGAAGCCTCTGTTCAAGATGAGACGGATAGAAGTGAATCTCAGACATGTTCCAGTGACTTTGTGCAATCCAGGGAAAGGGGCCAAAAAAGATGTGAAAAGGGCACTTTTTTCCCAAAGGGCCGATGTGCCAGAGAGGAACAAGAATGGCATCAGCACCCAAAATGAAAATATCACATTGTTGAATGTGGCTGTGATGGAGAGCAGCCATACAGCTCACAACATTCAAGAGACTCTGAGGGACATGCTGCAGCATTGGAGTCTAGCTGCCGAAAGGCAAGGTCTACTTGTCACAAACAATGGGGCAAAATGGTGACAGAACTGCAGGCTGGGAAGATGAAATGGATGTGGAGTATGCCCCCTCCAAAAAAGAACTACACAAAAAAACAGTCAAAATAGGTGCATTGCAGTTGCCACTTATTTCTGCACATCTTGACCATCTTAAAAGACAGACTGTTATTTTTTGTGTAGTTCTTTTCAGAAAACTGTCTTTTTCAGATAGGTAACAGGATACAACATTCTGCTGAAAGAATAATCTTTCTGATATACATGATAAATACAATTTCACTCATCAATTATATTGTAAAAGCCGTTCTAAAGTGGCATTTCTGGGCTGAATAGGAAGGGTAATGATCAACTGCAGGCTTAAATGTTGTTGAAGTGCATTTCTTGTTACAGATTTCTGGGCTCTAAAACAGTCTATTTATCCAGAAACAGGACTAGACAGTCAATTTCCCTTTAACTGGTATATGGGAAAATAATCTGATTATGCCGTCCTGTTAATCATGGTGCACTACATCCTAGTCACACTAAGTCTGGTACTTTGGGTTTTTTGTTGTTTGAGGGCAGTGAAGTGTTTAGACTAATTCAATTACTTTGCCTCATTAGCTCCTGGTGATGTCTCTTTCCACAAACAGCATACAAAAATTGTGCTATAGCACACGTAGGTACAATAATCTTTTTTAAAGGCCTGTGCAGGATTTTCTTAATTGTAGTGCTTGCTTTCAGCATGCACTAGAGAATGCAAAAGGGTAAAAGATGCTATGGTTTTCATCAGTCTTTCGTTTTGTACTATTTAGTTTTACTGAAATAATCATCTTTAAAACAAGCAGATTATTGAATTTGTCTGTTCCTAATAATTCAGGTACTTATTTTCATATCTGACAGATAACATTTATCCTTAAAGCTACACAACTGTGTTACTCTCTGATTTTATTGTTATGTGCCATCAAGTTGCTTGCAACTTAAAGCAACCCTGTTATTAGGTGACATCCGAAAGTCCTTTCATTAATAGGAGTGCTCATCTCTTGCAAACTCAGTGCCATGGCTTCTTCTGTTGATTGGACCCATTCCTTATTTTCTCTTTTCCTGCTACACGCCACTTCTCCAAGCATTTTTTTTCTTGTCGCCTTGTGATGTGCCCAAATTACAGTAGCCTTAGCTTCATATTTACTTCTACGGAGTTTCCAGGCTAGGTTTGATCTAGCAGCTACTTATTCGTCCTTTTGCTTATCCCTAATATCCATATAGCAGTCCTCCGAGACTACATTTCAGATGAGTTGGATTTTTGCAGCTTTCTCACCAGTCCAGTTTTCACATCCATACAAAGAATCTGGAATACCATAGTGTAAAACTTTTTTAGCCTCTAACAACATATGCTTACACTTGAGAATCTTTCAGTACCTCCTATTCCAAGTCTAATTTCTTGGCTGCATCCTTCATTTTAGTTTTGGACTGCAGCTTGGCTGATGCTTGTTTCCTCTTTGCTTACTTCCAGTTCATTTTAAATTGAATTGAATGTTTTTATAAACATGCGATAAATCATGGTATATCACATTCTTTATGCTAATTTTATGGATTCATTTAGGGCTGGTGTCCTTTTAACGGGGGAGGTAGCTGTCCAAATGCAGAAATAATTCCAAGGAGGTCCCAAAAAAGTTATTCACCCTTAGAAACTTCCTTGATGCATTGATGAAAGCTTCTACCACATACCTCCTCTGCCCTCCTCTGATGGGGATAGTGAGAAGAGGAGGGATGTATGTCACACTGTATCAAGAGATAGTATTCTTAGACCTGCAGAAGTGGAAGGATCCCTATGGATCATCAAGTCCAGCCCTTGTCAGGGGAAGCACAATGAAGAATTGAACTCCGTTGAGTTATCCAGCAGTTAGATCCCTTGAATTATAAATTCTCATTCTCTCCCATATTCCCAATAAAACTGGCAAAAAGAAGTCACTTCTGGAGCTAAGTAATTACTTTCTTTTGCAGTTCCATTCCCAGAATCATCTCTTCTTTCCCCATCCCTTCACCTGATCTAATCTACTAGATCTAAGCCCCTTCAGATGCTTTAGACTACAACTCCCATAATCCCTGGGTATTGATTCCAAGTTACTGTACATACCTCTGTTCTAGATGATAAAAAAGACTGAAGAGTGTGACTGCAAATTAATCAACAAAATTATGATTCTATCCTCTAGATGCAGACAGGCAAGATTCAATCAATCTGTTCCTGGGCGTTTTTCAACCTGAAGAAGGGAAAGCTCATCTTTGGGAGCTTCCTACAGATTTTTATTTGCATCAGAAGGACACAATGAGTCTTCTTCAGCCACGGCGAAGGTACTTCGCAGGAATACAAATGTATAGATATTTTACTAGTTTAGGAATAATCTTTATTAGCTTCAACTATAATTTGAACTTTTTAAATATAACACCTTCATCTCCCTTTCAGGGAGGGCCTATAAATAAATGGTGGGAACCTAGCAGAATTTGATGGAAAAATAGGGTAGGTGGGGGTAAAGAATGCAGCCGGTTAACCTTCTTTTTAAAAACCTATCTAGGTACCTGTCTCAGTGTACTGAACAAAGAGCAAATGTCCTTCAGAAATATGACTTGGTTACTTAAAGCATTTCTAGGCCATTCTTATAGAGAGCTCAGAGCAGCTTACGTAAGGTAAAAAGGCATCAGAACTAAAAACAAAATCACACAATAGCCAGTAAAACAGCCAGTATGTTGTCCACATAAATCAGCTGAACGCACCATGAAAATTTAAAAGGAGGTTGAGGCTCTTACAGCAACAAGAGTCATCTCTAGTAAACAGACTACGCCAACACAAAGGGGCTACTCAATAAAAGCCATACTTCTACTGTGTTTCCCTGAAAATAAGACAGGGTCTTATATTAATTTTTGCTCCAAAAATGCATTAGGGCTTATTTTCAGGGGATGTTTTATGTTTTTCATGTACAACAATCTACATTTATTCAAATACAGTCATGTCATCTTCTGGTTGCTGCACGGTGGTGGAGGCTGGGGTTTCACTTAACTAGGGCTTACTTTTGGCTTATATTAGGAGCATCCTGAAAAATCATACTAGGGCTTATTCTCAGGTTAGGGCTTATTTTCGGGGAAACAGTAGCTGTCACTTTTCTAAATGGGTGTAAAGAAGGTGTATTGTGGGGGGCCTGATTTCCTCACTGCAGGAAGCATAAAAGGATACTCTCAGAACGGCTGCCTGTAAGGGTCCCAGGCCTTGCAAAGCTCTAAACATTAGAAAAGAAAAAACAAGAAGGCAGCAGAAGGAAGAAGACTCCAAATATATAAAAATGTGTTGATAATGGATTTTGAATGCAGTTGTTTGTTAGATAGTATTTTTGCAGCAGGAGAGAAAACACTCAAGTTGGTTGTGCCTTGCAGTGTCATGGGTTTTTTGGGCTCTTTGGCGGAGTTCTGAAGGTGGTTCTTCCTGACGTTCGCCAGTCTCTATGGCCGGCATCTTCAGAGGACTGGAATAGGAACTCTGTCCATGCTCTATTGCAGGCTGCAAAAGGTCAATGAACTCTACCCAGCCACAAGGACCAGGGATCATTACCCAGAAAAGACCAGCTAACGACACCCATCAATCACAGATAATGACAGATAATCTCTCCCCCCCCCCCCCCGTTTATTACAACAAAACCATGCTGATCACCCTATCTCCTGAAAAGGACAAAAGCTGTTCCCACAACTATAAATACTCAACTATCCAACAAACAGCAACAGAGCATGGACAGAGTTCCTATTCCAATCATCTGAAGATGCCGGCCACAGAGACTGGCGAAACGTCAGAAAGAACAACCTTCAAAACACGGCCAAAGAGCCCGAAAAACCCACAACAACCATCAGATCCCAGCCATGAAAGCCTTTGAGAATACATCTTGCTATTGTATTGTTAATTCAGTTTATAATAGTAAACAAAAAATGAAACATTGGCCAGAATCATGAACTGCTAACAGTTACATCAAACTCAGTTGGGTTTGAAAGCACCACATGTTACAATACAAAGTTTGCAGTTACTATATTTGCACTTTTTATCTTTTTAAACTGCTGTTAAATTTTCAGCTCCCTCCTGATGTTATACCTGCTGCCATGTATGTAGATCTTTGGAGACCAATAGATATCTACTGTGCAGATCAATACAGGGATGCTAGCCCTGATGCCTGCTGAAAATTCTTCAGAAAGGCACAGTTACACAACTGAGACTATAAACTCTTCTAGCCAAAGAAGAGTTTTACTTTTTCTCACTTTGGTTATCAGACCAGGTTATTACTCAGTCGAACAAACAGCAGGATGTGGAAGCAAATTTCATGATGATTACAGACAGTAAGCACAGGGACCATGATTGATTTTTTATGTGACGTACATGGGACGTGGTGGCGCTGTGGGCCAAACCGCAAGAAGCCTGTGCTGCAGGGTCAGAAGACCAAGCAGTCGTAAGATCGAATCCACGCGATGGAGTGAGCGCCCGTTGCTTGTCTCAGCTCCCGCCAACCTAGCGGTTTGAAAGCATGCAAATGCAAGTAGATAAATAGGGACCACTTCGGTGGGAAGGTAACAGCGTTCCGTGTCTAAGTTGCACTGGCCATGTGACCACGGAAGATTGTCTTCGGACGAACGCTGGCTCTATGGCTTGGAAACAGGGATGAGCACCGCCCCCTAGAGTCGAACACGACTGGACAAAAATTGTCAAGGGGAACCTTTACCTTTTCCTGTACATGTGAATGGCATTTTTGACAGAGAGCACTTCAAGAGTACAGAAGACTCTTCTCATGTCAGCAGCACCCCATGTATGAGCAGATATTATCTGCTAAATCTCAGCTGAATACTGTGTATTAGACCTGTCCAGAAACATAATACAGTACTGTTTTCGTTGCTGCTATGAACATTCTAACCATGCTACATTTTCTATATAAAGGAGGAATTGTAGTTAGAAATGTTAAAATTATACAACTTGGTTTTTAAAGTGTACTGTATAAACAACATATAGTATTATGTAACATAAATGTGAAAGGATAGTTTTCATACTGGAGTGATGTAAGAGGTGGGATACTGCAAGGATTTGTACTGAGTGTGAGGGTTCGGTTTCTGGCTCCTTTTGTTTTTCAAATAAACTGGGAAACCTTTGCATTTTTGAAACAGGAGTAAGGTTTATTGGGGTATTTAACAGGTAACCGGTATCAGCCGGCTTGTTCCCATGTCTCTCCTTCCAACAACGGGTCGGGCAGGGGTTTCCAATCTTCTTCTAGGAACGGGTTCTTTTCACCTGTGTCCCTATGGCCAGTCCATAGACAAATTCTGGTCTACCGCTTGTCCCAGTTCGCCTTCCAACAGGGGCACGCTGTCTTCATCCCAGTTGTCCACCCACACGGGGGATCCGGAGGGTGTGGGGGTCTGCCAGGGTCCTCTCAGTAGTCCCTCGTCCACATTTCACCTTCCATTCCAACCTCTCTCTCCTTTCTCTCTCTCCTTTCTCCTTTTCTTCTCTCAGCTTCCTTGTCCACTGCCTGGCCTCAGTCTCTCCCCAATATGATGGTCTCTGGGGAATCTCTCTCCTTTTCCTGTAATCTGCAACCTCTTTTTGGTATCCTCAGTTTCTCCCAAGCCCGATCTTCCATCCAGACCCATTCCCAGCCTGGGGGTAACTGCCTCTCCTCCCTTTTTATATCTGCTGTTCCTGCCTCAACCTCCACCCTCTCCTTCCATTCCCGCCATTCTCACTTGAGTTCCTTTGGCCGTTAGTTTCCCCATCTCTCTTTCAAATTCTTGGGTGTCAGTCTCCATTTTTCTGTTTTCTTGTGGGGTGAAGCTGGCAGGGTCTGTACCTCTTTCTTGACCATGTGAGAGAGGGACGGCACTCTGGTGAGAGAGATAACCATAATTGCCCCCTGTCTCACACTGAGACACATTGATAAAAGTGATGCAGTTAGGGGTGAGCTTGTTCCTCTATTCTTTTCAGGTTGGAGGAATGAGCATTAAAATAGTAGGGTTTTTTTAAAAGAACTGATGTAGGCTGAAGTAAAAAGACCTAATTTCAGAGATATACTGCTGAGGTCTGAATTGGTGGTGATGCACCAGGAAAGAGCTTCTACAGATATGATGGAAAATTTCCATCCAGTGGCCCAAATCTTGTATAACTGTTATAACTTTTGGAAGTGATTTGCCTTAACTTAAGAAATCACTATAGAAATTATATGTATTGCATACTGAGTTGTGTGAATCTGCATGCTACTGATAATGTTTACTGTGATTGCTTAACTAGAGGCCATTTGGTTCCAAATCCAATGCTGTTTGTGGAACTATACAAGAGGATTTTGGCTGGCGTGGTTTAACTTTGGGAGTCAAAAAAGGCAAATTCTCTGTTAGCAGTCATTAAGAAAGGGGCAAAAAATGGAACTGCCAATATTACATAGATATTTTGTATCTATCTAGATAAAATACAGTATATACCTCTGGTCAGCAAATTTACAATAAGACACTATAGAGTTTAAGAATGTGCAGTACGTTTTTTGGGCTGTCTGGCTGTGTTCTTAAGATTTTTCTTCCTCACATTTCACCAGTCTCTGTGGCCGGCATCTTCAGAGGACAGGAGTCAGAACTATTATTGTGATAAGGGGGAGAGATGATCTGTCACTGTGATTGATGGGTGTCGTTAGCTGGTCTTTTGTGTGCAGTGATCACTGGTCCTAATGATTGCTGGTGTTGTTAGACTGTACAAGGAAGCCATTGAAATCCACAAACACCAGCAGAGCTTCAGCAAAAAAGAGGAAAGTCTAAAACTCAACAAAGCCTGGCTTTCAGCATGGAAAAGACAGCCTGCAAAAGGTCAATGAACTCTACCCAGACACAAGGACCAGTGATCACTGCACACAAAAGACCAGCTAATGACACCCATCAATCACAGTGACAAATCATCTTTCCCCCTTATCACAACAATACACACACACACAAACCATGCTGATCACCATAATCACCCAATCTCTTGAAAAGGACAAAAAGCTGATCCCACAGCTATAAATACTCAACTATTCCACAAAACTGCACCAGAGCACAGAGTTCTGACTGCTGTCCTCTGAAGATGCCAGCCACAGAGACTGGCGAAACATTAGGAAGAAAAACCTCAATAACACAGACAGACTGACTGAAAAACCTACAACCATCAGATCCCGGCCATGAAAGCCTCGAGAATACTATGTACAGTAAATCAATCAAAATGATCAAGGAGGTGGATCAACATCCATATGAGGAAAGTTAGTAACATCTGGGATGGCGGTTAAATTTAGATGAAATAGTAATAAATGTTTATGTTAGGCCCAAACTTGTCCAACAACTTTTTTAAAAAAAGGATTGGTTTCCAATGGATAATGTTTGAAAAATTATACTGTCTGGTACAAAATTGGCTAGCAGACTCTGTGCACGTTACAGCTAGGCTAATTAAAATAGCCGTCCTGTGGGTGCCTGCAAATTTCCCTGTTTGAATGAAGCAGAAAATGAAATAGATCTTATTGTAGAAGCTGTGCAGACCTACAGTTTGAATTTTAAAAATAGAGATGGCTAAATTGCTGCACTTTGAATCCAGTTTTTTTGTCCATCCAAGGAGTGGATACAGGTTTGCAGTTTCAATGAAACAGAAAATAAAATGGACACAAAGAAATGGCTGGGATGAGATACAAGTAAATAAGTGGGACTTGATCCAGATTGGTACTCTTGTAGTCACAAGAAGGAAAAGAGCTCTTTGCACCAGCAGAGGCTTTGTGTTTTGCTTTTTCATGTTCATTAATAGATATTTTTGGTTTGCAGTTGATGTTTTTAATAATTAAACTCCTGCTAATGGTACTTCTCAGGTGTTACTTTTATAAGCACTAATTTTTGAGAGCCTTTTGTCTGGTGTTGGTTCAGAAAAGACAGTGAATTTAACACTAATGTTCTAATTGTAATGTATGATTTCTAAAGTCTGGAAAACCATAGAGGAAGGCAAAGAAAGTGTGGGAAGTGAGGTAGGAGTAAACAGGAAGATAGTGGCTGAAGTCCAGTAGTAGGTCCATTGAATGAGTGGGGATTTAGTGAGTCAACTCCTCTGTAAATTCCAGTGAATCCATTGGCCTAATCTAGTTGTAACTTTTAGCCAAAATGTTGTGTTTGCCTTAGTTTTATTAGTGGATAGGGACTGTATCAGCGAGGTTTGCTGTGGCATTTGAAGGAGGTAAGAAGGAATATCGTGACACTTCAAGGGAGAAGGGTGGACACTGTATGAGGATTCAAATAGAATAGCAGATTTGTTAATTATTTATTTTCCCATTCCTAAAGCTACACTTTCTGGTGGACTCCAGGTGTATTAGAATACTTACCTTTGCCATATGATGAAGGTAAGTTCTACTTCTTAAAGAGCTGAATACAGCCGTCTTAAAATACTAATGTATAGTGGGCATGATTACAATGTTGAAAATAATTAAGTAACATAATGTTCGTGTTATCCAAGGTATCGTGAAACAATTTGAGCAGTGGGGACTTGTGGTCTATATTCTATAGTGGATGTGGGAGAGCAGGACTCTGGCATGTCTCCTGGTTGATGTCAGTAAATTGTATATTTTGCTTTGTATAGATTATGCTTTTTGAAAGTAAAACACTCTAGATAGATATAGATCCATCCTGGTCAGTAAGTATCATATAAAACTGGTGAGGTAGAATTGTGTTTGAGGGGTCCGAGTAGGACTTAGGGTTTTCTTTTTCTTTTTTAGTTTCTGATGAGATTGATCTGGTAGAAAACTGAATGTACAGGACTCAGAATACAGTAGTGCCTCGCTTGACGATGTTAATTTGTTCCAGTGAAATCGCTGTAGAGCAAAAACGTTGTCAAGCAAAATAAAAAAACCCATTGAAAATCGTTCAGTGCATTTCAATGGGCTGAATACCTGCTCGTCCAGCGAAGAGCCTCCATAGGGGCAGCCATTTTCGGTGCCTGTAGTGCGAAAAATCAGTCCTAAAAACAGCGGGGGCCCATTTTCTTCAGCCGGTGGCCATTTTGATATCCGACAATCAGCTGTTTGCTGATCATCATAAAGCGAAAATCGGTTCCCGAAGCAGGGAACCGATCATCGCACAGTGAAAAAAAAACCATTTAAAACATTGTTTTGCGATCACAAAAGTGATCGCAAAAATGTCAACGTAAAGCAGATACATCGTAGAGTGGGGTAATCGTCCAGCGGGGCACGACTGTATATGACATAATCTCTCTCCCTCCCTCTCTCCCTCGCTCCCTTCCCGTTGCTTAAACACATACATGTTATTGTGAGATACACTTTCTGTCTGTTTCAAGAGATGTAATAGACCTATTTTTCTTTTTTTAGTGACATGTGCTGAAAACAGAAGGAAGCTCATGGTGAAGAAATTTAATAAATGTGATGATGAGATTGACATTCATAATGAATTTTTTCGGCCTTATGAACTGAGCAGCTTTGATGACACCTTTTGCTTGGCAATGACAAATTCAATACGGTATATCTGTTTCCTTTTTCAGAATGTAGCATTCTACATTGTCTCTTCTAATTTCAAAAGTCAAGTTGAATTTAATTCTCTGAAAAGACTAGCTGAAGTAGGATTGTTTCCAATTATTGCCTCAAAATGTCATTCATATAGGAGATGATGGATTCTTAGAATGCAAATACTTCCCCATCCTGAATTATATAGAGATTTTCCCCTAGCAGGTTTTCAGGATTACTGAAATGTGCCATTTTTAATACAGTACTTTTAGATGGAAGTACTGTACAAATATGCAGGCAGTCACCACATTAAAGCTATTTTTCATTTCTTCTACTTTTAGAGTGCATGGACAGGCTCACCTGTTCATTTGAAATAACTATGTAGAAATGCATCTGAAACTCTGTGGACATCTGTATTTGTTTAGACAGAGGAGCACCATTTAATGAGCATATATCATTGGGACTTTGAAATGACCAGCCCTAGCAGTACTATAATGGACAGACTGGAGTCAAGTCAAGCTGAATGGTCAATTCTTAATTTAAAAACACCCCCTCATACTTAACATGCTGCATTTTAAGTCCATTTGAATTTAAGTTTATTTTCCACTGTATCAGAGAAATCCTAGATCAAGTGTTGCATATATATTTCAAAAATATTTTTGGCATGCATACTTATATTTTATTCTTTATAAACTGAATGCTTTTTATTACATTTGTATATCTTAAGAACCTCGAGGGTGGATTTGATTTAAATAAAAAAAATTGGGGGGGATTGTGTTGGGAGTTAGAGGAGAATGAATCCAGTGAATTTGAAGGGCTTCAGCCCTTGGGCCACTGGAGATTTGCCCACTTTTGAATTAAAACATCAAAGAGCTTTAAGAGCAGGTTAAAACAAGTAAGTAAAGAAAAATAGGTAGCCCTCATCCAAATTAAATGTAACAGTAGTGACTGGAGCAGTGAGTTTAATTTGTTTATTATAGATTAGTTACCATAATTGTTATTAAACTCAAGATGGCATACATTGTTCTCTTGTTCCCCAGGTTCTCTGTATAAAAACCTTCTGAGGCAGGTCTGGCTGTGATCAGGTGGTTGCCCATTAAGTTTTATTACTTAGCAGGAATTTCAGTCCAGATCCTCACAGTCATACCCTAACACTCTAACCATCATATCTTACTTGCTCTCTAGATGAAAACGCTACTTACTCCCTTTGGTCACTCAGTAATAAGTTATTTTCATAATGGTAACTTTGCTTATCATCTTTTGGTTTTTGATCCTTCCTTTACTCCCTTCCCTTTTCTTCAGAGATTTTATGCCCAAGAATGTTGGCATTGATCCCAGTCCATTTACTGTACGAAAACCTGATGAAACCGGAAAATCTGTTTTGGGGTAAGGAAATCAAAGATGCAATCCCCTGCAATGCATCTTAATTCTTTCTTTCTTTCTTTCTTTCTTTCTTTCTTTCTTTCTTTCTTTCTTTCTTTCTTTCTTTCTTTCTTTCTTTCTTTCTTTCTTTCTGTCTGTCTGTCTGTCTGTCTGTCTGTCTGTCTGTCTGTCTGTCTGTCTGTCTGTCTATTTATTTATTTATTTATTTATTTATTTATTTATTTATTTATTTATTTATTTATTTATTTATTTATTTATTTATTTATATGGCATCTATCCTTGCATTTCTTTGTGTATAATGCAATGAAATTTCTAGGTTCTCCCTATGAATCAGTCAGGTCAATACTTTAAGCATATATGCTTGATAGATTTGTGAAGCAAGTGGATCAAATGCAGGCAGATGGCTGATACTTTCTGTTCTTGATTCAGAATCTTGAATTTCAAGTGCCTTCCAGCTTTCAGCACAGGCCTCTTGCCAACAAGATGCGGGGGGGGGGGGGGAGACAGAACTGTCTTTGGTTTCAGTCCAGTGCTGTTTATTTTATGCTCCTGTCATTTCCACCCATTCATTTCTCCCACTTAAGACAGTGTCATTAAAGTGGTTTCATAACCTTCTGCTTCGATGCCAGAGATCCAGTGATTCTTCTGCCTCATTATTTCATTGTCTAATGGGGAGCACAGGGAAGTAAGTGAGGTTAAGCAGTTATAAATCTTTTCCAGGTTCCAGTGTAATTCCAAAAATAAGCTTTCATCTCAGTTTCTTTGTCATTTCTAACAGTGATGTCTTTGGCTGGTCATGCTAGAAAATATTATTTGCATACTTGTATCAGAGTCTCAACCATTTGGGATCGAATTACGCGCTCTTAACTATCCTAACTGGACATAGTTCTGAGTTTTGACAGATGTTGAGGTGTGTTGAAGTAGCTCAAAAGGGGACTTTGAAGTGGAAAGTTGACTAGTTCTCCCTCCTGCAGATTTACCTCTACAGATGTTTTGTGGTGCCCCAATCTCTGCAGAATGTGCAAAAAAAGGGGGGGGGGGCTGTTTGCCTCATTAACGATTCCAATAGAATGTTGGCCCCAGTGCAGCAAATTGTTAGTTTAGGCTGTTTGCTCACCTAGTCCACTGTCTGTTAGGAAAAAGAAGACAAAAACAGTGGCACCTTAAAGACTAACTGCTATATTTTAATGTGAGCTTTTGTGGACAAGTCCACTTTCTCTGATTTGTGCTGAGATGGTTCTGAAATTGCACCGATCATCCCAGTTGCATTTTTGTAATACTTTTTATGAAAAAAGTTGGCTTTGACATGTTTCAAGTAGCAGACTTCTTGTAATTCTGACTTTATACAAGAGTTCAGTGCTTCCAATTTCTCCTTCTGATTTCTGTGAGCTTCCCTTTTCTTTTGTAGGAACATCTAAAGTAAAGTGTTATTCTTCCATCTCTCTTATTGGCCTCCAAAAATCAATTTGCTGAGAACAGAGGTGTTCTGTATTTTTAAGGAAGAAATGTGTATGAGATCAATAAGTCTGGGAATCGCAATGTGAAGTTCTGTGCGTAATATATCATGAACAGAAGCCCCTATTCCCTCAGGTCTTCACGAGGTTCTCTCTCTTCTTTCTTCGCTGCCACCAGGTATTGCTGCTTCAATACCATTTAATCAAGGAGACATGTGTGCTTTTAAAACTTAAGTTATTTATTATATCAGGGAAGGTGACGTATGATTAATAATCAATAAGCAAATACAGGTTGCTAATCACTTGTATTTGAATCAGTTCTACTCTGAACTTAAAATTCTATTAACACTCTGTTCCATTCAGAGTTCTTACAGATCTCTAACTCAAAGTTCACTTTTAAGTTTCACACTGTCTCTCACTCACAGAATCTCCCCTCATACTCCACATACCAGCCTTTATATACAGCTCCCTCCCCCCTTGGCACCGCCTTCCATCCACACATTGGCTCCTTCTCCACTGCTCAGCTGTGATGGACAGGTGAGGGCAGGGCTGTTCGCTACACAGAGGTGTTCTGTATTTTTAAGGAAGAAATGTGTATGAGATCAATAAGACTGGGAATCCTAATGTGAAGTTCTGTGCGTAATATATCATGAGCAGAAAAATAGATTGGTTGCTTTATATTCCTTGAAATAGTTCAGAGATTTCAAGTGGCCGCTTTTGATCCATTTTTTTTTTCAAAGTTATGACAGTGTCAGAATGTTCTGATCCTGGCTTGAAGCTATTAAGCCCTTTCAGCAGTTGGCAGTTTAGTCTTCTATGCCTGCAATATAAACATTAGTAAACGATTCACTCACTTTACCTAACAAAGCATTTTGAAAGTCTTCCTCTGTTCTTGTATGTGTCTGTAGAGTTGTCCCTGATAACAAAAAAGAATAAAGCTGTATCTAACTGGCTGCCTATATTTATTTTATTTATTTATTTATTTATTTTATTTCTATCCCGCCTATCTGATCATATTAGACCACTCTAGGCGGCTTACAGTAAAAACAACAATGTAATTTTAAAACTTTACAGCAGAAACTTAAATAAAAAAATAATAATAATAAAGAACAGAATAAGAAAAAAGATCGTCAAGGGTTTTCTGTTGGGAAGGCCCGCCTATACATCAATGTTTTTAGTTGTTTCTTAAAAATGCCCAGCGAGGGAGCCGCGCGAATCTCAGGGGGCAAGTTGTTCCAAAGGCGAGGAGCCACCGCCGAGAAGGCCCGGATTCTGGTCTTTTCCTTTCGGGCCTCTCTCGGCGTTAGGCTCCTCAGCCTTATCTCCTGGCTCGCGCGAGTGACACGGGTAGATCTAGATGGGAGAAGGCGTTCCGCCAAGTATCGAGGTCCTAAACCGTTTAGGGCTTTGTAAGTAAGCGTTAACACTTTGAAATCAATGCGGAATCGGATTGGCAGCCAATGCAATGCGGCCAGAGTGGGGGAGTTATGTTGGTATCTTCTCAGCCCACTGAGTAGTCTGGCCGCCGCATTCTGCACCACCTGTAGTTTCCGCAGCAATCTCAAAGGTAGCCCCACGTAGAGCGCATTACAGTGGTCTAATCTCGAGACTACAAGCGCATGCACCAGAGTGGTGAGAGACCCCACATCAAGGTAGGGCCGCAGCTGGGCTATCCGCCTGAGATGGAAAAAAGCGGAACGGACCACGGACGCCACCTGGGTCTCCATGGTGAGCGCCAGGTCAAGATAGACACCCAAGCTACGGACCCCATCCCTGGCGGGCAGGGTCACCCCCCCAAAAATGAGGGAGTTTCCCATGTCCCCAGGTGTGGGGGCGCCCACCCTCAGTACCTCTGTCTTGTCCGGGTTCAGCCTCAGCCCGTTCTCCTGCATCCATTCCTGTACAGCCTCCAGGCAACGCTGAAGGGACAGAACGGCATCTCCTGCAGTTGGAAAAAAGGAGATGTAGAGCTGTGTGTCATCCGCATATTGATGGCACTGTGCTCCACACCTCCTGATGACCCCTCCCAGCAGCCTCATGTAGATATTAAACAGCATTGGGGAGATGATCGACCCCTGTGGGACCCCACAATTAAGGCACCACGGGGCCGAAACATTCTCCCCAAGCTATACTCTCTGGGGACGGTCCTCCAAGAAGGAACGGAGCCAAGCAAAGGCCCGGCCACCTATCCCCAACTCGGTGAGCCTCCCCAGGAGGATACCATGGTCAATGGTATCAAAGGCCGCTGAGATATCGAGGAGTACCAACAGAGACACTTTGCCCCTGTCGGCCTCCCTCAATAAGTCATCACACAGGGCGACCAATGCCGTTTCTGTCCCATGGCGCGGCCTGAAGCCCGACTGGAATGGATCCAGGGCATCTGTTTCATCCAGGAACGCCTGGAGCTGATCGGCCACCACCCTCTCGACTACCTTGCTTAAGAAAGAAACATTGGCGACGGGCCTATAGTTGCCAATTTCGTCCGCCGCCAAACTGGGTTTCTTTCTTATGGGCCTAATGAGTGTTTCCTTGAGGGCAGAGGGAAATCTACCCTCAAGGAAAGACCCATTAATTATTACAGTAGCCCATTCCGTTGTTGTAGGCCTGGCTGCCTTGATTAGCCAGGCCGGGCAGGGGTCCAAAGAGGAGGTGGTGGCACGACAGCGATCAAGCGTCCTGGCCACAGTGTCGGGCGATACGGGCTGAAAAGAGTCAAAAGACACCGGGCAAGACGGAGTGCTGGACATCCCAACTTGACTCACTGTATTCAAAAAAGGAGCGAGATCCCGGCGGATGGCCTCCACTTTGGATTTAAAAAATGCTGCAAATTGGTCCGGGGTAAGACTAGGGGGAGGCCTATCTCCCGGGCCAACTCCGGATAGGTCACGTACTATACGGAATAGTTCCGCCTGCTGGTTGGATGCCTCACTTATCCGGTTAGCGAGGTAAGTTCTACTGGCAGCCTTTACCTTAGACTGGTAAAGGTTAGTTGCGACCTTAACAGCTATACGATTGAAAACCGTCGGGTCCTTTCTCCATTTGCGCTCCAGCCGTCTCCTGACCCGCTTCGACACCCGAAGATCCTGGTTAAACCAGGGCGCCGGGCGATCTCTGCGGCGGAGAGGGCGTTTAGGTGCGATCGTGTCAATGGCACTAGTCGCGGCGGTGAGCCAGCCGTCAACCAGGGCCTCGACAGGAGCGCCAGCCAGGTCAGCCGTAACCCCTCTCATGGCATCCTGGAATCCAATCGGATCCAGTAGCCTTCGAGGGCGGACCATGACAATAGATCCCTGCTCCCTGCGAGGGGGGAGGGCCATCTTGAGGAAGCATTTTATTAGGTGGTGATCCGACCATGACAAGGGGACCGACTCAAGGTCAGTCACCATCGGTCCACTCTCACTCCCATTGGTGGAAAAAACCAGATCTAATGTATGGCCGCCCACGTGCGTAGGGCCGTTGACATGTTGGGACATGTTCAAGAAGGCCATGGTCTCCAAGAACTCAAGAGCTGGTCCAGCGGGCTCTGCCCCCGCATGCACGTTGAAGTCCCCCAAGACCAATAATCTCGGGGAGCCCAGCAGTGCCGCGGAGACAAAGTCCACCAGCTCCGGTAGGGAAGTGGCTGGGTCGCGGGGAGCACGGTAACCCAGCAAGATCCCAATACCGTCCCTGGCCCCGATCCACACGTGGAGAGCCTCAAGACCTGGTTTTACCACCGAGGAGCGCCTAATTACTTCCAGGTTGGATTTATAAACGATGGCAACTCCCCCCCCCCGACCCTCTAGTCTGCCCTGGTGTTGGACAGCATAACCGGGCGGGCAGATGAGAGCTAGAGGGGGACCCCCCTCTCCGCCAATCCATGTTTCGGTTATGCAGGCCAGGTCTGCATCTTCCTCCAGAATAAGATCATAAATTAGCTGGGTTATATCCCAATGTATTGGAACCTCAGTTTTAAGATGTGGTGTATGATATAAGTGATTCATATATAGAACAAAGGGTAGTTTTAGCTGAGAAATGGTAAAAGTAGGACAGAGATTTAAGGGTCAACAATCAGAGGACCAAAAATGTTTGCAGGGAATGGAATGAAAGTAGCATCGGAAGTGTTCCAGCAACATAGCTGCTCTCTGAGAGATGACAGGTGTCATCCCTTTCCCACCACCACCATGAGCTCTTGCTCAGATTTTCTTCATTCGCCTCCATCATGACCTACCAGATAGGTAGGCAGGTAGGAAAGAGAGAGAGAGAGAGAGAGATCTGATGGCTGACAATGACAACGACATCATTTCGTGTGTCTGAATCTTGATTAAGAGATTTGCACCAGTCCATCTGACTGTGTTTCCTTTCTACAACACTTGCCTTTTTATTCCCCACTCAGCTGCCACTGACTTTTGCCTTGGTTAAGGCCTCATGGAAACTAAAGTTCTTTCCTGACTAGAATTTGGGGAGTAGGGTGGGGACTCAACTCTGCTACTGTAAGCTTTCATCATGATTAACGTTATGATGACTGAACTTGCTGAGGTGATAAGAAGGGATATTCTGACATCCCGTTTGGGTTAGCCACTGCTTTGGTAGTGATGTAAAAGTACTGGTACTCCATAATCATGTGGGTTGTTCCCTCTATCGCACTTTCCTAAGAGTTTGCTTATCATATTGCTTTTCAAGAGGTGCCAGAGTTTGACTGTTTTCTTTAAAATACGAAAGTTGACCAAACAAATAGAAAAGCTTGCTTGCCCCCACCCCCAGATTCTGAAGTTAGAAATCTGCTAGGGAACGCTTGCTCTGCATACCTCTTTCTTTTGGCTGTTTGCTTTGTAATATGGAGATTTTGAGCTATCCACAAGCCTGCTTCTTTCCCAGCCATTCTCTTTCCTCCTTACTGCTACCCCATAGTTAATACTTTTCCTTATCAGGATTTGGGGGAAATTATGCTGCTAGACATCTTAACTGTTGTTAAGCTGGTAGTATTTGGACTTGCTCAAGAAAGCAGAGGAGCTGGCCAGGGCAGGTGAAGGGGGAATGCACTCCTACGGCTCCTTCCCAATCTCATAATGAGGCACTCGGGTAAAGATGAACCCTTGGGCTAACCAAAGGCTAAGAAGAAAGAGTTTCTCTTCTCTGGCCTTTCCCATCCTATCTATCAAAAGCAATTGTAGGGAACGCAAGCTCTCCTTTTTTGAACTCATTACACATAACAACTCTGTTTTTCTTTAGGAACAAAAGTAGTAGAGAAGAAACAGTGCTGCAGCGGAAAACAGCTGCTAGTGCTCCCCCACCCCCCAGTGAGGAGGCAGTATCAAGCAGTTCTGAGGATGACTCTGGGACTGATAAAGAAGAGGAGGGGACCGTCTCTCAACGTTCAACACCAGTGAAAATGACAGATGCAGGAGATAATACCAAAGTGACAGAAGTAAGATGTTCTTAGGGCACGTTTGGTGTCTTTTTTCCAGCCTACTTGTCCTTCTGTTTATTTAATGTAGACATAGGCTGGCCGAATAACTCAGTGAGTTGTGTATCTGGTTGGCAACTCTGTTCCTCGCTGTGCCTCTCGGGAGAAGAGCCAGTCTGTGTAACCCTGGGCAAGCTGCACAGTTCCAGGGCACCTCCGAAAGAAAGGAATAGTAAGCCAATTCTAAGTACTCTGTAGCTAGAAAGCTCTGGAAGGGGTTGCTGTTACATGAGAATTGAATTGGTGGCACATAATTATTGTTTAAAGCCTATGTGCGGATTTACTCAGACTTAAGCAGCGAACTTTTTTATTTTATGTCCCTCAGGTTCTTCTCACTCAGCAATGAGAAAGGTTATTGCATACCTTTAAGAAGAAGACAGTATGTTAGAAAACAAAAATAACAGTTGAAAGAGTATATCAGAAGTAAATGCAATTCTTAAAACGCAGTTGAAAAATAAAGTTTTGTAATTGATTAGATTTCAAACTGAAAATATACCATTAAGGACTTGATCTACATCATTGTTTTAAATTAAGCTAAGCAATTGCACTAGGAGTGAAAATGAGTTAATAGAGTATTGGCTTAGTACAGAAATATGGTTTAATAAAGAGTTTACAGATACGAACATTAGTTTTGCTAGATATTACCCCTGTGCAGACTTCAGCTCTATTATAATACTTCAAGATCTGGAGATGTTAATGAAGATGCGTAAGCACAATAACAAGAGCCAACTTAGCAATTTTAAACCAATTGGACCTCAGTTTTTAAGATTGCATAAGGGAATTAACATAGCAGGCAGTTAACAGGAAAACTGCAGAGTATGATGCCGCTTGCCCTGCAAAATTTGATAAATGACTGGGGTCTCGTGGCTCTGGCCCATTTGTCTCCATGACTAATTCCTAAATGCAATCTGCTTCTCTAGAGAGACTGTGCTGTAGTACAGGGCATCTCATGGATTCTGAGCATCATAAGGCTGACACAAGCAGTTTGTGTCCCCTAGCAACATCTACCAAGTACCTCACGTTATCTGTAAGGAGTTCTAGGATCTACTTCTTCATACTACATCCTATGCATGACCTGTGCAGCAGAGCCTTTTGTATCACAGTGTTTTAAAAAGCTATTCTGGCATACCGGAATCATTGTGCAAGTAATGCAGTGTGTTTGTGATGTACAGAGAGGTGCAAAACTCTAATAATATTGTCTCTTACTCTTAGACTCATTAGCTGTTTTAACCCTCATGCACCAGAATGGGACATTTCAATCTACCAGAGTTTATAGTGAAACAGGAATAACCAAGTAAAATGGTGCTACTTGGTTACAGGACAAATTTTCTGTTGCTGTAGAGATATGCAATCAATGCAGCATAAAGTGCATTCAATTTATGCCCTACCATGTGTACAAAAGAAAAATTAGCAAATGGCTGAGATAATGCTATTGAAGCAGCCTGCTTCTGGTAAAAATAGTCTAATTGTTTGAACATTTTAATTTGTTTTAATTTTACCTATATTTCATATACATTTTACCTATATTTTAACTTGTGCAATGCTCCAATATGAATAAAGACAGATTCTATCAAAGTTACTTCATGTTGAGGAATCCATACAGTTCATTATCTATACAGCCAACCCTCGACTTACGAACTTAATCCATTCTGGAAGGACGTTTGTACGTCAAAAAATTCATAAGTCGAAGTACCATTTCCCATTGAAATGCATGGGAATGGAATTAATCCGTTTCAGCATTTTGAAAAATACCAAAATAAAAATAAAAAGAGCAAGTCCCACGCTCGGACTGCCAAAACAAAAAACAAAAAAACCACACAGACACACACAAAAACCACAGAAACATAACCCCCCCAGTCCAAACCCACCCTCCAAAACTCACACAGAAACGTTTTTTTAAAAAAGGACTTACCTGCCGGTGCTACACTACCTCCGCGCGGCCGGGGGCGAACGGCCAAGTGCCCGGCCAGCTCTAGCCTCCCTGCGCTCCTCTGCCTCTGCTGCAGCCGGGGGCGAACGGCCAGGTGCCCGGCCAGCTCTAGCCTCCCAGCGCTGGGTGAGTGCTGCCTCCAATCACGGCGTACATTATTATAACTAGCCCCTGCTACAAAATGGTGCAGTATAGTAATGTTCTGATGCAGAATTCCAGTCCACTAATCATGTACTCTTCAGAAATAGCCCCCTCTTTCCTCCTCAGGTTTTCTGTTATTACTATCCAATAGCATGTACACAGGATTCTGTGTACACTGAGTATGCTTAGGCCTCATTGGGGTGTTTTGGAGATGCTTTTTCTCCCAGTTTCTTCCTCATGAGCCTGCTGAAACATCCCTCTTAGCTATAGATGGCGTAGCCATTGCGTGCGGTGGAGTGTCCTGCCTTCCTGCCAACCATTAAAGTAAAATTCACCTTCTGTATGTGGAATGGGAAATAGTTTTTCCTGTGCTTTCCTCAAGCAGCAAAGTGGCTTATCCATTCATGGATTATGCTGCTAACTAGTCATATGTTTCAACTACTACAATGCAGTAGTTAATGGACAGCCCCATGTTATATTGCAAATGCATAGGTTACTAGCCGGCCACAGCCCATTGGGTGAGAGGCAGTGGAACTGTGGTTGGGCCCCTGTTGGATGCGAGATCTTTTTCAAGGGAGCTGGCTCAGCCTCCCTCTGTACCTGCAGGACTAGGCCCTACTGCTCCTGGCTGCCTCACCCCCCTCTCAACATGAGCCACATGACTGCGGGGGAGAGAAGGGGCTTTAGAAAGGTTTTATTTTTTATATTTTTAAAACTTATTTTAAATTGTGATTAATTGCCATCAATTAAGAAGAGACCCACAGTGGATTTTAGGGAACAGGAAGGGGGGAGGGCGTTGGAGGGGGCAGCCATTGAGGTGGTGCTGGGTAGGGGAAGGAATGGCGGTGGGGGTAGAACATGCCCGCGTAGGAGAAGAGAGGTTAGATATCTTACATCTATCCCCTCTTCTAGTCCTATCCCCAACCAGATGGTATCAGGTGACCATATCAGCAAACCCTCGAGCCACACAGTGCTGTTGATGAACGCCAGGTCAGTACAAAATAAAACTGCCCTCATCCATGATGTAATTCTGGATGAGATTGCTGACCTGGCGTGCATTACTGAGACCTGGGTGGGAGAGGAGGGTGGTGTTCCCCTCTCCCAGCTGTGTCCGCCTAGGTACTCAGTCCAGCACCAGTGTCGCTCGGAGGGTCGGGGAGGAGGAATTGCTCTGGTCTATAGGAGTTCTATCTCCTTGACCAGGCTTCCTATCCCTTTGAGAGGAGGTCTTGAGGGCCTGTATTGTGTGTTGGGCTTGCGAGACAGATTAGGGATTCTGTTGGTGTACTGTCCACCCTGCTGCGTACCAACAGTCTCCCTGCCTGAGCTGACGGAGGTGTTGAGGACCTGGTGTTGAGGACTCCCAGGCTGTTGGTGCTGGGGGACTTCAACATCCATGCCGAGGCTGTCTTGACTGGGGCAGCTCAGGACTTCATGGCCACCATGACAACCATGGGGCTGTCTCAATGTGTCATCGGCCCGATGCATGAGAAGGGCCATACCTTGGACCTGGTTTTCTCAACGGGACTGGAAGATGGTGGTTTGGATGTGGAGGGGCTGGTTGTGACCCCATTGTCATGGTCAGACCACTTCCTGGTCAAGTTTAGTCTACAGTGGGGTCTCTACTTAAGAACTTAATCCATATTGGAAGGTGGTTCTCAAGTTGAAAAGTTCTTATGTTGAATTTGCATTTCCCATAGGAATGCACTGAAAACCATTTAATCCGTATCTGCTCTTTTCCGTCCATAGAAACTACAGTGGAACCTCTACTTAAGAACTTAATCCGTTTTGGAATGGTGTTCTTAAGTTGAAACGTTCATAAGTTGAAGCAGAATTTCCCATAGGAATGGACTGAAAACCAATTAATCCGTTCTGGATGTTTTTTGTTATGTAGAGGTGCGCTCGTACATTGAAGCATTAGTTCCCATAGGAACTAATGCAAAGCTGGTTAATATGTACTCTACCACTAGGGGGAGAATTTTTTTTTAACCTAAGATGACCTAAGGTTAAAAAAGGAGCAGGAAAGGTTTTTTTTCCTGTTCTTATCTTGGATTTCTGTTCTCAAGTAGAAGCAAAATTTAGCAAATGGAGCTGTTCTTAAGTTGGATTGTTCTTAAGTAGGGACGTTCTTAAGTAGAGACCCCACTGTATTAGCTTCTTCTCCCCTCTGCAAGGGTGGGGGATCTATTAAGATGATCCGCCCTTGGAGACTAATGGATCCAGATGGATTCCTGAATGCTCTGGGGGATTATCCGTCTGATATGGTTCGCGCTCCTGTCAAAGCTCAGATCACCCAATGGAATATGAAGATGACCTGGGCAGTTGACATGATTGTGACTAAGTGCCCTCTCCCTGCTCGCCAAGCCCAGACAGCTCCTTGGTATACTTCTGAACTCCGGGCGATGAAGCGAGAGGGGAGACGGCTGGAGCGCAGGTGGAGGAAATCCCGCTGGGAGTCTAATTGAACATGACTTAGAGCCCATTATCGGGCCTATTTTATGGCACTATGGCTGGCGAAACGGCAATATTTCTCCTGCCGTATTGCTTCCTCAGAATGTCATCCAGCAGAGCTGTTTTGGGTGGTCCGGGATCTTCTTCAACCGGGAAATCCGGTGGAGGTCCCGGACTGCTCATCAGCTCGCTGTGATGAGTTTGCCATCCATTTTGAGGGGGAAATTGCTCAGATTCGCACTGGGTTGGACTCCACAGTTACTGCAGAATCAGAGGATGTGTCCAGTGCGCCGTGCTTAGGTCAAGTATTAATGGATGAGTTTCAATTGTTGAGACCTGAGGATGTGGACAGGGTGCTTGGATCTGTCCGTTCTACCACCACTCCACTCGACCCTTGCCCATCCTGGCTAATTGGAAGATCAGTCAGGGGGGTTCAGACCTGGGTCCAGGAGGCCGTGAACGCCTCTTTGAGAGAGGGAGTGGTTCCTACCACCTTGAAAGAGGCGGTAATTCGACCACTCCTTAAAAAGCCAAACCTGGACCTAAGGCTGGTGGTCAACTACCGACCGGTGGCGAACCTCCCTTATTTGGGCAAAGTGTTGGAGCGGGTTGTGGCTGGGCAACTCCAGGCGCTGCTGGATGAAACAGATTTTCTGGATCCATTTCAGTCAGGTTTCAGGCCGGGTTTTGGTATGGAGACTGCCTTGGTCGCCCTGTACGATGACCTTTGCCAGGAGAGAGACAGGGAGAGTGTGACCCTGTTGATACTCCTGGACCTCTCAGCGGCTTTCAACACCATCGACCATGGTGTCCTTCTGGATAGGCTGGCTGGGTTGGGAGTTGGGGGCACCGCTTTACGGTGGTTCCGCTCCTACCTGGCTGACTGTGTCCAGAGGGTGGTGCTGGGGGACAGTTGCTCTGCCCAATGGCATTTATGTCATGGGGTTCCTCAGGGCTCAATACTGTTCTCCATGCTGTTCAACATCTACATGAAACCGCTGGGAGAGGTCATCAGGAGGTTTGGGCTGAGGAGTCAGCAATATGCTGACGATACTCAGCTCTACCTCTCGTTTTCCACCAATCCAGGTGAGGCAGTTTGTGTGCTGAATTCGTGTCTGGACCTGATAATGGACTGGATGAGAGTTAATAAATTGAAGCTCAGTCCTGACAAGACGGAAGTGCTGTTAGTGGGTGCTTCACCGGACAGGCTGGAGGGCCATTTCCCTGCCCTGAATGGGGTTACACTCCCCCTAAGGGACAGGGTCCGCAGCTTGGGGGTGTTCCTGGACCCCAGTCTAACACTGGAAGCCCAGGTGGACTCAGTGGCCAGGGGCGCCTTCCTCCAGCTGCGGAAATTATACCAGCTACGGCCCTACCTGGACGAGCAGAGTCTCATGACAGTAACACATGCACTGGTAACATCCCGCATAGATTACTGCAATGTGCTTTACATGGGGCGGTCTTTGAAGATGGCCTGGCGACTGCAACTGGTCCAGAATTGAGCTGCGTGGGTGGTGAGTGGTGGGGGCACTAGGGGACATATCAAGCCGATTCTGTTTAAGTTACATTGGATACCAGTTGCTGCCCAGGCACAATTCAAAGTCCTTGTTTTGACATATAAAGCCCTAAACGGCTTGGGTCCTGTATACCTGAAGGACCGCCTCCTTCCATACGAACCTACCCGGCAATTAAGATCTAGCCAGGGGGCCCTTTTGAAAGAGCCGTCCCTTAAGGAGGTAAGAGGGACGGCTTGTAGAGAAAGGGACTTTCCGGCAGCTGCCCCCAGACTATGGAATGCCCTCCCGACTGAGATTTGTCTGGCGCCGACACTGATGACATTTCGGCGCCAGGTCAAAACCTTCTTGTTCCAGAAGGCTTTTAATTGAAATAATATTAGCTGTGGGTCCGATGGCAATTTTTATATATATTTTAATTGTATTTTAATTGTTCTAAATTTTATTGTATTTTAAATGTTGTAAGCCGCCCAGAGACCTTTGGGTAGTGTGGGCGGCATATAAAAATTAAAGAAATAAATACCAGCCATGCTTTTGGGTGGTGGGAACAGGGTATGATTTCAAGCAGCAAATGAAAGGTTGTGTTCTTCTCTTGCTCTTCCATTACCACCCCTTTCCAGTTTGTTCATCTCTGCAAGGGGAAAAAGAGGGGAAATCATCTAGAAGCCCATGAGGATAGAGAGACAAGAGATGATTTGTAGCTGGAGAGCTGCACTCTCTTTCCCCTTTCTTATTTCTCATTTCCAAGGCAAACTTCCAAGCTACTTTCCCTTCACAACAAACAACAAGTTAACACATGCATTCTTCCGCTGTGTATATCTTGGCACTAAGTGGTGTATTGGATGGAGTGTTGGACTAAGGAGGCTTAGTCTCTAAGGAGATCGGAGCTCAGATCTTTACCTGGCTATGGGAACTCACATCTCAGATAAGCCAAAAATCCTATTAAGGTAGCCATAAGTCAGAAGTGCCTTGACAGCACGAAGCTGGTAGCAAGAGAGAAACTGCACAATGTTATAAATCAAGGGGCAAAGCTATTGCTGATTTCTTTTAGACATATTCTGATCAGTTTGAATAATAAAGGGAGGATTGATGGTAACTGATCCTGCAAGGCTTAATGATTAAATGCAATGTGAACTTTTATAAACAATAGGCTGCTCTTATCAGATGGACAGCTGAATATGAAAGGTCTCCTTCCCTGCCTTCCTCCATCTCCTCCCCCCCATATATTTATAAATATAGATAATGAACTGCATTTGTAGTACTAATCAGACAACATCTGAACGTCATAGAAATCTTGGGAATGTCAGAGAGAAGACAACTTTCGGTATACAGTATTAGAATTTTCTTTTTGTTCTTGTAGAATTTTTTATTGGTGCAAGAATTGTATTCTCTCCTAATGTGTTGAGTATATTGTATTTCATGCTATGTGCAGTTTGATTTAATGCTGTCTTTTAACTTTACTATTTTGGAAGCTACCTTGTCTTCAGGAGAGGGAGAATGTACATGTTTAAATGAAATGTTTAAATTACAGTCTGAAACGTGTTGTCATTGCCATTTATCTTGTTTTGCCTCAGAACGTAGTGCAACCTATAAAAGATATATATGGGATTAATCTCTCAGAATCTCCATCAGAAGATGATCTCAGCATATATACAAGGTAATATGCCTCTTGTGGACAAAGAGCATTATTTTAAACGTGAGAAATAAATTAGCAGATTCCAGACAGGTCCATGCAGATTTAAATCTCACTGGTATAAGTGAGACTATTGAGGAATGTGTTTTACATTGTTCTTATTAAAATTAATAGATTGCTAAAAGTGTGTGCCTCGTGGCACAGTGGTTAAACCACTGTACTGCAGCCAAAACTGTGCTCACGACCTGGGGTTCAATCCCAGGTAGCCGGCTCAAGGTTGACTCAGCCTTCTATCATTCCGAAGTCGGTAATATGAGTACCCAGCTCGCTGGGGGGGGGGCGGCAATGTGTAGGCTGCATAATTAACTTGTAAACCACACAGAGAGTGCTTGAAGCACTATGGGACGGAACACAAGCAGCACGCTTTTCTTTTCTTTTTTGTCTGGAGTGTGCATGTTAGTTGTGTGCAAACTATACTGTATATCAAATTGTGCAACTATAATTTTGAAAAAATAGTAATCCTGGTGTCCCACAAGGAACTCAGATGTAAACATTTTCCTTCCCATCCCAGTTAAAACAGCCCTGTGGGACAAAAGAGATGGTGGTTGATCCCAGTGTCACACAAAACCACAGGACTGAGTGTAGATTTTAACACAGATCTTCCTACTCCTAAATCCACCACTCTTAGCCACATCTACAGTGCTGAAGAACCTTTTGTTTTCCAGATGTTTTGATTTGGAGCAGATGGGAATTTTGGGCCAAAACATCTGGAGAACCAAAGGCTTATCTGCTCTGTACTACTGCAAACTGCAGTGTCGCTGCCACGAGAGCTTGGTAATTAGCACACAGCTTTTTCAGTACACAATGCCCACCTTCTGTTTCAACCTGATTTGATACTGTTGTTGAGAGTGCAGAGTCTTCTCCATGGATCCATGGAACAGAAGGGGGCATGCCTTGCCAGTTATTGAGGCATTTTGCTAAAGCTGGAATATTTTGGTGTGATGTCCATAAACTGGTGTATCCACATGACATAGAACCAGATTATTAACAATGTAACCCCATCTATTCTGGAGACAGGTAATTCAACCAGACTTAACTTCCAGTTAAATGTACATAGGATTGCAGCCTTGAGTTTTATTTAAACCTCAGTGTCAAGTGGTATTGAAATAGAAACCCTTGAAAATCAAGGTGTGACTACACGGGGATCTGCCCTGCTGTTTGATCGGCTCCAGGGATTGGCTGGTTCACTCTTTTTCCCAATAATCATATGACAGAAGTGCTAGTGTGAACCAGCCTGTCTGTCCCCATAGCATTTCTACCTCCATCTTTTTGTCAAAGGCTACTCTTTTTCAAACGTGAGTAAGATTGTTCCATTTTGGTTCATACAATCACAGGTATCAAAACAAAGCAGAGCTTGCTGCCTTCAATGTCCAGTCCATTTTCAGTTTCCCAGTACCAATAAGTGGCTTAAGAAGATGTCTTAGCCACTTAATGATGCTGGAAAATTAACAACTTCCTTTGCTCCTCCATGGAGGTGGCGAGAGGGGAAGCAATTTAAAAAAAAACTGTTATGGATTTATCTACATAAATGTTTACAAGCTAATAAAATACCACTGTGACAGATGCTGAGCTAATTGTCTGTATTGTCCCATTGGACGACAAGAAGAATTATATCACGCTTTCTCTGTATTTGGGAATGATAACTGGGAAAGTGGGATCTTTTCCTCACTGAGGGTCAATCAAGGCACCACCCATTAGGGATATTCTTGTTCTGGATTTCCTGAATCAGGGAGGTTTCTGGATCTGTTGATATGTGAGACACCTCTCATTCTCAACATACAAACTACAAAGATCAACTTTCCAAAACTTCTCCTCATTCTTTGGCAGGATAGTAGACATCCAAAATATACCAAGTTGTTAAATTTGGTTAGTAATTGGTTGTCTGTATTGAATGGGCCACAGGGATGCCAGTGTCACTGCAGGTTAAACCAGGCTGTCAATCGAAAGGTCGGCAGTTCAAATCTGCATGACAGGATAAGCTCCCGTTGCTTGTCCCAGCTCCTGTCAACCTAGCAGTTGGAAAGCATACAAATGGGAGTAGATAAATAGGCACCACCTCGGTGGGAAGGCAACGGTGTTCCGTGTTTAGTCATGCCAGCCACGTGACCACAGAAAGAGTCTACAGACAGCTCTTCAGCTTACAAACAGGGTTGAGCACTGGCCCCTAGAATCACACTATTGGACTTAATTGTCAAGGGGAACCTTTACCTATTTAATGGGCAAAATCTTGTTTGTGTAGTTGTGTCACTGTAAACTGGATCCAAGTTCTGGAAATAATTGATTTAAGCTTCCTGTCACCCGTTCTAAATCCCAAGGCTCTTTAGGGCTTGAGACTGTGGGTGGGTGGGTGGTTTTAATAATCAGAATTGCTGCTGCTGGGATTGGGACCACTTGTGGCAATTTTTGGCTATTAAAACCTCCTCTGCTCCCATCCCAAGGCTCCCAAAGATATTCCTGGGTCAGACAGGAGCCTTTGGGAACCCGGGAACCTGCAATGGAGGAATGAAGTTTTCAAATTAATTTAAATGAATTATTTCCAGTGCCCAGATCTAGTTTAAATGGTGTAACGATGCAAACAGGATATTGCTCATTATGTGACTCTTTGACTTAAACTCTTGGCTTTTATTAATATTCACATAGAAAGGAGATTGTGCTTGTTGTAAAATAGACTTTAAAAAGAATTAGCTCAGAACAAGTGCATTACTCACTCACAGTATTAGTTTCAGGAAAAGTGTGGTGTATGTTCCAGCAGTCCTCAATGGAACTTGATGTCCCGTACTTGAAACTGTATGACTCTTACAAAGTCATCAGAAGATACGTTATTTTCATTATGTCAGAAAGTTCTTTGCCCATTATGACTTCCCTGCTTCTATTTGTAGGTTTGTTCAGCTGGGACACAGTCAACACAAGCAAGACAGAAGCCATCAACCTCTTTGTTCTAAACACTTAGATGGGGTTATAAATTTGTAAGTACTGGTCATTCTTTTTACTCAAGCTATTTTCAGACCATTCCTCCTCTCCCTTGTTGTAATAGTTCAGAGTGGTATTTTCAGATTGTAATTAGGCTCTGTGATTTCAGGGCATGTTCTGTTTGTATATCTTTTATAAACTTGGTAAGCAAGAGACTGCTAGGCAAGAGACATGGCATGGCTTTGTACTTAAAAATAGAGTCATAAATTAGAATTCCCCACTGCCATGTCACAAACTTCAGCTCACCTGTTGCTGTTTGTTGTTGTAATACCATCTAAGTACATGACAATTATGTCTTGCTTTTGTGCTTCCCGTTGGCAATTAATTGGCCACTGTGGGAAGGAGGTGCTACACTAGCTAATAGTTTCAACTACAGTATTGCTGTTTCTTGCTGCAAAGGGTTTTCAGTCTTGCAGGGGAAACAGAAAAAGCATGTCCAGGGTAGATAGGGAAGCAATGTGTGACTGCTGCATATACAGGTGCTTACACTAACACACTCAGTTGTAACCAGTCACAGGAAACAATTAGGTTCTTTTTCGTAGTCTCTTGAACCCACACAGATGGCTCCTGCTCTTGCACAGAGAGCATTCCAGAGCTGAGCAATTAGGTGGTAGGTCTGCCCAGCCCTCCTAGTTCACATGATCATGTATGCCAATGTTGCTTCTCTCTGTTCCTTTTTGTCTGCTGCCAGAATGATATCATAGGAACACTCTGCTGTAACTGAGCTTTGTATTTTTGATTATTCCTCTCTCTCTTTTAATTTGACTTTTTTTAAAAATTGTCTTTGAATTCTTGGACTTCTACTCTGCCTGCACTTGTGGCTTCTTTGACCTGCTTCAAGAAATGTTCTGTGGTGGTAAAAAATCCACACCCTAGCCAACAGACACTTCTGCTGTGTCCTTTGTTTGGTGGACTGTAATCTCTCATAGCCCTCCATCATCTGTGCAGATTTTACTAAACAGGGCCTCAAACTAGTCTCTCTCTTCAACCCACAAATTGAAATTGGTCCAGTTTGTATCAGTTGCCTTGTCAATCCTGAATACCTCCATCTTCACCTTCTACATCTTGATTCCCTTCATTGTCACTGGGGAGACAAATATCTCCATCAAGGCCAAAAAAGCATGCCTCTAAATACAATATATCTTCCTTTGACAAAGAAGCTGCCAAGGTCAATGAAATAATACTTAAGAAATCAACTACCATGCCATTGTTTGACCAACCTACTCTGGTGTCAACCTGCCATTTGAATTTGACCCCAGCATTGCCTGTCTCTCTGGCTCCAGAAACTACTCTAATGCCCATACCGGTCTTGACTCTCGGCATATCCTTGATAACACACCTCACACTCAAGGTGCTTCATTGCTCTGATCTTTCGTTTTTCCCTAAAGCTATTTTGCCCTTCCACTTGAACTTAGACAAAGGTTATTGCTTTTATTTTTTCCTTAGAACTCTTTTTTAACATCTTAATTCCTGTAAGCTTTCATGAATAAGAAAGACTTCAAAAGAAATCTTCAATTTACAGTGGTGCCTCGCTAGACAGTTACCCCGCATGACAGTTTTTTCACTAGACATTGACTTTTTGTGATCACTATAGTGATTTGCAAAACAGTGATTCCTATGAGGGAATTTCCCTGGACAATGTTTGGTCCCTGCTTTGCAAACCAATTTTCGCTAGACAACAATTTTGACAGCTCCCTCCATGCTTGCAAAATGGGTATTTTCAGGACCTAAGCTTCGGTTAAACAGCTGATCAGCGGTTCGCAAAGCATCTTTCCTATGGCCGATCTTTGCTAGACAATGCCGATTCTTCCCCATTGGAACGCATTAAACAGGTTTCAATGCATTCCAATGGGGAAATGCTTTTCGCTAGACGATGATTTCGCTAAACAACGATTTCAGTGGAATGGATTAACATCGTCTAGCGAGGCACCACTGTATATTAATTGACAAGTGTTTGATACTTCCTGTTACATAACTTATGGTTAGGGACTATCTAGGCATCAAAAAAAAATGTCAGTTCTGCGATTCTTTGATGCCTAGACAGTGCCTAACCATTGAGTTCTGTAATAGGAAATGAAAGACATTTGCCAGTTAACATGAAAAGAAGCTGGTATATGTAAAGTTGTTCTGGTTGTTGACACGCACGTACATACAGAAGATTTCTAGATTTTGGAACCATAATTCTGTAGTGGGACTCTTCAGTCAAAAAGAGTTTCCTAAATTGCTGCATAAACATGTCCATCACAAAGGTAACTAAATCATTTAAGAAATTCAGTCCGTTGACTAATGGTCCTCTGCCATTAATTCTGTCTTCCTTCCCCGTTTGTATTATTTCTCTTAACTTTGACTTAATGCTATCTTTTTTTTAAAAAAAAAAAACTTTCCCCAGAATGGCCATCTCTACTTTCTCCGAAGACAACATTTATGAAGTCCAGCCTCCTAAAGTTGACAGGAAATCTATTGAGATCTTTCATGCTCACATCCAAGCTGCCAAGGGCATCATGCAACCACTGGGAAAGGATGACATCCTCCTGTATCGAGAATACATTAAAAACAGATATATGTGAAAAACCTGTTACTCAACTCCTCATAATACTGAGTATAAAAACGTTTTGAAAGAGAGGTCAATGGAAAAATACCACAAATGCCTCTTAACATATGTGTGTTTCACCATATAACAGATTGTCTAAGGCTTTATAGCACATAGAGGGGAATTGTTTTGTTGAAGTATCAACAAAACAGGAAACCTTGCCTTTAGAAGCAAGAGGGTAGATACTGGTAAGGTCTATAAATTGTTTGTGTCAGTTGTCTTCTCCTTGATTATGTATGTTTACATGAAATGGATACTGAAAGGGCTGTGCATACAGTGTGGGAGTAGGCACAATACCACGAAGGGTTTGGGCTTTTCTTTAATTGTTTAAATAGTATTTATTATGTGACCTATTATATGTCTTTAAGTCAGAGGGCTTCAAAAGAAAATGGGTATGGTATATATCCCTCTAAAAAGTTCTTGAAGGGCCAATTTGAGGCCACTGTTTTAGTCTTTCTAGTGAGACAGCAGGTTATATAGCCAAATTGGAAAGGGAGACAGTGATTGGCTCTTGATCCATACCTCTTCCTCTAGTTCCTGTTGGTGGAGCCCAAGCAGCATCTCTAGATACATTATCACATGGTGCAAAGTATTTTCTAAAGCTTTCCTGTTACATCTGAGCATTATTAAAATTTTATTTGATAAAGTAGGGATATGTTCTTTGATTAGGTAATAAGGACAAGAACATGCTGTAGCTTGAAGGACATGAAGCGCTGCTTTTATGTACCTATTAGTCTATAGAAGGATGGTAATTCTTGATCAGTAGTGCTTTCTTGCACTACATGAAACTTAACATTGGATCGAGGAATAATAAAAGGGTTATCTGTTGCCTGCGTGGTGAGGAATTCTGTTTTTTTCCATATACATCTTGTTTGTTGGCAGATATTTTGCATTAAGCCTCTGTTGCCTCTTTAACATCTGTCTTGCTTCAACACTCCTCAGTTATATTCCACACCATCCAGAAATTCAGTCTGATTCCCCATAAATAGGTATTTACATTTGCCGGCAGTCTTCCTTTTATTTTGCTAACTAGAGCCGTGCCACAAAAGTGAGTCTGCCATTACATAGCATTTGTGGAAGAAGCTGATGAGTTGCGAGATGGGATTTATTGCAGCTCTAGTATCAGGCTGACAAAAAGACGGGCTGGAGGACTTACAGGTACAGTTGTTGGATAAATTGTGGATCCTCTGCCAACCATCTTTCAGCATTATTTAATGAGCAGCTACCAGGTCTAGCCCGTGGCTAGTCTCTGCTCAGTGCTATGTAGCCAAGGGAGCAGCCAGGGGCCCTTTGGTGAGAAATTAGGTAAGTCAGACCAGTAAACATGGCCTTTTTGGGAAGCAGCTTTAAGAGTAGTTTAGCAACTGCTGCTCTGCAGCCACTGCAGAGACTTTGCCAGTGTGAGGTAATCTAGTTTATTTCAGAATTAATCCCAAAGATTCCAAGTTTTACCACTGAGTTATGTTACAAATATTTGTTCTGCAAATAGCTTATCTTTTTTTTTTAGTAGTACATATAGAAGCACTTTAAATTTAAAGAAGAAAAAAATCTAGTGTTAATCATCAAACATTTACTTTGTAAAGAGCCAGAAAGAATACATTATTTCAAAGGACCACATGTCTATATAAGGGTCACATTTTCTATTTATAAAACTGTGTATAGTTTTCATAGACTTTGGACACAACTTCCATTTGTGCAGGAGTGTTTATCAATTAATGGATGGGAAAACACTTGTGTGCAATGTACCTTTTTTCTGCAATACGTGCTATAATGTAAATGTTAATGCTTTTTCCTTATATATTGGAATTGCTCTTTAAAATTCTAAAAATGTTCTTTTTCTCTGTTCATTTTTTGTATCTGTGGATAATTTAATAGATGTACCAGAAGAAGTAAAATAAACTACAGTAGATAGCAATTTGCTTATAAAACAAAACAGAAATGTATGTGTGTTTATTATTAAACATAGTATTTGGAAAGACAGCCATCTTTTTCAGTTTAACTTTGTGCTGGAAAATGGCCTGCAGTGCAGTGATCTTATGCTGTTCCTTAAAAAGTGTTTGAGGCTTATGTGTTAGGCTGTGACATGAAGCCTATTTAAGATCAGTAACTTTCATGAGATGGCAGCAACTCAGAACTACAAATGTTTTAATTCTTCCCATTGCATACTCCAAAACAGAGGATACTGTATGTTCCCATTCCCTATATGGACACTTCAATATTATAGAATAGAACCAGAATCCTATTGACAGGTTTGTTTAATATTAGAGACTTCATGGCGCAGATTAGGAAACTGGTCTTTTAATTACTGGACTCTCTTCTCTTGCTATATTTTATTTTAGTCATAATACTTTCAGATAAATTCTAGACATTGGTCTTTTTAAAACTCTTCTATATTATAATAAACCTTCCCTTATATTCAGTAGAATGAAGAAAGATATATAAATATTTTTGCAGAGTCAGGAAAACAAAATTTGGTCTTTTGAGCAAGTTTATTTTTGTAGTTATGAAGGGTTTCAAGAGCAGTGAGGAATAAAGCTGAAGATGAATGCACATAAATCAGAGAATCCCTGAGCTTACACTGACGGTGGAGTGAACAATACCATGTAGCTAGGAAAGATTTTGTAGTTAGAACATGCAAGGCATTTTTAAAGTGTCAAAATAGCTTGTATAAATGGGAATAGAGGTGCTAAGACAATAAGAAAGAGGGTGCTGAATCAGTGAAATCTTGTGGTTACTACAGTGGCCTAAATATGTATTGGATTCCAAGTGAAGGGGGTTATTTAAGGTCACCCCAACAAGTTTTTTTTTCCTCCTTGTGAGTTTATGTCCTTAAAATAGCATGCTTTCCACTTTTGTAATAATGTCCCCCATTTGTTAATATTTTAATACCTTTTCACAGATGTTACGTACTTTTTCTGAAAAGTTACTATGCTGTTCCAGTTTTTTAAAAAGCAGAATGAAACACGCCAAGATTTCACCTGTACAGTAGTAGCCTAGGTTTTAACGGCTGTCTGGATGGCTTCCTTTAGAATAGCAACACTAGCTTATGTTACATGTTCTAAGATCTTAGATTCTCATATATTCTTAGCTGCTTACAATGACTGTGCACATACTGTATTTTTCCGTGTATAAGACAGCCCCCCCTTTTCTAACCCAGATTTCTTTACAGGATTTGTTAGAAAGTGGAGGAGGAAGGCAGGCATCAAAGCACTTTGATTCTTGCTTTCCCCCTCCACCTTCTTACGAGGAAAGTGCTTTTTTCCCTCCACTTTTTGCAAAGGAAGTGGAGGGGGGGGCTTTTCCCCTCCACTTTTTTTGCAAAAAGTGGAGGGGGAAAGCAGAGATCAAAGTGCTTTGATCCCTCCCCCTGCCATACTACCATTTATAAAACAACCCTCAATTTTTCCTCTAATTATTTTACAAAAAAAGTGTTGTTTTGTACACAGAAAAATATGGTACTTTGGCTGTAAGTTTTTATCAGTGTGTTTTCTCCGAGTAAACTAAAAAGAACTGTTCCTGCTTGATTTGATTCAATGTTCATTGAGGCTGTTGTGTAGAGCACAATTTTGCTCCTCTTACCTACACTTTAAAAGGCTCCGCAAAAAAAGATACTCCCTGCTATTACGTACTTTACCTACTTTCCTCACTGTTAATTGC
The DNA here is from genome assembly GCF_051106095.1 of Pogona vitticeps. Lineage (NCBI taxonomy): Eukaryota > Metazoa > Chordata > Lepidosauria > Squamata > Agamidae > Pogona > Pogona vitticeps. The sequence continues at coordinate 95,734,007 of NC_135783.1, read as the reverse complement.
TTGCTTAGGCCATTGCCAGTTCTTGTCACAGCAATTTGCCCTGCCTGTTGTAGCTTCTGTTGAGCAACCTGTGCAGTTGCTAAACATTGAGCCTTCTCACAAAAATAGTCTGAATGTTATTGGGGTCGGGGAGCACATGGTTTGCATAAAGAAGTCTGCAGGCTTATTATCTGACATGTTCAGGCAAAGCTTAGGAAGAACCCTGCCTGAAACCCTAGAAAGTGCTCCTACTAGAGGTGATCCTAATAGCCTAGATCAGTGACAGCGAACCTTTTTGAGCCCGAATGCCCAAAGTGTGTGTGGGGGGGGAACACCAGCGGGTGGCAGAACCGGAAGTGGCGGCGGAGGTGCCTCAAGACCCCACTCCAGATCCGCTGCCAGCATCATCTGCTCTGGATCCTGGCCCACCACCTTTTGAAGTGCCAGCACTGTGGCTGCAGCCGCCTCCTCAAGTTTGGCTGCCGGGGGGGGGAGGCAATGGTGAACAAATGCTCTGAATGAATGTGCAAGGGATGTGACTGGTTGTTATACTGTTATTTTAATAAAATAAAAAGAAACAAAAAAGATAAAACATGGCACCTTAAAGATTAACTATTATATTTTAATGTAGTAAAACCACTCCTTACATATCTCACTTACCTTGAAAATAATCAAAGAGAGGTCCTGGCGTGGCATAAGGATACATGGAAAGCACCTAGGTATTTGGTAGATATCTCAAGCTGAATATGAGCCAGGGGCCAGTAGAGCCACTTTAAGCAGGTGGAAAGAAGATAAACTCTAATAACAATCAAGCCACATAAGCAGAAGTGTCATCACAGGATTTTTTAGTTGCATTTGGAATATTGGATCCAATTCTGAGAGTAATGTTTTAAGATGTTTCTGAGACAGGTTCAGTACACACAAATTAGGGTTCATCTGAAAAATAACCAAAATGTACAGGGTGAGGAAGACAAGTCCTGTGAGCCATGATGGAAAGAGGTGAGCATTCTTATTTTGGAGAAGAGACGATTTCAGGGAAAACAGAACTGTAGACCTCAAATATCTGGAAAGGTGTCATGAGAAAGACAAAGGCAATTTGTTGCCTCTTGCTCCCAAGCACCCAAGAGAACCAATGGATGGGGACTGGAGGGAATCAGGTCTCCGTTAAGCATTCAGAGAAACTTCCTAACAGGTGTTCAGCGGTAGATCAGACTGTCTTGAGAGTTGGTGGGTTCTCCTTCCTGGAGGCAAATAAATGTTTCCTTTCTGTCAGAAATAGAACACAGCATGGGCACAACCACAATCTCCAATAATTGCTAAAGAGGAGCGTTAATGTATTGGGCCAGATTAAATAGGAAGGGGAACATACAATTACTTAATATAGATTACAGTATTTAATATTTAGGAATGTGTAAATGGGACCTGCAACCCATTTAGCCTCACCTCCCAAGAGCAGTGTGTGATCCTCCTTCACTTCCCCTCAGATAAAACTCAGCCTGAATGATGCACCGTGTGAGGAGCTTGAGCATAACACTTTTTGCCTTCCTGCTGTCAAGTTCCTGGTTTTGAGAATATTCACCCAACTCTTTGTAAGCTGAGTGTTTCCCTAAAGAAGAAAGCATGCTCACACATGAGAAAGAAGCACAGGTATGCTCCAGTGGCACATTTTGCACATGAATGGTTTTCAGATTGTATAGAACAATTATAAATGTTCCTGTTCAAAGCCCACTTCACCAAGATGCATCTTACTACATTCCACAAAAGCATGTCAACCTGAGATTGCGATGCTTGAAGACTCTCTCTTTTTTCATCAAATCATGTGGTATTATGTCTTTCAATCCCAAATCCAGAGTCATGGTTTCCCCCCCCCCTTCTCTCTTTAGCTTACAGATGTCCTCCACTGGTGACCTACTGTATTGATACTCCACTCTGTATGAACCCTGTCTTGAATTTCTTTCCACACTGGTCTCAAGAGACACTTTGAAACATTCTAAAAGCAATATAATAGAGCTGAAAATGATTGCTCATTGTTTCTGCTTGGCAGAATCTACCTCGCTTCAATTGATGTCACAGAGAGCAAGACACTGATTAGGATAGTGCATATTATGCATGTGTTTTCCATCTCCTTCAGTGACTGCTAAAAGTTGTACTCCGAGACAAGTGCAGCTGAGAAATGTAGATTTTAAAGCTTTTTAAAACATTCATTAAACACACTCATTATCAGGGTTGGATGGAGTACACCTTTTACTGTCCTGTACTCCATTGACCTAGCATAGGGAATCAAAAGTACAGTATAGCAAAAGGACTATGGGCTCACTGTTCAGTCACAGGAATCTCACATAGACTCCTATTTTCACACTGGCTTCAGAGCCATCGCACTGTGACTTGTTGCTTCTGCATTACCTCAGATTTGTAGGCAGAAGTTTCATATCTCACAAGGTTACCAGAGAGATGTGCATAAGCACCTTGTTAAAAATTTTCTACCTCATTTATGGTCAGAAACTGGGGGCACCATTCAATTGAATTTATTCAATGAAAGGAAAAATCTTCACTGTTAGTTTCTCAAGAGTGGCCTCACGGTTGGCACAATGTATTTCTTTTTCCTCCATTTCCCCCCTATCCCTGTTTTTGTTGTTGTTGCTGTTATTGCTGCTGCTGAGGCCTGTACTGTAGAGGCCTGTTGGGATAAGACTGCATTGGGATAAGCGTGATAGAAGAGTGAGCATACAGCCTTTAGCCATACTTCTGACTCCCTAGACCACATTTGGGCTTAGCCATACCTAGAGGAGGCTCCTTGAAACCATCAGCTTGATATGTCAAACTAAACAGATTTGCCCACCTATTTCAATGGGGCTTAAATTTAATTCCAGTTGGCTGGGTGGCTCCCTGAGTTGGAGTGTCTGGTCAGAGTTCAACTCCCCACCGTGCCCCCCAGGGAAGACCCAGCCTGTGTGGCTTTGAGCAAGCTGTACCATCCCAGAAGTGCCCTCAGAAGAAGGGGCTGGTAAAACACTTCTGAGCATTCTATACCTAAAAAATCCAGAGAAGGGTCATCGTATATCAAAATCAACCTGACAGAATTACTACGATTAATTTCAGTTGTAACGCAAGTCCCATTGCTTTCAGTGAATCTGTTGCAATTACAATCAACCTTGGATCTAGTCGACTGAACTGGAATGCATAAATCCATTTCACTTGAAAATAAACATGGTTAAATTGCCCAATATTTTCATTACCTGAACTACACCATTGCTAGGGACATCATCGTACTGGTAACTGTTTAACCAGGGAAATGTTTTCAATTACATGGCTCAGACTCTAAATGATAAAATTCTTTTGCCTGCAGTAAAGGCACTGGGTCTCACCATATGGTAGGCAACCTGCTGAAAGTTCTGCTTTCCATTTATTTGGCCAATCAGCCAGGAAAACACAATCAACAAAATCAATTTCCCTGAAAATAACTTCTTCAGGAGCATCAACTCAAGCAAATCCCATTGCTTCTCTTCCAGTTTCATGAAAATAGGTTCGCAGTTGCTGCAAGCTCTGATCTTCACATGTGACATTTGTTGGCCTCCCTTGCTGGTCTCTGCCGACACTGCTGCTGTGGGCCATTGCAGGGAGCTAAGCACGAGCAGGAAGGGCCATTAGATAAAATGAGGCAGCCATCACAAGGAGAAGATTTTGATTGTCATGAAAAGACACTGAGTTGTTAACTATCTAATTTCTCCCTCCTATACCAGACTATCCTGGCCAACTTTGGGTACTCGGTTTGCACCTTCACCTGTCTTGTTGTGGCTACCAGTTGCTCAGTTGCAACAATAGGTTCTGACTGGCTCTGTGAGCTGGGCAAACTACACAGCATCCAGCTGGGGCTTCTGGACTGTAGGACAAAGTAGAAGGAGTTGAAGAAATAAAGATGATAGCCCTGTAGTGTTATAGCCCGTGGGTTCATCATCACACTTAGAGGAATGTTCTTGACTCCAATCATCTGTGGCTGGCAGAGTGATAAGCCTCCAGCAGCTCCTTTATCGGAAGCTGCAACGCCAGCAGATGACTGCTGAGAAGAGCATTCAGAAGACAGAAAGCTAGCGTATAGAGGTTGAACGAAGCTGCCTCTGCCTAGCTCAGTATTGCCAATTCTGACTGGTTTTCTCAACTCTGAAATGAAGCCTTTTAAGCCATTTGTTATGTGATCCTTTGAAATTCACCGCAACTTCCCTTGAGATACCCAGGATTTTTCGCATGTCAAACATTCACAGGATGCTCTACTGATAGAGCCGTAGTCGATTCCATGTGCAGCGAGCTCCCTCTCCTTCCTGAGCTGTGGTGATCCCTGCAGCCCATTACACCTCCCCCCATGGCAAATCAACAAGCAAACCACTGATCTGGCATACAACTCTGTCTTGCTGGGCCTGGAGCAAAAATTTGTCGAGTCCAACTTACATAACTGGGCTTCCAAGAGCATCTTATTCTGGGGAACCTGTGTAAATGATTGTCTCAAGTACCATCTGTCTATTAAGTATGTTTGTCCACCTGCAGAGCTGATGTAAAAAATGTGGATTTCTAAACCACGACTTGACAGTCATCATGTTTAATGATTAAACCAGGGAGGGCAACTGCCAACCTGGAAGCTCAATACACTCCATGAGATATTCTGTGATGACCGAAAGCTTCTTCCTTCACTTGCTCCTTCCCCAGAAGCAAAAACTCAGGTTTCCCTTACTCATTTCAGAATAAATAGGCAGAAGACTTGGTGTTTGGCATTGCGAACTGGAGGTTTGGTGGAGGGAATGGATTGTCCTCACTTGTGGGTGGACACTCATAGACTTGGTCTTTTGAGATGCCATTTGAAAGGGCTGTTGAATGATTCAGCTGACTAGCATTTAGGCACATGGAGCTTTGTCCTAGGAAGGCATAAAAGAAATAAGAATCATGTTTTGGCCCCAGCCACCAGCTGATTGTTGTTCCGAAGTTCTTTTGAGAGGTTGCAACTTGGGTTGAAAAAGTTTTCCCACCCATGAATTCAGTTATGGAAAGCGTTAGTAGAAAAGTACATTTCCCTTTCTCATGTTCTGAATGTTACATCTGGGGAAAACTCTGCACAGTTTTGGTCTTTTATGGTGATGGGGGGACAATAAACTAAAAACATCTCTGGGAAGATGTTGACCTTATAAATTGGTGTATGTGTATTATCTAGAAGGAGGTGTGCTGTCTCTTTCTTTACTGGTGAAAGAACCAAATGAAGATGGTCTGAGATTAACATGCCTCTTAGCTAAACTGGTATCATGTGGAGGCTGAAACTGATGGGTGGTTTCACAAACAATTCCCAAGAATGCAGGCAAGGAAGAGCCTGGCTGCAGTTACTGATTTGTTGTTGTTGTTTACTCACTTAGTTGTGTTCGACTCTTCGTGACCCCATGAACCAGAGCACGCCAGGCCCTCCTGTCTTCCACTGCCTCCCGGAGTTGGGTCAAATTCATGTTGGTAGCTTCAATGACAGGGAATATGACTTTAAAAGCAAATGTTTTAAGCAATAAGAACTAATCCATTGTACGTACATAATTTTGGGAGGTTGCCAGATAACTCAGTGAGCTGAAGCACCTGGCTGTGGAGCAAGCACGTGAGAGTTCAATTCCCCACTGTGCCTTGTAGAAGGAAAGCTATCCTATCTATGTAGCCTTGGGAAAGAAGCACAGTCTCAGGGCGCCCCTGGAAGAAAGGAATGTTAAGCCACTTCTGAGTACTCTCTACCTAGAAAATCCTAGAAAGAGTCACCACAAGTCAGGATTGACTTGGTGGCATGCAATTATTATTAATCCATCACCTTGAGAACCCTAGTAGGCAGAAAAGCAAGCAAGAAAGCCTTTGAAAATATCTATATCCTGGATATGCAAAGCCCTCCTCATAAATTCATACTATACACCAGTGTGTGTACGTGTGTGGAAACTGTGGTGAGGACTTGTAGCAGCTGCAGTGTAAAACCATTTGGAGGGACATGAGCTCCTCATCCTCACAAGACACTCTATACAGTTTCTACTTGGATTCTGCTAGGACTTCCAGACATGTTCACTGCAACGCAGGTGGAGAATAAGATATGACTGTATTAAAAAGAAATCAGCAGCAGGGTGTCAATGGTTTGTTTTTCTTTCTTATTTATTTGTCTGGTGTTTCTCCTGTGTATGTTGCTATGGTTTCTGTTTCAAGACATCTGCAATTTTAAAAATTGGACAAAAATTGCAGAGAATCAATTGGTGTCTTAAGTCAATGCACTGGTGCTTTCCTCTAAGATCATATAAGGAAAAATCACCCGTTTCTCAAACAATGGCCAGTCCTGAAAATAGGCAGTTGAATGGCAGCAGAATAGAATTGTCCATTCTTTGCCATTAGTCGACAACAACCAGGTATGTAAAAAAGAAAGTTGGTACAGTATACTGGAACGAAGAAGAAATTCAACAACACATGAAGGGGCGCCCAGTTTGAATCTCACTTCTGTCATGAATTTACAAGGTTAGTTTGGGCAACTCACTCTCAGACACAATCCTCTCTGCAATATGCCACACAATAAAATTAGGGAAATACATATTTCCTGCTTGTATATCATTTACTGCTATTACATCATGCAAAGCCTTCAAAGCTATTTACCTGAGAAATCAGGCAAAGGAAGCCTGGGTTTATCTCCTGACAGCCAATCACAAAAGGCAAACTTATGTTACAATAAATAAGTAAGCCAGAATCTCATTGGTTTTAATTATCCTGGCATAAATGCAATAGTGCAAATTGCAGGGGTTAATTGCAGCTAGTTCATGAGTTGCTACTGATATCTATTGTGATGCATCAACTCATGTGTACAAGCAGCGATGTGTTAACAAATGGCAAGTTATCTCTGCAGTTTACATCATTTCCCTTATGCCAATATAGCAAACTGAGAGGATTTTGGTCACAATCATTTAGTTCTTAAAGACACATTTACTGTAGTGTCTAATCTCGATCTGGCTTGACTTACTGTGGAAGGGTTGTTGTAAGTATTACAAGGAGGTAATGCATGCAAAGCTGTCTGAACACTTGAAAGTGCCATATACATTTCAAGTATGGGTTAGACACAAACTCTGTTACACTTTGAGCAGATCCATTAATGTCAGTCCCATGGGTTTCAATGGCTGAAATCCTGTTGCTATAAACAATACCATGTGAAGCTGATAATGTGATTAGTTTCAGTGATTTTATATATGTGACTTTAAATACATATAACGGGTTGCAGCCAACTCAACCACAATTGGGATGCCGTCCAGAAAAGCTTGTGCTAAATAAAATTTTTCAGTCTTTAAAGTGATGAGAGATTCTTGCTTGTTTTGCTAACATGACTAGCTGGTGGAATTTTCTTAACTTAGGTTCCAAGCCACTGAAAGGTGAAACTGATTTGGGATATTTAGTTCTGAATACAGATGCACAAAATAATTACATGTAATTATTACTTTCACATAATGATGCATGCTTGAAAGGATGTGGAATCTTTGCTAGTTGGAGATAAGAGTGGATGAATTTCTCAGGATCACTTACTCCCCCATTCAACGAGAGTTTAAAGAGGTAAGTCCTCAGAGGGGGGAAAAAATCTCTGAACATGGAATGTTTCTAACATTAATTTGTCCTATTACCTAGGAAAGAAATTTCTCTTTAGGTCATATTATTCAAAGGAGGCATAATGTAGCAGGCCATGTTCCTCATCCGTAATGCTGGGGGGACGGAAGCTATTCGTAAAGTGTATAAGCACTATGAACAGAAGGAAAAAACAGAATTTTGCCTGAAGGTTCTGGAATGGAGATTTATACAATAGTTAATGACACTTGGTTGAGGCAGGCAGCATTTCGTATAGTCCGATTTCCTGTTGTATCACTTCACACACCTCTTCCCCTTGACAAATAAAAGCACATATTTGAATGCACATTTCTCAATTGCCAAGCGATATGATCTAAATGTTTTCTTGATTTCATTTCCCCCCTGAGGTCCTGATATGCCTGGCAGCCTTCACACTTATTTTCTTTAGAAATGATATGCAGTACAATATGTTGTGTCATATTAGCCTGCTTTCCAGAAGCTGCAAGTGAGCTGCCTCTCTTCTCAAGCCATTAGCACCGTCGAGCGCTGGTGGGGGGCAGTGACCCTGTGCCCCCCCTTCCAAAGAATTTTTTTGTAAGTTCATTTTGATCACAGAGTTTTGAGAAGAAATTGTGCAGCCCTGTCCTAAAATAAGTGTGGGAAGCTATCTTACCCTGATTCAGACCGTTGCTTCAAGAAACTGAATTTTGTCAACACTGACACCTTCCAGGTCACAGACACGAGGTTGCCAGTCCTGTCTGAAGATATCAGGGATTGAACCTGTGACCTGCATGCAAAGCCACTGCCCTATTTCACAAGAGTCAAGCACAGAGATGAAGAGGGAGGATTATTTGTTTCAGAGGCAGCTTCTGACCCTTTCTTAAGCTCTTCTGCACAGGACACTATTATGCTGGCCTTCTAAATGGCTCTAATTAATTCTGTGCTATCAAGTCACTTCTAACTTAGGGCAGTTCATAGTTTTCTAGGTATGCAGATGTGATTAATCAGTTCCTTCTTCTGGGGGTACGTCGGAACTGTGCAGCTTGCCCAATGCTACACCGTTGGCTGTTCTCCCAGGAAGCAGAGAGAGGAATTGAAGCCCCAACCTCTGGGTCTTCTGCCAGATACCTAACTCACTGAGCTGTTCAGCCAGTTTCTCTAACCCACTTTTTAAGCATCCTTTGCCTATTTCTCTGTTGTGTAATATCTGTGAAAGTAAATCAATGCAATATTTAGGCAGCAAGAGAGAGAACAATATTGGAAGCTACAGTGACAGATACTCTTCTTAACGATTCTGAACATCCTGGAGCATCAACAGAAACCAATCCTGTTTCCATCCAACCATCTGCAATGTCACAAGATCTTCAGATACACAATAGTCAGGGTCGAGTAATCCTGGTTGGAGAGAAATGTTCTGATTTCTCTGGGGTTCTATTTAGCTGAAAGGCAGAATGTTCTACTTCCTTGGCCTTGTCCATTTAAAAGGACCTCGAGTGTAGAAAACACTGTTGCCTATAAAACTGGAACCAATGCAACACTGACTGAAGTCCTGATTCAGTATAAGCAGCTTTGTCTGTTCAGTCCAGCCAGTTTGAGGCAAACTCCTGGTTATGCAACTGAACACTGCCATTGTTATCAGTTAAGTCTCTCTGTTGTGGTGCCAATTATTTTGAGTAGCCATCTAGTTACCCTCAACTCTGCAACTCAACAACTTTTAGAGGATGAATCTGGGCAAGAGTCCAACCCTAGAACCCATAACACCTAACCATATTTCTGCACTATTAAATATCCACTGGCCAGCCCCACTCTTGGGTGCCAACCTTAAATGAAATCACTTCAACTAGTGTTTTTGTTAGCCAAATTCTCATTATATGGGCCAAGAAAATAAAATGTACAGTGGAAAGCATCCTTCCCTTCAAAGAAAACCCAAACACTATTGTGTTTCAGCATTATAAATTATACATTAACGTTATAAATGCTAAATGCCCTGGGGGGAAAGAGAAAAGGGGGAAAGAGCAATGCCCATGACATGATCGTGGGCTAGGCTTATATTATTAATATATGCTTGCTACATGTCCATAAGAGGATTTGCTTGGAGCTGGAGATAGTGGAAGAGGTGTTTGTGTCCAGTCAAAACAGTACAATCTTCTCATCCTTGAATGAGGTTTGGGGAGTGTTTATTTTTTTCAGCTTTGGAGTATTAAAAAGTATCTATAGTGAGAGCATCTAGGATACAACCATGCTGATCATCAGTTAAGGTCTAAGACATGAGAATCCACTTTAAAAGTATATATGCATCTACAAATATCCCATTTTCTCTATTGCCAAATTAATATACCACAATATCTTCAGCCAGAAAAGAGACCCACAGCCCTCTCCCTTAACCCTGAATGTACTTTCTTCTCCTACATATTTTCCCTGTCCACCACCTCACCATTGTCACCTCACTCAGGAGGGGTATGGGACACCCGTTGTCAGGAACAGTTGGTCTCTTTTCTGCCTTCAAATTCTGCATGCAAGATTTGATCTTGCAGTAGGGCTGGTTTCATTCTGTGCCTGAGGCAAAGCAGCAAGTTATGCCCCACCCCACTCACTGTGGGTGATCACAGAACAAAGGAAAGCTAATTGCCTTAGAGAGAGAACAAAGGAGTTGACAGCGAAGCGAAAGTACGAGCCAGCGGCACCAACTGGCAATGCCCTGAGGGCTCTTTTATTGAATTAGCATGATTATATAGTACAGAGGTGGACAATTAATTTCTATACGGGGGCCACATGAAAAATCTGAACTGTGTTCATGGGCCGAACCAACTTTACTTAAAAATAAAATGAAACAGTGATGTTATGATTGTTTTTTTATTTTAAACTTGTTAATCTTCACAAATACTAAAGAGGTTTTTGTGGTATGTTAAAGATAAGCAACTGATCAACTTTAGACAAAAAGCTATAAATGGTTTCGATGTCCGGCGGGCTGGACAGGAGCGGCTCGCAGGCCGTATGTGGTCCTCAGGCTGCACTTTGCCCAGGTCTGATATAGTATGTTATGAGAGAAACAGATAAGATACTAGTTACGTAATCGTAACTTGTCGGCATCGTCTAGTTGTTTAGTCGTGTCCGACTCTTTGTGACCCCATGGACCAGAGCACACCAGGCCCTCCTATCTTCCACTGCCTCCTGTAGTTGTGTCAGATTCATGTTGGTTGTTTCGAAGACCCCGTCCAACCATCTCATCCTCTGTCGTCCCCTTCTCCTCTTGCCATCACACTTTCCTAACATCAAGGTCTATTCCAAGGAGTCTTCTTTTCTCATGAGATGGCCAAAGTACTGGAGCCTCATCTTCAGGATCTGTCCTTCCAGTGAACACTCAGGTTTGATTTCCTTTAGAATTGATAGGTTTGTTCTCCTTGCAGTCCAGGGGACTCTCAAGAGCCTCCTCCAGCACCACTCCTAGCCAATCGTAACTAGGATTGGCTAAAATAACCCTTTGATCTTATGCTTTACCTCTAAGCAAAAGGGCAGAATAAGGGGCTACCCCGCCTGCTGGCAGCTGCCGCATCCTGCCAGGAGTGTTTGCATGTCACAGGAACAGAATGCAGCTACAACCTTTAAGCAGAAGTTTCCCACAGCTCACCAAATCAAGATACACAGTACTAAACATCAGCAGCTAGCCAGTCACATTATTCAGGTGCGTGAGGCAGAAAATCCTACAAGCAGTTCTTCCCCCTCCTTGGCATTTAAAAAGAAACAACAATTTCAATAGCTAACCGTTGGCTGGTCTTTTCATAGTGCAGAAAACGTGAGGCTGCTGTCTTAATTTGTCTCATGGCAGGGGTGGCCCTGTCTTGCTCAACAGGAGAGTTGAGGCTTCCTTGTCAGAAACAGAAGTTTTTAATTTTAAAATAAAATAAACATTGCTGCAATGGAATCCATTTTATTCTGGGGGAAACAGCTAAATCCAGGAAGGAATTATTTCATGGATTAGCCTGAAACGTTGCAGCTATGCCCGTCTTTATTACTCATCTTTTCCGTTGACATAGACATGTGCGAAATCTTGTGGCAATTGCTTGGACACAATCCCTTTTTTGGCACTTTCCTGTCAGGAACTTGACTACTGCTTATCCTTTCTCAGCCACAGAACAAACAGTTACAAGGCCAAGAGCCCTTGTCGCTTTCATGCCTCCTCTATTTCTGGAGCCTGCAGAGACAGTGAGTGCTTTGGTACCAATTGTGCCTGGCTGCTTCAAGAGATGTGAGAATGTAACGGGAGGGCAGCAAACTTCCCCGACAGGTGATTGAGTTGAGCAGGTGTGAAAGTGAGAGCAATTCATCGTTCTGCAGAGGGAAGGCATGATGGGCCCAATATGATTTCCTCTTCGCCTAGTTCCATTGAAAAATAGCACAAATCAATCTTATCCTTTCCCTCCTTCTTCCCCCCCTCTCTTCTGCAGATTTATTCATCAATCACATCAGATGTTGGTTGGCCATCCTATAGAATGCGTATCACCACCAGGATCAAGTTTTGGGATGAAGAAAGATTCCCACTTGCTTTCTTCTGCAAGAAGGTTTTTAAACCTCACATTCTTTCCATCATGTCTATAAAGAAATTTGTGAATGTGGGTATGGCCCTGTAAAGAAAACAAAACAAAACACATTTAAAACCATCTGTGACAGCTAGATTCAACTGGTTCAGCTCTTCCCAGCCTGAAGAGGCTCATGTGTACTGGATGTTAATTGTTAAGCATGAAGAGAGAGAAAAGATGGCCATCCAAATTCAACACTAACATGTTTAAAAGACACAGCAATTCAAAGCAAATCCAGGGAACTGAGCCCAAACCTCCTAAGTCTTTTACTCTATCTACTAAACCACACTGGGTATCCCAATACATTTTTATGCAGCCATAATTAAGTTCCATATTGACATTCTGGGTCAGATAGCTCAGTTTTGTAAGCCGCTAGGGGGTGGTCCGCAACCTTTTTCGGTCCGCTGACCGGCTAGGGAAGGTGGGGCACCCCCCACGCTCATATGCATGTGCGAACAAGTGCGTGCACTCTCTTGCACAGGCACACATGTGGTGCAGCACTTGTCTGGGCATGCTTGCGCTTGTGCACATGTGCAAATGGTGGTGCAGTGCTCGCACAGGCATGCTGGAGCGCAAGCACGGGCGCAAACGGTCTGTGTGGGGATGAGTGCATGTGGGGGTGGGGCAGGAGGTCTGTCTCGGCCGCCTGGTCTGGCTCAGGCCATGGGCCGGCACCGGGCTGCAGACTAGGGGTTGGGGACCCCTGCCCTAGAGAATATGTGTGGAATAAATGATACTATGAGCAAGACAAATGAACTTCTCAATCTTGCTATCAAGGCATATTTGATAGCAATCTACAAATGGATTTTGGTGGCTGTTCCCATGCTTTGGAGTTTGTTGCCGACTAGCCTCACTCCATCTCTGTTGTTGTTCTGCTATCAAGCAAAGCCCTTTTTATTCAGGTAGGTCTTTGGCTGCTGAACTCGGTTGCTGTTAAAAAGCTGTATTGTTGTTTACTGATTTGGTGTTATTTCTTTTCTATCGATTTTTTAAAAAATGGTTTTGAATCAGTTTTTAGGTATTAACTGTATTTATTTTTATTCATCTTCCTTTGGCAGAAAGGTGGGATCTACATTTAACCAACCAACCAACCAGGTGGTCTCAATGGGCCATCTGAAATGATCTGAGTCTGAAACAACGAAGACTGCTGTAAAGGGAGGGAAATGCTACTAAAGAGGTATAGGGCTGTAGAGCTGTACGGATGCCTTGAACAGGCACAACTGTGCAGGAGACATCTGGATCCCTGCCTTGATCTGCACCAAGTTCCTGTTTGAATGTCCGGAATCCCTTCATTTGCATGGTAGTAGCTCTTTCCTAGCTCTGATCTGCACCTACTTTCTTTGGCAGCGAGAGAAGAAATCAGTGTCGGGGACTGTAGGGGGAGAAAGGAGCTGAGCATTTTGGGTGTGAAAAAATTATAAAGATCTCCCAGGGTAGTGGGCATTTTTCCTCCTTAAGCAGGTGCCCTGGCAGTAATATCTTGTGTGGTTTGCACTGGGAGTTGTGTTTTAATCCAATTTTTATTCTACCTTAAGAGACAAATTTAGAGAAAGATTAGTTTCTTGCCAAATGAAGCACAGAAGAATTCCTTTACTATTTCAATGCTTTCCAACAAAGATAGCAAAGGTTGTTTGCCGTAACATTTCGTAATGTTCATGTTTTTCCATCTCATCCTTTCCATATCATCTATGCCTTTGTAAAACCATTCATTTTCTTTTACATTAAATCAGTGAGAACCTTAGGGACTAACTAGATAATATGCTTCTCTCAGGGAAGTGTGAGGCAGTATTGATAAGTAGATCTTACAAACTTGAGGGGGGAGGGGATGGAATAGGCACATTTATTCAAACTTATCCTGCTGTCACAGATTTGCAGCTTTGAAGGCCTTCTGTCTATTGATTCCCACACTGTGATAGAAGCTGCAGCTTCTCAAAGCAGGAACAGGTAGCTGTATTCATGCCTTAGCAATCACAAGCTAGGGCAACTTGGCCATACTCTGCTTTGTGCTACCTTGATACCTGTCATCAAACTTCACTTGAACGCAAACTCAGTGGCCCACCTTCTTGGTGGGAAGCATTGCAAAGCCACACTGCAGCAATGCTTCAGCACTGAATTTGATCTCTGTAGATACAATTCAAAATGATGGCATTGGCCTTTATGTCTCAGTCTCTAGATACCTCCATCTTCCTTCCTACTGCTGCAGCTATTACATGAACATCATTTATGAGAGTCTTCTTAACTGAACTATTTCAACACTAACATTGGAAGAATAACAATTCCACACAAGAGGTGTTTGGGCCAAGGTGAAGCAGAAAGCCCCTCATTTTAATTGAAAAGTATTTTGTTTACATTTTTGATTGAATTTAATCAACAGATTTAAAGAATGGATGTTTGCATGCATCTGTCTGTTTACTAGAGATGTGGGTATTCATATTCATATATACAAATATCCCTGCACAGCTGGACTTAAAGAGGGTCTGGTCCTTCAGCAGCCATGCAGGGAGACGCATCCTCTTCCCCCCCCCGCCTGGAGTGGCTAACCGAGCATTCTGGGAGCAATTGGAAGGGTGAGCGGGGCTGCATCCACATGCAAGTGGATGGTCTGGTCCCAGGGGCCGGACCCTCGTTAAGTCCAGTTGTGTGGGTCTATTCGTATTTGTATACAAATACCCCCATCTACGTACTTTCTACCAAATCCTGTCTCCCCACCCCCCCAGATTTGACACTCCTAATTTGGGAGCCACCTTTTAGAGATAGTATTTTCTGATTTATTTAGACTATAAATCCTATGATTCTCTATTATTGGAGTTCTACCTGAGAGACAGACACCTTACAGACCAGGGATGTTGGCAAGTCTTTGAGTTCAAGTCTGAGTCTTTGGTACCAGGTTCCAAGTTCCAAGCCACAAGTTGAAGTCTCTATTAAAAACAAGCTTTGCTTGCCAGAAAAAAAGGGAGGGCTGGATTCTGAGTCATAGGTCAAATCTGAGTCATTAAAAAAAATTAAGTCCAAGCCAAGTGACGAGTGTGCCTCAAGTTTGACTTGACTGCAAGTCCCACAACCCAAGTCCCTTTCCCTGTTACAGACACCTGAAAGAAAGCCCTAAGGTGGAAGACTCTTGAGACCTAGCTGGGCTAGCTCCTCCCAAGCTTCCTGCTCCTGCCTCCATGCTAGCTGGGGGCTTTCCTTCTGAACAGGAAGCCAGGGGGAGGTGTGCCCAGTCACGCCTCAAAGCTTTTTGGTTTAGACTTTTGTCTCAGGGGAGCCATATTTGAATGTCAGGTAGAACTCCCCATATGGAGAATTTGCAGCTCAAAAAAAAAATCAGACAATTCCATACTTATAAGACATGTGACCAGCTTTTCCAGCTCTCTGATCCCTTTGTTGGTCTATCTTTAAGCCCAAAAATTCCATTGTAAAAAACAACAACAGTAATGTATTTTGTTTTATGAAGCATAAAGCTCACGTGACACAATTCTTAGTCATGCAACTTCTTAGGTTTTAAAGAACCAACTTTCTAATTATAAAAAGTTCTTTCTTAACAGTATAACTAGGATAGACTATTCTGTTTTGGAGACCCACACTACTATGCTGGTAAACCTTCCTCCAGCCCTCTCTGCGACTGTTAACTCCCTCTCAACTGAAAACTCTCCCTCAGACTCTTTTTTTTAACCCACCTGGTGAGTTGTGATTGGCTCACCCCAGGCCAATCAGCTTCTCCTTGCTGACACTGAGTAAGACAGTCCATCACAAGACAGTTGACACATTAGGAAAACTGTAGAATTTGTATTTGAAAAATCCCATATTTAGTTATCTCTTGGTGTTTACCAGCTCATCACTTTTTTCTATATTTTGCAGATTCCTACAAATCTACCAGTACATCAGTTATATACATATACTGGCATAAAATGTAAAAATGAGTTTGGGACATTTCAGTGAGAAAAGGACAGTGGTAGATACTGCCTTGGCATGAATCTGTATTCATCAGACCTTCATCTGATCCTTTCAGTTAACGAAGAAAGAATTTCAAATCACTGATCAGGCTAGGAATTGCAAAATGATTTTCAATTAAACAAACAGTATAAAGAGGTTTGGAGTATAGCTGTTAATGATAAATTAACAATGAATATAAAAGAAAATAAGAGATTGATAAATAAGAATATTTTTGTAGATATTTGGGGAGAGTTTATTGATTTTATTAATAAATGGGAAGGCAAATGCATTGTTGCATAAGTCAATGCAACTTTGGAAGGGAAATGGGGCTACATAAAGGAAGGAAAGCTGATAATATTTCCAGTGGTCCCAGTGGGGGAGGGAGCATTATTTTGTATAATTGTTTTTGTCATTTTGTGTTATTAATCTTTTTTCAATTTGTATGTTTCTGCTTTATATTTTATGTAATAAAATTTAACAAAAAACAAAAACATGAGTGATGGAGAAGAGAATGATTCTACAAGATGGTAATACCTTGTGCAACTATGTAGTATTTGATTTTACTAGATATCTAAAATGCATACTATAATGGAATAATGAAAAAAAAATGTGTAAAGTACAGCTTTTCCCTGAACAAGTATTTTAAGGAAGTTAAGCAACATGCATATTAGCCTTTTTTCCAAGATGATTTATCTTCAGCCAGTGGTAATGGAAGCACTTAACAATTTAAACAAAGACCTGGAAAAGGTGTCAGAAAATTGTCACTTTGCATGGTGCATATACATTTATTTTACCTTGAGGCTGATTCAGGTGAAACTAATCTAGAAGTTCCAAAAATCTCACAAAAGTTTCCCAAGCCAATTTGGCAGAGGTGAAAATGGGATGACTTTGTATGCCATAAGCAACAATTTGCATATCAAACTGCTTCCAACTCTTTGACAGAATGAAACACTGTCTCCCTTTACCTTAATATGCATATTGTAAACTCTTTATTGAGTCAAGAAAATGTACTTTAAAAAACCCCCACACTGATTGAGGTTGCTGAGCTGCAGTGGCTAAAGCACAGTGCTGTCCATGGTACTGAATTCTCCTCAGCCGTGACTCATTTTTTGAGGAAATGAGCCTGGGGGGGTTGAGGAATAGGCAAATGAGCATTAAAGTGACAAATGCAGTCTTGGTGTAAGTATAAAGTATAAATTGATGTATATTGGAGTTGAAAAGTCCTAACTTCACAGGTTACCTGACAAATCTTCTGATCAAGACTCCTCACCAAAAGCTGACTAATCCTGAATTCTGCTCATATAGTAGCCAGCTAGAGTTGCCTATTGGAAGCCTGTATGCAGGACCTGGGATAAACAGGACCCTCATACACATTTTCCTTGCAACTTACATACAATGGCACACTACTGGCACACTGCTTCCGGAACTGGAGGGAAAATGGGTCCATTCTGACTAACCATTGGTAGCCCTCTGCATTGGTCTAATCCCCTCTTCCCATTGAATGATGGAAAATTCAGGACAAATGAAAGGAAGTGCTTCACACAGTTTATAGTGTAACTGTGGAATTTTTACATGCAATAGCAATGAATTGATAACTTCTATGGCTTTCAAATGGGATTAAACAAATTAATGGAAGACGGAATGGTGGTCATGATGGCTATTTATTAGCTCCAGTATCCTTCAGTCTCTAGGGGATGCAATAGGACTGTGCACTCATGTAAATAGTTGGCTTCCTAAAGCCCTGACCATTGAGAATAGAACCATGGTCTACACTGGCCTCTCACCCAATACAACAGGATGCTATAATGACCTTGTCAGAATTTAGCATCCAAAATGCTGAAGTAAGCAGCAACTTTGGCTATATTCACATGAAACAGTAGACCAGGATTGCTGAAAAATCCTGGTTTCTCAATAACCAGTTGCATGTTGTTGCATGTACCTATTCCATTATTGTTTTCTGCTAGCACAACCATTTACAAACCTACCAGAAATAGCTTGTTTTGTGTGATTATATAATTCTACTCTGTAGGTCTTAACAAGCCAGGATCACAAGCTCAGCTTGTTTACATATCCTGGCTTGCTTGTAAGCAACAAATATGGATCCTGCCTTTAGACAATGGTTCACAAAGTTTTGTTAACATCAGTGAGGAAAAGGTATACATTACAGGCTTGCTTCTTCTTCACAGTTACCGTTGTTTGTAAAAGTGGCAAGTGTCTAACAGCTGGTGTGCAGTAACAGATAATATGTGACATTCTTGAAAGGTGACATGCAATTGCAGACACTATCTGACATGATCCAATATACAGTACAATATTCAGTACTTGCTGCTTAACATACTGAAGATATCAGCATATGATAATAGTGGGTGTATGAAAATATATTTGTACAATGGAATTATAAGAGGATTTGGTCAATTCCATATTAGTATCATTCCTTCACTTAGTCAGTCTTAATAGAAGTATGATTCTGAATCTTTATACCAAACCTTTATTGCAAAACCCCAGTGCTGACAACAGAATCTGACTGTTGACATTTGAAAGTTTGAGTTCTTAATAAAATTTTACAAGTCTTCACTAGCAGTACAATCTGATACATGCTTTGCTTTCATTTGCTTTACAAACCTTGGAAACCCACACACTTCTCTTAAGATCAGAAAAATGTCTTTCTGCTGCAATCTGTAAGCCCGTAACCCCCAGAGGAGGGGTGGAGTTTACTCCAGTTTGAGGGCCATAGTCTTAATGTCTTCGAGTTGCAATAGGTTTTGAACCTAATTTTCAAAGCCATTGCTGCAAATGACTATGCATGAACATGTATATTTTGTGTGTGATTTGAAAACACATCAAAAGAAATACCAGCATAATAACATGAATTGTCCTTGTTTTTGTAGAAACGGATCTTTGCTAATTTCCCACCCACAATCCCCTATTAGGTTGGATGACCATTTTTATTTTTATTTTCATTTTCATTTTTGCACATCTCTGACAAATGCTTTCATTTACCCCTCTGCCCAGAGCATGTTGTAAGAAAACAGAGCCTATGGTTTATTCACTGAGCTGCTTTAAGCAGGAGGTATCATTTTATTCAGCTGGCAAACTAAGAAGTATTCAAGTTCTAATATTAGAAGCTCCTGCAGAGCATGCAAACTTGCACCTAGGGCTTGTTTCCTAGGTGACCAATGATTGGTTCACTGGGTGACAAGACTAGCTCAATTTGAGGAATGTGCCCTTTGAACACATTGTGGCTAACAATGATTCATCAAAAACAAAATAAACAAAAAACTTTGACCAGCAGCAATTTGCAGAGCAAAATTTATTTTATACTAGGTGACAATGATCACTGTAGTTGTTTCCTCTGAGTGTTCCATGCTGGTCCTCTGCTCATTTCACTGGGAGGGGTGGTTGGATGCCAGCCAACTGTTCAGGGACTGATTTACACCACCACTAGGGCATTTTGATTCTCTCACAGGATGCTAGATTCGATCCAGCTTCACTCTCACCTTCCCCGTGGGATGCTAGACAGGCCGGGCTGCCCCTCGCTGCCCCAGTTTGCTGATGTATGAAACGTAGCTCATTGGCATTGGCACTTCTTCCACTATATTTCAAATTCTGTAGCCAAGAAATGTATCTTCATTCATTTGAATGAATGGCAGTCACTTTTGCAACTATGTCTAATTTGCACAGCCTGAAATTTCATATTTTACATAATTAGCAGCGAAGGAGAAGAAATCAGGTGTTAGATGGTGTGGTTTCTACTAATGCCGTTGGAAGAACTACACTATTGGCAGCCTCCAAACTATGACCTCCATCTCCTTTGCCCCTTTGCTATGCTTGTTCAGACTGATGGAAGTTGCAGTCTAAAGCATAGGTTCTTAACCTGTGGTCTTCAGACCCCCAGGGGGCTGCAATATCTGCACAGGGGGTTCACAAAGAAATGTTATGATCTTTTGCAGTTAAAATAGAAAGAACGAATGAAGGAAAGAAAGCATGAAAGAAAAGAAACATAGAACAAAATCTTAATTTCCCTTGCTCGTTTGTGGAAAATTTGGCTTTTCTAACCTACTGCCTCCATTAAAAACCAACAAAAGTAAAAATTGGTTATGAAAGTAACTGTTTGACAGCAAACAACTGTTTGATATTTCTGCACATGGTGAGGATATGCAAGTGAATGACACTGAGAAGCTGAGAGAAAGCAAATGGAATTTCTTGCTACTGTGCAGATAGTTAAAAGCCAAAGGAAGAGAAAGTCGGAATCAGTCAGTGTCAGTGTGAGTGAGTGTTTGGACAGACTTCTTAATCATGTTTCTGATAATAAAACTGTTTGGTTATTGTTGAGTAAAGTGATCTTTCGATATTGTCACAGTAAATTTTGTAACAATACATTTTGGCTGAGCCTTAGAAAGGATCACTGATTGATTTTGAATAGTAAAAGAACTGATGCTGTTGATGAGCGTGCATCCTGTTCAAAGCAAAATGCAGCTTCTTCCAGCCATCTTAAAAATTCTTGCCGTTATAACAAGGAACAACTTTTGGTGAGATCCTGCATAAGAAACTTTAAAGAAATATTTGATGCACCTTAAAGTTTTAAATCTTAAGATAAGTCTTATGGTCTGCAGCAACAAAAGATATTTAAAGGTTTGTTGTAAAGAAGAGGTTAAGAACCGCTGGTCTAAAGCAACTAGATGGCATCTAGTCTGGGAATTCTAGTGTAAAGATTTATCAGACACACACTATTGTGTTATAATCGCAGGTTGGTTATTGGCAGTAAAATACACATGCACACTACACTATTCTTCCTTTAGTTCTTTTTTTACACTGCTTCTTTAAGAATCCTCATTTGGAAATGGCATCTCCATGCTAAGAAATACACCTGCCAGTGGCTCTAAATGGCATGTCAAGCATTTCCAGTTGGAAGAATTTGATAAGAAGTAATGGGAAAGACTTCCTCCTTAAACCCTGATGAGCCAAGGAAAGGTGAGTGGAAGTATATGATACTTCTTAGATGAGGACATGACTGACATACTCTGAAGACATACAATAGGTGGACATGAAATCTGGTCTGGTACTAGTGACTTTCTTATATTTTTCATGCTTTCCAAGAGGTGGGTATGGATCCTGATGAAACTAATACAAAAATGCTCACCAAACAAGCAGGAGTTTTATGCTGAGTTTGGGAATTCTAAGAGTTATAGAAAAACAAACATTATTTTGGAGGGGAAAAGGCTAGGGCAAAACAGAAGTAAGCAAGCTCACGGGCCATCAAATGCTGCTTGTTGCTCAGGAGAAAACACAGAAAAGCAGGTAGGTGTGAAAATGACTGGAAGCCTCCAGAAGGACAGCAGGACTGATTTACAGCACACTGAGCAAGTGCAATTCCACACTGGAGCATTTCAGTACAGATCTCACTTACTTTTCTTTATAGGAGTTCATTAGGGCCATAAAGCTAAATAAACATCCCCTTGTGTAGTCCATCACAAGACTGAAACCTGACAGTCACGAATTAAGGGTTCAATTTTTCCCCCATCCTTTATGTTTCTATTCAGTTCTACAGTTTTGTGGCAAGGAGGCAAGTGGAGCTCAGTAGGTGGGATCAGCCTGCAGGTCATGACACAGGACTGAGATAGTGTGTTCAGACTGGAGGATTACAAGTCAAGAAGAACTGCCATCAATGAGCAGGTCCTGGTGGGTCACCAACTTGAGTAGAAAGGCATTACTCTACTGATAATATTGCTTTTATCTGGTGCAAGGGTGCCTGATTCACCTCCCCCCACCACACACACAAACAACCACCTGCACCACATCTCCTTCACTGGATGTTTTTAAACTGAGGTTAGATGGCTGCTTGTCACAAATGCTTTAACTGTGGATTTCCTGCCTTGACAAGGGGTTGGACTTGATGACCTTGAGATCTGTTCCTGCTCTGCAGTTCTTTGATTTGATGACTGTCAAAATATGTTCCAAAGGGCAAGAAAATCTTCCCACACAGATTTTGGACTGGGGTAGGGGACACTGTGCTACAAGGGGAAGCCCACTTAACATGACATTGTATTTAAGCCAATATCTGAATGAAGAGATCACTTTGGTGATTCACTGTCATCCCACAGTGGTGCCAGAGTAATTCTAATCAATCTGAGAAATATATGAGGCACAGTCTAATTTTCTAGATAATTTCGCCCACACTTACGTATCTGTTTGGATTATTAGCTGTTGTTATTAGTTTCAGCTGCATAAAAGGAGAATTCTCTTTCTTTTTCTTGGGGGGGGAGGGGTTAAAGATTTTTTTCCCAGTAATTCGGATCTAACAAAGTTCCTCAAGCCACAGGTGCTGTTTTTTTAAAATCCCCACAGCAGTTTTTTTGCATTGAAAAGTCTCTAAAGCATTTCATTTTAAAGTCATGCTGATCAGGAGGAAGAATCCAAGCTGCTTTTCTGTTGCCTTCAATGCATGTTGCTATTTTTAGACACATTAGTTGATGCAAGGAAGGGATTCCATCTGTCTTTCTCATCACAACTAAATGCTTTTGTTGACATTAGCAATCAAATGGCATTTGTGGAGCAAAGGCCTAGACCTGTTGTCACTGTGACTCTGACCAGTTGAATGGCATTTGCTAGGTCATCTTCCTACATATTGGTGGTTCTGCAGTTTTTGTTCATGTTCCCTTGTGCAGGGTTTGCTGATGCATAGGAAAGGAATATTTGTAGACACTTACAAAGGACTATGAAAATATCAAGTGCCCCTTCGAAATTGTGTACTTAAGAAAACTATTATTTAACCATCCAGCCTAGGCTGGCTGACCAAAAAAGCCGGAGGGGTGGGATGGGATGGGGAGCAAATTAACCTAATGTGTTTTGACTGATGAAAAGCAAATCCATTTAGTGCCAAATATATGCACAAGCTAAGTAAGGTATATCACCGAGGCAGAGATTATGAAGGGCTTCTAAATGCAAGTAAGGGAACAAAACCTTTGGCAGAACAATACATAGCTTTTTGGTGATATTATGATAGTTCTTAAACACCATGTAGCTTAGGGCTTCTGCTTCTCTTTATTTGGCAATAAGACCAGTATAAAAGCTAGCCAGGACATCAGACTCTGGTTGTATTTGTGTGTGTGTGTGTGTGTGTGTGTGTGTTTGTTTGTTTGTTTGTTTACCTTTTCTTCAGTGACCTCAAAGTGATGTTTCTGGCTCTCCTTTTCATTACCGTCTCTTCACAAAAACCCTGAGGGAGTATGACCTCAAACCTCATGTCTCAATGGGGACTGGAGGCTCCCACATTCTAACCACCACATCACATTGCTTTCTTATCTACTATATAATAGCTCCCTGGATTTTCCAGTCCTGTGGCAGGGAGGCAAATGGAGCAAACCAATGTACTCTCTCCTTTGTGATCCCAGAAGAACATTTTTCTTCCCTGCTGGTTATTACGAGAACTTTTTCACTTAAAGATATACAGTACTACTTGTGGCGGCTTTTTCTCTCCTCTTTTCTTACTATCCCACTTTCCTTCTATGGTGTGCCTTTTCAGCTGCAATTCTGAGGACAGGAGTGGTCATATTTTACTCATCAAAAAGTGAACCTGAAGTGAAGTAAAAATACTCTGTATAAGTAAACAAAGCATTCCAAGCCACAGAAAACAAATCATGTTACATGTACAGAGCAGAATCCCAGGTTAATAGGTTGCTAGTAAGAGACTTCTCTGTCTTTCTTCCACAAAACAGGCCCTCTAGCCCCCTCAAAATGCTACACACAGGGTTAGGAATGGGTTGAGAGGTAGTATGGAGGGGATCTCCTGAATTATGTTTCTTTGGCATAAGCTTTTCGTAGAACTTGAAAGCAAGCCATCATTAGTGATGAGTTAACTTGTTACAATAGTAAGGGCATAGTGACACTCCATTTACAAAACAATACAACAACAGGCAATGTCATTAATTCAAATGTGTAGTGAGTCATGTTTACTCATTTCTCCTAAAATTTTGTTTAGGTGTGTCACTTGGGGACCACTGCTGTATATATATATTTTTAAATTAAAATAAAGCTATTTGAAAATAAGAAATAATGGGGAACAAATTATCTTCTTAAATACTAATGGATTAAATTGTGTGGCTATCCCTTCACTGTAGAAGTGAATATTTCTGCAAGAGACTAACATTGCCAAATCCCCTCCTGGCAGTGGTGGCTTGCTACAACAGAGGTAGCACTAGGTTTGAGTATGTCATGAGCAAGGTCCTGTTTGTCCATGAAGCACTATTCTAGGGGGAGGGAGAAATGAAGTTATAGTAGTTACTGCAGCCAGTTTCCACAGTAGGTCCCTGGGTCTGCAGCTGCTGTTCTTAACTCTGGTGGGCTTTCTAGGTGGCAGTGGCATTAAGCCTGGCACTGAGAAGAGAAATGCTGGGGCAAAGCTTCAGCCAACTTCATTATCCTTGGGCAACACTTATCTATCAATCATCTCTCTCTCTCTCTCTCTCTTACATACGAACGAATGAACACACACACACACACACACACATATGCATGCATGCACACACAGAGAGACACATGGGAGGATGACATTTGTTCCACAGTACAAGGTGCTAGCATCAGGGCTGCTCAGCTAACCCTTATATTGCCTTTGGCTATCAAGCCAGCCAGCCATGACCCAGCAGGTCTAGCTAGGCAAGCCAAGGAAATCCATCATTTGGAGGTAATGGAAGAAGCAAAGGCAACAGCAAGCAAAAGAAGGATTGGGGGTTTGCATGCCATACTTTAAAAAGCAGCTGCTATGCTCTGATCTATGTAAGCTGCCAACATATAATGTTGAGTAGAAATATTGATATATTAGTTGCTTCTCTGTACAGTTCTCTTTCTTCATTTCTCTAGCATGTTCTTTTTCTTTTCTCTTTTTTACTTTGAAGCTGATAGGTTAGCCAACAACTGATATGTTTTCCTACAGTTTCTGTCCATGGTTCAATGTTTATTTCTTATTCTAAAGGTCTGCACAGAATTATGTATGTTCTCAGCCATGAATATCAGATACCTCATGCTGGAACATTTTATGAAAAACCTCACTTGTTGTTATGCTTCAGTTTCAATTCAAGCATATTCAATCTTTACAAAAGAAGATTAAACAGAAATAGATTAGCTAATCATTTAAATAACCATGATGAAGAATCGAAATTCATTCTTAAGCATTGCCTACATCTAATATGGAAGCTGACTGAGGTTTAGCATTGACCGGGAACTGTAGACAGTTTTGGTTTCCTGGTGAACATACATGTATAATTGCAGCTTTTCCTCATGCACACTTTATAATTTAGGTAGACAATTAAAGGGGGAAAAAATCTAAAAAGAAAGTAGACTGTGAAATATGGCAAAAAAGGATCAGGATCATATTGCAGTGGCCTGATATTTTTATGTTATATAGGATGGAGATTTGCATTTTGTATGAATTCTGAGTAGCACTGCTGATTCATTACTAAATCTGGTTGCAACAGTTTTCTGCAGTAACACAGCCATACATACCATTAAACGATGTATGATAATTTCTGACACTGCTGATTCTAATTATGTTTCATTTAACTGTCCAGCCAAATTAAATTAGCAAGTTCATAATCAGAGTGTTAAATTGTTTTTAATGAATGTGTCAGCTATTGTGTGTTACTGTTTTGCTGGAGATTCTCTACTATGCAGATTTGAATCTGGATCTATTTTGCTTTGTTTCCCACAGAATGCAGTGCAACTAAGTGCTGGGTAGCTACAGTTGACACACTTTGCCTTCGGGCAAGTTGGATATGTGCCTCCAGGCAGCTATGTGGCTACTAGACCTACAAAAGCAGTGAGAGATTCTGTCAGTGGTGATCAGATGGCCTATGTAAGCAATGGGGAGGCAGAGTTAGAGTTATAAAAAGAGCATCAGAGCTCAGCTGTATCGCACCAATGGTCCATGTACATCATTAACCCATTTTCAGTATCGGCCAGACGTTCTGCAGCAGGGAAGGTCAGCGATCTTCCTTCCCATCCTCACCTATTGGTACTTTAAGAGGCTTACCTCCTCTAAACATTGATATTCCCATTTACCTGCAATGGTTCTGACCAGCTTTCTTCAGTCTGGCCCTCTCCATAGGACTTAGATTACAACTCCCCAAAGGCCTTGACTGTCCCAGGTTGAGAGAGGCTAGTCTAGACCAGTGGTTCTTAACCTTTGTTACTCGGATATTTTTGAACTGCAACTCCCAGAAACCCCAGCCAGCACAGTTGGTGGTGAAGGCTTCTGGGAGTTGCAGTCCAAAACTCCTGAGTAACCCAAGGTTAAGAACCAGTGGTCTAGACCTATCTTCCATGCCTTAGACCACTAGAGCTCAGCTGTAGGCTCTCCTGATGATTTATACTTTTAGCAGTCCCTGAGCATTGGCAAAACTGCCAGGGGCTGATGGGAGCTGAGGTTCAAAACATCTTGAGGGCCAAAGTTTGAAGATCAGTATTTGAGCCTTCCCGATATGACGGGCCAGAAATGGCATAATCCCTTTGTCTGTGCTGTGGCGATCCACATCATCTGGAGGGATGCCAGGCTGGTTAAAGCCACCTTAGCCTAATCCTCTGGTTAAGTCCTCTAAAACTGTTGCCATGAATGATTCCTTATTTTTGCAAAGTATCCCCAAAAGTAATGATGGTTTGTTTACAGAAGTATTATTACTATTACATTTTTAATCTCTCTAGGAATTTAGTGCAATTAGTTCTATGGCATGGCCCTGACTGACTAATTACCAGGTATCCAGATTGCTGGGGGTAATGAAGCAAGTCCAAATGTTTGTACTAAAATGTTTACAAAAGAACATCCTGTTTGTTATGGCACAGCACATACCTGAGCATGATTGTCAGCCAGCTCCCTCAGAACAGATAGAGCAGGGCCAAATGCCTTGAGGTCTAGCTATCTTTTGCTCAGAGAAGTACAGAAGGTCATTAATTGGTCACTACTTTTTAGCACCAAGGCAAATGAGATGGAAAATGGCAGGTTGACCCAGGTAGTCAGGGCCTGGTAAAGCTTAAGGGAATTCTTGACAATAGAGAATAAACATTTCCCCTAGTCTGTAATGTACTTTAAAGAAACAAAGCACACCAAGTCAAACCATAGGAAAGTGCCTTCTAGCTAGAGACTGGATAACCACTTTTTAAAAAAGTAATTTGTTATCTAATGATTTCAAAAATTAATGCATTGCCATTAACCTCATGTCTTTCAATGATTTAGTATCT
The DNA here is from genome assembly GCF_051106095.1 of Pogona vitticeps. NCBI lineage: Eukaryota > Metazoa > Chordata > Lepidosauria > Squamata > Agamidae > Pogona > Pogona vitticeps. Next base: position 95,706,699 of record NC_135783.1, on the reverse strand, counting down.
AACAAATTAATACAAGTTTTAATTTAGTTTAGTTTTATTTTTATTAATTCATTTTTTAAAAAACAGAAACTTGGTACATTGCTAATTTATTTGCTTGTTACTTTTGTAGAAAAACACATTAGAATTAATAAAAGAATGGCATGAAATTTGGAAGATTCTACTCAAAATGCCTCTAAACTGCCGTTTGAATGTAAGATCTAGAGAGTAACTACAAGCAGTTCCTCATTGCAGCTTCCTTCATGGTGGCATAAGTAGAATTTGTGTTACTTTTGAAATGTAACTGAAACAGAATTGCAAAAGGCAGATGAAAAACAAAAGTAAAAGGTGACAGAAGTAAGGTTAGAACCCTGGATGTAGTTTTTCAGTGACTGTCATATAGAGACAAAGGGAACTACTACAAACAGTGCAAAGAAGTATAGGAAGAAAAACAAAAGGGGGAAAAAACAAAAGATCAGAAAATCCAAATCAAAGGGAAATTCAAGCCTAGATTAGGAATGCTGAATGACCATCAGGGATATACACTATCTGACCAGGAGACAATAAAGAGAAGTTAGAAACAGCATGGGGAAGGGACAAAAGGATAACAGACTCCTTTGAAGAGGAAGCTTATGATGAAGAACTTGTGTTTCAAGAAAGTGGAGTGAAAGCTATTCTGAAAGCATTAGGAAGAAATAAATCACCAGGAGTAGATGGAATGCTCTTTTAAGCCTCAAAGAATGAATATGTCAAAATCCTAACAGGAATATGTCAACAAGGGATTCACTCTCAAATTGGCCTTCTCAGCCACACTAGACACTGTTCCAAGACCTCTATTCAGAGCATGTTACCATAGTCTCTCGAGACTGAATGATGCCTACTGTGATGGAAAACAAAACAATGGCACACAGACTAGGAACACTTAATATACATTGCAATCCCTGAAGAAGGAGATGTCTAGGAGTGCATTAACTATAGGACCATTGCTTTAATATCTCATGCAAGTAAAGTATTCTCAAGGTGTTGCAACAAAGGTTTTTATCTTATATGGAGCAGAAAATGCCTGATGCTCAAACTGGATTCCGAAAAGGAAGAGGCACTTGAGCTCTCATTGCAAATATCTGTGGGCTACTAGAGCACACCAAAGAGTTTCAGAAGATCAGTCTATGCTTTATAGATTACAGCAAAACATTTCACTGTATAGATCATGAGAAACATGCCAGATGCAGGGGAGGGGTATCAGGAAACAGGTATCTAGTTGTCTCGTGTGCTCCCAGAGGTGTCTGGTGGGACCACTGTGAGATACAGGAAGCTGGACTAGATCGGCCCTTGACCTGATTCAGCAGGGCTCTTCTTATGTTCTTAAATTATGGGTTGTTCTGAGAGAAACTGGTATGCCTCAGCACATTATTGTCCTGGTGCGTAACTTGTATTGTGGAGAAGAAGCTACTGTCATGACAGAATATGGAGAGACAGAATGATTTCCTGTAGGCGAAAGTGTCAGATGAAGGTGCTTTTTATCTAATCTGTTCTATCTGTATGCATAACATATACGGAAAGCCTAACTAGATTCAGAGGAGAAAGGGGTGAAAATTGGTGGAAGAAACATCAATAATTTAAAATATGCAGATGACACCATCTTGCTGGCAGAATGCAGCAATGATCTAAAATTACTTTTAGGGAAAGTGAAAGAAGAAAATATCAAAGCAGGAATGCAGTTGAACTTCAAGAAGACCAGAACGATGACTATAGAAAAATTACACAACTTTAATGGTGACAATGAAGAAACTGAAATAGAGGTTTTGTATACCTTGGCTCAGTCATTAACCCTAATAGAGGCTACAGCCAAGAAATAAAAAGAAGACTGAGACTATGAAGGGCAGCAACGAAGGAACTAGAAAAGATCATCAAGTGTAAGGATGTGTCACTGGAGTCCAAAACGAGATCATCCACACTCTTGGATATCTGATCATTATGTATGGGTTTGAAAGCTGGACAATTAAGAAAGCTGCTGGAAGAGAGCTTTGCGGATACCCTGGAGTGCCAGAAAGATAAACAAATGGGTCATAGGCCAAATCTAGAGGCACAAATGTTAACCCTGAGGCTGTCCTACTTTGGGAACATCATGAGGCAGTATTCTCTGGAAAATATAATAATGCTGGGTAAGGTGGAAAGCAACAGGAAAAGAGGAAGATAGCACATGAGATGGGCTGACTCTTAAAGGAAGCCGCAGGCCTGAGTCTACAGGAGCTGAGCAGGGCTGTTGAGGACAGGACATTTTGAAGATCACTCATCCATAAGTTGGAAGTGACTTGATAGCATATAACAACAGCAACAGCAACAGCAACAACGTGTTATATGTAACCCATATAATTGAAGTCTCAGGGGTGTGACTGGCTACTGAAAGTCTGTTTCAGCTCTCAGGCCTGTTTAGTGAATGGTCCCTCCATTTTTCTTTCCTTTTTTTTTATGGTTTTTTTCCCCAATCTATTTTGCATCCACAAGAGGCTGGGAGCCAAACCAGCCTTTAAGTGATCAATTATGTGCTCTCTGGGTCTTTGTGAGGGCACAGCTTGCCATTTTTCTGCAAGATTTTTTTGTGGGGGGCTTGGTGGAATAGAGACTTTAAGAGATGGATAAAGGTAAAGGTAAAGGTTCCCCTTGACATTTAGTCCAGTCGTGTCCAACTCTAAGGGGTGGTGCTCATCCCCATTTCCAGGCCGTAGAGCCAGCGTTTTTCCTAAGACAATTTCTGAGGTCACGTTGCCAGCGCGACAAGACACAGAACGCCATTACCTTCCCACCATGATGGTACCTATTTATCTACTTGCATTTTTACATGCTTTCGAACTGCTAGGTTGGCAGGAGCTGGGACAAGCAATGGGATCTCACTCTGTCACGTGGATTCCATCTTACGACTGCTGGTCTTCTGACTTCGCAGCACAGAGGCTTCTGCGGTTTAACCTGCAGTGCCACCATGTCCCCTTAAGAGATGGATATGTATAGCCAAATAAGATCCAAGGAAGGGGAAAGAGTCCCCAGGGCTGCTGAAGTAACCTACCTCTACTAGGGTAGTACCTACCTAGTAGAAATAGGTTACCTAGCAAAACAATCTTTTTTCACAGAATAGATGTGATTTCTTTTTGTCTCATCTGCTGTTGGCTCTGCACAGTCAGTTAGCAACTGGTAGGATGAGGAGTGTTAAACAGGACAACCTCCCTCTCTAGAGGGAGATTCATTCCACATTGGATGGGAGGACGAAATACACAGGAGAGGACATTCCAGAACTCAAGAGTGGTCATGGAAGACTTACCCAAACCATGTTCTCAAATAATTATCAGCTGAAGGAGGCCTACAGGGAGAAGGTCTTCCCTTCTTGGACACAACGGTTTCACTGATACTCAAAGCTCACATTGTTTGGAAACTGATGAAGGTTTATGTGTGAGCAGGGAAGAACAAAAGGCATCTAGATGCAGCACTGGGCCAATACTTGAGGCTGGCCAGGAATCTCTTGTGAATGCAGACTAGGAGATTATTACAACTCTTTTCTCAACAAGTATATCTGTGCTCTGATTAAAGAAATGTGTACAAGGAACAATAACATTGTGCCCTAATAGTTTGTTTATTGTACTTTGTGTCTCTGCTTCCAGAGCATGGAAAAGTCGATTTAGAACACCCAGAATGCCCTTGTCAATATATCCATTGGCCATGTTATAGGGGCAATTCTGGGGAAAGTAGTTCATTTGATCCATAGGAGGGATGGGAGAATTGCCCACAAATGTAGAATAGATATATATCTGATGAAATCTGATTCTTGCACTTCCAAGCAGGGTGGTTCACACATTATCCCCCCCAACACTTAACTCACTCTTGCTTCTTTATAGCATTAACACGTGAAACAAGCAAGAGCAAATAAGGATCACCCTGTAGCCTTCCAAGGTGGCTGCAGAGCAAGTAGCTGCAGATGACTAAGCAAGTGAGTCAAACACAATCTTATGCTCAAAGAAAGGACTGGAGGGGGGGCAGCAAGAAGGATTACAAATACATCTGACCTGAAGGAATACATTTCTTCCCATCTCCATTGGTTGCAGTCTTGTAGGTCTTGCCAGTGAAGCAGAACTTATCCATTCTGTCTCCCTTGTAGGGAATATCCAAGGGACATAAGGTCATAAGCTAATCATTAATTTTGAGTCATGATGTCTGAGCAGTTCCTATAGGAGTCAAGAAAGGGAACTCCAGATAGAAGGGGTGTGTGCGTGTGTCTGTGTGAAGCCAGGGAACAGTCTTAGCATCCATAGGCTTTTGGCAGTCTGAGAATTGGAGACTTGCCACTTGTTTTCCAGTATCTTTTGCCCGCAGTCCGATTTAATTAAAAGGTGCTCCTCTGTGATGTGAACTCTGGCCTGACTTTTCTCATTGCTGTAGAAAGGGTTGCCATGGAAACCTTGCTTTTTAGTTAGACTTTCAGTGGCCCTGTGCTTGTGTGGCCCATAAACGGATGCATTTTCAGTAACTGAGCAGCACAAAGCAGTGCAAGAGATGAGAAGGATGGTTTCCTGAGCAAATTGTTTCTCAATTTAGCTCCAGCAGCTTCTTTAATTAAACAGGCCCCATTCTAAGGCAGACAGTGAAAACTCTGCATTACAATCTATGTGCACCCTAAGTGAAAAATATCACTTTTGTTGTGATTTTGCATGGCAGATCAGAAAGATATTTGGTGTATCAGTCAATGTTTCGGTAAATTTGGAAATGCAAGTCCTTAACATGACAAGCCCCCCACAGCCATTGCCAGCTGAAGGAGAAAACAAAAATGCAGACAGTTGGATCGATTCATATTGATATATCAGTTCTTTTGTAAAGTGAATGGCTCTTGCATTACAAGGAGGGTAGCTTGCACCACTACATCATTTCTAGAAAAATTCATCTCTCTCAGCTACTGTGACAATTGTAGCTAAGTACAGGTGTCTGTGTGATATTATTGTTCTGCTCATCAGGAATTCAACACTGCAAGTCCTGGCTCCATTAGACCACTGGTGTCAGCCTGAGATATTTTGGAATCCAGTGTGTATCATAAATCTATAGATCACACTTCAAAATACAATGCTGCACATTCACATCCTTGCATCAAAATGTACTAGCTGAGTGAATGTAAATCCATATGTATGCAATGATATAGTCATGAAGATGTAAGCAGAGTCTGAATAAGAATGTCATGCCCTTCTGCTTGCCTGCATTAGCTGCAAAATGGCAGCCTGAGAATGCTGTTTCACAGTTTATGAAGGGAGTGTGTTTGCCACAGCTTCTTCAGTGTGACATTGTTATTCTTCATACAAGCAGTGTGAAGGGCTGTTGTGCACTCCTAATGCTTAAGGGCACGCAGTGCAGTAAACTCAGTTAGATATCAAGCAAATTCACTGCTTTGTATTTTTAATAACAATGCCAGAATGAGGAATTCTTCAATGCAGATCCCTAATGGTGGATCACAGGGTTGGTGCTGTTCTGTGGTTAGAGACTTCAGTTAAGCAGTGTGATTAATTAAATTAATAATGGTAGGATGGAAATACTTTAAAATGGATTTTAATTGAAACTGTCTTCTATGTAGTTCTTTTAAAAATAAGTGTTCACAGAGGGAGAATGAACTCATACAGGCTCTTTTACTCATTTTGACAATTTGTAATAATATAATTATGTAACAAATGTAATTTAAGACTAAATTTGATGGTTTTTTTAAAAAATAACACATTTAACAAAAATGTCCAAATTTCTTATTAAACATTCATGTATGTTAAAATGCCACCGGGCATATAGCAACATTGGGGGTAAAGAGTGTTTGGCAAAAATAATTCATAATTTAAGCCATTTCTAAGCATTTTGTTTTATTTCTACATGCTTCCCTTTTGCATTTCTCCTAGCATTTGGAACTATGCACACATCTTGCTTGATTAACCTACCTTGCTTAGCTACAGGTCACCTAGGGTCTATTGGTACAGTATATGGATCACTGCTGGTATATTTTGATTTGAATCAAATTATGGTGTCCACACGTGTTTCTGCTTAGAGCAATCCATCCTGCCTCTTTAAGAACAGTCACACACCTTTCTGGCATAGCAGAAAGGCATGTATATTTTTGGGTACAATTCAGCGTGGTCCTAGCTAGCTTCTTGTGTTGCCTGTGCAGACCCAAATGGACCTGTGGGTGGCATTATCTACAGTGACAACCCTGTGATGTAATAGGCGGGTTGTGGCATTAAAAGGGAAGACTGAGAAACCCCATTCTCTATTTTGATCATCTTTTAAAAAATATTTTCCTAATTGACATGGCACAATTTTAATACCATGCCAGGTTAATGCATTGCTCTTTCAATATGCCACTTATTTTAATTAATATACGGGGCAGGGGGAGGAACGCCACTGCAGCTGGCTGAATGATGGCTGCAAGAAAAGGTGAGGAAGGAGACTATGTCAGCTCCATGGGCTCCACACCCACAAAGCAGCACAGCCCTGCAGAGCCCTGGCTGGGAAGAAAGGCAGGAAAAGCAAGGACAAGTTTCCTCCCTTCTCTCTCTCCCCAGCCTTCACTCCACTGTAGTCCCCTTATGCTAATATGACCACAACTGCAAGCTTGCACAGCAAAGCTAATTCATGAATAAACTGACAATTCAGATACCTGTGTGGACCCTTCTCACAGGAGAATAAATGGTATGAACAGAAAGATTGCTCAAGTGAGAGATAAAGTAGAACACATTGAAGAGAACTACCTTTTAAGTGTGAACCAGACTGCTCCAACCCCCCTTGCATAGGCAGACCCTCGGACTCAAACCTAGGCTTCTTATCTACAGGAACAGCAACTTGGATCTCTTCTGATGGACCTGGGGGAGGGTCTTGCTTCCACTCTAGTTAGTTCTCATATTTTGGTAAATTGTTTCTTATTGGCCTTTGAGTTGGTCAGGTTCTTAAGGGTGCAGCTGGGTTGAGACTAGCTTGTACAGCTTGTACACTTTTGCATGCTGGACCTCACTGCATAATCTGTAGACAAGAAGAAAAAGGGGGTTGACAAAGGATTCAGATAAGGCAATATATATAAATCCCCAATGGTAAGTAAAGCAAGTGACTCCTCCACTTTTCCACAAGGCACTCTCTCTCTTTCGCTCTCTTGACTCTTAGCAAGGTAGACTCTTTCCCTCTCTTTCATTTCCTTCGCACAGCAGGAGATGAAACAATGAAAAAGGTTGGGAGCATGAGGGAACTAGGAATTTTGAGTTCAACTATTCCTTTCCCCGATTCTTTTTTGTCTCCTTTATTTTCTAAGACAGAAAAGATTATTCAAGTGGAGAGTTCTATCTCACCATATGTTCCACACCTAATATTTAAGAATCAAGGATCAAAGTGACCTACCTCTTCAAAACTTGGTAAAAAAAGGAACAGGACCATCATCTCCAGCTGGCTTCACATTATCACAGCCCAGTGTGTTGCCTTTTAGAGAGGACCATGTGGAAAGGGCACTTGAGGGGAAAATAGATGAGTCTACCAGATGGCAAATTGTGACTGGCCTAATGCCTTCTTTTTGCAGGTGCAAGGCAATATCATACGTAGCAGGTACACTATCAGGTGTGTTTTCTCATGGGAATTAACTGTCAAAACACACAGAAGAGAATAAAGAACTGGGACTGTACATTCACAATGATCTTTGGGCCATTTGGGCAAAAGTATGCACCCGCTTGCCCAGAATAATGTCCGCTATAAGAGGAGACTACCCCACTGCAAACAATTCAATGCCATCTGGTAGAGAAAACTTGTCTGAATATGTGGGTATCTTTTGCCACTGCCCAAAAGAGAATATGAGCTCAAGATATAGCTCAGTGTGTTGGTGCTCCTTGGAGCAGAGTTTGAATCCCCACGGTGCCTCCAGGGAGAGAAACCAGGAAAGATAATCTAGAACATGTTCAAGAAGTATGCCACAGTCTACAGAAGCTTAGATCAAATAAAACTTGTTAGGCTTCAAGGTGAGATAAGACGCATTGTTTTTCCCCCCCTCAAAGGACAATACCGCCAGTTATAGAGACATTCCTTCTCCTACATGGGCTGCCTTCCCAGGCTGACAAGCCCCACCTACCCAGCCTGCTCCCTCACGGCATGGATCAGTGGCTATATCCATAATACTTATAAAGTTCTATTTTATAAGGTAAAGGTAAAGGTTCCCCTTGACAATTTTTGTCCAGTCGTGTTCAACTCTAGGGGGCGGTGCTCATCCCCGTTTCCAAGCCATAGAGCCAGCGTTTGTCCAAAGACAATCTTCCGTGGTCACATGGCCAGTGCGACTTAGACACGGAACGCTGTTACCTTCCCACCGAGGTGGTCCCTATTTATCTACTTGCATTTGCATGCTTTCGAACCGCTAGGTTGGCGGGAGCTGGGACAAGCGACGGGCGCTCACTCCGTCGTGTGGATTCGATCTTACGACTGCTTGGTCTTCTGACCCTGCAGCACAGGCTTCTGCAGTTTAGCCCGCAGCGCCACCACGTCCCTTATTTTTATACCTAGGATTTAATTGGTTTTTTGTTATCCCAAAAGGAAGAACAAAACCAAACAATTTTAAGTGGAGTAAAAATCTTACAATAAAACTGTACATTACAGGTCACACAAAAATATTATTAAGAGACCATGTTTATGTCTTCTTAACACGTTTACTTTGTGGCAGTATCACACTGTATCTTTCCATATTACTCACATGGCCACTGTTAGGCAAAATAAGGTGGCTAGCTTGTCACAAAGAGGTAGCAATCTCCTTGTTCATTTATTATTACTCTGTTTTACTTTCAGGAATGGGGAGAAGTGTTTATGGGATTTTGTGACTGGACTTGGGCACAATGGACCAGGTGGCAAAATATCTTGGCTTGTTCCTGGTCACCAACCCAGTTTTGTTTCTGAACATAGAACAGAAGGGCATTTTTGTTTAAGCACTAAAACAGTTTGAGTCATTCCTGCCCCTCCATAATCTTTACTGCATCTGAACAAAATAGGGAAGTGCATAACATCCTATTCCATGTACAGTAAATGTTTTGCAGCATGTAACAGGGGAGCGAGCGCATTCATTAAATGCATACATTTTTTGATGTCATTCCCATGTTTGTACCAATGAGTACCCAGTTTGGGGGGTGGGAAAGTGATTCTTGCATATTTATGTTGTAAACTTCCCAGACAGTGCTCTAGCACTATGGGGCAGTATATAAGTTGAAAGAATATTTCAAACAATATTTGGTTCTGCTCTAGCTTTAAATGTACTCAGGTACAAAAAGCTGAGTTTGAGATAGGTGTATCAGCTAGAATGAGGATATTTGATGTTGGATAGGCAAGCATCTCTTTAAAAAATGTCAGTATGGGGACTCACTCTTTTTCTCATCATAGCTACTCAATTGAAGAAGGAGGAAAAGGATACAGTAATCATGGGAGTTTGTATTCACACACCCTTCCATTATAGCCTTCTGTGTTTTTTTCTTGGACATCTGTTCTGAAATCAAGTGTGGGTTAAAAGATTAAAACATCAAGTGATATAAGAGTCATACTAGTTTTGAAGGGTCCTTTGTGTCCCCAATCTTTTGCATTCTCTTACTCTGTTATCTGCATTCCGGCTTTACATTAATATCAAATCATGTTAAAATACAATATTACTAAGTCAGCTGTAGGTGGGAACTCTTCTGCCTTTTCAGCATTAAACAGATTGCTTCATATGTTTCTTCTGAGGAAGCATCCAAAAATGCAGAAACTTCCATTTTAATTGGAATATCTAATTGTCCTCTATTAAGGGAGGTAATAAAAGCCTGAGTCTCCCTTTAAGGTATTGCTTTAGGTAGCTCCATCTGATCTGTAAATGCAATTGCAAACAGTAGTACGTAGTTATATTGTTCCAATGAGTCCTATATGGTTTAACTAAGGCTATATGGTTGTCAATGTAAGCACACCAAAGCACAGAAACCTTGATACAAAGGCATTTTTTTCTGATTCAAACCAAAGATACAAAGATTTTTGTTCCCTGGAAAAAGGCTCCTTTGAAATTCACTAGAAACTTTCAGACAAGTTGGGACTAGGTTACCAACTGTGTTGAAGTCAGTTACTAGGTTCCAATTAGCATGTGGTTTAGGGTATAGATATAGATAAATTTTATTTTTGACCTTATTCTCTTTACTGACTGAACTGGAAGTTCAGACCACTCAGACTCTGATGTACACGTGAACTACAGATGCCCTGCAGAATGCCTGGTGCTACTATAGGCTCCAATGAGTTCAACCCTTGAGCCTTCAGTATTTCTCTGTTTGCAAGGCTAACTTATAGAAGAGAGGAAGAGCCGGCCAGTTCAGAAAGCGGTGACACAAAAGCGTAGCAAATCGTTGGCTTGTTCTTCCTTATTGTTGTGGTTGCCTTTTTTACTGCCAGGGAGGAGAAGAGATGCTGGTCGGATTTTGTCCCTCAGGTGCCAGGGCATTTGGTTGCGCTGTCTCTTGAGCCAGCCCTGCTTGCCTGTCTCTGCCACCTGCTGCCGGTTCTTTGCTCCTTCCCGGGCGTTGTTGTCCTTCTGGAGCCCCACCCCCACGGTAGCCGCCCCCCCCCGAGCTTCCCGCCTTCTTCGGTCTCCCTGCTCTCCACAGGGCCTCCCCCTCCCCCTCCTCTCACCCCCCCGCTCAACATTGCTGCTGCCGACACCACTCCGGGCTCCAGCCCAGTCCACGTGCCCCTCGATGCTGCCCTCTCCTGTCTCTCCCCCCCCCCGGCTCGTCCACCCCACCCCGCCCCCGCCCCCGCCCGCACCGTTAGCCTTCCCTTCCTCGTCCTCTTCCTTCAGGTACCCCGCTCCTCAGCCGGAGCTCAGTGTCTTCCCTTTCCTCCCTCGCTCCCTCCCTCTTCCTCGCCGCCCTCGAAAAGAGAGGCTGCCGTTGGCGGCGTCACATTGCCCCGCGCTTCTCCGCCCGCCCCCTTCCCCCTGGCTGGGGGCTCCGGGGGGTCCAATGCTCCATGTGCACGCCCGGAGGGTTTTGCGCCCTGCCCTCACCTCTCCCTCATTTACGTCAGACTCCGGGCAGTCTGAGCCTGGCGCTCTCTCGCGCTCCCTCGCCAGACGCACACAAGGCTGTGGGGCCGCCGCCGCCGCTTGCTCCCGCCTCCCCGGCTTCTGCCCGCCAAAGGCAAAGCAAAGCGGGACGGACGCGGGTCCAGCTGGTCAGCCAGCCAAGCGCGCGACGGGGCAGAGAAGGGCGAGCAGCGGCGGGCAGAACGAAGCAGCACCCATGAGAAGCCCCTTTCAGCCCTGAGCTCGAGTAAGAAGACTCTTTATGTCTCTCCGTCCCTGTGTGTGTCTTTCTATCTTTGCGTACGTGTGTGTGGGGGGTGGGGGGCTTGGAAGGGGCTGGTTTTGGCGCGGCGGCTCTCGCCTTTGCCACCTGTACCTGCCCTCCCTTTGCCAGAGGAGCTGTTCCACCGCCGGGACGTCTGCTGTTCAAGGGGGAGAGCTGGGGAAGAGGAGAAGGGGAAACTTTGGTTCCAGCACCTCGGACAGCAGCTCCCCCGATCTTCTAGCCAGACCCGCTGCAGCGAAGCGCAGAGCGTTACCCAAACTCTTATGGGTTTGTGCTCCTCCTCTTATTCCGTCCCATCCCGTGCCTGATTTTCCCTTTCTTTTGGGATTAGATGCCTTCCTGTAGGATATCTCCCTTTATGCTCTCCGTGCCCTTTCATCCTCCTTATTACTCGGTGCTTTTCTTTCACTTTAGGATTGTTTCCAGAAAATTGAACTTTGCCTTGTCTTTTTTTTTAACGTCCTTTTCTTTCTTGTTCTTTTTTTCTTCTCTCCTTCTCTCAGGTGGCATCCCCGGCTCTGGCAGACATGAATGAAAACGTCACCTTGAATGAAACCAGGGCTCCTCTGCCCTGGATTCAAACCAACAATGGCAACTCTTCTCTGGAGCTTTCCTCAAAGCTCCCCATCTTTGTCATTAACCCTTGGGATATTATGCTCTGCATTTCTGGGACCATCATTGCCTGCGAAAATGCCATAGTGGTGGCCATTATATTCTACACGCCCAACCTGAGAACCCCAATGTTTGTGCTGATTGGGAGCTTGGCCACAGCAGACCTACTGGCTGGAGTTGGCCTGATCCTTAATTTCATTTTCCAGTACGTGATCCAGTCAGAAACAGTCAGCCTTATTACAGTTGGCTTCCTAGTTGCCTCTTTCACTGCATCTGTGAGTAGCTTATTAGCCATTACAGTTGATCGGTACCTTTCCTTATACAATGCACTTACATACTACTCAGAGAAGACTGTTTTCTGTATACACATGATGCTGATCATTACATGGGGGGTTTCCCTCTGCTTAGGACTGCTGCCTGTCCTAGGATGGAATTGTCTGGAAGATTACTCATCGTGCAGTATTGTCAAACCTTTGACCAAAAGCAATGTGACTTTGCTGTCTGCCTCCTTCTTTTTCATCTTTATCCTCATGCTCCACCTGTACATCAAAATCTGCAAAATCATTTGCAGGCATGCACACCAGATAGCACTTCAGCAGCATTTTCTGACTGCATCTCACTATGTTGCAACCAAAAAGGGAGTCTCTACACTTGCTATAATCCTCGGGACTTTTGGAGCCAGTTGGTTACCTTTTGCCATCTACTGTGTAGTCGGAGATTCCCACTACCCTGCTGTGTACACTTATGCCACACTTCTACCTGCTACCTACAATTCCATGATCAATCCTATAATTTATGCCTACAGAAACCAAGAAATTCAGCGGTCCATGTGGGTTCTCTTTTGTGGTTGCTTTCAAGCTAAAGTGCCCTTTCGTTCAAGATCCCCTAGTGATGTCTAAGTGACTTATTTCTCTGTGTAATTTTGCACAAAGTGACAATCTTCAACTTTCATTGAATTACAGTGCCTGGTATGAACCAGATCCGTTTTGTGAAGTTGTTTTTTTGGGGGGAGGGGGGAAATGTTTAAACAGTAGCACTTTATGTATGTGTATTCTTGAGAATGTGAAAGGTCTGGAGCTTTTGGTTGTGTGAAACCTAATAATAACAAAAACAAAACCCAATGTGGTTGTATGCAAGGTCGTGCATTGCATTTGTAAAGTGGAGGCATTCCAAGACTACGTAATTATTGCACTTTATTTTTAGCTGCTGAGCTGCCAAAACAGTGTTGCCATTTTTTAAAGGGCAGAAAGGAGAGTGAAAGGAAGTGAAATGTTGTCTGGTTATTTTGAGATGTGAGTAATAATATATTTTGCTGCACAGTATTGATAAATTATGACATTTTGTACAAAAATAAAACAATTCCATTACATATTTTTATTTTGTGTCCTCATCTACTTCAATAGCTTTTAAGAAGTTGATAAACCTTTCATACTGTCTCATGTTTATTTACCTAAAAATATTCATTGGATATATCTGGCTCAATGAAGTTTGTTTACTTATGGAGAGGAACCATGTCATAAAACAAGTGCATATAGTATACCATTTGGTTTGTTTTCCTTTTGTTCAATTGTAAGTTCCACATAAATGCAAATAGTTTAAGGAGTCATCATTAAATACTATAAACCCACAGTTCGCAAAAGGCCTCAGCATCAGTTTTAGATGAAAATACAAAGTAAAACATTTCAACTGAGAAAACATTTCATCCATATATCAAAGAAAGCTGAGTCTTTATCAAATGTTGATTGCAAAGCACTGGGAATTTTCTTACTTGAGTCTCACTGAAGTTAAAATCTTAGTCATTTCAGAGGAATCAGCATAAGAAAAAAAAATCACATTTCCCTGATTGTCTTTATTTATGGTTTAGCCCATAAACTTAAAATCTCTTCTGTGGCACACTCCTACATTTGTAGATCCTAAGTGGCTCTTTTTCTTTCTTTTTCTTTTTGACTGACTGATTCTTCAGATCAAGAAAGAGCTTGCTGGTTGCATATTAGGCCCCATAGTGGTATAACCAATTTGTTTAGAGAAATGATTTTTGCCATGAGCATCAAGTGAGTATAACATCTCAGGTTGGAGGGACTTGCATAAAAATCAATAAACATACATTGATACTGCAGCCTAACTTGGAGATTCACAATGTCCCTGGACAATTTATTATTAATTAGAAAGCATATGACAGTTCATCACTTCTGCTTTCTAGTTGAATATTGCAACATTCTAATACTTCTCTAATACATTTTAAAGAAAGTACATGGTTTGTATTTTTAAATTTTATTTTTAACAACTAGGGATAAGGTAAGAAGTACAAAAGCTAGAGGGGGATATGGGGAGAAAAGAGGGGGAAGGAGAACACAAAATGTACTGTCATCCAATCTGTTCATGTTGCAATATCAAGTTGTATTTTTTAAGCCAAAAATTATTTTAATGTAGTCTGCCTTCTAAAATAAGTCATCGGGGCTAAACTGACATATTATATTCAGTTAAAGCACAGCTTCTTGTGCATAGACTGCTTGCCATTTAAACTGCACTTTTGATGCAGGAGGGGAGGATAACTGGATTCAATAACTAGCTTGTGTATAGGCATCTGTAAAATTTGGAAGCATGATAATCAGAAACTCAAACAATGTCAATCATACATTGAGGTATGGGGAAAAGGGACAAGGGAAATATGCTACCTACCTTATCTATGTATTGCTGAACAAATGAACAAAAATGTCACACTGCCAGCACTGATAGTCTACTTAATGTGGAAGGGGACATTCTGAGAGAGCCCTGTCATACTGATTCTTCTTCATACTGAACTGGAGGAGTATTGTGACTATAGCTGAGTGCTGATGCTGTGCTTGCCATCCTTATTCGTTGCAGCCACACTACACCATTTGGTAACAAAAGCTGCAAGGACAAAATGACTGCAGGATATGGTAATGTACAAATCCAAACAGGGAAATGAAGGACCATTTCACATACATGTCCAATGGCTTCTGGATGAATTGGGGGGAGAGGTAAAGCTGCATAGCAGCATGTGAACATAATTGTCTGCAACACTACTAGGTGTTTTCTTTGTGTGTGTGTGTGTGTGTGTCCGTGCACGCATGCACACACGCATGGAGTCTTAGCACCATACTGAATGACATTTAGAAGCCTACAACCAGGCACAGAATTTGGAATTTGAGAGTGCTGATGAAGAATACAAGAGGCATCCAATAGAAAATTATGTGTTGTAAAAGACATTTTTAAAATGTGTCAGAGGAACCCAGAGGAGCAAATACAGCACTGAAGAATGTATTGGGCATTTTCTGGCCTCACCCTCCTTATCATCAGACATGCTTTGTCAAGAAAGGCATCCCCATAGTCTAGAAGGATGTCTTTCATCTTAGAACCATTGACAATGCCTTTCTCCCTATAGAAAAGGGGGAAAAGCCACCTGGTCCTTGCAGAAATTCTGGATGAATTGGGGGGAGAGGTAAAGCTGCATAGCAGCATGTGAACATAATTGTCTGCAACACACCTAGGTGTTGTCTTTGTGTGTGTGTGCGTGTGCGTGTGTGCGTGTGTGTGTGTGCGCGTGTGTGTGTGTGCAGAAATTGTGTTTGCAGAAATCCCAAAAGCACTGTGATTGGCAAGAGAGAAGGAATGGCTCCTGCTACATCCCTGTTGGGAATTCTAGAAGACCCTGGGTTGCTTATTCACATTGCCATCAGCCATTTTCTTAATATCAGCTACCATACAACACATTTACATTATGTAAAATTTGTACTCTACAAATGTTCTTTTGGAAGGCACACGTTGTATATGAAGAAAAGTCCCAACAATTCAAAATAACAGGCCTAAACAACAAATCTAACAAAATAAAGAGCCCTAGTATCTGAAACAGCTATATTTGGCTTATTTCTATGTTGTCTCCCTCAGTTTTTCTCCTGGTTCTGTTTGCCTTCTGTAATGAATCTGTATCACTTAATAAACTACAAACCACTTCACAAACTGCTTCCTGCATTTCTCTATGAAAAGCTCATACAGTTAACTGGATAATAACACAGAGCTTTGCTATAGAGGTGACAAAAAATATTCAAACTCTTCACAGCAAAATGGGAATAACAGAACTGGACTGTGGTTCAATCCAATCTCTCATCCATAAACATGACTCCCATAGTATGGATGCAACAATGATGGATTTCATTAAAACGAAGACCTTGTTCTGGCAATCATACATCTTACAGCATTTATATTTGCATTATTTTTCTAAACTGTCCAAATCATGTTAAAATTTGCAGATGCAGCATTGTTAGATCAGAAGTGGCATCCATCAGAGCTCCTGGATGGTCCAGGAAGGCTTTGCCTCCAGAAGAGTGCAGGGTTTCAGGTTGGCAGCCACACTATTAGTAGGGGTGGTTACAGAGAGCACTCTAAGTTTCTCATTGACTAGCTAGACATGCACCAGTCAGTGCCAATTTCAATAAATATACACTATGTATTTAGGATCTCACTCCCCTTGAGCATTAACTCCCATCATCTGGTTACTCTTTAGTTGATAACTTGCAGTGAGGACTGTTTCTCCAGTGAATGATAGCATTTGAGGTGATATAAAATTTCTGTTTGTAGTGTTTGGGCTGGGAAGGTCGTTTCACACAGGAAAGCCATCATATGGCTTGCAGCCATTGAAGAAAAAACAACTACAGTATACATGGACTGGACCTGTGTGTGACCTAAGTGTGACTTAAACTGAACATGCTAACTAAATCCTTGGTGATTGCTTAGATTCTCCTTCTCTGCCATTAGCATATAAAATAAATCTGCAGTTCTCCATAATTTCTAGAATACAAAATGAACTGTGCACAAATCAACAAGTATTGATACTAATTGTTGTTGTGGGTTTTTGGGCCCTTTGGCCGTGTTCTGGAGGCTGTTCTTTCTAACGTTTCACCAGTCTTGGTGGCTGGCATCTTCAGAGGACAGCACTCTGTGCTCTGATGTAGTTGTAGAGTGCTGTCCTCTGAAGATGCCAGACACAGAGACTGGTGAAATGTTAGGAAGAACAACTTTCAGAACACGGCCAAAGAGCCCAAAAAACCCACAACAACCATTAGATCCCGGCCGTGAAAGCCTTCGCAAATACATTGATACTAATTCTTTAATACTTTTAGTATTTAGAGGCCTGTGTGCCGAAGTGTTCAGTGAGGGAAAGTCTGTGATTGATTAAACAGGAAACAGTGATTGACATTGTGATTAGCTACTTGTGATTTTCATATTTTATTTTGTTATTTCAATAAACCTTGTTTTGAAGGAAACCTTTGTCCTTATTAAATAGTCATTACAATTGGTGGCAGCGAGTGTGAGGTGGTGTGGTGGGCATTCTGAGAGGCCTGAGTTGGGGGTGACATCAGAGTGGCCTGCTACGTCACAATAAAATTTTTATTTTTATGTAGCAGGCCACTCTCAAGCCTCTACCCATCCAGGCCTATAAGAGTGCCCACTACTTCTCTTCAAAAACTTGCTGCCACCAACCTATCCTTACAATCAAAAGGACAAGGGTTTCTTTCAAACAAAATAAAGTGTTTATTGATTACACAAAATAAAAAGGGTGAATCACTGTTATAAAATTAAGTTGACAATCACTGTTTCTCAGGCACTAGCTCACACAGACTTTTCCCTCACTGACAGGCTCTTTCTCACTCTATCAATCACTCTTGATCTGACTAGATAGGCGGGGTATAACTACAACAACAACAATAATAATAATAATAATAATAATAATAATAATAATAATAATAATAATAATAATAATAATAATAATAATAATAATAATAATAATAATAATAATAATAATAATAATAATGTTGTTGTTGTTGTTGTTGTTGTTGTTGTTGTTGTTGTTGTTATTATTATTATTATTATTATTATTATTATTATTATTATTATTATTATTATTATTATTATTATTATTATTATTATTATTATTTTCTTACTGATACTGTAAAATTTCCACCAAGATCCTTTACAATTCCTTTAAGTGTCTATTCAATATTAAAACACTAGAATACAGGGAAAGCAATCTTATTCTGGTGTTCTGCAGGGACAGAAGTTACACCTCTGCTACACTGGCAGAAGAGCTACCATCTCTGAGACATGCTCAACCTGAGAAGAGAAAAGGAAGCCCACAACCAGAAAAATGCAATAATGGGGAAATGCCAAGCACATCCTTGGCATCCCTAGAAATGCTCCCAATGCTCACCAATAAATGATTGTGCAAGGAAAGATGCCCACATGATGCGCATTCAGTGAAGTAGCCAAGGAGCTCACAAGGAAAGGGACATGCTTCCCTGGTGCACACATAGAAATCATCATTCACACAATAGCAAGACTTTGATGCCCCACTGGCACAACTAGTCTACTGCCTGTCCCTTCCCTGGCATCCTTATAGTTTTGAGTCCTCTTATGCCTCTCATGTCCACTGTTTTTTCTGCCCGTTGCACAAAGAAGGGAAAGGAGAAGCTGCACAACACAACACCCATAACTTTCCCTGGACAGGATGCTTGCAAAGAATGTGCATAGCCTTCCAGGAACCATGTTAAGGAGCAAAAGTCTCTTTTGTGCAGCAGCTGTAGGGAGTGGCCAACACAGGCAATAAAGGCAGCTATATAAATATCTTATGTTCTGTGTCAGAAGTATGGATAGGGTGATCTTTTACCCAAGGCAGGAAGTCCAACCCCTCCCCAATTAGTTTTTTTTAAAAAAATCCTGTCATTGAAAGAGCATTGAAAGTGTTTGATGCAAGTTCTGCAGTGACCTTATGTAGTCTTAATTCCTCTCAGATCTTTCTTTGACTAACTTGCTCTAATCATGTACTGTACTTAATTTCCATTGTTCCCCAGATGCTGACCCAATAAAGTCCCCCCCCCCAAAATTGGTTATCATAAGCAGTACTGTACTTGCAACTACGAAGCCACAATGTGGTGTGAAGTTGTTGTAGATTCCAGCCACTCTTTTCCACATTTCTTCTCCCAACAGCTTTCCTTCTCCTGCAACAATCATGATCCGACAGCCTGTCATGGCCATTCAACACACTCCATTCCCATTGCCATTTTCAGGGTGGGATTCTCCTCAGTCATTTTCCCTGTACAGTGGGGTCTTGACTTGAGAACTTAATCTGTATTGGAAGGTGGTTCTCAAGTCAAAAAGTTCTCAAGTCAAATCTGCATTTCCCATAGGAATGCATTGAGAACCATTTGATCCGTATCTGCTCTTTTCCGTCCATAGAAACTAATGGGAAGCTGCTATTCTGCCTTCGACCACTAGAGGGGGATATTTTGTTTCTTTTTTTTCTTAGGTCACGAAAAGTTCAGGGAAGGCAGGGAAAATACAGTCCAGGCAGTACAAGTACCAGGCAGTCTGAAGACTGTCTCCCAATCCACTCTCTAAATGCTGGGAGGAGTGAGGAAGCAGACAGGCACCCTTTTCACTGGCCAACAGTTAACTAAAAGTTCACATTTTGCACTTTCCCTGCCTCCCACGTGGTTTTTTTTCAGTTCTTAACTCAAATCCAAGTACTTAAGTCAAGTAAATATTTTCCTATGAGAGCGGTTCTTAAGTCAAAATGTTCTTAACTCGAGCCGTTCTTAAGTCAAGACCCCACTGTATTGTATTTCTATAAAACGTTTTAATTCTACAAACCTTGAGTTCCCCCCCCCCCCAAAAAAAAACTTGATCTCTTCCTCTTGCATGGGAACAGTGCCATTCTGGATGCAAAAGTCACAGCACTCGAAGTCTAAATGACAGGAATAGAGACATCATCATAATAATTTTTTTAGTGCATTTCAGTGGCATTCATAATTGCTGACTGAACTATAGGGACTCCACTATCACTAATTCAACAATGGTAGGAGGGAGGACAGATCACTGCTCACTGGAAGGACAGATCCTGAAGCTGAGGCTCCAATACTTTGGCCATCTCATGAGAAGAGAGGACTCCCTTAATGTTGGGAAAGTGTGAAGGCAAGAGGAGAAGGGGACGACAGAGGATGAGATGGTTGGACAGTGTCACCGAAGCAAACAACATGAATCTGACCCAACTCTGGGAGGCAGTGGAAGATAGGAGGGCCTGGTGTGCTCTGGTCCATGGGATCATGAAGAGTCGGACATGACTAAACGACTAAACGAACGAACGAGGAGGGAGGAAAGACACAAAGACTGGGTCTGGACTCCCACTTCCCATTTTTATTTCATAACTGCATAACAGTTGATGCTTTCTGACCCTTCATTCCAGTGGCTGAAATGGCTGTAAACCTTGCCTGCCCTCTGTGCATTCTATATAAGATGTGGCCAGGGCTCTGTGATCCACGGCATTTTACTTTTGAGGGATGGTCACTCTTCTAATAAAATTGAGAACCTGGAAATGTTTGTTATTTGGACCACAGATCCTAGAATTCCCCCAGCCCCCCCCCAAAAGAAAAGGTTCCACGCTCTAGTAAAATTCTTGGAAACTAAGTGTACTGTATAATGCTTGCTAGATAGCTATCTGGCTGCGGAGACAGGGGTTGGGAGTTTGCTTCCCTGTTTTGCTTCCCTTACAGGGGCTGGACTTAATGACAGCTATGCAGTTCTGCAGTTTATTTGGCCTAGTGCATAACATTTTAGAACCCACTGCCAATCATGTAAAAAGGGTAGACAGCCAGAAGAACAGGCGTAGGCGTTATATTAAACAATGAGGGCATTGCTCTATGTGAGTATTGCCCTGTCGCCAATGCAGGCATACACTGGGTGTGTAGAGCAGATCTTAGAGGTTTCCGTTCCTTTCACAGAGAATAGCATCTCTGAACATGGAATTGCAAATTCCAGCATTCTTCAACATGGTCTACGGTGGTAGGAGTGATGGGGGTTGCAAGCTGCAGCTACCTACATTTAGTGTAGCACTTCTGAAGCTATATCCTGAGCCTAGCAACATTTTAAATAGGACTTAGGAACTTTCTGGCCTTACTTTGAGCCGCCTAGAGTGGTCCTCACCCGACCAGATAGGCGGGATATTAAATAAATAAATAAATAAATAAATAAATAAATAAATAAATAAATAAATAAATAAATAAATAAATAAATAAATAAATAAATAAATAAGCTTCTTAAAAACAAGTCACACCAGACTAATCTTACTTCTTTAAAAAAATAGAGCCACAAGCTTGGTAGATGAGGGGATGTTGTGGATATCATATACAGCCACTTTGAGTCCTTTGAACAACACGACAGTTAGGTGGATTTATATCTGGGTGACAGCTTGTACTCAAAGAATGTCCATCAATAGTTCTTTGTCATTTGGAGAGAAGTGACAGGTCAGGTGCTGCATGGATCTATCCTTGGCCTAGTGCTGTTCAACATTTTTATAAATGATTTGAATGAGGATGTGGAGAAGATGGTTATCAAATCTGCAGATGGCACACATTTTGAGAGGTAGTTAATACTTTCAAAGACAAAAATCAGGACTCAGGGCGATGTTAGCAGAATGGATAACTAAGCCAAAACAAATAAAATGAGTTTCACTGGAAAATATGTGAAGTTCTATATTTAGGCAGGAAAATCAGACGTACAAATATCAGACAGGTAACAACCGGCCTGATGGTGGTATCTGTGGGGGTCTTAGTAGACCACAAACCAAACAAAAGACAACATATGATACGGGGGGGAGCAAAAACAGTGCTAAGCTGTTTCAACAGAAGTATGGCATCCCAATTTAAAGAAGCAGTACTACCAGTCCTGCTTTTGTCAGACCTGACCTAGAATACTGCGTCCACTTCTGGGCACCACATTTAAGATAGTGACAAGCTGGGATGTTTCCAGAGGAAGGCCCAGTAAGATAGTAAAAGTCTGGAAGCCAAATCCTGTTAGAAGTGGTGGGCTATCTTTCATCTGAAATTTTTAACCAGGAGTTGGATTAATGTTTCCGAACTCTTCCTAATTTTAACCGATGTCTTCTCTTTTATCATTTACTACCATAGAGGTTATCCTACAGATCAGTGATTCCCAACTTTGGGTCCCCAGATGTTCTTGGACTACAGCTCCCATAAAACCTGGCCAGCACAGCGAGTGGTGAAGGCTTCCACCTGGAGGTCCAAGGTGGAGAACTGCTGCTGTAGATGGAGATCTTGCAGTAATTCTCAGGATGATATGCCGCAGCTCGGGTACTGATCAAATTATTAAAAAGTAGCAACAGTGCAATGACTTCCTACATAAATGAAGCTGCTAAAGAAAGTATAGATCGACCAGGTATAAATTTCTGTGCAAAAGGAGGACTGTGAACTCAGCTCAGGTCTGGTATTCAAAATAAATCCCTGGGATAAGAATGTATTGAAAGAAACACTGTATTTTAAGCTCATGCCTTTGCCTTTGGCTCTGAGGGGCAGATGGTAAAGTTCTAGCAAAAAAAAGGAAAGGAGGTCCTCCTCTGATTTATAATACTAAAATCTCTCATCATTTGGCTAAAATATTATTAATTTTTAAAACATCCCTCCCACCTTCTACCAAGAATATAAAGATGTCTGAAAAATAAAAGTCACATTAATAAGACTGCAAATGATTTTGTGCATATGCCATGTGAAGAAATCTGTCTCAGCTCACTAATCATTTCTGGGAAGCAATAATCTTAAATGGGGAGGACATTTCAGTTTTGTTCTAGTTAACTCTTGGACTAGAATTGACGTCAATCTAGTTGCAGTGAAAAAAAATGGTCTTTCATTTCCACACACAGTTCTGCTCTGCAGGGATACCTGAGCAGAATAACATTAGCACTGGCTATAAGGATCCTGTCTGTCCAAATCAGAGAAAGATTCTGGTTATAGGCAAACATTGAAAGCACTTTCAGGAAAAAATAATGTGCAAGACGTAATAGTGCAAGACTAACTTATTTTTTAAAAAAGCAAATTCAAACAACTGTGATGTTTTTCTCTTGGGAATTTTAAAGGAGGAATATACAGTTTGATTACATCAACAGAAGTCACAGAATAAAATTATTCAACTAGAATTCATTAGCAGTTTTGATTAGAGTTGATGTAAACTTACTCAGTCCCATGGGTTTCTACACTGCAGGTGGGTGTATTATGTGCTATCAAGTCAGACCCAATGTATAGTAAACCAAATACAGTAGTGGTTTCACAGTAAGTGAGATATTGAAGGAGTGGTTTCATAAGTGCCACCCAGCCTCAATGAGTTTTCACAGCTGAAACTTGTGGAGGAATTTTGGCCTATTCTCTTTTACAATGTTGCTTCAGCTCATTGAGGTTTGTGGGCATTTGTTTATGCACAACTCTCTTATCCATAGCATTTCAATTGGGTTGAGGTCTAGACTTTGACTTGACTTGATGGATGGATAACTTTATTATGGTCAAGTACCAGCAAGACCAGAACAATATAAAATAAATACATACAGTTGCAATTTCATAAAACTAAGCAGAATACCATGAGGCAGTGGAAGACAGGAAGGCCTGGCATGCTGTGGTCCCTGGGGTCACGAAGAATCGGACATGACTAAACGACTAAACGACAACAACATTTTACATTCAAAACATGATAAAAACAACCCCTTCTTTCAAATTAACAAGCTGACTCTATATATTTAAAATAAGTGAAACCTCAGCCAGTGTTATGTTATTAAAGCATTATATTGTCCATCTCAGATCGCAACCCGAGCATCTGGTTGTGAATAGCTATTGCTGCAAGCGCAGAATTTGGCCACTTGTCTTGTAATATAAGGGGTATTGTCAGAGAGTAACAACTGTACATAATACTCCTCTGATCTCCCAGGAGATTTACAGATAATAGGAAGTAAAAGCTCCATACGTAAATCCCGATAGCAAGTACAGTATAAAAAAGAACATGCCCAACTGATTCAACTTTGTCACTATTATAAGGGCAAGGACAATCTGATTGAGGCAAACCTCGAAATCTTCCCTCCAGAAGCTTAGAAGGTAATACATTAAGTCTAGCTAGTGTAAAAGCCCTTGTGCTTTAGATGAGATAGTATTGGCTAAATATGAGGAGGTGATAAAAGCAGATTTCTTAGGTCCTGTAATTCAGTATCCCAGACCCTTAACTTCACTGTCTTGATGGCATCCGTAAGACCCATTGCTATAAGTGTACTGGGAAAAAAGCCAATTTTCGATATCTTTTCAGTTATATGCTTCTTCTAGTCCAACTGAAAAGTATGTAGTAGCATCAGGGGGACCAAGCCTTCCAATGAAAAAGTAAGTTTAAGCCATTACTTTACCATAAGGACTTGGGTCCACGCTTTAATGGCTACTAATCTAACCTCTAAGCAAAGAGCCACATTGGAAGTACAAGGTGGAACTCCAAGGATGGTTCTCGCAAATTTGGTCTGAACAATCTCCAGAGGTTGTAAGTTAGTGTAGTTGAAAGCCATAAAGCATTTGTGAAATAATCCTGGCCTTAAAAACCCATATCACCGATATAACATGTTTACCCCCCATCAGTATGGAAAAATCTGGATAGTGCTATGGTATTTTTCTGGGCACTCATTCTGCATGGTTTACATGCGTAAGTCAGGATCCTGAAGAATTGAAGATTATGCCAAGATATTTGTAGTATATGATACTTACTCTACAGAGTGTCCATTTAGAGACCATTTATGCTTTATTCTTCTTCTACGAACAACCATAATCTTGGTTTTGGCATAGTTAATTATTAGTTGTTCTTTATTGCAGTAAGATGAGAAGGTTCTCAAAAGTTTAAAGCCTACACACGTTGTTGACAATAAAATGGCATTAGCAGCATAAAGTGGGATTGAAATTGGGTAAGAGGCAAGCTTAGGTTGATGAAAGCTGGGGTGACTTAAGTTTCCAACTAAGCCACTGATATAGAAATTAAACAAAATGGGGGCTAGTATGCATCCTTGTCTCACTCCATTAAGCACAGGGACTTGGTTGGATAAGATCCCCTCTGAGTTGCATAGGATCTACAAGTATGTACAGTGGTGCCTTGCATAGTGACGATAATCCATTCTGAAAAAATCGTCGCTATGTGGATTCGTCGCTATGCAAGGCAAAAAAGCCCACAGGAACGCATTAAAACACATTTAATGCGTTCCTATGGGCAAAAAACTCACTGTTATGCAGAAATCCTCCATGCGGCCACCATTTTCGCTGCCCGGTAAGTGAGGAAAGGGCGCGAAAACACAGCGGGCAGCCATTTTCTTTACCCGGTGGCCATTTTGGAACCGCCAATCAGCTGTTAAAAAAACATCGCTATATGAAAATCGGTAAGCGAAACGCTTACCAATCATCACAAAGCGATGTTTGACCATTAGAAACATCGCAATGTGATCACTTTTGTGATCGCAAAAAACACATCGTTATGCGGATTCGTCGTTAAACAAATTGCTCGTTATGCGGGGCACCATTGTATTTTCATGAAGTCGCTGCATCAATGGGAGAAGCCGTTTATCAATACTTGAGGCCTCAAATTAAGACCACAGGCTTTCTCTTGGTATGAGATCAAATGCAGATTTAAAGTCTATAAAAGCTGCATATAGGGCACGGCCTTTAGGGAAGGAGTATTTACATGCCAGGTGGTGTAAAATTAGACCCTGATCTATGGTGGATCTTCCCAGCCTAAATCCGGCTTGTTCCTCTGCAAGTATATTTTCCTCAAGCAGCCAATCTTGTAATGTACCCAATAAATGGCTTGTGTATAGTTTGCTAATGGTGTTTAACAGACTTATTGGTTAGTAGTTAGCTGGATCCCCTCTTTTGTAAATTGGGACAATGATGGCTAGGCCCCAGTCCTCGGGAAAGCAAAGCAAAGCGTGCCGCTTATATACTGCCCCACAGCGTTTCAAGCACTCTCTGGACAGTTTATAAGTTAATTATGCAGGCTACACATTGCCCTCGCAGCAAGCTGGGTACTCACTTTACCAACCTCGGAAGGATAGAAGGCTGAGTCAACCTTGAGCCAGCTACCTGGGATTGAACCTCAGGTCGTGAGCACAGTTTTGGCTGTAGTACAGCGGTTTAACCACTGCACCACGAGTGGCAGTTTTATCAAGCCAAGTGAATAAACAGGCTAATACTGGAGTCCATCAGTCAGAGCTGGACTTAATAATAGTGAGGTGGAATAGTTCCAGGGCCCTTGCCTGGTTTGAGTTGCACAATTAGCCTTAAGATTTCCCTAGGAACAACTGGGGGCCATTCAGGTAAATGATCAAAATCGTTCTGAGAACTTAAAGTACTAACTGAGTGGACCACGTAAATACTTTGAAAATATTCCTCCCGTATGCTAGGCAATATATAGAAATCTTGTTTGGGGGCATGAGTTAGCATTCAGTATCTTCCAGAAGGAGGCTGAACCCTTCAGATTGGACACAGTTATCAAATATTGTCAGGTCTTTCTCTGTGCTTAGAGCTTTTTACTTTTAACCAGAGCTTTATACTTTTTCTTAAGCATGAACCAATCTGCTGGAATTTTAGCTAGATTCTGTTCTCTGTAGGACTTATAGGTGACCAATAACTCATGTTAAGAATCAAGCCAGTTCTTTGTATAGGGAACATGAGTAGATTGCATGTTTTTTTCCATGTTAAATGAGTTTGCAGAGATTGCACCATGTGTTTATAGGCCTCTAAGACTGGTTCTACTGGACTAAATGAAGTAATTAAATTAGTGAAGTATAAATAAGGCTCTGAGAATAGTAGCTGTCTCCAATTCTTCAGACCACTTAATGTGAAGCCCTCTTGTATCAACGGCAATGGGTGCTACAGGAGCAAGAGCTTCAAACACATTGTAATTATTAAAACTGATCTTAAAAACCAAAGGTAGATGATCATTTTCTGCATGATATACTACCTTAAAGTCATGCATTCAATCTTTCAAGTCCCTCGAGACCAAAACACAATCCACTGTAGAAGCACCCGCTAAAGAGATAAAGGTAAATTCACCTGTTCTGTCTCCAATTGTGCACACGTTTAAAAGGGCTCAACCAAAATTATTAATCATATGCATAGTTACAGCTACAATCTTTAAATTGCCTGTGATAGAGGTGGGGATGCAGACTACGTTCTGGGAAGGTCATATTGAACTGTGCAGAAAGTGTCTCATCCCCAGCAACTATTATAGAAATAATCAATATAGTCCTCTAAGTTAACCCACAAGTCATCTACCATCACAGAAAATTGCTGCAGAGGAATATAAACATTGATAAACAGTAACAAACACATGACCATCTTCAAAATCAAGGCAGAAACTATCCTGCTGGAAAAATCCCATGCCACTACTATTGTCTGTAGCTTTGTTGATATGAGAGTGACCATACCACCCTTAGGTCGCCCTCCTCTATTCCTGGGAGAAGCATTAAAGGAATAATGCACATAACCATTTGACATCGGCTCATTTGAAGTCAGAGGGACGTGGTGGCACGAGGGACATGGTGGCGCTGCGGGTTAAACCGCAGAAGCCTCTGTGCTATAAGTTCTATAGATCTGTAGCTGTAAGATCGAATCCACATGACAGAGTGAGCGCCCGTCGCTTGTCCCAGCTCCCGCCAACCTAGCAGTTCGAAAGCATGCAAATGTGAATAGATAAATAGGGACCACCTCGGTGGGAAGGTAACATCATTCCGTGTCTAAGTCGCACTGGCCATGTGGCCACAGAAAATTGTCTTCGGACAAACCCTGGCTCTATGGTTTGGAAACGGGGATGAGCACCACCCTCTAGAGTCGAACACGACTGGACAAATTGTCAAGGGGAACCTTTACCTTTACCCATTTGAAGTCCATGTTTCCTTGTACCAGTATAATATCAAAATTACCAATATAGTCAATGAGGGCAGGATCCAAAGGCTTCACCTGCCAGCCCACAATATTCCAAGACAAAAATTTAATTGTGGGTCTCTTATATCGAACCATGGGGTCTTCCAAGACTGATAGCTGAAGAGGTGGAGAGCCATTACCTAAGCCATGGGATAAAAATGGCTCTAAACGAAAGGGAGATGATGACCTATCAAAATTAAAATGAGTTTGCATGTTAATTTCATTTTCTGAGTCATTGAACATAATATACTCAGCACCACAAGTTTTCTCTCCAACACCTCCACACACAAGGCTGAATGGGTCCTTCACCCACAGAGGATAGCTCCCTCCATGTCAAGCCATGCAGTAATCATCAATTTCCTGGCCAAAGGTCTGTTTAGAGTGTCCATAGGTGTTAGTTTGCCCTATAGTTTCATTGTTCCATCTACTTCTCCTGTTATTAAATCTTGGATTCACGCCCTATTTCTTATAATGACTGGTATTGGATAGCCTACAGCCAAATCAGGATTCACACTGGATTTACCCACATTTGGTGGGTAAAATACTCTTTGTCTGTAGCTGTTGAGGACCATGGTAGGAGGACTGAACCCTCTGCTTAGAGGAGTGGATTAGGTCCGAAGTTGTGGTACCCTTTTAAAAAAAAATTCAGACATACAATAAACTGCTTAATGCCACTATCCATAAGAGGCCCCCTACAGTTAAGTTTCTCTCTCTGCCAGTCATTAGCTTGTCTTTCAACATGCCAAATATTGACACCAGAATCCTTCCCTTTTGCAGTACACTGTGCCAATTCTACTAGTTTAAATAAGGTTTAAAATTCATGCTTCTTGTTTTTTTTTTGGATGTTTGTTTCTGAGCCTCTTTTATCTTCACATGTTTGGGGCTTGCCCTTCACCAAGTTTAGGGCAAATGCCTTTCCACCAATCTCTGAGTGATCCTGGAGGATGATGCTTTGCACTTGAAGAGTGTGTCGCAGACAAAGGATTTAGAGAATCTGCTGTAGGTGGTACAGCGGCAATAAGACTTCCCTGCACGTCTGTCTGAGATCCTACACATAGAAGCAACTCTTCTAGTGAAAGCTTGTCAATTCTGTCAATAGTTTTTGGAGACAGATTATAATAGTTCATCTTATCAGACACACGCCATGGATGTTCAGCCTGACTCTGGCTCAACAGGTCTACTGAATTCTTCACAAGATCCATCTTATTTTCCATCAAGTGACCTGCTATAGTGGTCACAGACTGATTTAATTCCTTTAATATATCTCTAATTTCTGATTTTAAAAAAACCCTGTATTCTACAGCTACCTGGTTCCTTTGTTGGAGTTGCTTTATCTCAGCCCAAAGAGACTAGTTTACAAGGTCAAGAAGAATCATGCTCCCCTGTTACTGATATAGTGTCTTTAATTTCCAGCATCTTGACATTTATACAGTTTGGCTCCTGTTCTCTAAGGATCCCAGACTTGTTTGGTAACATCAGACCATCAGGACTCGAAACTAGAGATGGGGGTATTCGTATACAAATAAAAATATCCCCCCACAGGTGGAAATAACGAGGGTCTTGCCCCATGGGGCTGGACTGTCCACTCACCATTCCGCCGCTGATGCCAGCTCATCGAAGCCTTCCTCTCGCACCATTGTCTGCAAATAGAGTAGCCACTCCTGGCAGGAGGTGGGATGACAAGCCTCTCTGCCAGGTCGCAGAGTGGCTAATCCATTGCAGACCCTCATTATTTCCACCTGTGGGGGGATATTCATATTCTTATACAAATACAAATACCCCCCATCTCTACCCAAAACCATATCTGATGCAAAATCTGACAGTCTTAACTTGCCAAAATCTACATTTACTTTGCTATTTAGCAGGCTACCTATTGACTGGCTACTTTCCAGTATCTTAAGTATCCTCAGAGCCGCAGGGTAGACTTTATCACAGTATTTAGCACTATATGTGCTAAAGTTCCTAAGGGGAGTAGAAGGCTTGGAATCACTATGGCCACATTCCTGGGCCTGCAATATTTTAGAGGGCCGATTGCCTCCACCTGTCCTACAGGCTCCCATGTCCGAGACAGGTGTAATTGATAGCAGGGTGTTACCCTGTACTTGCCTTAGCACCAGAGGAGATAAGGTAAGATCAAGGACTTCCATTTCGTATAAAATGTAAAATATAAATATCCACTGAGGATGGCAACAGTCAACAACCCCCAAAAGGCCTCACCGAATGTAATCAGCAATTCCTCAGTTGAAAGCTCTCAAACAGCTGCTGATCCACAGACAGAGTAGTCCATACTGTCTGGGGTTTAGAACAAAGCAAGATAACTCAGACCTTAGACGTAAACAACCCTCAAAGACTGCTGGCAGCTGCTAGGCAGAGCTCCACAAAAGTCCAAGTTCGGGTTTCTCATATGATAAGGAAAATTAAGTAAAGGTAAAGGTTCCGGCCATGTCCGACTCTAGGGCACAGTGCTCATCCCCATTTCCAAGCTGTAAAGCCAGCATTTGTCTGAAAACAGCTTCCATAGTCACAGGACCAGAGTGACTAGACTTGGAACGCTGTTACCTTTCCACCGAGATGGTACCTATTTATCTACTCACATTTTTACATGTTTTTGAACTGCTAGGCTGGCAGGAGCTGGGACAAGCGACGGGAGCTCACTCTGTCGTATGGATTCGATCTTACGACTGCTGGTCTTCCAGCCTTGCAACACAGAGGCTTCTGCAGTTTAACCTGCAGTGCCACCACATAAGGAAAATTAATATCTAGCAAAAACAGGAGTCTTCTTTCTCGCCTCCTCCAGCTGGCGAGCGAATCCCAAAAACGCTCTTTCTGTGTGATTACCCAATGACTGAAGCCGCCCACTTCTTGATCATATCAGACCAAACCCTTTGGTGTTTGGATAGTGGATTGACTATTGCAACACCTTGACTTTTTTTTCTCTTTCAGTCATTTTGTTGTAGATTTGCTGGGATCCTTGTCCTGTTGCATGACCCTTTTTCAACCAAGCTTTAGCTGTCAGACATATAGCTTCACATTTGACTCTAGAATACTTTGGTGTACAGAGGAGTTCATGTTTGACTCAGTGACTGCAAGGTGCCCAGGTCCTATGGCTGCAAAACAAACCCAAAACATCCCCCATCCACCACCGTGCTTGACAGTTGGTATGAGGTGCTTGTGCTGATATGCTATGTTTGATTTTCGTGAAACATGGTGCTGTGTGTTACGGCCAAACATCTCCACATCGGTCTTGTGTGTCCAAAGGACATTGTTCTAGAAGCCTTCTGGTTTGTCCAGATGCAACTCTGCAAACCTAAGCCATGCTGCCATGCTCTTTTTAGAGAGAAGAGGCTTTCTCCTGACAACCATTCCAAACTCTTTTTCTGATTGTACTGTCATGAATTTAACATGCTAACTGAGGCCTGTAATTGGACTTACTGAATTTGTATTTACTGAATTTTCAGACCTGCTAAGGACTAGATGATTTTATTATGTCTTGATACGTAAAACCATAGAATTCAAAGAGGGTATACTTTCTTTTTCACATGATTGTACATAGACTTCATACTTGAGAGGGTCCTCTCATAATAATTGTTAAAGACCATTGTTGGCATTTGCTTGTTTACACCATAGAGTTGCTCTAGGGTTCTGCTACAAATCTCATTTAAGCTATTTTCATACACAATCATTTTGAAACTCTAATTTTAAAGTGTTTTAGGATACTGATTTTTTGCTCTTTGTTACAAGCAAACAATAATAGTATGGTTTTATTTATTGTTTATAAATGTAAAGTTTCTGAACTTTTGAAATGTGAAATACAAATAGAGGCATAATTAAGCCCATAAGCATTTTTAACACTTATTGACTTCATAGAGGTAGCTTCTTAATTCAATGGGACTTGACAGTTGGATCATTTCCAATAACATTAGAATCTCAGTAAGCATCAGATATTGGGTAGAGACTAATGCTTCAATAATAATCAAAATTGCCTCTAATTGTTGCTTGACTGTCAACTTTTATTAGATTTTAATTACAATTAACTCATTCATATGGACACTTGACAGGGAGGAGGAAGAAAGAATATGTTACAAGCACATTTTCACAAGAAAAAAAAAGAGTGAAGCATTTGAATCGTAGCATCCTGCACATACACATCAATAAAGCTTGAGTTTTTAGATGGTAAATGGATGAACCTGCTAAATTTCTATATCTGCTCTAAATCAATCTGTGTCATAAAATGCTTACAAATATATACGTAAATGAATAAATTGACAGCACTCCAAAGTAAAGCTCTTTATTAGATGAGCTACGCCAATGGGGTAAATGCCAGAACCTTTGCCCAGACCTTATTATATCCTTATTCAACAGGAGTTTTGCCTGAGGGCAAATCTGAAGGGTCCACAAAAAGATGATGCACTGTTAAAGCCCACAATATTAATTGCACCAATTTGCAAATGCTAAAGGCACTATCCAGCTGACCTTTAATTCCCTTTGGGTGCAGTGATTTTTTTGCAGTTGTTGAGAGTCAGCATGGTGTAGTGGATAGAGTATCAGATTAGGACTCAGGAGGCCTGAGTTCAAATCACTTTCTGCCAGCTAAAAAAACTGATCAAGAGTAGAATGGTAAACCACTTCATGAACTCCTCTTGAAAACGCTATTAGGTTCACTGTAAGCTGGAAGTGACTTGATGGCATATAACAGTAACAAATACTGTATTGAATTTTAAGGGCAGAGTCCTACAAAGGTGAGCAATGTTTGCAAGAACAAAAGACTTATGAACAAAATGGAATACAAAAGTAATCATAATCAAAGCAGCAGTTCTAGTGTCAGGAAGAACAAGAAGGAGCCAGAGAAAACCAGAATGGCTGGATAAAATATGGCCACAACTTTATTGGTTACTGTTGCAAAGCCTTGGCATCACACACGGGACAGAGCTGTGCATTGGACGACCCATTTGATGGCTGAAGAGAATATCAATCCAGACAGCTTGCTGGACAAATCCTAGAGTGACAGGATATGGATGCCTCATAACTGCTCAGATTGTGAGAACAACCATCAGCTGTGGGGTTAGGTCTGAGTTGCTGAGGCACAGCTGAAAGCATTCACCTCAAGATCCCTTGAATCATAGAATCATAGAAAAGTGAAGTTGGAATGGGCCTACGAGGCCATCAAATCCAATCCCCTGCCCAATGCAGGAATACAATCAAAGCATATCTCCCAGGTGATTATCTTTTTCTTGAATGCCTCCAGTATTGGAGCACTCACCAACTCCCGAGGTAACTGGTTCCATTGTCGTACTGCTCTGACAGTTAGGATGTTTTTCCTGATATTTAACCAAAATCTGGCTTCCTTTCATTTGAGCTCATTGTTGCGTGTCCTGCACTCTGGGATTAATGAGAACATATCTTGACCCTCCTCAGTGTTCTTTTCTCAAGGTTAAACATGTCCAATTCTTTCAGCCTTTCCTCATAGGGCTTGGTTTCCAGCCCCCTGATCATCCTTGTCGCCCTCCTCTGAACTTGTTCCAATTTGTTAGAATCCTTCTTGAAGTGTGGTGTCCAGAACTGGACACAATACTCAAGGTGAGGCCTCATCAGTGCTGAATAGAGGGGGATGAGTACCTCGCAGGATTTGGAAACTATACTTCTATTAATGCAGCCTCAAATAGCATTTGCCTTTTTTGTAGCCACATCACACTGTTGGCTCATATGTAGCTTGTGATCTAAGACAGTTCCAAGATCCTTTCCACTCGTAGTTTTGCTGAGCCAGGTATCCCCCATATATAAGTATGAAGGAACTCCAGATCAATGTCAGGTGCACGTAGGACCATGACTAGGCTGGTAGGCCCTTCTTGCATATACTTTTCTTGTGAGTAGAATCACCCCTGCTTGTAATACACAACCAAATTGCACTGTTTTTCTTTGTTTTAATACAATGTGTACATAGTCATGATGGACTAAAGAGTGAGGAGTAATGGATGGACAGTTGGTAGGGAAAAGGAGTGGTCCTGTGCCACCAGAAACTGCAGTATCTGTCGAAACCGGGGGGGGGGGGAGAATCAGATTGGGGCCTATTTTGAACTGCACTAGGGCTTAGCATCATACACTACAATAGGAGTCACTGTGAATTTGATTCAGTTTTTCTGGAGTGTGTAGCTTTGGTCAGGATGAGGAGAAGAGGCAAGATGACAGTAGGTGACTGCTCATTGAAGGAACAGTAGCAGTAGTTTGTAGATTTAATCAGAATACCACTAAAACCAAATTCAGATCTCCAGGACAGGGTGGACTGCTTCAAAGGTGCACATTTTGTCTCAGAGACTCTGTCTGTCATCTCTTGGAATTCTTGGAGAACAACAGGTGAGGTTCTTGAAGAATGGAGGCAAGCAGTTGCTGCCTCCATCTTTGAAAAAAGGAGAAAAGAGGATCTGGACAACTACTGCCAACAAATATCAGGAAAAGGTAATGAAACAGATAATTAAACAGTACATCTCTGAGCAAATTGAAAAGGGCATGGTGATGACTAGAAGTCAACATGGATTGCTCAAAAATAAGTAATACTAGAAAAATATTATCTCCCCCTCCCAATTTTTTTTTACAGACTTACAGGCTTGACAGAGAATGGGAAACATGTGTCTATTGCCTATTGTGGTTTTGTGTTTTTTACACAATCTTCCATCATATTCTTGTGGCCAATTTTATAAACTTTGAGGTAGACAATGCCATAAATCTGCCATAAATCCAGTGATAGGTGATTTGTAGTTCGTTAGTTGATAGGATGTCAGCAAAGAGTGTTCACTGATGGTGCTTCATCATCCTGGAGAGAAGCAACAGAGTGATGCTATTGGAGCAGAAATGCTCAGCGGTACAGGAGCAACATTAACTTGTGGATTCAGCATTTTGAAACTCAGAATGATTCCTGGAACATGGGTCTTGTCTATATGGACTCAATTGAATTGGACAAAATAAGGTTGCTAGAGACTGCAGAAGGTCCAGTATGCCATTTGGAGTGATCCTCGCATCCAAATGGCATATGTACATGAAATGAATTATCCTTTTTGGTCCAGCTCCTTTGACTGTCAATTTGCCATATCATGGAGCAGCTTCAGAAGAGAGATACTTCTGGGCCCAGTATTCTTCAACATCTAAACAAATGACTTAAATAAAATAGTAGTAGAAGGGATGCTCATCAAAGTATGTTGGTGATATCCACTAGGAGGAGTAACTAATACTTCGGAAGACACAGTCAGGAACCAGAATGATCTCAAGAGATTGAAGAACTGGGCCAAGACAAACAAAGATAGCTTCATCAGGAGAAAATATATTCATATAAACTCAAATTACAAGAAAGGATTTTTTAATTAAACATTAGGAGGAGCCTCCAGCACTAACAGCTAATCTATAGTGGATTACCACAGAAAGTGTCGGATTCTCCTCCACTGGATGTTTTTGAAAGAAGTCAGGTGGGCTGGATGGTAATCTGTCAAGGATGTTTTAACTATAGATTTATTCCCTTGGCAGGCAATTGGACTAGCCCACTCTCAGGGTCTCTTCCAATACTACAGCTTTGCTTTTATGGAGCTATGAATTACGTATTCATGAAGTTCTGCTCTACATTACAATTCTGTGGTTTTCTATAATGATGCAGAAAGAAGAGGAATAGGGAATTATGCTTGCTGGTGGAATTTTAAGGAATGCAGCTTTTCTTTGCTTATGAAAACTAAGAACATGCCAATTAGGTTCCACTGAATGTTCCTGAATAACAGAACAATGTCACTTTAGGGATATGCCTATGTCCCCTTGGAAACAAATATATGTTTTCCAGGAAAATAGTCACACTAGGACCATTTGAAAAGCATTGTTCTGGTATAGTGCTTCATTTATAAAGAAATACAAAGCAATCATGGGCCACACATTCTTCCAAGAATTAGAAGATAGCGACTTCTTTGCTTGCTCTGAAATATAATTATCAATTATGTGCTAGAGTGACTATTCAAAGTGAATCATAGGATGGAAAAAAGAAGAAAACGTTGTCTCATCTAGTGATTTGTTGTTTGAGTAATATATTAGGTTTTGTTCTGATACATGTTTAAATTCATGATATATTTCGAATGATCAAATAATTGCCACAGTTGTAGTAGAAGTAAGTTAC
This sequence comes from Pogona vitticeps, assembly GCF_051106095.1. Classification (NCBI taxonomy): domain Eukaryota; kingdom Metazoa; phylum Chordata; class Lepidosauria; order Squamata; family Agamidae; genus Pogona; species Pogona vitticeps. The sequence continues at coordinate 95,670,826 of NC_135783.1, read as the reverse complement.
CCTTTGCAGCACAAGGAAACAAATAAAACAAAGTCCATACCTGCAGGCAGACATGACTTGTCACTTCTGTTTAGTGTTATTTACTGTAGATAAAACTGAATTTAGTTACTACAATGTTACCAAAAAAAGAGAAAGTCTTTCTTCGCAAGATCTAAGAGGTAAGAAAATTAAATTATTCCAAATTCATTAGTATGCCCAAGATAGGCCTTCAACATGATTAGTGCTTTCAGCCTGTGCTCTTCTGTGATTTCCATATACAGTAATCAGAAGCCTGAAATGAAATTTAATCCTGTCCAGCTCCCCAACTTAGTCAAAAAATATCTTGGCTAGGATCCAAAGAAACATACACCCAGATTCATGCATCCCAGGAGACTTTGGACCTGTATATCCTAACAACGGGCATACGTTTCATATGGCAAATTTGCCTTTTCAAGCCCATTTTTCACTTAACAATCTTCCAAACAAGACATTTCTCAGCCTCCCATGACATTTTGATTTGTGTTCCTGATCACAATTTGTTGACAGAATGTATACGCTAACAATATTTGACCTAAATCTTCCTTCCTGTAACTTTAGCCCATTATGTTCTTTCATCAGAGCGTCTAGAGCAGCGATACCCAATCTTTTTGGAAGGCCCCCCGTGAGTGTGACATGCCCCCCGCAAGCATGGCACACCTCCCACGAGAGCAACATGCCCGCCGTGAATGTGTGCGGAGGGGGAGCAGAGATCCCCCTCCACAGCCCAGTCCTTTAAGCCCTGTTGATGGCACATGTGGACACATCCAGGTGGGCATAAAGCTCACTATTTGGCTTGCTTTTGGTGCTGTTTGGTTCAAATCAAATTATGGTTTCCACTCTTTTTTTACTTAGAGTGATTCATCCTGCCCACTTTTAGAGCTCTCCCGCTCCTTTTAGTCACAGCATTAGGACTACAAGGTGTTTTTACACAATTCAGAGTGCTCTTCGTTATCCCGTTCTATAGCCTGTGCGGATGGTTAGTTTGCATCCAAACGGAGCTGTGGACAGTGTTATCTGAGGTAATAACCCTGTGATATCTCGATATCTCTCTCTCTCTCTCTCTCACACACACACACACACACACACACACACACATTTATTGATGCAGTGCTATTCTAGATAAACTAGATACATTTGCAGTATTATGTGTATCATGCTAGGTAGATTCATTGCTGTTTCGCTATGTCACATACTTTATTCAACAAATAAAGGAAAGTCATTATGGCCTATTGAATGATGGACATGGAAAAAAGCTGGGGAAGGGGACAGAAAGGGGAGAATCATTAATTGAAAGGGAGACAAATTGCAGTGATCCAAAGACTTATCTGGACTCTTCTCATGGGTAAAAAAAAAAAACATTGATAAGTGTGAAGGATCGCTCAAGTGAGAGATAAAATAGGTTTCACTAAGGATGACAACCTTTTAAGGGCGAACCAGGCTGCTCCAACTTCTCCCATCTGGATGTGCTTATAGTGCTGGGAAGGCTGGCAAGTATGATGCCTGGCTGCAGAGCCAGTGATCAGGAGCTAGATGCTTCCTGGAAGAAGAGACAGCCTGTGTATCTTTGGGCAAGCAAAACAGCCCCAGAGAGCCTGCAGAAGAAGGGAATGGTAAACGAATAATCTAGAAAATCCTAGAAAAGCTTGGCAGCACATAATTCTTATTGTACTGACACATAGTATGTGGTATAATGGATAAAATGACAAGGAAAGATTCAGGAGACCTGGGTTGAAATCCCCACTTGGCTATAGAAACTCACAGAGGAGGGATACAGGAAAAACGACTCCCTAAATATACCTTGACATTTCTTTCAGGGTTGCCATAAGCCAGATGTGACCTGATGGCACATAACTTAACACGCAGATAGAGTTCTGGGTGACTGATGATGCACTGGAGAATATGGTTACCTGAACATGTGGTGCTAGAATAACATTCTCCATAATGTTCTGGTGCAGAAGGTTGGCGTGTTTATTTCTTTGTCTGAAAGAAGGAGCCTTGTCTGATGGGAACACTCACTAGTAATTAGAAGTGGTGTAGCTCCCACACAGGCACACTTTCTTATCTGCTACTTATAAGAACTAGGCTGAAATGGTAAAGAAAATTGGTTGGAGAAAACGACAGGATTAGCTACATCTTGGAATCTCCAACTATGATGAAAGGACTGAGATGCAAAGGATTGTTGTTTCCATTGAAAATGTTTATACCAAGCACATTCATATCTACATTTAATTGCATCTACTGTACATTAAGTTAGGGAGTAAACACTGAATGCTGAACAAAATAGCGAATAAGTAAAGAACTTTTGCTCTCAATTTTTGAGCACAAGGTTTACGATCCACCCACATACCAGTAGCCCACCAGCACTGCCAGCTGCTGTCTTGCCAGTTCTTCATGGAACACACACTTTATAAAAATCAATCTGTGTTAATGATCCTTTACTTGGCCAGATCTAGCACTACTTAATGAGATACACAGAAATCAATTTTTGTCAGCACATGCTGCTCAGTGACTAACTATTAAAACATTTACTTAGTTGCACCATATGAAAAGATCATAAATGTTGAGGGGGCAGCTTAAAATTGTTCATATTATACACACGTACACACATATGCATGCGTGTACATCCCAATCACAGTGGCTGCAAAGGATTTTGTTATAAGAATTCTTGATATTCCCTGCCCCAAATGGGGCAGCTTTGTTGACTTCTGTGTTCTGGACTCATTGTGCTTCCTAATCAGTCTTATATTATTGTCAACTTTAATTATGCTAATTCCTTCCTTCACTGACACTTCATACTTGGAAATCCATTGCTTGCAATGATGCAATATAACAATTGCATTATCTCCAATGGTATTCTGCTGCATTTCTTGCTGAATTTCTAGACAGCAAAATATGAGATTTGCAACAAAAATTAAGTCACAGACAAGTGAATCTGAATGTGCTATTAACTAACATGGCATGAAAAACCTGTTTGTTACAATATAATATTCTTAAAATAGCTGTATAACTGTGGTTGCAGCAATCAGCTGGCATGTCCTGTCAAAAGGACCTCTAAAAACAGGTTTTGTGAAAGGCCTCTACTAGAAAGCCTGAGAGAAGTGCTGAAGCTTTGCAAATTTCTGGAGGTGTCTTTATGGTTTCCCCATTTTTATGTAAGTAATGAGTGCTCACTGGAAGGACAGATCCTGAAGCTGAGGCTCCAATACTTGCTGCCAAATTTCACTGCTGGTGCAATCATAGTGATGGTGAGATGCATGGCCCAGCGCAAGTTTCGTGGGGTTGTTTTGATCTTGGGTTTCCTGCATCAAGCAAAGCATTACATTAGATGTTCTACAATATGCATACATTAAATGTGCACAGAAGTGGAACACCAGAATAAAGCTTATATAGCAGAATTCCATTGTTCATAAATTTGAGTAACAGAGGCACCAGTGAAACTCCTTCACACTCTCACATTTTCTGTAGAAAGGCCTACTGTGCTCAGTGGGCCTTTCTACAGAACATAGGCATTTAGGATTGAGCTACAGTGGGGTCTTGACTTGAGAACTTAATCCATATTGGAAGGCGGTTCTCAAGTCAAAAAGTTCTCAGGTCAAATCTGCATTTCCCATACGAATGCATTGAAAACCATTTGATCCGTATCTGCTCTTTTCCATCCATAGAAACTAATGGGAAGCTGCTATTCCACCTTCGACCACTAGACGGGGATATTTTGTTTCTTTTTTTTTCTTAGGTCAAGAAAGGTTCAGGGAAGGCAGGGAAAATACAGTCCAGGCAGTACCAGGCAGTCTGAAGATTGTCTCCCAATCCACTCTCTAAACGCTGGGAGGAGCGAGGAAGCAGACAGGCACCCTTTTAACTGGCCAACAGTTAACTGAAAGTTCCAATTTTGCACTTTCCCTGCCTCCCACATGGTTTTTTTCAGTTCTTAACTCAAATCTAAGTATGCAAGTCGAGTCAATAGTTTCCTATGAGAGTGGTTCTTAAGTCAAAATGTTCTTAACTCGAGCCGTTCTTAAGTCAAGACCCCACTGTGCTCAAAAGATGCAGTGTGAAAGAGTGGGAGGGAATACATATTTTTCACTCTTAGGGGGCATTATCAGTATCCGAAGAATGAGCCAGGTTGCTTATAGTTTTCCTTGGCAGAGAGCATCTCTTGCCTTCTGCTATGCTTTCTTATGTCTGTATTTTCCTTTGTCTCTTTTCTTTCTGACTGAGCACCTACCAGGCACATTGACAACAACTGCCCTTTCCTCTTCCTGCCACAATGGTCACCAAGCAGGAGTCCTTATGCAACACTTCCTCTCCCTTACGGTCTCTTCCCAGAGATTATTCAGTGCTCATGTCTCCAGTGACCTCACATTGTAGGCACTGGATAAACGATAATCCTTAAAATAATGGAAGAGGAGTGGTCCAGGTTAGCATGGGTATGTGTTTATACAGTCTATTGTTTCCTATTTATTTGTGCACAGAAGATAAGTGGAATGTTGTTTCCCCTTCAGTGATGCTTGAAGCAGACATACCTGCTCCTGTAAAGAGGCTCATGAAGAATGATAAGATACTCAATCTATAAGCTAGTGAGGTGGATACAATTGCTGTTTTTAAACTGAAGGGCAGCTCAAAGACACTATTTGCAACACATGCTACCTGGGCGTAAGAGAAGCACACTTCCTAAAAGGTGTGCTTAGGATCAGGACGATAGTCCTGATGGTTTTTCTGAAGTGACAGGTAGAGCGTCTGATCGGCCCAAGCAATACTAATATCTGAGGCCTGGAGAGTAAACATTTTGCAACATGGTTCTTATTGTCAAAAGCCTTCATCAGTCACCTTGCTGCTCAAAAGAATGAGGAGTTACAGGCTCTCCAGATGACCAGATAGGGAGGTTCCCTGCTCTCTACAGATCAGAAACTCTGGTGGAGGACAGTGGAGGACGGTGCAAAGCATTCTGTTGTGATGGGAAGATATGCATCGCCCTTGCTGCTGCTCTGCTCTGCTGTCACTTCTACATTCCCCCACCTCCTACAGTGCTTTCCTCACCCCCTTTTTCTCCTTCTTTCCCCTGCAGTTTTTTCCTTCCTTCTAGCACTCCCCCTGTTATAACCACTCTGGTTCCACTATCTGTTGCAATTTCCTCCCTCCCTTTCTTTCCCTTTTCTCCTTCCATGATCTGTCTCCTCCTTCATTCTCAATCACTGAGGGCTCCATCCTTGCAGGGAGATATAGAGGGAAGATTGGCCATGAAGACTTTCTCTGCTCAGAGAGCCTCTCAATGACCCATGCAGGATGCCCACCCCCCATTGGCTTCTTAGCAGTTCTCACATTGCCTGGCTGGTATATATTTATAAATATATAAACTGTTGGTAATTATACCAACAATTATACCCCGGTAATTAAAATATACAGTACACCCAAAGCAAACCATCAGTCAAATACCTTCGTCAATGAAGGGATAATGAAAACCACTTGATAGCTCACTGTGATCAATTTTTAAGACTCTTTGCAGGTAAAACCACTTACATCTGTACCAATGTGGAAGCCACAATAACTGAGGTCTAATATAATCTGGGGTCACTGTTGCCCAGTTATGATGAATATTTTTGGTTTATACAGTCAAGAAATACGGCATGTACCCTTACCCCAGTTTATTTATAACAGCAAGCAGGGTATGAGTGCAGAACCAATTTAACTGGCAAAGCACTGACTAAGAGAGAGAAATTAAAACTTAATAAAATGTACATATTTCATGGCAAGCAAGGCAAAAATACATTGAAATTTTTAAAAAAAGAATGCGCGAGAAAGCCAAAAGAGATTCCTTCATCTCTAGAAATAGCAAACTTCCAGTCAGAGTTCAAAGTACTGATTAAGATCTGTAAAACCCTACCCAACTTGTGATCAAGTAAGATGAAACACTATAATCTCCCAAATAACTCTGGTCAGCTGCCTGGGGAGGCAAGGCTGGCCTGGCCAGTCTCCTGCCCAGATTGGTGCACCATTACCAAAGAAGGACCTCAGTGAGCCACAGAGCCCGGTTAGTGGCCTGGTCAGTCTGGGGTGGGGTGGGGGAAGGGACTCTGCACCACCTGTCGTGCCATGCTTCATCTGGGAAACGAATAATGAAACACCCATGTCTACTTGCTACTCTTTCTGCTTGCTGTGCAGGAAAATGAACTGCATGAAAGGACTTTGGTGCACAGTGGGATTTTTGAGAATTTTATTTACTGTACATTTTTCATTTATGAACTCAAAGCACAGAAAAACAGGTTACTTGAGGTAACTGCCTTTCAGAATTATTACAACTGAGCGCTGCTAACATCCCATATGAAATGCATTTTAAAAACTGCTGCCTCAAACAAAAGATTAATATCGTTTAAAAGTCAGAACTGCTGCTGCATTTGTTCAGCGGCTACAAGTGAGATATTCTTGGGAGAATGATGGCACCAGGGCTGTTTCTGACAGTTCTGTGCCCAAATGGTGGGTGTATTCTGACTGGTTTTGAAGAGGTGATAAAAGTATGGCCAAAACAGACATTATAGATGGTCTGTGATTAGAGCTGACAGCATGCTAATGTTGGAAAGAAGAGATTGAGGCAAGCCTTCCTCAGTTCTGCTCAGGGAGTGGAGCCTAGACATGTCGAAGGGAACACACTTGCTCTACATCTGTCCACTATCTCTTTAGTCACAGAAGCATGACTGTCTGAAGTAGGATGGCCACCAGCACCTTGTTTTGAAGAGTAGTGGCTTGGCTCCTATGGAGACACTAGCCAGGTACAGCAGTCCTACCTTCAGACACTTGTGTTTCCCTCAGGTAATGAAGCTACCACACTCCCCTCAATATGTGTGGGCTCTGCATGCTCTAAAGCAGGGGTCCCCAACCTTTTTCACCCCACGGACCGGCAGGGAAAGTGGGGCACCCCCAGGCTCATGCACTTGCATGCACGAGCATGTGCACATGTGCAAACAGCAGCATGGCACTCGTGCATGCGCGCATGCAAACATGGCAGTGTGATGCTTGCCGGGCATGCATGCGCAAACAGGCTGTGCAGGGGTGAGTGTGTGCGGGGGGGTGGGGCGGGAGGTCTGTCTCTGCGGACCAGTCTGGCTCAAGCCACGGACCGGTACCGGGCCATGGACCAGGGGTTGGGGACCTCTGCTCTAAAGCACAATGGAAGAGGGCAGCAGTGTTTACATGACCAGATTCCAAAGGGATCCTGTGCTTATTATCTGACAGACCAATAACTAAACGGACCAAGCTGATACACAAACTCTGTCAGGTGAAAGAAACTCATCCTTTGACAGTGACACACAAACAAAGATCCCTTAGAGATGTTCTTTAAGAACTTTCCTTTCTTGGTGGCGTACCTTCTGTAACATGTTTTGACCCTGACTGGCAGAGATGTGGTTCTTTAAGATGAGTTATCCATTGCCACAATGGTTTATTGGCTTGTTGATGAAAAGAGAAAATTACTTTTAGTACCTAGAACCAGAACAGAAATGCTCACATTGACTGTGACATGTGTGATATTCTCAAGAGATCCTGGAAGCTGCTGCCTCTTATCACTGGAGGTGCCACGCCAGCTGCTGAGTGAGAAGAACAAGCATTAAAGTGAACTCCACTTCAGTTTCTGCAGCAGAGCTGAATTAACAATGGGGGTAAATAGGCTACTACAAAATTCACTATATGGTTCAAGTTAATGTGCTGACATGACAGGCAGGCAAAGTGGACTATAGAGTCCTATTATGTTTCCTATGTTCAGATGGCCTTGTTATTTTCTCATAATAAAGACTAAATGCCATTTCTCCTGTTACAGACAAAAAAAGGTAGTAACTGAGAAGCATGAAAAGCAAAACACAACTAATGGCTGAAATGCTGTTGCACAACTCAGCCAGTACAATGGGAATTGTGTCATCATTAGCAGCAAGCTAACACTAATTAAAGACTTTCTTTTGCAATTTCAGGGTGCATAGAGATTTTACACAATACAACACAATCATGTGCAATTGCGAAATAATAATAATTACAGGCTGTCAAGTCAATTTTGACTTATGGAGATCTGTTCAAGAGTTTTCTAGATAGAGAAGATTCAGAGGTTTCTGGAGCACTCTGAGATTGTGCAGCTTGCCCAAAGCTACATGGTCTGTTTTTTCTCCTGGTATGTACAGTGGAAAATTGAACTACCAAACTCTGGCTCCACAATCAGATAGCTAATTCACTGATTAAGGAAGCCATTATTATTATTAATTTTATTTATATGTCACATTTCTCCCAACAAGGGACCCAAAGTGGCTCACAACATTAAAATTCACACAATTTAAAAACAAAATAAGTTAAATATTAAAAGATAAATTAAACAATATATGATGTGAAATACAATTAAAAGCTTAAAACATGAAAACATAAAAAAGATTAAAATTAACTGCTAAAATGGGGTCCAGGGATCCAGTTATAATTGTTAAAAGCCTGTCTGAAGAGATGGGTCTTTAGCTTTTTTCGAAATCCTGATCTCCAGAGGGTCAGCGTTCCATAGCCTGGGAGCTGCCACAGAGAAGGCCCTCTCCCGTGTCCCCATCAGCTGTGCTTGTGCTGGCAATGGGACTCCTCCAGCCCATTACTTATGCCAGGCACTGGTTTAGAGTCAAGACAGTTTTCCTGGAATTAGGTGGAAAGGAGAGATAGAGTTGGGTGTCATCTGCATACTGGTGACATCGAACCCCAAAACTCTGGACAACCTCTCCCAGTGGTTTCATGTAGATGTTAAAATGCATGGGTGACAAAGTAGAGCACCGAGGTACCCCACAGGCCAATGGCCAGGGCATTGAGCAGGAGTCACCCAGCACCACCTTCTAAGTTCGGCCCTCCAGAAAGGACTGGAGCCACTGTAAAACAGTGCCTCTGAGACCTATCCCAGAGAGACGACCCAGAGGGATACCATGTTCAATAGTATCAAAATCTGCTGAGAGATCCAGCAGAACCAACAGGGACACACTCCCCCTTGCCAATGCTAATGCTGTCATTCTCTTTGTGCAGATGGACCCTGCTCAACAGGATTTCAGCCTATGCCTCACAATATTTCAAGGACAGGACAAGTCTGAGTTGCTAGAAGTGAAGGAAGAACAGCTTTTAAGAAAGACCAACTTGTGCTTCATGAACAAACTTATAGGTTAAGTTCAAAAACCTTACCTAGGCAATATATTTTAAAGACCCCCTTTGAAGGTGTGTGTGTGTGTGTGTGTGTGTGTGTGTGTGTGTGTGTGTGTGTGTGTGTGTGTGTGTGTGTGTGTGTGTGTGTGTGAGAGAGAGAGAGAGAGAGAGAGAGAGAGAGAGAATTCTGCCTATATTTACATAACACAAGGAATACAGTAGCCACATTCAGCTGTCATATTAATAAAAACTATGTGTTGACAGGTCAATTCTGACCTATGTTGACTCTTTCCATGGCTTTTCAGATACAGAGTACTCAGAAATGGTTGTTGTAGGTTTTTCAGCCTGTTTGGCTGTGTTCTGAAGGTTTTTCTTCCTAACAATTCGCCAGTCTCTGTGGCTGGCATCTTCAGAGGACAGGAGCCAGAACCCTGAGACAATGTTCTAACCAACAACCCTCGGGTCCTAGCCATGAAAGCCTTCGAGAATACTCAGAAATGGTTTAATATTTCCTACTTCTGGGGATGCATCAGGACTGTGCAGTTTGCACAGGATCTTCTGGGAAACACAGTGAAAATTCAACTTCCAACTTCAGTCAAATGTTCAACTCACTGTATTATTCTGCCAGTTCAAGCAAGCCAACTTAGAACCACTGGCATGTAGGAGAGGAACAAGGCTTAGGTTTGCCTAGGACAATTGTCCTGAAATTTGGCAACACAACTAATGGTCAGAACTTCTGGAATCTGTGATCCAGGAACATATGAGACCTCTGGTTTGGAAACCACCAGTCTAACCTCATTCACTTTATTCTAAAATAGGCTTAATTTTGGAATGACATCCAAGTGTACAACTAAAGAGTATGAAGGAACAGTTTATTAAAAACTTTGATAAAATTTGCACATTGCGAAGAGAGCGGAAAATGGTACAATGCTTTTGTTATGTCATTGTTCTTATTAGTACTGCCTGAATTGTCAGTTTTGACCTTCTATTATTCATTTATCACTTGATTTTTAATAAACTGACAAACAAATAATGATGCCAAAGAGGTCAAACATGCACATGTTTTAAGAGCCACAATCTTTTAAACTTCCTCCCATGGGCAGCATTCAAGTGTGTGACTTTGGCTGGATAGAGGGCACATCACCTGTGTATCTTCAGTTTTACAACCCAGTTCTATGAAACTCTTTGGATATTTGATAGTATATCTTCAAAAGTCACAAAACATGGTTGTGATCAATGTCTCTTCCTCACTTCTCTGAAGAAAAAAAATGTTCTGCTTCCATTACTCAAATTTATTTTCAGATAGCCCCTCTCTGAGGCTTTTGACCTCATATAAACACAAAGCCGCAGTGTCTTTGCTGTTCCATTATTTCCTCATATTGATCTGCTGTACTGGCTCATGGTGTTATGATCAAACAGACTTTACTGCAGCTCACACTCCAAAGAGGAGAATTATTACTCAATTCAATTTCCTGTCAGGCCCTATTTCTCAAGAGTGTCTTTGTTCATTGCATGCCTCAAATAAGTTTCCCTGCCTACTTGCATTCTCTTTCACAATCTGATGCCTGAACGAATTTATTGGGGAGGTAAAGGGTCATGCAAATTTGTCAAATGCCCCTATTCCCACTCTACAGAAAGACGGAAGTTTTAGGAAATAAATTCCCGTCCCTTTGTTCTTCAACGTGAAACTGGGATCCATAGCACAGACCTTTGTCTGCTACTCCACAGGTGGGAAGGATTTTTGAGGGATTTGCTTTTTGGCAAATTGCTGCAGAAAACAACCTGACCTGGACCTCTTGGATTGATGCATCTGAAGAAGTGGACTGTAATCCATGACAGATTGTACTGGAATAAATTCACTTGCATTATGGTGCAACAGTATTTTTTTTTTGTTTTTTGTTGCAACAATATTACTTTTTGTTGTCAATCTTGGACTCCTGTGTGGGTTGGAATATAAACTGTCCATTAGATTTCACCTCTCTCTGAATGTTGTAGTACAGATCATGGCAGTATTTATGTATCAAACTGCTAATTTTGAGAGAACCTGAAATGGCCAGGTTCAATCCTATTGTCATTTTAGGATTCGCATAACTTGCAGCGGCTAATTGTGGCTCATTGGCAAAGTGCTGATGTGCATCTCAGTCACTTGCCTGGTCGTGTGCCTGACCATGCAGCTGTGATATGCCCTAGCACTCCACCTGTTAGCTACAATTAGCTACAGTTAGCTTCAGCAAATTATGAAAACCTTACACAAACACGAGTACAATGTTGGCCAATATGTATTAAAGGCTCATATTAAGAAGATTTTCTTTTTAAAATAACACTTTAATGTGGAAACCAAACTGAACAAAATTATGGGTTAGAATATATAAAAGCAACATGGACCAGAGTAAGACAGCTTTACCTGTCCCTATCAGAAGGGAATCAATTCAAAGTGGTTGGCATTTTAATGCTACCAATGCCAGCATGTTAGGAAATAATAATTCTTTCCTGCAGCCAGGGGCCATTCATAGTGCAAGAAATATCTCACCTCAAAATTGTGAGGCAAGAGTCTCCCTCTCCAGATCACAGTTTGCCAGGATGCATTGGTAATACATTTGTTAAAATATTAGAAGAAAATGAAAGGTAGTTTTAACCTAGTTGCACAGAAATGTTCGTATACCTTTCAGGAAGAAGCTTCCAGGCTTCCAGGAAGAAATCACAATCAAGGAGAAGACAAGGTGACAACACGACCCGACCCTTCCCTTTCTCTTCCTCTACCTTCTCATTTCCTGATGTTATCGTGGCTGTCCTGGCTTTGGATGCAGCGTCTCTAAAGAATGGTGTTGTGCAGCACCCAAACAAGTCTCCGGGACTCTTCGGACAAGTCGGTAGTTAAGTGCTCCTTCATTTCTTTCCCCTTTCATTTTACCATTTAACATAGATCCACTGGGTGGTAATAAAGGGCAACCAGTCTTTGTCCCATGGCCTAAATCAAGTGAGTTAATTTCTGTTCATTTGCTATGTAGTCAAGCTGGGGTCCCATCTGGAATTTGGCTCATCTCTACTGTATCACTTACCTCCCTGCACCCAGTCTACACCTCCTGCCATCTGCTAGAGATGTGGCATAGAAATATATTTGCTTTGCATTTTAATGTGTATCGACCTACTTCTCACTGCCTGAGTTAATATGCAGACTGGAACACAATTACCAACCACTTTTTGCTGTTCCCTGAATTTTGCAGTGTAGCTCTTTGATCAAAGAATACCAACAAAAAGGTGCATCGTAGAGCACGAGTCATACAAATATGCATAATTGGGGAAAATTGGACTCAAAATGGCATACGTTAAAAGAAAATTCCTTGCAAAAATCACATTAGGAAAATTGCACACAGAAAGGCACAGAAGGGTTTATTTTAAAAGTTCACGATCTGATGTGGAAACAGGAAGGAATAGTTTGTCCTGGGTTAATGTGACTGTTACAGGAGATGAAACAGACAGATTTCTCCTTTTCTACCCCTGCCCTACCCCCAAATTTATTGTGGGCAGTGGTTCCCAACCTTGGGTCCCCAGATGTTCCTGGACCACAACTCTCAGAAATCCTGGCCAGCACAGCTAACAGTAAAAGCTTCTGGGAGTTTAGTCCAAGAACATCTGGGTTACCCAACATTGGGAACCACTGACATAAGGAATGGTGATACTGCCACCCTCAAGACTAAAGCCATAATGACAAGAAAGCCAGGAAACACAGATCCCAAGGGTCCTGACTTCTTGCCATCCCTGAAAGTGTCCATTCAGGCTTAGAAACCCTGAGGATGAGGGCTGAATTAACTTGCTTTATGTTAGGTTTGGTTTTCAGGACTTCCACAGGGAACCCTTTCCTGATTTCTCAGACTCCAAAGTCTGCCTGACGCACAACACTGCAACTTGTTATAATACTAATGGGCTTTCAACTCTAATCAGAGGCTGCCTGTATGATTGGATCCTAAGGTGTTGGGCATGAAGAAATACCAAGGATACTGCAATATGGTGAAATATTGATTTAAAAACATTTAAATCATCTTAAATAAATGTATCTGATCAATATTATTACTGACTAGGTTTTTTTCATGAAAAATTGAGGTCATTTTTAATTTAATTTTTAAAGTTAAGTTTGTGTGCTTATTTTTTATTTTAAATGATGAATTGATTTTAAAAAATTAATATAATACAATTCATTTGCTAAAAGGAAGTTGGATGATGAAGGAGAGATGGGGAAGCATGAGAGTTTGCCCATAATAAAAAAGGGGGTGTAATGCTCAAATCTTGGGAAACTACATATCTATTAATGTGTATTTCTGCCCAGGTGTGTAGGCATCCTTCAGTCTCGAGAGACTATGGTAATGTGCTTTGTATGGAGGATGTGGAACAGTGTCTAGTGTGGCTGAGAAGGCCAATTCGAGAGTGACAATCCCTTCCAAATACAGTCTGTCCTCTGCCCAGCTCCCTGATTTTGCTTTGACGCTGTATGTGAAGCTGGAGTGTCCTCTCCAGAGCACGAAGCCTGGGTAAAATAATATGGAGGATAGGCTGTTACCCAAGCAGCAAATCCCCCCTCTCCACATCACTGAAATAGTCCAATGGAAAGACAAGAGCCAATACAATTGGTTCCAGTGATGTCACAGGAGTTGCCAGAACGACACAAACTGCCTCCAGGACTGGGGCTCTGGATTTTGCCTCAAGGTTAACTCCCGAAGCGTTTTCCATTAGTGGATATAGCCACAAGGCAGCGGAGGTTTGAAATTAGAGTTTTACAGGAAAGCATTGGGTCTAGTGTGGCATAAATTTCAAGCACAAACCTACAAGAAAATTCCATTATGGGTAGCTCCTATAGAAGACTTTACATTAGTGCTGAATCAGAAAGGGATGTTGTTAACTTATAAAGACTTACTTAACAGAGAACAAAATATTAAAAAGTAAGCAAGAATTAGAGGAACTGGGGTGGCAACAGATTGGTAGTCATTGAATAAACTAGAATCAAGATATAGAAAAGATAAAAATATGGGCTTTTTTGAGGGTGAAGTCCAGGTAAACAAACTGTGGATTCACACTGATGAGAAAATAATAAAGAAAATGTATACATACTTACTGGAATACGAACTGGAGGATGAGAGGGTAAAGGAGACAATGATAAAATGGCCAAGTAATTTCGGTTATAATATTGATATTGATCACTGGACAATCATGTGGAAAGACTGTTATAAAATGATTAAGCCAGTAAATCTAAGAGAAAATATCCTCAAAATGTTTTGCAGATGGCACTACACTCCTGCAAAACTGGCAAAAATGTCAGCAGGTAGCAGCAATATCTGTTGGAAATGTAAAAAAAAAGTAGGAACTTATTACCATATGTGGTGGACATGTGAAAATGCCAGGGGTTATTGGTTACAGCTGTTGGAAATAATAAAAGGAATCACTCAAAAGAAATTAAATTTCAAACCTGAAATAGCACTATTAAATATTATGCCAGAAATTACAAGAAAATTAAATATTGTTTGATGTATATATTCATAGTGGCTAGATTACTCTGGGCCCAAAACTGGAAAAGCAAAGACATACCTACAATGGAGGAGTTCCTGAAGAAGCTGTTGGACATTACAGAATTAGATACACTTTCAGAAGCACTACAAGAACAACCAAGAGACTATGCAGAAAACAAAGTTGGAACTTAATATATGTTTGGGCCCAGGAATAGATCTGAGGATAGGGCAAAATGATTGATGGGCTTTGTTTTTCCTTTTTCGCTTTCAATGCTCTCTGGAAACTCGGGATATTTGGAATGCAATGAGGTCAGAATCTCTATCCTCAAAGGGGGGGAGGGTTTGGTTCCCCCCCTTCTTTTTGTTCTCATTTATTTTTCTTTTTTTCTATTTTATTTTATACTGCAAATATATTTTTGTAGTTGATAAAATTAATAAAAATGTTTATTAAAAAAAGAAATTGGAGTTTTCCTTCTCCTAAATGGGCTGCCTTCCAAGGCTGATGAGCCCCACCTACCTGGCCTGTTCCCTAATAGTATGGAAGTATGATCCTACCCCTAAAACTTTCCTCCCCCCCCAAGTGTCATCATAGGCATCCTTCAGTCTCGAGAGACTATGGTAACATGCTCTGAATCGAGGAGTGTCCTCTCCAGAGCATGAAGCCCGGGTAAGGTAATATGGAGGATAGGCTGTTACCCAAGCAGCAGATCCCCCCTCTCCACATTGCTGAAATGGTCCAATGGAAAGGCAAGAGCCAATACGACTGGTTCCAGCAACATCGCAGGAGTTGGCAGAACGACACGAGCTGCCTTTGGGACTCCAGCTCCAGATTTTGCCTTGAGGTTAACTCCTGAAGCCTTTTCCATTGGTGGATATAGCCACAAGGCAGTGGAGGTTTGAAATCGGAGTTTTCCTTCTCCTAGATGGGCTGCCTTCCATGGCTGACGAGCCCCACCTCCCCGGCCTGTTCTTTAATACTGCAAAAGTATGATCTGATCCTTAAAACTTTCCTAACTCCCCGGCTTATGCAAATCTAATTGGCTTTTCTATTTACCATATTAAGGCCAGATACAAAATTTGAGAATTACACGCGCCGTTAGGTGTATGCAATGCTATTTAGCTTTCCTATTTACCAGATTAGAGCCAAGAATAGAACCAGAGAATTTCTGATTGTTCTGCTCAAACTCATTTAAAACTAAAATTCTGCCCCCTCAAACCATGCGGTCAGGGAGAAAAAAGGTCAGCCTAGAAGAAAATGCCTCACAAAAAAATAAAATGTCCCCCCAAGCACAGCTGACCTCTTGCCTCAGCTTCCTCCTCAGGAAAAGGGCTTAGAGCTTCTGCTCAAACCCATTTAAAGCTAAAACCCCGCCCCCTCAGACCATGCGGTCAGGGAGATCAAAGGTCAGCCTAGAAGAAAATACCTCACCAAAAAATAAAATGTTCCACTATTGCAGGTTTGAGCAGCAATTCTGAAGGCCATCCCAAACAAACCTATACTCCAGTAAGCCATTCAATCCATGTGAATTCTATTGTCCTGAAGGACCACAGTAAAATGATACTATATACCAAACTATGGCATAATCCTTTGTATATTTCCTGAAAAGCAAATGCCATTGAGTTCAGTGGAGCTTACTCCCACGTTTCTGTGTACAGAATTGCAGCCCGTGCCAGGCTGTTCATGGTTTGGAAAGCACTAGGACATGTGCCTTGGATTAACCTGATGATGTACAATCAAGATGTACTGTATAAATCCACCAACGTTACAACTGATCACACAGACAACATTCTGCTAAGAAACTCAGTGACTGCTGCCACCAACAGTTGTGGCGTCCCAGTGCCAGAACTCAATCTTTCAGAGCCAAATTCTTTCCCAACAGAATATTTTTCAAAGTTCTCCACAAGGTGCCCTCCGATCCGCAATCAAGCAGCAGGCTGTTGCTGCCAGCCTGCATATCTTGTCTGGCACTTTGTTTTCTTCTTCTTTTAAAAAGCGTTCTGCAGACACACATTGGGCAAGTACTGCATACTACAAATCATACACGTGGGGAGAAGGCAATGCGTTAATTATCCCTCAGGGCTTCTGTGTCCAGTTGTGCTTGATCTTGTTATTGAGAAATGACTGGAGTCATTTAAGGACTGCTGCATAGGAGGATCTGGGCTCTGGGCTTAGAAACATACAGTATGCTCTGAAGTCCTCTCTGGAGGCCTCTGGCAGTGCAAAGGGAGAAAAAGAAAAATGCGACTGTTTAGTCTTTTTCGTAAATGTGTTTTGCCATGTTTAAAAAGCCCTAGGGATATGAAAGCTAGGGTGTCTACAATACCATTTGATAACAAATCACCAGTGTTTCAACATCAGGAGCACATTAATGATGTGGCTTCATGGGGTAACACGTCCGTTCCTGTTGTCCACCTGCCTTTGAATCTTCAGTGCACTCTTGTCTCCTGCTGGGACTTGCTATCTTTTACTCTTTTCTTCTATATGCCAGGGCTTGGCCATAACGTCTTAAAAAGAAAGAGTTACTTGTAATTAATCCCTTCCTCTAATGTAACAAAGGTATAACTATATGACATTACAACTGTAACTAAATGAGGAATTAGATTAATAATGGGTGTCTGTTTCATCCCTCCCCTGCTCTTTCCCCACTGATCATGACTGTTAGATTTCAAGGATGTGGACAGGACCCACAATTTTACTATTCTCTGTACAACACTAAGGCACGTTTAGCTGCTTTTCAGAGCTAAACAATATTTTATCCCTTTCTTCCAAGGAGGTGAAGCCAGAGTGGGGTACAAGCCTGCTCTCCTTTTTTCCTCACAAAAATCCTATGAAACAGATTATCATGAAAGAACATGATTTGTCAAAGGTCACTTAGTCCAGAGGTCTTCAGTAAAATCAGACCTGAGACCTACCTTTAGCCAAACATGTATTGAGGCAACCACCTTTTTATTTTTTAAATCATATATTGACATGGTGGAAGTGTTGCTATTGTGAAACGTTGAGGTCAGGCTGCAATTTACCAGCAGGCTAAAGGAATAGCTGAAGAACAATAACCTTGTTGGCTTCATAGCTAAGCAAGGATTTGAACCTGTGTCTAAGTCAAGGACGGGCAATCTGTGGTACTAAAACTTCATGCAGACCTCAGTCTAATTTCAAACACCCTTTAAAAACAACCCGTCCCAATCTGTGGCAAGAACAATTACACCCTATGCCATCATCCTGTTAAGCAGGGAGAGTGGGAAGGAGATGGCGAGACGGTAGTCCTATCCAGAAGTTTTGGGGGACATGATGAATACAACTCCTAAAATGTTATATTGGCTGCATTAATCTACAAACTGGAATAATAACAAAATTTCCCAGCTCTGATTCTATCCTCATTTGGCTTTATGGCTAGCTGTCTTGCTCTTCCATGCTGTGCCATAAACTACTCCCAAGTACAAGGAGGGGGGGAATAAAAAAACTCTACCCCACCCCAGTTGTAAATGCTAGATGCAAAGAAGGTAAGTAAATTCTCTAGGGAAAGCATGCCAGTACAGTGCTGATGCCTGGCTAGTGCAAAGCAAAGCAAAGCAAAGCAAAAACACATAAATACACAAAGAAACACACAAAAATATGCCCAAACCAAACGAAAGACCTGAAAATAGAGTTGGAAGAACTAGAAGGGCTGAGGTTTTTAGCCCTTTACATAAGCACTTTCTACAACCTCTGTGCTGTCTTTCTCTTGATTACTCCTTTAATGTAGGGATGAATAATTCCCATATGGCTGTCAGTGATGTTGAACAGAGGCTGAGAGATGAAAGTTCTGGTAAAGCATCTCTTCTAAGAACAAATGAGGGGAGGAGTACGCTTATTAGAAAAGGCAGAAAGAACAAACAAAGAAATTACTAGTCAGTTTAAGGAGCTTCCATACTGGGTGAAATATTAAAACAAGTAAGCTTAGGATCAATATGTATAAATCAGCAGAAAACAAGACTTCTTAGTGAGAAACAGTGTAAGATCATGAAGATGGGTCATACCAGGTAAAGTCAATTGTAAAACTTAGAAGTGCAATGGAAAAGGCAGACTTTTTCTGGGTATTTATCGGCTGAAATCTTATTGGCGCAAATTTTCACTGTGTAAGCCTGATGATGTCATCATTTGGCAACAGAAATATTTAATTTAAACTAAGGTAAAGGTAAAGGTTTGGCTCTAGGGCACGGTGTTCATCCCCATTTCCAAGCCATAGAGCCAGTGTTTGTCCGAAGACAGTTTCCGTGGTCACATGGCCAGCGCAACTAGACACTGAATGCTGTTATCTTCCCACCCGGGGTGGTACCTATTTATCTACTTGCATTTACGTGCTTTCGAACTGCTAGGTTGACAGGAGCTGGGACAAGTGATGGGGGCTCACTCTGTCATGTGGATTTGATCTTATGACTGCTAGTCTTCTGACCTTGCAGCATAGAGGGTTCTGTGGTTTAACCCACAGCGCTACCACATTCCTTTTAATTTAAACTACCTGAAAGCTATCTATCCTCCAAGATTCCAAGGTCCCACAGGGCTCACTTTTACCCTGGGAAAGTCTTTGGGAGCTTTAGGATGTGGGGAAGCGGCATTTAATAGCCATAAATCACTGCTAGATTGAAACCAGTAATCCCAATCCTGCTGCCACCAATCTAGTCATGATTTTAGGTATTTTAAGTCCACACAGAGAGACACATATCCCAAGGATCCCGAAAGCTTTCCTAAGGCAAAAAGGAGCTATAGAGAACTAGATATGAACTAGAGAACTAGAACCTAGATATGGAGGCAGTGACAGATATTACATTTTTGACCTCCATGATCACTGCAGATGGTGACAGCAGCCACGAAATTAAAAGACACCTCCTTCTTGGGAGGAAAGCGATGACAAATCTAGACAGCATCTTAAAAAGCAGACATCACCTTACCGACAAAAGTCCGCATAGTCAAAGCTATGGTTTTTCCAGTAGTGACGTATGGAAGTGAGAGCTGCACCATAAAGAAAGCTGACCGCCGAAGAATTGATGCTTTTGAATTGTGGTGCTGGAGGAGACTCTTGAGAGTCCCCTGGACTGCAAAGAGAACAAACCTCTCCATTCTGAAGGAACTCTACCCTGAGTACTCACTGGAAGGACAGATCCTGAAGCTGAGGCTCCAGTACTATGGCCATCTCATGAGAAGAAAAGACTCCCTGGAAAAGATCCTGATGTTAGGAAAATGTGAAGGCAAGAGGAGAAGGGGACGACAGAGGATGAGATGGTTGGACAGTGTCATCGAAGCAACCAACATGAATTTGACACAACTCTGGGAGGCAGTGGAAGACAGGAGGGCCTGGCGTGCTCTGGTCCATGGGGTCACGAAGAGTCGGACATGACTAAACGACTAAACAACAACAACAGAGAACTGAGTGTAATACAACAGATAGACTGACAGACCAGGATTCTGGAGAATAGGGCTTGAATCCTCACTTGGTCATGGAAGCTCAGTAGAACTGTTTAAGCCACTCCTTAAATACCTCACTTACCTTGAAAACCTATTAGGGTCACTATATGTTGATTTGGACTCGACAGCACAGAACACCCAGACAGAGAGGGGGGGCAAAAGGGGGGATAGGTAGCTTTTATTTAATTTAAATTGAACATTCCTCTTGAATATGCCTCTTACACAGCATAAATCCACATAGAGGATTTCAGCCAATAAGGCTTTCAGTGCAGAACAATAAAACTAAATATAAGACAGAGAGGACGAGACAACTGTGTCTACATGAAGGCAGTAGTGAAAACCTTTTGTAAAATTCTCAGGCTCCTGGGGTTAACTGAAACATAACCAGATTAAATTCATCCCTGTGGCCACAGTGTTTTAGGCCTACGTCCTTAGACTATACAAAGAAATTAAGTCAAAATTTTCATTGACTTTGTGACTTAATTTCTTGGTATATTCTAAGGAAGTAGGCCTAAGGAGCTTTATATTGAACCTTATTGGTTCCCAGTGTTCGCTGGCTCCTGCAGGACTGGTAGCTGCAGTAGTATTCCCTGGTTATTTGCCGTGGTGGTGGAGCAAAAGCTTTACAGAGAACAGGCTATCATCACTGTGGTATCTTGAATGTATCTGTGCTTACTATGATGAGAGAATTTTCCACTAGAGAGCTGTAGTGCACTCATCAAACTACTACATTTGATGTCCTCCTCCAAATAGCAAACCCCAGGTTTCCATAGGATGGAGCCACAGCAAACTGATATCAAACTGCTCTGACTATAATCAGCACATAGTCTGTAAAAACTCATGCAATACACTACAGTATTATAATTTCTTGTTAGCCTCATAGCTCGGAAGTTAGGAAGGGCTTTAAAACTGTGAACATTTAGAAATAAAGTGGAGATTGCTAGGATGTTACAAGCTATATAGATCAGGGCGATGCATGTATGTAGCAGATCTTGATTTTAGTAAGGCTTTGACAAGTCCCCCTGACTATTCTGGTGATACAACTGGTAAAATGTGAGCCAGGCAATGCTAGTGTTAGGTGGGTTTGTAGTTGGTTGAGGGGCCATAGCCAACAAACGTTCACCACCATTTCTTCTCATCCCAGAGAGAAATGGCAAGTGGGGCACTCTTAAGTGCTCTGTCTTTGTGTCAGGGTTTTTAAACATCCCTATCAATTAGGTTGATGGAAGAGTAGGACAGTTTTGTTAAGGACTGTATATGACACTAAACTGGGAAGGGTTGCTATTAATACTCAGAAAATGGAAGACAGAATATGCCTTTGACAGATTGGAGAACTGGAATAAAGAATGAGTTAGTTAGTTTATTTAACTTTTACCCTGCCCATCTAGTGGCAAGCCCCTACTCTGGGTAGCTTACAATAAATATAAACATAAAACAAACAATAAGCACAAATTAAACAATATAGAACACCCCCCCAAAAAACCCCAAGTACATCTTTTTAAGAAAAGCTAAGCAAATCTTAAGTTCAACTTTTTGTTGTTGCTGTTATGTGCTGTCAAGTCACCTCTGACTTATGGAAATTCTATGAATGAGCGATCTCCGAAATATCATGTCCTCAACTGCCATGCTCAGTTCTTGTAAATTCAAGCCTATGGCTTCCTTTAGACTGAGTCAGTCCATCTCATATTTGGTCTTTCTCTTTTCCTGCTACCCTCCAACTTTCCCAGCTTAATTGTCTTTTCCAGAGAATCCTGCCTTCTACTTTTAGGCAGAAGAAAATCAGATGTACTGAAGATGGTTAGACTGAATGGCATTTGAATTAGTAGTAGCACACATGAAAATGATCTAGGGGTTTGAACTGGCCACATACTAAACATGGTTCAAAAGTATAATGCAGTAATAGAAAAGCTAATCCAAAACTTGGCTATAGCAATAGAAATATTGTGTCTAGACTGAGCGAAGGAATAACAGTTCCATTCTATTATGCTTTGATCAGACCTGCCTGGATCAGAGATACCTTCATCAAGTAATCTCTGAAACATCGGAACTGTCTGAAAACCCAGACACCGTAGAAAGAGCTCAAGACTGGAAGCTTTGGCTGTACAGTACAGTATCTCGTCCTCCTGATTGCATGGGATTGTATAGGGGGAAGATTAAACAAAACCCTCTTGGCAAAATAACATGGAGAGTAGAAATTGGGCATGAACAGGCGGTTCAGCAGTTCATCCCAGTTTGTTTGCTGCCCTCACAGCAGTTCTGTGGTTTGGTGCTCCACACCCTGCTGTGGGTGCCCACCCAGAGGCAGTGCTTGGAGGGGGGGCAGGGAGAAAGCCGGGATGCTGTAAGTGGGTGACTGCGGGAGACGTTTATGCCCATCTCTAATGCTGAGAGTTCATTTAACTAGGAAAAACGAGATGGCAAAAATCAGCATTTTATTACGTCAGGCAGTTTCTGCCAGTTTAGAAAACAATGGCCAGAATCCTATTGGGGTTCCCCCCACAAAAAAAAGTTCCCTTGGCCAGTCCTGGTTACATGGATGCAGTAATAGTCCCCACTGATTTCATGGGGGCATGCATCCAACTAAGCATGGTGAAGAAGTTAGCCGCAGTTTCTATTCCTAGCTTCCATTGCTTATTTATCACTTTCTACTGCAGACGGTCTTGTGAGGTAAGAAGGTGTCTGGCTGCACAGGAGAAGCCAGTGAATGTTACACATGTAATGACACATGACAATGGAAGATTATTCTATACTCCGCCAGTTGCCAAATAAGACAATCTGTGCAGTTGATATATCTCTTGGCTGTGTTTACTTTCCTCTGAACATGAGTAAATAAAGACGCTTTGAACTAACACGTGCCTGGCAGTGAGGGTCAGCATCAGTTTTATTACAGGCACAAGTCAGTATTTGAAAGAAGCAGCTGGTCTTATATGATTCCCATCAGGGTGCTTTTAAAAGAAGAAATAAAGTCATGACTGCATGAGAACGTGATGCAACCACAAACTCCAAAATTGTGTTGATGGCAACAGTATAATTGGCAAACAACACTTCTGAGGACAATTGGCCATAAAAGCAGCACACCTTGATCATCATGTACGAAATTGAGGGTTTTGCTGTGAGGGGCATGGCACTGAATGTTTGCACTGAAAACAATGTGGAACAGCCCATTATTAATTTTATCTGAAAGGATAAGTAGTATTTACTATCTACTGTGCTCATCTGTACAGGCGGCTCCTGCTGTCAAGACATGGAACCACCTTCCAATCTCATCACAAAGTAGGCAGCAGCACTTTTGGCAAATAGCACCAGGAGATACTGTGCTTTGCCTGCTCTCTTACGGCTGAATGGAGGAATTAGAGGCTGAAATCCAGAAGTAAGTAACAACGAGTAGGTCCACTAAATCAATGGGACTTGGCGAGTCAACTGCATAAATTCTATTGACTTAATGGGCCTACTCTCGTTGCAACTTAAGACAGAATTCAGAGTGGTTCTACTGATGATCTCCTTTTATTTTATTTTATTTATTATATTTACAGCCTGGTTTTCCACTAGAAGGTAGCAGTCAAGGTGGTTTACAATCTTCATAACAGAATAAAAACAAGTATAACCACCGTTTACTACAGGATAATAAAATGAAGTAAAACCAGCCCTACCATAAAAGCAATTGAAATCAACTAAATGCATTAACACCATTAAAATCAACAATGAATACAGTTAAAAATAAAAAATAAACACTACATACCAATAGAAAAATCTGTATTTTTATATCTTTTTAAAAATCAGTCAGAGTGGAAACTCATCACAGCTCTGAAGGCAGAGTATTCCACAGAGTGGGAGCCACATAGAGAAGGCCCTCTCCTGTGTGCTTGTTGGGCAGGGCTCTGAAACTGTTCCTGATCATGAGAGATCCTCTCCTGAAGATCTTGACATCTGGACAGTCTCCTAAGGAGACTGGAAGATCAGGTTCCAAGTCACTTTAAGCTTTAAAAGGAAAACCTTGGATTGGAAGCAGTAAGAACAGGCAACCAGTGCAGGTCTTCCAGTTATCAGGGTCCAATGATCACAATACTATGCACCAGTCAGCTACTTAGCTGCTTCATATTTTATCAACTGAAGATCCCAGACTCCGTTCAATGTATTCGCGAAGGCTTTCACGGCCGGGATCTAATGGCTGTTGTGGGTTTTTCGGGCTCTTTGGCCGTGTTCTGAAGGTTGTTTTTCCTAATGTTTCGCCAGTCTCTGTGGCTGGCATCTTCAGAGGACTGGTGAAACGTTAGGAAGAACAACCTTCAGAACACAGCCAAAGAGCCAAAAAACCCACAACAATCATCCCAGACTCCCTTCAAGAGTAGCCCCACGTAGAATGTGTTACAGTAGTCAAGATGTGATGTAGGTTAGCAGAGATGACTGTTTAGCCTCTCAATTTCCAGACAGAAAGATAATCTTCTCTTCTTGCTTAAGCCTGCTCTAGGCTTCAGAGACTGTTTTTGATGGCTTACGGGGGACCACGTGTGGGGGGAAGGGAGAGGAGAGGATTTCTACTATGCTAGCATTTGAGCATCAGTATGATATGAGCTTTAGGACAGGGATAAGAAGCCTTCAGAGACTGAGGAGCCACACATGCCCATCCCTAGCCCCTGGAGAACTGTACCTCCTCTCATCACCCCTTCTCAGACCAAAAAAAAAAAAAAAACATTCTTACAAGAACAGAAGGAGTTTAATTGAAAAGCTCTCTTATGCCCTGTAGTGGCCAAAAGCATTTTTAAAAATGTAAATTCAGGTGTGTCATTGCTGGGCCCCCTCAAAACATAATCGCCCTGCACACCACCTAGAGAGCACAAGGGGACTTCCTCCGACATTTCTTTTTTGAAGAAGGCATTTAAGTTTTTAATTTGGAAGTGTGTGTGTGAGAGAGGGGGGGCAGGGTTCTCCCAGGGGCTGCATACAGCCTGTGAGTCACGTGTTGCCCATCCCTGTTTTTGAACTAATTTCAAACATAAGTGCATGCGACTGCAGTGGTGATAGCAAACTTTCCCTTCCTCGTGTCAGCCTCTCCAAACCTCCCACTGAAAGGCCGCGTAGTGGGTTCCCTGCTGAATGTGGTAAGCACACCCCCACATACAATTCAGATAGAGGGTACCTTCTGGGAACACAGGGGGTGGGAACATCAGCTTTCATCAGCCCAACTGCATATAGGCCTCCATTTGGACCCAGCTCACAGAGTTGAAAGGATCTAGGAGACCATCTACTCCAAACACCGCTCAGTACAGGAAACACATTGCAGGATGAAACTACAGCAGCCCTCACCAGCAGCTATCCAGCCTCTGCCTATATATTTTCAGAAGCAATCAATTTCATTGTTGAATGACTTGCATCTACATATTATATGCAAAAGTCTAAACTGGGAAATAATTTGTTAAAATTAATTTGTTGCCCTTAATGTCTGAACGTTCCTACAATGATATTATAATATGTTATTTTAATGATGTTATTTTAAGTATTTTTTTAAAAATCTTTAATCTGTTGCTATTCATTTCTGGAAGTGGGAGTGCCTGACCACCTTATCTGTCTCCTGAGAAATCTATATGTGGAACAGGAAGCAACTGTTAGAACTGGATATGGAACAACTGATTGATTCAAAATTGGGAAAGCAGTACAACAAGGCTGTATATTCCCCACCCCCCAATTATTTAACTTATATGCAGAATACATCATGCAAAAGGCTGGACTGGATGAATCCCAAACCAGAATTAAGGTTGCCGGAAGAAATATCAACAACCTTCAATATGCAGATGATACCACTCTGATGGAAGAAAGTGAGGAGGAATTAAAAAACCTCTTAATGAGGTGGAAGAGGAGAGTGCCAAAATGGTCTGAAGCTCAACATAAAAAAACCCTAAGATCATAGGCACTGGTCCCATCACCCCCTGGCAAATAGAAGGGGAAGATATGGAGGCAGTGACAGATTTCACTTTCTTGGGCTCCATGATCACTGCAGATGGTGACCGCAGCCACGAAATTAAAAGACGCCTGCTTCTTGTGAGGAAAGTGATGACAAACCTAGACAGCATCTTAAAAAGCAGAGACATCACCTTGCCAACAAAGGTCCGCATAGTCAAAGCTATGGTTTTTCCAGTAGTGATGTATGGAAGTGAGAGCTGGACCATGAAGAAGGCTGACCGCCGAAGAATTGATGCTTTTGAATTGTGGTACTGGAGGAGGCTCTTGAGTGCAAGGAGAACAAACCGCTCCATTCTGAAGGAAATCTACCCTGAGTACTCACTGGAAGGACAGATCCTGAAGCTGAGACTCCAATACTTTGGCCATCTCATGAGAAGAGAAGACTCCCTGGAAAAGATCCTGATGTTGGGAAAGTGTGAAGGCAAGAGGAGAAGGGGACAACAGAGGATGAGATGGCTGGACAGGGTCATCAAAGCTACTAATATGAATTTGACCCAACTCCAGGAGGCAGTGGAATACAGAAGGGCCTGGTGTGCTCTGGTCCATGGGGTCACAAAGAGTTTGTTTGTTTGTCTGTCTGTCTGTCTGTCTGTCTGTCTGTCTGTCTGTCTGTCTGTCTGTCTGTCTGTCTGTCTGTTTGTTTGTTTGTTTGTTTGTTTATTTATTTATTTATTTATTTATTTATTTATTTATTTATTTATTTATTTATTTATTTATTTATTTATTTATTTATTTATTTATAATAAAACATGAATTTGATGATCCATGCTCTGGTCCATGGGGTCACGAAGAGTCAGACACGACTAAACGACTAAACAACAACAATAGTAGAAGAGTTGTATAGAAGCAAACATGACTAAACTGAAGGTATTTTATTTTGAGTATATGATGAGAACACAAGACTTAGTGGGAGCAAAAAAACAACCATGGTAGGAAAAGTCTAAGCCAGTAGGATAAGAGGAAGACTAAACGTGAGATAGATTGACTCAATAAGGCAGATCAGAGTCTTTAGCTTCAAGACTGTTAATGGGGTTGTTAATGACAAGACCTTTGAAAGTTATTAATTCATAGTCACTGTGTTGGAAACAAGATTGTGCGACATAACAGTCAGTGTTTAAATATGTGGTAAATATTTTGACATGAAGTTAAGCAAGCTTCTGCTCACGTAGTCTCTTGTTCTAGAATGAGACTAATCTGAGAATGCCACTCAGAATGGCAGAAAGTCCAACTCAGGTTGGCAGGAACCTCATGGCACAGTGGTTAAACTGCAGTACTTCAGTCAAGACTCTGCTCACGGCCTGAATTCAGTCCTGAAAAGCTCAAGCTTGACTCAGCCTTCTAGCTTTCCAAGGTTGGTTAACTGATTTCCCAGCTTGCTGGGGGGGCAGGGGGGTAGTAATGTATAGCCTGCATAATTAAATGTAAACACCCAGAGAGTGCAAGATGCATCATATACCTTCCCATAGATTCTATGGGAAGGTATATTCTATGGGAAGGTATATGAGCTGCACACTTTGCTTTTTGCTTTTGCTAATTCACTGACGGTGTGAGGAGGGAGGGAAATGTACAATGCAGCATAGTGGTAGCTATGCTGATGATGTGTGCATCCATGTATGTGAGTAAATAATTGTGGGAGTTTAACTCTGTTGTAATTACGATTGGACCCCCTAGTGACTAGTCCTTTTAGTTTTGGCATTTATGCATGCATTGGGAGGGGGGTGCATCTTACAAATATAACACAGCTCTTGGTAGAGGCTTGGGTGGTGTGTCAGTTCTGATACATGACTGCTATCTATCCATCTTGATTCTCAGACTAAACAGGGCCACTCTAGTCTTATACAAACCACATTGAGTCAGTATGACCTCCCCCACTGGCCTCACTGAAGGTTTCTACCATATTGTTAGGTTTCTTTCTGCTTCTTCGCTTTCTCTGGAAGCCCATAGTGACAGCTCATATGTCAACAGAATGTCATAGGAGCCATTTCCATTTGGCTTCGTGTCCTTTTCTTCCCCTTGTCATATTTAGATCAGGAGTTGTACCAAAAAAAATGTTCTGTTAACTCTGGATTTTTTAATGCACATGACATTTTACAAATGAGAAGAGGAAAGACTCTTTCTTTAAGAATCCGAACCTGGATTTTGACAACTGAGAGACAACAGTGGAAAGGAGAGGAAATATGGGGATCAGAGAGTTGCTCTAAAAGTTTCATGAAAAGGGTAGGTTTTGAGGAGAACTTTGAAGCATGGTGATACTTTTCCTCTCAAACACCAATTGACTGAGTTCCTTAGAGTCACACGGGGGGGGGGGATTAAAAGGAAGTTGTGCAAGGCACAAATGAACTCAAACTGTTGTTGTTGTAATGGTACCTGAGGGAAGGAACCACTCTAGACAACCCTCTGGCTGCTTTGGATTTCAGTTCCCAGAAGCCCTAGTCAGAAAGTTTTCTCAGCTCTGCCCTAAACCCATAATAGTAAGGACTGCAACCCAGAAGTCCTGACCTTTAACGTTTTCCCTTTAAAGCTCTTAAAGTGCAGCAGAGTCTCCAGCCCCCCCCCCCCCCCAAACCAGTATCTCTAGCAGTTGACTCACTCATCCATCTTTTGTCATGTTTGGGGCAAGGATGTTTCCATTATTTCATGAAGGGAGATACTATTGCTTACAGGAGGAATCAAACTCACCATGAGATCCTGGTATAAAAAGAAAAATCTGGGCTGTGTAATGCTTTTTACTGGATGGCTAAAAGAGTAATACTGTAAAACAGATCTTTCAATTTCCTCGCTTAAGGAATCCCACGCTATGAAAAGCAGGGAGGTGCTGCCATCTGTTGGTGGACATGTTCATATTACAGTAACAACATGTGCTGAATTTAACTTGCACACTTTTATCTTCTATTAGAATCTAGGTAAGTTTTACTTCAGTGCTCAGAAAAGTGACAGTTTTGGACCACAACTCCCCAAATCTCCCCTGCCAACATGCTTGCAGTCCCAAAAGGTCATGTTTGTAAGTCCTGCACTTTGCTGGTGCTCCTTGACATTTCCTCATCCAACTGCATGGCAGAGTCAGTCCTGTTCATGTGAACTCCTCCACATTCACTGGGAGATTAATGTCTTTACTAGGATCACTTTCATGCATTTCGGAACATGTGGGAAGGTCCTGAATACAACGTGTCCTGTAAAATCCTGGGCTCAGGCACTACTGCCAAAGAGAATCTGTGAACAAGATGTGTAATTTGCAAACTTGACAAATTTCACTGTAGCTATACACACCCTTACTTCAAGTATGAACACAGCTTTTGTGACTCCATGCATTGAATCCTCACTACACTGTTTAATTTTTGTTGCATGAAGTAAAGTGGACAACATAACATGGAAGACTAGTTGTTCATACTTCTTTTTGGTTTAGGGAGCAGAGCTGGTTATTATATAAGGACGGGGAGGCAGAACATAGGAGACTTTGCATGGACTAGCAAAGTGCCTTAGAATTCCCTGCGTCACTGCAGAGAATTCTCCATCTGTATGTCAATTTCAGCAAGACCAATTAGAAAGAGTGCAAGAGGCCTTTGTTGTTATTACACCCTGTCAAGTTGCCTCTGACTTATGGTGACCCTATAAATGAGTGATCTCCAAAATGTCTTGTCCTCAACTGCTCTGCTCATCTCTTGTAAACTCAAGGTTGTGGCTTCCATTAGGGAGTCTACATGCCTGAAATAGAACCAGCTCTTCATCCAAACTGAAGGCTGGCCAGAATACGGTGTGACATGGTAGAGAATTAGGGAGGTTATCAATCAAGAAATCAGGCTTATTGTTTCGCCCATGGCCAGTTCCTATATTATGTGCTATCAAGTTGCTATCAGTTTATGGCAACACTCTGAATTAATACCCTTCAAATCGTCATATAATTGATAATAAACTAGGGGGAGGATTTCTATGACATTTCACATTTTCTCTGCAACCTACATTTCAACCTATAAGCAAGCTCAAACAGGTTTATGAGTAATCTGGCCTTTCTCACCAGATTACTCATAAACATGTTCAAACCCACCCATAAACTCAAACACATACAAAAAAATGACATGTCATAGAAATCCTCCCCCTAAACCTTACTCGAGTCTTGCAAACTGAAGACAGTGCCTTTTTTTAAAATTAAGTCAATCTATCTCACATCGTTCTCTCCCCCCACCCTTCCACATTTCTTCCAAATGTCCCACGTTTCCCAGTATGGTTGTCTTTTCCAGTGAGTCATGGTATATCCAAAGTATGCTAGCCTCAATGCAGTCCTTTTTAGCTTCTTCCATCTCATATTGTCCAGTCCCTTTTGTTTTTTTCAGTCTCATTATCACTCTTTAAATTTCCCCTCAGAGAGCTCACAACAGACATGTCAAAATGGTTGTCTTCAACAAGCTGAACAGCAGAGGGCCCACCCCATCCCTTCCCAGAGCACTGGCTGCATTGGAAGCATTCATTTAAGCTCAGGAGTGATGCTGAATTGGTCACTGACAAAACTGTTGTAATCTGGAAAAAGGCCACTACAGTATTTGCACATAACAGGTAAAAACAAAATAAAAATAAAAAAAGAAAGAAGACAAATATGTCATGGCACCTTAAAGATGAATTGTTATATTTTAATGTGAGCAGTTAGTATTTTAGTAGTTAGTCTTTAAGACACCCTAGCATTTTTGTCTTCTTTATTTTTTTATTTTTCCTTTGTTTTACGCAAGATGAACATGGCTACCTCTTCTAAAACTACTATTTGCACATACTAAATACAATACTGAGAATAAAGAGGCAGAAGAGAAGAATGCACTCCACAGACATAGGAAGGCAGGAATTGAAATTAAATGTTTACATGTCACTTTTTTAAAAAAAATTATAGCTCTAGTCAAATTCCTTTGAATAAAGCTTATTTTATTTATACAAGTGTAGCAAAATGTCAAAAGGTGACGTCATTCCTGCCTGTCCATCACAGAAGCTCAAGGGGGAGGAGCCAAGGATAGGGCAGGGGGGGGCAGAGCCAGGGAGACAGTTAGGGATTTGGAGAGACAGTTAGACAGTTAGAGAGAGACAGTTGGGGACGTGGAATGAGATTTAGGGTTTTAGTAGTAAGAAGAAGAGAGTTAGGGACTTGAGCTGAAGGTGTTAGGAGAGGGAATTGAGATAAATGA
Organism: Pogona vitticeps; assembly: GCF_051106095.1. Lineage (NCBI taxonomy): Eukaryota > Metazoa > Chordata > Lepidosauria > Squamata > Agamidae > Pogona > Pogona vitticeps. The sequence continues at coordinate 95,639,609 of NC_135783.1, read as the reverse complement.
TATTGAACAAGCAGGAATGAAGTTACAAGTACCATAAGAAAGATAGTGCGTGGAGGCGGGGCTTTGTTGTGGTACTGCCAGTAGCTCCAGAGAAGAGCTCTCTCTGGAAAAACTGGAACTGTCCAGTCCTGGATCCCCTTTTTGAAATGGGGATTGAAGGAGAGTCTAGGAGAAGTCTCTCTGAAGCAGATGGAGAGCAGCAGCAGCAGAAGAAAGGGATGCAAACCTGGACTTCTTCCCTCTGAAGAAATCACCCAGCACGAATCGGAGTGGGAGCTATGTTTGGCACGGAGCAGTGAGTAACCCTTTACCGGGGGAGAAGAGAACAACCAATATAAACTTAAAATACTGTATATAACAACTAAGTAAGCTGAAGCCTTTGATTTATGAAACAGCTCCATTAAGCTAAAAAATAAGAATGAAAATATTTGGCTGAAAGAAGAAAAGCAGCAGCGAGCCTATCTTATCAGTCTGCCTCAAAAGCGAAACTAACTCTCCTCCCCAAGTGAACTCTTAATATAGGTGACTGATTTCAAAGCCAAGAGAGTGAGACAGAAAAATAAATCTTATGTTTCTGGAAAAGAATCCCAGATGGTTCTAATACCATCGGACAGGACTTAAGAGACTTGAGTTTTGTGAATGCAGTTTGGCTGGGACATGTTTCTCTTTGCCTTTTCCTGGACTCTGTGAAATGTTAATAACAGAATCTGGTTCTTTTCTGGAGAAGAAAGAAGGAGCTGACATGGTCGACTGGACTGAGGAGCATCAAGGGGTTAATTTAAAGATCATAAGACGGGCTTCAAGGACATCTATTGGACGGTTTGAGACTCTGTGATTGTTGTTTTGTTTGCCGGACTGCGAGTGAGACTGATAATAGAAGCTTGCTAAACTCTGGAGAAGAAGAAATAATTGTGCCATGGTTCTATTTGCTTTTGAATTTGCTGGGTTAAAAGTTGATTTTTATATTATGATATTTGGATAAAGATTGGAGGGAGATCTAAGGGGAGGTTTATGACTAGGGGTTTGGATTGTTGATAAAATTGTGGAAACTGTTGAAGGATATATAAGGGGCGATCATTGTGGTTAAGGGCATAGTATTATTTATACAAACCCCATTCATTGGTAACCCTGAGATGGCCTCCAAAAATTTAAGACAACAAATGGAGACTTGGTCTGTCCAATCCCAAAGTTTTGGAACAGTGGTACAAGAAATAGAAAAGGAATGGCAGATTACTATGCAAAAGATAATAATAACAGGGTTTCAGCAAGTGAATCAAGGTCTTAGCAAAATAGATCTGATGAAAGTGACGAAAGAGGGGACATTAGATGCCAAACAAAACTTAAATGAAGCTGTACAAACTTTAGAACCATCTTTATTGGGCATGACACCAGGTAACATAGATGGGATAAAGAGTTATCCAGTGACCTATGCAGCTTCCAAAATTAAAAAGCATTATGTTAAAAATCTCAAGAAAGAGACACTGAAACAAGAGAATCTTATTGTGAAAATATGGGAAGTAACAAAAATGGATATTCTGTCAGATGGATTGAAAGACTGTTCAATTCAAAAGGAAATTGAGCGATGGGATGTATTGTATAAATGGCTGCAGTTACCAGATAGTGTTGGAGTAACATAGAATTAAACTAAAATTAAATGATAAGATGAAAGCAGGAGGGTAATCAAACTGTGAAAAAGCAAAAAGTTGATTTGTTATTGTAATATGAATTGATTGGATGATGGTATACTCTGTGTTCTCCTATCCCCCTAACCTTTTTCTCCCTCTTCCCTATCCCCCCTTACTTTTTGTATTCCCTACCCTGTCCTTAAATAAATACTAAAAAAAAGAAAGATATTGAGTGAAAGTACATAGTAGTTTGAATTAAAAGTGAGTGCATCCATAATCAAATCCATGTTAAGACCTGATACAGTTCCTACTTGATTTACCTTTATGATTTACTTATCAATAAAAGAATCTTTGTTAATCAGTCTCTGTCCAATAACCCTGAATGTTGGCAGCACGCAAGTATAACATAATTGGTATTAGGAAAATACCTGGTGGCAGCGTGAAAGGAAAGGGCGTGACCTCTTGTGAGGGCCAAAATAAACAGAGGCAACAAGGTAGATCGTCACAACGAGGTAATAATATGACTGTTAAGATTGTTTAGCCATTCTAAAATTTTGAATTTTGCATCTATCTAAACATATAAAGACCATGGACATGAGGGGATTTCATGGCCTCAACCCTACTGGTGTTTGTATATGGCTTGCAAAACTTGCTGTAGCTAATTGTGGTAATTGATGAGGTAGCAATGTTTGTCAGGTGACAGAGTGCTTTTCAGTCACATGACCAGTGGCAAAATTAAGATGTTGCCCAGCATTCCTTCAATTAAACATGGTAAGTTATGGAAATCTTACACAACAGGATTCTGTTTTCAGCACATGCAAATATCCACAAAAAGTATGTTGGCAGCCATTTCCCACTACTTATCAAAGCAAGGGTGTTTGTGATTTAATGTCAAGCAATGATGTATTTAGCAGGTTATTTTACATTTTTTTAACCACACTGTTAGTGAAGGGAGCAATATCGCTTTATAGTATACCAGGCTTCTTCAACACTTATGTTCAAGAGGTAAAGCATTTTTATTCATCCTTATTCCAGCAGCACAATATGGTATCAAAACAACCAACTGTGTTTACAGTTTGTGAAATTGCCGCTGCTATAGAAGGAAAAGAAAATGAGAGAGAGGACAGTCATTTTACAATTTCCAGGTGTGGAGGAAGGCTTATACATGTATGAGGTCTGTGGACTTTTTTTTAAAGCCAAGGAGGGCAATCTCTGCTGCTTTTGCCTAAAGTTGCCACAATCTTTTCCCATTGGCCTGACAGGAGTTGCAGGGCAAACCATCTGTAGGATCGAAGTTTCCCCACCCTTAACTCCCCGTTAATGCTTTATATGAAGAACAGGTTTTTCAGTAATGCCCTACTAGTGCTTCCTCCCTGCATTCTTCTTACTCAGCATTATATGCTCAGGCTACCTTGCAGTGGCCCAAGGCAACCTCAGTGTTGTCACCTGGAATCCTTTGGGCTGATACTGCCAGAGACCAAGGATGGGGGCTTCCATACCAAGCTCTGAGTGGTGGTTTTTCCCCATGTAATCAGGGAGACCTGAAGATGAAAGAGTATGTTTGTCGCTTCATAAAATCCACTAACGCCATCTGCTGATAGTTTATTTTACTTTCTTTTTAGTAATATTAATCTGTGCTATAAATAAGTTTTTAAGTTTTTTCTTTAAAATACCATACATATATCTATTATGTATTAATTCCTATTTTAACGGTCATTTTTGTACTTTTATGATAGTTTTTGTCGTTGTTTAGTTGTTAAGTTGTGTCCAACTCTTCGTGACCCCATGGACCAGAGTACGCCAGTTTTACTTGCCTGTACTTTATTTTTATTTTGTTATGGTCTGTGGACTAGTGCAATACATCACAAGTTATTTATTAATTTATTTAAAATATTTTAACTGCATATTTTTTCTTTAAAAGGACCCAAAGTGGCTTACACCATTAAAAGATAATATTTAAAAGCGAAAAACAGTAAGTATAGAAATCTATTAAAAAGAATCAAATACCACCCTAAACAAAATCAATACCGAAAACAGATTCAAATCAAAAAGGTATAACGCTCCATTTGAACAGCCTCTCAGACAGACAGACACTAAGGCTGCCTGAAGAGAAAGGTCTTCATCTGCTTGTGGAAGAACAGCCTAGATGGGGCAGCCTGACCTCCCGTGGGAGGGAATTTCAGAGACTAGGTGCAGCTACAGAGAAGGCCCTTTCCCATGTCCCCACCAAACATACCTGTAAAGGTGGTGAGACTGGGAGAAAGGACTCCCATGATGATCTTAACACCCAGGCAGGCTCATAAAGGGAGATACAGTCATTGAGAAAGCTTGGACCCAAGCTATTTAGGGCTTTGTAGGTTAAAGCCAGCACTTTGAATTGTGCCCAATGGATTGGCAGCCAGTGAAGCTGTTGTAATGGCGGCAGGTGTGTGTGTTATGTAATCCCCCTAACTAGCTTCAGTTAATAATCCGGTTGCAGTGCTTTGGACTATCTGAAGTTTCCAAAGGCAGCCCCATGTAGAGTGCATTGCAGTAATCCAGCCGGAATGTGGCTAAGGCATGTGTCACCATGGGCAGATCAGATATCTCCAGGAATGGGCGCAGCTGGCATACTAGTTTTCACTGTGCAAATGCACTCCTGGTCACCACCAAAACCTGAACATCCCTCAGAGGCGAATCCAGAAGCACCCTCAAGCTCTGCACTTGTGTTTTCAGAGAGTGTGTAACCACGTCCAGCACAGGCTGCATCCCTATTCCTTGCTATGCTTTTTGAATGGTGAAGAGCACCTCTGTCTTCTTTAATTATCATAATTATTGTACTTGGTGGGTATGAAGGAAAGGGGCGAGAAGGCAGAACACTAAATTATTATCGGGAGTCAGGTCTAGGGCCTGGGAGGTGTGTTGGGGGCTACTGTGCAGGTGAGGGCACTTCCAAGGAAATGATGTTCTCCAAGAAGATCTAGCCAGTAGCCATGTTAGTCTGTTTTAGCAAAAAGGAAATCATAAGTCTTGTAGCACCTTTATGGCTAACTAGTTTTTATTTTTCATAAGCTTTCGTATGTCCAAGCATCCTTTTTCACAACATTGTTTATGTGCTTGGATACACAAACACTTATGAAAAATTAAAACTAGCTAGGCACAGACTAATACAACTACCGCTTCTAAAACTACAAATGTGCCATACAGCATACCCTAAGTGACTGCAGTGGTGAATCCCATTTATTTATTATTTTTATTTAAATAAAATAAAATATTCCCCGCTCAGGATTGAAAAACATTGTGGACAGTTCAACTGGCCTTTTGTACGTGGGTATGGAGAGGGTGGCATCTGGGACTACATTGCAGGAAGCAAAATATTTTAGGTCAGGCATGTGTCTCCTCTTTTGATTGTGCCATTCTTTTATTGAAAGCCCCATGCTTTTGCCATGGAAGTTGAGAGATTTTTGTGGGCAACACACATAGCTAGGATGTGGCTTGCAGTGTCCGCCTGTCCTGAATTCATGTACAGTATTTGATTTTCCTTTTTATCTTCAGCCTCACTAAAATTTGTATGAGGCACGTATTGCTCTAATCCAGCAAGAGTGGTCCAAATATTTATAGAAACAGACTTCCACAGGAGGACTCCCACTTGCATTATGATCCGTATGTGCAAATGTGATATGTAACAGAAAAATCTGTACATCAGCTATTTTGAAAAGCATTGGAACCCAATCCTCTGTCCAAGCTTTGTTTTGCTATCTTTCAAAATTATACCAGGCCTTCAAATTCAAGCCGATCTGGTATCTATAGCAGTGGTCTCCAACCTTGGGCCTCCAGATGTTCTTGGACTACAACTCCAAGAAGCCTTCACCACCACCTCTGCTGGGCAGGATTTCTGGGAGTTGAAGTCCAGGAACATCTGGAGGCCCAAGGTTGGGGATCATTGATCTATAGGATGATACACCTCTTTTTAAAACATCCCACAGCAAAAGTGTTTTCCAGGAAGATTTCTGTAGCTAGTATCAAATCTAGTGCCTTTCTTTGTTTATAGGAATTTGCAGAATATTCTACAGTGCCTTCCCATATACAATTTGTACGATACAGTTTTTATTGGTATCTGATTTGAACCAACATGGCAAGAATTTACTTCTTGGAAAGATAAAATGGAGAACATTGAAAAATCACTCTCTAGAAGCAGCAAATAGCTAACCCATGGAGTGTGGGAGGAACAGCACTGTACAAAAGCTAAGATATTCTTAATGGAAAATGAGTAAGAAATCCCATTTTCTGGGAGCAAGAAGAAAATAGCTGCTATAGGTATGGGCTTTTTTAAAGAGAGAAAATAATAGGTAGAGTGCACCATTGATCCACAATCCTCCAAAATATCACTTGTTTATAGAAAGACAATTTCCCTCAAATCAAGGTCAGAAAGCTAATTTGCAAACAAAGTATTTATAGTTCATTAGTTTAGTGTTAATTAATCTGTCCGTTAAGAACAACAACAACAACAAAAAGAATGTGTTAAGAACAACAACAACAACAACAAAGCAACACCCACTTCTCCTTTATGGAGATTACAGATTACATGTGATTTGCTACAATTATTTAAGGCACCATTTCTTGGCACAAGTGTTATTTATTTGAAGGCGGAGTATACCACCAAGGTCTTTTTTGGGATCTTGTGAGAAGCAGAATTGATTGCTTTATAACAAAGAGCAGCATTTTTTTTAAAAAAAGGCAAATTATCACCAGCCTTCTTTGAGATGTACATCAGCTGTGTCACTTACACTGCCCTCCTACACAAGTTGTTAAAATTCAAGAGGTAAGAAATTTCATGATGTCAAAGTATACAGTACTTTAGGTTTCTGCTGGTTGCTAAATACGTATGTTTCAACCCCACATGCTCTTTTAAATGTGAGGACTATAAAAAGTCACAGGCACACAGACCAACACACATTTTTTTGCATTGTAAAGTAATTTCCTGTACAAGTGTAGTACAGGGAAACAGCACCACTGCTCTTTAAATAAGTATTGCATAGTGCAGAACTTTGTAAATGGCAACAATTTTTCATTGTGGTTCATATAAAATAAAAGCAATTGGGCAAGTCACACTGAACCTAGTGAATGGCTAATTGAAGAATTAAACAATTATATTATTTCTAGTTGGTGTGGTGAATTGATTCCTGCTGAATAGTTTCTGACTCGTCAAGAAATTCCCTCGCATTGACCAATATACTGGCATTGTCTACTGCTTCACAAAAGTTTTTTTGTCAATGTATGTAGTCCAGGCCTTTGAAAGAACCCAGCAGGCTCTATATGAACCACAGCACACTTTCAGGGAAAATTGTATTCATCCACCTTTACAAAAGTTTAACAAATAAAGGAAGTGCAATTTGCTAACATTTCAAAAGAAGTGGTAGGGTAGTTCAAATCCTCTTCACTTTACTATATGGGTTTACATAACTCTATCCAGGTTCTATTTAGATTCCAATTCCAAGGGATCTTTGTGCACTGTGCTAAACAGTGGTAGAACTTCCAAAAATAACAACTGTCACTCAAATTATTTGTTGTTAGAAGAGGTCTCCATCTTTTCCTCCACAAGATCAAGGTTATGATGGGGTTATACCCTATGATGGGGTGGGCAACTTTGGGAGAGACAAGGGCCATTTTTCAGATTAGCTGGCAGCTGGGGCCACAGCCAAAGTGGGAGGAGGTATAACCTGTGACTTGATTGTACAGACAATTTATTATAAACCTCATTGTCATTAGAGAAAGAAAGATGAGCGGTGCAAAGAGATATAAATACAAAAGGGAAGCAAGAAAATAAAAACAAATAGAGATATATAGACATTTCATGAACTTTATAGGTACGGGCAAATTAACTGAGATTTTAGTTCAGCAAACATTTGAAAAACATGAAGATAGTGACTAGCCAGTGCCTATAAGAAAAATTATTTTATCATACTATAAGCTAAATCCCTTTTAAATATGGGATAGGAAATCTGTGGCTTTCCAAATATTGTTGGATTACAGTTATGTCCCTCTGACCACTGGCAATTTTAGCTGGGGCTGACAGTTGTTCACAGTGTCTACCATCATCCCATCGCTTTACAAGAATGTAATCTTTATACTGTCAAGATAATATTGCTGACTACATGTAAATTCCTATCTTCCTCTGTATTAGACCCCTATATCAAAATGGGAACAGGATGGAATGAGTTCCAGTTTGCCAAGTTTGTTCAGATGAAACATTAGTGTGAAGGCAAAGAGACAACACACAACTTTGTTAGGTTGTTATATGGACTAAGAAAACTTATACACATGTAAAATGATTTGAATTTAATGAATTATTTAATATATGGCCAAATTGACGTTTAAATTGAATATTCTGAGTTTTAAATGATTCTTATGGAGGAAAAAAAAGCAACAGCCAGCAACATTTAAAACAAACCATTTATTTAAATCAAACTGTTATTTCTAACAGTTACATAAGTTACACAGAATGACTAAGTCTGGAAGTTTCACAAAAGAGAAAAATGAAAATCTTAAGCAGGCAAAATATTATCACACAGTTTAAGTACCAGGAAATAAACATTCAAATAAGGCCATAATTATTTATTTTAAAACAACAATAAAACTCCCCCAAAATCCTAGTTTCTTTTTCTTTTAATGTGACCAGTGTTGCTATAACTAAATATATCTGATATTGTACAGATTTAATCAAGGCAGTGATCACTTGGGTGCAATCCTTCAAGTTCTTATACTCAAGTACCCATTGAAATAATGAGAAATTGCAATCCTTGATGGATTTACACCCTTCTTTTCTGTATTTAAATCATCTTCAACAGTGAAGTAAGGCTCATTAGTAAATACAGCTGCCCTTAAAACTTCAGTCTTCACCTTCATAACTTAAAATTCACAAAGTGCACAGGAAGATAAGCCAGAAAAATGTAATCTGCTACTCTACTAACAGCTGTCCATGCTTAATACTGAGTGGTCTACTGGAATAAAATTAAGCTCTTTTAGAAGAGCTGCCTTACTGTAAAACATTTAGTTTCAAGATTTGCCAACATTTTGTGAACTGAAAAGTAGAAAAACATGGATTATATAAAGAAAATACAAAAACACTAGAAATGACCAAACATTTTCAAAGAACAAGCACCACAATGGACATCAGCATTCAGTTTTGTAGCATATATCCATTCTACTCCAACCAATCAACTTCATCAAACTCTGAATCATCTTCTGAATCACTGTATTCCACAGCAATGCGACGAGACAATATGGTAGCAACATCATTCTCAACACGTTCATGTTTAGCTTCTTGTTCACGTTGCTCTTCTACTTTTCGTAACTGAATACCTGAAGAACATAAAAAAAATTAAAACAGCACACAATATGTATCAGATGTACTCATATGATCTTAACTGCTTTGTTCTAAAACAATGCTCATGACTTGTATGGCAAAGAAATGTGGTCCCCTCCTGCCTCAGATCTAAAAAAAAAACCCGTGGGGGCAATTCTGCTATGTTATGTGGAGCATTAAGCACCCTGGGTTCTCAAAACTAACCATCACATTGTAATTTTTTTGTCACTAGAGGCAGTTTAAAAAAAAAGCAAGAAAAAATATTGGTAGGTAGAAGCCAGAGAAATAGCCCTTCAAGGTGTAAGGTTGTCATGTGTGGCTCCCAAGCCTCTGGAGATCACTCACTCCTGCTTCAAACATCTCCAAGAGTTGATGTTTACAATATATAATTTTATAGTCTAACAAATTTCTCACAATAGACTAATTTAATGAGCAAAATCCCATTGCACAACTACAAGGACATAACTCAACATTGTTATTATGTCTATTATACCTCCAAGACAGAACTGCTATCCACAATTTTGCCCACTGGTTGGGCTGGAGATGCACAATTGAACAATTCTTTGTTGCCAGATATAATACCTAACACGTTTATGCCTGATAAGGATTTTGCCCATTGTGTACATTCAGACAGGCAGACTTTGTATCACTTAGGAAAAATAAGGCAAAATCTAGTTTAATCCTAGCTAGAGTGGATCCACTGAAATGAATGGGTCCTGTTAGTTATACCTAACTGGAGTCCATTTTGTTACAATGCATCTACACTATGTAAGCCTAAATTTAGATATTATCCATAATTTAAATTATTTTCATACAGACACAAGTGTATAGATAAAATTCATTAGGCATAAAACAGCATTATCCATTTCCTTATGAAAATTCCTTGTATTCTAAAGTAAACTATGAAATCTTTGACAAAGATCAAAGCTATCATCTGGCAATTGATGTAATGTATTTTTAGATGATACATTCATTTACAGTCATCTGTTCTTTTCAATCATTTTTGCTTTAATTTAAGTATAAACAAATTTCTGCTGCAAGTTTAAGTAAAATATTCAGAGGTATCACTAAATTTTTCCCCTCATAAATTTAGACCTCAAGTACAAGCATGATTAACTCTTAAAGAACTTCAATGAAGTATTAGTGAAAGAAAATGCTGCAGAAATTTTTGGTCATTCTCTTTTAATAGGACTCTAAAGTTCAGTAATGGTGGCTGAAATCCAATAGTAAGTCGCAATTAGAACAGGTCTATTGAATCAGTGGAGATTTGGTGAGTGAACTCCTCTGTCATTTTCATTGATTCAATGGGCCTGTTCAAGCTGTAACTTACTATTGCATTTTAGCCAATGAATTTATTCATACACAGAATATTCCAAGTCCTCCTTGCTACTGATTTAAAAATAGAGTATTTATTTCAATATGCAGTAATAATTTGTTTTTAAAATTAAAACAAAAATGATGGAAAAGAACAGATTAGTGTAGATTCCTTTGTATAAATTAGTATAATATAAAAATGGTAAAATCTACATTAGCTGCAACAGTCATATGTGGAGAAAAGTAAACTGCAGACAGCAAAGCAGTTTGAGAGAAACAAAGTAAATGCTGTTTTTTTCTTTCCTTTAAATGGACATTTCAACAATTCTCTCAATATATATTCTAATAGCAAAACATTCTCAAAAACTGTAGCTACTAATATGCTGATTAGGAATATAGGCCAGTATTCTGTTGTGCCCACACTGAGGGGAAATTCCCACTATCATAACAAGGTGGGGTTGTGTTGCTTCTCCAAGCATTGTTACTGCACAAGCAATCATATCCATGAAGAAAAACTGCCCTCTGCTTGCACAATGGCAGTAATGTACAGTACTTGCACAGATTTACTATATTCCCAATCCTTCTGCTCAGTGGAAGCCCAGCGTATACTGGGAACTATCATGCTCTCTTGGAACTGTCCCCCTTGCTCTAAGATCACACAAAAAACTGAGTAACATTAAGATCAAATGCTGTGATATATAGTACATACACAAACACGAATACACAGTAACTACTGTCCTACATATATACTTTTTTCCTTTGTTATATTTGATGTAATAGTTCTTAGAGATCAAACCATTTTACTTTCCCAGAGCGTTCCTTGACAAGCTAATAATTATCTCCATTCAGTAATGTAAAAAGACCAACATAAGTTCCAGGCCACAGACTCACAACTACAGAATCTACATTTGACTTGAATTGACCAGGGCCTTGTCCTGGAGGCTGGTGGCCTTGGGCCTACTTCCTATTGTTACTGGACAAAAATGGAAGCTGATATGGTGCTTCCTTGGTGTTGTAATTTCATTGTCTTTTAGGCTTTACAGAGAGTGCCTCCCAAAGAACTATAATGCCTGGAAAATACTGGTGCAGTTTCCTTTTTTGTACATCAACAACAGGAAGTAGGCTTGAAACATCTGTCCAGCCTCCAAGACAAGACTATGGTCTAGCTGAACAAAATGTAGGTGTTGGTTTGTGGCCTGGAAATCCTAAAATTTTGTCAGGGTGGTTCTTGGGGAATTTGGGGAGTTGGAGTCCTAACAAAGAACACAAAATAAATAGCACATCCCTGTCAATTATATTGAACGTTTTTGCCAAAGTGACTCAGTTTAAAGGAAAAATATCAGAAATCCATACTAAAAACCTTATAAATTCTAATTATTGTAAAACTTATGGCCACTGTATTATTATGTGGCCATTTCCTTATCTAATATGTATGCAAAAGTATTATAAGCTCCTTCCAAGGACAAGTAAAGTTTGTATTTTAAAAAGCCTAAAAGGCAAACTTGTCAATTTCCAATGTGATTGGGGATGATCAAACACATATAAAGGACACTATGGGGGGCAGCTACATTGAACTCTGCCAGTTTTTCAGACCTTGAAGTTTGTAGAAAGTTTAAAATATGAGGGAAGCAATTTAATTCAAAACATTGTATCTGTTAAAAGAATATTTGCTTCATTAAAAGAGTAGCACCGATAATCAACAACATATCAAAAAACCAATACCTTTTCGTATTGCTTCAAGAAGGACACTTCTTGCATCACTGATGACAGGTAGTGTTGATGGGTGACGTTTAGCTTCAGGAGCAGGAGTGACTTGTGATGGTGGTGATGGAGGCATTATTGGAACATGGGAGCCAGGGACAATAGATGTGGGAGTATGAGAGACTGCTGTAACTGGTGATGAGGGTCGGATGCCAGGGGGAGGCAGTGGAGGAGGAGGTGGAGGTGGTGGAAGTCCTTGCATTTCACCTTGTGGAACTGAAATGGTTTCACAGACTTGGGCAACTCTAGTGACTGGAGGAGAGGGCTGTGCTAAAGGAGGTGCAATTGGAGGAGGAGCAGGGTGAAGAACTCCAGGAGCAATCTGGAGGGGAGCTGGTGGAGGAGGTACAGCTGGCGGTTGCAAAGCTGCTGTTGGAGGAGGTGGAGGTGGAGGCACTGGAGGGGGAGGAGTGGAAGTCATTGCTGATCTTAATGAAGAGGTAGATAAAGCGGATGGAAGAGGTGGAGGAGGTGGTGGAGGAGTGGGGCTCACAAACACTGGTGTTCTGCTGGTGGCAGGTGACTGGGGGCGATTTTCAGTTAAACCTGCAGTGGAGCTGAAATTTAAAAAATACTGCAAGTGATTACAAGCAGGAAAAGTGAAGATTAGCTTAGACATACTTATATTTAACATTCAATTACATTATAAACAATAGAATTAGAGTAATACAAAATCTTCAGCATGTCTAAACAGCATGTAAAACAGATGGTTATTTTACAAGACTTTTTGGTCATCTGAATTCTTATGCTCTTAAGAGAGCTTTACATATTCCTCTAACCTATGCCAAAACATTTTTTCTATTGTGGATTTTTTTTTACTAAATTTACCCCCAGTCAAAAATAATTTAAAATATTAGAAGAGGAAGGCCCTCTTCAGAGTACAAGGGAACTGAGATATTACCCCAAAATTAAAAACAAAACAAAACACTGGAGTGTATATACAGTAGATAGATACTTGGGGCTGCATCCTGCTCACCACATTTTAAAACACAGTATGCCTTAAAATAGGGATACTGGGAACTAAACTGATCTTTGAAAATGCTAACAAATGTAATCAGTGAGTATATTTTGGAATTTGTATTAAGTATGAAATCAATGAATTCTTTCTGTTTCTACTCCCAGTGTTTTGACTGAAATAGAACTATATTAAAAATGCAGTTCTAAATATACAGAAGACACGCAACACTAGTTTTCTTATAATCAAAGGTAACAAAAACAAAATATTTACATCAAAAAGATTTAAGAATTGAATTTAAAATGACATACTAACATTCTTAGCAAACAGATATATTTTTCTGTTATTTTATAGATCTCTTGTTTTTATATAAATAAGACATGTGGATCAACCTTTCCCCTTTATTGTGTTTATTGCAAGGATGCCCTGACTTGCTTATTTAAGTATTTCTCACCTGATGCAGGGTGGAACAGGTTTTACATCTCCTCCTCCATGCATCGGTGGAGGTGGAGGTGGCTCATGTGGTCTTACTAAGACACGTTCCTCTGCTCTATTCAGTAGTTCAGTCATTTGGCTATATGGCAATGCAGAAAGCGAATACGGTCCATCCATGTGTTCCACATACGCCTGAGGCCTGAACAGAAATAAAATCCTATTACAGGTCATATTTGTTAAATTCTTTTCCTCTTGTTTACAGTCCAGTTGATTCAAGCATTTAAGAACATACAGTGGTGCCTCGCATAGCGAGGTTAATCCGTTCCGGATTAAACTTCGCTATGCTGAAGCATCGTTGAACGGGGCAGGGATTTCCATTGGAACGCATTAAACATGGTTTAATGCGTTCCAAATGGGCCAAATACTCACCGTTCAGTGAAGCTTCTTAATGGCCGGCAGCCATTTTCGTGCCCTCGCCTCGCTTAACGAGGGCGCGAAAACGCTGTGCGCGGCCATTTTGGGCCATTTCCGGGCTTCCGGCGGCCATTTTGGCCACCGAACAGCTGATCATCGGGCTTCGTTTTGCGAAGATCGGTAAGCGAAACGCTTACCGGTCTTCGCAAAGCGAATTTTCCCCTATTAGAAAAACGTTAAGCGATCGCATTAGCAATCCGAAAAAGCGGATCGCTATGCGATTTCGTCGTTATGCGGTGCGCTCGTTAAGCGAGGCACCACTGTATAGTCAACCTATTTCTTTCATATGCTGGGATATGTGTGTGGACAGAAAATCAGTATCTAATGGTAATTAGTACAGGTCCATTAATTTTAAGGCAAATACTCAAAGAAACACTCTGCATTAATTTTGTTGTTGTTGCTGGCCACATTAGTGAGTAATGGACTGGATGAGGGTGAATAAACAGAAACTTAATTTAGACAAGACAGAAATGCTCCTGGTCAGTCAAAAGACAGAACAGGGAACAGGGATTCAGCTTGTGCTGGAAGGAGTTACAATCCCTCTTAAAAAAATACAGGTGCACAGCCTGGGTGTGATCCTGGATTCATCCATGAGCCTGGATGCCCAGGTTTTGGTGGTGTCCAGGAGTGCACTTGCACAGTTAGTGCACCAGCTATGCGCATCATGTGTCTATTTGAGGAGAAAGGAGGGATATAAATATATTAAATACATAAATACAATTTTCTGTAACACACCATGTATATTAATAGAGGACACAAATTGCAATAGCAAATATAATAAATGGAAGGCCCAGTTCTTACAATCCCCAAATGTAGAGGAAGTAATGATATTACTGCTGCTGTGAAACAACAGGAGGCAAACGATGAACAAAAGACTAGATACTAAAAGAGACAATGAAGATTTATTCAACAAAGGAAGGGTGGGACATAGGTACCCAACTGTTAAGATTCATATCTACAAATCTCTATTTTTGTCCATGTGTGTGCTTGTGTGTGCGTATGCACGTGCAGCAGGACAGGTTCTTAAGCCAATGAGGAGTTCAAAAAGACATATAGCCAGAGAAAATACGTGAAGCAACTTTGTCTGTTCTTGGATTTGGTAGTATCTCTGTTTCTACCAAAGGGAAGTCTGATAGCCCATGATATTCAGTTGTAATGTTTGGAAATTTAGTCAAGATGGCTGACTTACAGTTTATGAATCTTGTATGTAGTGTAGGTCTGTCGTCGTTTTGCCTACATATAGCAGATGTTTTTGTGGCTTCCTTTTTATGCATGCATGCATGTATGTATGTATGTATGTATGTATGCATGTATGTATGTATGTATGTATACAAATGTGTTTGTGTGTTTATGCTGCATGTTTTGTGTATTTAAACATACATAATAATCATCAGTCAATTCTGATTTATGGTGACCCTTTTCAGGGTTTTCCAGGTAGAGAATACTCAGAAGTATTTGCTATTAACTTTTTTCTCGGGGGCACCAAAAATAAACACACACACGCAAATACACAGTTGTAAGAGTGACTAATAAACAGAAATGTTAAACAAAACATATTGGCATCCACCTTCTTCAGTTACTCTTAGAAAAGATAAATAAATAAAAATAAAACTCTCCTCTTTTCTAGAAAATACTTATTACTATTTTCGTAACTACAGTTTTAATCAAAATTATTCAACCCCCCATTGCAAATCAGGTTTATTGTCAAAATTAAAAGTTGCATTTTCAGTTGAATTTAGGGAAACCACTTGAACCATTCATTGTGCTGAGCTATTTCACTTAATTTTGCATGGTTTGTTCACTGAAAACACCTGAAAGTCTATACATTTTGACAACGGACCTAATTTGCAATGGGGGTTGAATATTTTTGATTACAACTACAGTGGTGCCTCGCATTACGATGTTAATTTGTTCCAGTGAAATTGCTGTAGAACGAAAATGTCGTAATGCGAAAGATCCTCCATAGTGCGGCCATTTTCGCTGCCCGTGCAGTGAGGAATCCGTCCCAGAAAAGAGTGGGGAGCCATTTTTTTAACCCGGCGGCCATTTTGAAACCACCGATCAGCTGGCCGAAAATCATCATTTTGCGAGAATTAGTTCCCGAAGCAGGGAACCGATCATCGCAAAGCAAAATTCCCCCATTGAAACCATTGTAAATCAATCGCTTCTGCTATCGCAAAAAGTTCATCATAATGCGATTTCGTTGTTAAACGGGGTGCTCGTCTTGCGAGGCACCACTGTATATAAGTATAGCCATTCAACTATGATGTATTCAGAATGTAAATAATCAGCTTTAAAAAAGGAATAATGATACAATGTAGAAGACAACCTTGTCTCAAAATGTGATGCAGGGCCATTAGCAACTTCAATGTGCTTATGCAAAAGATTAGCATCATCCTCAGCAAGCTCTGGACCTTGAGCTAACTTCTGCCACTCTCTTCTTCTGTCGTGGGGAGCCCGTGGTATTTTTTCTGGTTCATGAGGACGATCTAGATTCTTCTGCTGTAAAACATGACAAAGATAAACTGAAATTGAAATGGTTACATTCAGCAAACCATGATATGATATGCTATTAATACAAATCTTCCATTATGGCACACAAACAACATTCAAATTAAACATCAGGGTTATCAGTACAGTTGCATCAAACTTTTAGTTTTAAGACTATATAGATACGTTATAGATTATTTGGGAATCTTTATCTACTACTTATAAATGATTATGTTAACTGTGGTAACACTAAAGAAAAAGTTTATTTTAAACAAGGTTGTAACTAGCAGACACATATATTTCCTCTATAAACACAGATTCAGTCCTTTCTATCTCCTAACATAGAGGACAGCTTCTATCTAACTCCCTAGAGAGCTGCTTTCCATCAGAACAGACAGCACTGGGCTAAATGTTCTGTTTATCTGAGACAAAGTAAGACAAATTTTTATAATTTCAAAAGAGCATGCCTTCTCATTTTCAGATTGGCTTTGAAAATTTCTCTTCCAGAAAACTTTTTATGCATTGTTTTTACATGTTTTCCTGGCTCCCTTGTTAATGATAGAAATGGAATCGATATGACTATTTAGACACTATTAGACTAAAAATTGAGGGTCTGTGAGGGTTCAACTTTTGGCTCCTATTTCAGTTCAAAGAAATCAGTAGATTTTTGTTGCTTCAAAACAGGTGAAAGATTTATTGGTGCATTTAACAATAAACAAGTGTCTGTAAAATGATTATGAGTCCTTTCTCCTTCTGCCAATGGGTCCAGAAGCGGTTTCCAATCTTCAGACTGAAAAGGGTTGCCATAACTATTGTTCCATGGTCCTGGTAAATCAGTGGGACCCCAGTTTTTCATGGTCTGCCCCGTTGAACCTTCCAGCAAGGGCACGGCCTGGTCATCCTGATCACCAGCCTACAGGGTTCATCTCTCAGGGTCTCGATCCTTCCAGGGTCCTACCTGTAGTTCTTCCTGATCTCTCTTCTGCTCCATACGTCTGTCTCCTTTCTCTGTCAACTCTTTCTCTTCTCTTAACCTCTTCCTCCACTCTCTAGCCTCGGTTTCTCCCCAATAAGAGGGTCTGGGGGGGAATCTCTCTTCTCCTTCTGTAATCCGCCTCCTCCTTAGGCACTCTTAGCCTCTCACATAATCCTGTCCAGGGATGTTCCATCCACACCCATTCCCAACCAGGCAGCAACTGACCCCCCTTCCTTTTGACCTCTCCCGTTCCTGCCTCAAACTCCGCCCTCTTCTTCCTCTCTTTTCCTGCCTTTACCTCCTGAACCTCTCTCATTGTTACACCCTGCATGTCTTCAGTCAGCTCCTCTATTTCTGTCCCTTGCTGAGCGTCTGCCGCAGGTTCTGGTGCTGGCTGGGGACTCTCCTCCTTATCCTCGTTGTGGGGGAGGGATCGTTCTCCA
Source organism: Pogona vitticeps (assembly GCF_051106095.1). Lineage (NCBI taxonomy): Eukaryota > Metazoa > Chordata > Lepidosauria > Squamata > Agamidae > Pogona > Pogona vitticeps. The sequence continues at coordinate 95,621,791 of NC_135783.1, read as the reverse complement.
GCGAGTGGGGCATCCCTCTTGCCTTCTGTCTCACAGGGTCGTCTTACACACAGAAGTAAGCTGAGCAGAGAATAAAATTGCCCATACCTTGCCTCTGCAAACAGGCTTCCTTCAATCACGAGGCTTAGCTATCTCCAATCAGGAGGCTTAACTTCCTACAGTCAGGAGACGTAGCTTACTCCAATCACGAGCCTTATGTAATTGATGTCAGCTGATGCTGAACAAACCAACTGCAACAGTACTCAGATGCAACAGGGACTTCTAATGTCTGAGCATTCTCAGCCAAGAGGTTGAATAAAAAGTGTGATGCATAATATGACAGTACTGGTATGTAAATATTACCTAATTACTAAATAAAAATGTCTTCTGTTTTATGCATAAAATATTGATTTCTTAATTTTGAGTTAGAAAAGTGGGAGGTATTTTATACATGGGGCATCTTATATACAGAAAAATATGGTACTTTCATTCTGTTGGATATTTTACACATTTATTATTTTTAAAAGTATGTTAACACAGTTGAGCAGAAAAAGATACAAGCTACCATAATCATATTTTCTCACCAATGATTAGAATTTTAAACCCCCCCCAAAAAAATCCCAGAAAATTTGAACAGATTACTGTATTCATATTATGTTCAAACTTCCTAAAAACAAAATACTATTTAGGACCAAAAAAGCAGTATGCCAGAAGTACAATACCTTCTGTTTTCTCTTTTCCTTTCTCTTGTCTTCTGTGTCTTGTAACATCTTTTCTTTCCATAGATCAAAGAAATATGAGGGATTTGTGTAAAACTTCAAACCCTCTTTTCCGTCATCTCTAAAGATAAAATAAATGCATTAGACTGAATGATACTAAATACAGTTTTATTTCTTTATTACTCTTTATTTATTTATATTCCATCTTTCCACCAAAAAGGGTACTTGAAACAACTGACAATAATGTAATAGAACTGTAACAAAATCTAAACTAAAGCATAAAGTCAAATACATTTGACACTGCAATAAAAAGAAATTGGTAGTACCCCATCAGTTAAAAAACATCTACAGCAAACATACTAACTTAAATGCAAAAAGCTTCTCTGAATGGAAGTGTCTTTGCCTTCCATTCAGGTCAAAATTGCTATCTGGGCTTCGTTTAGGCTTATTTTTAGGGAGAGTGGTCTGTTCGTATTTGGTAACAGATCGGGCAGAAGTAAAGCGTTGTTGGGTAGGTTGGTCGAATGCCCTAGAATGCTCATACAGAGACTTGTAGTGGAAATATGGTATGGACCTCTTCCAATGAGGGTGAAAGTGAGAGGTGGTTGGGCGACAGGAATTGATGCCCATCTTTCTTGCAAATTTTTTCTTTTTGTGCAAGTCTTGTATGAAATCGTCAGTTTCATCATTAAAGAGACAGTCTCCATCAAATGGAAGGTCCTCTATATGAGATCTGGAATCATCAGGTAGGCTAGCAGAGTGAAGCTAAATATGTCAGCCACATTAGGTGGAATGAATCTGTTGTTCTGCAAAAGCATAGGCCTCTCGTTGGAAAGAGATAGCCAGAGATTTCTTGTCCTGTGGCAAAGCTGAGATTAAAGTCTGGAATTTTTCCCATATGAACTGGTAGTAGTCGCCCACCATTGCCTGATAGTTAGCAATGCGCATGTGAAAGTCTGCTGAAGAGTAATCATTTCATGCCAGTAGGTTGAGTTTGCGACTCTTTGTTACTTGGAGTGTCATGCAAGGAGCCCTTAGATTGCACTTGAGTGGTTTGTACAATGATGTAATTAGGTGTGGGGTTTCTGGAAAGGAACTTATGTTTATCCTGTTGCACCCTATGGAAATTGTCAGTTCTGCGAGGTGCTGGTGGAACTGAGGAGGGTTTCTGCCAGGACTGCCTAATGAGGTCAGTTCAAAGTTTTGAGCGTTGCCATTTCAACAGGGATGTTGGCCTTCTTATGGATGCGGGCAAAGATGGCATCCTTTGCTGGTGGTACCAGTTTGAAGGTGCAATGATTTGGCCATTCTCTCTATTAAGTCATTGTACGAAGAGAAATTCTCCAAAGGGGAGAATGGAGCATCATCTTGGACATCAGAGGTGGGTGAAGATCTGGGCACAGGAAGAGAGCTCTTACCCTCTTCTCCATTGGAAATGGCGGAGCTGCGGTTGAAATGCGGATCTACAATAGGAGGTGAGTGAAGCTTCGGCATCGGGAGGGTGCAAAAAAGCTGGAGACAATGCTGGTCACAACGCTAGAACTTGAGATGTTGAATGGGGCGATCCTTGTTGTCGGTATTGTCCATGCAGTAGATACAGAGTGGTGGACCTGTGTGGAGACTGGGAATTATTTTAAGTATCCAGGTGGGAATTGTGATGGTGTTCATTTCGCTAGGGAGATTGTTGTTGCTGGGGTGTTAATGTAAGACTCCTGAGATTGAGGGCGAGTGCGGGTATGCAAGTGGGGCCTGCTTCAATCACGCGATCAGTATAGGCTTCTGTAAGATTGGGGTGGCCATCCCATGTCCCCGTACACTTCATGTATACTTCAAATGTACTTTCATGAAGCAAGGGGGGCAGAAAAAGGAAGTGTAGTATGGGTCCTCATGGTACCAATAACCCACTGAAGGAGACTGTGAATAACGTGGTTGATAGCGATGTGGCTGATAGCAATGTGGGTGGAGAGCTTCAGATCAACCTTGATGTGGGCCTTCCTGTGGCATAGTCTGGGTGATGGAGAACACTGGGAAAGAAAGAGGGATCTCGACCTTAACGGTCAGCCTCTTTTCGATGGTGGAGGTGATGAATATTGTTGTTGTTTGTAGAGGACAAGATGATCATTGTGAGATGGGAAAACTCTGCACAG